>NC_058518.1:137605604-140005604 GCF_904849725.1 Hordeum vulgare subsp. vulgare | reverse complement strand
TACGATGATTTGTGAGCCGTCATTGGTGTGTGTTTTCCGACGGCCACACGTATAACCTATTCTAAAAAATATTGTTTGTATTGTGTGTATCTCCCTCTCTTACCCGTCTCATCCCCAAAACCTCAACCCTACCAGATGGAGTATGAAGCTGGACTTGTAGTCTCTGGACCAATGACCCAGCTGGAAGCTGAGATATGGATTCAGAACATGGAGAACCACTTCGGGAGCAACTTGATCTCAAGGAAGTATGAAGTGGAACACGCTCTTCAGTACTTTACACAAAGTGCTGCAATCTGGTGGAAAATGCATCATGCCATACAAGGATTTAGTGGAGCAGAAAGTTGGGACGAATTCAAGAAGACTGTGTTAAGATCGCGTCTCATTCAGAAGGGCTATGATAATCCGAAGGAGAAGACTTGTGCATGCAAGATCTGTGGAGAAATAGGACACATCCAGGAAGAACACAAGGATGGATGCACTCATTGTGAAGAAAATCACCCAGCTGAGGAGTGCCCAAGTAGTCAGGTGACTTGTTTCTTGTGTGAAGGAACCACCCCCTACCCATCTCAGTGTCACATTTACCCCAAGGTGCAACAGGTTGTCAAGCAGCAGAAAGATGCAGTGAAGGAAACACTCAAGAAGAAGATTCTAGAAGAGCCAGTGATGAACGAAAATATTGAAGACCCTGATGGACAAGGTCTGACCAGATTTTTCTCCAATGCATGCTACTCATGTGGAGAAGAAGGACATTATTCACAGGACTGCACGAAGAGAAGCCAAGAGTATCTGGGAAACTTCCCGACGGAAGAAGTGGAGTTTGATCCACTTGAAATAGAAGAACTGGCCAAAATAAAGGAGTCCGGAAAGAAGAAAAAGTACCCTCGGAAGAACCAAATCTCTGCAGACATAGACCTGAGTCATGTCAGATGTTACAAGTGTATGAAATTTGGCCACCACAAATACATGTGCTCAGGAAGGAAGCCGGGAATCCAAGGAGCAAAAGCAGAAGCTAAGAAGCCTCGAGACTTGTCAGAAATCATTTTCTTTTGTTGCAAGGAAGCAGGACATTTTGCCAGCGATTGTCCACAAAGGAAGAAAGCTATAATGGAGTAGTTAAGTTTTGACCATGGCAATAAGTGTAATCCGAAGCACTCTTGTTTCTCATAAGATCATGGAGTGAAATTTTTTGTAACAGAAGTCCCTGAGATTGTAATAACATCATGAATAAATGGAATTTATTGCCTCATGATTGCCTATGTTGAAAATGTATACGTTGTCTCTCTACGAGCAAAGCTCTCTGAACAATTATGAGGATATGAGAAAATATGGTCTATGCAGGCATGAGTATACTTCATTTTAAGTGTGGTAGTAATCGGTAAACCCACAGGATCCATTGAGTAGGAGTGTACCATGATTACCAAGGAGACACATACATTCCTCTGAGTACCTATTTACTGACACCTGCAGATGACAACTCTCTACGAGTCATTCCTCAAGGGCCCAGAAACAATCATGACCCTGACCAGCGATCATGATTACCCGAAAATCCTGAAGGACATGATGAAGCACATTCACCTTGAAGGAGATGCAGTCTACAAAGGCTACCCATTCGTGGAAAATGGAGTGGAACTTTGGTACGTGGAAGTACACCTCCACCATGTGAAAGGAGTTTGTCCAAAGACTATGGGGCAATACTTTTGCATTTCACGTGTACCACGAGCAACCTTCTTTGATGCTGTTCGTGAAGCTGCCATGGAAGCCATACGTCAGATTGGAGAAATACTTGAAGCAAGACTCCGTCATACCCAGGAATACCTGAGTGAAGTACGTGCGGAGATGATGGAGATGAAGCTCATGACCACCATGATGAAGCAAAAGATGGATGATTTCAAGGAGCACCTCGGAAAGTTCCAGTGGAACTAAAGTACCTCCAAGAGAGGCAGATGAATAAAGTTAGCAGAAATGCTCGACCATACCGAACAATGTGGATGGCAGCATTTGTAATAAAGTACTTTTGCATTGGAGTTTTTGAGGATAAATTAAGGAATGTAATAAGGATTGATTATGAAATGAATATGATTTATGGAAGAAGCTATGATGGATCAGCAAAACGTTTTCTTAGGAGCATAAGAAAACCTGATAGTTGTGAAGATACGATAGATGTTTCGTTCAGCTTGCAGAACCAATGGATTATCCGAACTTCGTTCGTGGACAAGAGAAATTCTGCAACGCTTGTGAAGATGCCCAAGTGTTAGAATGCGAGATTCACTAAACCTTATACAGAGAAATGATTTGGGTGCAGAATGGATTGATCACCATGACGTCTTACTCTTATCATTTATCTAGCTATTCAGAATGGTAAATCTGAGAGACTTACCCATAGAGGGAGACGACGTTCTTTGAAGCTTTTGTTTAAGCCTTAGAATGGTATGATGAACGCCCCAAGTACATGGCATTTGTTGTCACACGTAGGAAATTTTACGGTGAGAATGAAACCAAGACCCCTCTCTCTGCAGGATAACCACAAATGGTAGACCACCATGAGAACCATCGATAGGTTATTTAGAATTGATCACGAGATTGTCAGTTAAAGAAGACCCAGTAACGGAAGAAGCTTATATCAATGGGAGAGCATCACCAAAGGATTTAATATGAAGACTATGCGATGTCAGTTGCCAAAACCCTAGAGGATCGTTAAAGCATTTTGAGGGACCAGTATCTCTCATTTTAAGTGTGGTAGCATCCCACCTTGCCGGAGATTGGATTTGTTAGAAGACCCCCAAACACTAACCTTTCTTTCTAGCCTCTTCGAATCTCGAGGACGAGATTCATTTTAAGTGTGGTAGTTTGTAACATCCCAAAATTATAAATTTTGGAATGTTAATATAATTATTAGATTGATTGTTTGTTTGTTTGCCTGAGTGATTGAAACTTGTGTGAAATCTGAAACTTTTCAAAACTTTTGAATGAGAGGGAATAAAATGACTTTCCCCTTCTCCGGTGAATTCAAATTCAATCTTTTAAAAGCAAAGAGAGAAGATGACATGACTTCTTCAACTATAAAGAATTTGAACAGAGATATTTGCATTGAATTCTTTTGCATTTCCATTCGTTTTCTTCGTGCAAGAAATGCCGGGAAATACATTCTGTCAAACAGAAAAGAGAGGAGCAACATGACCCTCAAACCCACGGGCCTTTTGAAGGTTATTTGAACCCTAAAACTTAGAGGGTCATTTGAAAATTATTTGCAAAAGAAAATAAACCTTTTAAGCAATTTTGTGAAAATAATTTTTTCTGAAGTTTTTATTTTTGCCGTGGAAAAATGCCCATCATCTATATTTTATTTTTCTGATAACTTTAGTATATAGAAACTCTTTATTCCGAATTGATTTGATTTCCTTTTTATCGTTTTAGTTTCCTAGTTTTAAAAATAGGAAGGAAATCACTTTTATTAGGAAATACCTGCTGGCCCATCAAGACTTTCCTATTTTTGGCCCAACAGGAGATCTTCTCCTACCTCCCCTCTCCTTCACGTCACAGGAAGTTTTCCTTCCATGGAGAGGAGATCCCCACCTCCGGGATTCGCGAAGCTCTTCCCTTCCCAGCGCCTCCCGTCGCCTCTATAAGAACCCCGTGCACCTCCTCGTTCCATTCCCGTTGAAAACTTCCCCTCTCCTCGCCTCTAACTCGAGCCCCACCTCGCCGGCGTCGTCACCGGAAACTCGCCAGAGAACTCCCCACCGTCGGCCCCCCTCCACCACTCCTCCCTGCCGCCCCCCTGGCACCCCTGCACGCCTCCCACTCCTCCGCCCCTCCTCCATCGGCCCTTCCCCACCCTCGCCGGCGGCCGGCCACCTCGCCGGGGAAAGGCTCCAGCCACGGGAGCTACTCCAGCCACGGGAACTGCCCCAGCCACGGTAAGGCTCCCTTCTTTTTTTTTACTTGCTTCGTTTTTCTTTAGTTTCATCCCTTAGATCTAGATCCTACGGTGTAGAGTAGGAGGTACTTACCCCTTCGGTCTTTTAGATAAAACCGATCGGTTTTAGTTTCACTTAAGTTTAGCCGAAGCGAATTAGTTAAATAGCGGCCGTTTGTTAGTTACCCCCGCAGCACCCCCCTTAGCCAATTAGAAAATGCCACGTGGACCCCTGTCCACAAATCAGTTTTTCCGTTTTCTGTTTTAATTCCAAAACATCAAAGTTTCTGTTTTGTTTTGGCCATAACGTTTGATCCCGAAGTCCAATAGAGTTGATTCTTTTTCCAGTAGCTCACAAATTTCCGGTAGTTTTTAAAAACATATAATTTGTATATGTTTGAAATTAGCAAATATAAGTTAGATCAGATTTAGTTTAAGCCTTGTTTTGCTTATTCCAGGAGTTTAAAAATAGCTTTTAATTTGATTCCTCTTAGTACCGATCACTAGTGATCTTATGTATCAGTGGTACAAATTTCAGATTTGTTTGACTATTTTAGCTCACTGTTTCTTGTGAAACAATTTCTGTTTCACCTCTTTTAGGATTGCGGCTAATTCATTTTCTATTTTTGTTTTAAAATATTTTCTTTATTATTTCAGAAACATTATTATGTTTTGTTTCTGTTAGATAAACAGTAGTTTTGCAACAAGTTTTTATTTTATTTTTATTTGTTTTCATGAAATCTATTCTAGTTCCTTAGTAACTTGCAATTGGTTTCACCATTTTTTCAAATCCCGTTTGGGAATACTTTCAAGTAGTTTTGTGAAAAATACTTTATTTTATCTTAGTTAAACTTATATATTAGTTCCGTGTTATTATTTTCTGTTGGACAAAAATCATTTAGTGTTTGATGTAGTAGAGGACTCTCTAGTCTTATTTGAAGTTTCCTTCGGATTCCTTTTCGCTCTCTCTTTTGTTTTGATTGCTAGAATGATTGCTAGTATGAGTGCTTATGTGAATGATATGTTTGTTATATAGATTTCATCGGAGAGTGACGAGTAGTCTATCAAGTTATTTTCTTGAGAAATTCTTCTTCGTCAACATCACCAGGCAAGTCACTTTGATCATACTATCACCTATGTTTTATGCATTGTAGTTCTACCATCCTATGCCCAAATTTGCATGCTGCTTAGGTACTTGGAAATTTTAGTATAGATTGTAGTATCATGTGGTAGGCACACAACAACCCCGATACTTGGCCCCGGGACGACAACTTTCATATTGCTATGCTTGAGTAGACGGGATTTCGGTTGAGTGCATAACACGAGTGATGCGAGGTTGATTAAATAATCAAGACCGGTTAAGACAAGATTTTCAAGACCTCGGACGCAATGCAACTCTGGGTGAAGGACGGTTGATCGGCTCCCTGGAGAACCCAGTGGATGCCCGGGATGCTGGGGACGACCATGACATCCTGCGGAAAGCTTCACCCAGGCTCAAAGAGACGGACGGATATTTTCAAGACCCAAGGCTTACCTGCACAGCCACAAGTCATTATGGGCTCTGGCTTGGTTGGCCAACGCGGCGACTCTGGACAGGCGGTGCTAGCAGATGTAGAAGAACGGTAGGAATGGATGGGCACCGACAGGGATTAAGAGGGACCCGTTGAAAGACCATGTTTTCAGCATCCGGACTTCAAACACCCTGAAGTGCGAGGACATACTCGGAGGCGATCAAATCTTGTGGGGAACGTGTGCAAAACTCTGCAGAGTACTCAAACCTAATCGATTAGCCGTGTCCATGGTCATGGACAACTTGAGCCAAAGGAACTGAAGTTATCTGGATTTCTCAACACCATTAAATATATTTGATGAGGGTAATTATTGACAACCCGGGAACGAGAACTGGTTGGCGGAACCATCTCGTTAACAACCAACAATGTAGTAACATTTTGCTTTTAGCCCCCTCTTGATGTAGGAGAAAACTTGCTTTACGCTAAAAACATATAGCCCCCACCTGCCATATATGCATATAGTATAGATGATTACTTTTCACCCCTCTCTTCCGAAGCTCAATGACCACCATCATCAGCTTCCACTTAAATTGGTGTAGGCGCCACATGAACATCTTACTGCACCCTGCTACACACTAGTTGAAGTGACCCGTTTTTAGAAACAAACACTTTGCTTCCGGATCTGAGATAGGAGATGTATCCAAGTGTTTTGGATATCCTATGAAGATGCAATTATCCGCTTTGGGTTCGAGCTTATCAGACTGAAACTTTTTCACATAAGCGTCGCAGCCCCAAACTTTTAAGAAACAACAGCTCAGGTTTCTCCAAACCATAATCTACACTGTGTCATCTCAACGGAAATACGCGGTGCCCTATTTAAAGTGAATGCGGTTATCTCTAATGCATAACCCATAAACGATAGTGGTAATTCGATAAGAGACATCATAGTATGTACCATATCAAAATAGGGCATAGCTATGACGTTCGTACTCACCATCACACTTTGGTGTTCTAGGTGGCATGAATTGCAAAACAATTTCCACATTATCTTAACTGCGTACCAAAACTCGCAACTCAAATATTCATCTCTATGATCATATCGTAGATAGTTTATCCTCTTGTCACGACGATCTTCACTCTGAAATAGCTTTGAACTTTTCAATATTTAAGATTTGTGATTCATCAAGTAAATACTCCTGTATCTACTCAAATCGTTAGTGAAGTAAGAACATAACGACATCCACTGCGTGCCTCAGCACTCATTGGACCGCACACATAAAAAATGTATTACTCCCAACGAGTAACTCTCTTGTTTCATGTGGCATGATTTGCATGTCTCAAGTGATTCAAAATCAAGTGAGTCCAAACGATCCATCTCTATGGAGCTTCTTCATGCATTTATACCAACAGGTATGGTTTGCATGACTCAAATGTTTCAAAAATGAGTGAGTACAAAGATCCATCAGCATGGAGCTTCTTCATGCATTTTATACCAACATTACTCAAGTGGCACTGCAACAACTAAGTGGTACTATCCATTGTTCAAGAATTCTAACTGAATCACTGGATATTTTCAGCTAGAGAAGCTACACATTCATGTTAAGACAATTTTAAGAAAACTACTCCTCTCTTAAGAAGTTAGACAATCTTCATAAGATTAACATGACTAAGATACAGAAGTTTCCTCGCCGAAGCAATGAACATTCATGACTAGCAAGGGAACTGCAAGAAGATCATTGTTCAAGAATTCTTCCGATTAACCAGTTAACTTGCCAGTTAATCCCTACTCTTAGGGTGGCCGAATTGAATAACACATATTCATCGTGTTAACTTGCCATGCCGATTAATTGGCCAGTTAGACCGATTAATTAGTTGTCATACCGATTAATCAGTTGCCAGACCGATTAATCACTACTGGCCCATTAACTGGTGGGCAAGCGAATCCCAAAATTTTGGCACGTAACCCGTGCCATCCCCTCTTGCTACTAAATACCTAGGGTTTGGCCCTACTCCCGCTTCCTCATTCTCCTTTCATACCCTCCTAACCTGGATGGTGGCTAGTCGTGTCCTCACCAGTGCCAGTCACCACACTACACCTACAAGATCAAGTTGCTCCACCATTCTGGTCGCCTGCCTAGTCCCCACCCCACTTGGCCACTCCCCATCCCCTCCCACGGGATGCCCCCAATCTCTTCCTCAATGGCGTCACCGGTAGGCAAGGCACTACCATCGTTCCCCCTATCTTAGTGGAGAATCCACACTCATATATTAGTAGATTATGAATTACAATTTTATAGATGGGTGGATGGAACAGTTGGTTTTGGTTGTTATCTGGAGCATATCGTGTGATGTATGTTAGCAAGTATATGGATAAGTTTAAATGTTTATTTAATAATTTTGAATTTTGAGAATTTATATATTTGGATGTATAACGATTATTAATTTTACCTCTTGTCTATTTTTTATATGCCTACAATAGAATAATTTGGTATATTACATAGCTAGGTGCGTGGAATTATGGTATAATACATTAAAAATCAAGATATAAGTTGGCAAATTTCTATTTAATATATCGATTAATGGTCGACAGATTAATCCAGTTAATAGGTCGATTCACCTATTAATCGTTACTCCCAAGCTGGCCGAGCAGTTACCGTTTACCGATTTCTTAAACATTGGTACTATCATTATTACTTTGTATCTTTTGGCACCAATATTATGAACATGTGTAACACCACGATCGATATTCAATAAACCATTGAGGGTATTTATTCAAGCAAATAGAATAACGCTTATTCTCTTTAAATGAATAATCGTATTGCAATAAACACGATCCAATCATGTCCATGCTCAACGCAAACACCAAATAACATTTATTTAGGTTTTACCACCAATCCCGATGATAGAGGGAGCGTGCGATGTTTGATCACATCAACCTTGGAAACACTTCCAACACGTATTGTCACCTCGCCTTTAGCTAGTATCCGTTTATACCGTAGCTTTCATTTCGAGTTACTAATCACTTAGCAACCGAACCGGTATCCAATACCCTCGTGCTACTAGGAGTACTAGTAAAGTACACATCAATATCATGTATATCAAATATACTTCTGTCGACTTTTCCGGCCTTCTTATCTACCAAGTATCTAGGGTAGCTCCGCCTCAGTGACCGTTCCCCTCATAACAGAAGCACTTAGTCTCGGGTTTGGGTTCAATTTTGGGTTTCTTCATTAGAGCAACAACTGGTTTGCCGTTTCATGAAGTATCCCTTCTAGCCCTCGCCTTTCTTGAAACTAGTGCTTTTACTAACCATCAACAATTGATGCTCCTTTCTTGATTTCTACTTTCGTAGTGTCAAACATTGCGAATCACTCAAGGATCATCATATCTATACTTGATTTGTTCATAGTTCATCACGAAGCTCTAGCAGCTTAGTGGCAGTGACTTTGGAGAACCATCACTATCTCATCTGGAAGATTAACTCCCACTTGTTTCAAGCGATTGTTGTACTCAGACAATCTGAGAACATGCTCAATGATTTGAGCTTTTCTCCTTTACTTTGTACGAAAAGAATCTTGTCGGAGGTCTTATACCTCTCAACAAGGGCACGAGCATGAAATCTCAATTTCATCTCTTTGAACATCTCTTATGGTCTGCGACGTTTTCAAAACGTCTTCGGCACCTTGCTTCTAAGCTATTAAGTATTGTGCACTGAACTATCGTGTATTCATCAAAGACGTGTATGTCAGATGTTCGCAACATCCACAGACGACGCCCGAGGTGCAGCACACCGAGTGGTGCATTAAGGACATAAGCCTTCTGCGCAGCAATGAGGACAATCCTCACTCTTAGGGAGTCAGTCCGCAAAGTTGCTACTATCAACTTTCAACTAAATTTTCTCTAGGAACATATAAAATAGTAGAGCTATAGCTCAAGCTACATCGTAATTCGCAAAGACCATTAGACTATGTTCATGATAATTAGTTCAATCAATCATATTACTTAAGAACTCCCACTCAAAAAGTACATCTCTCTAGTCATTTGAGTGGTACATGATCCAAATCCACTATCTCAAGTCGGATCATCACGTGAGTCGAGAATAGTTTCGGCGGTAAGCATCTCTATGCTAATCATATCAATTATATGATTCATGCTCGACCTTTCGGTATCTTGTGTTCCAAGGCCATGTCTGCACATGCTAGGCTCGTCAAGTTTAACCCGAGTGTTCCGCCTGTGCAACTATTTTGCACCTGTCGTATGTGAACGTTGAGTCTATCACACCCGATCATCACGTGGTGTCTCAAAACGACGAACTGTCGCAACGGTGCACGATCGGGGAGAACACAATTTCGTCTTGAAGTTTTAGTGAGAGATCACCTCATAATGCTACCGTCGTTCTAAGCAAAATAAGGTGCATAAAAGGATTAACATCACATGCAATTCATAAGTCACATGATATGGCCATCATCATGTGCTTCTTGATCTCCATCACCAAAGCACCGACCCGATCTTCTTGTCACCGGCGCCACACCATGATCTCCATCAACGTGTCGCCATCGGGGTTGTCGTGCTACTTATGCTATTACTACTAAAGCTACTTCCTAGCAATATAGTAAACACATCTGCAAACTCAAACGTTAGTTTAAAGACAACCCTATGGCTCCTGCCGGTTGCCGTACCATCGACGTGCAAGTCGATATTAACTATTACAACATGATCATCTCATACATCCAATATATCACATCACGTCATTGGCAATATCATATCACAAGCATACCCTGCAAAAACAAGTTAGACGTCCTCTAATTTGTTGTTGCATGTTTTACGTGGTTGCTATGGGTATCTAGTAGATCGCATCTTACTTACGCAAAAACCACAACGAAGATGTGCAAATTACTATTTAACCTCTCCAAGGACCGCCTCGGTCAAAACCAATTCAACTAAAGTTGAAGAAACCGACACCCGCCAGTCATCTTTATGCAACAAGGTTGCATGTCGAGCGATGAAACCAGTCTTTCATAGGCGTACGAATAATGTCGGTCCGGCCCGCTTCAATCCAACAATACCGCCGAATCGAGAAAAGACTAAGGAGGGCAGCAAATCGAACATCACCGTCCACAAAACCCTTCGTGTTCTACTCGAGATAACATCTATGCATGAACCTAGCTCTGATACCACTGTTGGGGAACGTTGCATGTGAAACAAAAAATTTCCTACGCACACGAAGACCTATCATGGTGATGTCCATCTACGAGAGGCAATTTGGATCTACGTACCCTTGTAGATCGCACAGCAGGAAGCGTTAAGAAACGCGGTTGATGTAGTGGAACGTCTTCACGTCCCACGAACCGTCCCGTGATCCGTCCCACGAACCATCTCGGGATCTGTTGCACGAACCGTGTTGCGATCCGTCTCATGATCCGTTCCGATCTAGTGCTGAACGGACGGCACCTCCGCGTTCAGCACAGGTACAACTCGAGGTCGATCTCCACCTTCTTGATCCAACAAAAGGGGACAGAGAGGTAGAAGAGTTCTCCGGCAGCGTGATGGCGCGCCGGTGGTGGTGATGATCTACTCCGGCACGACTTCGCCTAAGCTCCGCAGAAATACGATCTAGAGGAAAAACTGCGTGGTATAGGGTCGAGTAGCACATGACAAAGTTGTGTCTCAAAAACCCTCAACACCTCTAGTATATATAGGAGGGAGGGAGGAGAGGAGGAAGCCTCAAACCCTCAAGGTTTAGCCAAAATTGGAGGTGGAGGAGTCCTAGTCCAATCCTACTTGGAGTAGGATTCCACCTTCCCACTTGGAAACTCTTTCCACCTTGTGTTTTTTCCTTCTCAAACCTTATGGGCCTTGGTGGGAACTTATTCCAGCCCAATAGGGGCTGGTTTATGTCTTCCCATAGCCCATGAGACCCCTTGGGGTGTGACACCCCTCCCGATGGTCCCCGGCACCCCTCCCGGCACTCCCGGTACACTACCGATGAGCCCGAAACTTTTCCGGTGACCAAAACATGACTTCCGATATATCCATCTTTATCTCCGGACCATTCCGGAGCTCCTCGTGAAGTCCTGGATCTCACCTATAACTCAATTATACCGAAACGTCATCGAACCATAAGTGTGCGCACCTTGCGGGTTCGAGAACTATGCAGACATGACCCGAGACACTCCTTGGTCAATATCCAACAGCGAGACCTGGATGCCCATATTGGATCCTACATATTCTCCAAAGATCTTATCGGTTAAACCTCATTGCCAAGGATTCATATAATCCCGTATGTCATTCCCTTTGTCCTTCGGTATGTTACTTGCCTGAGATTCGATCGTTGGTATCCGCATACCTATTTCAATCTCGTTACCCGCAAGTCTCCTTACTCGTTCCGTAATACAAGCTCCCGTGACTTACACTTAGTCACATTGCTTGCAAGGCTTGTGTGTGATGTTGTATTACCGAGTGGGCCCCGAGATACCTCTCCGTCACACGGAGTGACAAATCCCAGTCTTGATCCATACTACCTCAACGGACACCTTCGGAGATACCTGTAGAGCACCTTTATAGTCACCCAGTTACGTTGCGACGTTTGATGCACACAAGGTATTCCTCCGGTGCCAGTGAGTTATATGATCTCATGGTCATAGGAACAAATACTTGACACGCAGAAAACAATAGCAATAAAACGACACGATCAATATGCTACGTTCATAGTTCGGGTCTTGTCCATCACATGATTCTCCCAATGTTGTGATCCCGTTATCAAGTGACAACACTTGCCTATGGCCAGGAAACCTTGACCATCTTTGATCAACGAACTAGTCAACTAGAGGCTCACTAGGGACAATGTGTGTCACATCCCTGACCCCTTAAGCAAGTTAGTCTTGTGCTCATGTCTTCTTCGCATTGCATCTAAGAAATTGTCAACAAGAACAAAAAAGTGGCAAAGGAAAAACTCAAAACCCTAGCCATTACTTTAAATAAAGGAAATCTCAAACTAGTCAAAATCAATGAATCCAAAATGGCCTCAAGAGAAGTTCAAACTTTCTGATAAATCATGAAAGTAAATGAGCAATGAAGAAAGCATTTTCCTTGACACTTTAAGCATTTTAAATAAGTGCTAAAAGCTACTGGTTTCAAATTTTAAAATTGAAATCAGAAACTTTAAACTTTCAAAAATGTTGAAAACTTTAGGAATGGTTGGAAATATTCCAACAAATATTCTAGGGTGCTTAACATAGTTCTTACAATTTGTTTGGGAACTGAAATAAATAGCAAATCAATGTCAGAAATTAAAACAGAAATAAAACAGAAGGAAATGGAAAAGAGGTTACCTGTCGCCTATAGCCTGGCCCAGCCCATCTAAGCCATGTCGTCTTCCTCCCGCCAGTAGGCAGCAGGAGGTGGCCGCCGCGTTCTCCGGCGCGGCCACGCACCTGTGCGCCTGCCTGGTCGCCGCCTCGCGCTGGCAAGGCCGGGGATAAGCTCCCTGAGGCCGCCCCTATCCATTCCCAGCGTCAGTTCCTCCCCTCCTCTCGGATCTCCCCTCCTTCCTTCTGCCGCCATTGGAGCCCGAGCAAAGCTCGAGCTCGTCGTCGTTCTAGCCGTCCTTCCATCCTTCTGAGCCGCGCTTTAGCTCCGCCGCAACCCCCTGAAGCTTCCTAGCCACGAGCGCGATGCCCAGATGCAGTGAATCGACGCGCAGCAGTCGTCTTCTTCCTCGGGTCACCGAAGATCGCCGCCGTCGTTCTCCCTCTCCAGGCCGTCCCCGAGCAGACTAGCGCCACCACTGCACTCCCCGTGAGCATGCGGTCTTTTCCCCTAAGTTTCCCCCGTCGATCTCCTCCTCTAGCCCTAGTTTCACCGGAGCCCGACAAGGACCGCCGCTGCAGCTCGTCGCCGGTAACCCTCCGGTGAAGTGCTGGTCCGTCTGAGGCTACCAACAGCCTCAGGACGTCGTGTAGGTGCGTTAGGTGCCCAACCCCGAGCGTTTTGACCCCGTATCCGATGGCCTCGACGATGACCGAACTTGGTCACCACCAAGCTCGTTGCCGGCGTTGATTCTGGCCACCCCAGCCCCTGGGGCTTGTCCCATCGTGCGTGCCATCGAGTGGCCGTTCCTTCCATGGTCTCAGCCGTGCAATTGGCCCTCTGTGCGCCATTTCCGAGCCCCCCCGAGGTTCTGATGCTCGCCGGAGGCTCCCCGTCGGCGAGGACGACCTCGACGCCGGTGGATCTCGGCTGGCCTGAGCCACTGACTGGTGGGGCCAGCCTCTGGCAAGTTTAAAGTTAATAAAAATAAATCAAATAAGTTAATCAGTCACTGACATGTGGGTCCAGTAAGGTTAATCAGTTAATTAAGTTTAAACTTAATCTAAAATTGAACAGAGAGACTGACCAGTGGGTCCCACTGGTCAGGTTTGACTTTCAACGGCCAGATGGACCTGCTAATGTCATGCTGATGCAATAAAAGTATTTTCCAGTATAAAAATAATTCCAGAAATGTTTAAAACTTCAAAAATTCATAGAAATTAATCTGTAACTCCAATGAAAATAATTTATATATGAAAAAGTATCAGAAAAATTCAAGAATCTGAATATGCTATTTTCATTCATGTTTGAAAAAGTTACAGAACCCAAACATGTATATTAATGAATAAGCCAATTCTTATAAATACTTTATAAAAGGAATTTGGAAAATATTCAAATTTCATCATGAATGTCATGATCACACACTGTCCTAATTACAAATCAGTACCCTAACATGACATTTCATGCATGTTAACATCAAGTTGATCTGAGCATCAGGTCGAATCAATTAAATCGGTATTCGAGAATACCTCGTTTGAATTGATATTTGAAGGTGATTCAAATCAACTTCAAACCTAACACATGTTGATTTTAATAGTTTGTCACCTTGCCTTCTCATGCCATGCTCATGCATCATCTTGTTTGCATATGATTGTTATTGATTGTTGCCATTCATTTCGGTAGGCTCCGCACCCCCGGATTCCACCGAATATCCGTCTCGCGGATATTGTCCCTCCTCTGAGCAACAAGGCAAGCAACCATTTTTGATCATCCCGATAAATCCCATGTTCTTGCTCCTGCACTTATTTATTGCATTAGGATCAAATGCTTCAACTGCTTTTGCCACGATTAGTTGAACCCACTTCCTTTGCATGACCTAACCTTGTCACAGTAAATAGCCGAACCTTGCAACCTAGCATACCTGGTAGTTGCTTGAGCCTTGATGTGCCTTATCCTGCTATGCATGCTATGCTTAGAGTTGTGTATGGTCTGTCATCTGGGAGATGAACATAATTGTGAGAATGTGTTCGGTAAGCAAAAGGTTGTGTGTTGAACCTGATTTGGTAAAGGTACCGGTGAAAGGCTGTGTAGGAGTACATGGCGGGTTGTTTCATTGGAACCATTCTTAGGAACTGAGTTCCGTGTATGTAATCCAAGACTAGATACTACCACACGTTGGGATACTTAATTGACCCTCTCGACTTATTAATCGCTTAGTACTCGGTCCAGGAGTTGCAAGTAGTTTCTGGTGTTTATAGTAATGCTGGAGGCCGTGCATGGTGCTGACCTGAGAGGTGGGCCGTGATGCGGTAGGCAGTGGCATGGTGTACCAAGTGGCACCCGGATGGTGGGCTTGGGAACCCTGCGCACATTGTTTGAGGCCGTGGCGGAAACCTCGGCTGGACTTCCGTACGGATTACTCTCAGATAGGCGATAAATCTGGACTAGGTACTAGCGTGGTTAACGGTCGTGGCCGACTCCCTCGCTGGGCTTCCGCTTGAAGGTTGCCGAGGTGCATTACGTGCACATGGCGATAAGTGGCGAGAGCGTGTGTGACGAAGTACACCCCTGCAGGGTTATGATCTATTCGAATAGCCGCGTCCGCGGATATGGACTACTTGGAGACATATGTTGTTCATAGATAACTTCAATGGCTACTCATAAAATTGCCAAGATAAGCGTGAGTGTCGTGGATGGCATTTCCGTATGGAGACGGAATGATTCCACGATAGTGTATTGTTGTGGTGTTAGTGGACTCGTGTGCGAGAAATCAAGTTGTCAAAATTATTTAAAAATGCAAGTTGTCTAGCCACAAGTCAAATGCTGGCTTTCCGCATGAAACCCCACAATACCTTTTGATACCTTGCATGAGTAGTTAGTTATCCTAAAGTCTTGCTGAGTACCTTCGTACTCATGTTTGCTTAATAAATGTTGCAGAGGTTGCTAATGACCCTAATGGAGAATTTTTCATAGACATCGACGACGACGAGTAGCTGGTGTCCCAGCTACGATCTGGCCCTACGTTGGATCTGTAGTATAGTGAGGCCATGTGCCGTCTAGTTGCCCTGTCTGTACTCAGACAGTTTTAAACTCTTCCGCTGGCTTGTAATTGAATGACTGCTATTATGGGTCGTGAGACCCTTAATGTGTAATATTATGTGTGTGGCTCTTCCGAGTCTCTTAAATAAAGCTTTTATGTATATGGTTATGTTGTGATGCCATCAATGTATCTATACATATCGGTATGCCATGCGTACGTGTGTCGTGCTTGATATGTATGGGGTTCGATTACCTAGTCGTGAACTTTAGTAGCACTCCTTACAAGGAAATGCCCCTTTGTGATCCAATGGGCCTTGGTAGTTCGCTACTGCTCCGGACACATTGGTTGACCGGCATGTGTCCTTCTTAGCTGCTGTGTCTGTCCCCTCTGGGGAAATGTCACGCGATGTAATGGAGTCCTTGTAGCTTGCTACGACTCGTCTACATTCGCTGATGACCGACCCCTGCTTTGTTGGGTCATGTATGCCTGTCCTTGTACGGTACTGCCACTTTGGTTTATGACTAGACATGTCGATCCGGGTTCTTTGACATTGGAATGCTAGCGACACTATTGCATACGTGAGTCAAAAGACGCAGACGGTCCCGGCTAAGGTAAGGCTGCAGCCGTGGAGTTAACCGTGCGTGAGACCGCAAAGGGATGCAATGTGTTACAGGCTGGATTCCTATGGCCTAGGATTGGGGTCCCGACAGCGTTGGTATCAGAGCCTGACTGACTGTAGGATTACTAAGCCAAACTGGTCGAAGTTGAGTCTAGAATTGCTTTAGTTATATATAAGGGAATTGTTTGTGGGAGGGAACGTAAGACTCTTGTTCTCTTCTCAAGTTATTCTATTCTGGTCATCCTCGTCTTTTCTGCGGGAATTAAGGACTAGGTTACTCATCTTCTTCTAGGCTCGTGTTTCCGATCGGTAGATTATAGGACTACGGGTCAAGAGATATTCGGTTTCCGTCATTCCTGGGAAAAAGAGGTAAGTTTGATGATCAGAGAGTGGAACTTGATAGTTGAGTGGTTGCGCTATTCCATTTTGGGTTGTCTCAAAATTTGTTTTTGAGCATTTACAGCCGTTATGCTGCCCAATTTTGCATTCACAGCTCTAATGCTTTTGCATTACTCTCTATTTACAGATGTCTGGCCGTCCTTCTCGTCAGGTGGTACGTCTGACCAGGTGCATTGATGTACCGGGTCATACGGCCATGCTAGTCAGGGTGATGTCGGTGTGCGGTTACCGCTGGTACCCTGAGTACACAGTGGAGGAACAATACCGAGACTTCAACCAGAGCAAGTACATCTGCACTGTTAGGGTATTTCCAGACTACCCTGGAGCTGAGAAGCCAATCCATTGGTCCTATGGGTTGGGAGTCACTGTTGACATGGCAGTACAGGATGCTGCCTATTCAATGCTGACCATTATGAGAGCGAGACATGCACTGCTGCAGAATTCAGAGTTCTGCTATGTTCTGGCCTCCCAGCCTGGTGAAGAGGGATACCTCAGTGGAGTCTATTTTGATTCTTCTATGGAGGATCCACTACTGCAGTCCACTGTTGAGATGCTAGAGAACAGAGACAGGGATGCTCGTGCTCTCCGCATGGAGCTTTATGCTACCCGTGCCCGTCTGTGGACGGCTTTGACGCAGCTGGCACCGGTAGTCCAGACAGGGTATGGAGATATGGAGATGCTGAACCCTGTTAGGACCCATCTTCCGGCTCACGTTGACTGGCCAGCTATAGGAGGAGTCACACCTCTTCGGGGACCCCTCTTACCACCAGTCAGGGGACCAAGGCCACATCCGTGTCCTTATGGATCCCAGGGATCTCAGGCTAGAGTGTTTCCTGATCCGCAGGTTGAGCTTCCAGGTCATAGAGGTGATCTCTATGAGATGTTCTATGCGGATGCGTGAGCTGTGGGCGGAAGGATAGCATGGTAATAGCCGTACGTTCACAGTCCTGCGTGACTTGTGAAGTATGCCGGTGATGTGAAATGAATTCCGGAGGCCTAGATAAATAATGTATAGGAAGCTTGTAAGCCTCTGATGAGTAGTTTCATAATTTCAGTAGTTTTCTCTTCGGTTAAGGTTGTACTGAACTATGTAAGGGTGTGTATGAACCATGGTGTATATATAGCAGTTGCTTGTTACCATGCTGTTCGGATATTCATTTTCGCATTCCGTGTGTTTAGTACATTCTTAATCCATAGCTAGTATTGATATGATATTGGTCTAAGCTGTGAGTTTGTTTGTTTGTCAAGCGTCGCAGGAAGACCTGCCTCACCCGCCTTCTCTGGTGGAAGTGATGCTTGAGGCCGAGAGAAATAAAAGGGAGACCAACCGACTGCTAGAGTGTATTGAGCAGAATACGACTCGTCAGCATAGGAATGCTGCAGTGTCCCTTAATGACTTTGTGAAGCTGAATCCTCCAAAGTTTCATCATTCCGTCGATCCCCTCGACGCTGATGACTGGCTGTGCAGCATCTCACGCAAGATTCGCTCTGTGAATGTGTCTGAGGCCGACAAGGTGACCTTTGCGGCGTATTTCCTGGAAGGACCCGCCAATCTGTGGTGGGAGAATTTTGAAGCTATGCGTCCCGCTGAACCAGTAGCCACATGGGCAGACTTCAGTGCAGCTTTTCGTCTGCACCATATTCCAGAGGGCCTGATGGACAGAAAGAGAGAGGAGTTTTGTGCCTTCACTCAGGGCAAGTTGTCTGTGGATGCCTATAGCCGCGAGTTCGGTAATCTCGCCCGCTATGCAACAGAGGAGGTGTCTACCGACGCCAAGAAGCAAGCAAGATTCCGTAAGGGTCTGAGCCCTGAGCTCCGTCGTGACCTGCGCCTCCATGAGTGTGCAAGCTTTCAAGCCTTGGTCAACAAGGCGATCAGTGCCGAGACTGGTCATACCGACTTCGAAGCCACAAGGAAGCACTCCCGTGACTTTGGCTCGTCTTCTGGTTCCGCGTTTCCCAAACACAGGCTGTGGGTTCTGAACAGTTCTCTGCCGCCAAGATACACTCGGAGGCCATCCTACGTGGCGCCCCAGACGAATAAGGCCAACCCTCCAGCAAAAGCTTATGGTGTTCCAGCTAGTAATGCTGCACCACGTGCCAACCAAGTGATATGCTACAAGTGTGGAGAACCAAGGCACTATTCCCGTGAGTGTCCTCAGAATGTGGGTGCCAAGCAACCCGGAAAGTCCGTCGGGCAGGCCAAGTCGGGCAAAGCTTACTATGTGAAGCCAACTCCTGCACGTGGCCATGTGAACTATGTGTCAGCGGAAGAAGCTGCAGAGGATCCCGACGTCATGCTGGGTACGCTTCTTGTTAATCATCACCCAGCGTCCGTTCTCTTTGACACTGGGTCTTCTCATTCCTTCATTTCAGAAAGTTATGCACAGTTGCATAACATGTCTTTTTGTGATATGCCAATCCCATTGGTTGTCCAAACCCCTGGTAGTAAATGGCAAACCTCTAGGATAACCTATGACAATGAAATTCTAGTAGACAGGCTAGTTTTTCTAGCCTCATTGATAGCATTGAAATCTTCGGATATTAATATCATATTGGGCATGGACTGGATATCAGCTCACTATGCCAAGATTGATACTCATTCTAGAAATGTCCAGCTTACCCATCCCTCGGGTGAGATAGTAAATGTCTCTACTCGAGTTGCCAAATGCCAACTCTATTCCTTGAATGCCAACCCTCTTCCGAAACTTGAAGACATTCCGGTAGTCCGTGACTTCCCGGATGTTTTTCCAGAGGAACTGCCAGGAATTCCACCTGACAGAGATGTAGAGTTCGTGATAGATCTTGTTCCGGGAACTGTCCCAATAGCCAGAAGACCATATAAGATGGCACCCCTGGAGCTAGCCGAACTTAAGAAGCAACTAGATGAGGCCTTGAACAAAGGTTTCATTCGTCCTAGCTCTTCTCCTTGGGCTTGTCCCATCCTCTTCGTCAAGAAGAAAGACGGAACGGATCGGATGGTTGTAGATTATTGACCAGTTAATCTGGTCACCATAAAGAACAAGTATCCGCTCCCCAGGATCAACGATCTGTACGATCAGCTCGCTGGATCCTCAATCTTCTCCAAAATGGATTTGAGGTTGGGATACCATCAAATCAAGATCAAGAACGGGGACATTCCAAAAACAGCTTTTGTTACTCGTTATGGCCAATACGAGTACACCGTCATGTCCTTCGGTTTAACCAATGCCCCAGCCACCTTCTCTCGACTGATGAATTCAATCTTCATGGAGTATTTGGATAAATTCGTCGTGGTATACCTCGATGATATTCTCATCTACTCGAAGAACGAACAAGAACATGCCGAGCATCTAAGGCTGGTATTGATGAAACTTCGAGAGCATCGTGTTTATGCCAAGTTTTCAAAATGTGAATTCTGGTTACCAGAAGTGACCTATATGGGTCACGTAATCTCTGGTAAGGGTATTGCTGTCAATCCCGAGAGAGTTCAAGCTGTCCTTGATTGGACTCAACCTGAATCGGTTAAGCAAGTTAGGAGTTTTCTTGGTCTAGCGAGCTATTGTCGCCGCTTCGTCGAGAATTTCTCCAAGGTTGCAAAGCCTCTAACTGAACTCCTCAAGAAAGATAAAAAGTTTGAGTGGACACCACAGTGTGAGCATAGTTTTCAGGAACTGAAAAGACGCCTGACTTCCGCACCTGTGTTGCTACCACCAGATTTTTCTAAGGACTTTGTTATCTACTGCGACGCCTCGCGACAAGGATTAGGTTGCATTCTCATGCAAGATCGTCATGTGATCGCATACGCATCTCGACAGTTGTGTCCACATGAGGATAATTATCCCACACATGACCTTGAGCTTGCAGCTGTGGTCCATGCTCTAAAAACCTGGCGACATTACCTTCTGGGTAATCGTTGTGAAATATTCACTGACCACCAAAGTCTGAAATATATCTTCACCCAACCGGATTTGAATCTCAGGCAAAGACGGTGGGTTGAGTTGATCTCGGATTACGACTTAGGGATAACTTACACCCCCGGGAAGGCCAATGTTATAGCCGATGCACTGAGTCGTAAATCTTATTGTAACAATTTGATGCTACAACAAGGTCAACCACATCTCTATGAGGACTTTCGGAAGCTGAATCTTCATATTGTTCCTCAAGGATTCCTTTCTACCATGGTGGCGAAGCCTACTCTTAGGGATCAAATCATAGCCGTGCAGGCCTATGATAAAGGTATATCCCGGATCAAGGAGAATATTGCTAGCGGTAACGCTAGGGATTTCTCCATCAATGAGAAAGGTGTTGTGTTCTTTCAGAATCGTTTAGTGGTTCCCAAGAGCAAACGTCTGCGACAATTGATCCTTAAGGAGGCTCATGATTCTCCTCTCACCATTCATCCCGGTAGTACTAAGATGTATCAGGACCTACGCCAGAGGTTCTGGTGGACTAGGATGAAGAGAGAAATTGCTGAGTTCGTTGCAAACTGCAACGTTTGTTGTCGAGTTAAGGCAGAACATCAAAGGCCTGCTGGCACCCTTCAACCTCTAGCTATTCCTGAATGGAAATGGGATAAAGTTAGCATGGATTTTATTACCTGATTTCCCAAGACCAGGAAAGGAAATAATGCTATCTTTGTGGTCATTGACCGTCTTTCCAAAGTGGCTCATTTTCTTCCTGTTCGTGAGAGTATAACAGCTAGCCAGCTAGCAGAGTTATATATCTCCCGAATAGTGTCTCTTCATGGTGTTCCCCTGGAGATTAACTCGGACCGTGGGAGTATCTTTACTTCTCGCTTCTGGGAAAGTTTTCAGAATGCCATGCGGACTCACTTATCTTTTAGCACTGGTTTCCATCCCCAATCAAGTGGTCAAGTAGAAAGAGTGAATCAAATCCTAGAAGATATGCTCCGAGCTTGTGTTATTTCGTTCGGTATGAATTGGGAGAAGTGCCTTCCATTCGCCGAATTCGCTTATAACAATAGTTACCAATCAAGCTTGGGCAAAGCCCCTTTTGAAGTTCTCTATGGACGAAGATGTCGGACACCTCTTAATTGGTCAGGAACCGGAGAGAGGCAACTCTTTGGCCCGGATATGATCCAGGATGCAGAAGAGCAGGTTCACATCATTCGTGAAGAGTTGAAAACAGCCCAGTCTCGTCAAAAGAGCCAATATGATCGTCATCATAAGGCTGTGACCTTTGAAGTTGACGAGAAGGCTTACCTTCGGGTTACACCTTTGAAGGGTACCTGTCGTGGGTATAAGCCTGACAGTAGATGTGTAGGGTACGAATGAGATGGGCAGAGTCCTAGCTACGGCGAGGTTGTATGAGTTCAGGCCCCTCTACGGTGGAGGTAATAGCCCTACGTCTCAGTGCTCTTGGAGCTTGTTACCGAGTGTAATATGGAGTACAATGTTTTTCTAACCCTTTTACCAGTGGGGGAGGGAGGCTTATGTAGAGTGCGCTGCCCTCCACAACGGTTCTGATTCAAGGGTGGAGTAGTGGCGATTTAATGCATGCGTTACAGGTAACGTATGCTGTAAATGCTAGTTAATGCACCCGGAAACGTACGGCAGTTTCCCTCCAGGGAGGTTACGACGCACCGAGTGTATCCAGTCGGTAGGTCCGGTGTCCTCCGAGTCTTAGTCTCCGACTGGATGATTCTGGGCCCATTACCGACTGGATGATGGGGGCACCTTAATACAGTCGGGCATACTTAAGGTCCTGTCCCTTGCGTGGGGTAGTCCTTGGGTAGGACCTGTAGGACAGGCCTATGACCCTACCCTAGGACTATGTCCCCATCATTAGTCCCTGAATGGATTGGGGTTGAAACGTCAAAGCAGTGCTCGATGCTCAGATTCGACTGGACTAGGTTCGGCTTGGGCGTTGCTTGCCTCTATCCATTCTATCTCTCCTGGCCAATGATCCGAGTGAATGTGTTTTGCGGAACGGACTGTCGGGAACCGAGTGCCTTCGCGACATCTTTTGACACGACCGGTCAACTAACAACGGCGGATTTTCCGGGATCTCAAATTTCGGGTTTCGCGCGCTTAGCGTGGGCGACGTCAGCGCGGTCGAGTAGCGCCTGACTCCTCGATCCTCGCGCCTTCAACTCTTCTGCCGATATCGCCGCGGCTGGTTGGGCGGATAAGATTTCGGGCCCGCTCGCCAGCGACCCAGTCGGTGTTCTATTTAACTCTGGCCGACGAGACCCTTCGATTACGCTCCCCGAATCCTCTGCTCTTGCTTGCTCCATCTTCCTCGCCACCTCTTGCACTCATACACCTTTCCCTTCCCATACTTCTCGAAAGCTCGCCATCGCCGCCATGACCAAGGGCCAAACCAGCAAGATGGAGGCAAGGAAGAAGAAGGGCAAGGCGGTGGCTGCTCAGCGGCGGCAGCGGCCATTGCCAGCGGGATGGATCCAGGGAGACTTTCTCCCCTCCACAGTGACGGAGGGGGACCTGCTAGAGCTGGTAGAGCACGGCCAGCTCGTGCATAAGTCTTGGAGGTTGCCGGCGGACGACGAGGTTGAGCCGGCGCCACGGGAGGGGGAGCGCGTCTTGCTCCTCAGCCACGTTCACCGAGGTTTCTCTCTGCCCCCACCCTTTCTTCAAGGGTATCATGAATCATTTTGGTGCACAACTCCATCATTTCCCTCCGAACGCCATCGCCCACCTTTCAGCATTCATTGTCTTGTGCGAATGCTTTATTGGTTGTCCTCCCCATTGGGGTTTATTCAAATACATCTTCTCCGCCCGCTCCGAGACCATAAAACGCCTTAGTCAGTCGGATGACAAGATGCATCTCCTCCAGCTCTGCGGGGGTTTAGGGTTCCAAAAGAAGAGTCGGAGCAGCTACCCTGCTCTGCAGTTGAGTGAGTCGGTTAGGAACTGGCAGTCGGCGTGGTTCTACTGCCAGGATATAGCCTGCCCGAACGCGTCGACTGGGCTGCCTCCATTTAGTCTAGACCGTCCTGCTCCGCCCAAGCAACTCGCCCTCTCGAAAACTGAGAAGAATGACATCCAACCTTTGGTTGAGGCACTCGCGGATGTTGTCAGGAGGGGGGTCACTGGGATGGACTTGCTGGAAGTCTTCATCGGTCGGCGAATCCAGCCCCTGCAAGCCCGCCACCACGCTATGTGGCACTATGCAGGACCCGAGGACTCCACTCGGACCAACGTGGAGGGCATTCTCGAGGAGAAGGTGACCTCAGGGGTGCTCCAAATCACGGGTCCCTGTGAGAATCCCAAGGGGGCCCGCCGAGTGACGCCTTACGACGCGGACAACCCTCCACCGAATCAGGTGAGTAGCATTAGCCGAGTGCGTTGAACTGCCTTGATTTCAACAACTCATTTATATCTCCGCGTGATGCTTAACGTTTCTGACTGAAATTCATGCAGGCGTGGACCAACTGGTTCTCCCCCGTCTCGAGCGGGAAACTGGAGGAGGAAGATGAAGAAGGCAGCCAGGAGGGAAGCATGGAGAGCGACGAATACATCTTCGACAGCGGAGAGTCGGAGGAGGAAAACAGCGAGGAAGAGGAAAAGGATGAAGATCCAGACTCGCGGCCTCCGCGGCCAGAGCATCGGAATAGGCGTCGGCAAGAGTCTGCTGTCCCTTCAGTTCCCCCTGTGTCGCCGAGTGCCCCGCCTGCTTCCCCGGCTGCACCGAGTGTTCGAGGTACCAAAAGAGCCAGGGACGCAGCCGCTGAACCTACGGGCCAGTCCTCCAAGGCGCCCAGATCGAGCGGGTCCAAACCTCGAAAGGCTCTGCCGCGGATGAGGGTGGCCATCCCCGTCACCTCCACGTAAGCGAATATAGTTTTCGGTCCTTTCTGTTGACCGAGTGAACTCTTGTTTTACAAGTAGAATGGTCTTCACTCGACAGGGTTGCCACTTCTGCGACCTCGCCGGCTCGCCAAGGGGACGACCCCATGGACGCGGACAATGTCGTTTCATCACAGCCATGTACGTTGTGGGAGAGTCGGGTATTTTATTCCTGCAGACTGCGCCATCTCTTTCTTCTTCTGAAGCACGACGTTATTCGGCTTGTCAGGGGGGAGAGCTGACCCGACCGCGGAGCCCGTCGAAGAGCCTGTCCCTGAGGCTGCTCCTCCTGCCGCCGCCCCTGCCGCCGACGCTCTACCAAACGAAGTGCATCCGCCGACTGAACCGGCGCTGACGGGTGAGGAACCTACTGGGGCGAACCTTGGGATGAACCAGGATCTCCCCCCAATTCCCGGTTCGTCGAACGCCGAATTCAACATTCGGTGTGTCCCGGAGGAGCAGGTGGGAGCGGTCAAGGGGACCATGGTTCAGGCGGAGCTGATGGCCGGAGAGGCCAAGAGGGTTTATGACTCCGCTGCAGCTTTATATCAGCGGAGCTTGGAGCTGCGCGATGACATCCGAGTAAGTAACCTAGTAAGTACTTACTTTTCTTCTGTAACCCACTGGGTGTTGTCTGTTGTTTGCAATGGGTTCACTCCGAGTGAACCCACTGGGTGTAGTCCCCGAGACCGCTGTCGACTGCTTGCGTCGACAGGGGTCTGAAAAACTTAGTGTGTGAACTGATAAACTTGCTGACCGCCCTTTGTTTGTTTGGTGTAGAAAACTTGTGAAATGGGAACTTCTTATGAAGCCCTCAGAGCGGAGAGGAATCAATATGCTAGTGAACTGGAAGCTGCAATGCTTGCCATGGCTGGTATGAAGGACGCTCTGGAAGCGCGAGAAAAGTCCTTGGAAGAAGCTCGGGAGGCAAACAGGGTATTGACGGCGGAGACGCAGATGATGAGGAAACATAGGACCGATCTGCATAATCAGATGGGCGTCCTGAACAGAAGGTGCATAGCTCAAGAGAAGTATGTCACCGACTGGGCTGAGCAAATGATGACTTGTCTGGCTGGTAAGTCTTATGCTTTGTCGAGTGGCTTTATCGTGTGCCATACATTCGGTTTTCATTTCTTGCTTGCTTGTTGGTGGCAGACTTTTGCGGAGACCCTGAAGCTGAAACGGCGGCTGTGGAACGGTCTGTTAAGGACAAAGTTCCACTCGGTGAGGACGCCAATCGGGATCTTCTTCGAGCACAAATCCGCGCTAGCAAAGTAGGTCCTTTCATCGGTCGACTGAGAGAAGTCGTCGGCCGAATTAACAAGGAACTTTGGCCGGAAGACGAGTCGCGGGAGGAGATGGAGACCCTAACGAGCCGACTGGAGGAGGTGCCGAGCCAAGTGCAATCTTGGAAGAAATCGGCAGCGCGTTGCGGTGCTGATGTGGCGCTGTCCTTGGTCCGAGTCCATTGCAAAGAAGTGCGGGAAGATAAGCTGAAAGCCTTGAAAGTCGCCAACACGAAGAAGCTTCAATTCCAAGACTTCATGGAGACATTCCTGGAGACTGCGACCCGCATTGCTGATGGAATCGACCTGGATACCTTTGTGGAACCCTCCAGTCCTGACGCGGGCCCAGCTGAGTCATGATCGAACTCTATCCTCGGTATGCCGAGTGTTTGTCTGTAAGATATTCTGGCCACTTCTGTTGGCCGTCATACTTTTAGATCGGTGCGGGTAAGCTTGATCCGCACCGAGTCCGTTATCGTTTCTAGACTGCTGGTAGTCACAATGAAAACACTTATTCTTTTGCTTGAATGCTGTTTGGAGTTGAACACTTAATGTGTACTCGTAGAATATTAGGACTTAGGTGATTCATGATCAGTGCTAAGTTCCCGAGTGCAACGTATAGAGCACACTCGGAGGAGCGATTAGTACTTAGGCGATGCAGGATCGCAGCTAAGTCCTCGAGTGTGACGTGAAGTGCACACTCGAAGGAAGATTAGTACTTAGGCGATGCGGGATCACAGCTAAGTCCCCGAGTGCGACGTGAAGTGCACACTCGAAGGTAGTTAATACTTAGGCGATGCATGATCGCAGCTAAGTCTCCGAGTGCGACGTGAAGTGCACACTCGGAGGAAGTTAATACTTAGGCGATGCAGGATCGCAGCTAAGCCCCCGAGTGCGACGTAAAGTGCACACTCCGAGGAAGTAAATACTTAGGCGATGCAGGATCGCAGCTAAGCCCCCGAGTGCGACGTGAAGTGCACACTCGGAGATAGTTAATACTTAGGCGATGCAGGATCGCAGCTAAGTCCCCGAGTGCGACGTGAAGTGCACACTCGGAGAAGTAGATACTTAGGCGATGCAGGATCGCAGCTAAGCCCCCGAGTGCGACGTAAAGTGCACACTCGAAGGAAGGTGTTACTTAGGCGATTCGGGATCGCAGCTAAGTCCCCGAGTGCGACGTGAAGTGCACACTCGGAGATAGTTAATACTTAGGCGATGCAGGATCGCAGCTAAGCCCCCGAGTGCGACGTAAAGTGTGCACTTGAAGGAAGGTGTTACTTAGGCGATTCGGGATCACAGCTAAGTCCCCGAGTGCGACGTAAAGTGCACACTCGGAGGAAGTTAATACTTAGGCGATGCAGGATCGCAGCTAAGCCCCCGAGTGCGACGTGAAGTGCACACTCGAAGGAAGGTGTTACTTAGGCGATTCGGGATCGCAGCTAAGTCCCCGAGTGCGACGTGAAGTGCACACTCGAAGGAAGTTAATACTTAGGCGATGCAGGATCGCAGCTAAGTCCCCGAGTGCGACGTGAAGTGCACACTCGAAGGTAGTTAATACTTAGGCGATGCAGGATCGCAGCTAAGCCCCCGAGTGCGACGTGAAGTGCACACTCGGAGATAGTTAATACTTAGGCGATGCAGGATCGCAGCTAAGTCCCCGAGTGCGACGTGAAGTGCACACTCGGAGGAAGTTAATACTTAGGCGATGCAGGATCGCAGCTAAGCCCCCGAGTGCGACGTGAAGTGCACACTCGAAGAAGTTAATACTTA
Source organism: Hordeum vulgare subsp. vulgare (assembly GCF_904849725.1). Taxonomy (NCBI): domain Eukaryota; kingdom Viridiplantae; phylum Streptophyta; class Magnoliopsida; order Poales; family Poaceae; genus Hordeum; species Hordeum vulgare. The sequence goes on along the minus strand of NC_058518.1, from coordinate 139,977,944 downwards.
GGCAATTCGGGATCGCAGCTAAGTTTTTTTGTGTGTGGCCGTAGTCTGCAACCACAGAAGAACTCTGAATCTGCAAAATAAATTGAAACTGCTGTATATTATTTCTCCAAAACTTGTTCGTTTACACTGCTTCATTCGGCGATCACGTATAGAAACGCTTGAGGAGGTCTCCGTTCCACGCGCGGGGTTCGTCGGTCTCCTTCTGAATGTTGTAGAGTATGTATGCCCCGTTGTCCAGCACCTTTGAAATGATGAAAGGACCTTCCCAGGCCGGAGCCAACTTGTGTGGTCTTTGCTGATCCACTCGGAGCACCAAATCGCCAGCCTGGAACGTGCGGCTTCTGACATGTCGTGCATGAAAATGTCGCAGATCTTGCTGATAAATTGCTGAGCGAGTAAGTGCCATCTCGCGCTCCTCCTCTAGAAGATCGACTCCATCTTGCCTTGCTTGTTCTGCTTCAGCTTCGGAGAAGAGTTCGACTCGCGGGGCATTGTGAAGCAGGTCACTCGGAAGGACCGCTTTTGCTCCATAGACGAGGAAGAACGGTGATCGCCCTGTTGATCTATTCGGAGTGGTGCGGAGGCCCCAAAGTACTGAAGGTAACTCGGTTACCCATGCACCAGCTGCATGTCCTATCTCTCGCAAGAGTCGAGGCTTCAAACCTTGAAGGATAAGTCCATTTGCACGCTCAGCTTGTCCATTGGATTGCGGATGTGCTACAGAAGCAAAATCCACACGGATACCTTGACTCGCGCAAAAACCTTTGAATCTGTCCGAGTCGAAGTTTGTCCCATTGTCCGTGATTATGCTGTGAGGCACTCCGAATCTGGAGATGATGTCTCTGACAAACTTCACGGCTGTGGAGGCGTCGAGTTTCTTGATGGGCTTGGCTTCTATCCACTTTGTAAACTTGTCGACTGCCACCAACAGATGTGTGTAGCCTCCTTGGCCTGTCTTGAATGGTCCGACTGTGTCTAATCCCCAAACATAGCTTTGGCCATTTCATTAGCCTGCAGCCAGAAGAATCCAGCCCTGAACGCCTTGGCGACGATTGCTCTTGAAGAAGCATGATGGCCGCAGGTTCCCGAGTGGATATCCTCTAGGATCAACTGCCCTTCCTCTGGGGAAATGCAACGTTGGAGAACGCCTGAAACACTCTCCTTATACAATTGACCGTCAATGACAGTGAACGCCTTCGACCTGTGAACTATTTGTCGGTCTTGGACTTCATCTTCTGGAAGTTCTTGCCTTAGGATATATGCCATAATCGGCACAGTCCAATCGGGAATGATTACTAGAATCTCTGTGACTAGATCAACCATAGCAGGCACATCGACTTCAGTCGGGTCTGTTGCGCTCTTGGGTTGTACTGGCTCTTCCGTGAAGGGATCTTCTTTGACTGAAGGAAGATGGAGGTGCTCGAGGCAGACATCACTCGGAACGGGTCTCCGAGTGGATCCGAGCTTCGCCAACTCGTCCGCCGCTTGGTTCTTCAGTCTTAGAACATGATGAAGTTCTAGACCTTCAAACTTCTTCTCCAGCTTCCTGACTGCATTGCAGTAGGTTGTCATAGCGGGGTTCCTTACGTCCCACTCTTTCATCACTTGGTTGACCACCAGGCGTAGACCATCAGGCGACGGACGCCGAGTGAGATGGCCATGCGCAATCCATAGAGAAGAGCTTCATACTCTGCCTCATTGTTAGAGGAATCAAAGTGTATCTGAAGCACATACTTGAGCTTGTAACCCTTTGGTGATACGATCACAACACCAGCGCCGGATCCATTCAACATCTTAGATCCATCGAAGAACATTGTCCAATGAGCCGAGTAGATGTGAGTCGGTTGCTGTTGTTCTACCCATTCTGCTATAAAGTCAGCCAGGGCTTGAGACTTAATAGCTTTCTTGGCCTCGAACTTGATGTCGCAGTACAACATCTCCATCGCCCACTTCGCCACTCGGCCTGATGCGTCCCGATTGTGGAGAATTTCCGACAACGGAGCATCAGAAACGACAGATACCGAGTGGTCTTGGAAATAATGAGCCACCTTCTTTGCAGTCATATAGATCCCATAGATAAGCTTTTGATAATGGGGATACCTCTGCTTGGAAGGTGTCAGGACTTCGGAGACGTAGTACACTGGCCGCTGAACTTTGTATGCTTTGCCTTCTTCTTCTCGCTTGATTGTAAGAACAGTACTGACGACTTGATTTGTAGCCGCGATATACAGAAGAAGGGGCTCTTTACTGAGCGGAGCAGTAAGAACCAGCTGGGTGGAAAGTAGGACTTTGAGGTTGTCGAACGCGACTTGGGCTTCGTCTGTCCACTCGAAGGTATCTGATTTCTTCATGAGTTGGTACAGAGGAAGTGCTTTTTCGCCGAGTCGACTGATGAACCTGCTCAAAGCTGCTAAGCAACCTGTGAGTCGTTGAACATCGTGTATTCTGACCGGCCTCTCCATTCGGACGATGGTCCCGATCTTTTCGGGGTTAACATCGATCCCTCGTTCGGAAACGAAGAAACCGAGTAACTTTCCGCTGGGAACACCGAATGAACACTTGGCAGGATTTAGCTTGATATCGTGCCTACGAAGGTTGGCGAATGTTTCTGCCAAGTCAGTCAGCAGGTCGGAACCTTTGCGGGAATTGACTACGATATCATCCATGTAGGCCTCCACACTGCGACCGATCTGGTCGAGGAGACATTTTTGGATCATGCGCATAAAGGTAGCTCCTGCATTCTTCAGACCGAAAGGCATGGTGATGTAGCAGAAGCACCCAAACGGGGTGATGAAAGTTGTTTTCAACTCAGCGGGACCATACAGACGGATCTGATGATAACCCGAGTAGGCATCAAGAAATGATAAACGCTCGCACCCCGCAGTCGAATCGACAATTTGATCTATGCGGGGGAGCGGAAAATGGTCTTTCGGGCACACCTTATTGAGGTGCTTGAAGTCAATGCACATTCGGAGTGACTTGTCCTTCTTGGGCACCATGACTACATTGGCGAGCCACTCGGAGTGGTGAACCTTGCGAATGAATCTGGCAGCTAGCAGCTTAGCCACCTCTTCTCCGATTGCCTTCCTCTTGTGCGCGGCGGACCGGCGCAGGCGCTCTCGGACGGGCCGAGCAGCGGGATCCACATGCAGTCGGTGCTCAGCCAACTCCCTAGGTACACCCGGCATGTCAGATGGCTTCCATGCGAAGATGTCCCAGTTCTCACGGAGGAATTGGGTGAGCTCGGCTTCCTATTTGGGATCCAGGGTGGTGGAGATGTTCGTCGGGGCGGCAGACTCGTCCGTCGGGTGGATGCTGACCTTCTTAGTCTCTCCCGCCGACTGGAACGCGGACTCAGAAGCTGGCTTCTTTGAGCGCATTAAGTCGGCGGGGTCGACTGTCTTCTTGTACTCTTCGAGCTCGAGTACAGCCATCTGCTGGTCGGCGATCCTCGACCCCTCTTGCAGACAGTCCTCGGCTCGCTGGCGGTTGCCGGTGATGGTGATAACGCCTTTTGGACCGGGCATTTTCAACTTCAAGTACGCATAACACGGTCGTGCCATGAAACTCACATATGCCGGGCGGCCCAGAATTGCATGGTAAGCGCTCTGGAAGTCCACCACCTCAAACGTGAGCTTCTCCTTGCGAAAGTTCTTGTCGGAGCCGAAGATGACCTCCAATGCGATCTGGCCGAGTGATTTGGCCTTCCGCCCTGGGACGACTCCGTGGAACTGCATATTGCTCTCGCTGAGTTTGGACATCGGAATGCCCATCCCCTTGAGAGTGTCGACGTACATAATATTCAACCCGCTGCCGCCGTCCATTAGGACTTTGCGCAGTCGAAGTCCTTCCACCACCGGGTCGACGACCAGAGCCTGCCTTCCTGGGGTGGGGACATGTGTTGGATGATCCGACTGATCGAAGGTAATCGCAGTCTTAGACCATTTGAGAAACTTGGGGGCAGTCGGAACGGCCATGTTGACTTCTCTGTTCACTAGCTTAAGTCGACTCTTGCTTTCGACATCAGCGAAGATCATGAGGGTTGCATGGACTTGGGGGAACGGATCCTCCTTGTCCTCCTCATCCGGTTCAGGATTCTTCTCACTCGGCTGCCCTTCGCTGAACCCCTGGATCAGGAGACGGCACTACCGAGTGGTGTGCTTTGCGTATATGGGGTTACCTTCCTCATCATCTTCGTATGGATTGGACAAGGCTGGTCCAGGATGGGATTGTTGAAAGGCTTTTTCTTGGTGGTGAACCGCGCTTTCCCTTTACCCTTGAATTTGGCGCTGGTTACAGCTGCAGCTTCTGCTTGCGGTGTGGGCGGAACCTTCGGTTTCTGCTTCCGAGTGTTACCTCCGTCGGCATCGCCGACTGTCTTGTGTTTACCGCTCCGGATGCGGTCCTCTTCTTCTCCATTTGCATAGCGAGTTGCTATCTCCATCATCTTGCTCATGGAGATGTCGCCGGTTCGACCAAACTTCAAGTACAGCTCCCTGTACCGCACGCCTGCCTTGAAGGCGCAGACTGCTTGATGCTCGGTGACGTTCTCCACCGTGTGGTAAAGAGTCGTCCATCGCTGGATGAAGTCGCGCAAGGGCTCATTCGGCTTCTGGACACAGTGCTGAAGCTCCACAAGACCTGCAGGGCGCTTGCACGTTCCTTCGAAGGTTCTGATGAACACTCGGGCTAGATCTGCCCAACTGTAAATGCTTGAGGGGGCCAACTGGTTCAGCCAAGCTCGGGCCGAGCCGTCGAGCATCAGAGGGAGGTGCTTCATAGCGACATGGTCGTCTCCTCCTTCGATCTGGACCGCCACTCGGTAGTCGTCTAGCCATGTTTCGGGTTTGGACTCTCCTGAGAATTTACCGATTCCCGCAGCCAATCGGAAGTTGGGCGGGATATCAGCCGAGCGGATGGCTCGACTAAAACACTCGGGGCCAGATACGATGGCCCTGCTTCCACTCGGATGGTCCATATCGCGGCCATCGCGGTGGGCTCGACCCCTGTCGACTCTTCGCTGAGCGATTCGGCCCCTTGCGTCGGGTCTTGGGTCGTAAGTGTCGCCGACTGAATGCCGGTCATCATGATGCCGGGACCCACAGGGCCCACCCCGCGGAGGGGTGCGTGAGCGACGGCGATACTGATGAGATCCAGGGCTGTGAACCGATCTATGCGTGTTTGCATGGACGGAACTATTGTGGATCCGATTGTGTGACTGGGAGGCTGCCGAATTCTGCTGCTGCGCCGTGCGCAACAGGGCTCGGATTTGTTCGATTCCCCTTCCTGCCTCTGAATCAGTCGGCTGGAGGGAATCGGCAATCTGGGCAGCCGTGGCGAGGTTGAGGAGAGGTGTGCGGAACACCTCCACGTTGCTCCGCCGAGTGTGACGGCTGGCAGAACGATGAGGCGGACGACGCGCACCGGATGCTTCGCCAACTTCACCTCGGTCAGCCTGACGAGGATCTTCATGGGAGTTGGCCATGTGTACTTCTGCTGCAGGCCCACGACCCACGTACTCGGTATGAAGCTCAGTCGGAACCGAGTCCGAGCACTGGGAGCGTGGGGCCACTACAACAGACTCCAGAACTGCCACCTGAGAGGACGCGATCTGGCGCGCTCGGGCATGCTGCACCCAACGTTGGAGACGCGGACTGCGGGACCGCTTACTGCGGCGAGTGACGAGGGTGTAATCCGGAAATGGAGCCGATTGTTGGAGAAGAAGAACGCCGCGAGCGCCGGCACGGAAGTGCGTGGCCCCACGACGGGGAAGCGCCTCGACGTCAAGGGGTGCCTCCCGAAGCAACGCCGAATCGTCGACGACGAAGGAGAGAGCACCGAAGAGGATCTGGTGACCCATGCTCGAAACTCCACCGGACGACATGACGAAAGGAAGAAGTCGCAAACTCGCTGGAAGTCGCTTAGACGCCTGCCCCATGGTGGGCGCCAACTGTCGTGGGTATAAGCCTGACAGTAGATGTGTAGGGTACGAATGAGATGGGCAGAATCCTAGCTACGGCGAGGTTGTATGAGTTCAGCCCCTCTACGGTGGAGGTAATAGCCCTACGTCTCAGTGCTCTTGGAGCTTGTTACCGAGTGTAATATGGAGTATAATGTTTTTCTAACCCTTTTACCAGTGGGGGAGGGCGGCTTATATAGAGCGCGCTGCCCTCCACAATGGTTCTAATTCAAGGGTGGAGTAGTGGCGATTTAATGCATGCGTTACAGGTAACGTATGCTGTAAATGCTAGTTAATGCACCCGGAAACGTACGGCAGTTTCCCTCCAGGGAGGTTACGACGCACCGAGTGTATCCAGTCGGTAGGTCCGGTGTCCTCCGAGTCTTAGTCTCCGACTGGATGATTCTGGGCCTGTTACCGACTGGATGATGGGGGTACCTTAATACAGTCGGGCATACTTAAGGTCCTGTCCCTTGCGTGGGGTAGTCCTTGGGTAGGACCTGTAGGACAGGCCTATGACCCTACCCTAGGACTATAACCCCATCAGTACCCATTTTTTCGGTATCAAGGGCAAATTGGCTCCTTGTTACATTGGTCCTTTTCGAATTCTTGCCAAACGAGGAGAAGTTGCCTACCAGTTGGAACTTCCTCCGCATCTTTCCAAGGTTCATGATGTTTTCCACGTCTCGCAACTCAGGCATTGCTTTTCGGATCCTATCCGTGAAGTGGACCACGAAACGCTTGATCTCCAAGATAACCTTTCATACCGAGAATACCCCGTGCGTATTCTTGATCAAGCTGAGCGTACCACAAGACGTCGAAACCTCAAGTTTCTTAAAGTTCAATGGTCAAATCATTCTGAAAAGGAGGTAACTTGGGAAAGAGAGGATCGTCTCCGACTTGAATATCCTGCGTTATTCCCGACGACTTCTAAATCTCGGGACGAGATTCTTTTGAGTGGGGGTGAGTTGTCACATCCCTGACCCCTTAAGCAAGTTAGTCTTGTGCTCATGTATTATTTCCATTGCATCTAAGAAATTGTCAACAAGAACAATAAAGTGGCAAAGGAAAAACTCAAAACCCTAGCCATTACTTTAAATAAAGGAAATCTCAAACTAGTCAAAATCAATGAATCCAAAATGGCCTCAAGAAAAGTTCAAACTTTCTGATAAATCATGAAAGTAAATGAGCAATGAAGAAAGCATTTTTCTTGACACTTTAAGCATTTTAAATAAGTGCTAAAAGCTACTGGTTTCAAATTTTAAAATTGAAATCAGAAACTTTAAACTTTCAAAAATGTTGAAAACTTTAGGAATGGTTGGAAATATTCCAACAAATATTCTAGGGTGCTTAACATAGTTCTTACAATTTGTTTGGGAATTGAAATAAATAGCAAATCAATGTCAGAAATTAAAACAGAAATTAAACAGAAGGAAATGGAAAAGAGGTTACCTGCACTCCCCGTGAGCATGCGGTCTTTTCCCCTAAGTTTCCCCCGTCGATCTCCTCCTCTAGCCCTAGTCTCACCGGAGCCCGACAAGGACCGTCGCTGCAGCTCGTCGCCGGTAACCCTCCGGTGAAGTGCTGGTCCGTCTGAGGCTACGAACAACCTCAGGACGTCGTGTAGGTGCATTAGGTGCCCAACCCCGAGCGTTTTGACCCTGTATCCGATGGCCTCGACGATGACCGAACTTGGTCGCCGCCAAGCTCGTCGCCGGCGTTGATTCCGGCCACCCCAGCCCCTGGGGCTTGTCCCATCGTGCGCGCCATCGAGTGGTCGTTCCTTCCATGGTCTCAGCCGTGCGATTGGCCCTCTGTGCACCATTTCCGAGCCCCCCCGAGGTTCTGATGCTCGCCGGAGGCTCCCCGCCGGCGAGGACAACCTCGCCGCCGGTGGATCTCGGCTGGCCTGAGCCACTGACTGGTGGGGCCAGCCTCTGGCAAGTTTAAAGTTAATAAAAATAAATCAAATAAGTTAATCAGTCACTGACATGTGGGTCCAGTAAGGTTAATCAGTTAATTAAGTTTAAACTTAATCTAAAATTGACCAGAGAGACTGACCAGTGGGTCCCACTGGTCAGGTTTGACTTTCAACGGCCAGATGGACCTGCTGATGTCATGCTGATGCAATAAAAGTATTTTCCAGTATAAAAATAATTCCAGAAATGTTTAAAACTTCAAAAATTCATAGAAATTAATCTGTAACTCCAATGAAAAAAATTTATATATGAAAAAGTATCAGAAAAATTCAAGGAATCAGAATATGCTATTTTCATTCATGTTTGAAAAAGTTACAGAACCCAAACATGTAGATTAATGAATAAGCCAATTCTTATAAATACTTTATAAAAGGAATTTGGAAAATATTCAAATTTCATCATGAATGTCATGATCACACACTGTCCTAATTACAAATCAGTACCCTAACATGACATCTCATGCATGTTAACATCAAGTTGATCTGAGCATCAGGTCGAATCAATTAAATCGGTATTCGAGAATACCTCGTTTGAATTGATATTTGAAGGTGATTCAAATCAACATCAAACCTAACACATGTTGATTTTAATAGTTTGTCACCTTGCATTCTCATGCCATGCTCATGCATCATCTTGTTTGCATATGATTGTTATTGATTGTTGCCATTCATTTCGGTAGGCTCCGCACCCCCGGATTCCACCGAATATCCGTCTGGCGGATATTGTCCCTCCTCTGAGAAACAAGGCAAGCAACCATTTTTGATCATCCCGATAAATCCCATGTTCTTGCTCCTGCACTTATTTATTGCATTAGGATCAAATGCTTCACCTGCTTTTGCCATGATTAGTTGAACCCACTTCCTTTGCATGACCTAACCTTGTCACAGTAAATAGCCGAACCTTGCAACCTAGCATACCTGGTAGTTGCTTGAGCCTTGATGTGCCTTATCCTGCTATGCATGCTATGCTTAGAGTTGTGTATGGTCTGTCATCTAGGAGATGAACAGAATTGTGAGAATGTGTTCGGTAAGCAAAAGGTTGTGTGTTGAACCTGATTTGGTAAAGGTACCGGTGAAAGGCTGTGTAGGAGTACATGGCGGGTTGTTTCATTGGAACCGTCCTTAGGAACTGAGTTCTATGTATGTAATAGTTCCGTGTATGTAATCCAAGACTAGATACTACCACACGTTGCGATACTTAATTGACCCTCTCGACTTATTAATCGCTTAGTACTCGGTCCAGGAGTTGCAAGTAGTTTCTGGTGTTTATAGTAATGCTGGAGGCCGTGCATGGTGCTGACCTGTGAGGTGGGCTGTGATGCGGTAGGCAGTGGCATGGTGTACCAAGTGGCACCCGGATGGTGGGCTTGGGAACCCTGCGCACATCGTTTGAGGCCGTGGCGGAAACCTCGGCCGGACATCCGTACGGATTACTCTCAGATAGGCGATAAACCTGGACTAGGTACTAGCGTGGTTAACGGTCGTGGCCGACTCCCTCGCTGGGCTTACGCTTGAAGGTTGCCGAGGTGCATGACGTGCACATGGCGATAAGTGGCGAGAGCGTGTGTGACGAAGTACACCCCTGCAGGGTTATGATCTATTCGAATAACCGCGTCCACGGATATGGACTACTTGGAGACATATGTTGTTCATAGATAACTTCAATGGCTACTCATAAAATTGCCAAGATAAGCGTGAGTGTCGTGGATGGCATTAGTATGGAGACGGAATGATTCCACGATAGCGTATTGTTGTGGTGTTAGTGGACTCGTGTGTGAGAAATCAAGTTGTCAAAATTATTTAAAAATGCAAGTTGTCTAGCCACGAGTCAAATGCTGGCTTTCCGCATGAAACCCCACAATACCTTTTGATACCTTGCATGAGTAGTTAGTTATCCTAAAGTCTCGCTGAGTACCTTCGTACTCATGTTTGCTTAATAAATGTTGCAGAGGTTGCTAATGACCCTAATGGAGGGTTTTTCGTAGACATCGACGACGACGAGTAGCTGGTGTCCCAGCTATGATCTGGCCTACGTTGGATCTGTAGTATAGTCAGGCCATGTGCCGTCTAGTTGCCCTGTCTGTACTCAGACAGTTTTAAACTCTTCCGCTGGCTTGTAATTGAATGACTGCTATTATGGGTCGTGAGACCCTTAATGTGTAATATTATGTGTGTGGCTCTTCCGAGCCTCTTAAATAAAGCTTGTATGTTTATGGTTATGTTGTGATGCCATCGATGTATCTATACATATCGGTATGCCATGCGTACGTGTGTCGTGCTTGATATGTATGGGGTTCGATTACCTAGTCGTGAACTTTAGTAGCACTCCTTACAAGGAAATGCCCCTTTGTGATCCAATGGGCCTTGGTAGTTCGCTACCGCTCCGGACACATTGGTTGACCGGCATGTGTCCTTCTTAGCTGCTGTGTCTGTCCCCTCTGGGGAAATGTCACGCGATGTAATGGAGTCCTTGTAGCTTGCTACGACTCGTCTAGATTCGCTGATGACTGACACCTGCTTTGTTGGGTCATGTATGCCTGTCCTTGTACGGTACTGCCACTTTGGTTTATGACTAGACATGTCGATCCGGGTTCTTTGACATTGGAATGCTAGCGACACTATTGCATACGTGAGTCAAAAGACGCAAACGGTCCCGGCTAAGGTAAGGCTGCAGCCGTGGAGTTAACCGTGCGTGAGACCGCAAAGGGATGGGATGTGTTACAGGCTGGATTCCTATGGCCTAGGATCGGGGTCCCGACAGCGTTGGTATCAGAGCCTGACTGACTGTAGGATTACTAAGCCAAACTGGTCGAAGTTGAGTCTAGAATTGCTTTAGTTATATATAAGGGAATTGTTTGTGGGAGGGAATGTAAGACTCTTGTTCTCTTCTCAAGTTATTCTATTATGGTCATCCTCGTCTTTTCTGCGGGAATTAAGGACTAGGTTACTCATCTTCTTCTAGGCTCGTGTTTCTGATCGGTAGATTATAGGACTACGGGTCAAGAAATATTGGGTTTCCGTCATTCCTAGGAAAAAGAGGTAAGTTTGATGATCAGAGAGTGGAACTTGATAGTTGAGTGGTTACGCTATTCCATTTTGGGTTGTCTCAAAATTTGTTTTTGAGCATTTACAGCCGTTATGTTGCCCAATTTTGCATTCAGAGCTCTAATGCTTTTGCATTACTCTCTATTTACAGATGCCTGGCCGTCCTTCTCGTCAGGTGGTACGTCTGACCAGGTGCATTGATGTACCGGGTCATACGGCCATGCTAGTCAGGGTGATGTCGGTGTGCAGTTACCGCTGGTACCCTGAGTACACAGTGGAGGAACAGTACTGAGACTTCAACCAGAGCAAGTACATCTGCACTGTTAGGGTATTTCCAGACTACCCTGGAGCTGAGAAGCCAATCCATTGGTCCTATGGGTTGGGAGTCACTGTTGACATGGCAGTACAGGATGCTGCCTATTCAATGCTGACCATTATGAGAGCGAGACATGCACTGCTGCAGAATTCAGAGTTCTGCTATGTTCTGGCCTCTCAGCCTAGTGAAGAGGGATACCTCAGTGGAGTCTATTTTGATTCTTCTATGGAGGATCCACTACTGCAGTCCACTGTTGAGATGCTAGAGAACAGAGACAGGGATGCTCGTGCTCTCCGCATGGAGCTTTATGCTACCCGTGCCCGTCTGTGGACGGCTTCGACGCAGCTGGCACCGGTAGTCCAGACAGGGTATGGAGATATGGAGATGCTGAACCCTGTTAGGACCCATCTTCCGGCTCACGTTGACTGGCCAGCTATAGGAGGAGTCACACCTCTTCGGGGACCCCTCTTACCACCAGTCAGGGGACCAAGGCCACATCCGTGTCCTTATGGATCCCAGGGATCTCAGGCTAGAGTGTTTCCTGATCCGCAGGTTGAGCTTCCAGGTCATGGAGGTGATCTCTATGAGATGTTCTATGCGGATGCCTGAGCTGTGAGCGGAAGGATAGCATGGTAGTAGCCGTACGTTCACAATCCTGCGTGACTTGTGAAGTATGCCGGTGATGTGAAATGAATTCCGGAGGCCTAGATAAATAATGTATAGGAAGCTTGTAAGCCTCTGATAAGTAGTTTCATAATTTCAGTAGTTTGCTCTTCGGTTAAGGTTGTACTGAACTATGTAAGGGTGTGTATGAACCATGGTGTATATATAGTAGTTGCTTGTTACCATGCTGTTCGGATATTCATTTCTGCATTCCGTGTGTTCAGTACATTCTTAATCCATAGCTAGTATTGATATGACATTGGTCTAAGCTGTGAGTTTGTTTGTCAGGATGGTGTTCACCAGGTTGAACCATGCCCCTGCTCATGAGCAAGGCGAGGGTAGTCAAGCGTCGCAGGAAGACCTGCCCCACCCGCCTTCTCTGGTGGAAGTGATGCTTGAGGCAGAGAGAAATAAAAGGGAGACCAACCGACTGCTAGCGCGTATTGAGCAGAATACGGCTAGTCAGCATAGGAATGCTGCAGTGTCCCTTAATGACTTTGTGAAGCTGAATCTTCCAAAGTTTCATCATTCCGTCGATCCCCTCGACGCCGTTTGGATGTAATCCAACGCTATCACTCTAGAGTTTCTCAAACGTCTGACAGACTTCAATCTCATTCTTATATGTTTGTTGGACTTCATATTGTCCTTTGAACTCTTCACTTTAACAATAACTGTTTGATTATCACAGTTCATAAGGATAGCCAGAACCGGCTTCTCAACCACAAGTAAGTCCATCAAAAGATGTCGAAGAAATTCTGCTTCGACACCAGATGTGTCTAATGCTGTTAATTCTGCTTCCATTGTCGATCTTGTTAAGATCGTTTGCTTGCAAGACTTCCAGGAAACAGCACCACCCCCAAGAGTAAACATATACCCAGTAGTGGCCTTCATCTCATCAGCATCAGAGATCCAATTCACATCACTATACCCTTCAAGTACCAATGGGAATCCCGTATAGTGAAGCCCGTGGTTGACAGTACCTTTCAAGTAGCGCATAATTCTTTCTACAGCACGCCAATGAACATCTCCTGGGCTTGCAACAAACCGGCTAAGTTTGCTCACAGCAAGCGCGTAGGTATGAGCTCGGCTCGGCTCATTCCCGCAACCCGCGGCGCGTCGTGACGAGGCGTGGCGTGGCGAGGCGGGCGGCGAAGGAGGAGCATGGGAGGGCACCTTCTCTTCTCATTCTCCAATAGCATGTGGAAGAGAAACCCTTATAAAGGGGTCCAACTTCTCCTCCACTAGCGGGGTGGGACTAAACTTCCCACCACCTTCTCATGCCACCACCTACATGGGCCCTTGAAGATTTTTCTGAAATTTTTCTTATGGGCCTAAGGCCCATCTCTAATTTCAATAGGGAAGCGGAGACGCGGGGACCTGCTCCAACGAGGTCACGTCGGTGGCCTGTGACGAGGAACCAGATGGGGACGGGGGCGACGCCAACTAGCATGGCATGGCTCTCGATCGGTGCTCCTCCCGATCTGGACGCTCAGGGCAGCGGCTGCTGGTTCGGGCCCAAACGAGCCTTAGGGAAGATAGGAGGCGCCGTGGGTGGCGGCTGGGGAATGGAGGGGCATGGAATTCGAGTCTAGGGGCCCTAGGGTTCTAAAACACAAGGAAGTCATCTATTTATAAGATGGGGGCTAGTTTAGCTAATTTCATCCGTTTTTGGATCGTTTCATTTCGACCAGGTGGTCCAAAACAGAGGGATAGGCAAGGTGGTCTAGTGGGTTGTGTAGAGGGGGTTGAGCTGAGAGGATAGGGAGGTTTGCGGTCCGGCACAAAGTTTTACAAACCAAAATTGTGTGACAATTTGACCGGCTATAGTCTCTCTATTCATTTAACGGTGCATGTATCAAACGGACTAAAATTGCGATGAAATTTAGCACGCGACCTACCTACATTAAAATAAGACTACATTTCAACTTTCAACCCATTCCGAAAAAGTTTTATGTGCACTTTTAAAAACAATATTTAGACGATGTCGCGGCGTGCGTGTGTTGTTGGTCTCGAAACGGTCAATGATGCGAGCGGGGAGAAACAACAACTAAAACGGATGCAAGTTTAAAAAAAACGACGACAACGGAGTACCGATGCAATGTGGAGGATGTGCATGATGCGATTATGAATGCGAAAAACAATTGAATCACACGACAATAATGAAATACAAATGAAATCTTCCGGAGCATCGGTTCCGGACTGTTACAACTCTCCTCCACTAACAAGAGATCTCGGCCCGTGATTGAAGAATGAGAAGGGGAAGAGGAAAGGAAGAGGTAAAACTTAGTTGCTTCTTGACAAACGAGTGAAACCAACAATCCTTGAAGGTTGCAAAGAGATGTATAATGACATGAGGAACAAAAACAATTCAAAAAATTTGGGCAACATTCGGTAGGAAAGAGAGGCAAAACTTGATAAGATGGAAAAATCTTGAATAGATTTCACAACACTTTGGTTAAATGGATAAGGAAGGGAAAACAGGATCTTGATAAAACAAGATAATGGATTAAGAAATGAACATCACAAAGCTTCTGGAACAAAAGAATAGAAACTATAATATTTGATGAAGAACAAAATGATAACTTCTACCACAATTAAATTTAAAAGCATCGCTACGCAGAAGAATTGAAAGGAGTTGTTGGAAAATCAACAACGAAAAGAACAAGCTTGTTGTGGGATTATGGAAACCATCTCAAAATTATGAGGTGAAACCATCCACTAATGGAAACAGTTGATTACTTGGGAGCAACAAGGTATGCAAAACTTCTTTCACTAAGAGGACATATCGAGAACTTGGATCAATGATCATCACCGTAATAGCAACAAACCTTAGAAAATACTTTTGGTGAAATCTAATCCAAGATAACTCAAAGGAAGAAAAAGATGGGTTTAATTATCTCATTCTTGAAAACAAATCTCTTTGAGACTCCTCATGAATCAAGAATGCTATAACACCATCTGAAAATTAAGGGAGAATGAATTGCACTCTGAAATGCAAGACAAAGAGTACTTGAGGTACTACCACAAAGAAACTTGAAGAATACTTCGAGAAAGAATTACATCCTTAACGAACCACCATGAAGAGCCTCCGAAAAATAAATGAAGGTTGAACGAATAAGATTGACCTAGCAAGATTTAGATGGAACTTTGGGAAGAGATACTTGAGAAACTTGGAACTCTAGAAAAGAAATAAATAAACCACTTAGAACCAATAATTGATATCACGAACAACTCCGGATAAAGGATTGAAATCACCTAGATAAACACGAATAAGAATTATGTCTTCTTATCCTTCATCAAGTTAGAGTGATGACAAACAACAAATATAGCATACCAGTTATTCTGCTTGAAAGATTGAGGAGAGATAAGAGCACAAATTGACGAAGTCTTCATCAAAACACCAATAAGAATTCACAAATGAATGAGGATACCAAGAATGAATGGAGAGACACGAGAACAAATAGATCATGATCTTCCTAGAGAAATCTTAACAAGCCACTGGAATAACAGAGAGACGCACGAAGAGATAACTATTGAGAAGAATTTGAGAACAAAAGTTGAAAGCTGAGAACGAAGAAATCTTCTGAAATAGTGGCCTTTGAAGGATCGAGAAATGAAAACAACTCTAAAACGCACCGGATAGATATGGTAGGAAATCTAAAACAATTTGAAAGGATAGCTGCAAGCTAAAATATGAATCTTTGAGATAATGGACCAAGATTTAAGAGAAACTCATCTTGAGTCTTCAATGTAGAGAATGATGGCAAGGAGGACCATCAAGAGTTACTGAGAGACTCCGAAATAAGGAATAAAGAACGGTTGGCCAATGATGGAAATAATTCGGATTGATCTTGAAGAAGGAATATGACTGATGGAATCCATACTTATGTCACACTAGAAAGGATTTAGAGATCTCCGGAAAAGATTAGAAGAGCCACGTAAGATCCTTGGGAAAAAATGTGGGTTATGGGCCCACTAGAAGGAAATAATGTTGAAACGCTTGCTTAGGAAGAGAGATTGCACCGGTACAATTAAGCGCTTGATGAGGTGAGAACCTCAGACTAATTTGAAATGATTTGAATGAAAACACAAATCTTCATATATAACTTCAGCACTTTGGATAGAATAGAGAGGGATGAATAAAGAGCAAAAAGGCTTAGATAATTATTGCAACACTGGAAGGCAAACGAATGAAAAGGATATGCCGAACACTGAAAGCTTGGAATGAATCCACCAGATAGAAAACAAGAACGAAGAATGATGAACTTAGCAGTGAGTATCTTCACAATGAATCACCAGATACAATATGGAAGAGAAGATAGTGGAAGCAATAATGAAAGAAAGTCACGTGGATGATAATTTAATCGCTGAAGAAAATGGGCGGGAGGGTGGCAAAAAACAAAGAGAACTCGGGATAGATGATACAAACTATGGAAAGAAACAGGAAGATTGATCTCGCAAATATTGGGAAGGAATGAATTATCTTGAAGAGAAGCACCCGAGATGGAAAGACTTGCCATGAAAATTTGATTGAGCAAAAGGATAAGCACTCTCATAGAAATATGATAACACCGCTTAGGAAAGATATGAAATCACCACTTGACATTGAAGCAACGCAAATTACCATACTCCAACAAGACAAAAGATGGGGCTTGTGAAACAAGCCAGAAACAAATACATAACGGAGATTTTATACGATATTTTCGTATTAAAGCCCGCACGGGATCTATATTATAGTAGAAATCATGTACAAGGTAGTGCACATGACATACAAAGGGTCCCCAAGTCGTAGAGGCTACAAGGACCCTGTTAGACACAACGAGAACTGCTGTAAGAAATATCGTGACCAAACAAATAACTAGATGTCAAACCCCAACCTCACATCATGCATCTGTTGAAAGATAAGCCTAGGCAACACTTGAATTCCCACCCTCAGAACTTCTGAAATCTTTCTTGGTTATGCTATCACGTTGCGGGTCCAGGAACCTACTCAATGTAATCAACTGCATGACCTTTCCCGCAACTGCCAACACATAGCCGAGAAGTTCCAGAAACTCATCTACCTTAGACCTTCGAAAAAACAACGATACTAGACCTTGTAGATCATCCGAGATATATCCACCAGTACTGGGGAAAGTCAAAACACTATTTGACACCTAGAAAAGTATTGAAGCATTTTTATGTCCACTTCTTGAGGTACTAAGGAAGCTGAATGATAGTGATGTGTTCAAAATCCCTTGGAGCTCTACTCCTCGGAAATAGGAGGCAACAAGTATAGAATTCCGTCACATCGACATCATAGAGGCTCCAAAATACCCGCATGATCCTATTTTTTTTTGAGTGGGAAGAGGAGTAGAATTAAAATTCCTACGCCAAGATTCCTCACGGGAGCAAACAAGAGGAGTAAAAACCAGCCTACTCTCCGATTATAACTCGACTCAAAGTAGTTTTTCACTAGACTCGACTTGGCCAAGTTCGATCAATCAAGGGGGTTCCTAGGTACAATCATATCCTTACTTGGCCAAGTTTTATACGCACTTTTAGAAACAAGATTTA
Source organism: Hordeum vulgare subsp. vulgare (assembly GCF_904849725.1). Classification (NCBI taxonomy): domain Eukaryota; kingdom Viridiplantae; phylum Streptophyta; class Magnoliopsida; order Poales; family Poaceae; genus Hordeum; species Hordeum vulgare. Next base: position 139,960,427 of record NC_058518.1, on the reverse strand, counting down.
AACAATGTGACAGGCGTGTCCGTGTGTGATTGGTCGTGGAATGGTCAACGATGCGAACATGGAGAACCGGCAACTACAAATAGATGCAAGTTTTGAAAAAATGACAACAAAGGAGTCCTGATGCAATGCAGATGATGTGAATGATGCGATGATGAATGCGACAAACAACTAAATCACACAACAACAATGGAATACAAACGGAATCTTGTGGAGTGTTGGTTCTTGGCTGTTACAGGAAGGGTGCCGAAACAGATCTCCATATGGCCTCTCATTGGAACAGTGACTTGCGGTGGCGTAAAAAGTGTTTTGGGACTGCCTCTAGGTTTTTAAGTTTATTTGATAATTCATAAGCCAGAGAACGGAGTCGGGGGGGGGGGGGGGGGGGCTTGAGGGGCACACAAGCCAACAGGGCACACACCGCCACGCCGCGCCGGATTGGCTTGTGGGGCCCTCATGTGGCCCCCAGCCTTCTTCCGATGCTTGTTGGTCTTCTTTTGGCCTAGAAATAACATCCAAAAAGTTTGAGGTCAATTGGACTTCGTTTTGTATGGTACACCTGAAAAGTGGACAACATGTGGCATGTGGCATTTGGCACTGGGTCAATAGGGTACTGCTCAAAAATAATACAAATTGGTTAAGAAATACCCCAAAAGTAATCTAGAATGATAATATATCACCACGGAACAATAAAAAATTATAAATACATTGGAGACGTATCAAGCATCCCAAGCTTAATTCTTGCTTGTCCTCGAGTAGGTAAATGATAAAAACAGAATTTTTGACGTGACATGCTACCCATTGTGTAACCTTATGCATGTATGCTCACTGAGAAACGATGAATTAACAAACATTAACATATCAATACTTATAGGCATAAGTAGCAAAATCATCGATCTTTCAAAGTATACGATCCTCAAAGATTATTTTACCCCCATTCAAATTATTATATTAGCAAGGCATGACTCCATCTTCACCACATTAATACAAATGTCAAGCACCAAGGTGTCCAATTCAGGCAATTGGATAGTACTTTTTCAATATGCATCAAATTTTTGTTCTTCATGCAATACATGAGCGCGAACCATTGGACATAGCATATAGGTGGAATAGAATATGGTGGTAGGTTTCAAAGGGGTGAAAAGTGGAGAAGATAGTCTCACGTCAACTAGGCGTACAAATGAGCTATGGATATGCCCATAGATAGATATCGATGCAAGGAGTAGGAATTTCCATGCAAATGATGCACTAGAGGTATAAGTATATGAAAGCTCCATTGAATCTAAGTGGGATGTGCATCCAACTTGCTTGCTCATGAAGACCCCGAGTATTTGAGGATGCCTGTTATCGGAATAGACAAGCGAAGTTTATGGAAAGATGATTCCCACTAGCATATGAATGATATAACAAGAGACTCTCTATATGAAAAAACAAGGTTCCACTTTGAGGCACAAGTGCGGTAAAGGATAGTAGCAAAGTCCATTATCTCTTTTTATCTCATTAATTTTTTATTCATGGTTGGCTCATTTGGCCTCCCCCATTTTTATTTCCTCACTAGGACAATGATGTAATAACGATGACCATCACACTTTTATTTACTTACAACTAAATATGAAAACTGATAGGACTATATGACTCTGTATGAATGCCTCTGGTAATGTACCAGGATGTGCAAAGATCTAGCGTGACATCAATCAAACATATGATGAATGGTGGCTTTGCCACAAATAGTATGCGAGCTCTATATGATCATGCAAAGCATTATGATGATGAACGAACTAGTCATGTGAAGGATGGAATTTGCATGGCAATATATCTCGGAATGGCTATGGAAATGACATGATAGGTAGGTATGGTGGTTGTTTTGAGGAATATATAAGAATGTTTATGTGCAACAAAGCGTGTCATGTCACGCAGTTTGGATGCATCGACGAAAGTTGCACCGATCTTCGAGGTGAGAATGGGCAATGCCCGGTACCTAAGAGGCTAGCAAATATGAGGAGGTGAGATTGTTTATGTCCATGATGTCACATTAGTCATAAATAACCCATATACTTATTGCAAAGTTTTATTAGTTTTATCACACATCAAAGTACTACTCGCATTCCCCGAGGGAGAGGGTTGGTAGGAATTAACCATCGCGTGACTCCAACTCAAAACAATCCTAGGATTTCAATGAGGAGTAGAAATGCTCACACATCATCACCATGAAATTTTAATTTTTTATATGAAAAACAAGTTGAACATATCTTAATATTGACACATTTGTAAATTAATAATAATTCATTCACACCTTTTGCATATCACCACATCAATATCATTAACCCATAATTTCTCTATATGTGCTACATGAAGTTTTAATTATCATTCATTGAACACCTATTACTTTTGATCTAGTCTTATGACCCATGAAAATTACCGTCACTATTTATTTAACTCTCAAATAAATATAAGTGAAGAACGAGAGCATAATATTTCTAGAAAATCTAAATGCCACCATGCTCAAAAAGATATAAGTGAAGTACTAGAGCAACTGCTAAGCTCAAAAGATATAAGTGAAGCACATCGACTTTCTAACCAATTATGATCGTGTATCTCTCTAAATAGGTGTGTCCAGCAAATGATGATTGTGGCAAGATGAAAGTAAAATCAAACAAAAGCAAACAACGCTCCAAGCAAAACTCATATCATGTGATGAATAGAAATGTAGCTCAAAGTGGCGTACCGATGGATTGAGATTGTCACATCGTGTGTTTGTACCACTTTGCCACAACTGATTTCTTTTCCAAAATTTTGAGTCAATTAAAACTTTTGAGTGATTATTACGATTGTTTTGATTGCCACTTGCTGGTGTGCTTACTTGTGATTTAGCTCACCAAAACAACTTTCCTTCTAAGAACCTCTACCTTTGACCCCAAACCCGTGCCCAATGATCATGCCATGGGTATAGCAATAGAAACCATTTTTATAAAATATATTAATCCAGCAAAACCCTTTTTTCTTTTTATTTTGAGTTCCAAAACCCCTGGATTGGGATTTGCACTACAAGTCCCTAACTTAAGGGAAATGTTTTTCCCAAAGGTTTCCCCTTGATTCCATTATAAAAATAACTTCCCAAAACCATAAAGTAATTAATTTAAAAGCTATTTTCCTATTTTACTTAAATGAACTTTTCTAAGGCCAGAAATGGTATTCCATAGGGAAAAATTATTTTCCTGCTTTCTAAAATTTTGAGAAAAAATAGGGAAACTCAGAAGTCATATTTTCCATATATGTGAGTTTAAACACATGGTCATGTTCAGAGTACTAGGCAAATCCCTTAAAAATCATTTCCGCCTATTCCGATCTTTTGAAATATTTCCAAAGGAAATATTCTCAATAAATTCCACGAAAATTCCAACGTGTCACACATATTATATTTGATGACAATACCAAATTTCATCTCCATCCTAGGTAGTTTGATTTACCTAATAATTCAGAAACCCATTCTATTGAGAACTAAGTTGGAACAACTCTACATTGCCAAGTTTGTCCAATTGATTTGAAACTTTGCAGGAGTGTTCAAAACCGCAAACGAGGAGGGCATGCCAAGTTTTGAATTTGTGGGTATTGATTTGATCACATTTGCCCACATGAATATATTTCTGCCCATTTGTGGGTTTTTCCAAGTTTACATTGTCAACCTTGCTCAAATGATCTCAAACTTAGTAAACCCTGTTATTTCTACCCATCATCCAATCGTGTTAAGTTTCACTACCATTGGTGTAGATTAATTCCTACAAACCAACATCAAACACCTTTTGTTGATTTTAAAAATTAGCAACTAACACCCCTTCCTCCCCACTCCTTCACTCCTAATCATTATCACAGGTTGCGTGTGTAGCCCCACATGTGCAACCGAGAGCCTCAACTCTAGTTCAAAGAGGGGAATAAAAAAACTTCAATTTACTTCGTGGAATCATTGTGGCAGCACCTGTTCTTCTTTCCCTCTTTGACCAACACTGTTCTCCTCGGCCCTAAAACATCGAGAGAGCATCTCCTTGACCTCGAGGCACTGCCAAACACGTTGTAGACATGCCAGAGCACGCGAGCATGCCATGGCATGCCAAAGCTGCACTCCATACATGCCATAGAGCGTGCCTGCATCAAGGGAGGCCAACCCCGACCAGGCTTCACCCCACAGCCTGTCTAGCAGCGACTGCATGAACGGTCGGCTCTAGCGCGGCACAGGCCCCCTCCTCTTGCCCTGGCGATGCGTACCCACGCATGCCCGAATCCGTCAGGTGGAGCTTGACACCGCGACGCGTCAAAGGGGCAACCCGCTCCGCTTTGACCCTTCCAGCTCGCATGGACCGCACCCACGAAGGACCAAGACACACCCCTGGACTCTCTCCCCCTCGCTAACCGTTGCTGCAACCTCGCCAGCGCACCATGATGACCCACAAGTATAGGGGATCAATCGTAGTCCTTTCGATAAGTAAGAGCGTCGAACCCAATGAGGAGCAGAAGGCTCTAATAAACGGTTTTCAGCAAGGTAATAACTGCAAGCTCTGAAAGTAGCATTAACAAGTGATGGTGTAGCAAGTGAAATGTAGCAAGTGAAAAGTAACAAGTAACAAGTAGTAGAAAAGGTGCAGCAAGTGGCCCAATCCCTTTTGTAGCAAGGGACAAGCCTGAACAAAGTCTTATAGGAGGAAAAATGCTCCCGAGGACACACGAGAATTTCTGTCATGCTAGTTTCACCATGTTCATATGATTCACGTTCGTTACTTTGATAGATTGATATGTGGGTGGACCGGCGCTTGGGTACTGCCCTTACTTGGACAAGCATCCCACTTATTATTAACCCCTCTTGCAAGAATCCAAAACTACGAAAGAAGAATTAAGACAACATCTAACCATAGCATTAAACTAGTGGATCCAAATCAGCCCCTTACGAAGCAACGCATAGACTGGGGTTTAAGCTTCTATCACTGCAGCAACCCATCATCTACTTACTACTCCCCAATGCCTTCCTCTAGGACCAAATATGGTGAAGTGTTATGTAGTCGACGTTCACATAACACCACTAGAGGAAAAGACAACATACAACATATCAAAATACCGAACGAATACCAAATTCGCATGACTATTATTAACATGACTTATCCCATGTCCTCAGGAACAAAAGTAACTACTCACAAAACATAATCATAATCATGATCAGAGGTGTAATGAATAGCATCAAGGATCTGAACATAAACTCTTCCACCAAGTAATCCAACTAGCATCAACTACAAAGAGTAATCAACACTACTAGCAACCTTACAAGTACCAATCGGAGTCGCGAGACGGAGATTGCTTACAAGAGATGAACTAGGGATTGGAGAGGAGATGGTGCTGATGAAGATGTTGATGAAGATGCCTCCCCTCCGACGAGAGGAGTGTTGGTGATGACGATGGCGACGATTTCCCCCTCCGAGAGGGAAGTTTCCCCAGCAGGATCGTCTTGCCGGAGCTCTAGATTGAATCTGCTCAAGTTCCGCCTCGTGGCGGTGGCGAAACCAAGAAAAAGCTCCCTCTTGATTTTTTCTAGAACGAAACCCTTCATATAGCAAAAGAGGGGGGCCAATGGTCCGTCAGGGAGCCCACAAGCCCTGTAGCCGCCACCAGGGTGGCGGCGGCTACCAGGCTTGTGGGGCCCTGGTAGCTCCCTCTGGTACTTCTTTCGCCCAGTATTTTTTATATATTCCCAAAAAATTCCACGTAAATTTTCAGGGCATTTGGAGTTGTGCAGAATAGAGGACTCAGATTTGCTCCTTTTCTAGTCCAGAATTCCAGCTGCCTGAATTCTCCCTCTTCAAATAATCCTTACAAAATAAGAGAGAAAAGGCATAAATATGGTACCACAAAGTAATATAACAACCCATAAAGCGATAAATATCAACATGAAATCATGATGCAAAATGGACGTATCAACTCCCCCAAGCTTAGACCTCGCTTGTCCTCAAGCGAAAACCAAGTTCTATAAACATGTCCACATGTTTAGGGACGAAGGTGTCGATAAAACATAATACGAACATGAGGGCATCATGATCACACATAGAACAGCAATACATCATAAAGATTCTTATGGGAAAGTAGAAATTCCTTCACAAAACAAAGTATGAAGCAAAAACCTTACCACAATACTGAGAAGTAACCAACAACAGTCCAAAGTCATTGAAGCAAATGCAATTTATCATAACATCAGAAAGAGTCAAATGAGAGCTTATAAGGCAATCATCTCTTTTATTTTCCACAATTGTTACAACTCACGTGGTACTCATGGTATCAAAGTTTCAGCTGGAAACAGAGGAAGATAAGGGCTTATAGTTTTGCCTCCTAACTATTTACCTCAAGGGTAAAGTCAACAATAATAAAGCATAAGTACTCAACTCCAAGTTGATATATGAATATAGATCTTTCCCAAGCATGTGACGGTAGCCAAGACAAAGGCAAAAATAGGGAATTGGTGAAGATCACCATGACTCTTACAAGGGGAAAAAGTAAAGGTACAAGATAGGCCCTTCACAGAGGGACGCAGAGGTTGTCATGCGCTTTTGAGGTTTGAATGTGTGTCCTCTTAGTGCGGAGGAACGCCACTTTATATTGCCTCATGTGATAAAGAACTTTATTATGCAGTCTGTCGCTTTTATGTCTTCCTCATCACAGGTTCGTACAAAGCTTATTTTCCACACACTAATAGATCATACATATTAGAGAGAAATTTTTATTGCTTGCACCGATGACAACTTACTTGAAGGATCTTATTCAATGCATAGGTAGATATGGTGGACTCTCATGGCAAAACTGGGTTGAAGGTTTATGGATGCACAAGTAGTATCTCTACTTGGTGCGGGAGTTTTGGCTAATATGAGATGGAAGCAATCGTCACATGCTAAGGGATCTCTAATCATATAACATTGTTTGGAACCAAGCAAACACAATTCATTATGTTGTCTTCCTTGTCCAACATCAACTCCTAAGCATGTAATAGTTTGGTGAGTGCTCACAATTGTAAAAAGTGTCTAAGATGATATATTTATATGTGAACCTCTCTTTCCTTATTACTTATTATTAATTGCAACAATGAGTGAGGTCTATGTTGATTTATTCTCAACAAGTTTCAATCATCATACGTGTCATATGTGAAGCTATCACTTTCATAAGATCATCTCATGATCTTTCATGCTATCGTTCTTTTCATACTTTTGATCACGACATAAAGCAACACCCTTGACTAAGTTACTCTTTATTATATAGCTCAGAAGCTCGAATACACCGGGGGTGGGGGGTACACAAGGCAAAAGACTCAAACTAAACACTAAAGACTTAATCCTCTAAGAGAAGAAATAAAAACTGAAAAGGAAAGAACTAAAACAAAGGTAAAAACAAAAGATATAAAGGTGATACGATACCACGACAACTCCCCCAAGCTTGGCAAAAGCGAAGGGGATTGCCCATACCAATGCTTAGTTGTCTTCCTTTCGTGGTGATGGTGGTGGAGTTGTTGAAACAGTCTGATCCTCCGTCTTCCAAGGCATAGGTGCTCCATCATGGCAGGATGAACGAGTCGCCGGAATCCTCAAATTTGCTGCCAACCTTATTGATTTAAATCTATACTCATACTCATAGTTTTGGTTCTGGAGGTCATAGATCTGGCCCTGTCCATGTTCAGGCACACAACGTCTAATAACACCATCTACTCCTTCCTTATAAAGGTGAGGATCATCCCAAAAGCAGTGTCTCAAATCAAAGAAGAATTTCTTCTTTTGCTGTGTCACACCCTGTTTTTCATCACAAGTATTTTACGTTGCAAAAATCAGAGCTTGTAATTTTTTTTTTCAAATAATATTGTGAGTGCAATGTAAACCCTTGTTTGAGTATATGCTTTCTTGTTTGATGACTCAAACCCATGAAAAACTTATTACTTTGCTCTCTTCAAAACCCCTTTTTTCCTTTATATCAAGATCACCTTCATCATGTTGGGATACACTACTAGCTCATGAAGCCAAGTGGCACTTCCAACCAAAGTTGGTGATCTGATCCAAAATATTATTTTCAATCATTAAAATAATTAATTGGTGATTTAAAATATTATTTTCCTATTTTATAACTATGTCTGTTTCTAAGGCCAGTAATGATATTCCCACAAGGAAAATTGCTTTCCTGCCTTAGAAAATTATGAGTAAATTCATGGAAGCTCAGAAGGACATATATTTTCCATATATAAGATTTTAAACCCTATTTTATATTAATATTATTTGAGTAAAACCCTGAAAACCATTTCTGTCTGTTTTAGATTTTTGAGATGTTTCCAAAGGAAATTATCTCAGTAAATTCCCATAAAATTACAGGAGCCCTCCCAAGACATATTAGGTGCTCACCTAAAATCTCACCTTGATACAAGGTGGGGAAGTGCACCTAATGAGCCCAAAACCCTCTCTGTGTAGAGAAGAGTTGGAACAACTCTACATTGCAAAGTTTCTCCAATGGAGCTGAAACTTTGCAGAGGTGTTTGACACCCCAAATGAGGACTCCACACAAAAGATGGGATTTGTGAGACTCTGTTTGGCTACAGTTCCTTTGTAAAGGACAGTACTGGTCATTTTGAGGCATTTTCAAGTTTACAAAGCTAAACTTGTTCAATGGAGCTCAAATTTGGTGAAACCCCATGTTTTTACCCCAAGACCAAACCTGTTAAGTTTCATTTCCAGTGGTGGAGTGGAAGCACCCCAAGTCACTGTCGAACACCTACTGACAGGAAGGTAAAAACCCTCCTAGCCACTATTTTACCCAATGGCAAGGCCCCAAACTTGGTGGGTTAGAGCCCCAGAACACCCTGAGCACCCAGTCAATCAGCCCCTCCGCAACTCCAAGCACAAGTGACAAGAACTCCAATTTGAGCCGCAGGGCAGTACTGGCAACACTAGTGTTCCTTGCTCCCTTGACCAGCTCGAGCTCCCACTAAACCACAATGGCTAGGCACACTCCCAGCAACACTCAGGACATGGAGGACACGTCCCAAGTGCCCCAGAGCGAGCCAGCATGCCGTGGCATGCCAAAACTGGGCGCTGGGCGTGCTGCAGAGAGCCTCCAGCAAGGGGACGACGCACCGGCCGGTCCCAACCTCCCCAGTTATGTCCAAACGCTCCCCCGACAACCATTCAGTGCAAAGCTACCCCCAGGGACCCTCTCCCCTCGTGCAAGAGCTCAGGCGACGCGTGCTCGTGCGCGCCCGACGCGGTCGAGCATGCACGGTCGCTGCGGCTCGACCCCACTCGCTTTCCCTCTGCGGCCGATGCACCAGGAGGTCCTAAACCATGTCCCGAACCCGTGGTTTCACGGCCAGCACCTCACTGTGCTCGCACGCGCGCCACGGTGAGTCACCGGCGCGCATGAGTCGGGTCACCGTCGCTGGCCTATAAATAGGCCCCCCGGCACCCCATCACCCTCCAAGCAGCTTCAGCACAACCAGTAGACACCCCCTAGCCACCCAGTCGAGCTCGCAGAGCCCCGGTGCTCGAGATCGACCGAGGCCCCTCCGCCTCGGAGCTCCGGTCGATCTCCGGCTACACGTCGGCTCCTGCGCTGCTGGACCTCCCATTACACTCCCCTTGATGCCAGGACCATTTCCCCCAACTTCCCCGAGCGAATCCGTGCCCCTAGCCACTAGTTCAACACCAACCCGAAACCCTTCCGCCACGACCACCTCGTTGCGGGCAACCCAGACCACCTCCGGTGACGTCCCGACCACGAGCAGGTAGGCGGAGGCACGAGGGACCCGTTCCCGCTCCTAGATTGGCCTGAGGACAACGGCCAGGTAGGAGATGGACCCGACAGGTGGAGCCCACCTGTCGGTGTCATGGGGCAGCCAGCGCGCGCAGCCGCTGACGCTGACCCTAGGGGCCCGTAGGTCAGGTTTGAACCTGGCCCGCGCGCGCCTGGTGGCCAGGCCTGGTGGCTGGGCCGGCTGGATCTGTTCCCCCTGGCCTTTTCCTTTTATTTTAATCCAGTAACTTAAATGATTTTTATAAAAATATTTAGCCAGTAGAAAAATTTGATTCTTCCACCAGTAATTTTCTAAAAATGTGTAGTAATTGATTCTATAGTGTTTGACATTTATCAAAAATAGAAACTATTTTGGCATAATAAAATGATATTAAAAAGCACTTGTTTGCTTCTGCTTGCTTTTAAATAAATATGCTTAGCTAATAAAAACTATAGAAACATTTTGCAAAATGATAAACTAAATTTATTCAAACTTTGCAACATTTTTTAAAGCACTTTGTGATCTGTTTTGGTGTGAGCTATTATTTATTTATTCTTTTCTCGACGGTAGAATTACCGAGTGACGGAGGATCCGGAGCGGAAGACCTCGAAGACCCCGGATACCTAGCTGACCAAGGCAAGCAGCCCTTTTGCCATGACTTAAGCATATGAAATGATGCACGCTAGTATAGCAAGTACGTTCGTTGCATGAGATCACAGTGCCGGTTCATCATTGATGTGATGGTACCGAAGGCTTCATCGAAGCACTTGCATGATAGTAATGATATTCACATGGCTCCTCGGAGCAGAAACATGATGAGCTGACCCTACTGTCTATGAGGATCATGCTACTGTCATGTTTATTAGTAAAGTTATAAGATCAATGCACTGAGCTTGACCCTACCCCGTGAGGGTCATGTTATTACCATGTTGACAAGTAATGATAGAGCATATATCATGAACATGATGATGAGTTAAATAAAGAGTTTATGAAAACCCCGTCGGGTGCCACTAATGCCCGAGGGTGATGATGAGTTGGTGTTCACTTTTGGTGAAGTGATGCACCGGTGATTATGTGTGAGTATGGTTTCAGAAATGGGATTAGATTTATGATGTGTCGACCGTCCCAACCTTACCAGTACGACCACGATACCCCTTTATGGGACGGGGCTTTGTTGATTACTCTGGTCGGTACTAGCAAAGAGCCACATTACTAGTGGCGGGAGTGATCGGTGTCACTCTCGTGATGGGGTCGTGCAAGGTAGGACGACTATGCCATTATTATGAGTTCCAGGCACACCGTTGGTCCCTGCACGGTTGATACAGTCCAGAGTCGGTGCTCGTAAGACGTACAACATGTGGGCTGGGTACCAATCGAGTGGACCTCTTTGTCTAGTATCGTCAGGGGAAAGAGGATGATCGGGTACTTACCTCGGGTATATGTGATATACCGCGAGTCGTGGATGACACAGAAGTTTCCCGTTTCTCGTGGGTCCAGCGTACTACCTCTACAGAGTGTAAACTATTCGAATAGCCGTGTCCACGGTCAAGGACAGTTGGGTGGTGCTCCTTAAACTACGTCCAGCATTTCCGCATAAACCAAGAGTGTGTGTGGTGTTAAAAAGGTGTTGTTATGATAATCACAATAATATGATCAAGTTCGGTGACTCGACATATAGGGTAAACCCGAATGGTTTAGCCCTCATTAATACATTGAGATTATGACAAGTCCGATGACTTGGCATATAGGGTGAACCCCGTGTGTTCAACCCTTAGTAGATATGTTGATATCTGTAACCTGTTCTTAAAGAATAATACTTTAACTTGTTGCATATACCTGATCATTCCACCAAATTGCATTCCACTAAAGATGCATGTTACTGTTATTCTTCACTATGAATGTTCATATCATGGGCTGTTTGCGAGTACATTCAAAGTACTCATTGGCTTGCCACTGGTTATTTATTGACCAGACATGGAAGGACCGGAGTTTGGCGACGAGTACGCCGTCGGAGACGAACCTGCGACCTAGGATGCTTCCAAGTCAGAATGCCTGTCGGTGTAGGCTTGATGGCATGGGCACCGCTTAGCCCTTACGTGTTTCCGCTACTCGATGTATCTGTTTAATGTGGCCTTAGGCGTCGCTCTTGAACCCGACCTTCTGGTCGTTTGATGTAATAATTTCGGTACTTGGATGTAAGACTCTATTATTCAGTATCTGTGTTCAGTGAACATTGATCCTTGGGGTCACTGGGCACGGCGAGCTCGACTTGCTAGTCGGGGTCCCCACAGAACTGGTATCAGAGCCATCCTGACTATAGGAAGCCTTAGATAGCATGGATGTTAGCCGAGAACGTTAGAACGCCAGCCTTGCACAAGACTTTTTGCACATACAACCTTCTGACTTCTCTCCTATGCCTTGTAGATGGCTGCCGTACCTGAGACGCTTCTGGAGACCAGCTTTCCACTACTTCTGGTGGATTGTCTCGAGAAGTGCCACGTACGTCGCACGCCCATCTTCCTCTACCACGAGCACTGGGTCAACGCCGACACTAAGGAATATCACGTGGACGTGATAGTGAAGGCTAATGACTCCCCGTCTAGTTGGTTCTTCGAAGGACGACAGATGGGAGAGCTGATGTTGGCAGTGGAGACAACTGCACGAGAGGCGCTCGTGCAACTCCGCAGCATCCTCCCTGAGATGGCTAATGAGCCTGTCACTCGTCACCTACCTTTCATTAAGGAAGGAGTGGATGGGAGTTGGACACTCACCCCAGCCATGGAGGATGGGATGCCATTAAGGTTTCAGACCTACTTTAGTCTCTCGTCGGACACCCTGACGCACTTCCTGGTTAAGGAATCAGTCAAGCTTCTCCAAGAGCTGCACCTAGTCAAGGGCCTGCTCCACACTGAGAAGATGCAGAACCGCAAAGTGAAGAAGGCAAGCGCACCTGAAGGGAGGACAGCTGTTGCCACTAGGGGGGGTGTGTTACCCATCCAGGCAGTCCCTCTTCGGAGTCGCCGCCTGACAGCGGAAGAGTACACTGAGATCTTCGCCGCCTCGCCTAAGAGACGCCGTGATGTGCGGATTCTTTCTTCCACTCCTATAAAGGAAGAAGATGTTGATGAAGACGAGGACAAAGATGAGGATCCTGTTGAGTCCGCATTTGAGATCGAGCAGTCCGCCGCGTAGGATTTAGCGTAGGCAATTAGGAGTACCCCGAGCATAGGGTATCCATGTATCCGTTTTTAATTTGCGTATGTGTGCATGATGTAAGTCACATATTGCCTTAGGCAGCCTGTAAGTGACTACATCACCTAGTTTTTATGAATGCAATTTCTAGTTTGTCAAAAACTTTGGTTTTGAAAACTTGGTACATGCACGTATTGGACCCCCCCTCTTACTAGGAGCGAATCCTTGTAATCCCGAGCAAGGTGGCATTTTGACCTGTCTGTTTCTATGACAGGATGGTGAACGCAACCCGCAACAGCACCTTCGGCAAACCTGGCGCCGGCTCCTCAGGGACGCCGCAGGGAACCGATGGAGAAGCTCACGCTGGAGGTCACCACGAGCAGCCTAGAGACCTTCCGCCACCACCTCCTCCTGAGAGCTTGACGATGGCTCAGTTCCTTCAAGCTCTTCGGGAGGAGCGTCAAGCCAGCAATGCCGCTATTCAGCAGCTGACTCAAGTCCTGGTGGACAACCTGCCGTGGAATGGGAATGGCGGTGGTCGCTCTACTCTTTCTGAGTTCATGCGGACCAAGCCCCCATATTCACGGAGTCGATTGAACCACTGGACGCCGATGACTGGATTCGCACCATTTAAGACCTCCTTGCGCTGGTCAAGTGCACCGACGATCATGAGAAGGTCCTTTATGCTTCTCACTGTCTCGGAGGCACCGCCAGGGCATGGTGGGATGGATTCCAGATCATGCGGATAGGGCAAGTCATCACCTGGGTGATGTTCAAGGAAGAATTTTGCGCGGCTCACATTCCACCTGGACTGATGACCATTAAGAAGCGGGAATTCCGAGCCTTGAGGCAGGGCAGTGGAACTATTAAGGAGTACCTGCAGAAGTTTAACCTCTTGTTGAGGTACGCGCCTGAAGATGTTAACACTGAGGCCACTAAGGTGGAACGCTTCATGGAAGGGTTAGAGCAGTCCCTGCAATACCAGCTGGTGGTTTGCGACTGCCAGACTTTCAGCAAGCTGGTTAACAAGGCGCTTATGCTGGAAGACGAGCGTCGTGCGATGGACGATACCCGCAAGCGCAAACTGATAGGCAGTGGAGGACGCAGTAATGCAAGACCAAGACCATGGCAGTCAGCACCTGCAAGACCCAACTTTCAACAGCAGCAGTACAAGTATCTGGTGTTCCGCCAGAATTATCAGCCTCGGCAGCAAGCCAAGCCAGCAGTCAACCCGCCGAACAACGGTGGAGTCAAGACCAACCCTCTGGGGCAGGTCACCTGCTTTGGGTGTGGTCAGACTGGGCACTATTCCAGGCAGTGCCCCAACAAGAAGCCCGACGCACCGCGTCCCAATGCACCCAACCCCGGTCAAGGTGCACCAGGAAGGAACCAGGCCCCCCGCAACAACAGTTCAATGGCAGGGGCCGGATCAATCACATCACTGCAGAAGAGGCGCAGGAAGACCCGGACTGCATTCTGGGTACGTTCCTCATCAACTCAACTCCAGCAACAGTGTTGTTTGATTGTGGTGCCTCGCATTCTTTTGTTACTCAAGGGTTTGCGGAGAAGTGTGGTTTAAAACCCACTCTACTCCGTGGGCAGATGGCAATTCAAACCCCGGGAGCAGTATTCCGGACCAACCTAGGGTGTAGAAGGGTCGAGATAGTTATCAATGTGATGAGTTTCTTGGCAGACCTCATTGTGCTTAAATTGCAAGGTGTAGAAGTAATCCTCGGCATGGATTAGTTGGCCAAGCACCAGAGTCTTTTGGACTGTGCCAACAGGGCCATTACCATGACAAGCAACCAAGGGGTCAAGGTCAAGTTTGTCTCTGAGCCAGTATTGGCTCAAGTGCCTCATGTCAACAGTCTATCCGAGGTAGAGCTTGATCAAGTGCCTGTAGTCTTTGAATACCCGGACGTCTTTCCTGACGAGCTACCCGGAATGCCTCCTGACTGAGACATCGAGTTCATCATCGAGCTCATGCCGGACTCAAGGCCTATATATAAATAGCCTTACAGGATGGGTTCCGAAGAGTTGGCAGAGCTGAAGAAGCAGCTGGATGAGCAACTCAGGAAAGGGTTCATCCGTCCGAGTGCATCACCTTGGGGATCACCTGTTCTATTTGTTTCAAAGAAGGATGGTACCATTCGACTCTGCGTCGACTACCGTTCTCTTAATGAAGTCACAATTAAGAACAAGTACCCGCTCCCCAAGATCGAAGACCTGTTTGATCAGTTAAACGGGGCCAGGGTATTTTCCAAGACCGATCTTCGATCGGGATATTACCAGTTGAAGATTTGACCTGAAGATATACCCAAGACTGCATTCGTGACCCGGTATGGTCTGTATGAATGCACTGTCATGCCCTTCGGTTTGACGAATGCCCCAGCCTACTTCATGTACCTCATGAACAAGGTCTTCATGGAATATTTGGACAAGTTTGTCGTCGTGTTCATCGATGACATATTAATCTTCTCCATGTCCGAAGAGGAGCATGCGCAACACCTGAGGTTAGTTCTGGGAAAGCTTCGAGAGCACCAGCTTTATGCCAAATTCAGCAAGTGTCGGTTCTGGCTGAACGAAGTTGGATTTCTGGGTCATACCCTGACGGCACGCGGTTTGGCCGTAGATCAGTCCAAGATTACTACAGTGACCAACTGGGAATCACCAAAGGACGTGAAGGATGTCAGGAGTTTCCTTGGGCTCGCGGGATACTACTACAAGTTTGTCGAAGGATTCTCCAGCATCGCCCGACCTATGACTCAGCTCTTGAAGAAAGGCCGGAAGTTCGAGTGGACACCAGCGTGTGAAGCAAGCTTCCAGGAGTTGAAGAAGAGGCTAACTACCGCCCCGGTATTGGCTACCCCAGACATCAACAAGGAATTCGTGATATATTGTGATGCCTCTGGAACCGGGCTCGGTGGAGTCCTGATGCAAGATGGCAGGGTCGTGGCGTACTTGTCACGGCAACTGCGACCGCATGAGGAGAACTACGCCACCCATGATCTCAAGCTAGCAGCTGTAGTGCATGCTCTGAAGACATGGCGACATTACCTTCTGGGGAAGCGATGTGAGATATATACAGACCACAAAAGTCTGAAATATATCTTCACTCAGAGGGAGCTGAATATGAGACAGCGGAGATGGCTTGAGTTAATCAAGGATTACGACCTCAGCATTCAGTATCATCCCGGCAAGGCGAACGTGGTAGCCGATGCCTTAAGCCGGAAGGCAGGCTCCTTGAACGTCACGCTCAAGGAAAGGTTACCCGTCCTGTATGAAGAGATGGAGGACTTCGGGCTTGAGATAGTCGAACCAGGGTACCTGGCCAACCTCAAGGTCAAGTCTACTCTGGCCGACGACATCAAGGAAGCCCAGAAGGGGCACAAGAGTATAGAAGGCCTCAAGAGGAAAGTGAGAGAAGGCAAAGCCCCAGGATTCTCGATTGATGAGCAAGGAGTACTGTGGTACGGGAAGCGCTTATGCGTACCTAACAAGGCCGAACTTAAGGACTTGATCCTGCAAGAGGCTCATGACACACCGTACTCTATCCATCTAGGTGGTACCAAGATGTACCAAGACATCCGAGAACGATTCTGGTGGCATGGCATGAAGAGGGAAATTGGCTCCTATGTCGCTAAACGCGATGTATGCCAGCGAGTCAAGGCTGAACACCAGCGACCTGCTGGATTGCTGCAACCTCTTCAAGTGCCGGAATGGAAGTGGGATAAAGTCGGCATGGACTTCATCACCGGGTTGCCCCGGTCGAATAAGGGTCATAACTCCATTTGGGTCATAGTCGATCATTTGACCAAGGTGGCCCATTTCATCCCCGTTAGCACCACCTACGATGGCAGCCAGCTGGCCAGTCTGTACATTCATCGAGTGGTGAGTCTCCATGGAGTTCCCAAAGAGATCGTGTCCGACCGTGGCACGCAATTCACCTCAAGATTCTGGAAGAAGTTTCAAGAAGCTCTCGGAACCAAACTCTCCTTCAGTACGGCTTTCCACCCGCAGACGGGCGGACAGACCGAGAGGGTAAACCAGATACTTGAGGACATGCTCCGCGCATGTGTTTTGGCTCATGGTGCCAAGTGGGAAGACTGCCTGCCGTTTGTTGAGTTTTCTTACAACAACAGCTACCAGTCCAGTCTTCAGATGGCCCCATTCGAAGCTTTATATGGGCGGAAGTGCCGCACCCCGCTCAATTGGTCTGAAATCAGTGAAGGACTAGTTTCGGACTAGAAGCACTGCAGGAAGCAGGGGACAAGGTTCAGCTTGTCCGAGAGAACCTGGAGGAAGCTAAGTCAAGGCACAAGAGCTATGCAGACCCTCGCCACAGAAACGTGGAGTTTGTTCCCGGAGACGAGGTGTACTTGCGAGTCACGCCTCTCAAGGGGACCAAGCGTTTCCACGTAGAGGGGAAGCTAGCTCCAAGGTTCATTGGACCCTTCAAGATCACGGCAAGGCGCGGGGAAGTAGCTTATCAATTGGAGCTACCTCCTGAGCTTTCGGGCGCGCACAACGTGTTCCACATGTCATAGCTCCGGAAGTGTTTACAAGTGCCGAACCGTCCCGATCTTTACAAGGACATTGATCATCAAGCTATTGACCTTTAACCGGACCTTACCTACCGCGAGAGACCGATCCGCATTTTGGATGAAGCCGAGCGTTGCACCAGAAGCCGCACCATCAAGTTTTTCAAGGTTCAGTGGAGCAACCATACCGAAGGAGAAGCCACATGGGAACATGAAAACTATCTCCGATCAGAATTTCCCGAGCTATTTAACGCTTAGCTTAGGAATCTTGGGGACGAGATTCTTGTAAGAGGGATAGGTGTGTCACACCCTGTTTTTCATCACAAGTATTTTATGTTGCAAAAATCAGAGCTTGTAAAAACTTTTTAAAATAATGTTGTGAGTGCAATGTAAACCCTTGTTTGAGTATATGCTTGCTTGTTTGATGACTCAAACCCATGAAAAACTTATTATTTTGCTCTCTTCAAAAACCCTTTTTCCTTTATATCAAGATGACCTTCATCATGTTGGGATACACTACTAGCTCATGAAGCCAAGTGGCACTTCCAACCAAAGTTGGTGATCTGATGCAAAATATTATTTTAAATCATTAAAAACATTAATTGGTGCTTTAAAATATTATTTTCCTATTTTATAACTATGTCTGTTTCTAAGGCCAGTAATGATATTCCCACAAGGAAAATTGCTTTCCTGCCTTAGAAAATTCTGAGTAAATTCATGGAAGCTCAGAAGGACATATATTTTCCATATATAAGATTTTAAACCCTATTTTATATTAATATTATTTGAGTAAAACCCTGAAAACCATTTCTGTCTGTTTTAGGTTTTTGAGATGTTTCCAAAGGAAATTATCTGAGTGAATTCCCATAAAATTACAGGAGCCCTCCAAAGCCATATTAGGTGCTCACCTAAAATCTCACCTTGATCCAAGGTGGGGAAGTGCACCTAATGAGCCCAAAACCCTCTCTGTGCAGAGAAGAGTTGGAACAACTCTACATTGCAAAGTTTCTCCAATGGAGCTGAAACTTTGCACAGGTGTTTGACACCCCAAATGAGGACTTCACACCAAAGATGGGATTTGTGAGACTCTGTTTGGCCACACTTCCTTGGTAAAGGACAATACTAGTCATTTTGAGGCATTTTCAAGTTTACAAAGCTAAACTTGTTCGATGGAGCTCAAATTTGGTGAAACCCCATGTTTTTACCCCAAGACCAAACATGTTAAGTTTCATTTCGAGTGGTGGATTGGAAGCACCCCAAGTCACTATCGAACACCTACTGACAGGAAGGTAAAAACCCTCCTAGCCACTGTTTTACCCAATGGCAAGGCCCCAAACTTGGTGGGTTAGAGCCCCAGAACACCCTGAGCACCCAGTCAATCAGCCCCTCCCCAACTCCAAGCACAAGTGACAAGAACTCCAATTTGAGCCGCATGGCAGTACTGGCAACACTAGTGTTCCTTGCTCCCTTGACCAGCTCGAGCTCCCACTAAACCACAACGGCTAGGCACACTCCCAGCAACACTCAGGACATGGAGGACACGTCCCAAGTGCCCCAGAGCGAGCCAGCATGCCGTGGCATGCCAAAACTGCGCTCTGGGCGCGCTGTAGAGAGCCTCCAGCAAGGGGACGACGCCCCGGCCGGTCCCAACCTCCCCAGTTATGTCCAAACGCTCCCCCGACAACCATTCAGTGCAAAGCTACCCCCAGGGACCCTCTCCCCTCGCGCAAGACCTCAGGCGATGCGTGCCTGTGCGCGCCCGACGCGGCCGAGCATGCACGGTCGTTGTGACTCGACCCCACTCGCTTTCCCTCTGCGGCCGATGCACCAGGAGGTCCTAAACCACGTCCCGAACCCGTGGTTTTGCGGCCAGCACCTCACTGTGCTCGCACGCGCGCCACGGTGAGTCACCGGCGCGCCCGAGTCGAGTCACCGTCGCTGGCCTATAAATAGGTCCCCCCGGCACCCCAGCACCCTCCAAGCAGCTTCAGCACAGCCAGTAGACACCCCCTAGCCACCCAATCGAGCTCGTAGAGCCTCGGTGCTCGAGATCGACCGAGGCCCCTCCGCCTCGGAGCGCCGGTCGATCTCCGGCTACACGTCGGCTCCTGCGCTGCCCTACCTCCCATTACACTCCCCTTGACGCGAGGACCATTTCCCCCAACTTCCCCGAGCGAATCCGTGCCCCTAGCCACTACTTCAACACCAACCCGAAACCCTTCCGCCACGACCACCTCGTCGCCGGCGACCCAGACCACCTCCGGTGACTTCCCGACCACGAGCAGGTAGGCGGAGGCACGAGGGACCCATTCCCGCTCCTAGATTGGCCTGAGGACAACGGCAGCCTCGCCGGTGTCCATCTCCACCTCTCTGGCTGGAGGTAGGAGAAGGACCCGACAGGTGGAGTCCACCTGTCGGTGTCCTGGGGCAGCAAGTGCGCGCAGCCGCTCACGCTGATCCCAGGGGCCCGCAGGTCAGGTTTGAACCTGGCCCTCGCGCGCCTGGTGGCGAGGCTTGCTAGCTGGGCCGGCTGGATCTGTTCCCCCTGGCCTTTTCCTTTTATTTTAATCAAGTAACTTAAATATTTTTTATAAAAATATTTAGCCAGTAGAAAAATATGATTCTTCCACCAGTAATTTTCTAAAAATGTGTAGTAATTGATTCTGTAGTGTTTGACATTTATCAAAAACAAAAACTATTTTGGCATAATAAAATGATATTAAAAAGCACTTGTTTGCCTCTGTTTGCTTTTAAATAAATATGCTTAGCTAATAAAAACTATAGAAACATTTTACAAAATGATAAACCAAATTTATTCCAACTTTGCAATATTTTTTAAAGCACTTTGTGATCTGTTTTGGTGTGAGCTATTATTTATTTATTCTTTTCTCGACGGTAGAATTACCGAGTGACGGAGGATCCGGAGCGGAAGTCCTCGAAGACCCCGGATACCTCGCTGACCAAGGCAAGCAACCCTTTAACCATGACTTAAGCATATGAAATGATGCACGCTAGTATAGCAAGTACTTTCGTTGCATGAGATCACAGTGCCGGTTCATCATTGATGTGATGGTACCGAAGGCTTCATCGAAGCACTTGCATGATAGTAATGATATTCACATTGCTCCTCGGAGCACAAACATGATGAGCTGACCCTACTGTCTATGAGGATCATGCTACTGTCATGTTGATTAGTAAAGTTATAAGATCATTGCACTAAGCTTGACCCTACCCCGTGAGGGTCATGTTATTACCATGTTGACAAGTAACGATAGAGCATATATCATGAACATGATGATGAGTTAAATAAAGAGTTTATGAAAATCCCGTCGGGTGCCACTAATGCCCGAGGGTGATGATGAGTTGGTGATCACTTTTGGTGAAGTGATGCACCCGTGATTTTGTGTGAGTATGGTTTCGGAAATGGGATTAGATTTATGATGTGTCGACCGTCCCAACCTTACCAGTACGACCACGATACCCCTTTATGGGACGGGGCTTTGTTGATTACTCTGGTCGGTACTAGCAAAGAGACACATTACTAGTGGCGGGAGTGATCGGTGTCACTCTCGTGATGGGGTCGTGCGAGGTAGGACGACTATGCCATTATTATGAGTTCCAGGCACACCGTTGGTCCCTGCATGGTTGATACAGTCCAGAGTTGGTGCTCGTAAGACGTACAACATGTGGGCGGGGTACCAATCGAGTGGACCTCTTTGTCTAGTATCGTCAGGGGAAAGATGATGATCGGGTACTTACCTCGGGTATATGTGATATACCACGAGTCCTGGATGACACGGAAGTTTCCCGTTTCTCGTGGGTCCAGCGTACTACCTCTGCAGAGTGTAAACTATTCGAATAGCCGTGTCGACGGTCAAGGACAGTTGGGTGGTGCTGCTTAAACTACGTCCAGCGTTCCCGCATAAACCAAGAGTGTGTGTGGTGTTAAAAAGGTGTTGTTATGATAATCACAATAATATGATCAAGTTCGGTGACTCGACATATAGGGTAAAACCGGATGGTTTAGCCCTCATTAATACATTGAGATTATGACAAGTCCGATGACTTGGCATATAGGGTGAACCCGGTGTGTTCAACCCTTAGCAGATATGTTGATATCTGTAACCTGTTCTTAAAGAATAATTCTTTAACTTGTTGCATATACCTGATCATTCCACCAAATTGCATTCCACTAAAGATGCATGTTACTGTTATTCTTCACTATAAATGTTCATATCATGGGCTGTTTGTGAGTACATTCAAAGTAATCATTGGCTTGCCACTGGTTATATTATTGACCAGACATGGAAGGACCGGAGTTTGGCGACGAGTACGCCATCGGAGACGAACCTGCGATCTAGGACACTTCCAAGTCAGAATGCCTGTCGGTGTAGGCTTGAAGGCATGGGCACCGCTTAGCCCTTACGAGTTTCCGCTACTCGATGTATCTGTTTAATGTGGCCTTAGGCCTCGCTCTTGAACCCGACCTTCTGGTCGTTTAATGTAATAATTTCAGTACTTGGATGTAAGACTCTATTATTCAGTATCTGTGTTCAGTGAACATTGATCCTTGGGGTCACTGGGCACGGCGAACTCGACTTGCTAGTCGGGGTCCCCACATGCTGATAGGTGAAACTGGGTGGTATGTATTTGGCTATGATATAATTTGTGTAATCGTCATACCACGGTGCACTATGTGAAGTGCGGATGACATTTAATTGCTCATCAGGAAAGCTGTCATCAATAGGTCGTGGGTCATCAAGGACATTCTCTAGCCTGGACAAGTTATCTACTACAGGGTTATCAGCACCCTTTCGGTCAACGACGTGCAAATTAAATTCCTGTAGCAGGAGAACCCATCTGATCAGCCTACGCTTAGCGTCCTTCTTCTCCATAAGTTACTTAATAGCAGCATGATCAGAGTGAATAGTGACTTTGGAGTCAACTATATAAGATCTGAAATTTGCACATGCAAACACGACTGCTAAAAACTCCTTTTCCGTAGTGGCATAGTTTC
Source organism: Hordeum vulgare subsp. vulgare (assembly GCF_904849725.1). Lineage (NCBI taxonomy): Eukaryota > Viridiplantae > Streptophyta > Magnoliopsida > Poales > Poaceae > Hordeum > Hordeum vulgare. The sequence continues at coordinate 139,937,887 of NC_058518.1, read as the reverse complement.
TTTGGGCACTGTCTAGAGTTTGACTAGCGTAGTGAATAACATTCAACTTCTTGTCAAATCTTTGTCCTAGAACAGCACCAACAACATAATCACTAGCGTCGCACATGATTTCAAAGGGCAAGTTCCAGTCAGGTGGTTGAACAATAGGTGCAGTTATCAAAGCCTTCTTAAGTATTTCGAAAGCTTCCTCACAATCCTCATCAAAAACAAAAGGAACATCCTTCTGCAAGAGGTTGGTAAGAGGCCTTGAAATCTTAGAGAAGTCTTTAATGAACCTTCTATAGAAACCAACATGACCTAGGAAACTTCGATATCTGTGGGGAAGGCATTTTCTCAATTGCATAAACCTTAGCCTTATCAACTTCAATGCCTCTTTCAGAGATTTTGTGTCCTAAGATGATGCCTTCATTAACCATAAAGTGGCACTTCTCCCAATTCAAGACGAGGTTGGTATCTTTGCATCTCTGTAAGACTCGATCAAGGTTGCTAAGGCAATCATCAAAGGAAGACCCGTAAACGGAGAAGTCATCCATGAAAACCTCGACAATCTTTTCACAAAAGTCAGAGAATATATCCATCATACATCTTTGAAAGGTGGCAGGTGCATTGCATAAGCCAAAAGGCATACATCTATAAGCAAAGGTACCGAAGGGGCAGGTGAAAGTGGTTTTCCCCTGATCAGATTGTGCAACAGGTATTTGCGAGAAACCTGAATAACCATCTAGAAAGCAGAAGTGTGTGTGTTTTGATAGCCTTTCTAGCATTTGGTCGATAAACAACAAAGGTTAATGGTCTTTCCTGGTTGCCTTGTTCAGTTTCCGGAAGTCTATCACCATCCTATAGCGAGTAATTATCCTTTGTGGGATTAGTTCATCCTTATCATTAGGAACGACGGTGATACCTCCCTTCTTAGGTACGCAATGTACTGGACTTACCCAATCACTATGAGCAACATGATAAATGATTCCTGCTTCCAGAAGCTTTAATATTTCTTTTCTAACGACCTCTTTCATCTTAGGATTTAATCTCCTTTGATGATCAGCAACTGGTTTAGAATCAGGATCAGTTTTAATCTTGTGCTGACATAGAGTGGGACTAATACCCTTAAGATCATCAAGAGTATATCCAATAGCATCACGTTGCTTCCTGAGAGTTTTTAGTAACTTCTTATCTTCGTGCTCTGAGAGGAGAGAACTAATCATAACAAGATATATCTCCTTCTCATCAAGATAGGCATACTTAAGAGTATCAGGAAACTATTTAAGCTCGAACACAGGATCACCCTTTGGTGGAGGAGGATCCCCAAGCAGTTCAACACGCAGATTATTCTTGAGAATAGGATATTGTTCTAAGACAATTTGATCTATCTCATCTCTTTCGTCCATATGCATATCATTTTCATGCTCAAGCAGATATTGCTCTAAAGGATCCGTAGGAGGTAGGGCAATAGAGGAAGAGCAATGATTTCATCCCTACCAGACGACTCTTTTTCATGGGGTTGTCTTCCAAACTTGGAGAAGTTAAATTCATGAGACACGCCCTCGAAACTAACAGTGACAGTCTGCTTAATGCAATCAATGTGAGCATTGACAGTGTTAAGAAAGGGTCTATCGAATATGATGGGACAAAAGCTATCTTGTGCAGTACCAAGGATAAGGAAATCAGTTGGATACTTCGTCTTACCACACAGGACTTCTATGTCTCTCACAATTCCCAGAGGGCAAATAGTGTCTCTATTAGCTAGCGTAATAGTGACATCAATGGGTTCTAGCTCAGCAGGTGCAATCTCATCTTTGATTTCATCATATAGGGAACGGGGTATTGCACTAACACTAGCTCCCATATCACATAAACCATGGTAACAATGATCTCCTATCTTGACAGAAACAACGGGCTGGCCAACTACAGGTCCGTATTTGTCTTTCGCGTGAGGTTTAGCAATTCTAGCGGAGTCCTCACAGAATTTAATAACATGCCCATCTATGTCTTCGGCTAAGAGATCTGTGATAATAGCAACACTAGGTTCAACTCTAATCTCCTCAGGGGGTGCAAGTGGTCTAATGTAACCCCTACGTATCATAGTTGAAGCTTTAGAATAATCCTTTTTCCTAGCAGGGTAAGGTGGTTTCTCAGTGTAGGTACAAGAAACAACAGGATCACTAAAAGCAATGACTTTCTCCTCAAATAGATTGGTTGTGACTATGTTGCTTTCTACAGGAGGATGATACTTAAACCACTTCTCTTTGAGAAGATCAACATGAGCAGCAAAAGATTCACATAGAGAAGCTACTATCTCAGAGTCAAGTCCATACATAGCGCTAAAATCTCTAGAGGTGTTTGTTTCAACAAAAGATTTAACGCAATCAAACTGGAAATTCATACCTGACTCCTTACCTTCCTCCATCTCCCAATCTTCAGAGTTACGTTTGATTCTTTCCAATAAATTCCACTTGTGGTCAATATCCTTCTTCATAAAAGAACCGGTACAAGTAGTGTCAAGCATGGTACGATCTTCATGAGAAAGCCGAGCATAAAAGTTTTGAGTGATAATTTCTCTCGAGAGATCATGATTGCGCATGAATATAGCATTGATTTAAGCCTCCCCCAAGCTTGAGCTATGCTTTCCCTGTCACGAGGCCAAAAGTTATAAATATAATTCCGATCACGATGTACTAAATGCATAGGATAAAACTTTTGATGAAATTCCAATTTCAACCGATTGTAGTCCCATGATCCAGTATCATCACATAGCCTATACCATGTCAACACCTTATCCTTCAAAGATAAAGAAACTACTTTCTTCTTTACCTTATCCTCGGGAAAACCTACAAGCTTAAATAAACCACAAACTTCATCTACATAGATCAGATGCAAGTGTGGATGTGAAGATCCATCTCCTGTAAAAGGATTAGCCAGCAGTTTCTCAAGCATACCCGAAGGAATTTCATAAAAGATATTTTCAGTAGGTACCTCAGGTTGAGGAACAACTCCTCGTGCCTCCGTCCGTGGTGAAGATACCCCGAACAAACTCCTCAAAGGAACAGTTTCCATAGTGACAAGTGACAATAAATTTCAGCACAGTATATAAATGTTTCCTTACCAAATTCCACTTACCAAAGGCACCTACCTCCCCGGCAACGGCGCCAAAAAAGAGTCTTGATGACCCACAAGTATAGGGGATCAATTGTAGTCCTTTCGATAAGTAAGAGTGTCGAACCCAACGAGGAGCAGAAGGCTGTGATAAACGGTTTTCAGCAAGGTAATAACTGCAAGCACTGAAAGTAGCGGTAACAAGTGATGGTGTAGCAAGTGAAACGTAGCAAGTGAAAAGTAACAAGTAACAAGTAGTAGCAATGGTGCAGCAAGTGGCCCAATCCCTTTTGTAGCATTAGACAAGCCTGAACAAAGTCTTATAGGAGGAAAAACGCTCCCGAGGACACACGGGAATTTCTGTCATGCTAGTTTCATCATGTTCATATGATTCACGTTCGTTACTTTGATAGTTTGATATGTGGGTGGACCGACACTTAGGTACTGCCCTTACTTGGACAAGCATCCCACTTATGATTAACCCCTCTTGCAAGCATCCGCAACTACGAAAGAAGAATTAAGACAACGTCTAACCATAGCATTAAACTAGTGGATCCAAATCAGCCCCTTACGAAGCAATGCATAGAAAGGGGTTTAAGATTCTGTCACTCCAGCAACCCATCATCTACTTACTACTCCCCAATGCCTTCCTCTAGGCCCAAATATGTGAAGTGTTATGTAGTCGACGTTCACATAACACCACTAGAGGAAAAGACAACATACAACATATCAAAATACCGAACGAATACCAAATTCACATGACTATTATTAACATGACTTATCCCATGTCCTCAGGAACAAAAGTAACTACTCACAAAGCATAATCATAATCATGATCAGACGTGTAATGAATAGCATCAAGGATCTGAACATAAACTCTTCCACGATGTAATCCAACTAGCATCAACTACAAAGAGTAATCAACACTACTAGCAACCTTACAAGTACCAATCGGAGTCGCAAGACGGAGATTGCTTACAAGAGATGAACTAGGGACTGGAGAGGAGATGGTGCTGATGAAGATGTTGATGAAGATGCCTCCCCTCCGACGAGATGAGGGTTGGTGATGACGATGGCGACGATTTCCCCCTCCGGGAGGGAAGTTTCCCCAGCAGGATCGTCCTCCCGGAGCTCTAGATTGGATCTGCTCAAGTTCCGCCTCGTGGCGGAGGCGAAACCACGAAAAAGCTCCCTCTTCATTTTTTCTGGAACGAAACCCTTCATATAGCAAAAGAGGGGGGGGGCAGTGGGCCGTTAGGGAGCCCACAAGCCTTGTAGCCGCCACCCCCCAGGCTTGTGGGGCCCTGGTAGCTCCCCTCTGGTACTTCTTTCACCCAGTATTTTTTATATATTCCCAAAAAATTCCACATAAATTTTCAGGGCATTTGGAGTTGTGCAGAATAGAGGACTCAGATTTTCTCCTTTTCCAGTCCAGAATTCCAGCTGCCTGAATTCTCCCTCTTCAAATAAACCTTGCAAAATAAGAGAGAAAAGGCATAAATATGGTACCACAAAGTAATATAACAGCCCATAAAGCGATAAATATCAACATGAAAGCATGATGCAAAATGGATGTATCACACCACCTCTCGGTGGACCGCGACCCCCCTATAAATAGATTTCCTTGGCTCATATCTGACCCCCTTAGACCACACTCACACTTCCAATCGGCCTCCCCAACCTCCCAAGCGAGCTATTCGAGCACCAGTGCTCGAGATCAACCGAGGTGCCGCCGCGTCAGAGCTCAGCCAATCTCGGTACATAGGCCCTCTCCGGCGCTCATTTCGCCCCCATCGTGACCGCAGTTGACTGTTGTTTCACCTCCACCTCTTCCTTGATCTTTCTCCTCTTCTAATTTCATCGCCATCCACCTCCTGACAGCCTCCGCCACATCCACCTCGCCGACGGCGACTCTAGCCACCTCAGCCTCTTCCTCGACCTCCGTTCGAAAGGCAGGAGTGCAGGGAATCCATTCCTGCACTCGCCCTTCATCGCCGTCGCCTGAGCCGCCACCGGTGAACCTTACCCTCTCCCTATCTTGATGTAGAAGACGACCTAACAGGGGAGCCCCACCTGTCAGCGTTTGTCTCTCTCTCCTCCCCCCTTCCATTCGCTGGCTGCAGGGCCCCACGCGTCAGGTTCAAACCTGGCGGCGAGCGCGCACCTGGGCTGGCCGGCTAGTTGGGCCAACCGAGCTGCTAGGTGGCTCTCGCGTGGGCACAGAGCCCTTTTCTTTTTCTTTTTATGTTTTTTAAATTAATTCCACAGGATTAAAAATGCATCCAAATCCAATAATTATTCCACCATAATTCTTGTTGAAATATGATGAATTTAATAAAACTATTAGTGTATTTTTTACAAAAACTTTTATATATAGGTTTATTTTAAAACCTAGTATATATTAATTTCATCTTCTCTTAAAATGGTTTTGAAAACCTTTTCCAATCCGAAACCAGAAGCAAATATTTTTAGAAGTGAAGTTAGTATTTGACAGAGTAGAGTAACATTTTAGAAGTGGATTGTGTGCTATGTTTTTGTTGTGATTCTTATTATTTTTATTACTATCGCGAAGATAGATCACATGGTTGATGAAGTGCTTGGACCCAAAGACCTCGAAGACCCCGACGACTTTGCTGACCAAGGCAAGCAACCCTTTGACCATGCCCAAGAAAATACTTTTATGCATGCCATGTTTATTAGTACATTCCGATGCTTATGATCATGACTGGATCGATAAGCCCCTCGGTATGGTGTTTTCGATGGTCCCTCGATAGCACTTGCATTTGAGCATGACCCTACCATCTATGAGGGTCACGGAGATAAAAAGTTGATAGGTTGATAGTAGTGCTACACATAGGATGATCATATGCATGGTACTGGGAACACTAATGTGAATTCAAAAGATTTTTCAAAAACTCCGTTGGGTGCCACTAATGATCGAGGGTGATGGTGTTGAGATGGTGAGCACTTGAGAAAGAGGTGGTGTACGAGCAAAAGGTTTTGTGTGTGTGGTTTCGAAGGCAAGGAGAGATTTAAGATGCACTGACCATCCCAACCTTACATGTGCGACCATGATACACCAGTATGGGAACAGTGCTTCGTTGACTACTTTGGTCGATGCTAGCGAAGAGCCCGCATTACTAGTGATGGGAGTGAGATGGTCACTCTCGGGACGGGGTCGTGCCAAGTAGGACGGCCATGCTGGTTTTTACACGTTCCGGGCACAACGTTGGTCCCTGCATGGATGATACGATCTAGAGCGAGGCTCGTAAGATGTACATCATGTGGGCTGGGTACCAATCGAGTGGACTCTTTGTTTAGTGTCATCAGGGGAAAGGCATTGGTCGGGTGCTTACTCCGGGTATGTTATATACCGTGAGTCATGGATGACATGGAAGTTCCTCGAGTCTCGTGGGTACAGCGTGCAACCTCTACAGAGTGTAAAATTATTTGAATATCCGTGTCCACGGTCAAGGACAATTGGGTAATCCCGTTTAGACTATGTCCAAACGTCTTCGCATAAACCAAGTGTGCGTGGGTGGTAAAGGTGTTGAACGAGTAAGAGGTTACTTGAGTCAAGTCACATGACTTGGCATGGAGGGTGAACACGAGGTGTTCAGCCCTCGATATAAAATGTTGATATCTGTAACCTGTTCATGTGGTTACCCCTTTACCTTATAATGCATGTTCAAACACACACTTGGTCATGTTACTGCATTTAGGGAAAAACTTTCTTCCCCTAAAGTCTGTATACAAGGATCATATCGTGCTTCATTTTGCCTTGTCCGCATCATGGTTGCTTGCGAGTACATTCAATGTACTCATTGGCTTGCCACTTGTTATTTAATTGGCCAGGCATGGAAGAACTGGAGTACGGAGAAGAGTTCATCATCGGAGACGGTCATGTGATCTAGGATACTTCAAGTAATCCTCCAAGTAAGAGTGATTGTAGGTTAAGGCGGATGGCACGGGTTCACGTTATCCTCCAAGTTATCCGCATTTCAGTAGTATGATGGCGTGTCGGCTTTCGAGCCGTATTTATGTAATGAATTAGCCATAATGGCCATATCTGTATAAGATGTTATTTATGGATGTAAGAATCTTGTTATTCAGTATATGTGTGTTTAGTGAGCATTAATCTCTGGGATCACTGTACATGTGCATTCGGCGATCTCGACCTACAAGTCGGGATGCGCACAAAGATGAAAGAGGGGATGCCTTCCGGGGGATCCCCAAACTTAGATGCTTGAGTCTTCCTAGAATATTACCTTCGGGTGCCTTGGTAATCCCCAAGATTAGGATGTTACTGCTCCTCATTCCTTTGTCCATCGGGATAATACCCAAAACTTAAAATCTTCAGTCACATACAACTCAACAATACTTTGTGAGACCATCACTATGGGCAACATATCAAATACTTTCAGGTACTATTATAAGTTGATTCTTATTTTATTTTATCATAAGGTACTGAATAATAACTTATCCATGTCTTATATCCCCCGATACAATCCATAGCATCATCAAAACAAGCAAACTATGCAAGCAAAAATAGAATCTGACTAAAACAGAACAATTTGTACTAATCTGTAATGAACCTATACTTATGTATCTCTGAAATTTCTGAAACATTAGGAAGACCTGAGGAATTTGTATAGAAATACTATGTAAAATGTTCAGCTTAAAAAGAACTTCCAGTAAAATTAGAGAAATTATGTACTCGACGTCGAAGTTTCTATTTTTACACCATATAAATTTTACTGATTATACAAATCATCCCAAAGGCTTCACTTGGCTTAAACAATAACTGAAGCATAAAAATGCAATCATTATATAGGAAATAATCATGTTATCACAAACAAATAGAAAGTAAAAGACAAAACTAAAGATGACTATTGGGTTGCCTCCCAACAATCGCTATTGTTTTACGCCCCTAGCTAGGCATATTGCATAGTATCAAGTGTTGTCATCTTTGACGTCAAGCTCCTTAATAACACAACCATGGATAATAGGAACAATAGGAGGCTTGATAATAGGATCCTTTATCACGTTTATAAAGTTGGGGTGAACACTAATTGTTTTGAGATCTTCTTTTCTTTTGGTAGGAGGTGTACTAATGCTCTTAGGAATGTATATGAACTTGGGACTTTTGTTTCGAGAAGTACTATCATTAGTTTTAGATGGTGTGAAGGTGGAACATACTTTGTTAATAACCTCCTCCATTTGATCAGTTCTACTCAAACCTTGCTCTAACCTCTCATCAAAAATAGTATCCTTTTCCTTTAAAGTTTTCAAAGTAATTCCTACACGTGGCCCAAGTTGCATGATTTGGTTATGCAGTTTTTTATCTAACTCCTCAGTTGTTTCATTAGTAATCATTTTCCTTTAAATAGCATCAAGCCTTTTCATACAATGTTCCAAAGTTAATTTGGTTTCATTAGTGATAATGGGTGGTGTTCCAACAAGATTTTCAATGGCATTATAGGCATCCAAAGTGTGATAGATTAAGAAGTTCCCACTGATGATGGTTTCAAGGAAAACCTATACCAAGTTGTCACACCAACATGAAAATTATGAATCAAGGTAGTGGTGGATAGCATATTAGTTCCTTTATTTTGAGTGTAGAAAATCCTATACCATGCATCTTTCAAAGTTTCTCCTGCCCTTTGTTTAAAATTGATAACATCATTATTGGGAGTAACGCGACCAAAGGAAGAACTATCCAGGACTTCAAACAAGAAAACAAGTAACAAGCAAAGATAAATATTCTTGTAACTTTATTCTTTATGAGATAAATAAAATATACCAGCAAATTTGTGTGAAGTTACATGGTAGTTGGTGACGGTATTCCTCGGCAACGGCGCCAGAAATCCTTCCTGATACTTGTGATTTGCGTTGGTTTTTCCATGAAGAGGAATGGGTTACTACAACACAACGTGGGTAAGTATTTCTCTCAGTTATGAAAACAAGGTTTATCGAACCAGTAGGAATATCAACCATAACCATCTTCAGCAGCTGCACATAAAAGAACAAACAACTTGCACCCAACGCGAGCAAGAGGGTTGTCAATCCCCTTGAACTTGTTATTTGCAAGCAAGTGAGGTGTGTAGATAATTGTAGATAGTTGTAAATAGAAAAATAAAATAAAAACAAGTAAGTTGCAGCAAGGTATTGAAGGTTTTGTAAATATATGGTGAATAGACCCAGGGGGCATAGTTTCCCCTAATGGCAATACCTCATGAAAAATAGCATACGTGGGTAAACAAGTTACTGTTGGGCAATTCATAGAAAATCGGATAGTTACACGATATTTACGGAAATGATCATGTGTATAAGCATCATGTCCATAAAAAAATAGGTCGACTCTTGTCTTCACATATTACTATTACTCCACTAATCGGCCGCTATCCAACATGCATCTAGAGTATTAAGTAAAACAGAGTAATGCATGGAGAACGATGACATGATGTAGACAAAGTAAACTCACGAAATATGAATAAACCCCATCGTTTTATCCTTAGTAGAAGCAACACAAAGACGCATCTTGTACCCTTCCTTTATTGGGATATATAAATTTGCCAGGTTGAACCTAATACAACACACCTTTATCACCGAAGAATTATCAATCTAGTTGGCCAAAGTAATTCAATAGATCAGAGAGAATTACGAAGCTATCATAATCATGCACATAAGAATCATATTAGTATTCAGAGAAGACTCAAATATTTATCGTGAATAATCTTAACATAAACCCACAATTCATCGGATCCCAACAAACGCACCGCACAAAAGGAACTACATCATGTGGATCAAAGCGAACATGCGAGGATCATTGTATTGAAGATCAAGAGAGAGTGAGAGAGAGAGGAGAGAGAGAGATTATCATCTAGGTACTAGATATGGACCTGTAGGTCTGTGGTGAACTAATCACACATCATCATGAGGGCAACAAGGTTAATGAATAGGTCCTCCGTAATCGATGCCCCCTGTGGCAAGGTGCGAGAACAGAGCTCCAGATGGCCTCCCGTCGAAAAAGAGACTTGCGGCAGTGTAAAAATTGTTTCGAGGCTACCTTTGAGTTTTTAGGTTATTTTAGAATTTATAAGCCATAGATCAGAGTCAGGAGGGCCTTGAGGGGCCCACAAGGCAACAGGGAGCTCGCCCCAGGCCGCGTCGAGTTGGCTTGTGGGGCCCTCGTGTGGCCCCCTACTTTCTTCCGATGCTTGTTGGTCTTATTTTGGTCTATAACAAATCTCCAAATAGTTTCAGGTCAATTGGACTTCATTTGGTATGGTAAACCTGAAAGTGAAAAACATGCAGAAAACAACAACTCGCACTGAGCACTAGGTCAACACGTTAGTGCTAAAAAATAATATGAATTGGTAAATAAATACCCAAAAAGTATTCTAGAATGATAATATATAAGCATGTAACAACCCAAAATTATAGAACGTTGGATACATATCAAAGAACCACATGTTGGAGGATCCATAACAATATAACTTCTGTGTGAATATAAGCATGCATAATTCATTAGGTTGTCTTCCTTATCCAATGCCAATTAGTTGATCATGCATATAATATTTATTGGGGTCTCACAATCATAATACATGTCCAAGATAGTATACTTATAAGTGAGACCTCTCTTTCATTATTACCTTTTCATGGAATTGCATCAATGACTAATACTATGTTTGTCAACTTCCAACAAGTTTCATCAATCATACTCTTTTCATGTGAAATCATCACTCCACATGGGATTACATCGATAGATAGATCATGAAGCAAACACTTAAAACTAAATCATACTAAAACTTTTATTCTTCTAAATTAAACGACAACTAAGGATCTATCTCAAATAGGTAATGATGGTAAAAGTGGTGGTTATACGATACGAGGGCACCTCCCCCAAGCTTGGAACAATCCAAGGATGGTTCCCATACCCCTCCACTCAAATTTCCTTCTTGGGTGATGGTGGTAGGCTTGTCCTGTGTATTCCATTGCATAGGCTCCCCGTCTAAAAAGTAAGAACATGTCTCCAGAATTCTGAAACATGTAGCTATGCTCATCCTCTTGAAACTAGATTCACACTCAAAGTTTTGGTTTTGTAGGTTAATACGTCTCCGATGTATCTATAATTTTTGATTGTTCCATCCTATTATATTATCATTCTTGGATGTTTTATGATCATTTTGTAGCAACTTTATATCAGTTTTTAGGACTACCCTATTGACATAGTGCCTAGTGCGAGTTGCTATTTTTCCTTCATATAAAACCCATAGCAGATGAGGTCCAATTGCCATGAAACTTTTAGAGCTTTTTTGGACCATAAGGAAACTTGGGAGCCATGAATGAGCAAGAGATAATGCCAGGGGGCCCACTAGACATCAGGGCGTGCCAGAGGCCTCCTGCGCGGCCTGGTGTCTAGTGGGGCCGTCGGGCACCTCCTCCATTTCCTTTGAGCTCTATAAATACCCCAATATTCAGAAAACCCTAAAGGAGTAAAAAAAATCATTTCAGCCACCGCAGGGTCTAGAGCCCTGAAAATCAATCTAGAGCCCGTTCTGGAGAGGAACACGATCACGAAGGGGTTCACCATCCTCATAGGTGCTCCTTCGATGATGCGTGAGTACTTCATATCAGACCTATGGGTCCGAGGCAGTAACTAGATGCCTTTCTCTCTCGTTTTGTTTCTCAATACAATGGTGTCTTGGAGATCCATATAATGAACTCTTTCTTTTGCGGTGTGTTTGTTGGCATCCGATGAATTGTGAGGTTAAGATCAGATCTATGAAAACATATTCATGCTTGATTATTATAGCCTCGTACTTATTCTCCAATATTTGTTTATTGTCTGGCCAACTTGATCTTTTATCTTGCAATGGGAAGAGGTTCTTTGTGATAGATTGATGACATGTCTACAAGCATTGATAGAATTCCGCATTATGTAGAAAATGTCAAGAATATTTTTTCCTAAGGTTGATATTAACGAATCAATTAAACTTTATATGTTTCCATAGATGAAAGTAAGAAAAGAACCACTATGCTTATAGCTAAAAGTGAAATTTTAGAAAGAGCGTTTCTTGATTGCTTTCATAAAAATGATGAAGAGATTAAAATGATTGGTGTTTCTTCTATTGATTCCCTTTTTAGTAATGTTAAAATTAATGATGAGGGAATTTAAGAAGTGTCAACTTTAGCTAGACAGCGTTCGCATGATTTGGAGGGTGAAAATCCGATTGAAAAAATTGATAAAAGAGGGATTGAAGAGGTCAAAACTTTGCTCCGAACGAGTACATAGAGGTTGTCAATCTCTCTGTCCTTGTAGTTTGCAAAGGATCAAAACACAAGCGGGAATAGTAATAGTGATTGCAATGGAAAAGTAAATGAAAATGGTAAATGATGGAGGTGTAAGCAATGATGGTGATATGGACCGGAGTCACATGATGTTCACTAGTGATGTCTCTCTCCCAAAAGACAATAAACAACTATGCTTGGGTAAACAAATTACAGTTGGGCAATTGACAGAATTATGAACGCACCGCAATGCTAATTATGCTACTTGATAGTTAGAGGTTCAATAGTAATGGGCAGTATGCCAAGACAAGTAGACCATTTATTCATCAGCATCTACTTACTAATCATCCACCTTGAGATATCTATCCAGAACATCTCGCCAGTATTAAGTTGCGAGCCCCACACAACGTGTAAACTCAAAGCAACGGACAACTGCATTAACGAACTATGTGTAAGGTAAACAATCCTTGCAACTCTCGTCACAAGCACCATTGTTTTCTCCCTAGTGGCAACAACACATCCCCTAGTCTCATGTTACTATCACTCAAGCTAGACATCGAGGGGCATGAACCCACAATCATGCATAACGCTCCCTCTTGGAGTTACAATCTACTACTCGGCCAAGGGAATAAATAGCAATGGAGAACATGCATGAATCACTAAGGAACATAATATAAAAGGATAATCAAATATATAACTCATAACAATCTGAACATAATCTCATAATCCATAGGATCCCAACAAACCGAGCATAGCAATAGCAAGAGAATTACATAGATGCCTTGATCATGTAGGGCAGCTCACAAGGACTAACCATTGAAGCACAAGATTGGAGAGAAGACATCACATAGCTACTGGTAATGGACTCATGGTCCAAGGAGGACTACTCACGGCAGGTCCGGGAAGCATCCATGGCGATGGAGACGGTCCTGGAGGTCAATCCTCCCTCCGACAGGGTGCCGGGAAGGGGTCTTCTGGTGCTCCCGATCTCGGAAGCGCTACGGCGGTGGAACGATGGAGCAATTCGTGATTCTGGATCCTCTGGAAGGGTTTCCTCTCGGAGAGGTAAATATAGGCTGAAGGACGGCACCGGAGGAGGTGGGACCCACCTAGGCGTCCTGTGGGCGCGACCAGGGGGTTGGCCGCACCAGGAGGTTGCATGGATGGCCCCTGCCCCCTCTGGCCCATCTTCTGTGATCTGGAAGCTTCCGGTATGCTGATTTTTTATATATTTTTCTCGGGATTTTTTGGGCTTCGGAAAATTGGGTAAACCCCGTGCAAAATAGACATCAACACACAGAAAATGGCTCTGGGTGCACTGAGTTAGTAGGTTAGTCCAAATATGTGCAAAATGATATAAAAGTGTAGCAAAACATATAACAATGTCACCCAAAAGATCATAGAACAAGCAGAAATTATAGATACGTTTTGGACGTATCAACATCCCCAAGCTTAATTTCTGCTCGTCCTTGAGTAGATAAATGATAACACAATAATTTATGTGGTGACATGCTAACACACATATAAGAACTTCAAAGTAAAGCAAGTAAGATATGCAATTCAAGTCAAGATAATAACAAGCAAGAGTCTATATTTAGTATTGAGTTTAGCAAAGTAAGAACATAAAGGTGCATGAGCTCTCGCTGTCTGTCACTCAAATGTCTCCAAATGGTGTTTGCGTGCAAGAAGTGGGATATGGGTTTAGAGAATATTTTTTTAATTAAGCGTCCAATCTACTAAACCTCACACTTGGTCTCCTTCGGAATCTTATTTTGACTCATCCCCAGACCACTAGTCAGGCACAAGTCAAAATGATCCTCTCCCTTTCGACTTTGAGCACTCATGCAATGGATGAGCGTAAGCAAGATATGTTGGCACTTAGGATGGCAAATAGAATAATGACGGGGAAGGAAGACAAAAAGGTGTGAAAGGCTCACATCAATGAGGACAATCATAGGCGAGAGAAAGGCAAACGATTGATATGATGTGAGGAGTAGGGATTGCCATGTAACGGATGCACATATGAGCTAAGGTAAGCTCTCCAATGGAACTAGTGGGGTGCATCCAACTTGTTTTCTCATGAAGACCTAGAGCTCATTTGAGGAGGTTCATCATTGGAATATGCTAACCAATTTCTATAGTGTAAGGCTACCCACATAGTTATGCATGAATGATAATCTCTATGTAGTACAAATATAACAATGGAGTCCGAGTGTGGATCTTCAAATGGAATAGTAGTGTTACCCCCTTCTCTCTTTTTGTTTCTCTTTTTTTCTCTTTTTGCGGCCTCTTTGGCTCTTTCTATTTATCTCTCATTTGTCCTCTTTGGGATCTTTTGTTTTGTCCTCTTTGGGATCTTTCCCTCACTTAAGGGGAACATTCTATGTTTTACATGAATAAAAAGAAGATCATCACACTTTATAAGAAGTGCTCAACATAAATACAAGTGAAAACTATCATGATGTATGCAAATGTATGCCTCTGCCAGTGTAGCTGGATATGCAATGATACTAGCGCGTCATGTAGCAATAATATGGGCAAGACCATCCTATCATGCGGCTCTACGATCAAGCAAAAGCATGTATGACATGAAGATCAAGTCACGAGATGGTGGATGTTGCATGGCAATGTATCTCGGAAAGGCTATGAAAATGCCTTAATAGGTAGGTATGGTGGCTGTTTTGAGGAAAGGTATAATGAGGCTTATGTATGACAGAGCGTATCATGTCATGGGTTTGAATGTACCGGCGAAGTTTGCACCAACTCTCAATATGAGAAAGGGCAATGCACGGTACCAAAGAGGCTAGCCAAATATGGATGGTGGAAGTGCCAACAATCGAATACTCACATTAGTCTGAAGAACTCATACACTTATTATCGGTAACTCTCTATCTAGTTAGGAAATTCACGAAGAGACAAGTACCCCGAGGAGGAGTGTTTGGGGGTTTGATTATCCTTGCGCATCCTCGACTCATGGTAACGTGAGGGTACTCTATATATTCCACCCCCTCCAGAGGTTAGCCATCAATGTAGTAGCTAGAGTTCTCAATTAATTTTAAGTTTTTGAAAAACACACGGATTTCCCAAAATACGACACCTATCAATAATAGGCTCAAGCTCTTGGCACCAATTGTCCAAACATTACTCAAATCAATACCTCAAAACTATTGCAAGTTACTATTATACTTAAATAGCAATCTTAATTGCCTACTCATGCAAGACACACAACTCAGTGCAACAAGCCAACTCTCTAAACAAGATAAGCATGATAACTCAAGAGAGTTCCAAAAGCAACCTAAATAAAATCTCTTAAAAAGATATAGCATGAAAACTAAGAGCTAAGCATGACAGGAGCTAAGTAAAGATAGAGAACACACAAAAAGGATAAGCATGAAAACCTATGTTGTGTTCTAGAGTGGAATGGAGTGTGTTTCTCTCCCAAACAAGGTAGGCTAGGTTCTGACTTGTTATGAACAGCAAGAAAAACTAAAACAAACTCCAAGCATAGCACATAACATATGAAGTGATAAAAATATAGCATGGAGATGGACGAACTGGTGATTGTTGACACAGAAGGGGATGCACGGGGGCATCCCCAAGCTTAGACGCTTGAGTCTCCTTGAATATTTCTTGGGGTGCATGGGGGCATCCCCAAGCTTGAGCGCTTGACACTCATGTATCTTCTTTCATCATCTCCCATCGCATACTTGAAAGCTCCCTTCATACGAAACTCATCATAAGCTGATTAGAGTGGTTAGTACCCATGATAAAATAATTCATTACCTACTGGAAAAAATGTTTTTCATGAAAATCTACCGTTTCTCATGATTGCCTAAAGGTTTTTGCAAAGGAAAAGCAATCTTAAGCTTTGCAAAACAATGAAAACGCAAAATAGGGCAGAATCTGTGAAAAAGAACAACTGGTAGTAATTAATTTATTAGGGGCACTTCTGCAACTCAAATCAAAAAACTCAGAACAGATGCCAGAAATGCAATTATATAGGGCATGCTGTCAAAAAAATTTAGATCCAAAAGATGATTTGGTGATTTTTGGCAAATTTTTCCTTCAAGCAGACATAATCTGTTTCTGGACAGCATGGCATGCTTTTTGAACTTTCTTGCAATCGGAGGCTATAACTTGGCACAAAGCTTAAAAATAAAGATACAATGATGTTGCTACTGTAGTAACAAGCATCAAGACCACTAAAACTTAAAGTGAAAACAAATTGGGTTGCCTCCCAACAAGCGCTTTCTTTTATGCCTTTGAGCTAGGCATAATGCAAAAAGATCAAGTGTTATCAACTCCATAAGAATAACTCGCCCGAGTAGCGGACTCATAAGGTAACTTAATATTATTTATATGGAAGTGTTCCATTCCCTTTTTAAGAGGAAATTGTAATTTAATGATCCCCTCTTTCATGTCAATGATAGCACCAACGGTGCGGAGAAAAGGTCATCCCAAAATAATTGGACATGAGGGATCACACTCAATGTCCATAATAAGATAATCAATGGGCACATATTTATCATTGACAACAATAAGCACATCATAAATTCTCCCTAAAGGTTTCTTTATGGAAGAATCAACAAGATGAACACCAAAAGAACATTGATCATAAGGTTTCAAATCAAGCATATCATACATTCTTTTGGGCATAACATTAGCACTAGCTCCAACATCATATAAAGCAAAGCAAGAGATATTATTCAATTTAATTTTGACCATAGGATCCCAACCATCTTCTAGTTTTCTAGGAATAGAAGTCTGTAGATTGATCTTCTCCTCCCTAGCTTTGATAAGAGCATTGGTAATATTAAGTGTACTAGTGTGGGGGTCTTTAGCCATTCTTTGCAAAAAAGTGTTCACTTCGGAAAGACTACAATTGTCATAATCAAGGTTACTACCATTAATTAAGGTGGTAGTGATGTCATCTAAGCTCATTCTTTTGGTAGTCTCTAAATTTAAAGGACCTTGTTGTCCTATATTTGAGGTATTAGCATCACCATTATAGGTCCATTGGGACTAGGAGTGCGATGGGTGCTAAAAGTTTTGAGATCCTCAACAACTTGTATAGTAGGAAGGGTAGTGTGTGTAGGAAGGCTCTTAATTCTCTCTTCCTCTTCTTTAGAAACAACCACTTCGGGTTTGGCCGCCATTTGATTTATCAAAGTGGCTTGTGTGGGAGACATATAAGAGACTTGGGTCTCCGTGGTGGTGAGTCTAGTTTGGAGATTGGAAATCTCACTATTCAGGATCTCAAGTTGTCTTCCAATGTTTTTCAAGATAGAAGAATGATCATCTAATTGTTTAGAGAAGGTCTTGTTTTGTTCATATTGGGTTTGCATATAATTCATTGTAGCCTTCTCTATCTCTAAGAGTTTTTCATAACTAGGCATTCTTCTATCATTAGGAGTGTAAATATAGGTGTTGCTATTCCCATAGTTGTTGGATGGGAATGGTCTAGGATTGCTACCAAAATCACTCCTATAGGCATTACTATTAAAGTTGATCCTAGAGATAAAGTTAACATCAACTTGCTCACTTTCTTGAGCAACCAAAGATTTTAAAGGAACATCATGAGGATCAATAGGAGCACGATTAGTGAGTAAAGTAATGATCATGTCAACCTTATCATTAAGGGAGGAGATCTCCTCAATAGAGTTTACCTACCTACCTGTTGGAGCTCTCTCGGTGTGCCATTGAGAATAATTTGTCATCATCTCATCCAATAGCATTGTGGCAGCACCAAGTGTAGTTGACATAAATGTTCCTCCCGTGGCCGAGTCTAACAGATTCCGCGAGGTAAAGCTCACTCATGCATAGAAAGTTTGGATAACCATCCAAGTAGTCAAACCATGTGTAGGGCAATTCTTAACAAGAGATTTCATACGTTCCCAAGCTTGAGCAACATGTTCATTATCGAATTTTCTAAAATTCATAATGTTACTTCTTAATTGGATAATCTTAGTAGGCGGGTAATACTTCCCAATAAAAGCATCTTTGCAACTATCCCAAGAATCAATGCTATTCTTAGGCAAAGATTGAAGCCACACTTTAGCTCCTCCTCTCAAGGAGAAACTAAAAAAGCTTAAGTTTAACAATATCACCATCTACTTCTTTATATTTTTGCATGTCATAAAGCTCAACAAAATTGTTCAAGTGCAAAGCACCAACATCTCCAGCACCGGAGAATTGATCTTTCATAACTAGGTTCAGTAAAGTAGGTTTAATCTTATAGGAAGTTGCCTGAGTGGCGGGAGCAGCAATAGGAGTGTAGATAAAGTCAATGTTGTTGTGACTAGTGAGGTCACACAACTTGGTGTTTTCAGTGGAACCCATAGCAGCCGCAACAAGCAAGAACAAAGCAACTAATTTTTTGTGGTTTCTGGTATGACTCTAAGGCAAAAACTAGAAAGCAAACTAACAAGACTAAAAGCAAAGGTAAAAGATAGCGTGCAACTCCCCTATCTTGAAGACTGGAGTCCCCGGCAACGACGCCAGAAAACTTTGCTTGATGACGAGATGATATATATACTTCTCGCTGCTCGTTGGTTACCAAGGAAAAAAAGCACGCTAAAATGCCCCTATAGCGTGCTAATAGCGTATTTGGAAACTAAACGCTACGCTATGCATATTTCACTCGCTACGGCGCAATTCGCGCTAAATACGGCAATTTCGCGCTATAGCGCGTATCGGCGCTATTCTTTGGACGCGGCGCTATTCTTTCCAGACGAATTCTTCATCAGCCCACTATTATTTTGGGCTTTCCGGCCTAGTAACCCTAACCAGCGGCGACCAAACCTATAGCAATGACCAGACCTACCGAGCGAACCCTAAATCCCTAACCAAACCTACCGAGGGACGGTGGCAGCGGCGGCCGCCGATGCGTCACCAAATCTCGATGTATGAACTTTTGAACTCTGAACAATGCTATATGCCTATATCTGGACCATGCTCTGCTATCTGAACAATGGTTTAGCCTTGGTTTTAGCTGCTGAAATCTGTCATTTGTGTTGCTATATGCTGAAATCTAAACAATGTTTTGTGACACGCTATTTTGCAAAATAGCGTGCTATTAGCATGCTATTTCGTTCATAGCATTTTTTTCAAGGTTGCGCTATTTTTTTCCTTGTTGGTTACCCCAAGTGTAAGTTTGAGATGTAGTGAGGAGCAAGTTTTCCCTCACACGGAAATTGTAAGGTTTATTGAACCCGTAGGACACCTAGGATCAACAAGTAGGTGTCTCCCACCCTGGCGCTAGCAGAAGACATGGACCTGCACACACACAAATAACTTTGCTCCTAACGAGTACAAAGAGGTTGTCAATCTCTCCGGCCTTGTAGTTTGCAAAGGATCAAAAGACAAGCATGAATAGTAATAGTGATTACAACAGAAAAGTAAATAAAAACGGTAAATGATGGAGGTGTAAGCAATGATGGTGATATGGACCGGAGTCACATGATGTTCACTAGTGATGTCTCTCTCCCAAAAGACGATAAACAACTATGCTTGGGTAAACAAATTACAGTTGGGCAATTTACAGAATTAAGAACACACCGCAATGCTAATTATGCTACTTGATAGTAAGAGGTTCAATAGTAATGGGCAGTATGCCAAGACAAGTAGACCGTTTATTCATCAGTATCTACTTACTAATGATCCACATTGAGATATCTATCCAGAACATCTCGCCGGTATTAAGTTGCGAGCCCCACCCAAAGTGTAAACTCAAGGCAATGGACTACTGCATTAAGGAACTATGCGTAAGGTAAACAACCCTTGTAACCGTGGTCACAAGCACCGTTGTTTTCTCCCTGGTGGCAACAACACATCCCCTAGTCTCATGTTTCTGTCACTCAAGCTAGACATCAAGGGGCATGAACCCACAATCATGCATAACACTCCCTCTTGGAGTTACAATTTACTACTCGGTCAAAGCAATCAATAGCAACGGAGAACATGCTTGAATCACTAAGGAACATAATATAAAAGCATAATCAAATATATAACTCAAAACAATCTGAACATAATTTCATAATAGATCGGATCCCAACAAATCGAGCATAGCAATATCAAGAGAATTACATAGATGCCTTGATCATGTAGTGCAGCTCACAAGGACTAACCATTGAAGCACAAGATTGGAGAGAAGACATCACATAGCTACTGGTCATGGACTCATGGTCCAAGGAGGACTACTCACGGCAGGTCCAGGAAGCATCCATGCCGGTGGAGAATCTCCCGGAGGTCAATGCTCCCTCCGGCAGGGTGCCGGGAAGGGGTCTTCTGGTGCTCCCGATATCGGAAGCGCTGTGGCGGTGGAACGATGGAGAAATTCGTGATTTTGGATCCTCTGGAAGGGTTTCCTCTCAGAGAGGTAAATATAGGCCGAAGGAGGGCACTGGAGGAGGTTGGCACCCACCCAGGCGGCCTTTGGGCTCGGCCAGTGGGTAGGTCACGCCAGGAGGTTGCCTGGACGGCCCCTGGCCCCCTTTGGCCCATCTTCGGTGATCTAGAAGCTTCCGGTAGCTGTTTTTTCATATATTTTTCTCGAGATTTTTGGGGCTTCGGAAAATTGGGTAAAAGCCCCTGCAAAATAGACATCAGCAAACAGAAACTGGCATTGGGTGCATTGAGTTAGTAGGTTAGTCCAAATATGTGTTAAATGATATAAAAGTGTAGCAAAACATATAACAATGTCACCCAAAAGATCATGGAACAAGCAAAAAATGTACATATGTTTTGGGCGTATCTTTTGCCTCCGTGTCCTGGAGCTCCGTGACGCTGGCCTCGTCCCCCTCGTGCACCGATCGAAGTCGTGGCGCTCCCTCGCCGTCGCACGCACCCTCTCCCTCCTCTTCGGTTTTCGGCGACCACAGCGTCGATCCGCGCCGCCCCGAGCTCCTCTGCCCTCCTCGACTGGCTTCCCATCACCTCTATGAGCGTCACTTCAAAATCCCCCTATTCCTTGCGCGTTTAGTGGCCACAGCCTCCTTGGCCGAGCTTGCTTGCTCTGGCCACCGTCGGGTTGGCTCGCCGCCATCATTTTGGTCGGCCCCCGGCCCCTCTCGTGCATCAGTGCATGCGGCGCTTCGCGCTATTTCAATCCCGCTGCTCGTCGTGAAGTTTGGTCACCGGAGGCGGCCGCACGAGCACCTCTGCCGTGTCGGGCTCGCCGCCGGCATGCTCCCAGCGTGCACTGCCATTTAAACCGCTTGATGACCCACTGGCATGTGGGCCCGCATAGTGGATTAATTAGGCTAACAAAAATATTATCTTGGTTAATTAAATCAGCCACTGACATCGGGCCCCACCCACTATTTAAACAAAACTGATTAAACTAACCCCTAATTAACCCTTTGAGACTGACATGTGGGGCCTACCGAGTGTTACAGTGGATAAGACTGACCCAGTCAGCCTGCTGACACAACAGCCTGGCCCACGAGTTAGCCTGAGTTGACTAGTCAGTTGCCCAGTCAACTCGCCCCTGGTCAGCCTCTACCACCCCTTTAGGTGCACTTGACGAGGTGCACCCAACAATTTCTCCTCTTTTCTGAATTAATACTAATTGTGTTAATTTTAGAAAATCTTTAAAACTTTGAAAATTAATATAAAATAAACTGTAAGTCAGATGAAAATATTTTCTATATGAAAGTTGCTCAGAAAAATCCAACGAATCCAAATACGCTATCTGCTCATGTGTCACATTCCTCTAGCATGATGAACATGGACATTTTGCATTAGGATCGTTTGTGAGGTAGTAGCGAGAGACCCGGGAAATATCGTCACATATTTTCCCGATCTGTCCATGACGGGTGATACTGCGTTAGCTCATGCCTAGCGCTGCATATAGCTATGTCATGCTTTGTGATGCATTTGATTGCTCTGTTATTTATTGTGCTTCCCCTATGTTGCTTCCTTTCCGGTAGACCCCAAAGACTGATGATGATCCAGTTATCCGCTACTTCCCGGTCGAGGATCCTTATCTGTCTGTAGAGCAACAAGGGAAGCAAACCCCCTTGACCATTCCTATATCGCCTATTCTTTCTCCCTCATGCTTGTATTAGAATTTTGCCACTGCTGTAGTTAGCTTCTATATCTGATGCATAGCCTCTTTTTGATAAACTCCTACTTTATTCTACTTCACCTTAAGACTGTTTAGTATAGGTGGAGCAGTCATCCCCTTTGCCCCCTTAGTCTAGTTGCCCTCGCTTTATCTTCAAGTCTCAATCAACTGATCGACGAGCCAAGACCAGACACATCACTAACACCCCCTTAGTTGTACGAGCTGCTGCTACTTCTCAAACAACAGCGCCAGAAATTGGCACGTTGACGGAGACTTGGCTTGCGTTGGTTTTTCCCTTGAAGAGGAAAGGGTGATACGGCACAGGAGCAGGAAGTATTTCCCTCAGTTTGAGAACCAAGGTATCAATCTAGTAGGAGAATCTCGTCAAGTCCAGAGTACCTGCGCAAACACAAAAGAACTTATACCCAACGCTATAAAGGGGTTGTCAATCCCTTCAAGATTGATTGCAAAGTGAGATTTGAAGGCGGAAAGTGCAATGAAGTAAAAGAGTAAGGCTGAAAATATGGTGTGAAGTAGACCCGGGGGCCATAGTGTTCACTAGAGGCTTCTCTCAAAATAGCAAATATTACGGTGGGTGAACAAATTACTGTCGAGCAATTGATAGATCTGCGCAAAGTCATGACGATATCTAAGGCAATGATCATACATATAGGCATCACGTCCGAGACAAGTAGACCGATACTTTCTGCATCTACTTTTATTACTCCACACATCAACCGCTATCCAGCATGCATCTAGTGTATTGAGTTCATGACAAACAGAATAACGCTTTAAGAAAGATGACATGATGTAGAGGGATAAACTCAAGCCAATGATGAAAACCCCATCTTTTTACCCTTGATGGCAACAACACGATGCGTGCCTCGCTACCCCTTCTTTCACTGGGTGAGGTCACCGCACGGTATGAACCCAAAACCAAGCACTTCTCCCATTGCAAGAATCATAGATCAAGTTGGCCAAACAAAACCCACAACTCGAAGAGAATTACAAGGATATGAAATTATGCATAAGAAAGATCAGAAGAAACTCAAATAAGATTCATTGATAATCTGATCATAAATCCACAATTCATCGGATCTCGACAAACACACCGCATAGAAGATTACATCTGATAGATCTCCATGAAGATCATGGAGAACTTTGTATTGAAGATCCAAGAGAGAGAAGAAGCCATCTAGCTACGAGATATGGACCCGTAGGTCTATGGTGAACTACTCACGCATCGTCGGAGAGGTCACGGTGTTGATGAATAAGCTCTCCGTATCCGAATCCCCCTCCGGCAGGGCACCAGAACGTGCCCCAGATGGGATCTTGCGGAGACAGAAGCTTGCGGCGGTGGAAAAGTGTTTTGTTGATCTCCTAATTTTTTTTGGGATTTTAGGGAATATATAGGCGAAGGAGCTAGGGCAGGGGAGGCCCAGGGAGTCCACAAGCCTGCTAGGTGCGGTCCCCCTGGCCGCGCCTAGGGGGCTTGTGGGGTCCCCTGCTGGCCCCTGCCTTGGTTCTCAAGTTTGACGCGTATCTTCTGTTCCGGAAAAAACCTTTTCGGAAGTTTTATTCCGTTTGGACACCGTTTAAAATCCTCCTCTGAAAAGGGTCAAAAACATGGAAAAAATAGGAACTGGCACTTGACACTGAGTTAATAAGTTAGTCCCAAAAAAGATATAAAAGGCATACAAAACATCCAAAGTTTGACAAGATAATAGCATGAAACCATAAAAAATTATAGATAGGTTGGAGACGTATCAGCTGCAGAGCTACTATCGAGTACTAAGGGTGACACCTCGTTACGTACTCCGACGTTAGCGTTTTAGTGTAGTTGACCGGCGGTGGTTCTCGGAGGATGATTCCTCCTTCACCACGTAGGATAATGACTCTATCATACAACCCGTCAAGCGTGGTCCATCGAGGGTGATTCCTCCGTGACCACCTTGACGGTTACAAGGTTCGGAATCCATCGAGGGTGATACCTCACATCCCTCTCATGTACAACCACACATCTACTTGAACTTGTTACTCGGAACTTGATGAATGGTATGTTGCGGGTGGATTCCCGTGTGGATGAGATGATGAGTTAATTAAAATGCTAAGGATTTGGGTATTTGATCTAGGTTGGTCGGAGACCTTTTCGCACTAACCGTCTACGTGGGAGAAGTTATGGGTACTCGACATCGTGGTATCAGCCAAAGCTCTTCAGACATCAGCAATGGAGCGCAGCGTGCCCGAGTTGTCTGGGTAAGCATTGTTCTTGTATAAGAGGTGCGAGGACTTACATCGGCCGCCCATGCAACGTGCAGGAGCGCAATGGGTGATGGGCCCATGAACCTTGCACGCTTAGGATTTAGACCGGCGGGTTGGACTCTCTGTTGAGCCTAGGTGGGGCTGCAACATGTTGATGTTCTGAGGCCGGGCATGACCCAGGGAAGTGTGTAGGAAGGCTCTTAATTCTCTCTTCCTCTTCTTTAGAAACAACCACTTCGGGTTTGGCCGCCATTTGATTTATCAAAGTGGCTGGTGTGTGAGACATATTAGAGACTTGGGTCTCCGTGGTGGTGAGTCTAGTTTGGAGATTGGAAATCTCACTATTCAGGATCTCAAGTTGTCTTCCA
Organism: Hordeum vulgare subsp. vulgare; assembly: GCF_904849725.1. Classification (NCBI taxonomy): domain Eukaryota; kingdom Viridiplantae; phylum Streptophyta; class Magnoliopsida; order Poales; family Poaceae; genus Hordeum; species Hordeum vulgare. Next base: position 139,912,807 of record NC_058518.1, on the reverse strand, counting down.
ATGTTTTTCAAGATAGAAGAATGATCATCTAATTGTTTAGAGAAGGTCTTGTTTTGTTCAAATTGGGTTTGCATATAATTCATTGTAGCCTTCTCTATCTCTAAGAGTTTTTCATAACTAGGCATTCTTCTATCATTAGGAGTGTAAATATAGGTGTTGCTATTCCCATAGTTGTTGGATGGGAATGGTCTAGGATTGCTACCAAAATCACTCCTATAGGCATTACTATTAAAGTTGATCCTAGAGATAAAGTTAACATCAACTTGCTCTCTTTCTTGAGCAACCAAAGAGTTTAAAGGAACATCATGAGGATCAATAGGAGCATGATTAGTGAGTAAAGTAATGATCATGTCAACCTTATCATTAAGGGAGGAGATCTCCTCAGTAGAGTTTACCTACCTACCTGTTGGAGCTCTCTCGGTGTGCCATTGAGAATAATTTGTCATCATCTCATCCAATAGCATTGTGGCAGCACCAAGTGTAGTTGACATAAATGTTCCTCCCGTGGCCGAGTCTAACAGATTCCGCGAGGTAAAGCTCACTCATGCATAGAAAGTTTGGATAACCATCCAAGTAGTCAAACCATGTGTAGGGCAATTCTTAACAAGAGATTTCATACGTTCCCAAGCTTGAGCAACATGTTCATTATCGAATTTTCTAAAATTCATAATGTTACTTCTTAATTGGATAATCTTAGTAGGCGGGTAATACTTCCCAATAAAAGCATCTTTGCAACTATCCCAAGAATCAATGCTATTCTTAGGCAAAGATTGAAGCCACACTTTAGCTCCTCCTCTCAAGGAGAAACTAAAAAAGCTTAAGTTTAACAATATCACCATCTACTTCTTTATATTTTTGCATGTCATAAAGCTCAACAAAATTGTTCAAGTGCAAAGCACCAACATCTCCAGCACCGGAGAATTGATCTTTCATAACTAGGTTCAGTAAAGTAGGTTTAATCTTATAGGAAGTTGCCTGAGTGGCGGGAGCAGCAATAGGAGTGTAGATAAAGTCAATGTTGTTGTGACTAGTGAGGTCACACAACTTGGTGTTTTCAGTGGAACCCATAGCAGCCGCAACAAGCAAGAACAAAGCAACTAATTTTTTGTGGTTTCTGGTATGACTCTAAGGCAAAAACTAGAAAGCAAACTAACAAGACTAAAAGCAAAGGTAAAAGATAGCGTGCAACTCCCCTATCTTGAAGACTGGAGTCCCCGGCAACGACGCCAGAAAACTTTGCTTGATGACGAGATGATATATATACTTCTCGCTGCTCGTTGGTTACCAAGGAAAAAAAGCACGCTAAAATGCCCCTATAGCGTGCTAATAGCGTATTTGGAAACTAAACGCTACGCTATGCATATTTCACTCGCTACGGCGCAATTCGCGCTAAATACGGCAATTTCGCGCTATAGCGCGTATCGGCGCTATTCTTTGGACGCGGCGCTATTCTTTCCAGACGAATTCTTCATCAGCCCACTATTATTTTGGGCTTTCCGGCCTAGTAACCCTAACCAGCGGCGACCAAACCTATAGCAATGACCAGACCTACCGAGCGAACCCTAAATCCCTAACCAAACCTACCGAGGGACGGTGGCAGCGGCGGCCGCCGATGCGTCACCAAATCTCGATGTATGAACTTTTGAACTCTGAACAATGCTATATGCCTATATCTGGACCATGCTCTGCTATCTGAACAATGGTTTAGCCTTGGTTTTAGCTGCTGAAATCTGTCATTTGTGTTGCTATATGCTGAAATCTAAACAATGTTTTGTGACACGCTATTTTGCAAAATAGCGTGCTATTAGCATGCTATTTCGTTCATAGCATTTTTTTCAAGGTTGCGCTATTTTTTTCCTTGTTGGTTACCCCAAGTGTAAGTTTGAGATGTAGTGAGGAGCAAGTTTTCCCTCACACGGAAATTGTAAGGTTTATTGAACCCGTAGGACACCTAGGATCAACAAGTAGGTGTCTCCCACCCTGGCGCTAGCAGAAGACATGGACCTGCACACACACAAATAACTTTGCTCCTAACGAGTACAAAGAGGTTGTCAATCTCTCCGGCCTTGTAGTTTGCAAAGGATCAAAAGACAAGCATGAATAGTAATAGTGATTACAACAGAAAAGTAAATAAAAACGGTAAATGATGGAGGTGTAAGCAATGATGGTGATATGGACCGGAGTCACATGATGTTCACTAGTGATGTCTCTCTCCCAAAAGACGATAAACAACTATGCTTGGGTAAACAAATTACAGTTGGGCAATTTACAGAATTAAGAACACACCGCAATGCTAATTATGCTACTTGATAGTAAGAGGTTCAATAGTAATGGGCAGTATGCCAAGACAAGTAGACCGTTTATTCATCAGTATCTACTTACTAATGATCCACATTGAGATATCTATCCAGAACATCTCGCCGGTATTAAGTTGCGAGCCCCACCCAAAGTGTAAACTCAAGGCAATGGACTACTGCATTAAGGAACTATGCGTAAGGTAAACAACCCTTGTAACCGTGGTCACAAGCACCGTTGTTTTCTCCCTGGTGGCAACAACACATCCCCTAGTCTCATGTTTCTGTCACTCAAGCTAGACATCAAGGGGCATGAACCCACAATCATGCATAACACTCCCTCTTGGAGTTACAATTTACTACTCGGTCAAAGCAATCAATAGCAACGGAGAACATGCTTGAATCACTAAGGAACATAATATAAAAGCATAATCAAATATATAACTCAAAACAATCTGAACATAATCTCATAATAGATCGGATCCCAACAAATTGAGCATAGCAATATCAAGAGAATTACATAGATGCCTTGATCATGTAGGGCAGCTCACAAGGACTAACCATTGAAGCACAAGATTGGAGAGAAGACATCACATAGCTACTGGTCATGGACTCATGGTCCAAGGAGGACTACTCACGGCAGGTCCGGGAAGCATCCATGCCGGTGGAGAATCTCCCGGAGGTCAATCCTCCCTCCGGCAGGGTGCCGGGAAGGGGTCTTCTGGTGCTCCCGATATCGGAAGCGCTGTGGCGGTGGAACGATGGAGAAATTCGTGATTTTGGATCCTCTGGAAGGGTTTCCTCTCAGAGAGGTAAATATAGGCCGAAGGAGGGCACTGGAGGAGGTTGGCACCCACCCAGGCGGCCTTTGGGCTCGGCCAGTGGGTAGGTCACGCCAGGAGGTTGCCTGGACGGCCCCTGGCCCCCTCTGGCCCATCTTCGGTGATCTAGAAGCTTCCGGTACGCTGATTTTTCATATATTTTTCTCGAGATTTTTGGGGCTTCGGAAAATTGGGTAAAAGCCCCTGCAAAATAGACATCAGCAAACAGAAACTGGCATTGGGTGCATTGAGTTAGTAGGTTAGTCCAAATATGTGTTAAATGATATAAAAGTGTAGCAAAACATATAACAATGTCACCCAAAAGATCATGGAACAAGAAAAAAATGTACATATGTTTTGGGCGTATCTTTTCCTCCGTGTCCTGGAGCTCCGTGACGCTGGCCTCGTCCCCCTCGTGCACCGATCGAAGTCGTGGCGCTCCCTCGCCGTCGCATGCACCCTCTCCCTCCTCTTCGGTTTTCGGCGACCACAGCGTCGATCCACGCCGCCCCGAGCTCCTCTGCCCTCCTCGACTGGCTTCCCATCACCGCTATGAGCGTCACTTCAAAATCCCCCTATTCCTTGCGCGTTTAGTGGCCACAGCCTCCTTGGCCGAGCTTGCTTGCTCTGGCCACCATCGGGTTGGCTCGCCGCCATCATTTTGGTCGGCCCCCGGCCCCTCTCGTGCATCAGTGCATGCGGCGCTTCGCGCTATTTCAATCCCGCTGCTCGTCGTGAAGTTTGGTCACCGGAGGCGGCCGCACGAGCACCTCTGCCGTGTCGGGCTCGCCGCCGGCATGCTCCCAGCGTGCACTGCCATTTAAACCGCTTGATGACCCACTGGCATGTGGGCCCGCATAGTGGATTAATTAGGCTAACAAAAATATTATCTTGGTTAATTAAATCAGCCACTGACATCGGGCCCCACCCACTATTTAAACAAAACTGATTAAACTAACCCCTAATTAACCCTTTGAGACTAACATGTGGGGCCTACCGAGTGTTACAGTGGATAAGACTGACCCAGTCAGCCTGCTGACACAACAGCCAGGCCCACGAGTTAGCCTGAGTTGACTAGTCAGTTGACCAGTCAACTCGCCCCTGGTCAGCCTCTACCACCCCTTTAGGTGCACTCGACGAGGTGCACCCAACAATTTCTCCTCTTTTCTGAATTAATACTAATTGTGTTAATTTTAGAAAATCTTTAAAACTTTGAAAATTAATATAAAATAAACCGTAAGTCAGATGAAAATATTTTCTATATGAAAGTTGCTCAGAAAAATCCAACGAATCCAAATACGCTATCTGCTCATGTGTCACATTCCTCTAGCATGATGAACATGGACATTTTGCATTAGGATCGTTTGTGAGGTAGTAGCGAGAGACCCGGGAAATATCGTCACATATTTTCCCGATCTGTCCATGACGGGTGATACTGCGTTAGCTCATGCCTAGCGCTGCATATAGCTATGTCATGCTTTGTGATGCATTTGATTGCTCTGTTATTTATTGTGCTTCCCCTATGTTGCTTCCTTTCCGGTAGACCCCAAAGACTGATGATGATCCAGTTATCCGCTACTTCCCGGTCGAGGATCCTTATCTGTCTGTAGAGCAACAAGGGAAGCAAACCCCCTTGACCATTCCTATATAGCCTATTCTTTCTCCCTCATGCTTGTATTAGAATTTTGCCACTGCTGTAGTTAGCTTCTATATCTGATGCATAGCCTCTTTTTGATAAACTCCTACTTTATTCTACTTCACCTTAAGACTGTTTAGTATAGGTGGAGCAGTCATCCCCTTTGCCCCCTTAGTCTAGTTGCCCTCGCTTTATCTTCAAGTCTCGATCAACTGATCGACGAGCCAAGACCAGACACATCACTAACACCCCCTTAGTTGTACGAGCTGCTGCTACTTCTCAAACAACAGCGCTAGAAATTGGCACGTTGACGGAGACTTGGCTTGCGTTGGTTTTTCCCTTGAAGAGGAAAGGGTGATACAACACAGGAGCAGGAAGTATTTCCCTCAGTTTGAGAACCAAGGTATCAATCTAGTAGGAGAATCTCGTCAAGTCCAGAGTACCTGCGCAAACACAAAAGAACTTACACCCAACGCTATAAAGGGGTTGTCAATCCCTTCAAGATTGATTGCAAAGTGAGATTTGAAGGCGGAAAGTGCAACGAAGTAAAAGAGTAAGGCTGAAAATATGGTGTGAAGTAGACCCGGGGGCCATAGTGTTCACTAGAGGCTTCTCTCAAAATAGCAAATATTACGGTGGGTGAACAAATTACTGTCGAGCAATTGATAGATCTGCGCAAAGTCATGACGATATCTAAGGCAATGATCATACATATAGGCATCACGTCCGAGACAAGTAGACCGATACTTTCTGCATCTACTTTTATTACTCCACACATCAACCGCTATCCAGCATGCATCTAGTGTATTGAGTTCATGACAAACAGAATAACGCTTTAAGAAAGATGACATGATGTAGAGGGATAAACTCAAGCCAATGATGAAAACCCCATCTTTTTACGCTTGATGGCAACAACACGATGCGTGCCTCGCTACCCCTTCTTTCACTGGGTGAGGTCACCGCACGGTATGAACCCAAAACCAAGCACTTCTTCCATTGCAAGAATCATAGATCAAGTTGGCCAAACAAAACCCACAACTCGAAGAGAATTACAAGGATATGAAATTATGCATAAGAAAGATCAGAAGAAACTCAAATAAGATTCATTGATAATCTGATCATAAATCCACAATTCATCGGATCTCGACAAACACACCGCAAAGAAGATTACATCTGATAGATCTCCATGAAGATCATGGAGAACTTTGTATTGAAGATCCAAGAGAGAGAAGAAGCCATCTAGCTACTAGATATGGACCCGTAGGTCTATGGTGAACTACTCACGCATCGTCGGAGAGGTCATGGTGTTGATGAATAAGCCCTCCGTATCCGAATCCCCACTCCGGCAGGGCACCAGAACGTGCCCCAGATGGGATCTTGCGGAGACAGAAGCTTGCGGCGGTGGAAAAGTGTTTTGTTGATCTCCTAATTTTTTTTGGGATTTTAGGGAATATATAGGCGAAGGAGCTAGGGCAGGGGAGGCCCAGGGAGTCCACAAGCCTGCTAGGCGCGGTCCCCTTGGCCGCGCCTAGGGGGCTTGTGGGGTCCCCTGCTGGCCCCTGCCTTGGTTCTCAAGTTTGACGCGTATCTTCTGTTCCGGAAAAAATCTTTTCAGAAGTTTTATTCCGTTTGGACACCGTTTAAAATCCTCCTCTGAAAAGGGTCAAAAACATGGAAAAAATAGGAACTGGCACTTGACACTGAGTTAATAAGTTAGTCCCAAAAAAGATATAAAAGGCATACAAAACATCCAAAGTTTGACAAGATAATAGCATGAAACCATAAAAAATTATAGATAGGTTGGAGACGTATCAGCTGCAGAGCTACTATCGAGTACTAAGGGTGACACCTCGTTACGTACTCCGACGTTAGCGTTTTAGTGTAGTTGACCGGCGGTGGTTCTCGGAGGATGATTCCTCCTTCACCACGTCGGATAATGACTCTATCATACAACCCGTCAAGCGTGGTCCATCGAGGGTGATTCCTCCGTGACCACCTTGACGGTTACAAGGTTCGGAATCCATCGAGGGTGATACCTCACATCCCTCTCATGTACAACCACACATCTACTTGAACTTGTTACTCGGAACTTGATGAATGGTATGTTGCGGGTGGATTCCCGTGTGGATGAGATGATGAGTTAATTAAAATGCTAAGGATTTGGGTATTTGATCTAGGTTGGTCGGAGACCTTTTCGCACTAACCGTCTACGTGGGAGAAGTTATGGGTACTCGACGTCGTGGTATCAGCCAAAGCTCTTCAGACGTCAGCAATGGAGCGCAGCGCGCCCGAGTTGTCTGGGTAAGCATTGTTCTTGTATAAGAGGTGCGAGGACTTACATCGGCCGCCCATGCAACGTGCAGGAGCGCAATGGGTGATGGGCCCATGAACCTTGCACGCTTAGGATTTAGACCGGCGGGTTGGACTCTCTGTTGAGCCTAGGTGGGGCTGCAACATGTTGATGTTCTGAGGCCGGGCATGACCCAGGGAAGTGTGTCCAGCCAGAGTTTAGCAAGCATGACGGGAAACTTGGTGGACCCCCTGCAGGGAAAAAATTAACTATTCGGATAGCCGTGTCCACGGTTACCGGACGACTTGGAGTTGTGCCCCGATCTTATACAACTACAACTGTTACTTAACTGGAAGGTTTTCTCCGGATTGCTTCCTCGCAGGGAGTCGAGGGGGGGGGGGGATCTCCGGGCATGACTTTAATTAATATTGCTGCAACAATATGACTATTAATTTTGTTACTTGCTCTACTCTCGTCTCTTGCTGCAAGACCCCTGAAGATGCTACTCTTCGATAGGACTAGTTCCCTCTCTCTATTCTCGCATTTCTGCAGTCAGTCCACATGTAACCCCTTCCTTTTATACTGATGCATACTTAGCATAGTTTTGATGTCAGACTTGCGAGTACTTTGGTTGAGTACTCACCGTTGCTTTGCTCCCCCTTTTCCCCTTGATCTGTTGCTGCGACCAGATGATGGAGCCCAGGATATGGCGTATACCGCCGCTGACGACTGCTACCTCAACGGTGCCTACTACTACGTGGAGGCTGCTGGCGATTGTTTAGGAGGTTCCCGGGAAGGAGGCCTCGTCTCGTTCGATTGTTGTATCTTTCGTGCTAGCCTTCTCTAAGGCATTGTCATGTTTCATGTGTGTACTCAGATATTTGTTGCTTCTGCTGACTCATGTGTTTATCGAGCTTCTGTATTCTAGCCCCCGAGGCACCTGGATTGTAATATGAAGCTTGTATGTTTTATTTGTCTCTAGAGTTGTGTTGTGATATCTTACCGTGAGTCCTTGAGCTTGTCGTACGCATTTGCGTGTATGGTTAATGTACGATCAAATCGAGGGCGTCACAAGTATCCTCTTGAATTTCTCTAGGTCCAAAACCATCTTATATAAGAAGAGGGGGGGGGGCTCTCTGTGGGCTTCCCAATCCATGGCGCTCTCTTGGTAATTCTTTGCTTCAATAATTCTTAAATATTTCATAAAATATCATGGTGAAGCTTAGGTCATTTGGAGTCCAGAAAATTTCTAGCTTCTTCCATGGCTTTGAGGTCCAGAATTCCAGTTTGAGGCAATTTCTCTCTTTGTGTATATTTGGAAAATTAAGAGAGAAAAAGACATTAGAATTGTATCATAAAGTTTAATAATTACGAAGAACAATATAAATATCAATGGGGAATCATCATGCAAACTAGACGTATAACATGACACTAGAAAGAAAGCAACAACATATACATTGTCAAAACATCGAACAAATACCAAGTTCACATGATTACTTATAAAACACTTTTCCCATGTCCTCAAGAAGAAAAGTAACTACTCACAAAGCATATTCATGGTCAATATTAGAGGTGCATTAATGATCTGAACATACAATCTTCCACCAAATGAACCAAGTAGCATCTTCTACAAGATGATGTAGGACTGAAGTATGTCTAGAGGAGGGGTGATTAGGCTAGTTGGCTGTAACACCCCTATAATTAAGCAACAATAACCTCTATGGTTAAGCTACAATACCCGTCCACGGTTAAGCTAATCATTTTGATAAATATTTCTTGATCATATTTTGAATCATATCTCATTGAGAATTCCACTTCTATTTCAAATTCAAATAATAAGTGAAATAGAGAAATTCACTAACATGCAAACCAAATTGTTCACAATGTTGGAAATATTCCCTAGATATTTGTCATGGTAAAATCCACATTTTATAAAGTATTTAAGTGCACTAAAACATTTTAAGAAGAGGCCAAAACAATAATTTAAACGATTTTAAAATTATAAAAGTTTCAAACCATTTAGTTAAAGTCGAATCTTCTTGTGGCACTGCTTAATATTACATTACTAATAATGCACACGTTTTCATATTTTATCGAAATTATTTGCTAATTGAAATCAATGCAAATAGAGAGTAAATGAAAAGAAAATAAGTTAGGAAATAAAATAAAAAAAGCATAGGCCCCACTATGCACTTGGGCATCGAGTGCATAGGGAGGCCGAGCCAACCAACACTCCTTCTTCCTCTCCTGTTCACCGGCAGCTCCTATACGATGCTGTAGGCGCTGGTTCGCGCTTCTAGTGTGTGCAACGCCCCCGCTGGGCCGGCCCATGAAACATCTCTTCACACCCCGCTAGAGGACTTGAAAAAAATTCATTGATTTTTTAAAACGTGAACTCAAAAACGTAAATTAAAGTTTTATCGAATTAAAAAGCAATTAATTAGATTTTTAAAAAATTCAATGATTACGACAAACAATTTCAGTGATTTCTAAAATATGTTCATGGATTTTCACAAAGTTTACAAAATTTGAAAAAGTCGTTGATTTTGGGAAAAAAAGTTCATCAATTTTTAAAAATAGTTCATTGATTTTGAATAAAGTTCATGAATTTGAAAATATGTTCACCAAATTTCAAAAAAAGTTCATCGATTTCATACAAAATTCATCCATTTTTCAAAATAGTTCATTGATTTCATATAAAGTTCACCGATTTCATAAAAAGTTCACGAATTTTAAAATATTTTCACCCATTTTTTTTAAAAAAAATCACCAATTTCAAAAAGGTTCATCGATTTAAAAAAATAGTTCATTGATTTTGAAAAATGTTCACGAATTTCCAAATATGTTCACTGATTTTCAAAAAAAGTTCACGAATTTCAAAAAAGTTCATCAATTTAAAACAAAAGTTCATGAATTTTAAATTATCTCCATGGAATTTTTAAAATGTTCACAAATTTTGAAAAGAAGTTCATCGATTTGGAAAAAGGTTCACAAATTAAAAAAGATTTCATTGAATTTCAAAAAATAATAGATTGGAAAGAAAATTCATATATTTCCTAAAAGAAATCAATGAACGAGTATGAAAAGGAAAAAAGGAAAAAGAGTAAGAAAAAAATAAAAAGGGCAAACAAAGAATAAAGGAGTAAAAGGTTGATTTCCATCACATCCCGTTGGCGTGGTGAGTGGTTGCAGAAGTGTAATTCGTCAGAGTATTTTTAACACTTAGATGGGCCGATCGATGACCGAGCGCTGCACGTGCCGGTTAAGAAAAATGCACTTTAACGGGTGCCTACAACGCCAAATAGGATTTGCCCTGTTCACCTAGGGTTTGGGTGGCCGCCGTGCGCACGTGCTTGGTGATGGATGACCACACGCCGACCAACCCGTGGCTCTCTGATGCCTACAAGGCCCCCTAGACCTCCCCGGTGCCATAGCTACCCTCATTTGCACCCCCTCGCGCCGCCATTCTCCTCCCCTCTCTCTCGAGCGTAGCCATGGCTGCCCCTCCGTAGAACTCGCTGTCGCCGTCCTCCCCATGCCTTGCCGCTGTGCTAGGAAATTTCATCGTGCTCCGCTACACCTTCCCTCACCCCGGCCTTGAGCACGGTCCCCTGTATTTCCCTCGCCGTCTTCTTCTTCCTTGAAACCTGATGGAGCGGCGCCGTCGTCGATCCGCTACACCTGGCCTCCCCCAAGTCTGCTTTGCACACCTGCAGGACCGCCGTGAGATCTTATCCATTTCCCCTTCTTCCCGAGCTCGCGCGCGTCCTCTAGGCCGTAGCACCATTGGAGTCGAAGCTCACATTCGTGCGAGCTTGTCGCCGACGATGCTCCACTGACTAAATGGTCACGCGGTAGTGCACATGAGCCTCACACGCCTACGTAGAGATCTCCAAGCCCCTCAGATCGCTCGTTTGCATGGTGCATCGTCTCGCCCGCATCTCCTGAGCTCCGGTCTCCGCAAACCTCATGGTCGGCATAGATTCCAGCCATCTCTGACGTTGCCACCACCACCGGTGAACGCGGCTCGTTCCGCTCATTCGATTTCAATCGGCCCGTGCCAAATGCTCGCATATGCGAAATCCCAACGTCATCCCACGCCCTCCGCCATGGGGAATGGTCGCCGGCAAAGCTCCAACGCTCCTTACTGCCCTGGCTGACCTAGGGCCACCCCCACGAACACTACAAGTGGGCCCCCTGGGCCCAGTTGACTAGGTTGACCCTAATCAACTGCTGAGTGGGCAACCCTTGTCAGTGACTCATGGGCCCAACTGACATTTTAATCTGTTAATTAGTTTCACTAATTAATTTAATTAGTTTAAGTTAATTACCCACTAACACGTGGGCCCCAGTAAGATTGGTAAATTTCGTTAGATTAAACCCTGTTGGCCCCACTATCTATGATAGGTGGGTCCCATTGGTCATTTTTGACCTGTCAACTAGCTTGTTGACTCCTGATGTCATGTTGACGCATTAAATAAAATTTTGAATTAAATTAAATCTATCAAGTCTAGAAAATGATTAAAACGTTGAAAATCATATAATAATCTATACATCAAATGAAAATAATTTATATGTGAAAGTTGCTGAGAAAAATCCAAATAAATCTGAATATGCAATCCGTTCATCTCTCACGTGCCTCTAGCATGATGGACATGGAACTTTCCCCTCCCATTCATTTGTCCGGTAATTGCCTCAGACCATAGAAATATAATCACGTATTTTCCCGCTCCGTCTACAATGTGCAGTAATGCATTAGGTCACCCCTAGCACTGCATATTGCATGTCATACATTGTGATACATCTGTTTGCTTTATATTTATTGTTTCTTCCCCGTGTTCTCTTCGGTAGACCCCGAGACCGACACTGCTACCATGTACAACTATGCTTGTGACGTTCAACCACTTGCCGCAGAGATTCCATGCAAGCAACCCCCTTGATCATTGTGATATCACTCAATTCTTTCTCTCTCCCGCTAGAATTAGAATTTGCTACTGTATTTGATTGCTCCTATTCTGATGCATAGACTGCTTTTGTATCCTGCTGTTGATACTTGCCCGCTTATACCATATGCTTAATATAGGTTGGTTAGTGAACCATCAGCGACCCCCACATATTGTACCTGTTGCCCTCGCTTCATCATCAATGATTCGATCATGATGATCGACGACCTGAGCCCAACACACCACTTCACACACCCCTTAGTTGTACGACTCTACAGAGTTACTATCGAGTGCCGAGGGTGAAACCTTATAAATCATTCCTCATTATAACTCTATAGAGTAGCTAGTTAGTCGTGGATTTTGAGGTTGGTTCCTCCTTCCACTCCTGATAATGACTCTATCATGCAACTTCTCAAGCCTGACTCTCGAGGGTGATTCCTCCCCGGTCACCTTGATGGTTCCATCAAGTGGAATCCATCGAGGGTGATTCCTTACATTCCCCTTGATGTTATGGACACATTGTTTATTCATATGTGGATTTGAATTTCCCCCTAATTCACACGGGTCAGCCTAGAGGCGTAACCGCGAGAGATGTGTAGTCGGGTTGACCAGCAAGGTACCCGAGAGATAGTTATGAGGCACGACTGGGCAGGTAAAATGCCCAAGAAAGGGGTGGGCCTGACCCTTTGCTACTTGGGAGCTGCGTTGAGATTTCCTCGAAGAGGAGGGGATGATGTAGTACAGTAGAGATAAGTGCTTCAATCAGTTAATAAACCAAGGTTATGAATCTAGTAGGAGAACCAAGAAACACTATGTAAACAACACCTGCACACGAACAACAAATACTTGCAACCCAGCGCGTAGAGGGGATGTCAATCCCTCAACGGTATGGACATATATTAAATTGCATAGGATTTGATAGATATAACTAGAACACAAAATAAAATAAATAAAAGAAAATTGCAGCAAGGTATTTTTGGTTTTATTATATGATAGAACATAGATCCAGGGCGATAGTTTTCACTAGAGGCTTCTCTTGAGAAAATATAATACGGTGGGTAAACAAACTACTATTGGGCAATTGATAAAAAAGCGATAAATCATGATGATATCCAAGTCAGTGATCATGTATATATGCATCGCGTCCAAGATTAGTACACTGACTCCTGCCTCCATCTACTATTATTACCCCACACATCGACCACTATCCACCATGCATCTAGTGTATTAAGTTCGTGAAAAAATAGAGTAATGCGTTAAGAACTATGACACGATGTAGACAAGAAAAACCCACATATGAATAAACCCCATCTTGTTACCCTTAATAGCAATGATATATGTGTGTCATGTCTCTATTTGTCACTAAGATTGAGCACCTCAAGATCGAACCCATCAGAAAGCACCTCTTCCCATGGCAAGATGAATCAATCTAGTTGGCCAAACAAAACCAATAAACCGAAGAAGAAATACGAGGATATAACAATCATGGATAGGAAAGTTCAAAGAACACTCAAATAATATTCTTGGATAGAGTAAATCATAAACTCACAATTCATCGGATCCCAACAACACACCACAATAATAGTTACATCAAATAGATCTCCAAGAACACCGAGGAGAACATTGTATTGAAGATCAAAAAAGAGATGAAGCCCTCTAGCTACTAACTACGGACCAATAGGTCTCTGGTAAACTACTCACGAATCATCGGAGGGGCAACAAGGATGATGAAGAACCACTCCGGGATTGTTGGCCCCTTCGGCAGAGTGCCGTAAAAGGCCTCTAGAATGAATCTAGTGGTTTTGGAGCTGCAGCGGCGGAAAAGTATTTCATAGACTCCTACAGGGTTTCTGGGATTTCAGAGTATTTATAGAATCGGAGGTAGGTCAAGGTTGTTCCCATGGGCTCCACTAGCCACCAGGGCATGCCAAAGGCCCCTAGCACCCCTGGTATCTTGTGGGCCCCACATGCCTTCTCACGTGGCCTATAGAAGCTTCTAGGATCTCTTCTTGCTAGAAAAAAATCTCCAAAATGTTTTGTAGCATTTGCACTTCGTTTGGTATTGATATTCTGTAAAGTAAAAAACAAGCAAAAAAACACCAATTGGCACTCGGCACTAAGTTAATATGTTAGTCAAAAAAATGGTATAAAGTGGCTAGTAAATGTATATAAGACATCCAAGATTGATAATATAGCAGCATGGAACAATAAAAAATTATAGATACGTTTGAGACGTATGAGCATCTCCAAGCTTAATTTTTTCTCGTCCACGAGAAGGTAAATGATAGAAACATAATTTTGATGTGGAATGGTGCCTATCATGTTCATCACATTTCCATTTATTTTGCAGCATGGACATTTGGATTGAGTGATTCAAAGCCATAGTATTGAATTTGACATAAAGACATCAATAATCAAGCATATCAACAAGCAACCATGTATTTCAAAATATTAATGCTAAAGAAAGCTATTCCTAGCCCATTATGCTCAATGATTGATAAATTCATGAAGCGCACTCAATTATTAGCTATATCCAATGCACAAGTATGACAATGGTGTTCCCTAGTTGGTGCTTTATAAGAGAATATGGAGACTCAAAATTTAAAAATAGAAATTGAATAAATGTAAATATATAGGCCCTTTGTAGAGGGAAGCAGAGATTTGTAGAGGTGCCACAACATATAGCTTAAATTGAGAGATAAAATTGTTTTGAGAGGCTTGCTTTTCCCATCAACAAGAACGACCGAGAATTCCCAATATCTTCCATGCTAGATAAATCATAGACGGTCCCGAAACATAAAATAAAGTTTATTTCCTTTTCGACCATTCTCACATAATCCATGGCTAGCCGTATCCACACGTGCCCTCCATACCAACACTTCCCAAGGAATTTATTTTTGAACAACATATACAAAGATTAGTTTTCTATTCGGGACTGGGCAACCCTATTACCTGCCACACTCTCGTGTAATGACAAGTGAATAAACACTCATATTTAGAATAAACTACCTGGCATGGAAAATATTGGCCACCCCCTGCCGCGTCATGAGAGGTACGGGCACACAAAAAGGAAATACATTTTAAAAATTAGAGTTGGCACATACAAATTTACTTGGAACGACACAGAAATACCGCATGTAGGTAGGTATGGTGGACTCATTTAGCACAACTTTGGGTTTAAGGAGTCGGATGCACAAGCAGTATTCCGGCTTAGTAGAAAGGAAGGCTAGCAAATAGATTGAGAAGCGACCAACCAAGAAACAAAAATGACCATAAACAAGCATTAAACATAACTAACACTGAATAATGCACCACAATTAGGATGTAACTTCGTTGCATAACTATTGACTTTCGTGCTTGCATAGGTCACAAACCTCAACACCAATATTCTTACTAAGGCATAATTGCTCACCAACATGACTCACGTATTACTATCTCCATATCACGAAACTATTGCAAGAAATCAAGTTTATAATATCCAATGATCTTCATGAAAGTTTTTATTATATCCTACTTGAATATCTGTCACTGTGGGACCAAATTCATGTCTCGTGCAAATTATCATTACTATGCCTTAACTATCAAAAAGATCTAATGAACCATGAGAGCATACATATTTCTTCAAAGATTATCATATCAACTCTCAAAATAATTTAAGTGAAGCATGAGAAGGCATTTCTTTGAAATTTTACTAACTCCGAAATTGATGTAAGTGAAGCATGAGAGCATATTTCTTCAAAATATAACCACCGCCATGCTCAAAAATATATAAGTGAAGTACTAGAGCAACCGCCTAGCTCAAAACAATTAAGTGAAGCACAGAGAGTATTCTAGCAAATCATGATATGCGTGTGGCTTTCTCGAACAAGTGTGCTCAGCAAGGATGATTGTGAAAAACTAAAAAGAAAAAAAAGCAAATACTCATATAATAAAAGACGCTCGAAGCAAAAATCATAATATGTGACGAATAAAAGTATAGCTCCAAGTAAAATGATCGATGGTCGTTAGAAGAAAGAGGGGATGCCTTCCAGGGCATCCCCCAACTTAGTTGCATGGAAGTCCTTGAATATTACCTAGGGGTGCGATGGTCATATCGAAGCTTAGGCTCTTGCCACTCCTTATTCCTTCATCCATCGTGATCTCACCCAAAACTTGAAAACTTCAATCACAAAAATCTTAACAAAACCTTCGTGAGATCCGTTATTATAATAAAGCAAATTACCACTCTAAGTACCATTCCAAACCCATTCATATTTTATTACTGCATTATACCTATTGTAGTCCAACTTTAACATGGCTTATACCCGCCAATACAATCCATAGATTCATCAAAATAAGCACAAATGCAACAAAAATACAATCTGTTTGTAGTAATCTGAACTTTGACCATACTTTCGTAACTCTAAAAATTCTTAGAAATTAGGAAAACACGGGAAATTTGTATGTTAATAATGTGTAAAAACTTTAGAGAAAATGAAAGTTTCTGTGAATTTTTAAAATTTTCGAACTAGGAGTAAAAGTTTCTCCTTTTCAACAGGAACAAATCAACTATCATCCAACACAATCCTAAAGGCTTTACTTGGCACAAATACTAACTAAAACACATAAACACAATAATAATAGTAGAAAAATGTTTGAACACAAGAGAACAGAAATAACTATTGGATTGTCTCCCAACAAGCTCTTTCTTTATAGCCATTAAGGTAGGCTTGAGATTATATTGATGGTCACATAAAAGATAGTACTTGAAACACAAATAGAGCATCATGTAGCATAAGACAATCACATTTAAGTCTAACATAATTCCTATGCATAGGCATTTATAAGCAAAAAATTATCAAGACAATAAATATCTAACATATGCATGGAAGAAGAAAGGAACTATATTAATCTCGACACTACGAGAGGTAATTTAGTAACATGAATATTTCTGTAACCATATTTCCCTCTCTCATAATAGTTACATGTAGTATCATATTAAAATTAAACAATATAGTTATCAGATAAGATATTCTCTTCATGAGCCACATGCATAAAAGTCTTATAATCTTCCAAGATAGTGGGATTATCATTAAATAAAGTCACAGCCTGTCCAAACCCATTTTTATCGAAAAATTCACGAGATAGATAATTCTCCAAAATAATGAGATCATTATTACCTAAAGCTGACACTCTTCCAAACCCACCTTCAATACTATTACAAACATTATTATCAATATCATATTCATCATGAGGATTAAATAAATTTTCAAGATCATAAGTGTCACATCCCTAAAATTGCTACTTGGTGTTTAGTAGATTGAGCTTCATATTTTGTTTTTTTCATTAAAAATGAAATGGGGATTGAATAAACCCTAGCACCTCACCCTAATCAAACCAATCCAAATGATCTGAATTTTCAATGAATCCAAAATGGCCTTCATAAAAGCCCATCCTTTTTGATAAATAATGGAAACAATATTTCAGGGATGATTAATTTTTTCCAAACAATTTTGACATTTAAAGAGTTCATGAAAATCTCTGAAAATACCTAAAATAACTAGCTATAATTGTCAAAGTTATTATAAAATGTTGAATTATTTTGTGGAGCTTGTTAATATTCCAAAACAACCCCCACAAGTATGTACAATGTTTTAGGAATTAGTTAGGATCCAAAGATAAATGAAACAAAGGTGGAAATACAAAACAGAAAGAATTAAAAAAAGGTAAACCTCTATCTGTCGCCGGCCCAGCCCATCTCTCCCTCTTCTGTTGTCTTCTTCCTTGCCAGTCGGCAAGCAGGAGCTGGCCGCCGCTCCTTCCGGCAGCAACACGCAGATGCGTGCCTGCCTGGCCACCTCATCGTGGTGGCGCAAGGGATAAGCACCCCGGTGAGCCGTTCCCCATCCTCTCCTCCTCCTCACTCGCCCCCTCTCCTTCTCCCCCTCTGCCACCATTGCTGCCGAGGCGAGATCGCCGTTGACAGCCTGCTCCGGCCATTCAAGCTCGCATCCAAGACCGGTAATCATTCCGCCTCGACGTCCACCTGCTGTACGAGCAAAGAAAAGCCGCCGAGAGCCTCCGAGATGCCAGATCACCGTCGTCTTCCTCCTCGGGTCACCGTCGATCGCCGTCGTCGTTCTCCGTCTCCAGGCCGTCCCCGAGCCCACTCTCGTCGCCTCTGCACTCCTTGTGAGCTCAGGGTCCTTTTCCCCTTCTTTTCCCCTTCGATCCCGAGCTCTAACCCCGATTCCATCGAAGGCTGACGAGGTCCGTCGCGGGAGCTCGTCGCCGGTGATGCTCCACTGATCGGTTGGTCCATCTGAGGCCATCATCAACACCGGCTCGTCGTGTAGGTGCGTTAGGAGCTAAACCCCGCATGTTCTAAGCCCTAGAGCGATGACCTCGACGAGGCCCGTGCTTCGACAGCCGCCGAGCTCGTCACCGGCGTCGATTCTGACTACCCCAGCCCCTGGGGCTTGCTCCATTCGACCCGCGGGCGAGTGTCCGTTCGACCTGTGCACTCCGGCGGCCATTTAGTCGCCGCAGAAGGGATTCCTACGCCCTCCGCCGTCTCTGGAGCCACCGGAGGCTCGTCGCCGGTGGGTTCGACCCCCCTGAGCCTATGACATGTGGGGCTAGCCTCTGGATAATTAGGTTTAAGATTAAGAAAATAATTAATTATTAAACCCTAATGAGACAATGACATGTGGGTCCAAGTCTGTTAATTAACTAATTAATTAAATCTTAATTGATTTTAAGCCAGAGACACTGACCAGTGGGTCCCACTGGTCAGGTTTGACCAGCAACGACCACTATTGACCTGCTAATGTCATGATGATGCAATAATTATAATTCTGGTTTTAAAACAATTCCAGATTTAGTTCAAAACTTCACAAAATCAAAGAAATTAATCTGTAACTCGGATTAAAATAATTTATATATGAAATTGATCAGAAAAATCTAAAGAATCCAATTGTGCTCTTTTCATGCATGATAGAACAAGTTATGCTAAGTATCAGGTCAAATCAATTAAAAGGAGTATATGGAAATAACTATTTGAAGTGGCATTTGAAACTATGTTTCAAGCTAGCTTCAAACCAAACCATTATAGATGCATTAGCTCATCCACCATATTATTGTCATGCCATAATCATGCATCATATTGCCGCACTTGTTGTGTATTGATTGTGATTGTTTGATTCGATAGGCTCCGCTCCACAGGATACTCAGGAGTATCCGACTGAAGGAGTGTATCCTTCCGTTGATCCACAAGGCAAGCACCATGTTTGATCATCCCGATAAAAATCCCATGTTCTCACTCCTGTTCTCACTTATTACATTAGGACAAAATGTTTCAAATGCTTTTACTTCGGTAGCTGAACCCATTCCTTTGCATGACCTGTCATTGTCATAGTAAATAGCTAAACCTTGCAACCTAGCATACTTGGCAGTTGCTTGAGCCATGATGTCCCTTATCCTGCTATGCTTGCTATGCTTAGAGTTGTGTCAGGGCTGTTTCATCTGGGTGATGAACAAGAATGAAAGAATGTGTTCTAGTGACAAAAGAATAAGTGTAGAACCTGATTTGGTAAACGTACCGATGAAGGGCCATGTAGGAGTACATGGCGGGTTGTTTCATTGGGACCGTTCTTAGGAACTGAGTTCTGTGTATGTGATCCGAGACCAGATACTACCACACATTGGGTTCGGTAACTCGACCCCTCTCGGCTTATTAATCGTCTAATACTCGGTCCAGGAGTTCCAAGTAGTTTCTGGTGTTTATAACATATGCTGGAGGTCGTGCATAGTGCTGACCTTAGAGGTGGACTCTGGCGCAGTAGGCAGTGGCACGGTGTACCAAGTGGCACCCGGATGGTGGGCTTGGGAACCCTACGCACATCATTTGGGGCCGTAGCGGAAACTTCGGTCAGACTTCTGTGCGGGTTCACTCTCAAATAGGCGATAAACCTGGACTTGGTATCGATATGGTTAACGGTCGTGGCCGACTCCCTCACTGGGATGTCGTTTGAAGGTTGCCGAGGTGCATGAAGTGCACATGGCGATAAGTGGCGAAAGCGTGTGTGAAGAAATACATCCCTGTAGGGTTATGCTCTATTCGAATAGCCGCGTTCGCGGATATGGACTGCTTGGAAACATATGTTGTTCATAGATAACTTTAATGGCTACTCATAAAAGTATCAAGATAAGTGTTAGTATCATGTATGGCATTTCCGTAGGGAGACGGGAAAGAATCCATGATGGTGTATTGTTGTGGTGGTAGTGGACTCGTCTACGACTTATCAAAGTTTGTTAAAAAATAATTATAGTTGTAGTATAGGCTAGCCAAGAGTCAAAGCTGGCTTGCTGCATGAAACCCCACAACCCCTTTTCTTGATACTTGTGCATGAGTAGATAGATCTTATTTAAAGTCTTGCTGAGTAACTTCGTACTCATGTTCGCTTAATAAATGCTGCAGAAGACACCCACGAGCCATCAGGTGGGTTCTTGTAAGTGATCTAGTGCCCCTTAGTGATTTTGGTGGTTTGAGGACTTATAGGTTAAGTATCTAATGTGTTCATGAGTGTACACATGATCTATAAGTCAATGATGAGTTTGAAATATTCGATGAACATCGACCCCTAAAAATGTATATCTTCGGCTGAAGAAATTGGTCTGAAGCTGAAGAATTGAATCGCGAAGAAATTGCGATGAAATTGATATTCCTCATGAAGATATTGAAAACGAGGAATTTGGTCTGTCCTGAACAAAATCAATCTGAAGACTTTGAAGGATGAAGATTTATTCTGTCTCTTTTATTTTCTTCATGTTTGAGTCATAGGAACACCGTATTGTTAAAGGGGGTCAAAGTAACACGTAGGGATGAATTTCCTCATGATGCTCAACCCAAGCCTAATCCTACCAAAAGCCTCAAGTGAGGAATATGAGAGACATGAGGACTCTTACAGTTGAGGGTCCCGACCATTACCACAATTCGTGCCACATCATAGATCTTATCCACACCAACGGTTATATTATTTAAGGGCATTAATGTCAAATCATGTTGGGATGCTCCTAGGATATAAATAGCCGCCCCCACAACCATTTGCTGGTTGGCTGCTCCGTTAGAAACTAACACTTGTCATACGAGCAACCCAAATTCCTCAGAGTCTTCGAGAGTAATTGATCAGTGAGGAAATACCCCAAACACCAAACCACAAACCAAAACCAAGTGATTGAGCATCACTGAAGAAGTTGTTCCTGTGGGACTGAAGCCTTTTACCTTTGAGGACTGTGCATCCTCTAGACGGTTAGGTGTCATGGTCTAGAGCAATCCAGCAGTCAATTGTGGATCGCCAGTCGACCAAGTTTGTGAGGGTTTGGAAGTCTGCCCTGAAGACTTACCACGAGTGTTGGGTGAGGAATGCGTGTTCTTAGCTCAAGAAGAATAAGGTAGGGACTGTGTGTCTTTTGGTTTCAATACCAAGCCGCTCCAAACCAGATGTACAACTGTCACAACAGTTGGAACTGGGTCATCAACCACTGTCTTCACTGTGAAATGGGTTCTATTTCTTCAACTCTTTAAATTCCTCATATTGTATGTTGAAGATTTTCATTGTCACTGTTATAAGAATTTGCTGAAGACTTTCTCTGAAATTCCTCAACCCGAAATTCTTCACGCAAGTTATTCTTCACATGTGTTCTCTGTGCCCGCATACTGTGCAAACTTCTTTTCATACTCTTCACCTTGAAAACCCTCCTGATCCTTTGCTGTTTCTGCTGCAAGGTAGTCATCAGGGAGGAATTCCCTCAAAAGGAATTTCCTCAGTGATGAAATTCTAAAAATCTCCTATTCACCCCCTTCTAGTCGATATAACGCACTTTCAATTGGTATCAGAGCAAGGTACTCCCTTGTTCTGTGTGATTTTGGTTTAACCACCTGGAGTTTTAGTTATGTCGACTGCAGGCATGATCAAGGTTACTGCAGGATGTCCTACTTTCGAAGGAAAGGACTTTCCCTTCGGGAAGACCAAGATGCAGATGCATCTACAAGCTATTGACAATGATCTCTGGTATATTGTGGAACATGGTGTCCCTATCGTCACTGCTACTGTCTCTGCCACTGATGTGAAGAAATTCAAGTAACTTGATTCTCAAGCGAAGAATATCATCTGTGGCCATCTAAGCAAGGGTCAGTACGACAGAGTGAGTGCTTTGGGCTCAACAAAACTTATCTGGGAAACGCTGTCCAAAGTTAATGAAGGAGTACCAACCTAGCATGACTCTCGTGTTGATGTTCTTCGCAATCTCTTCAATTGCTTCAAGAGGCTTGACAATGAAAGATGCCAAGATACCTTTGATCGCCTCACTGACATATCAAATGAACTTCAAGCACTGGGAGCTCGAGACATTACTGATCATGAAGTTGTGAAGAAACTGCTAAGACTTTGGATTCTTCGTTTGATACTTTAGTTCTGATGATTCAAGAAAGACCAGACTACAAGATGCTTGATCCCGCGGATATACTCGAAAGACTCAATACTGATGAATTCCAACAAGAAGAAAAGAGAGATCTATATGGACCAAGCTATTCTAGACCTCGTGCACTGAAGGCCAAAGTAATTTCCTCATCAGAAGAAGACTCAGATGGTAGCATTGGTGATCCCGCAGAATTTGGAAAGGAGCTTGCAATGCTTCTGAGGAAATTCCAGAAGTTTACAAGACATGGCCAGTTTGGTAAATCTTCAAGAAGAGATATGAGGAAATCAGAATCTTCATCTAAGGACTACAAGAAAAGAACCTGCCACAAATGGAAGAAATCAAGTCACTACATTGCTGATTGTCCTCGTTGGGGAAAGGAATCAAATAAGAAGAAATACAAGGATGAAAGTTCTGATGAATCGAAGAAAAAGAAGAAATCTTCAAAATCCTCATCCTCAAAGTCCTCATTGCACAAGAAAACTAGTTTCAGAAAGGCTCAGGCACTTATTGGCAAGGAAATGGATTCTGAGGCAGAATCCAAGGAATGTGATGAAGAGGAGGGTTCTGATGAAGACTCAGAATCTGGACAGGCTAGCCTTGCACTTGCAACCACATTGGTCAGCAAGTCAATCTTCAACATTGAAGAAAATGATAACACCATCCACACTGATGACTATGCTGATGACTTCACTCCAACCTATTGCTTCATGACAAAAGGTTCAAAGGTACCGAATGATGCTTCCTCTTCTGATTCAAGTGACTGTGAACCCGATGATTATAAAAACCTCAGTTACAGTAAACTTGCTATCATTGCTACTAAACAACAAACTGCCCTAGAAAAGCTTCAGAAACTGCTAGACAAAAGCGATGATCTGTTGAATGATGAAATGAATCTGACCCAAATCCTCATGGAAGATATGAAAAGTCTTCAGTCCAGATTTGATAATCTTCAAGATCGTCATGTTACACTCCTCACTCATCATGAGAAACTTTCCTATGAATTTCTTCAAAGGAAGCTTGATCTTGAGAAGCTGAGGATTTCTCATGATGATCTTCGTATGGAAAATGATTCATTACTAGCTCAACAAATCAGTGCCGCTCAGGCTGAATTCATTCCTCCATGTCTTAAATGCATCGAACGTGAAACTGCTAATTCTTCACCAGAATCATCAAATGCTTCTATTGCTACAACTTCTTGAACTCCTCCTGTAGTGTCAAATTCCTCACTTGAGGAAACCACAAATGTCACTGATGAAAATGCAGGGTTGAAGGAATTGTATGTGACAGGCATACACAAAAGTATCAAAGGACACCAAAACCTTTGTGATGTGCTCAAAAAGCAGACCTTGAACAGGAACCTGAGGAAAGAAGGAATTGCCTTTGATAGGAAATTAAATGCTGATGGATCATACTGGAAACCTGAGAAGTATCCCAAAACCTCATGGGTTGCTGCTAAAGGGCCTCCTTTTGATCCATCCAATCTAACATGCTTTTCATGTGAATTATCCTATTCCTCAGATGAGTCATTTGATTCGAACTATAAACTGTTCAAAATCAATCTGGTGAAGTATTTGCTCGATATGTTGGAACTAACTG
Source organism: Hordeum vulgare subsp. vulgare (assembly GCF_904849725.1). NCBI lineage: Eukaryota > Viridiplantae > Streptophyta > Magnoliopsida > Poales > Poaceae > Hordeum > Hordeum vulgare. The sequence continues at coordinate 139,888,766 of NC_058518.1, read as the reverse complement.
CAGGAATGGGCCTCCCCCGAGGAAAATCTGGGTTCCCAAAAGTTGCCTTGAAAATCTTCAGGTGAATGTCCTCATGACACCACCTATGAAGAATTTGAACCCCAGATCAAATTCCTTAGGAGGACCAAAGTCTTCAAGAGGATCAAAATACTCAATTGGTCAAAACTATGCTCGTACTCGTGCTAATACTTCTAACATGCAGGGAAACTATAAGGAATATGAATATGAGCGTTATTCTTCAAACCATTATGTTCATAAATCCTCAAAGAAATCCTCTGCATATTCATCTGAGTACTTTAACCCCCCTACTATTAAGAGAAGTGCATTAGCTTCAATGCCCCCTTTCTCATATGGTGCTCGCAGGATGATGAATGCTTTACCACCCCTTCAGATGTGGGTGGTGAAGAAATTGAACTAATCACTTCTGCAAGTCAGGTCTCCTGATGAAAATCATCATCTGAAGAATTTGCTATAGACCTGAGGAAAATACTTGATGGGACGCAAGCTAATATTGATGAAATAAAAATATTTCACATATCCTTATAATTACTGCCTATGATGAAATTCCTATCTAATGAAATTGATATCATATTCTTCAAGTCTGAAGCATATGAGATGGTAAGCTTTACTAATTCTTCCGCAGGATGACAAGCCCAAGAGTACTGAGTGGGTTCTTGATAGTGGTTGCACACATCACATGATTGGTGACGAAAGCTTGCTGAAGAATATGCCGCTAACTCCATCACCCCTGAAGCAAATCACTTAGGCTGACATCTGTAGATAGTGAGGCTTTATGCCTTTTCCTTTCATCTGTCTGTACTCAGACAGCTTTAATGCTTCCGCATGGCTTGTATGACTTTGTTTGTATGACCTGAGTGTCGGATCATGTAACCCCTACCTGTATGAACTTATTAAGCAAGGATCTTCTGAGTCTGCTAAATAAATGTTGTGATGTTGTATGGTTATGTTGTGATGCCATTGTTGTATCTATGCATATTGAGTATGTCATGCGTACGTGTGATGTGTTGTGATATGTATGGGGTTCGACACCTAGTCGTGTGCCTTTAGTAGCCCTCTTTACAGAGAAATGCCCCTTTGTGCTTCCACTGAGCCTTGGTAGGTCGCTACTCTGCTCCGGACACATTGGTTGATCGGCATGTATCCTCCTTAGCTGTTGTGTCTGTCCCTACGAGGAAATGTCATGTGGTGTAATGGAGTCCTTGTAGCTTGCTATGACTCGTTTACACACATTGATGACCGACACCTGCTTTGCTGGGTTATGTATGCCTGTCTCTGTACAGTTGTGCCACTTGGGTTTATGACTAGTTCTGTCAACCTGGATTCTTTGACATTGGAACACTAGCGACACAATTGCATACGTGAGTCAAAAGACGCGAATGGTCCCGACTAAGGTAAGGTGGCAGCCGTGGGGTTAACCGTGCGTGAGACCGCAAAGTAATGCGATGTGTTACAGGCTAGATTCCTATGACTTAGAATCGGGGTCCCAAAAATAAGAAGCGCCACCCAATTATGACCATTACAATGAGTAGTGGACATGACAAAATTGCCATCCCCAAGCTTGTAGTTTTGCATATTATTACCACAATTTACATTAATAGAATTTGTAATGACAACATTGCAACAATGCTTTTCATTCAAGGAGATATTGTGAATCACTTTATAAATTTCTTCTTTTAACACTTCATCACCATATTCAGATTCATGATTTTCAAGAAGAAGTTCACAAAAATAATCAAGAGCACTCAAGTCACTAGAAGTTGGTTCAACATAATTACATCTTTTGAAAATATTAGCAAGTGGATGAGGATCAATATGTCTTTACTTTTCCTGTTTATTTTTTTCTATTTTCAAGTGTTGACATGAAGGTAATAGAAGCAAGCAAGCAAGAAAAAGGCAAACGTAAAATATGTTTGTAGAACTTTTTAGAAGTGGGGGAGATGAAAATGAGAGGCAAATGGCAAATAAAGTAATTGCAATGAGATGAGAGTTTTGCATAGGTACTTGAGACATGCTGATGATGTTCCGCGGAAACGGCACGAGAAATTCTTCCTGCTACTTGTGAGCTATGTTGGGATTTCCTCGAAGAGGAGGGGATAATGCAGTACATTAGAGATAAGTATTTTCATTAGTTATGAAACCAAGGTTATCAATCCTGTAGGAGAACTAAGCAACACTATATAAACAACACATGCACAAAACAACACATACTTGCAACCCAACGCGTAGAGGGGTTATCAATCCCTCAACAATATTGAGATAGATTAGATTGCAGAGGATTTGACAGATAGATCTAACTAAAACTCAAAATAAAACAAAAAAAAGAAAATTGCAGAAAGGTATTTTTGGTTTTAATATATGATAGAGAATAGATCCGAGGGCCATAGTTTTCACTAGAGGCTTCTCTCGAGAAAATATCATATGGTGGGTAAACAAACTACTGTTGGGCAATTGATATAAAAGAAAATAATCATGGTGATATCAAAGGCAATGATCATGTATATAGGCATCACGTCCAAGATTAGTAGATCGACTCCTGCCTGCATCTACTATTATTACATCACACATAGACCGCTATCCAACATGCATCTAGTGTATTAAGTTCATGGAAAAATAGAGTAATGCATTAAGAACTATGACATGGTGTATATAAGATAAACCCACGTATGAATAAACCCCATCTTGTTACCCTTAATACCAATGATACATGCATGTCATGTGTCTTTCTCTCACTGAGATTGAGCACCGCAAGATAGAACCCATCACAAAGCACCTCTTCCCATGGCAAGATGAATCAATCTAGTTGGCCAAACCAAACCAATAAATCGAAGAAGAAATACGAGGCTATAACAATCATGCATAAAAAGTTTAAAGAAGACTCAAATAATATTCATGGATAGATCAAATCATAAACTAACAATTCGTTGGATCCCAACAAACACACATCAAAAAGAGTTACATGAAATAGATCTCGAAGAAAACAAGGAGAACATTGTATTGAAGATCAAATGGAGAGAAGAAGCCATATAGGTACTAACTAAGGATCCGTAGGTGTGTGGTAAACTACTCATGAATCATTGGAGGGGCATCAAGGATGATGAAGAACCCCTCCATGATCGTTTCCCCCTCCAAGAGAGTGCCGAAAAAGGCCTCTAGACTGGATCTCGTGGTTCTGGAAATTGCGGCGGCGAAAAAAGAATTTCGTCAACTCCTCTAGGATTTTTGTGATTCTACAGTATTTATAGAGTCGGAGGTAGGTGATACGTATCCAACGTATCTATAATTTTTGATGGTTTCATGCTATTATCTTGTCAAACTTTGGATGTTTTGTATGCCTTTTATATCTTTTTTGAGAATAACCTATTAACTCAGTGCCAAGTGCCAGTTCCTGTTTTTTCCATGTTTTTGACCCCGTTCAGAGGAGGATTTTAAACGGAGTCCCAACGGAACGAAACTGCCAAAAAGATTTTTTTCGAAACAGAAAAAGACCGGGAAGCCTGAGAATCAAGGTAGGGGGCCACGAGGGACCCCACAAGCCCTCCAAGGCTTGTGGGCTCCCTGGGCCTCCTCTGCCCTAGGTCTTTCGCCTATAAATTCCATAAAATCCCAGAAAAAATCAAGAGATCATCGAAAGTACTTTTCCGCCACCGCAAGCTTTTGTCTCCGCAAGATCCCATCTGGGGCACGTTCTGGTGCCTTGCCAGAGGGGGATTCGGATACGGAGGGCTTCTTCATCAACACCAGGACCTCGTCGATGATGCGTGAGTAGTTCACCATAGACCTACGGGTCCATAGCTAGTAGCTAGATGGCTTCTTCTCTCTCTTGGATCTTCAATACAAAGTTGTCCATGATCTTCATGGAGATCTATCTGATGTAATCTTCTTTTGTGTTGTGTTTGTCGAGATACGATGAATTGTGGATTTATGATCAGATTATCTATGAATCTTATTTAAGTTTCTTCCGATCTCTCTTATGCATGATTTCATATCCTTGTAATTCTCTTCGAGTTGTGGGTTTTGTTTGGCCAACTAGATCTATGATTCTTGCAATCGGAGAAGTGCTAGGTTTTGGGTTCATACCGTGTTGTGTCCTAACCCAGTGACAGAAGGGGTAGCGAGGCACGCATCACGTTGTTACCATCAAGGGTAAAAAGATGGGGTTTTCATCATTGGTTTGAGTTTATCCCTCTAAATCATGTCATCTTGCTTAAGGCGTTACTCTGTTCGTCATGAACTCAATACACTAGATGCATGCTGGATAGCGGTCGATGTGTGGAGTAATAGTAGTAGATGCAGAAAGTGTCGGTCTACTTGTCTCGGACGCGATGCCTATATGTATGATCATTCACTACCGGAATTCATAATTTTGCCGTCTGCTCGCGCATGGCAAAGGTACTCTTTGTCGTCAGGTGTCACAGTGCTGACGGCAAAGAGGTGGCTGATGGCAAAGGTTTATTTTGTCGTCGGCCACCTCTTTGCCATCCACAGGTGGACGACAAATAAGCCCTATGCGGACGGCAAAGGGTGGGCACACGACAAAGCCCCCCCAAACGGCCGAAACCCCCACCCCCACCCACCCCTCCCCTTTGCCGTCTGCCTGGGTACCGTTTGTCCTCCGCCTGGGAGCACGGTGGATGGCAAAGGGGACGGCGGCTGCCCCCACCCGATCCCTCCCCCACCCCGCCCCTTTGCCGTCTTCCTAGGAGTCCTTTGCCGTCTGCCTGGGAGCACGACGGACGGCAAAGGGGCGGCCCACCAACCACACTAAGGCCCGCCCCCTCCAACCGCCGCTTCCCACGTAGACCCTCTGCTCGAATCCCCCACCCTGCCCGACGTCCCTCCGCGCCGCCCCGACGTCCCTCCGCCCCAGGTGCAGCCCCCTGCGCCACCCCGACGTCCCTCCGCACCGGTGCAGCCCCCTGCGCCGCCCCGACGTCCCTCCGCCCCCGGTGCAACCCCCTCCCCTCACCCGCCCCCCTCGCTCAAGCACCACTGACGCTGCCCCCTCTCCTCACCCGCCACCGGTGCCGCCCCCTGCGTCGCCCCCTGCATCGCCCCTCCCCTCACCCGCCCCCTGCGCCGCCCCTCCCCTCACGCCCCCGACACCACCGCCCCTCTCACTGGCTGCGGGCGCCACCCCCTCCCCTCACCGGCCGTCCCCAACTCCGGTGAGTGCCTCCGGTACCCATATTTTCTGTTTTTTTAAATTAGATAGTTAGTTTTTTTCTATTTTTTCTGTTAAATTAGATAGTTAGTTTATTAGGTAGAATAAAGTGGATAGAAAAAAATAGATAGAAAAGAAAAAACTTAGAAGATAATAATAGAAGAAAAAAACTAGAAGAAAAAAGAAGAAGAAGAAGAAGAAGAAGAAGAAGAAGAAGAAGAAAGAGGAGAGGAGGAGAAAGAGAAAAGAAAGAAGAAAAAGAAGAAGAGGAGGAGGAGGAGAAAAAAGAAGAAGAAGATGATCAAGAAGAAGAAGAAGAAGAAAAAGAAGAGTGAGGAAAATAAGAAAGAAGAGGAAAAAGGAACCCCGGCACCCCGACACTAACCCTCGACCCCGACCCCTGACGCCCGACGCCACTGACCCTCGACCCCCGACGCCACTCACCATTGACCCCCGACCCTCGATTCCCGACGCCCGACGCCACTAACCCTCGACCACAGACCCCCGACACCTCTTCGGCCTCTTGTTGACCGAAAAGACCCTAACCCCCGATGCGAGTGACCCTCGACCCCCGACGACACTGACCCCCGACCACCGACGCAACTAACCCCCGACCCCCAACGCCACCGACACCCGACACCACCGACCCTCGACGCTACTAAGCCCCGACCGCCGACACCTCTTCTGTCTACTGTTGAATGAGAAAGTGCTTTTCGGCCTTCTAGAGGCCAACGTGGGGTCATTGTTTTGTAAATTATGAGTTAGGCCACATATTTTCCGATTATGTTAATTATAAAAACATCGTATTTGTGTTGATCATGTGAATTTCAATGTGTAGTTGTTCGACGACCTCCACGTGCGTTGGACGAGCTCCGCCCTTGCGTTTGTTGGTGAGCACAAATGACTTCTCCTCCTACCCCCTTAATTTGCTTTGTCCCGGTCTTCGTGCCGATGAAACTTGCTAGCTATAGGTTTCTTCAATCGTGAGTATGCGTGACCAGTATGCGTCTCCCGTGCGAAAGGGCGACATCTATGAATATGCATTTCTTTGCATATTTATAACCGCCATCCTTTTGAATTGTCCAACATTATCCATGGACAGCCCGAGTATGTGTAGATTGGGTTCGTTTTCCCGTATGTTGTGCTCTGGATCCGATGCAGAATTTCGTCAGTGCCTCCCTGTTGTTCTCCGAGTACACATCCTCTCTGCTTATTGCCGAGACGTGTATCAGGAGAACAGTAGGGAGGTGCTGCCGAAATTCTGCGTCGCATCTGGAGCAGAGCATGGGAAAACGAACCCAATCTACACATACTCGGGTGGGATTAGGACCTATCTTTACCTATTAGCGTGTAGGTTGCATGGACGTAATAAAACTGACAAACTTGATTAGCGTATGAATATAGATGATGAATTATATATTTATTTCTTGTGCCCCCATAGGTAGCTAGGCAACATGAGTGATCATGCTTGGATGTACACTGGTCACCCTAGTCAGAAAGACATGACTGATGAATGGTTAACAAAAACCAGGGGGTTTGTGAGAGCCGCATTTGCAAATGGCTAGCAAAAAACATGGTGCCCATGTCCCAACTACGACAACTGGAAAAAGCAGACAGAGTTTGAAATGGGTAAACACCTGCAGAAGTGGGGTTTTACGCCTAATTATACGGTGTGGACTTTTCATGGCGAGTCTGACCAACGTGCCAGAGCTGAGGTGATTCATCGTCGCACCGATGAGCATGGTACCGGGATTGAAGACATGGTGCAAGACTTTGATGATGCTTGGGATTCAGACGATGAGATGGAGGAATCTGCAAAGGCCTTCTATGAAATGTTGGAGTCTTCAAAACATCCTCTCCATGAGCAGACTGAGCTTTATCAGTTGGATGCCATCGCGCAAGTAATGGCTCTGAAGGCTCAATTCAACCTAGGCAGAGAATGCTACGACGCGATGATGATGATATTTGGACGCTTTCTACCCAAAGGCCATGTACTGCCTGCAAACCTGTACCAGTCAGAGAAAATCCTCCGTGTACTTAAGATGCCCTATGAGAAGATACATGCGTGTGAGAATGGATGTGCCTTATTTAGGCTTGAGTATGCGGCCTTGAACTATTGCCCCATTTGCAATTCTTCCAGGTATATTGTGGTAGACAACGGTATGGGTGAGAAGAATCAGACCAAAATCCCCATTAGTGTTCTTCGGTATCTGCCAATCGTACCAAGACTTCAACGTCTTTTCATGGTCGAAGAGACGGCCAGACAGATGACATGGCACAAATTGGGCAAAAGAACCGAACTAGATGCGGATGGGAACAAGATGCTGGTACACACTTCAGATGGTTTTGCGTGGAGGCACTTCGATGCATTACATAAGGATAAATCGGAAGATCCAAGGCAACCTAGAGTTGCCATCAACACGAATGGGTTCAATGTGTATGGTATGACGATAGCACAATACAATTCTTGGCCTGTATTTGTCATTCCACTAAATTTGCCACCCGGAGAGATTATGAAAAGAAAGAACATTTTCCTGACATTGATAATTCCAGGGCCCAACTATCCGGGGAAGAATATGAATGTGTACATGCATCCGCTTGAGGATGAGTTGCAAGAAGCCTGGGATAATGGGATCAAGACCTACGACGCGGCTACCAAAATAAATTTCAAAATGCATGTGTGGTACATGTACTCGACGCATGATTATCTCGCGTTTGCGCTATTCGCTGGCTGGTGTGTGCATGGAAGGTTCCCGTGCACCACATGCAAGGCAGCTCTTCAGTTCCGTTGGCTGTAGGCTGGTCACAAGTATTCTTGCTTCGACATGCATAGATGTCGGGACCCCGATCCTAAGCCATAAGAATCCAGCCTGTAACACATCGCATCCCTTTGTGATCTCACGCACGGTTAACTCCACGGCTGCAGCCTTACCTTAGCCGGGACCGTTTGCGTCTTTTGGCTCACGTATGCGATAGTGTCGCTAGCATTCCAATGTCAAAGAACCCGGATCGACATGTCTAGTCATAAACCAAAGTGGCAGTTCCGCACAAGGACAGGCATACATGACCCAACAAAGCAGGTGTCGGTCATCAACGAACGTAGACGAGTCGTAGCACGCTACAAGGACTCCATTACGTCGCGTGACATTTCCCCAAAGGGGACAGACACAGCAGCTAAGAAGGACACATGCCGGTCAACCAATGTGTCCGGAGCAGTAGCGAACTACCAAGGCTCGTTGGATCACAAAGGGGCATTTCCTTGTAAGGAGTGCTGCTAAAGTTCATGACTAGGTATTCGAACCCCATACATATCAAGTAAGACACACGTACGCATGGCATACCGATATGTATAGATACATCGATGGCATCACAACATAACCATAAACATACAAGCTTTATTTAAGAGGTTCGGAAGAGCCACACACATATTATTACACACTAAGGGTCTCACGACCCATAATAGCAGTCATACAATACAAGCCAGCGAAAGAGTTATAAACTTTCTGGGTACAGACAGAGCAACTAGAAGGCACATGGCCTGACTATACTACAGAGCCGACGTAGGGCCAGATCGTAGCTGGGACATCAGCTACTCGTCGTCGTCGATGTCTACGAAGAACCCTCCATTAGGGTCACTAGCAACCTCTGCAACATTTATTAAGCAAATATGAGTACGAAGGTACTCAACAAGACTTTAGGATGACTAACTACTCATGCAAGGTATCAAGAAGGTATTGTGGGGTTTCATGCGGAAAGCTAGCATTTGACTCGTGGCTAGACAACTTGCTTTTTGAAATTAGTTTTGACAACTTGATTTCTCGCACACGAGTCCACTAACACCACAACAACACACTATCGTGGAATCATTCCGTCTCCATACGGAAATGCCGCCCACGACACTCACGCTTATCTTGACAATTTTATGAGTAGCCATTGAAGTTATCTATGAACAACATATGTCTCCAAGTAGTCCATATCCGCGGACGCGGCTATTCGAATAGATCATAACCCTGCAGGGGTGTACTTCGTCACACACGCTCCCGCCACTTATCGCCATGTGCACGTCATGCACCTCGGCAACCTTCAAGTGGAAGCCCAGCGAGGGAGTCGGCCACGACCGTTAACCACACTAGTACCTAGTCCAGGTTTATCACCTATCTGAGAGTAACCCGTATGGAAGTCCGGCCGAGGTTTCCGCCACGGCCTCAAACGATGTGCGCAGGGTTCCCAAGCCCACCATCCGGGTGCCACTTGGTACACCGTGCCACTGCCTACCACATCACGGTCCACCTCTCAGGTCAGCACCATGCACGGCCTCCAGCATTACTATAAACACCAGAAACTACTTGCAACTCCTGGACCGAGTAATACGCGATTAATAGGCCGAGCGGGGTCATATTTCAGGGCCCAGCATGTGGTAGTATCTAGTCTTGGATTACATACACCGAACTCAGTTCCTAAGGACGGTTCCAATGAAACAACCCTCCATGTACTCCTACATAGACTTTCACCGGTACCTTTACCAAATCAAGTTCAACACACGACCTTTGCTCACCGAACACATTCCACATTTCTGTTCATCTCCCAGATGACAGACCATACACAACTGTAAGCATAGTATGCATAGCAGGATAAGGCACATCATAGCTCAAGCAACTACCAGGTATGCTAGGTTGCAAGGTTCGGCTATTTACTGTGACAAGGTTAAGTCATGCAAAGGAAGTGGGTCCAACTATCGTGGAAAAAGCAGTTAAAGCATTTGATCGTAATGCAATAAGTAGGTGCAGGAGCAAGAGCATAGGAGTTATTGATATGATCAAAGGGGTTGCTTGCCTTGTTGCTCAGAGGAGGAACGATATCCGTCGGACGGATATTCGGTGAAATCCGGGGGTGCGGAGCCTACCGAAATGAACGGCATCATTCAATAACAATCATATGCAATCAAAATGATGCATGAGCAAGGCATGAGAATGCAAGCGATAAGTTATTATAATCAAGATGTTTTAGGTTTAGAGTTGATTTGAATCACATTCAAATAGCAATTCAAACGGGTATTCCCGGATACCGGTTTAATTGATTCGACCTAATGCTCAGATCAACCTAATGTTAACATGCATGAAATGTCATGTTATGGTACTGATTTACCTCTAGGGCAGTGTGTGATCATTGTAGTTATAATGAAATTTGGATATTTTTGCAAATTCCATTTATAAGGTGATTAAAAGAATTGAATTATTCCTTATTTCACAATTTAGGGTTCTGTAACTTTTTCAAACATAGTTGAAAATAGCATAATCAGAATCCTTGAATTTTTCTGATACTTTTTCATATATAAATTATTTTCATTGGAGTTACAGATTAATTTCTATGATTTTTGCAATCTTTTGCAATTTCCTGAATTATTTTTATACTGGAAATTCCATTTATTGCATCAGGCTAACGTCAGCAGGTCAGCCGACCTGTGCAGGTCAAACCTGACAGGGGGGCCCCACTGGTCAGCCTCTCTGGGGCTAATCCCGCGCTGACTAGCCCCTAATTGGGGTTTGACCAGGCGTGGGGCCCTGTGGCAGCGACTCAGGGGAGGGCGATTAGGCCCTAATGGTCGGCCACGTCGACGGCCACCGGAGGGTGGTCGCCGGCGACCATACCCGCGGCGGAGGGCTCGCCGGAGGCGATCTAGACGGCGCTGCACGGCACGAAAACGCACGTGGTTGGCAGCTACAGCAAGCTCGCGAAGTGGCCGATCTGGCAGGACCATCTGGGGAGGCTAGGGTCGCCGGAAAAGACGTCGGCGACGAGCCGGAGCGGCGGTGGAAGCTCGGGCGTAGTCGGGGGCTTTGAAACAGGGGGATCCGCGCTTAGTTCTCAGCTGCTACGGCATCTGCGCGTCGTCCTGGAGCTTCTGGTGCTCTCGGGAGGACGAGCTGGACATCGGAGGGCTACCGGCGACGAGCGGCAGCGGCGGTGCTCGTCGGGCTCCGGTGAAACTAGGGCTAGAGGAGGGGATCAACGGGGAAAACTTGGGGAAAACCACCGCATGCTCACAGGGAGTGCAGAGAAGAGCTCAGACGGCTCGGGGAAGGCCTGGAGGCGACGAATCGACGGGAGAGGTCCGGCGGCCAGAGGAAGAAGACGACGGCGTTGCCGGCGTTGCAGGGCGCGAGGAAGCTTCGGCTTCTGCAGGAATGACCAGGGCGACGAGGCGGAGCTAATGGCGTGCTCGCGGAGGGGTTCCTATGGCCAGAGTCATGGCCAGCTCGAGCTCGAGCTCGGCTCTAATGGCGGCAGCAATTAGGGGGAGGAGATCCGGGCGGAGGAGAGGAACCGAGCCGGGGAATGGATAGGGGAGGCTCTGGGGAGCTTATCCCTGTCGTCGCCAGCGCGAACCGGCGGCCAGGCAGGCACGCAGGTGCGTGGCCGCGCCGGAGGAGGCGGCGGCCACCTCCTGCTGCCTACTGGCGCGGGGAAGGGGACGAGCGGCGAGATGGGCCGGGCCTGGCTTGGGCGACAGGTAAGACTTTTCCCATTTTCTCTTTTTTTTTGTTTTTCTGTTTTGCTATTTATTGCTTTGCTAATTATTTCAGCTCCAAAACAAAAAGTAAAAACTATTTTTGACCCCCTGAAATATTTGTTATAATATCCCCACTCATTTCCAAGACTTTCAACATTTTTGGAAAATTATAGTTTCTGATTTCAAATTTCAAATTTGAAACCAGTGGCTTTTGCAAATATTTAAAATGCTTAAAGTGTCAAGAAAATAGTTCTCTCCAATGCTCATTTACTTTCATGATTTATCAGAAAGTTTGAACATTTCTTGAGGCCATTTTGGGTTCATTGATTTTGAACTAGTTGAAATTTCCTTTAATTGAAATGGTGGCTAGGGTTTTTAAGTTTTTCCTTTGCCACTTTGTTGTTTTTGTTGAAACTTCTTGGATGCAAATGCAAAGAAGACATGAGCACAATGCTATCTTGCTTAAGGGTTAGGGATGTGACAACTCACCCCCACTCAAAAGAATCTCGTCCCGAGATTTAGAAGTCATCGGGAATAACGCAGGATATTCGAGTCGGAGACGATCCTCTCTTTCCCAAGTTGCCTCCTTTTCAGAATGATTTGACCATTGAACTTTAAGAAACTTGAGGTTTCGACGTCGAGTGGTACGCTCAGCTTGATCAAGAATACGCACGGGGTATTCTCGGTAAGAAAGGTTATCTTGTAGATCAAGAGTTTCGTGGTCCACTTCACGGATAGGATCCGAGAAGCAACGCCTGAGTTGCGAGACGTGGAAAACATCATGAACCTTGGAAAGATGCGGAGGAAGTTCCAACTGGTAGGCAACTTCTCCTCGTTTGGCAAGAATGCGAAAAGGTCCAATGTAACGAGGAGCCAACTTGCCCTTGATACCGAAACGATGGGTACCCTTCAAAGGTGTAACCCGAAGGTAAGCCTTCTCGTCAACTTCAAAGGTCACAGCCTTATGATGACGATCATATTGGCTCTTTTGACGAGACTGGGCTGTTTTCAACTTTTCACGAATAATGCGAACCTGCTCTTCTGCATCCTGGATCATGTCCGGGCCAAAGAGTTGCCTCTCTCCGGTTTCTGACCAATTAAGAGGTGTTCGACATCTTCGTCCATAGAGAACTTCAAAAGGGGCTTTGCCCAAGCTTGATTGATAACTATTGTTATAAGCGAATTCGGCAAATGGAAGGCACTTCTCCCAATCCATACCGAACGAAATAACACAAGCTCGGAGCATATCTTCTAGGATTTGATTCACTCTTTCTACTTGACCACTTGATTGGGGATGGAAAGCAGTGCTAAAAGATAAGTGAGTCCCCATGGCATTCTGAAAACTTTCCCAGAAGCGAGAAGTAAAGATACTTCCACGGTCCGAGTTAATTTCCAGAGGAACACCATGAAGAGACACTATTCGAGAGATATATAACTCTGCTAGCTGGCTAGCTGTTATACTCTCACGAACAGGAAGAAAATGAGCCACTTTGGAAAGACGGTCAATGACCACAAAGATAGCATTATTTCCTTTCTTGGTCTTGGGAAATCCGGTAATGAAATCCATGCTAACTTTATCCCATTTCCATTCAGGAATAGCTAGAGGTTGAAGGGTGCCAGTAGGCCTTTGATGTTCTGCCTTAACTCGACGACAAACGTCGCAGTTAGCAACGAACTCAGCAATTTCTCTCTTCATCCTAGTCCACCAGAACCTCTGGCGTAGGTCCTGATACATCTTAGTACTACCAGGATGAATGGTGAGAGGAGAATCATGAGCCTCCTTAAGGATTAACTGCCTTAGATGTGGGTTCTTAGGAACCACTAAACGATTCTGGAAGAATACCACACCTTGATCATTCATGGAAAATTCTTTAGCGTTTCCGCTAAAAAAATTCTCCTTGATCCGTGATATACCCTTGTCACGCTTTTGGCCAGCTATAATTTGATCCTTAAGAGTAGGCTTCGCCACCAGGGTAGAAAGGAATCCTTGAGGAACAATATGAAGATTCAACTTCCGAAAGTCCTCATGGAGAAGTGGTTGACCTTGTTGTAGCATCAAGTTGTTACAATAAGATTTACGACTTAGTGCATCGGCCATAACATTTGCCTTTCCCGGGGTGTAAGTTATCCCTAAGTCGTAATCCGAGATCAACTCAACCCACCGTCTTTGCCTGAGATTCAAATCCGGCTGGGTGAAGATATATTTCAAACTTTGGTGATCAGTGAATATTTCGCAACGATTACCCAGAAGGTAATGTCGCCAGGTTTTTAGTGCATGGACCACAGCTGCAAGCTCAAGGTCATGTGTGGGATAATTATCCTCATGTGGACGCAACCGGCGAGATGCGTATGCGATCACATGACGATATTGCATGAGAATGCAACCTAATCCTTGTCGCGAGGCGTCGCAATAGATAACAAAGTCCTTAGAAAAATCTGGTGGTAGCAACACAGGTGCGGAAGTCAGGCGTCTTTTCAGTTCCTGAAAACTATGCTCACACTCGAACTTTTTATCCTTCTTGAGGAGTTCAGTTAGAGGCTTTGCAACCTTGGAGAAATTCTCGACGAAGCGGCGACAATAGCTCGCTAGACCAAGAAAACTCCTAACTTGCTTAACCGATTCAGGTTGAGTCCAATCAAGGACAGCTTGAACTCTCTCGGGATTGACAGCAATACCCTTACCAGAGATTACGTGGCCTAGATAGGTCACTTCTGGTAACCAGAATTCACATTTTGAAAATTTGGCATAAAGGCGATGCTCTCGAAGTTTCATCAATACCAGCCTTAGATGCTCGGCATGTTCTTGTTCATTCTTGGAGTAGATGAGAATATCATCGAGGTATACTACGACGAATTTATCCAAATACTCCATAAAGATTGAATTCATCAGCCGAGAGAAAGTGGCTGGGGCATTGGTTAAACCGAAGGACATAACGGTGTACTCATATTGGCCATAACGAGTAACAAAGGCCGTTTTTGGAATGTCCCCGTTCTTAATCTTGATTTGATGGTATCCCAACCTCAAATCCATTTTGGAGAAGACTGAGGATCCAGCGAGCTGATCGTACAGATCGTTGATCCTGGGGAGCGGATACTTGTTCTTTATGGTGACCAGGTTAACTGGTCGGTAATCTACAACCATCCGATCCGTTCCGTCTTTCTTCTTGACGAAGAGGACGGGACAAGCCCAAGGAGAAGAGCTAGGACGAATGAAACCCTTGCCCAAGGCCTCATCTAATTGCTTCTTAAGTTCGGCTAGCTCCAGGGGTGCCATCTTATAAGGTCTTCTGGCTATTGGGACAGTTCCCGGAAGAAGATCTATTACAAACTCTACATCTCTGTCAGGTGGAATTCCTGGCAGTTCCTCTGGAAAAACATCCGGGAAGTCACGGACTACCGGAATGTCTTCAAGTTCCGGAAGAGGGTTGGCATTCAAGGAATAGAGTTGGCATTTGGCAGCTCGAGTAGAGACATTTACTATCTCACCCGAGGGATGGGTAAGCTAGACATTTCTAGAATGAGTATCAATCTTGGCATAGTGAGCTGACATCCAGTCCATGCCCAAGATGATATTAATATCCGAAGATTTCAAGGCTATCAATGAGGCTAGAAAAACTAGCCCGTCTACTAGAGTTTCATTGTCATAGGTTATCCTAGAGGTTTGCCATTTACTACCAGGGGTTTGGACAACCAATGGGATTGGCATATCACAAAATGACATGTTATGCAACTGTGCATAACTTTCTGAAATGAAGGAATGAGAAGACCCAGTGTCAAAGAGAACGGACGCTGGGTGATGATTAACAAGAAGCGTACCCAGCATGACGTCGGGATCCTCTGCAGCTTATTCTGCTGACACATAGTTCACACGGCCACGTGCAGGAGTTGGCTTCACATAAAACGCTTTGCCCGACTTGGCCTGCCCGACGGACTTTCCGGGTTGCTTGGCACCCACATTCTGAGGACACTCACGAGAGTAATGCCCTGGTTCTCCACACTTGTAGCATATCACCTGGTTGGCACGTGGTGCAGCATTGCTAGCTGGACCACCATAAGCTTTTGCTGGAGGGTTGGCCTGATTCGTCTGAGGCGCCACGTAGGATGGCCTCGGAGTGTATCTTGGCGGCAGAGAACTGTTTGGAACCCACAACCTGCGTTTTGGAAACGCGGAACCAGACGACGAGCCAAAGTCACGGGAGTGCTTCCTTGTGGCTTCGAAGTCAGTATGACCAGTCTCCGCACTGATCGCTTTGTTGACCAGGGCTTGAAAGCTTGCACTCTCATGGAGGCGCAGGTCTCGACGGAGCTCAGGGCTCAGACCCTTACGGAATCTTGCTTGCTTCTTGGCGTCAGTAGACACCTCCTCTGTTGCATAGCGGGCGAGGTTACCGAACTCGCGGCTATAGGCATCCACAGACAACTTGCCTTGAGTGAAGGCACAGAACTCCTCTCTCTTTTTGTCCATCAGGCCCTCTGGAATATGGTGCAGACGGAAAGCTGCGCTGAAGTCTGCCCATGTGGCCACTGGTTCAGCGGGACGCATAGCTTCAAAATTTTCCCACCACAGATTGGCGGGTCCCTCCAGGAAATACGCCGCAAAGGTCACCTTGTTGGCCTCAGACACATTCGCAGAGCGAATCTTGCGTGAGATGCTGCACAGCCAGTCATCAGCGTCGAGGGGATCGACAGAATGATGAAACTTTGGAGGATTCAGCTTCACAAAGTCATTGAGGGACACTGCAGCATTCCTAGGCTGTCGAGCCGTATTCTGCTCAATACGCTCTAGCACTCGGTTGGTCTCCCTTTTGTTTCTTTCTGCCTCAAGCATCACTTCTACCAGAGAAGCTGGGTGAGGCAGGTCTTCCTGCGACGCTTGACTACCCTCACCTTGCTCATGAGCAGGGGCACGGTTCAACCTCGTGAACACCATCCTGACAAACAAACTCATAGCTTAGACCAATATCATATCAATACTAACTATGGATTAAGAATGTACTGAACACACGGAATGCGGAAATGAATATCCGAACAACATGGTAACAAGCAGCTGCTATATATACACCATGGTTCATACACACCCTTACATAGTTCAGTACAAACTTACTCGAAGAGCAAACTACTGAAATGGTGGAACTACTCATCAGAGGCTTACAAGCTTCCTATACATTATTTATCTAGGCCTCCGGAATTCGTTTCACATTACTACCATACTCCACAAGTCACGCAGGACTGTGAACATACGACTACTACCATACTATTCTTCCGCTCACAGCTCAAGCATCCGCATAGAACATCTCATAGAGGTTACCTCCATGACCCGGAAGCTCAACCTGCGGATCAGGGAACACTCTAGCCTGAGATCCCTAGGATCCATAAGGACACGGATGTGGCCTTGGTCCCCTGACTGGTGGTAAGAGGGGTCCCCAAAGAGGTGTGACTCCTCCTATAGCTGGCCAGTCAACGTGGGCCGGAAGATGGGTCCTAACCGGGTTCAGCATCTCCATCTCTCCATACCCTGTCTGGACTACCGGTGCCAGCTGCGTCAAAGCTGTCCACAGACGGGCACGGGTAGCATAAAGCTCCATGCGGAGAGCACGAGCATCCTTGTCTCTGTTCTCTAGCATCTCGACAGTGGACTGCAGAAGTGGGTCGTCCATAGAGGAATCAAAATAGACTCCACTGAGGTATCCCTCTTCGCCAGACTGAGAGGCCGGAACATAGAAGAACTCTGAATTCTGCAGCAGTGCATGTCTCACTCTCATAATAGTCAACATTGAGTAGGCAGCATCTTGTACTGCCATGTCAACAGTGACTCCCAACCCATAGGACCAATGGATTGGCTTCTCCGCTCCAGGGTAATCTGGAAATACCCTAACAGTGCAAATGTACTGGCTCTGGTTGAAGTCTCGGTACTGTTCCTCCACTGTATACTCGGGGTACCAGCGGTAACCGCACACCGACATCACCCTGACCAGCATGGCCGTATGACCCGGTACATCAATGCACCTGGTCAAACGTACCACCTGACGAGAAGGACGGCAGGGCATCTGTAAATAGAGAGTAATGCAAAAAGCATTAGAGCTCTGAATGCAAAATTGGGCAGCATAACGGCTGTAAATGCTCAAAAACCAATTTTGAAACAACCCAAAAATGGAATAGCGTAACCACTCAACTATCAAGTTCAACTCTCTGATCATCAAACTTACTTCCTGCTTCCTAGGAATAAAAGAAACCCAATATCTCTCGACCCGTAGTCCTATAATCTACCGATAAAAAATCCGAGCCTAGGAGAAGATGAGTAACCTAGTCCTTAATTCCCGCAGAAAAGACGAGGATGACCAGAATAGAATATCTTGAGAAGAGAACAAGAGTGTTACGTTCCCTTCCACAAACAATTCCCTTATATATAACTAAAGCAATTCTAGACTCAACTTCGACCAGTTTGGCTTAGTAATCCTACAGTCAGTCAGGCTCTGATACCAACGCTGTCGGGACCCCGATCCTAAGCCATAAGAATCCAGCCTGTAACACATCACATCCCTTTGTGATCTCACGCACGGTTAACTCCACGGCTGCAACCTTACCTTAGCCGGGACCGTTTGCGTCTTTTGACTCACGTATGCGATAGTGTCGCTAGCATTCCAATGTCAAAGAACCCGGATCGACATGTCTAGTCATAAACCAAAGTGGCAGTTCCGCACAAGGACAGGCATACATGACCCAACAAAGCAGGTGTCGGTCATCAACGAACGTAGACGAGTCGTAGCAAGCTCCAAGGACTCCATTACGTCGCGTGACATTTCCCCAAAGGGGACAGACACAGCAGCTAAGAAGGACACATGCCGGTCAACCAATGTGTTCGGAGCAGTAGCGAACTACCAAGGCTCGTTGGATCACAAAGGGGCATTTCCTTGTAAGGAGTGCTGCTAAAGTTCATGACTAGGTATTCGAACCCCATACATATCAAGTAAGACACACGTACGCATGGCATACCGATATGTATAGATACATCAATGGCATCACAACATAACCATAAACATACAAGCTTTATTTAAGAGGCTCGGAAGAGCCACACACATATTATTACACATTAAGGGTCTCACGACCCATAATAGCAGTCATACAATACAAGCCAGCGGAAGAGTTATAAACTGTCTGGGTACAGACAGAGCAACTAGAAGGCACATGGCCTGACTATACTACAGAGCCGACGTAGGGCCAGATCGTAGCTGGGACATCAGCTACTCGTCGTCGTCGATGTCTACGAAGAACCCTCCATTAGGGTCACTAGCAACCTCTGCAACATTTATTAAGCAAACATGAGTACGAAGGTACTCAGCAAGACTTAAGGATGACTAACTACTCATGCAAGGTATCAAGAAGGTATTGTGGGGTTTCATGCGGAAAGCCAGCATTTGACTCGTGGCTAGACAACTTGCTTTTTGAAATTAGTTTTGACAACTTGATTTCTCGCACACGAGTCCACTAACACCACAACAACACACTATCGTGGAATCATTCCGTCTCCATACGGAAATGCCGCCCACGACACTCACGCTTATCTTGACAATTTTATGAGTAGCCATTGAAGTTATCTATGAACAACATATGTCTCCAAGTAGTCCATATCCGCGGACGCGGCTATTCGAATAGATCATAACCCTGCAGGGGTGTACTTCGTCACACACGCTCCCGCCACTTATCGCCATGTGCACGTCATGCACCTCGGCAACCTTCAAGCGGAAGCCCAGCGAGGGAGTCGGCCACGACCGTTAACCACACTAGTACCTAGTCCAGGTTTATCGCCTATCTGAGAGTAACCCGTACGGAAGTCCGGCCGAGGTTTCCGCCACGGCCTCAAATGATGTGCGCAGGGTTCCCAAGCCCACCATCCGGGTGCCACTTGGTACATCGTGCCACTGCCTACCGCATCACGGTCCACCTCTCAGGTTAGCACCATGCACGGCTTCCAGCATTACTATAAACACCAGAAACTACTTGCAACTCGTGGACCGAGTACTACGTGATTAATAGGCCGAGCGGGGTCATATTTCACGGCCCAGCATGTGGTAGTATCTAGTCTTGGATTACATACACCGAACTCAGTTCCTAAGGACGGTTCCAATGAAACAACCCGCCATGTACTCCTACACAACCTTTCACCGGTACCTTTACCAAATCAAGTTCAACACACGACCTTTGCTCACCGAACATATTCCACATTTCTGTTCATCTCCCAGATGACAGACCATACACAACTCTAAGCATAGCATGCATAGCAGGATAAGGCACATCATAGCTCAAGCAACTACCAGGTATGCTAGGTTGCAAGGTTCGGCTATTTACAGTGACAAGGTTAAGTCATGCAAAGGAAGTGGGTCCAACTATCGTGGCAAAAGAAGTTAAAGCATTTGATCCTAATGTAATAAGTAGGTGCAGGAGCAAGAGCATAGGAGTTATCGATATGATCAAAGGGGTTGCTTGCCTTGTTGCTCAGAGGAGGAACGATATCCCTCGGACGGATATTCGGTGGAATCCGGGGGTGCGGAGCCTACCGAAATGAACGGCATCATTCAATAACAATCATATGCAATCAAAATGATGCATGAGCAAGGCATGAGAATGCAAGCGATAAGTTATTATAATCAAGATGTTTTAGGTTTAGAGTTGATTTGAATCACATTCGAATAGCAATTCAAACGGGTATTCCCGGATACCGGTTTAATTGATTCGACCTGATGCTCAGATCAACCTAATGTTAACATGCATGAAATGTCATGTTATGGTACTGATTTACCTCTAGGGCAGTGTGTGATCATTGTAGTTATAATGAAATTTGGATATTTTTGCAAATTCCATTTATAAGGTGATTAAAAGAATTGAATTATTCCTTATTTCACAATTTAGGGTTCTGTAACTTTTTCAAACATAGTTGAAAATAGCATAATCAGAATCCTTGAATTTTTCTGATACTTTTTCATATATAAATTATTTTCATTGGAGTTACAGATTAATTTCTATGATTTTTGCAATTTTTTGCAATTTCCTGAATTATTTTTATACTGGAAATTCCATTTATTGCATCAGGCTGACGTCAGCAGGTCAGCCGACCTGTGCAGGTCAAACCTGACAGGGGGGCCCCACTGGTCAGCCTCTGTGGGGCTAATCCCGCGCTGACCAGCCCCTAATTTGGGTTTGACCAGGCGTGGGGCCCTCTGGCAGCGACTCAGGGGAGGGCGATTAGGCCCTAATGGTCGGCCACGTCGACGGCCACCGGAGGGTGGTCGCCGGCGACCATACCCGCGGCGGAGGGCTCGCCGGAGGCGATCTAGACGGCGCTGCACGGCACGAAAACGCACGCGGTTGGCAGCTACAGCAAGCTCGCGAAGTGGCCGATCTGGCAAGACCATCTGGGAGGCTAGGGTCGCCGGAAAAGACGTCGGCGACGAGCCGGAGCGGCGGCCGAAGCTCGGGCGTAGTCGGGGGCTTTGAAATAGGGGGATCCGCGCTTAGTTCTCAGCTGCTACGGCATCTACGCGTCGTCGTGGAGCTTCTGGTGCTCTCGGGAGGACGAGCTGGACATCGGAGGGCTACCGGCGACGAGCGGCAGCGGCGGTGCTCGTCGGGCTCCGGTGAAACTAGGGCTAGAGGAGGGGATCGACGGGGAAAACTTAGGGAAAACCACCACATGCTCACCGGGAGTGCAGAGAAGAGCTCAGACGGCTCGGGGAAGGCCTGGAGGCGACGAATCGACGGGAGAGGTCCGGCGGCCGGAGGAAGAAGACGACGGCGTTGCGGGCGTTGCAGGGCGCGAGGAAGCTTCGGCTTCTGCAGGAATGACCAGGGCGACGAGGCGGAGCTAATAGCATGCTCGCGGAGGGGTTCCTATGGCCAGAGGCACGGCCAGCTCGAGCTCGAGCTCGGCTCTAATGGCGACAGCAAGGAGGGGGAGGAGATCCGGGCGGAGGAGAGGAACCGAGGCGGGGAATGGATAGGGGAGGCTCTGGGGAGCTTATCCCCGTCATCGCCAGCACGAACCGGCGGCCAGGCAGGCACGCAGGTGCGTGGCCGCGCCGGAGGAGGCGGCGGCCACCTCCTGCTGCCTACTGGCGCGGGGAAGGGGACGAGCGGCGAGATGGGCTGGGCCTGGCTTGGGCGACAGGTAAGACTTTTCCTATTTTCTCTTTTTTTTGTTTTTCTGTTTTGCTATTTATTGCTTTGCTAATTATTTCAGCTCCAAAACAAAAAGTAGAAACTATTTTTGACCCCCTGAAATATTTGTTATAATATCCCCACTCATTTCCAAGACTTTCAACATTTTTGGAAAATTATAGTTTCTGATTTCAAATTTTAAATTTGAAACCAGTGGCTTTTGCAAATATTTAAAATGCTTAAAGTGTCAAGAAAATAGTTCTCTACAATGCTCATTTACTTTCATGATTTATCAGAAAGTTTGAACATTTCTTGAGGCCATTTTGGGTTCATTGATTTTGAACTAGTTGAAATTTCCTTTAATTGAAATGGTGGCTAGGGTTTTTAAGTTTTTCCTTTGCCACTTTGTTGTTTTTGTCGAAACTCCTTGGATGCAAATGCAAAGAAGACATGAGCACAATGCTATCTTGCTTAAGGGTTAGGGATGTGACAATAGACAATTCCTGGATCCTGACCATAAGTTCAGAAAAGACAAGAAGAATTTCATCAGAGGTAGAGTTGTCAAAAACACTGCACCAGCTGCGTTGACAGGCCAACAGACCCTTGATCAGTTAAACGCTCTCGAGCCTGATCCTTTGTGTCCAGGATACTTCAAAGTGTATAATACATAACACGCCTGGACTCACAAGTCATGCTTATGGGATCTGCCTTACTTCAAAGACCTCCTTTGCCCACACAACATCGATGTGATGCACACTGAAAAGAATATTGTGGAGGCCATTTTTGGTACATTGTTAGGCATAGAGGGGAAGTCAAAAGATAATCCTAAGGCTAGAATCGACCTGGAGGCTCGATGTGATAGACCGTTGCAAAACTTGCGACAACGGCAAGGAAAGCAAAGCATAGCGAAGCCAAAGGCATGATTCAATCTTGAAAGGCCAGCTATGAGGGAAATGCTATTGTGGGTGAAAATGTGGTTGATGTTCCCCGATGGGTATGCTGTGAATCTAAAGAGGGGAGCGAGTCTTGAGAAATTGAAAATATTTGGTCTCAAGACTCATGATTGGCACATATGGATTGAGCGGGTAATGCTAGTGATGTTGCGTGGCTTTATCCCTGAGGATGAATGGCTAGTACTGGCAGAGCTGAGCTATTTCTTCTGTACTCTTTGTGCAAAAGAACTATCGCCTGGCGTGCTAGATGAAATATAAGAGTTGGCGCCGGAGTTGATCTGCAAATTAGAAAAGATCTTTCCACCGGGCTTCTTTAATCCAATGCAACATTTGATTTTGCATCTCCCGATCAAGGCAAGAAGGGGGGGCGTTCAAAATCGATGGTGCTACTCAACTGAGAGGATGCAGAAGACGCTTCGAGCTAAGTGTAAAAATAAACGTAGAATTGAAGCATCGGTGGCCGAGGCATTCATTACTAAGGAGGCGACAAACTTCGTGACAGCACACTACGAAGCCAAAAATCATCATTTGCATAACCCGAAGCCTCGGTACAATGATCGCGATTCAAAAAAATTTCAATCCAACCTCGGCCTATTCAAAGGTAAGCTCGCACCATCCGGTGCTTTGAAAGGGAAATCGTTGGATGTCGAAGAATGACGGACCATTTCATTGTATATCTTCACCAACCTAACAGAAGTGCGGCCGTACATCGAGTAAGTTCTCGGTAAATTATTGTTCCGCAACTTCAAATTGCTTTGAACTACTCTTATTCCCGGATATTTGATATAGTCGATACGTCGCCGAATTCTCGGATGGAGCGGTTATCGAAAAGGATTCCGTCGAAGAGTATGAGCTTCTCGCAAAGCATGGAGGCGACTATCCAGGTTTCATCTCTTGGTTCAAACAAAGGGTAATTATTTACCATTAAGGTCCCATTTGATTTCTTGGTCTAATTTGTGGCTAATGCATCCATTCTTTCGTATTAAACTTGTAGGCTGATGCAGAGTCTATGGATACAGAGTCTATGGTTTTGACTATAAGGTCCGTTCATTTGACAAATACAAAGAGCTATCTACGCCCGACCTAAAGACTACAAATTGTTCTGTCTCTGCTATCGGCGAAGGAGGCACCGAGTATTATGGAAGAGTTGAAGCAATTTATAAACTTCTATTCTATGGTGAAAACCCACCGACCGTCGTAGTCTTCAAATTTTATTGGTTTGAGCCGAGGGAGACTAGAAGGACTCATGAACATATATGACTAGTCAAAATCAACCAAAACACCCACTTAGATGTTCCCGATGTCTATATTACGGCTCAACACGCGACACAAGTTTTCTATCTACCGTGGGCCTGCTAAACTGATCCAAATCTCAAAGGTTGGGATGTCGTTTATGAAGTGCCACCACATTTTAGACCACCTACCCTCAATGAAGAGGATTACGAACCTCACATTAACCCACACACATATGAAGGAGAATTCTTCCAAGAAACACGTATGTCCAAGAAACATTTCAAGAACCGCTCTACTTCAGCCCAGAACATTGAAGTAGACAGCGAAAGTGAATCCGTCTTAACCCCTGAGCCCGAACAGGAAGAGCTGGAAGAAGAAGAGGTTACTGCTGCAGATGACCTGTCACTTCTTGACCGATTACATAATGGTGTCCTTCCACATGTTCTTCGTGATAGTGATGATGATGATGCATTTATTGATGATAGTGATGATCATGATGCATTTATTGACCCCGAAGCATATATAGACGAGCACGATTGTTATTAGTTCATGTCAGGTATTCAACTATTATACTATATATAAATTTTGAGTTCATGTTATGTATTCAATTTTTATTAGTCATGTTGGTATTTATGACGATGATACACTTAAATTATATACATTTTATTACTCATGTTGGTATTTATGTTGTACTAATTTCATTTACTCTTTGTCATATAGGTGTTGGAAGATGGTGGGAAAGGGTCGAAAGCACTCCGCGGCTCCTTCTTCGTCGGTGGGTGATGGGATGGGTACTTCCATTCCTGCCTCGCCTCTTCGGAGAGTGTTGCTCTCTACTATGTAAGGAGCACCCCCCGTGAGAGGAGGTCGACCCCCCCACGAAGCCGAGAGGTACTAAAGGAACACGTTGTATTCATGTTAGTATTTATGTTGTACTCATGTTGTATGCATATTGGTATTTATATACATTTTATTACTCATGTAGGTATTTATTTTGTACTAAAGGTACACGTGGCCGCGGGAGAGGTAGGGCGGTGGCTGCCATGCCTTCTGACGTGGAAGCTACACAGTCTCCACCACAACCCCAAGCTGATTCACCTAAGCACATGACTTCTCGGGTGGATTCGTCTGAGGTGGAGGCTACACGGTCTTCGGTTCACGAGCCTGGGGTCGACGAGCCTTAGGTCGACGAGCCTTCGACCCACGAGACTCGTGTCCCAGAGGCTTCGTTCCAGGCGACTCCGGAGCAAAGCAGGGATGAGGGTACGTCCCCAGAGACCAAGTGGGATACCTGGGCTCAGCCAAGTGGCCATGCTGGTAGCGACGAGGAGATGGGTGAGGGGGCTACCATCTACCAGCGTGGTAGTTCGGGGCTCTCGCTTGTGCCAGCGACCCCCGAGCAGACGTGGTCGATTAGGCCAAATGGGGACAAGTAAGTTAATTTACTCATATTTAACCTTTTGCTTTCACGTTTTCTCAAATATCTAATGTTTTGGCCTTAATTTGTCATACCGTAGGGATTGGATTGTTGTCAAGGCTGTCCGCAAGCCCAACAACGTCCTTGGTGTGCTTTGCCGTTAAAACTTCCCACGGTTTGTTACGTTGCCCGGTCGGGAGCGAGAGGTAGGAATGACCTGGGAGCACTGCTTGGGTGCCCCGGCCCCGCCGGAGGTGGAGATTGACGGTGTTTTGTGCCACATGAGGGTCGACATGGTGATCCGACAGTTCTGGGTAATTTCTCCTTCACACAATTATAAATTAACCACAGCTAGTTATTGTACTAATCGGTGTTGTCTCGTTTGCAGACCTACTACAGGTGTGAGGAGGGATACGAGGAGGAGGCAACAAAGTTTATCGAAACCGAATGTCGCCGCCTACTTCAAAACTTCCGGCACGAGGCTCGGGTGCAGGCTGTTCGAGATTACTATGCCATGCGGCGTATTAGGAAGGACAAGGCGAAGTGCCGTGATTCTAAGATGGAGAAGGAGCATTACATGAAGGTAATTACATATTATTAAGGCTTTGTAGTTAGTTTCCTTGATTTGGTTCTTACGCGCTCAAATTTCTCTTTATTAACTTAGGTGCCTTCGAGATGGTGTGTGGATAAGATGGATTGTTGGGAGGCATTGGTGGATCAGTGGTGCTCCGAAATGTGGGAGGCCAGCCACAACAACGCCAAGGAGAGGCGTGGAAAAATGGTTGGTGTGCCACACCATCAAGGGAGCGTCAACTTAATCCAATTTGACGAAAACTAAGTATGTGGTTTGCTTCATGCCTCATGCAATTCATTCTTAATGCTATCTTGAGCCCTTTACTAATACAATTTTCCTCTCTCTCTCTTTTAGGCGCGTGACAATAAGACGGAGGTGCCACAGATGTACGACCTGTATGCGATGGCCCATACTGCCTCGTACAAGAAGGTTAATGCATTCTCTGACTCTGACCTCGAGCATCCAGAAAACTTCACCAACATCTCCTCCCACCACAAGCTCGTGAAGTACAGAGATCACGAGAAGGCGAGGAAAGGGGAGGACTTTAACCCGAGCGAGGGGCCTATTGATCCAGAGCTGGTGATGATAGCTGGCAACGGGAGGCCCCATGGCTCGATCGCCATTGGAGACGGCCTTATACGTTGTCCTAGCACTCTCCGGTAGATAAAGGCACGCCAAACGAGCTCCTGTCCGGAGATAACACCTCGTCCATGGCTAGTCGACCTCGCAATCGAGGTTAGTTTAATGGACTCAACTATCTTTCCGCATTATGTTGTGTCTTGGAACCAATATGATTACAATGCTAAAAGTGAGTTGTGTTGCAGGCTGCTATTCAGAAATAGAGAGAGGCAATGTAGGCGGCTATGGCGGAGAAGGATAAGGAGATGAGGGAGCTGGAGGAGAGGACGACTGCATTGGTGGAGGCGGAGAGGGCACGGAATGATGCGTCTAACAGGACCATATACGAGCTCTTTGTGGTAAGTTTCTTCTTCATCTTATATCAAATCTTGCATTTTAATGTCCGTTTCATTAATAAATAAAAAGTTTGACTTGTCGAAACCAAATGTACAGTCTATGTGCGAGAAGAGCGGCCAAGTCCCTCCGTCGATGCCAGTCATTAACATGGCGGGGACGGTGAGTTTCATTTCAGTGCAGTGATCTTAAGAGTGTCCTCATGCTAACGACACACTTCAAACGATGTTTGGTGCAGAATATCTCCACACACGCATCGCCCGACCCTTCTACAGTGGAGCCTTCTCCAGGGCAGCCTTCTCCACGTGAAACAAGCCAGAGCCACCGTGCTTCACCGCCGTGATGACGATAATGGTATGTTATTTCTAGTGTTTTAATAAAAATTACATATACTTAGCTACGTTCTCTCCTAAATGACATAATAAGGCTTAGCTAGCTCGAAGATGACCTATTCCCCCTAACGTAGGTATTAAATGGCCTATAATTAGCTTAGCTAGATCCAAAATGGCTTAATAAGCATAGTTTGCTCATGAATGACACATGTTACCTAAGTTAGCTACGAAATGACCTATAATTAGCTAGGCTTCAACCTAAATGACATAATTAGCTTAGTTAGCTCCAAAATGGTCTCTTTAATAAAACATGACCTATACTTAGCTAATTATC
Source organism: Hordeum vulgare subsp. vulgare (assembly GCF_904849725.1). Classification (NCBI taxonomy): domain Eukaryota; kingdom Viridiplantae; phylum Streptophyta; class Magnoliopsida; order Poales; family Poaceae; genus Hordeum; species Hordeum vulgare. Next base: position 139,861,106 of record NC_058518.1, on the reverse strand, counting down.
CTCGAAATGACATAATTAGCTCCAAAAAGGCATTCTTAGCTAATTTAGCTCGAAGAAGGGGACAAGAGGGGAAGAAAGAGGAAAAATGAAAGGAAGGAAGAAGAAGAAGAAGAGAATAAGAAGAAGAAGAGAAGAAGAAGAAGAGAAGAAGAAGAGAAGAAGAAGGCTAAGAAGAAGGAGAAGGAGGAGAAGAAGGATATGGAGCTCCTCCTTCTCCTTCTTCTTCCTCCTTCTTCCTCCTTCTCCTTCTCCTTCTTCTTTTCTTCTTCTTCTCCTCTTCCTTCTCCTTCTCCTCCTCCTCCTTCTTCTTTTACTTCTTCTTCTCTTCTTGCTTCTTCTCTTTCTCTTCTTCTACGTAGCTTAGACTCATCCAAGAAAGACTAAATTGGCTAATTATCCTACAAAATGACATAATTAGCTTAGTTAGGTGAAAACATCATAAGAACCTTGGTTAGCTCATTAAAATGACCAATTTAGCTAAAAAATGAAATAATAAGCTCAAAATGGCATAAGAACCTTGGTTAGATCATGAATATTATATACTTAACTAATTTAGCTCCAAAATGACATAATTAGCCCATTTAGCTCCAAAAATACATAATTAGAAAATTTAGCTCCAAGAATATGATAAGAGGAGAAGAAATAGGAAAAATGAATAGAAGGAAGAAGAAGAAGAAGAATAAGAGAAGGAGAGAAGGAGAAGGAGGAGGAGGAGAAGGAGGAGGAGAAGAAGGAGAAGACCTTTTCCTTCTTCTCCTCCTTCTCCTTCTTCTCCTTCTTCTTCTCCTTCTTCCTGATTTCTTCTTCTTATTCTCATCCTCCTCTTTCTTCTCCTCTTTTATATACTCCTTACCTTATTTTCCCCAACAATGACATAATTAGCCCATTTAGCTCCAAAATGACATAATTAGCCCAATTAGCTCCAAAAAGACAAAATTATAAAATTTAGCTCCAAGAATAGGAGAAGAGGAGAATAAATAGGAAAATTGAAAAGAAAGAAGAAGAAGAAGAAGAAGAAGAGAAGAAGAAGAGAAGGAGAAGGAGGAGGAGGTGAAAAAGGAGAAGGAGGAGAAGACCTTTTCCTTCTTCTCCTCCTTCTCCTTCTCCTTCTTCTTCTCCTTCTTCTTGATTTCTTCTTCTTCTTATTCTCCCACTCTTTCTTCTCCTCTTTCATATTCTCCTTACCTTATTTTCCCCAACAATGACATAATTTGCCCATTTAGCTCCAAAATGACACAATTAGCCCACTTAGCTCCAAAAAGACATAATTAGAAAATTTAGCTCCATGAATAGGAGAAGAGGAGAATAAATAGGAAAAATGAAATGAAGGAAGAAGAATAAGAAGATAAGAAGGAGAGAAGGAGAAGGAGGAGGAGGAGAACGAGGAGGAGAGGAGGAGGAGAAGAAGGAGAAGGAGGAGAAGACCTTTTCCATCTTTTTCTCCTTCTCCTCCTTCTCCTTATCCTTCTTCTTCTCCTTCTTCTTGATTTCTTATTCTTCTTCTCCTCCTCCTATTTCTTCTCCTCTTTCATATTCTCCTTAACTTATTTTCCCCAACAATGACCATATTAGCCCATTTAGCTACACAATGACATAATTAGCCCATTTAGCTCCAAAAATACATAATTAGAAAATTTAGCTCCAAGAATAGGAGAAGAGGAGAAGATATAGAAAAATGAAAAGAAGGAAGAAGAAGAAGAAGAAGAAGAGAAGAAGAAGTGAATGATAAGGAGGAGGAGGAGAAGAAGGAGGAGGAGAGGAGGAGGAGAAGAAGAAGGAGGAGCAGACCTTTTCCTCCTTCTTCTCCTCCTCCTTCTCCTCCTCCTCCTCCTCCTCCTTCTCCTTCTTCTCCTCCTTCTTGATTTCTTTTTCTTCTCCTCCTCCTATTTGTTCTCCTCTTTATATTCTCCTTACCTTATTTTCCCCAACAATGACATAATTAGCCCATTTAGCTCCGAAATGACATAATTAGCCCATTTAGCTACAAAAAGACATAATTAGATAATTTAGCTCCAAGAAGAGGAGAAGAGGAGAAGAAATAGGAAAAATGAAAAGGAAGAAGAAGAAGAAGAAGAAGAAGAAGAGAAGGAGAAGGAGAAGGAGGAGGAGGAGAAGAAGGAGGAGGACAAGAAGGAGACCTTCTCCTTCTTCTCCTCCTTCTCCTCCTCCTCCTCCTTCTCCTTCTTATTCTCCTTCTTCTTGATTTTTTCTTCTTCTTCTCCTCCTACTCTTTCTTCTCCTCTTTCATATTCTCCTTACCTTATTTTCCCCAACAATCACATAATTAGCCCATTTAGCTCCAAAAGGACATAATAAGCTCAAAATGGCATAAGAACCTTGGTTAGCACATGAATATTATATACTTAGCTTGTTTTCCTCTAAAATGACATAATTACCCCATTTAGCTCCAAAAATACATACAAAGGTAATTTAGCTCCAAGAAGAGGATAAGAGGAGAAGAAATAGGAAAAATGAAAAGAACGAAGAAGAAGAAGAATAAGAAGAAGAAGAAGAAGAAGAGAAGAAGATGAGAAGGAGAAGGAGGAGGAGGAGAAGAAGGAGGAGGAGAGGAGGAGGAGAAGAAGGAGAAGGAGGATAGACCTTCTCCTTCGTCTCCTCCTTCTCCTCCTCCTCCTCCTTATCCTTCTTCTTCTCCTTCTTCTTGATTTCTTCTTCTTGTTCTTCTTGTTCTTCTTTGGCGTGCCTTTATCTCATAAACATCATATGTTGTTGTTCTTCTTCTTTTGACTTAGCTAATTTCACTCCGAAATAACCTATATACTTCTTCATCTAGTATTATTCTTCTAACTTTCTTATTTGTCATTTTACAGATTACATTCACTTCACGAGAAGCTTGCATTATATTGATGGAATGCTTGAAGATGATTCCTTGTACCATGGCTTCACGGAAGCTTGTTGTCGGGACCCCGATCCTAAGCCATAGGAATCCAGCCTGTAACACATCGCAGCCCTTTGCGGTCTCACGCACGGTTAACTCCACGGCTGCAGCCTTACCTTAGCTGGGACCGTTTGCGTCTTTTGACTCACGTATGCAATAGTGTCGCTAGCATTCCAATGTCAAACAACCCGGATCGACATGTCTAGTCATAAACCAAAGTGGCAGTACCGCACAAGGACAGGCATACAAGACCCAACAAAGCAGGTGTCGGTCATCAGCGAATGTAGACGAGTCGTGGCAAGCTACAAGGACTCTAATACATCGCGTGACATTTCCCCAAAGGGGACAGACACAGCAGCTAAGAAGGACACATGCCGGTCAACCAATGTGTCCCGAGCAGTAGCGAACTACCAAGGCTCATTGGATCACAAAGGGGCATTTCCTTGTAAGGAGTACTACTAAAATTCACGACTAAGTAATCGAACCCCATACATATCAAGTACGACACACGTACGCATGGCATACCAATATGTATAGATACATCGATGGCATCACAACATAACCATAAACATACAAGCTTTATTTAAGAGGCTCTAAAGAGCCACACATATAATATTACACATTAAGGGCCTCACGATCCATAATAGCAGTCATTCAGTTACAAGCCAGCGGAAGAGTTTAAACTATCTGAGTACAGACAGGGCAACTAGAAGGCACATGGCCTGACTATACTACAGACCCAACGTAGGGCCAGATCGTAGCTGGGACACCAGCTACTCGTCGTCGTCGATGTCACCGAAGAACCCCCCATTAGGGTCATTAGCAACCTCTGCAACATTTATTAAGCAAACATGAGTACGAAGGTACTCAGCAAGACTTTAGGATAACTAACTACTCATGCAAGGTATAAAAAGTGTATTGTGGGGTTTCATGCGGAAAGCCAGCATTTGACTCGTGGCTAGACAACTTGCATTTTTCAATAATTTTGACAACTTGATTTCTCGCACACGAGTCCACTAACACCACAACAATACACCATCGTGGAATCATTCCGTCACCATTCGGAATTGCCGTCCACGACACTCACGCTTATCTTGACAATTTTATGAGTAGCCATTGAAGTTATCTATGAACAACATATGTCTCCAAGTAGTCCATATCCGCGGACGCGGCTATTCGAATAGATCATAACCCTGCAGGGGTGTACTTCGTCACACACGCTCTCGCCACTTATCGCCATGTGCACGTCATGCACCTCGGCAACCTTCAAGCGGAAGCCTAGCGAGGGAGTCGGCCACGACCGTTAACCACACTAGTACCTAGTCCAGGTTTATCGCCTATCTGAGAGTAACCCGTACGGAAGTCCGGCCGAGGTTTCCGCCACGGCCTCAAACGATGTGCGCAGGGTTCCCAAGCCCACCATCCGGGTGCCACTTGGTACACCGTGCCACTGCCTACCGCATCACAGCCCACCTCTCAGGTCAGCACCATGCACGGCCTCCAGCATTAATATAAACACCAGAAACTACTTGCAACTCCTGGACCGAGTACTAAGCGATTAATAGGCCGAGCGGGGTCATATTTCAGGGCCCAGCATGTGGTAGTATCTAGTCTTGGATTACATACACGGAACTCAGTTCCTAAGGACGATTCCAATGAAACAACCCGCCATGTACTCCTACACAGCCTTTCACTGGTACCTTTACCAAATCAGGTTGAACACACAACCTTTGCTTACCGAACACATTCTCACAATTCTGTTCATCTCCCAGATGACAGACCATACACAACTCTAAGCATAGCATGCATAGCAGCATAAGGCACAACATAGCTCAAGAAACTATCAGGTATGCTAGGTTGCAAGGTTCGGCTATTTACTGTGACAAGGTTAGGTTATGCAAAGGAAGTGGTTTCAACTAACGTGGCAAAAGCATTTGAAGCATTTGATCCTAATGCAATAAGTAAGTGCAGGAGCAAGAACATGGGATTTATCGGGATGATCAAAATGGTTGCTTGCCTTGTTGCTCAGAGGAGGGACAATATCCGTCAGACGGATATTCGGTGGAATCCGGGGGTGCGGAGCCTACCGAGATGAAGGACAACAATCAATAACAATGATATGCAAACAAGATGATGCATGAGCATGGCATGAGAATGCAAGGTGGTATACTAATAAGGTCAACATGTATTAGGTTTGAAGTTGATTTGAATCACATTCAAATATCAATTCAAACGAGGTTTTCTCGGATACCTATTTAATTGATTCGACCTGATGCGCAGATCAACTTGATGTTAGCATGCATGAGATGTCATGTTATGGTACTGGTTTGTTATTAGAAATTTTTTTGATCATGTCAAACATAATGAAATTTGAATATTTTCCAAACTCCATTTATAAAGTATTTATAAGAATTGACTTAGTCATTAATCTACATGTTTGGGTTCTGTAACTTTTTCAAACATGATTGAAAATAGCATATTCAGATTCCTTGAATTTTTTTGATACTTTTTCATATACAAATTATTTTCATTGGAGTTACAGATTAATTTCTATGAATTTTTGAAGTTTTAAACGTTTCTGGAATTATTTTTATACTGGAAAATACTTTTATTGCATCAGCATGACATCAGCAGGTCCATCTGGCCGTTGAAAGTCAAACCTGACCAGTGGGACCCACTGGTCAGTCTCTCTGGTCAATTTTAGATTAGGATTAATCTTATTTTGTTAATTAAACTCACTAGACCCACATGTGAGTGTCTTATTTATTAATCTGATTTTTTTTATCTCTAAACTATCCAGAGGCTGGCCCCACACGTCAGTGGCTCAGGCCAGCTGAGATCCACCGGCGGCGAGGTCGTTCTCGCCGGAGGGGAGTCTCCGGCGACCACCAGAACGGCGGAGGGGCTCGGAAACGGCGCACATGGGATGAGCACCATTTCTGCACTTAGTCGGGGCTGATCTGCGCGGAGAGCACCAGAAGAACGACACATCTCCCGCAGTTCCATTTCTGCACTTAGCCGGGGCTGATCTGGCCGGAGATGACGCCGGCGACGAGCTTGGTGGCGGCCAAGGTTCGGGCGTCATCGAGGTCATCGATACACAGAGAACGACGCACGATTCTTAGCTCCTACAGCATCTACGCGACGACCTGAAGCTACTGGTGCCCTCGGAAGGAAGAACTAATCACCGGAGGGCTAGCGGCGGATCTTGTCGGGCTCCGGTGGAACTAGGTCTAGAGGAGGGGATCGACGGGGAGATCTTAGGGGAAATGACCGCATGCTCACGGGGAGTGCAGTGGTGGCGCTTCTGCTCGGGGATGGCCTGGAGAGGGAGAGCGTCGGCGGCGATCTTCGGTGACCCGAGGAAGAAGACGACAGCTGCGCGTCGATTCACTGCATCTGGGCGTCGGGCTTGAGGCTAGGAAGCTTCAGGGGGTTGCGGCGGAGGTAATGCACGGCTCAGAAGGAAGGGAGGTCGGCTAGAATGACGACGAGCTCGAGCTCTGCTCGGGCTCCAATGGCGGCAGAAGGAGGGAGGAGAGATCCGAGAGGAGGGGGAGAACTGGCGCTGGGAATGGATAGCCACGGGCTCGGGGAGCTTATCCCCGGCCTTGGCAGCGCGAGGCGGCGGCCAGGCAGGCGCACAGGTGCGTGGTCGCGCCGGAGTACGCGGCGGCCACCTCCTGCTGCCCACTGGCGGGGGAGGAAGACGACAGGAGTTGAGATGGGCCGGGCCAAGTGAGCGACATGTAACTTCTTTTCCCTTTTTTCTCTGTTTTGTTCCTGTTTTGCTATTTCACTGATTTTCTATTTATTTCAACTCCCAAATAAAATGTAAAAACTATGTTGAGCACCCTAGAATATTTGTTGGAATAATTCCAACCATTCCTAAAGTTTTCAACATTTTTGAAAGTTTAAAGTTTCTGTTTTCAAATTTAAAACTTGAAACCAGTAGCTTTTTGCATTTATTTAAAATGCTTAAAGTGTCAAGAAAATAGTTTTCTTCATTGCTCATTTACTTTCATGATTTATCAATAAGTTTGAACTTTTCTTGAGGCCATTTTGGGTTCATTGATTTTACTGGTTTGAGATTTCCTTTATTTAAAGAAGTGGCTATGGTTTGAGTTTTTCCTTCACCTCTTTCTTTGTTCTTGTTGAAAGTTTCTTAGATGCAATACAAAGAAGACATGAGCACAAGACTAACTTGCTTAAGGTGTCAGGGATGTGACAACTCACCCCCACTCAAAGGAATCTCGTCCCGAGATTTAGAAGTCATCGGGAATAACGCAGGATACTCAAGTCGGAGACGATCCTCTCTTTCCCAAGTTGCCTCCTTTTCAGAATGATTTGACCATTGAACTTTAAGAAACTTGACGTTTCGACGTCGAGTGGTACGCTCAGCTTGATCAAGAATACGCACGGGGTATCCTCGGTATGAAAGGTTATCTTGGAGATCAAGCGTTTCGTGGTCCACTTCACGGATAGGATCCGAAAAGCAACGCCTGAGTTGCGAGACGTGGAAAACATCATGAACCTTGGAAAGATGTGGAGGAAGTTCCAACTGGTAGGCAACTTGTCCTCGTTTGGCAAGAATGCGAAAAGGACCAATGTAACGAGGAGCCAACTTGCCCTTGATACCGAATCGTTGGGTACCCTTCAAAGGTGTAACCTGAAGGTAAGCCTTCTCGTCAACTTCAAAGGTCATAGCCTTATGATGACGATCATATTTGCTCTTTTGACGAGACTGGGCTGTTTTCAACTTTTCACGAATGATGCGAACCTGCTCTTCTGCATCTTGAATCATATCCCGGCCAAAGAGTTGCCTCTCTCCGGTTTCTGACCAATTAAGAGGTGTTCGACATCTTCGTCCATAGAGAACTTCAAAAGGGGCTTTGCCCAAGCTTGATTGATAACTATTGTTATAAGCGAATTCGGGGAATGGAAGACACTTCTCCCAATTAATACCGAACGATATAACACAAGCTCGGAGTATATCTTCTAGGATTTGATTCACTCTTTCTACTTGACCACTTGATTGGGGATGGAAAGCAGTGCTAAAAGATAAGTGACTCCCCATGGCATTCTGAAAACTTTCCCAGAAGCGAGAAGTAAAGATACTCCCACGGTCCGAGTTAATCTCCACGGGAACACCATGAAGAGACACTATTCAGGAGATATATAACTCTGCTAGCTGGCTAGCTGTTATGCTCTCACGAACAGGAAGAAAATGAGCCACTTTGGAAAGACGGTCAATGACCACAAAGATAGCATTATTTGCTTTCTTGGTCTTGGGAAATCCGATAATGAAATCCATACTAACTTTATCCCATTTCCAATCAGAAATAGCTAGAGGTTGAAGGGTGCCAGCAGGCATTTGATGTTCTGCCTTAACTCGACGACAAACGTCGTCGTTAGCAACGAACTCAGCAATTTCTCTCTTCATCCTAGTCCACCAGAACCTCTGGCGTAGGTCCTCATACATCTTAGTACTACCGGGATGAATGGTGAGAGGAGAATCATTAGCCTCCTTAGGGATTAACTGCCTTAGATGTGGGTTCTTAGGAACCACTAGACGATTCTGGAAGAACACAACACCTTGATCATTCATGGAAAATTCTTTAGCGTTTTCGCTAAAAATATTCTCCTTGATCCGTGATATACCCTTGTCACGCTTTTGGCCAGCTATAATTTGATCCTTAAGAGTAGGCTTCGCCACCAGGGTAGAAAGGAATCCTTGAGGAACGATATGAAGATTCAACTTCCGAAAGTCCTCATGGAGATGTGGTTGACCTTGTTGTAGCATCAAATTGTTACAATAAAATTTACGACTTAGTGCATCGGCCATAACATTGGCCTTCCCCGGGGTGTAAGTTATACCTAAGTCGTAATCCGAGATCAACTCAACCCACCGTCTTTGCCTGAGATTCAAATCCGGCTGGGTGAAGATATACTTCAGACTTTGGTGCTCAGTGAATATTTCGCAACGATTACCCAGAAGGTAATGTCGCCAGGTTTTTAGTGCATGGACCACAGCTGCAAGCTCAAGGTCATGTGTGGGATAATTATCCTCATGTGGACGCAACTGTCGAGATGCGTATGCGATCAGATGACGATCCTGCATGAGAATGCAACCTAATCCTTGTCGCGAGACGTCGCAATAGATAACAAAGTCCTTAGAAAAATCTGGTGGTAGCAACATAGGTGCGGAAGTCAGGCGTCTTTTCAGTTCCTGAAAACTATGCTCACACTGTGGTGTCCACTCGAACTTTTTATCCTTCTTGAGGAGTTCAGTTAGAGGCTTTGCAACCTTGGAGAAATTCTCGACAAAGCAGCGACAATAGCTCGCTAGACCAAGAAAACTCCTAACTTGCTTAACCGATTCAGGTTGAGTCCAATCAAGGACAACTTGAACTCTCTCGGGATTGACAGCAATACCCTTACCAGAGATTACGTGTCCTAGATAGGTCACTTCTGGTAACCAGAATTCACGTTTTGAAAACTTCGCATAAAGGCGATGCTCTTGAAGTTTTATCAATACCAGCCTTAGATGCTCTGCATGTTCTTGTTCATTCTTCGAGTAGATGAGAATATCATCGAGATATACCACGACGAATTTATCCGAATACTCCATGAAGATTGAATTCATCAGACGAGAGAAAGTGGTTGGGGCATTGGTTAATCCGAAGGACATGACGGTGTACTCGTATTGGCCATAACGAGTAACAAAAGCCGTTTTGGAATGTCCCCGTTCTTGATCTTGATTTTATGGTATCCCAACCTCAAATCCATTTTGGAGAAGACTGAGGATCCAGCGAGCTGATCGTATAGGTCGTTGATCCTGGGGAGCGGATACTTGTTCTTTATGGTGACCAGATTAATTGGTCGGTAATCTACAACCATCCGATCCGTTCCGTCTTTCTTCTTGATGAAGAGGACGGGGCAAGCCCAAGGAGAAGAGCTAGGACGAATGAAACCTTTATTCAAGGCCTCATCTAGTTGCTTCTTAAGTTCGGCTAACTCCAGGGGTTCCATCTTATATGGTCTTCTGGCTATTGGGACAGTTCCCGGAACAAGGTCTATCACGAACTCTACATCTCTGTCAGGTGGAATTCCTGGCAGTTCCTCTGGAAAAACATCCGGGAAGTCACGGACTACCGGAATGTCTTCAAGTTCCGGAAGAGGGTTGGCATTCAAGGAATAGAGTTGGCATTTGGCAGCTCGAGTAGAGACATTTACTATCTCACCCGAGGGATGGGTAAGCTAGACATTTCTAGAATGAGTATCAATCTTGGCATAGTGAGCTGACATCCAGTCCATGCCCAAGATGATATTAATATCCGAAGATTTCAAGGCTATCAATGAGGCTAGAAAAACTAGCCCGTCTACTAGAGTTTCATTGTCATAGGTTATCCTAGAGGTTTGCCATTTACTACCAGGGGTTTGGACAACCAATGGGATTGGCATATCACAAAAAGACATGTTATGCAACTGTGCATAACTTTCTGAAATGAAGGAATGAGAAGACCCAGTGTCAAAGAGAACGGACGCTGGGTGATGATTAACAAGAAGCGTACCCAGCATGACGTCGGGATCCTCTGCAGCTTCTTCTGCTGACACATAGTTCACACGGCCACGTGCAGGAGTTGGCTTCACATAGTAAGCTTTTCCCGACTTGGCCTGCCCGACGGACATTCCGGGTTGCTTGGCACCCACATTCTGAGGACACTCACGGGAATAGTGCCCTGGTTCTCCACACTTGTAGCATATCACCTGGTTGGCACGTGGTGCAGCATTGCTAGCTGGACCACCATAAGCTTTTGCTGGAGGGTTGGCCTAATTCGTCTGAGGCGCCACGTAGGATGGCCTCGGAGTGTATCTTGGCGGCAGAGAACTGTTCGGAACCCACAGCCTGCGTTTTGGAAACGCGGAACCAGAAGACGAGCAAAAATCACGGGAGTGCTTCCTTGTGGCTTCGAAGTCAGTATGACCAGTCTCGGCACTGATCGCCTTGTTGACCAGGGCTTGAAAGCTTGCACACTCATGGAGGCGCAGATCACGACGGAGCTCAGGGCTCAGACCCTTACGGAATCTCGCTTGCTTCTTGGCGTCAGTAGACACCTCCTCTATTGCATAGCGGGCGAGGTTACCGAACTCGCGGCTATAGGCATCCACAGTCAACTTGCCCTGAGTGAAGGCACATAACTCCTCTCTCTTTCTGTCCATCAGGCCCTCTAGAATATGGTGCAGACGAAAAGCTGGACTGAAGTCTGCCCATGTGGCTACTGGTTCAGCGGGACGCATAGCTTCAAAGTTCTCCCACTACAAATTGGCGGCTCCCTCGAGGAAATATGCCGCAAAGGTCACCTTGTCGGCCTTAGACACATTCGCAGAGCGAATCTTGCGTGAGATGCTGCACAGCCAGTCATCAGCATCGAGGGGGTCGACGGAATGATGAAACTTTGGAGGATTCAGCTTCACAAAGTCGTTGAGGGACACTGCGGCATTCCTAGGCTGACGAGCCGTATTCTGCTCAATACGCTCTAGCAGTCGATTGGTCTCCCTTTTGTTTCTCTCTACCTCAAGCATCACTTCCGCCAGAGAGGGCAGGTGAGGCAGGTCTTCCTGCGACGCTTGACTACCCTCGCCTTGCTCATGACCAGGGGCACGGTTCAACCTGGTGAACACCATCCTGACAAACAAACTCATAGCTTAGACCAATATCATATCAATACTAGCTATGGATTAAGAATGTACTGAACACACGGAATGCGGAAATGAATATCCGAACAACATGGTAACAAGCAACTGCTATATATACACCATGGTTCATACACACCCTTACATAGTTCAGTACAAACTTACTCGAAGAGCAAACTACTGAAATTATGAAACTACTCATCAGAGGCTTACAAGCTTCCTATACATTATTTATCTAGGCCTCCGGAATTCATTTCACATTACAGGCATACTTCACAAGTCACGCAGGACTGTGAATGTACGGCTACTACCATACTATCCTTCCGCTCACTGCTCAGGCATCCGCATAGAACACCTCATATAGATTACCTCCATGACCTGGAAGCTCAACCTGCGGATCAGGAAACACTCTAGCCTGAGATCCCTGGGATCCATAAGGACACGGATGTGGCCTTGGTCCCCTGACTGGTGGTAAGAGGGGTCCCCGAAGAGGTGTGACTCCTCCTATAGCTGGCCAGTCAACGTGGGCCGGAAGATGGGTCCTAACAGGGTTCAGCATCTCCATATCTCCGTACCCTGTCTGGACTACCGGTGCCAGCTGCGTCAAAGTCGTCCACAGACGGGCACGGGTAGCATAAAGCTCCATGCGGAGACCACGAGCATCCCTGTCTCTGTTCTCTGGCATCTCAACAGTGGACTGCAGTAGTGGATCCTCCATAGAATAATCAAAATAGACTCCACTGAGGTATCCCTCTTCACCAGGCTGAGAGGCCGGAACATAGCAGAACTCCGAATTCTATAGCAGTGCATGTCTCGCTCTCATAATGGTCAGCATTGAATAGGCAGCATCTTGTACTGCCATGTCAAGAGTGACTCCCAACCCATAGGACCAATGGATTGGCTCCTCAGCTCCATGGTAGTCTGGAAATACCCTAACAGTGCAGATGTCCTCGCTCTGGTTGAAGTCTCGGTACTGTTCCTCCACTGTGTACTCGGGGTACCAGCGGTAACCGCACACCGACATCACCTTGACCAGCATGGCCGTATGACCCGGTACATCAATGCACCTGGTCAGACGTACCACCTGACGAGAAGGACGGCTAGGCATCTGTAAATAGAGAGTAATGCAAAAGTATTAGAGCTCTGAATGCAAAATTGGGCAGCATGACGGCTGTAAATGCTCAAAAACAATTTTTGACACATCCCAAAATGGAATAGCGTAACCACTCAACTATCAAGTTCAACTCTCTGATCATCAAACTTACTTCCTTTTTCATAGGAATGAAAGAAACCCAATATCTCTTGACCCGTAGTCCTATAATCTACCGATCAGAAAGACGAGCCTAGAAGAAGATGAGTAACCTAGTCCTTAATTCCCGCAGAAAAGACGAGGATGACCAGAATAGAATAACTTGAGAAGAGAACAAGAGTCTTACGTTCCCTTCCACAAACAATTCCCTTATATATAACTAAAGCAATTCTGGACTCAACTTCGACCAGTTTGGCTTAGTAATCCTACAGTCAGTCAGGCTCTGATACCAACGCTGTCGGGACCCCAATCCTAAGCCATAGGAATCCCGCGCATAACACATCGCATCCCTTTGCGGTCTCACACACGGTTAACTCCACGGCTGCAGCCTTACCTTAGCCGGGACCGTTTGCGTCTTTTGACTCACGTATGCAATAGTGTCGCTAGCATTCCAATGTCAAAGAACCCGGATCGACATGTCTAGTCATAAACAAAAGTGGCAGTACCGCACAAGGACAGGCATACATGACCCAACAAAGCAGGTGTCGGTCATCAGCGAATGTAGACGAGTCGTAGCAAGCTACAAGGACTCCATTACATCGCGTGACATTTCCCCAAAGGGGACAAACACAACAGCTAAGAAGGACACATGCCGGTCAACCAATGTGTCCGGAGCAGCAGCGAACTACCAAGGCTCATTGGATCACAAAGGGGCATTTCCTTGTAAGGAGTGCTACTAAAATTCACGACTAGGTAATCGAACCCCATACATATCAAGTACGACACACGTACGCATGGCATACCGATATGTATAGATACATCGATGGCATCACAACATAACCATAAACATACAAGCTTTATTTAAGAGGCTCTAAAGAGCCACACATAAAATATTACACATTAAGGGCCTCACGACCCATAATAGCACTCATTCAGTTACAAGCCAGCGGAAGAGTTTAAACTATCTGAGTACAGACAGGGCAACTAGAAGGCACATGGCCTGACTATACTACACACCCAACGTAGGGCCAGATCATAGCTGGGACACCAGCTACTCGTCGTCGTCGATGTCACCGAAGAACCCCCCATTAGGGTCATTAGCAACCTCTGCAACATTTATTAAGCAAACATGAGTACGAAGGTACTCAGCAAGACTTTAGGATAACTAACTACTCATGCAAGGTATAAAAAGGGTATTGTGGGGTTTCATGCGGAAAGCCAGCATTTGACTCGTGGCTAGACAACTTGCATTTTTAAATAATTTTGACAACTTGATTTCTCGCACACGAGTCCACTAACACCACAACAATACACCATCGTGGAATCATTCCGTCACCATTCGGAATTGCCGTCCACGACACTCACGCTTATCTTGACAATTTTATGAGTAGCCATTGAAGTTATCTATGAACAACATATGTCTCCAAGTAGTCCATATCCGCGGACGCGGCTATTCGAATAGATCATAACCCTGCAGGGGTGTACTTCGTCACACACGCTCTCGCCACTTATCGCCATGTGCACGTCATGCACCTCGGCAACCTTCAAGCGGAAGCCTAGCGAGGGAGTCGGCCACGACCGTTAACCACACTAGTACCTAGTCCAGGTTTATCGCTTATCTGAGAGTAACCCGTACGGAAGTCCAGCCGAGGTTTCCGCCACGGCCTCAAACGATGTGCCACTTGGTACACTGTGCCATTGCCTACCGCATCATGGCCCACCTCTCAGGTCAGCACCATGCACGGCCTCCAGCATTACTATAAACACCAGAAACTACTTGCAACTCCTGGACCGAGTACTAAGCGATTAATAGGCCGAGCGGGGTCATATTTCGGGGCCCAGAATGTGGTAGTATCTAGTCTTGGATTACATACACGGAACTCAGTTCCTATGGACGGTTCCAATGAAACAACCCGCCATGTATTCCTACACAGCCTTTCACCGGTACCTTTACCAAATCAGGTTCAACACACAACCTTTGCTTACCGAACACATTCTCACAATTCTGTTCATCCCCCAGATGACAGACCATACACAACTCTCAGCATAGCATGCGTAGTAGGATAAGGCACAACATAGCTCAAGCAACTATCAGGTATGCTAGGTTGCAAGGTTCGGCTATTTACTGTGACAAGGTTAGGTCATGCAAAGGAAGTGGTTTCAACTAACGTGGCAAAAGCATTTGAAGCATTTGATCCTAATGCAATAAGTAAGTGCAGGAGCAAGAACATGGGATTTATCGGGATGATCAAAATGGTTGCTTGCCTTGTTGCTCAGAGGAGGGACAATATCCGTCAGACGGATATTCGGTGGAATCCCGGGGTGCGGAGCCTACCGAGATGAAGGACAACAGTCAATAACAATGATATGCAAACAAGATGATGCATGAGCATGGCATGAGAATGCAAGGTGGTATACTAATAAGGTCAACATGTATTAGGTTTGAAGTTGATTTGAATCACATTCAAATATCAATTCAAACGAGGTTTTCTCGGATACCGATTTAATTGATTCGACCTGATGCTCAGATCAACTTGATGTTAGCATGCATGAGATGTCATGTTATGGTACTAGTTTGTTATTAGAACAATGTTTGATCATGTCAAACATAATGAAATTTGAATATTTTCCAAATTCCATTTCTAAAGTATTTATAAGAATTGACTTAGTCATTAATCTACATGTTTGGGTTCTGTAACTTTTTCAAACATGATTGAAAATAGCATATTCAGATTCCTTGAATTTTTCTAATACTTTTTCATATATAAATTATTTTCATTGGAGTTACAGATTAATTTCTATGAATTTTTGAAGTTTTAAACATTTCTGGAATTATTTTTATACTGGAAAATACTTTTATTGCATCAGCATGACATCAGCAGGTCCATTTCTGCACTTAGCCGGGGCTGATCTGGCCGGAGATGACGCCGGCGACGAGCTTGGCGGAGGCCAAGGTTCGGGCGTCATCGAGGTCATCGATACAGAGAGAACTACGCACGGTTCTTAGCTCCTACACCATCTACGCGACGGCCTGAAGCTGCTGATGCCCTCGGAAGGACGAGCTGATCACCGGAGGGCTACCGGCGACGAGCTGCAGCGGCGGATCTTGTCGGTCTCCGGTGGAACTAGGCCTAGAGGAGGGGATCGACGGGGAGATCTTAGGGGAAATGACCGCATGCTCACGGGGAGTGCAGTGGTGGTGCTAGTCTGCTCGGGGATGGCCCGGAGAGGGAGAGCGTCGACGGCGATCTTTGGTGACCCGAGGAAGAAGACGATAGCTGCGCGTCGATTCACTGCATCTCGGCGTCGGGCTCGTGGCTAGGAAGCTTCAGGGGGTTGCGGCGGAGCTAATGCGCGGCTCAGAAGGAAGGGAGGTCGGCTAGAACGACGACGAGCTCGAGCTCTGCTCGGGCTCCAATGGCGGCAGAAGGAGGGAGGAGAGATCCGAGAGGAGGGAGAGAACTGGCGCTGGGAATGGATAGCCACGGGCTCGGGGAGCTTATCCCCGGCCTTGCTAGCGCGAGGCGGCGGCCAGGCAGGCGCACAGGTGCATGGCCGCGCCGGAGTACGTGGCGGCCACCTCCTGCTGCCCACTAGCGGGGGAGGAAGATGACAGGAGTTGAGATGGGCCGGGCCAAGTGAGCGACAGGTAACTTCTTTTCCCTTTTTTCTCTGTTTTGTTTGTGTTTTGCTATTTCACTGATTTTCTATTTATTTCAACTCCCATATAAAATGTAAAAACTATGTTGAGCACCCTAGAATATTTGTTGGAATAATTCCAACCATTCCTAGAGTTTTCAACATTTTTGAAAGTTTAAAGTTTCTGTTTTCAAATTTAAAACTTGAAACCAGTAGCTTTTTGCATTTATTTAAAATGCTTAAAGTGTCAAGAAAATAGTTTTCTTCATTGCTCATTTACTTTCATGATTTATCAGTAAGCTTGAACTTTTCTTGAGACCATTTTGGGTTCATTGATTTTAACTAGTTTGAGACTTCCTTTATTTAAAGAAGTGGCTACGGTTTGAGTTTTTCCTTCACCTCTTTCTTTGTTCTTGTTGAAAGTTTCTTAGATGCAATGCAAAGAAGACATGAGCACAAGACTAACTTGCTTAAGGTGTCAGGGATGTCACACTTGTATTGAAACTATTGTAGTATATGGATATATATGAAACTTTGTATGCATGTGGATGAAACTGGTGTAATATATGGTTTGGTACGGATGGAACTTGCATAATATGTATGTACTATGGATGAAAGTTATTTTAATATGGTTATGAGTACGGAAAAAAATTTATTTATGAATATATATATATATATATATATCCTGATTATTGTGAAAAATGCTGGATATAGTAAGAAATAAAATAAAAAGGGGTTGGTTCCCCCCTTTGCCATCTGCCCCCACATGGCAAAGGGGGGATGGCAGACGGCAAAGAGGGGAGAGAGAGGGGCTTGGTTCCCCCCTTTGTCGTCTGCCCCCTCATGGCAAAGGGGGGTTGGGAGACGGCAAAGAGGGGATAGAGAGAGGGGCTTGGTGCCCCCCTTTGCCGTCTGCCCCCTCATGGCAAAGGGGGGATGGCAGATGACAAAGAGGGGAGAGAGGGGGGCTTTGTTCCCCCCTTTGCCGTCTGCCCCCTCATGGAAAAGGGAGGATGGCAGACGACAAAGAGGGGAGAGAGAGGGGCTTGGTTCCCCCCTTTGCCGTTTGCCCCCTCATGGCAAAGGGGGATGGCAGACGGCGAAGAGAGGAGGCCTGCCGTTAACACTTAACGGGACCGTTGGTGTATCTGCCGTCCCATTTAATTTGTCGTCTGCCCCTCATGGCAAACATTCTTTGCCGTCCGCTTTAAAAAAGAAGACGGCAAAGAACCTCTTCACCGGATTTTTTTGCCGTCTACTTTACCGTCTGCTGACCGATGACAAAGCCTTTGCCCTCCGTGGTTCCCCCCTTTGCCGTCTGCCATGGCAGACGGCAAATTTCTGAACTTCAGTAGCGATTTCCTTAGATATCGTCATGACTTTGCGCGGTTCTATCAATTGCTCGACAGTAATTTGTTCACCCACCGTGATATTTTCTATTTTGAGAGAAGCCTCTAGTGAACACTATGGCCCCCGGGTCTACTCCACACCATATTTTCAGCCTTACCCTTTTTCTTCATTTCACTTTCCGCCTTCAGATCTCACTTTGCAATCAATCTTGAAGGGATTGACAACCCCTTTATAGTGTTGGGTGCAAGCTCTTTGTGTTTGTGCAGGTACTGTGCACTTGACGAGATTCTCCTACTGGATTGATACCTTGGTTCTCGAACTGAGGGAAATACTTACTGCTCCTGTGCTGCATCACCCTTTCCTCTTCAAGGGAAAAGCCAACGCAAGCAAGTCTCCATCAACGTGTCAAATTCTGGCGCTGTTGTTTGAGAAGTAGCAGTAGGTCAAGGCGATTCCCGTGGGATCCACCACCCACCAGGGCGCGCCGGAGGCCCCTGGCATGCCCTGGTGCCTAATGGGCCCCACGGTCCTCCTCACGTGACCTCCAAAAGATTCCGGGGTCTGTTCTTGCAAGACAAAAAATCTCCAAAAATTTTTGTGGCATTTGGACTATGTTTGGTGTTGATATTCTGCAAAGTAAAAAATAAGCAAAAAATAGCAACTCGCACTGGGCACTAAGTTAATAGGTTAGTCCCAAAAATGATATAAAGTTGCTAGTAAATGTATATAAAACATCCAAGATTGATAATATAATAGCATTGAACAATCAAAATTATAGATACGTTGGAGACGTATCACCCTTGCCGTAGGTCCTCGAGACGGGGCGACATGAGCACTGATCGTTTCCGCGAGCTGCCAAGTCACTATTGGGTTTGAATATGTGATCTCAGTAGGCCTTTGGCCTTTATCGCACTTACCACGACACATGAATAAGTATGGGCACTCTTTGTTGTACATTGTCTCGGAAGTTCTTCAGATATTATAGTGAGCGGCATGTGCTTTTGGTTAAGAGGTTGTTAGGACTAATCTGCAGGAGTGTAAAAGGCGATGGACCCAAGACCCTTGAGCACTTAGGAGTAGACCGGCGTGTTGCCCTCTGTTTTGAGTCTAGGCAGGACTACAGTGTGTCGATCAACTGAGGTCGGGAAGGATCCAGGAAAGTGTGTCCGGCCAAAGTTAATCGAGCGTGTTGGCTAAATTGGTGCACCCATGCAGGGAAGTATATCTATTCGAATAGCTGTGTCCACGGCAATGGACGCTCAAGGAGTATCCTCATTTTCTATAACTAGAACTGGACACTTGTGATATTAAATTGAATTGTTTCCTCCAGGATCACTTCCTCGCAGGGAGTTGAGGAAGGATCTCTCGACCTTGCTACTACATGCTTGTGTATGTTTTTCTATTCTGAACTCTTCTAATGTTGCAAGACACTGAATATGCTAGTATTTGATAGGAGTATGTATTTCCCATCTCTTCTGCATTTCTTTTGCTCAGTCCAAAGATATAGCCCCATTCCTTTGATACCAATGTATATTAGCGTAGTTTTTATGTAATTCATGCGAGTACATTGGACGAATACTCACTGTTGCTTTGCTTCCCTTTTTCCCTTCGATACGTTTGCCGTGATCAGATGACGGAGCCCACTAGCCAGTTGATCCCATTGATGACTACTACTACCCCAACGGAGCCTACTACTACGTGGAGGCCACTAACGACCAGGAGTAGTTAGGAGGCTCTCAGGCAGGAGGCCTTGCCTTTTCGATCCATATTTATGTTTGTGCTAGCCTTTTAAGGAGTAATTGTTATCTTATGTTTATAATCAGATATTGTTGCTTCCGCTAACTCGTATGTACTCAATCTTATGTATTCGAGCCCTGGAGGCCCTTGGCTTGTAATATAAAGCTTGTCTTATTTTATTTGTGTCCAGATTTGTGTTGTGTTATCTTCTCGTGAGTCCTTGATCTTAATCATACGCATTTGCATGTATGATTAGCATATGATGAAGGCTGGGATGTCACAAGTAGGTATCCGAGCCGATTTCCTGTATGTAGCCCTCTTTCCAACTCCTTGACTGAAGTTGAGTAAAATAAGTTTACTAACATTGTTGTGTGGCTTACTTGCTCGCATCGCAAATGGGTGGTATTGGTATCTTTTACTACTCTTCGTTACCCCGGATTCTCATCTGTTTTCTATTTTGGTTATAGATTTTGCTAACTCTAACATTAGGTTCTCATGATCACATCCACCAAAGAGTCGTCTTATCAACAACCGATTATTTTCAAAGTATGATGCACAAAGTGTGATTTGACATCTTTGAACCTCCTTGTTTCAGATGCTTCCCGAAAGGTAGCTCGTGCATCAGACTATAGTTGTCAATGCGACTGGATTCCCGACTATCCCGGTCGGCCTCTTGACTAGGTTGGGATATCATTTGTACCCCGAGTACTCTCTTTACAAGGACTACCGCTAGTTCAACCAGGAGTAGCACCACGCTGTGGTTCCTATCTTCAATTGATAGAGCATCTCCATCACTGAGCTACACACCTATCATGGTATTGGAGTGATTGTTGATATGGGAGTCCATAATGCTGCCAATGTTGCTAACGTCCATCTCCGCGCAGAGCACCCCCGCTTGGGATGAGAGTGGGAACTACACAATTATCTGCACCCCTTACGTGTGTTGTCATTACGACCCATGGGTTTTGGTTCAGTACACTGAGGTTGTGGATCGTGTTGTCCAATCTCTTGTTGTCGAGTTTTATGCCACTCATACTCGTATTTATGATGGTCTAACCCAGTTACCGCCAGCAATCTGTGCGAGGATGCATCTAGAGTACATACTTTACCCATGCAGGACATACCACCAGGTGTTGAGTGGTATGTAGTTCGAGGTTGTACTCCTCCACGTGGTCCTTTGCACCCCGGTTGGTACCAGGTTCTGCACCAGAGTGTTCACGGAGTAGAGGATCCTTATATCGAGGGTACCTTGCGCCGTCACCTGCATCTACCAAGATTTAGTTGTTTTATCCGACGTTGATGTAGCATATCGCTATGTCCCATTGTTGTATCCCTCTACCTCGTTCCTGCGTGCCGCCTAGTTCATCCAGGTTATTTACCTTTCCGAACATGTAACCCCTGGTTTGTAATAGACCTACACATGGATCTGTATGTCATATTTGTCGGTATAATAAGGAATGGCATCCCTTAATTCCCCTAACTTAGGCACGGGTAGCCGCAGCTCCCTATCTAGCAACTCTTTGGGGGTCATCCCGAGCCCCGAGGAAAACATGACCAAGGCCTATGCGGGGCGGCAAGGCCCCCACCGGCTTCTGCAGGCATCCTATCATGGGGCCCGACAAGACCCTAGCCCACCAATCCTCCATTCTACATAATGATGGAGTTGATTGTCTACATCAACCGAGGTGTCGAGGGGGCACACAGACGGGCAGGGCTGGTAGGGGTACGCGACCGTAGCGGCGGGCGTGTCCGAGTCGCAGTGACACCCGTCTTGAAGTGTGGTACCAAGACAAAGAGGTAGCTCGGCGGACGACACACAGTGAGAGGCAATCCTTGCCGGGAGACACCGTCGGCACGCCACCTCATGGTCCATTTAATGCACCTGTCCCAGTCCATCAGAGTTAGGTATTTTCACTACCCACTCTGGCAGGCAGTCCCATCGCTGTAGTTCGCATTGTACACCTAGTAAAATGACCGTTATAGCCACTTTGGTAACCCCTTTGTCCTATAAAAGGAGGTCCATGCCTACCTTTACAAAGGTCGGCACTGTGTCTAATCAAACACGTATCTAAGCCCTCGGGCATCCTTGCCGGGCCACTGCGCTCGTGTGCCTATTTCCAGCCAATTAATCACCACCAGTAGGATGTAGGGTGTTACTCTTCCGAGCGGCCGAAACCTATATAAATCCCCTCGTGCGTGGTCTTGCCGCCTGATGCTCTGTGTGCGCCAAAACCCCCCTGTCGAACCGTAAAAGGGCCTCGAGGGTCCCATAGATTTGCAACAATCGTAATATTTTTTATTCTTGGGAAATATGAGGCACCAAGTACAGAATTTCGTCACATTGACATCATAGAGGCTCCAAAATACCCGCGTGATCCTAAAAAATTTGAGCGAGAAGAGGACTAGAATTAAAATTCCTACATCAAGATTCCTCATGAAAGAAAAGAAGAGGATTAAAAACAATCCTACTCTCTGATCAATCAAGAGGTTTCCTAGGTCGGTATTACTGTGATACCAACTTTTAACACCCAAGATACGATCCTATCCTTATTTGCCATGAGGGCCTCAACCGAGATAGAAGTGCATCTTGTCGTTTTGCAAGAATGAATATCGTTGCAAGTACATGTAAAGAAGAGATGAGCATATGAAGTTGGCTTACACTCGCCACAAGTTAATCATGGTCATCTCAATACAAACATGCATTCAAGCACCATTAGAAGAAGAGGGTCCGACTATGGACGAAATCAAATGATAAAAACAATGTCCATCCTTGTTGTCCGAGGCTGCCAGCCTAGAACCATCCTAGGTCGATGAAGAAGTAGAAGAAGAAATTCCAAATAGAACAATCATCACGCTCATGTCAAAGTATCACTTTACATGTACCTGCAAATGTTGTTGTACTAATCTGTGAGCTATAGGTACTCGACAATCTCATTTTCAAAGGTACCAAGACTAGCAAATCTTAATGGGTGAGGTATAATTAAGTGGTGAGGCTGCAGCAAGCACTAAGCATTTATTTTGAGTGGCTAACTTACGAGTACAAGAATAAACATGCATGAACTAATAATGATCAAAAAATTATCTAGAACACCTACTCATGAGTCAAACATAACCCCACTATGTCCTCTCTCGGATGAGAAACTCACAATAAGAGACATTCATGGTTACGCACACAGTCGACATATTTGAATTGAGTTTACTTCAAGTTTGCTATGATAGGGTGTTAAACAAAGTTTCTAAGTTGCCACATAACCGTGGGAACGGCTTTCTGAAAGATTGAACCTTCCACGGGTACCCTAACTAGTCCATCACAAACTACCACAAGCAACCTTAGAGAGAAAACCTCAACCTCAAGGTAGCCCAAGGTATCTTTGATATCCTAGTGCACAAGGAATTCGAGAAAGGTAAAACAAATCCACAAAGACCACACGACAGGCCAGATCCCAATAGGAGCCGCATGTATCTCTTGCTCAGGGCAGTACTAGATGGTCAAGACGTCGGGTTGGCTGAAACCCCAGGTGACCAGGGGCGTCCGAAATCGCCTGGTTTGGACCAACACTCATGAGGATCACTGGTCCAAGTGGTTGATTAATTATCCACAGGGTGATCTTGCCTTATGCCAATTTTAGTTGTTATTAAGCAAATAATAAAAATGTTGGGCCTTGCCGAAAGAGTTTTATCCCAAAATGAAAATCAAGGGGGTCCCCATAACACCCCAAACATGTTCAGAGCGCTCAATATGGAACGTAACACCGGTACACAAGTAACTAGGGCGGTAAAGATGGAACAAAATACCTAGCCAAAAGACCAAGCCTTCCAACTTTTAGCAAGTATATATGTGCAGTAAATTAAATAGAAATAATATTGTGATATAACAAGAAATCCAACTATTCACATGGAAAACAACAACACCTGCATCTAGCAACACCGTAAGAAGGGTTGAGGAAGCGGTAACATAGCCAAACAAAGTTTGCTGGGATGTGGAGGGGTTAGAGGCTTTTCATGGCAATGTTTGGAGGCTTGACATAACAAGTGGTAGGCAGCAAGACATTGTGATAGAAATAAGACAACTAGCATAGCAATGATAGTGGTGGTATCTAGGAAAAGATCATCTTGCCTGAGATCCCTCTTGGAAGAAGAACGAATCCGTGAAGTAGACAAACCAAGATAGTCAAACGAATTCTCACACTCCAACACGCTTGCGGAACTCTATCAAGAAGAAGAAATCTAGAAACAACAATCAACACGCTATAAATACCACAACATATGCATTACATGATGCACAAACACTGATGATGCATGTCTGGTTTAATTATGCAAGGCATGGCAGAGCACCGCAATCAACTTCTACACATTAAGTGAAGCACAATATGCAATGAGTTGCATATTGAATAAACTCCACTTTGGAATCATGTAGTTCACTCTTGTTTATTTACTCGCAAGTTTAAATGTTTATTAAACATGGCAAGATGTGAAGCATAAATCAACTATCTATCTATGCATTTTAAATGAGGTTGGAAGCAACTTATAGGATTTCCGAAATGACCCCATATGCTAATTTAGTAATTGGTCCCGATTTGAACTAAACACATTATATATATATTAAACAGAAAAATAAAGTGAACCAAGTGATTCTATAGGTCATTCTAGTTGATTTAAATATATAGATCATCTAAAACGGAGTTACGGTCTAAAATATATGACCAACACAAGATAATTTGACATGAATGCAAAATGTATGCAAATGAGAGCCACAAGCATGTTGAATCATGGATGCAACAAGATATTATGAAACCACATGAGATTCTAAGCAAGTTTAAATGAGGGCGGGACAACGAGTAACATACCGGAAGTCCCCATATGCAAATTAAGATTTCGGTAATGTTTTGTCTATAACACAATTTTTGAGTTGTTAAAGAGCAAAATAAATGCCACCATGGTATTCTCCACATTTTATAGTCAAATTACAAATCTGAAATATTTTAATTGGAGCTATGGTTATTTAGTTATGAATTAAATCATTTAACATGGCATCTACGCAAATTAAATGCAAACAACAGGTTAAACATTTTTATCATCGATGAAAGTTGGTTATTGTGAATCTACCCAAAACTCTACACATTTACATATCTATAGTTTTTACATATGATGCACGGTTATTGAGTTTTTATAGGCATGAAGATTGGGGTTTTTTCTGCAATATTGTAAACTCTCGATAATAGGACAAATTTGCAGAGAGGAAAAAATAACACCATGTGCCAAATCTGGCCGCGCGATAGCTACCAGGCGCACGGGTGGGGACTAACGCATATCACCATCGGGCTTCAAGGAGTTGGGTTGTCTCGAGGAAGCTACCGGGGTCGGCTCGGTTGTTGTGGCCGAGGCAAAGGTTGAATGCGGCCGGGCCTTGGACGGCATGGACGAGTCTCATGAGCAAGGCGCTCCACGACCCATGCGCTGGAGGCAAGCGAGGCGGCTTCGTCTACTTGGACGAGCAGGGACATTTGGCATGGGGTCATCGAGGCGGCTGCTAAACCTGCAATGGCTCGTCGGCAGTGAGCGGATGCACGAGGAAGGGCGGACTTGGGGCGGGGATGCCCATTCTCGATGGATTTGGCGCGCTCCGACGCGTCTCCGTGGTGGTGGGGTCGGGTAGCCATGGCAGGATGCTCCTGGAGAAGAGAGAGCCACAGGATGAGGTAGAGAAAGGGAACCGACGGGCGGAGGATAGGGAAGAGGAGATGCGAGACGCGTCGGTGGCCTCCGACAAGGCACCGGATAGTGGCGGGTGCAACGCCAACTGGTGTGGCGTAGCTCTGGATCGGGGCTCCTCCCGATTTGGATGCTCGGGACGACGGTTGCTTGTTCGGGCCCGGACGGGCCCCAGATGGGCTCGACGGGCCCTGTGTGGCTAGGGAAGAGAGGAGGCTTCGTGGGTGGTAGCTGGGGAATGGAGGGGCACATAATTAGAGGCTAGGGCGCTTGGGTTCTTAAAAAGGTAGGAGAGGTCGTCTATATATAGGATGGGGGCTAGGTTTAGCTAATTTCATCTGTTTTTGGATCGTTGGATTCCGATCGGGCTGTCCATAACAGAGGTATTAGCTAGGTGGTTCTAGTAGGTTGTGTAGAGGGGGTTGGGCTGAGAAGAGAGGGAGGTTTGCGGCCCGGCAGAAAGTTGTACAAACCGATTTTTTTGGGACAATTTGACCGACTATAGTGTCGCTATACATTTAACGGTTCAGGTATCAAACGAACACCAATTGCGATGAAATTTGGCAGGAGGCCTACCTAGATTAAAATAAGACCGCATGCCAACTTTGAACCCATTTCGAGAAAGTTTTATATGCACTTTTAAAAACAAGATTTAAATGATGTCACGAGCGTGTGTATGTGTGTGATTGGTCTCTAAATGGTCAACGATGCGAGCATGGAGAACTGGCAACTACAAACAAATGGAAGTTTTGAAAAAATGATAGCAACGGAGTGCCGAAGCAATGCAGATGATGTGAATGATGTGACGATGAATGCGACAAACAACTGAATCACACAAAAACAATGGAATGCCAAGGGAATCTTCTGGAGCATCGGTTTCGGGCTGTTACACGCAAGGTGCCGAAATGGATCTCCAGATAGCCTCCCGTCGGAAAGAGACTTGCGGTGGCGAAAAAGTGTTTTGGTACTACCTCTCGGGTTTTTAGGTTATTTAAGAATATATAAGTGAGAGAATGGAGTCAGGGAGGGCCTCGAAGGGCACAGAAGCCAACAGGGCACGACTCCCCTAGGCCACATCAGGTTAGCTTATGGGTCCTTGTGTGCCCCCTAGCCTTTTCCGAGGCTTGTTGGTCTTATTTTGGTCCAGAAAAAATCTCCAAAAAGTTTCAGGTCAATTGGAATTCGTTTGGTATGGTACACTTGAAAATCGAAAAACATGTAATAAATAACAAGTGGCACTGGGCACTGGGCCAATAGGTTAGTGCTCAAACATAATATAATTTATTTATTAAATACCCAAAAAGTTTTCTTGAATGATAATGTATCAGCATGGAACAATCAAAAATTATAGATACATTGGAGACGTATCAAACATCTCAAGCTTTATTCCTGCTTGTCCTCGAGTAGGTAAATGATAAAAGAATAATTTTTGATGTGACATGTTACCCATTATGTAAACTTATGCATGTATGCTCACTGAAAAGCGATGAATTAAAAAACATTAACATATCAATACTTATAGGTATAAGCAGCAAAATCATTGTTCTTTCAAAGTATACGATCCTCAAAGATTGTTTTACCCCCATTCATCTTACTATATTAGCAAGGCATGGCTCCATCTTCACCTCATTAATACAAATGTCAAGCACCATGATGTCCAAGTAAGGCAATTGGATCGTACTTTTTCAATATTCATCAACTTTTTATTCTTCACACAATACATGAGCGCGAACCATTGGACATAGCATATAGGTGGAATAAAATATGGTGGTAGGTTTCAAATGGGTAAAAAGTGGAGAAGATAGACTCACATCAACTAGGCGTACCAACGGGCTATGGAGATGCCCGGTGATAGATATCGATGCAAGGAGTAGGATTGCCATGCAAATGATGCACTAGAGCTATAAGTGTATGAAAGCTCCACTAAAGCTAAGTGGGGTGTGCATCCATCTTGCTTGATCATTAAGACCTCGAGCATTTGAGGACGCTTGTCATCGGAATAGACAAGCTAAGTTTATGAAAAAGTGATTCTCACTAGCATATGAATGATATAACAAGAGACTCTCTATATGAAAAACATGGTGCCACTTTGAGGCACAAGTGTGCTAAAGGATAGTCGCAAAGTCCCTTCTCTCTTTTTCTCTCATTCATTTTTTATTCATGGTTTGCTCATTTGGCCTCCCCCATTTTTATTGCCTCACTAGTACAAAGCTCTAATAATGATGATCATCACACTTTTATTTACTTACAACTCAATATGAAAAATGATAGGACTATATGACTCTGCATGAATGCCTTTGGCAATGTACCATGATGTGCAAAGATCTAGTGTGACATGTATCAAACATATGATGAACGGTGGCTTTGCCACAAATAGTATTCCAACTCTATATGATTATGCAAAGCATTATGATGATGAACGAACTAGTCATGTGAAGTGAAGATGGAATTTGCATGGCAATATTGTGAGAACGTCTATGGAAATGACATGATAGGTAGGTATGGTGGCTATTTTGAGGAAGATATAACAAGGTTTATGTGCAACAAAGTTTGTCATGTCAAGAGGTCTGGATGCATCGATGGAAGTTGCACCGATCTTCAAGGTGAGAATGGGCAATGCATGGTACCTAAGAGGCTAGCAAATATGAGGAAGTGAGAATGTGTATGTCCATGGTGTCACATTAGTAATAAATAACTCATATACTTATTGCAAAGTTTTATTAGTTTTATAAAAAATCAAAGTACTACTCGCATGTCGTGAGGGAGAGGGTTGGTACGAATTAACCATCGCGCGACTCCGACTCAAAACAACACTAGGATTTCAACGAGGAATAAAAATGCTCACACATGATCAACATGTCATTTTAGTTTTTTAAATGAACAATAAGTTTAACATATCTTGATATCTACACCTCTCTAAATTAATAATAATTCACTCACACCTTTTTCATATCACCACATCAATATCCTTAACCCATAATTTTCCTATATGTGCTACATGATGGTTCTAATTATCATTCATTGAACACCTATTATTTTTGATCTAGTCTTATGACCAATGCAAATTACTATCACTATTTATTTAACTCTCAAACAAATATAAGTGAATAACTAGATCATAATATTTCTATAAAGTCTACATGCCACCGTGCTAAAAAAGATATAAGTGAAGTACTACAACAATTGTTAAGCTCAAAAGATGTAAGTGTATCACATAGAGTTTCTAACAAATTATGATCACGACGTATCTCTCTCAAATAGGTGTGTGAGGCAAATGATGATTGTGGCAAACTGAAAGTAAAAGCAAACAAAAGGAAATGACGCTCCAAGCAAAACTCATGTCATGTGATGAATAAAAATGTAGCTCGAAGTGGCATACCGATGGGTTGAGATGTAAGAGGGGATACCTTACGGGGAATCCCCATGCTTAGAAGCTTGAGTTTGTCTAGAATATTACCTTTGGGTACCTTGGGCGTCCCCAAGATTAGTATTTTTCTGCTCCTCATTTCTTTGTCCATCGGGATAATACCCAAAACTTAAAATCTTCAGTCCTTATGCGCTAATGTTTTACCCCCTAGCTAGGCATATTGCATAGTAGCAAGTGTTGTCATATTTGACGTAAAGCTCCTTAATATGGCAACCATGGATAATAGGAACAATATGAGTCTTGAGAATAGGATCCTTTATCAGGTTTATAAAGTTGGGATGAACACTAATAGTTTTGAAATCTTCATTTGTTTGTGTAGGTGGTGTACTAATGCTCTTAGGAATGTATATGAACTTTGGACTTTTGTTTCATGAAGTACTCGCATTAGTTATAGATGGTGTGAAGGCGGAACCCACTTTTTCAATCACCTCCTCCGTTTTATTAATTCTACTAAACCTTTTTCTACCCTCTCATCAATAATAGTATCCTTTTCCTTTAAAGTTTTCAAAGTCATTCCTACACGTGACACAAGTTGAGTGATATGGTTATGAAGTCTTTTATCTAACTCCTCAATTGTTTCATTAGTAAACATTATCCTTTAAATAGCATCAAGCCTTTGCATAATATGTTCCAAGGTTAAATTTGTTTCATTAACGATAGTGGGTGGTGTTCCAACAAGATTGTCAATGGCATTATAGGCATCCAAAGTGTGACACATTAAGAAGTTCCCATCGGTGATGGTGCCAAGGACAAACCTATACCAAGTTTTCACACCAACATTAAGAAGCAAGGTAGTGGTGGATATCTTAGTAGTTGCTTTATTTTGAGCATAGAAAATGTTATACCATGCATCTTTCAAAGTTTCTCCTCCCCTTTGTTTAAAATTGACAACATCATTATTGGGAGTAACGCGAACGAAGGAAGAACTATCCTTGACTTCAAACAAGAAAACTAGTAACAAGCGAAGATAAATATTTTTTTATTTTTATTTTTTATGATACAAATTAAATATACCAGCAAGTAAGAAGGATAGAAAGCGAATGCAAATTTGTGTGAAGTTACTTGGTAGTTGACGATAATATTCCTTGGCAATGGCGCGAGAAATCCTTCCTGATACTTGTGATCTGCGTTACGTTTTCCGCGAAGAGGCATGGGTTATCATAGCACAACGTGGGTAAGTATTTCCCTCATTTATGAAATCAAGGTTTATCCAACCAATAGTAATACAAACCACAACCGTCTTCAGCGGCTGCACACAAAAGAACAAAGAACTTCCACCCAACGCGGGCAAGAGTGTTGTCAATCTCCTTGAACTTGTTATTTGCAAGATAGCGCGGTGTGTAGATAATTGTAGATAGTTGTAAATTGCAAAATAAAATAAAAACAAACAAATGGCGGAAAGGTATTCAAGGTTTTGTAAATATATGGTGAATAGACCCGGGGGCATTTTCCCTAATGGCTTCATCTCATGAAAAATAGCATACGGTGGGTAAACAAATTACTGTTGGGCAATTGACAGAAACGTGGTTAGTTACGCAGTATTTATGGCAATGATCATGTGTATATGCATCATCTCCATAAACAAATAGGAAGACTCTTACTTGCACCTTTTAATATTACTCCACTCATCGACCGCTATCCAGCATGCATCTAGAGTATTAAGTAAAACAGAGTAATGCATGGAGAACGATGACATGATGTAGACAAAGTACACACAAGAAATATGAATAAATCCCATAGTTTTATCCTTAGTATCAGCAAGACAAAGACATATTTTGTCCCCTTCTATCATAGGGATATAGAAATTCGCCAAGTTTAACCTACTATAACGCACCTCTCTCACTGAAGAAATATCAATCTGGTTGGCCAAAGTATTTCAATAGATCAGAGAGAATTACGAAGCTATTATAATCATGCACATAACAATCATATTAGTATTCAGAGAAGACTCAAATATTTATCATGAATAATCTGAACATATACCCACAATTCATAGGATCCCAACAAATGGTTCGGACAAAAGGAATTACATCGTGTGGATCAAAGCAAAGATGCGAGGATCATTGTATTGAAGATTAAGAGAGAGAGAGAGAGAGATTGCCATCTTGATACTAGCTACGAACACGTAGGTCTCTGGTAAACTAAGTACACATCATCATGAGGACTTCAAGGTTGATGAAGAGACCCTCTGTCATCGATCCCCCTTCGATAGGGTGCCGGAACAGAGCTATAGATAGCCTCCCGTTGTAATAGAGACTTGTGGCGGCGTAAAAATTGTTTCGGGACTGACTCTGGGGTTTTTAGGTTATTAGAGAATTGATAATACTATTTTTTCAACTTTCAACAAGTTTTATCAATCATACTATTTTTTATGTGAAATCATCACTCGACATGGGATTACATTGATAGATAGATCACGAAGCAAACACTCAAAACTAAATCATACTAAAACTTTCCTTCTTCTAAATCAAAGGATAACTAAGGATCTAACTGAAATAGGTAATGATGGTAAAAGTGGTGGTTATACGATACGAGCGCACCTCCCCCAAGCTTGGAACAAGCCAAGGGTGGTGCTCACACTCGTGTACTCAAGTTTCCTTCTTGGGTGATGGTGGCAGGCTTGTCCTCCATATTCCAATGCATAGGCTCTCAATCTAGGAAGGAAGAACGGGTCCCCGAAATTCTGAAACATGTAGCTATACTCATCCTCTTAAAATGAGATTCATACTCATAGTTTTGGTCTTCTAGATAGATACGTCTCCAACGTATATATATTTTTTGATTGTTCCGTTCCGTTATATTATCATTCTTAGATGTTTTGGACTAATCTATTGACATAGTGCCTAGTGCCAGTTGATGTTTTTTGCTGTTTTCTTCCTTCACAAAAAATCCATATCAGACGAGGTCCAATTGCCATGAAATTTTATGGAGATATTTTTGGACTAGACGAGGCCCACGGGGATCATTGCTGTTTTCTCCAACGTATATATAATTTTTGACGGTTTCATGCTATTATCTTGTCAAACTTTGGATGTTTTGCATGCCTTTTATTTATTTTCTTGGACTAACTTATTCACTCAGTGCCAAGTGCGAGTTCCTGTTTTTTCCATGTTTTGACCCCTTTCAGAGGAGATTTTGAAACGGAGTCCAAACGGAAGAAAATCCCCGAAAAGATTTTTTCTGGAACAGAAGAAGATCGGAGAGCTTGGGGGCCAAGCCAGAAGAGCCCCAGGGGCCCTATAAGCCCCCACCCCGTGGCCAGGGGGCGCCATGCAGGCTTGTGGGCCCCCTGGAGGTCCCCTGACCTACATCTTGCGCCTATAAATTCCCAAATATTCCCAAAAAAATCAGGGGAGCATCGTAATCACTTTTCGCCGCCGCAAGCTTCTGTCTCCGCAAGATCCCATATAGGCACGTCCTGGTGCCCTGCCGGAGGTGGGATTCGGAAACGGGAGGCTTCTTCATCAACACCATGACCTCTCCGATGATGCGTGAGTAGTTCACCATAGACCTACGAGTCCATAGCTAGTAACTAGATGGCTTCTTCTCTCTCTTGGATCTTCAATACAAAGTTCTCCATGATCTTCATGGAGATCTATCCGATGTAATCTTCTTTTGCAGTGTGTTTGTCGAGATCCGATGAATTGTTGATTTATGATCAGATTATCTATGAATCTTATTTGAGTTTCTTCTGATCTCTCTTATGCATGATTTCATATCCTTGTAATTCTCTTCGAGTTGTGGGTTTTGTTTGGCCAACTAGATATGATTCTTGCAATGGGAGAAGTGCTTGGTTTTGGGTTCATAACGTGCAGTGACCTCACCCAGTGACAGAAGGGGTAGCAAGGCATGTATCGCGTTGTTGCCATCAAGGGTAAAAAGATGGGGTTTTCATCATTGGTTTGAGATTATCCCTCTACATCGTGTCATCTTGGTTAAAGCGTTACTCTGTTCGTCATAAACTCAATACACTGCATGCATGCTGGATAGCTGTCGATGTGTGGAGTAATAGTAGTAGATGCAGAAAGTATCGGTCTACTTGTCTCGGACGTGATGCCTATATGCTAGACCATTGTCTTAGATATCGTCATGACTTTGCGCGGTTCTATCAATTGCTCAACAGTAATTTGTTCACCCACCGTGATATTTGCTATTTTGAGAGAAGCCTCTAGTGAACACTATGGCCCCCATGGTCTACTCCACACCATATTTTCAGCCTTACACTTTTCACTTCGTTGCACTTTCCGCCTTTAGATCTCAATTTTGCAAACAGTCTTGAAGGGATTGACAACTCCTTTGAAGCGTTGGGTGCAAGCTTGTTTGTTTTTGCGCAGGTACTTTGGACTTGACGAGGCCCTCCTTTTGGTTCGATACCTTGGTCCTCAAACTGAGGGAAATACTTACTGCTCCTGTGCCGCATCACCCTTTCCTCTTCAAGGGAAAAACCGACGCAAACCAGAGAAGTAACAAGAAGAATTCCTACGCGCCAGGGAAGGACTTTTGTTGCCGCAGCAGAAGAATTTCTGGCGCCGTTGCCACGGAAGAAGATCAAGTCAAGAACTCATCCAAGTAAGTGTCGCAAACTCATCTCTTCCATTTACTTTGTTTGCCAGTTGCCTCTCGTTTTCCTCTCCCCCACTTCACCAATTTGCCTTTTTCATTCGCCTTTTCGTTCGCCCTTTTTCTCGCCCGTTTTTTGTTTGCTCGTGCGCTTGCTTGCTTGCTGAAGTCACCATGAATGAAAACACCAAGCTTTGTGACTTCTCGAATACTAATAATAATGATTTTATTAGTACTCCGATTGCTCCCACCACTAGTGCGGAGTCATACGAAATCAATGCCGCTTTGCTGAATCTTGTTATGAAAGAGCAATTCTCTGGCCTTCCTAGTGAAGATGCCGCATCCCATCTCAATACCTTCATTGAGCTTTGAGATATGCAAAATAAAAAAAGATGTGGATAATGACGTGATTAAATTGAAGCTTTTTCCTTTCTCGTTGCGAGATCGCGCAAAAACTTGGTTTTCTTCTTTGCCCAAAAATAGTATCGATTCTTGGGACAAGTGCAAAGATGCTTGTATATCCAAGTATTTTACACCGACTAAGATCATCTCTCTCTGTAATGATATCATGAATTTCAAGAAACTTGATCATGAGCATGTTGCACAAGCTTGGGAGAGAATGAAATTAATGATTAGAAATTGTCCCGCTCATGGCTTGAGCCTTTGGATGATTATTCAAATCTTTTACGCTGGCTTGAATTTCGCTTCTAAAAATATCTTGGACTCCGCCT
The DNA here is from genome assembly GCF_904849725.1 of Hordeum vulgare subsp. vulgare. Lineage (NCBI taxonomy): Eukaryota > Viridiplantae > Streptophyta > Magnoliopsida > Poales > Poaceae > Hordeum > Hordeum vulgare. The sequence goes on along the minus strand of NC_058518.1, from coordinate 139,827,105 downwards.
CAGGTGGAATGTTCATGGAAATCACGTTAGGAGAAGCCCCAAAGCTCTTAGACAACATCATGACGAACTACTCTCAGTGGCACACTGAAAGGTCACCTACTAGTAAGAAAGTACACGCTATAGAAGAAATTAACTCATTGAGTACTAAGATGGATGAGTTAATGAATTTGGTTGCTAGTAGAAGTGCTCCTTTGGATCCTAATGATTTTCCTTTGTCTTCTTTGATTTAGAGTAGCAACGCTAGCTTGGACGTAAATTTTGTTGGTAGGAATAACTTTGGAAACAACAACGCTTTTAGAGGAAACTACGTTCCTAGGCCTTTTCCTAGTAACTCCTCTAATAAATTTGGCAACTCCTACAGCAATACCCATGGAAATTGCAATAGATTGCCCTATGATCTAGAGAGTAATATCAAAGAGTTCATCAAATCTCAAAAGATTTTCAATGCCTCCATAGAGGAAAAACTACTCAAAATTGATGATTTGGCTAAGAGCGTTGATAGGATTTCTTGTGATGTTGATGCTTTGAAAGTTAGATGTGCTCCTCCCAAAATCAACATGGATGAAACTTTGAAATCTATGCGTGTTTCCATGATTGAGATCCAAGAAAGAACCTCCCAAATTCGTGCTAGACATGAATGGCTTAAAAAGGCGTGTTCTCGTGATGAGAATCACGAAGATCTTAAAGTGCTTGGTGTAACTCCCATTTAATCTTTGTTTTCTTGTGTCAAACCTAATGATTATGGGGCTGGATATGAATCCACTTTGGTTGAAAAGTGCCCCACTGATTCGGAGTCCATCTATCTTGATGCTAAAAGCGTTAAAAGTGGAGTAGAAGATGTTAAAACTTTGAGTAGTAATGAAGCTACTACCGTCTATTTCAAGGAACTCTCCGCACGTTTATAGCCAAAACAAAGCATTTACCGATCATATCGTCGAAGCTATGATAAAATATCTTGAAGAGAAACTTGAATTGGAAGTCTCTATCCCTAGAAAGCTTCATGATGAGTGGGAACCCACCATCAAAATCAAAATCAAAAACTATGAGTGCAATGCTTTGTGTGATTTGGGTGCTAGTGTTTCTGCGATTCCAAAGTCTTTATGTGATATTCTGGGTTTTAAAGAGATTGAAGAGTGTTCTCTTAATTTGCATCTTGCTGATTCTACTATCAAGAAACCCATGGGAAGGATCAATGATGTTCTATTATTGCAAATAGGAACTATGTACCCGTGGATTTCATTGTGCTTGACATTGATTGCAATCCTACATGCCCTATTATTCTTGGTAGACCTTTCCTAAGGACTATCGGTGCTATCATCGATATGAAGGAAGGGAATATTAGATTTCAATTTCCTTTAAGGAAGGGCATGGAGCACTTTCCTAGAAAGAAAATAAGATTGCCTTATGAATCCATGATGAGGGCCACTTACGGTTTGAGGACCAAAGACGACGATGCATGATTCTATCGCTACTATGCCTAGCTAAGGGCGTTAAACAATAGCGATTGTTGGGAGGCAACCCAATGATTTTTTTTCTTACTTTCTGTTTTGTTGCGTCCACACTTTCATAATTCTGTTGTGATTGTGTTTTTTGTGTTTCCTTCTGTGTTTGAGCCAAGCAAAACCTTTATGATTGGTCTTGGTAATGGTTGTTTGATCTTGCTGGAAAAAGATAGAAACTTTCCGCTCACGAGATGTTTTTTCATTTTTATCCAGAAAGAGCTTTTGGTTGATTATTTTGCTGCTGATTGATATGCTTTTTCCCTAGACCTTCGTAAATTTTCAGATTTTTTGAGGTACCAGAAGTATACAGAGTATACAGATTGCTATAGACTCATCTGTTTTTGACAGATTATGTTTTTGTTGAGTTGGTTGCTTGTTTTTATGAAACTATGGTTGGTATCGGGGGGGTACTATCCATGGAAAAGTAAGAGTACAGTAGCCCAACATCAATATACATGGAATTCAAGTTTGCTACAGTACCAAAATAAGTGGTAGTTTGTTTTCTTGTACTAATGTTATCATAAGTTTTTGTTTAAGTTTTGTGTTGTGAAGTTTTCAAGTTTTGGGTGACGTTCTCATGGACAAAGAGATAAGGAGTGGAAAGAGCACAAGCTTGGGGATGCCCAAGGCACCCCAAGCCAAATTCAAGGACACCAAAAAGCCTAAGCTTGGGGATGCCCCGGGAAGGCATCCCCTGTTTCGTCTTCAATCCATCGGTAACATTACTTGGGGCTATATTTTTATTCACCACATGATATGTGTTTTGTTTGGAGCGTCTTGCACCATAGGAGTTTTTTATTTTTGTTGTGTCACAATCATCCTTGGTGGACACCTTTTTGAGAGAGAGATACATGCACTCATCGTGATTTTGCTAGAATGCTCATAGTGCTTCACTTGTATCTTTTGAGCTAGATACTTTTGCTCTAGTGCTTCACTTATATCTTTTGAGCTAGATACTTTTTGTCTAGCGCTTCACTTATATCATATGAGTTAGACACTTTTTCTCTTGTGCTTCACTTATATCTTGAGAGCACGACGGTGCGTGATTTGGTAGTTGGCTTATGCTATGAAAGAAGTCCCATGTGCTAGGTACCCAAAGAGGATACAAAAACCTCCATCTTCATGTGCATTGAGTAGAAAGAAAAGTTTCAATTCCTCTCAATTAGTTTTGAGACATGGATTTGTTAATATTAAAAGCTATGTTAGTAGGGTGTTGTGAATCTAGAAATACCTGTGTTGAAGTTAGTGATTCCCGTAGCATGCACGTATGGTGAACCGCTATGTTAGGAAGTCGGAGCATAGTTGATCTATTGATTGTCATCCTTTGTGTTGAGGTCGGGATCGAGCGATGGTTTACACCTACCAACCCTTCCCCTCAGAGTATGCGTTTAGCACTATGTTTTGATTACTAATAAGAACTTTTGCAACAAGTATGTGAGTTCTTTATGACTAATGTTGAGCCCATGGTATAGATGCACTTTCACCTGCAAGCATTGCTAGCCTCTCTAGCACCGCGCAATTCTCGCCGGTGCACAAACCCACCAAATTCCTTCCTCAAAACAACCACCATACCTACCTACTATGGCATTTTCATAGCCATTCCGAGATATATTGCCATGCAACTACCACCGTTCCGTCTCATGACTTGTGTCGTCACTCTCATATTGCCATTGCATGATCATACTAGATCATTGCACATCCCGGTACACTGCCGGAGGCATGTCCTATGGAGTCATCACCATTGTGATTTTTGAGCTTTGAGTAACTAAAAGTGTGATGATCATCATTATTAGAGCATTGTCCCATGTGAGGAAATAAAAAAAAAGAGGCCAAAGAGCCCAAAAACAAAACAAAAGTGAAAAAAGGAAAGAGAAAAAAAGAGGCCTAAGAGCCCAAATAAATAAAGAAATGAGAGAAACAGAGAGAAGGGACAATGCTACTATCGTTTTCCACACTTGTGCTTCATGTTAGAACCATGTTCTTCATGATTGAGAGCTTCTTGCTTTGTCACTACCATATGCTAGTGGGAATCTTTTATATAACTTGGCTTGTATATTTCAATGATGGGCTTCCTCAAAAATTGCCCTAGGTCTTCGTGAGCAAGCAAGTTGGATGCACACCCACTAGTTTTCCTTTTGAGCTTTCACATACTTATAGCTCTAGTGCATCTCTTGTATGGAAATCCCTACTCATTCATGTTGATATATATTAATGGGCATCTCCATAGCCTATTGATATGCCGAGTCAATGTGACCATCTCCACCTTTTTGTCTCACAACTACCACCACACTCTATTCCACCTATAGTGCTATATCCATGGCTCGCGCTCATGTATTGCGTGATAGTTATAAAAAGTTTGAGAAAGTAAGAGTGCGAAAACAATTACTTGGCCAATATCGGCGTTGTGCATGATTTACATTAGTTGTGTGAGGATGATGGAGCATAGCGAGACTATATGATTTTGTAGGGATAACTTTCTTTCCTTGTTATTTTGAAAGTTCATGATTACCTTGCTAGTTTGCTTGAAGTATTATTGTTTTAATGTCAATAGCAAACTATTGTTTTGAATCGTACGGATCTGAACATTCATGCCACGTGAAAGAAATTGCAAAGGACAACTATGCTAGGTAGCATTCCACATCAAAAATTCATTCTTTATCACTTCCCTACTCGAGGACAAGCAGGAGTTAATCTTGGGGATGCTCGATACGTCTCCAACGTATCTATAATTTTTGATGGTTTCATGCTATTATCTTGTTAAACATTGGATGTTTTGCATGCCTTTTATTCATTTTCTGGGACTAACTTATTAACTCAGTGCCAACTGCCAGTTCCTGTTTTTTCCATGTTTTTGACCCCTTTTAGAGGAGATTCTGAAACGGAGTCCAAACGGAAGAAAATCCCCGAAAAGATTTTTTCTGGAACGGAAGAAGACTAGAGAGTTTGGGGGCCAAGCCAAAAGAGCCTGAGGGGCCCCACAAGCCCCCACCCCGCGGCCAGGGGGCCGCCATGCAGGCTTGTGGGCCCCCTGGAGGTCCCGTGACCTAGATCTTGCGCATATAAATTCCCAAATACTCCCAAAAAATAGGGGAGCATCGTGATCACTTTTCCGCAGCCGCAAGCTTTTGTCTCCGCAAGATCCCATCTGGGCACGTCCTGGTGCCCTGCCGGAGGGGGGATTCGGAGACCGAAGGCTTCTTCATCAACACCATGACCTCTCCGATGATGCGTGAGTAGTTCACCATTGACCTATGGGTTCATAGCTAGTAACTAGATGGCTTCTTCTCTCTCTTGGATCTTCAATACAAAGTTCTCCATGAACTTCATGGAGATCTATCCGATGTAATCTTATTTTGCGGTGTGTTTGTCGAGATCCGATGAATTGTGGATTTATGATCAGATTATCTATGAATCTTATTTGAGTTTCTTTTGATCTCTCTTATGCATGATTTCATATCCTTGTAATTCTCTTCGAGTTGTGGGTTTTGTTTGGCCAACTAGATCTATGATTCTTGCAATGGGAGAAGTTCTTGGTTTTGGTTTCATACCGTGCGGTGACCTCACCCAGTGACAGAAGGGGTAGCGAGGCACGTATTATGTTGTTGCCATCAAGGGTAAAAACATGGAGTTTTCTTCATTGGTTTGAGATTATCCCTCTACATCATGTCATCTTGGTTAAAGCGTTACTCTGTTCGTCATGAACTCAATACACTAGATGCATGCTGGATAGCGCTCGATGTGTGGTGTAATAGTAGTAGATGAAGAAAGTATCGGTCTACTTGTCTCGGACGTGATGCCTATATGCTAGATCATTGCCTTAGATATCGTCATGACTTTGCGCGGTTCTATCAATTGCTTGACAGTAATTTGTTCACCCACCATGATATTTGCTATTTTGAGAGAAGCCTCTAGTGAACACTATGGCCCCCACGGTCTACTCCACACCATATTTTTTCAGCCTTACACTTTTCACTTCGTTGCACTTTCCTCCTTCAGATCTCACTTTTGCAAACAATCTTGAAGGGATTGACAACCCCTTTGAAGCGTTGGGTGCAAGCTTGTTTATTTTTGCGTAGGTACTTTGGACTTGACGAGGCCCTCCTTTTGGTTCGATACCTTGGTTCTCAAATTGAGGGAAATACTTACTGCTCTTGTGCTGCATCACCCTTTCCTCTTCAAGGGAAAACCCGATGCAAACTAGAGAAGTAACAAGAAGAATTCCTACGCGCCAGGGAAGGAATTTTTTTGCCGCAGCACGGGCCACTAGACATCACGACACCAAAGGCCCCTAGTGCGGCCTGGTGTCTCATGGGGCCCTCGGGTACCTCCTCCACCGCCTCTGAGATCTATAAATACCCCAATATTCAGAAAACCCTAGAGGAGTCGACGAAAAATCATTTCAGCCGCCGCAAGTTCCACAACCATGAAATCCAATCTAGAGCACATTCCGGAGAGGAACACGATCACGGAGGGGTTCACCATCCTCATTGGTGCTCCTTCGATGATGCGTTATTAGTTCATATCAGACCTACGGTCCGTAGGCGATAGCTAAATGACTTTCTCTCTTATTTTTTTTCTCAATACGATGGTCTGTTGGAGATCCATATGATGTAACTCTTTCTTTTGCGTTGTGTTGTTGGCATCCGATGAATTATGAGTTTATGATCAGATCTATGAAAACACATTCATGCTTGATTATTATAGACTCGTATTTCTTCTACGACATTTGTTTTTTTCTGGCCAACTTGATCTTTTATCTTTTGAAGGGAAGAGGTGCTTTGTGATGGGTTCGATCTTGTGGTGCTCAATCTCAGTGAGAAAAAGAGACATGACAATCATGTATCGTTACTATCAAGGATAAAACAATTGGGTATATTCCTACATGAATAGATCTTGTCTACATCATGTTATCATTCTTAAGGCATTACTCCGTTTCTCCATGAACTACATACACTAGATGCATGCTGGATAGCGGTCGATGTGTGGAGTAACAGAAGTAGATGCAGGTAGAAATGAGTCTAATTATCTTGGACCTGGTGCCTATATACATGATCATTGTATTGAATATCGTCATAATTATTTGTCTTCTATCAATTTCCCAACTCTAATTTGTCTACCCACCGTTTGCTATTTTTTGAGAGAAGACACTAGTGAAACCTACGGCCCCGGGGTCTACTTCACATAATCTATTTGCAATCTCTACTTTGCTACTTGTGTTTCTACTTTATTTGCTCTTTTGGTTCTAGATCTATATTATAAAAAAATTCCTTGCTGCATTCTGTTTGCTATCACTCTTATTTTCATTTATCAATCTATCCTTACTTTACCCACAAGGGATTGACAACCCCTCCATGCGTTGGGTTGCGAGGATTTGCTATTTGTGTGCAGGCGCTGCTTTCATAGTCTTGTGGATCTTCCAACTACATTGATACATTGGTTTCTTAACTAAGTGAAATACTTGTCGTCGCTGTGCTACATCACCCTTCAAGCTTGGAGGGAAACCAATGCATCATCCATACTAATCAAGATTTCAGGCGTCGTTGTCAGGGAATATCAAGTCAAGATCTATCAGTTTCTCTTTGATTGAGTGTATTTCTATGTTGCAATCTATGATAATTTGACCCAATGCCTACGAACAAAATAAAGCTTCTACTAAATAAATTTCGGATGTGGTGATAAAAGCTTTATAAGAAAAGTTAAAGCTAGAGATTTCAATTCCTAAAAAATTACATGATGAATGTGAGCCCACATGTGATAAAACCTTTAGAAGAAAAGTTAAAGCTATGCTCTATGTGATTTGGGTGCTAGTTTCCACAATTTCGAAATCTCTTTGTGATGTGCTTGGTCTCACCAATATTGAAGAATGCTCTCTCAATTTGCACTTGGGGGATTCTACTATTAAAAACCTATGGGAATAATTAATGATGTTCTTATTCTTGCAAATAGGAATTATGTGCCCACATATTTTATAATTCTTGATATTGAGTACAATTCGTCTTGTCCAATAATTCTTGGTAGACCATTCTTGCGTACTATAGGGGCCGTGATTGATATAAAAGAAGGGAATATTAAATTCCAGTTTCCACTAAGAAAAGGCATGGAACACTTCCCTAGAACTAAAATTAAATTACCATATAAATCAATCATGAGTGCAAGCTATGGATCAATCGCTAAGGATGAGATCACTTAAAATCTATGCTACATCCCTAGCTAGGGGCGTAAAACAACAACATTTGTTGGGAAGCAACCCAATGAATGAAATTTATTTTTACTTTTGCTTTCCGTTCTTTAGTGTTTTCACAATTATTCTACTGTTATAATTGTGTTTTTTTTGTCTTAGTTAGTGTTTGTGCCAAGTAAAGCCTCTCGAATCATGTGGGGTGTTAGTTCCTTTAATCGTCTTGAAAACATAAACGTTTGCGTACAGTAGAAACAATCCTAAAATTCAAAGAGACGTCAAAAGTGTCTGAATTTTTTACACAAGATTAATATACAAATTCCCTACTGTTAGAGCATATATCTCCATATGTGGTTTTGGTAATTGATGACAATTCCTATGGACTAATGGTTGCCTTAAGTTATATTTATAGGATTTGTCCATAGGCACTTCTTGAAGTCCATCTGTTGGGTTCAAGGAGTTTATATGATGACCAAGATGGTATTCAAGGTATTATCCAAAGAATAGTCATAGAGACACAAGGTTGATCAAGATCTCATACAAAGAGTAAATCAAGATGATCAACACACAAAGCGTACAAGATGTACCGAGAGGGATCAAGTGATCCCATGGTATGGTAGGCATTGTCCATTACGTGTTTGTGTACTAACCCATAGTCTTCGTGAGAGTTCTATGTGGGGTTAGGTGTGTCTCCATGGGCTTGCTTCTAGAGGAAGATCTCATACAACCCATGAAGGATGACTTCAAGTGGTGATCGTCATCAAGATTGCGGTGTGCAAGTTCAAGTGGATCAGCACGAAGATATATGCTACCTCTTGAGCTTGCGTTGTTTTTTCCCTTGAAGAGGAAAGGGTGATGCAGCACAGTAGCAATAAGTATCTCCCTCAGTTTGAGAACCAAGGTATCAATCCAGTACGAGTATCAAGACAAGTCTCAAAAGTACCTACGCAAAAACAAACAAACTTGCACCCAACGCTATAAAAGGGTTGTCAATCCCTTCACGATTAATTGCAAGGTGCGATCTGAAGGTGGAAAGTGCAACAAAGTAAAAGTGTAGAGCTGAAAATATAATGTGAAGTAGACCCGGGGGCCATAGTGTTCACTAGAGGATTCTCTCATGATAGCAAGTATTATGGTGGGTGAACGAATTACTGTCGAGCAATTTATAGAACCGCGCAAAGTCATGATGATATCTAAGGCAATGATCATACATATAGGCATCACGTCCAAGACAAGTAGATCGATACTTTCTGCATCTACTACTATTACTCCACACATTGACCACTATCCAGCATGCGTCTAGTGTATTAAGTTCATAACAAACGGAGTAACGGCTTAAGATATAAACCCCATCTTACTCCACACATTGACCACTATCCAGAATGATGTAGAGGGATAAATTCATGCAATAGATATAAACCTCATCTTTTTACCCTTGATGGCAACAACATGATGCGTGCCTCACTAACCCTTCTGTCACTGGGTGACGACACCGTACGGTATGAACCCAAAACCAAGCACTTCTCCCATTGCAAGAATTATAGATCAAGTTGGCTAAACAAAACCCACAAGGATACGAAATCATGCATATAAGAGATCGGAGGAGACTCAAATAGTATTCATAGATAATCTGATCATAAATCCACAATTTATCGGATCTCGACAAACATACCGCAAAAGAAGATTACATTGGATAGATCTCCATTAAGATCATGGAGAACTTTGTATTGAAGATCCAAGAGAGAGAAGAAGCCAACTAGCTACTAGCTATGGACCCGAAGGTCTGTGGTGAACTACTCATGCATCATCGGAGATGCAATGGTGTTGATGAAGAAGCCCTTCGTATACGAATCCCCCTCCGGCAGGGCACCAGAACATGCCCCAGATGGGATCTTCCGAAGACAGAAGCTAGCGGCGGCGTAAAAGTATTTTCGTGGCTCTCTCTAGCAGTTTCAGATTTTTGGAGAATTTATAGGCGGAAGAAGTAGGGCTAAGGAGCCACGGGGAGCCCACAAGCCTGCTAGGCGCGCCCCCAGGCCGTGCCTAGGGGGCTTGTGACCTCCCCCGGGGTCCTTTGCCTTGTTTCTCTAGTTCCCTGCGTATCCTCTGTTATGGAAAAAAATCATTCCGCAGGTTTTATTCCGTTTCGACTCCGTTTAATATTCTCCTCTGAAAAAGGTCAAAAACACGGAAAAAACAGAAACTAGCACTTGGCACTGAGTTAATAGGTTGTCCCAAAAAAGATATAAAATAGCATATTCATGCATACAGAACATCCAAAGTTGACAAGATAATAGCATGGAACCATCAAAAATTATAGATACGTTGGAGACATATCAAGCATCCCCAAGCTTAACTCCTGCTCGTCCTCGAGTAGGGAAGTGATAAAGACTAAATCTTTGATGTGGAATGCTACCTAATATATTTGTCCTTTGTAACTTCTGTCTTGTGACAAGAATGTCCAGATCCGTAAGATTCAAAACAATAGTTTACTATTGACATGAGAACAATAATACTTCAAGCAAACTAGCAAGGCAATCATGAACTTTTGAAATAACAAGGCCAAAGAAAGTTATCCCTACAAAATCCTATAGTCTGGCTATGCTCCATCATCCCCACACAACGAATTTAAATTATGCACAACTCTGGTATTGGCCAAGTAATTGTTTCCGCACTCTTACTTTCTCAAACTTTTTCAACTCTCACGCAATACATGAGCGTGAGCCATGGATATAGCACTATAGTTGGAATAGAGTGTGGTGGAGGTTGTGAGGCAAAAAGGAGGAGATGGTCACATCAACTCGGCGTATCAACGGGCTATGGAGATGCCCATCAATAGATATCAATGTGAATGAGTAGGGATTACCATACAACAGATGCACTTAGAGCTATAAGTGTGTGAAATCTCAAAAGGAGAACTAGTGGGTGTGAACCCAACTTGCTAGCTCATGAAGACCTAGGGCAATATGAGGAAGCCCATCATTGGAATATACAAGCCAAGTTATATAATCAAGATTCCCACTAGTATATGGAAGTGTCACAACAAGAGACTCTCTAGCATGAAGAACATGGTGCTATTTTGAAGCACAAGTGTGGAAAAAGATAGTAGCATTGTCCCTTCTCTCTTTTTTTGTTTTTTTTGTTTGGGCTCTTTGGCCTCTTTTTATTTTTTTGGTGGGAAACTTTGGGCTTTTTTTTATTTCCTCACATGGTACAATGCTCGAAAAATGATGATCATCGCACTTTTACTTACTCACAGCTCAAAGCTTAGAACAATGATGACTCTATAGGAAATGCCTCCGATAGTGTACCGAGATGTGCAACGATATAGCTTAGCGTATGATGTTGAAACATCTCGCTAGCTATCTTACGATCATGTAATGGCAATATGAAAGTGACAACACAAGTCATAAGATGGAACGGTGGGAGTTGCATGGCAATATATCTCGAAATGGCTATGAAGATGCCATAATAGGTAGGTATGGTGGCTGTTTTGAGGAAGGTATATGGTGGGTTTGTGCACCGCCGAAAGTTGCACGACACTAGAGAGGCTAGCAATGGTGGAAGGTAAAAGTGCATCTATAACATGGACTCACATTAGTCATGAAGAACTCATATACTTATTGCGAAAGTTTTATTAGTAATCAAAACAAAGTGCTAAACACATACTCCTAGGGAAAGGGTTGGTAGGTGTTAACCATCGCATGATCCCGACCGCCACACAAAGGATGGCAATCAATATATCAATTATGCTCCGACTTCCTAACATAGCGGTCCACCATACGTGCATGCTACGGGAATAACTAACTTCAACACAAGTATTTCTAGATTCACAACACCCTACTAACATAACTCTAATATTACCAAATCCAAGTCTCAAAACTAATTGTGAGGAATCAAACTTCTCGTACTAATCAACACACTTGAATATGGAAGTTTTTATCATATCCTCTTTGGATGCCTATCGTCTTTAGGACTACTTTCATAGCACAAGCCAATTACCAAGTTACTTAGAGAGAGCACTCTCAAAAAGATATAAGTGAAGATCGAGAGTTTTTATTTCTTCAAAATATGACACCGTTGTGCTCTAAAAAGATCTAAGTGAAGAACTAGAGCAAAATCATCTAGCTCAAAAGATATAAGTGAAGCACATGCGAGCTAAATTGCCTAACTCAAAAGATATAAGTGAAGCTCAATGAGTATTCTAGCAAATTCATGATGAGTGCATGTCTCTATCAAAAAGGTGTGCAGAAAGGATGATTGTGACACAACAAAAATAAAATACTCCTATAATACACGACGCTCCAAGCAAAACAAATATCATGTGGTGAATAAAAATATAGCTCCAAGTAACGTTACCGATGGATTGAAGACGAAAGAGGGGATGCCTTCCCGGGGCATCCCCAAGCTTAGGCTTTCTGGTGTCCTTGAATTTGGCTTGGGATGCCTTGTGCATCCCCAAGCTTGAGCTCCTTCCACTCTTTATCCGATTGTCTATGAGAACATCACCCAAAACTTGAAAACTTCACAACACAAAACTTAAACAGAAACTCGTGATATCATTATCATAAGAAAACAAACTACCAACTCTTTAGGTACTGTAGCAAACTTGATTTCTATTCAGATTGATGTTATATTACTTTATTATCACTTCTCCATGGCTAGTACCCCCCGATACTATCCATTGTTTCATCAAAATAAGAAATCAACACAACAAAAACAGAATCTGTCAAAAACAGACTAGTCTGTAGCAATCTATATACTTCGTATACTTATGGCATCTCAAAAATTATGAAAAATTATGAAAATTACGGAAATTGGAATATCAACCAGGAGAAAAAAGAATCAACTCAAAATCTCTTTCTGGATAGGAATTGAAAATAATTTCGTGAGCGCAAAGTTTCTGTCTTTTTCAGCAAGATCAAACAACCATCACCAAAACTAGTCATAAAGGTTTTACTTGGCACAAACACAAAAGGAAACATAAAAACACAACAATAACAGAATTATGATGGTGTGGACACAAAAAAACAGAAAAAAAGCAAAGATAAATTCATTGGGTTGCCTCCCAACAAGCGCTATTGTTTAACGCCCTTAGCTAGGCATAAGGCGATAGAATCAAGTATCGTCGTCTTTGGTGCTCAAACCATAAGTAGGGTGAACACTCAACATTTTAAGATCTTCAACTCTCTTACTAGATAGTTAACCACTGCTTTTAGGAACAAAAAAAACTTGGTGGCCTTATTGTGGGCAAAATTTGGAGTGTTCTGAACAGCGGCAAAAGCGGAACCCAAGTTGGTTATGACATTCTCTAGTTTGCCAATTCTAGCAGAATCATGCCCTAGTTTTTCGTTAACTGTGGGTTCCCTCTCCTTTAAACTTTTCAAAGTCATTCCCACCTTGGATCCATACTGACTGATTTGATTGTGGATCTTTTTATCCAAATTTTCAATGAGTTCAGTCGTAGCAACTTTATTTTCAATGATATCCAGCCTACGCATTACATGCTCCAAAGTTAAGGTAGTTCCATTAACCATGAGTGGGGGTGAGCCTACCAAATTTATTAAAGCACCATAAGAATAAACGGTATGGCTACCCAAGAAATTTCCGCCTACGATGGTGTCAATAACATACCTATTACAAGGGGAAATACCCACATAAACGGTGCGAAGTAGGACGGTAGTAGATTGCTTACGAGAAGAACTATTCTGAGTATTGCAAATCCTATACCAAGCATCCTTTAAGTTTTCTCCCTCATTTTGTTTGAAATTGAGAACTTCGCTCTCGGGAGTATCGTACGAAGCGATAGGTCTAGCCATAAGGACAGGTAGACTATCCCACAAAAGTAAACAGAAAGCAAGCGAAAGAAAAGGGCGAACGAAAAAGGCAATTTTTTTTGTAATTTTTTATTTTCAGAAGTGGGGGAGAGGAAAACGAGAGGCAAAAGGCAAAAAAAGTAAATGCAAGAGATGAGTTTGCGACAGTTACTTGGATAAGCTTCACTTAGAATAGTCCCTGGTGCCAGAAATTGACACGTTGAAGGGAGACTATTCTTGACTTGATATTCCCCGGCAACGGCGCCATAAATTCTTCTTGCTACCTCTTGAGCTTGCGTTGGTTTTTCCCTTGAAGAGGAAAGGGTGATGCAGCACAGTAGCAGTAAGTATTTCTCTTAGTTTGAGAACCAAGGTATCAATCTAGTAGGAGTATCAAGACAAGTCTCCAAAGTACCTGCGCAAAAACAAACAAACTTGCACCCAACGCTATAAAGGGGTTGTCAATCCCTTCATGATTAATTGCAAGGTGAGATCTAAAGGTGGAAAGTGCAACAAAGTAAAAGTGTGGAGTTCAAATAATAATGTGAAGTAGACCCGGGGGCCATAGTGTTCACTAGAGGCTTCTCTCATGATAGCAAGTATTACGGTGGGTGAACAAATTACTGTCGAGCAACTGATAGAACCGCGCAAAGTCATGATGATATCTAAGGCAATGATCATACATATAGGCATCACGTTCGAGACAAGTAGACCGATACTTTTTGCATCCACTACTATTACTCCACACATCGACCGCTATCCAGCATGCATCTAGTGTATTAAGTTCAAAACAAACGGAGTAACGCCTTAAGCAAGATGTCATAATGTAGAGGGATAAATTCATGCAATAGATATAAACCCCATCTTTTTACCCTTGATGTCAACAACATGATGCGTGCCTCGCTGCCCCTTCTGTCACTGGGTGAGGACACCGCACGGTATGAACCCAAAACCAAGCACTTCTCCCATTGCAAGAATTACAGATGAAGTTGGCCAAACAAAACCCACAACTCGAAGAGAATTACAAGGATAATCAAATAATATTCATAGATAATCTGATCATAAGTCCACAATTCATCGGATCTCGACAAACACCGCAAAAGAAGATTACATCGGATAGATCTCCGTGAAGATCATGGAAAACTTTGTATTGAAGATCCAAGAGAGAGAAGAAGCCATCTAGCTACTAGCTATGGACCCGAAGGTCTGTGGTGAACTACTCACGCATCATCGGAGAGGCAATGGTGTTGATGAAGAAGCCCCCGTATCCGAATCCCCTTCCGGCAGGGCACCAGAACGTGCCCCAGATGGGATCTTGCGGAGAGAGAAGCTTCCGGCGGTGGAAAAGTATTTTTGTGGCTTTCTCTAGCAGTTTCAGATATTTGGAGAATTTATAGGCGGAAGAACTAGGGCAAAGGAGCCACGGGGGGCCCACAAGCCTGCTAGGCGCCCCCGAGGCCGCGCCTAAGGGGCTTGTAACCTCCCCCAGGGTCCTTTTCCTTGGTTCTCAAGTTCCGTGTGTATCTTCTGTTATGGAAAAAATCATTCCGCACGTTTTATTCCATTTGGACTCCGTTTAATATTTTCCTCTGAAAAAGGTCAAAAACACGGAAAAAACAGAAACTGACACTTGGCACTGAGTTATTAGGTTAGTCCCAAAAAATATATAAGATAGCATATTCATGCATACAAAACATCCAAAGTTGACAACATAATAGCATGGAACCATCAAAAATTGTAGATACGTTGGAGACGTATCAATATCATGCTGGAAGCCTGCCGGCCATTGTGGTGGCAATGGACTTGTGAAGATATACTGAAGAGCGGATCACCCATGTTGTGTATGGGGGAGCAATCAACTAGTCTTCATCAAGCCAACACAATCAAGAAGGTGGTCCATCTTGAGGAAGCCAAGATCATCGTCATCTAGCTCAAGAGGACGAGGTGGAAGGTATAGGTTTGCCCTTGATAGGTCTTCGGTTTTAAGATAGAGTTCCATTCTGTCAAGGGGGGATCTCAAGTGAGTAGCTCGATCGTATTGTTCATTGAGAGCTCAAACCATTTCCATCCTTGCATCATACTTCTTGGTTCTTATTTGGTGTTTCTATTTGTGAGTTTTAGAGCTTATGGTCATCTTCATGACAACCTCGAGTTCATCGAAAACGGATTCCATATGCATCTACTATGATGTTTTCGATGTTGGAGTTTTTGCCAGTTATTCATTCATAGAGGTCTCACATCTCTATATCATTGGTTGTTAGGATAGCTCTTGTCGTCCTGAATATAACAAGCTTGGGTTTGCTCGATTCGGAGCTCGTATGCGAAAGTTATGGCTGTTTCAGTGGCGAGCGGTAGTACCGCTCCAGTCCTAGTGGTAGTACCAACAGGGGCCTAGTGGTAGTACCGCCACGGGCCTAGCAGTAGTACTGCCAGGGGCAGCGGTAGTACCGCTCCGGGTGGGTGGCAGTACCGCTTCGGGACGGTAGTACCTCTCTCTGAGCGGTTGTTCTCCGTCGGACTTTTGGCAAAGACTTTCTTTAGCGGTAGTACCGGCAGGGGCTAGCGGTATACTGGAAAACAGTTTTTTGCCATCTGCCTAGTCTTTGTCGTCTGCTAGCTGATGGCAAATAGTGTCTTTGCCGTCAGCTTCAACAAAGCAGACGGCAAAGCACTGGCTGATGGCATAGAGTGTTTTTGCCATCAGTCACATCTTTATCGTCAGCTAGCAGACGGCAAAGAGTCGCACAACAGACGGCAAAGATGTAGATGGGACCACCTGACCGCGGGGTGGTTAGGTCAAACTGGAGTCTCTTCTTTGCCGTCTGCTAGCGGACGGGAAAGGGTCCGTAGGCAGACGGCAAAGAGTCTAGACTCTTTGCCGTCCGCCGGCGGACGGCAAAGCACTAACTCCATTAACGTCTCCTTCCCCCCCACCCCGCCCCTCTCTCTGTAACGGCCCACCCCGCGCGCCCCTCTCTCTCTCTCTCCCAATCCCCGGTGCCCACGGGCCGCCGCCACCACCGTTGCGCCGCCGCCTCCGTCGCGCCGCCGCCCATGTCGCCCCTGCCGCTGCCCCTGTCGCCCCCTCCGCCACCCCGATTGCCCCCGCCGCCACCACCGCCGCTGCCCCACCTCGCCCCCGCTGTCGCAGCCCCACCACCATCGTTCTGCCGCCCCTGGCGCCCCCGGCGCCGCCTCGCCTCCACCAACACCCACGGCCCCGCCACAGCCACCCCTCCCGGTGAGCCCCCACACGCCCCCCCCCCCGCACCCTCATTATTTTTTGGAATTAGATTATAACTACTGGCATGATTTTTTTATTATTGTTGTAGTAGTTGTTCTAGTAGTTTTAGTGGTAGTAGTTTTAGTAGTTGTTCTTGTTAGTAGTTTTAGTAGTTTTTCTTGTTAGTAGTTTTAGTAGTTTTAGTAGTTGTTATTGTTAGTAGTTTTAATGGTAGAGCTAGTTAGTTGGTAGATTTAGTAGGTAGTTTAGTGGTAGATTTTGTTTTGTTAATTAGTGGTAGCTTGTTAAACTAGTTAGGTTAGTTAGTTAGCTTGGTTAGTTAGGTGGAGGAGGAGAAGAGGAGAAGAGGAGGAGGAGGAGGACGAGAAGAGGAGAAGAAGAAGAGGAGTAGGAGGAGGAGGAGGAGGAGAAGAAAAAGAAGAAGAAGAAGAAGAAGAAGAAGAAGAAGAAGAAGAAGAAGAAGAGGAGAAGAAAAAAATAAGAAGGAGAAGAAGAAGAAGAGAAGAAAAAAATAAGACGGACAAGAAGTAAATAAGAAGAGAAGAAGAGAATAAGAAAAAAAATATAAGAAGGAGAAGTTAGTTAGCTTGGTTAGTTAGCTAGATTCTTTTTTAGTTACTTAGTGGTAGATTCTGTTTTTGTTATTTTTTTGCTGTTTAGTGCTATCTAGGTTTCGCGATAGGTTTAGTTAGCTTGGTTAGTTAGGTTAGTTAGTTAGTTAGCTTAATAGAAAGAATAGGAAGAAGAAGAAGAGGAGGAGGAGAAGAGGAGAAGAGGAGGAGGAGGAGGAGGAGAAGAAGAAGAAGAAGAAGAAGAAGAAGAAGAGGAGGAGGAGAAGACAAAAATAAAAAGGAGAAGAAGAAAAGAAGAAGAAAAGAAGAAGAGAAGAAGAAGAGAAGAAGAGAAGAATAATACCTTCTCCTCCTTCTCCTTCTTCTCCCCCTTCTCCTCCTTCTCCTTCTTCTTGATTTCTTCTTCTTCTCCTCCTCCTCCTCTTTCTTCTCCTCTATCTTATTCTCCTTACCTTATTTTCCCCAACAATGAGATAATTGGCCCATTTAGCTATGAAATGGCATAAAAACCTTGGTTAGCTCATGAATATTTTATTCTTAACTTGTTTTCCTCTAAAATGAAATAATAAGAATATTTGTGTTGATCGGGTGGATTTACATGTGATAGTTGTCTCGTCTCTGTGAGGTCTGCTGTGCGAAGACCTCCCCATGTGTTGTACGAGCTCCGCCCCTGCATTCGTGGGTGAGTACAAATTTCATCTCCTCTCCGCCCCTTCATTTACTATGGCTCGGTTTCCGGATGAAACTTTCTAGATTTAGGTAATTAAATTAATTTATCAGTATGCGTGACCAGTATGCGTCTCCCGTTCGAAAGGGCGACATCTATAAATATGCATGTCTTTGCATATTTATAACCGCCATCCTTTCGAATTGTCCAACATTATCCATGGACAGCCCAAGTATGTGTAGATTGGGTTCGTTTTCCCGTATGCTGTGCTCTGGATCCGATGCGGAATTTCCTCAGTGCCTCCCTGTTGTTCTCCAGATGCACATCCTCTTTGTTTATTGCGGAGACGCGTATCAGGAGAACAACGGGGAGGTGCTGCCGAAATTTTGCGTTGGATCCCGAGCAGAGTATGGGAAAACAAACCCAATCTACACATACTCGGGTGGGATTAGTACCTATCTTTACCTATTAGCGTGTAGGTTGCCTGGACGTAATAAAAATGGCGAACCTGATTAACCGATGAATATAAATGCTAAACTATATATAAATATATTTCTTCTGTCTTTTGTAGCTAGGCAACATGAGTGATCGTGCGTGGATGTATACCGGTCACCCTAGTCAGAAAGAGATGACGAAAGAATGGTTTGTAAAAACAAAGGAATTTGTGAAAGCTGCATTCACAAATGGCCAGGAAAGAAACTATTGCCCCTATCCTGGATGCGACAACTATCAAAAGATGACAAAGGCTATAATGATTAAACACCTGCAGAGGAGGGGTTTTAAGCCTAATTATACGATGTGGACATTTCATGGTGAGTCTATACAACGCACAAGAGGTGAGATGGTCCGTCGTCGCACGAACGAGCATGGTACCGGGATCGAAGACATGGTGCAAGACTTTGATGATGCTCGGGATTCGGAAGATGAGATGGAGGAATCTGCAAAGGCCTTTTATGAAATGTTGGAGTCTTCAAAACATCCTCTCCATGAGCACACTGAGCTCTGTCAGCTGGATGCAATTGCACAAGTAATGGCTCTGAAGGCTCAGTTCAACTTGGGAAGAGAATGCTACGACGCGATGATGACACTATTTGGACGCTTCCTACCGAAAGGCCATGTCATTCCTACAAACCTGTACCAGTCGGACAAAATACTTCGTGTACTTAAGATGCCCTATGAGAAGATAGATGCATGTGAGAAAGGATGTGTCTTATTTAGGAAGGAGTATGCACACTTGGACTATTGTCCCAATTGCGAGTCTTGCATGTATCTTGTGGTAGACAATGGTATGGGTGAGAAGAGGCAGACCAAAATCGCAGTTAGTGTTCTTCGGTATATGCCAATCGTACCAAGACTTCAACATCTTTTCATGGTCGAAGAGACAGCCAGACAGATGACATGGCACAAATTGGGCAAAAGAACCGAACTAGATGCAGATGGGAATAAGATGGCGGTACACACATCGGATGGGGAAGCGTGGAAACATTTCGATGGATTGCATCAGGATAAAGCGGCAGATCCAAGGAATCCTCGAGTCTGCATCGCCACAGATGGTTTTAATCCCTTCGGCATGACGGCAACCAAATATAGTTGTTGGCCTGTATTTGTCATTCCACTCAATCTCCCCCCGGACAGATTATGCAAAGAAAGAACATATTTCTGACGTTGATAATTCCAGGGCCCAATTATCCGGGGAAGAATATGAATGTGTACCTGCAGCCGCTTAAGGATGAATTGGAAGATGCTTGGGATAATGGGGTCAAGACATACGATGCCGCTAGAAAACAAAACTTCAAAATGCATGTGTGGTACATGTACTCTATGCATGACTTGCCGGCGTATGCACTATTCTCTGGATGGTGTCTGCATGGAAGGTTCCCGTGCCCCCAATGCAAGGCAGCTCTTCAGTTTCATTGGTTGCAGGTGGGTCGGAAGTATTCTTTCTTTGCCTTGCATAGACAGTTCTTGGATCCTGACCATCAGTTCAGAAAAGACAAGAAGAACTTTACCAAAGGTAAAGTTGTCAAAAACTTGGCACCACCTGCGTTGACAGGCCAATAGATCCTGGATCAGTTAAGCACCCTCGAGCCTGATCCAGAGCGTCCAAGGTATTTCAAGGGGTATAATTCAAAGAACGCTTGGACTCACAAGCCATGCTTCCGGGATCTGCCTTCCATCAAAGACCTCCTTCTTCCACACAATATCGACATGATACACACTGAAAAGAATATCGGAGAGGCTATTTTTGGTACATTGTTCGACATAGATGGGAAGACAAAGGATAATACTAAGGCTAGAGTCGATCAAGAGACACTATGTCATAGACCGCTACAAAACATGCGAGAGGGAAAAGGAAAGCAGAAGTGGTCGAAGCCAAAGGCCTGATTCAATCTTGGAAGGCCAGCTATGAGGGAAATTATCTTGTGGGTCAAAATGCATTCGATGTTCCCCGATGGGTATGCAGAGAATCTAAAGAGGGGAGCGAGTCTTGAAAAATTAAAAATCTTTGGTCTCAAGAGTCATGATTGGCACATATGGCTAGAGCGGGTAATGTCGGTGATGTGATGTGGCTTTATTCCTCAGGATGAATGGCTAGTACTGGCGGAGCTGAGCTATTTCTTCTATGTTCTTTGTGCGAAAGAATTGTCGCCTCGCGTGGTAGAAGACATGGAGGAGTTTGCACCGGAGTTTTTGTGCAAGTTAGAGAAGATCTTTCCACCGGGCTTCTTTAATCCAATGCAGCATTTGATTTTACATCTACCGACCGAGGCAAGATTGGGTGGGCCCGTTCAAGATCGTTGGTGCTATGCAACTGAGAGGATGCAGAAGACCCTTCGAGCTAAATGTAAAAATAAGCGTAGAATTGAAGCATCGATGGCTGGGGCATTCATTACTGAGGAGGTGGCAAACTTTGTGACAGCACACTACAAAGCCAAAAATCATCATTTGCATAATCCGAAGCCTCGGCACAATGATGCAGACCCTAAAAAAGGTGGGTCCAACCTCAGCCTATTGAAAGGGAAGCTCACACCAGCCGGTGCTTCGAAACCAATAACGTTGGATGTCGAAGAATGGCGGAACATTTTGTTGTATATCTTCAACAACCTAACCGAAGTGCGGCCGCACATCGAGTGAGTTCTCGGCACATCTAATTCCTTTGAACTGCTCTTATTCCCAGATATTTCAAACAGCCGTTACATCACCAAATTATCGGATGGAGCGGTGATTGAAAATGATTCTGTCGAAGAGTATGAGCTTCTGTCAAAGACAGCAGGCGGCTATCCCGGTTTCATCTCTTGGTTCAAACAAACGGTAATTATCAATAATGGACCATTTCATTTCTAGGTCTAACTTGTGGCTAATGCAACAATCGTGTCGATTAAACTTGTAGGCTAATTCAGAGTCTATGGACGCCGCATTGAGACAAGTCTCTAATGGTTTTGACTATAAGGCCCGTTCATTTGAGAAATACAACATCAACGGGTATCTCTTTCGTACCTTTGGCAAAGAGCTATCTATGCCCGACCGGAAATCTACAAATTGTGGTGTCTCTGCTATCGGCGAAGGTGTTATCGAGTATTATGGAAGAGTTGAAGCAATTTATGAACTTCAATTCTATGGTGAAAACCCACCGAACGTCGTAGTCTTTAAATGTTATTGGTTCCAGTCGAAGGAGACTAGAAGGACTCATGAACATATAGGACTAGTCGAAATCAATCCAAACACCCATTTAGATGTTCCCGATGTCTATATTACGGTTCAACAGGCGACCCAAGTTTTCTATCTACCGTGGGCATGCCAAACGGATAAGAATCTGGAAGGTTGGTATGTTGTTTATAAAGTGCCGCCACATGTCAGACCACCTCTCCCAAATGAACAGGATTATGAACCTCACATTAACCCAGCCACATATGATGGAGAATTCTTCCAAGAAACACGTCTTTCCAAGAAACGTTTCAAGAACCGTCGTGCTTCACCCAAGAACATGGAAGTAGACAGCGACAATGAATCCGACTCCACCCCTGAGCCGGAACCAGAAGACCTGGAACTTGTAGAGGTTACTGATGTGGATGACCTGTCAATGGTTCAACGATTAAAGAAAGGCCTTTCACAACTTCACGCCGTTGAACCCGACAAGAACGTCATTCATGAAGACATGCGTGATAGTGATGATGATGATGCATTTATTGATGATGATTATTAGTTTTTAAGATTCCCAACTTAAATTATATATATTTTAATCTTTATTATTCATGTACATATTGTTATTCATGTCAGTTATTCAATTCTTTTATGTTGTACTAATTTATTTTAATCTTTATCATGGCAGGTCAGCAGGTGTCGAAAGATGGTGGGCGCTGGTCCAGAGTGCTCGACGGGTTCTTCCCAGCCGCCCCACACGAGGGGTGGTAGTTCCCTTCCACCCCTATGTCTCCGTAGAGCCTTTGCAGATAGTCTGTCGACAGCACCCATGGGTTCTTCTTTGTCGGCGGCATTGCCCACTAGGAGAGGTGCTGGTCGGGTAGGGAAGAAGGGGAAGGGTACAGGGAGAGGTGCTGGCCGCGGAAGATCCAGGAGGACTATTGAGCCGTCCTCGCCACCACCACCAGCTCATTCACCCGAGCATATGACTACTATGGTCGACCCGTTTGCGGTGGAGGCTACGGGGACTACGGTCTAGGAGCCTGGTGTTGACGGGAATTCGTCCCATGAGACTCCGATCCAGGATCAGCCTTGGGTCGAGGTGCATTCGGCCCATGAGACTACGATTCCGGAGGCTTCACCCGACGTGGAGAGGCCCGGATGGGATACCTTGCCGGATCGGACCGAGTTGACGGATTGGACCGAGGGTACGGGTGGCTCAGGGGGCGGGGATAGCGGGGATGAGTTTACGGATAGTGAGGGCGGTGTGCAGGTGGACGGGGCCACCGTGTACAAGTGTGGTAGTACACGTCTCCCGGTCGTGTCGGCTACCCGCGAGCATAGGCCGGTGATTAAACCTGAAGGAGATAGGTAAGTACATTTACTCTTTTTTTTAGCTTTTGCCTTCAAGTTTGTTCAAATATCTAATATGTTGACCTTATCATACTGCAGGGGATGGGTACACCCTCTTGGAGTCCGCAGGACGAACTCCGTCCTTGGTGTGCTTTGCCGGTCAAATTTCCCGGGGTTTGTCACGTTGCCTGGTGAGGGTCAGGTTCTTACACTAGGATTTTCCTGGGAGCACTACCAGGCTACGCAGGCCCCGCCGGAGGAAATTATAGATGGTGTCTTATATTAATAATTTAGTGTCATCATGCTAACTGAAACATTGCAAAATATCTATTGTGCAGAATAACTCCCGAGCGGCATCGCACGACCCTTCTCCAGGTGTTTCTCCTTCTTGATGACCACTACGGTAACTTTCTCTTCTCCTCTTTCATATAATGACATAGTTAGCTAATTTAGTTCCAAGAAGAGGAGAAGAGGAGAAATGAAAAGGAAGAAAAAAAAGAATAAGAGAAAGAGAAGAGAAGGAGAAGGAGAAGAAGGAGGAGGAGAAGAAGGAGAAGGACGAGGACGAGGACGAGGAGAAGGCCAATGACCTTCTAGTCCTTCTCCTCCTCCTCCCCCTTCTCCTCCTTCTTCTTTATTTCTTCTTCTTCTCCTCCTCCTCTTTCTTCTCCTCTTTCATATTATCCTTGACTTAATTTCCCCAACAATGACATAATTAGCCCATTTAGCTAAAAAATGCCATAATAACCTCAAAATGGCATAAGAACCTTGGTTAGCTCATTAATATTATATACTTAGCTTGTTTTCCTCTAAAATGGGATAATTAGCCCATTTAGGTCCAAAAAGACATAGTTAGCTAATTTAGCTCCAAGAAGAGGAGAAGACGGGAAGAAATAGGAATAATGAAAAGAAAGAAGAAGAAGAAGAAGAGAATAAGGAGAAGGAGGAGGAGAAGGAGGAGAAGGAGGAGAAGGCCAAGGACCTTCTAGTCCTTCTCCTCCTCCTACTCCTTCTCCTCCTTCATTTTATTTCTTATTCTTCTCCTCCTCCTCCTCTTTCATATTATCCTTGCCTTAATTTCCCCAACAATGACATAATTAGCCAATTTAGCTCCAAAAAGACATTATAAGCTCAAAATGGCATAACAACCTTGGTTAGCTCATTAGTATTATATAGTTAGCTTGTTTTCCTCTATAATGACATAGTTAGCTAATTTAGCTCCAAGAAGAGGAGAAGCGGAGAAACGAAAAGGAAGAACAAAAAGAAGAAGAGAAAGAGAAGAGAAGGAGAAGGAGAAGAAGGAGGAGGAGAAGAATGAGATGGAGGAGGAGGAGGAGGAGAAGGAGGAGAAGTACAAGGACCTTCTAGTCCTTCTCCTCCTCCTCCTCCTTCTCCTCCTTCTTCTTTATTTCTTGTTCTTATCCTCCTCCTCCTCTTTCTTCACCTCTTTCATATTTTCCTTGCCTTAATTTCCCCAACAATGACATAATTAGCCCATTTAGCTCCAAAATGCCATAATAACCTCAAAATGGCATAAGAACCTTGGTTAGCTTATTAATATTATATACTTAGCTTGTTTTCCTTTAAAATGGGATAATTAGCCCATTTAGCTCCAAAAAGACATAGTTAGCTAATTTAGCTTCAAGAAGTGGAGAAGAAATAGGAAAAATGAAAAGAAAGAAGAATAAGAAGAAGAGAAGAAGGAGAAGGAGGAGGAGGAGGAGGAGGAGAAGGAGGAGAAGGCCAAGGACCTTCTAGTCCTTCTCCTCCTCCTCCTTCTCCTCCTTCTTCTTTATTTCTTCTTCTTGTTATCCTCCTCCTCTTTCTTCTCCTATTTCATATTATCCTTGCCTTAATTTCCCCAACAATGACATAATTAGCCAATTTAGCTCCAAAAATTCATTATAAGCTCAAAATGGCATAAGAACCTTGGTTAGCTCATTAATATTATATACTTAGCTTGTTTTCCTCTATAATGACATATTTAGCTACTTTAGCTCCAAGAAGAGGAGAAGAGGAGAAATGAAAAGGAAGAACATAAAGAAGAAGAGTAAGAGAAGAGAAGGAGAATGAGAAGAAGGAGGAGGAGAAGAAGGAGAAGGAGGAGGAGGAGGAGGAGAAGAAGGAGGAGAAGGCCAAGGACCTTCTAGTCCTTCTCCTCCTCCTCCTCCTCCTTCTTCTTTATTTCTTCTTCTTCTCCTCCTCCTCCTATTTCTTCTCCTCTTTCATATTCTCCTTGCCTTAATTTCCCCAACAATGACATATTTATCACATTTAGCTCCAAAATATCATAATAACCTCAAAATGGCATAAGAACCTTGGTTAGCTCATTAATATTATATACTTAGCTTGTTTTCCTCTAAAATGGGATAATTAGCCCATTTAGCTCCAAAAATACATAGTTAGCAAATTTAGTTCCAAGAAGAGGAGAAGAGGAGAAGAAATAGGAAAAATGAAAAGAAAGAAGAAGAAGAAGAAGAGAAGAAGGAGAAGGAGGAGGAGGAGGAGGAGGAGGAGGACAAGGAGGAGAAGGCCAAGGACCTTCTAGTCCTTCTCCTCCTCCTCCTTCTCCCCATTCTTCTTTATTTCTTCTTCTTCTCCTCCTCCTCCTCTTTCTTCTCCTCTTTCATATTCTCCTTGCCTTAATTTCCCCCAACAATGACATAATTAGCCAATTTAGCTCCAAAAAGACATTATAAGCTCAAAATGGCATAAGAACCTCGGTTAGCTCATTAATATTATATACTTAGCTTGTTTTCCTCTATAATGACATAGTTAGCTAATTTACCTCCAAGAAGAGGAGAAGAGGAGAAATGAAAAGGAAGAACAAAAAGAAGAAGAGAAAGAGAAGAGTAGGAGAAGGAGAAGAAGGAGGAGGAGAAGAAGGAGAAGGAGGAGGAGGAGGAGGAGGAGAAGGAGGAGGAGAAGGCCAAAGACCTTGTAGTCCTTCTCCTCCTCCTCCTCGTTCTCCTCTTTCTTCTTTATTTCTTCTTCTTCTCCTCCTCCTCATCTTTCTTCTCCTCTTTCATATTCTCCTTGCCTTAATTTACCCAACAATGACATAATTAGCCCATTTAGCTCCAAAATGCCATAATAACCTCAAAATTGCATAAGAACCTTGGTTAGCTCATTAATATTATATACTTAGCTTGTTTTCCTCTAAAATGGGATAATTAGCCCATTTAGCTCCAAAAATACATAGTTAGCTAATTTAGCTCCAAGAAGACGAGAAGAGGGGAAGAAATAGGAAAAATGAAAAGAAAGAAGAAGAAGAAGAGAAGAAGGAGAAGGAGGAGGAGGAGAAGGAGGAGAAGGCCAAGGACCTTCTAGTCCTTCTCCTCCTCCTCCTCCTTCTCCTTCTTCTTCTTTATTTCTTCTTCTTCTTCTCCTCCTCCTCTTTCTTCTCCTATTTCATATTCTCCTTGCCTTAATTTCCCCAACAATGACATAATTAGCCAATTTAGCTCCAAAAGACATTTTCCCATATTTGTCATATATATGTTGTTCTTCTTCTTCTTTGGACTTTCTTATTCCCATTTTGCAGATTGGATGTACTACATGCATGGAAGCTGGCATTGGAGTGCTTTAGTTCCCGTTTTTATTTGAGTTGATGAACAATGTGGAACTATACGTATATGTATATATGGATGAACAATATATGTGCAACTATATGTATGTATATATGGATGAAACTTTGTATGTGTTGGTTCTTTTGATATATGGGATGTACGTTGATGAACAAATGTCATTGATGAGCTTTATATGTATATCATATATGTGTTGTGACCTATTTATCATATATGTGCTATGAATTATATATATATATGTGTGTTGTGAAATAGAAAAAATAAACAAAAATGTGACAATATAGGCTCTTTGTCATCTGCCAGCTGATGGCAAAGGCATTTGCCATCAGCTGGCAGACGGCAAAGGTGCCACGGGGCGCCTAGCTGTGCAACCTGGGCGGCAGCAGCTGGCCATATAGTATCTTTGCCGTCTACTTCAAGGGGGGCAGACGGCAAAGAAGACGACATAGAGGAGAGGGGAGGAGGAGGTGGAGGCTGATGGCAAAGAAGAGCGGGAGGCAGACGGCACAGAAGAGGGGGAGGTAGACGACAAAGAAGAGGGGGGAGGCAGACGACACAGAGGAGGGGGAGGCAGACGACAAAGAAGAGGGGGGAAGGCAGACGACACAGAAGAGGGGAGGCAGACGACAAAGCCTCCGTTAGCCCCTAACGGAGGCAACGCCTGTCGGCTGCCGTCTCGACCTCTTTGCCGACTGCTCTTATGAAAAGCTGACGGCAAAGCTCTTTGCCGCCCGCTTCGGTGAGGCAGACGACAAAGAAGCTACAATGCCGTCGTAGGCTGACGCAGAAATTTTGCCGACAGTGAGATTCTTTGCCGTCTGTGATATACTCTTCGCCGTTTGTGATATACTCTTTGCCGTCTGTGATGGCAGACGACAAAGAAGCTAATTCCTGTAGTGGTAGTACCTCCAGGGGCTAGCCGTAGTAACGCTCCTCCCTCAGCGGTAGTACCACTGTGCACGGGCTGTAAGTGGGGGTAACAATTTGATTCCTCTCCCACTAAATAAAGGGGGTCTTCTTCCCCCTTGGCCCTATCTATCCGTTGAGCTCATGTTCTCCCCCCATTGTTGACCTTCTTAGAGCTTGCTAGCTCTCAATCCCTCCAATGATTCTTGCTAGTTCTTGAGGGAAAAGAGAGAGGAGATCTAGATCCACATCTCCACCAATCACTTTCTCCTCTATGTGAGGGGAACCCTTTGGATCTAGATCTTGGAGTTCTTTGTTAGCTCCTTGTTCTTCCTCTTATATTTCTCCATATCTTTTGTTGTTGTGGAGGGATTTGAGTGTGAGGGACCTGACCACTTCGTGTGTTCTTTCCATTGCATTAGTTGCATCGGTTTTGAGTTCTCCACGGTGATACGTGGAAGTGAGAAGTTGAGAAGCTTATTACCCTTTGGTACTTAGTACCCTAGAGATTGTTCTTCATGGATGTTTTGGCGTCCTAGAAGCTTGGTGGTGTCTCGGAGCTTAATCATTGTGGTGTAAAGCTCCGGGAAAGCGTCGGATCTCCAATTAGGTTGTCGAGATTGCCTCGAACAATTTGTACGGGTACCGGTGACCGCCCCCAAGGGTTGCCATTTGTGCGGGTTTGGTGACTGCCCTCAAGGGTCCCTTAGTGGAATCACGGCATCTTGCATTGTGTGAGGGCGTGAGGTGATTATGGTGGCCTGAGTGGCATCTTAGGGAGCATTGTGCCTCCATACCGCTCCAACGAAGATTAGCATTCGCAAGGGTGTGAACTTCAGGATACATCGTCATCTCCGCGTGCCTCGGTTATCTGTGACCCTAACCCTTTACTTATGCACTTTACTTTGTGATAGCTATATTGTTTATTGTCATATATCTTGCTATCACATAGTTGTTTATCTTGCTTAGCATAAGTTGTTGGTGCACATAGGTGAGCCTACTTGTTTTTGGTTTTGTGCTTGACAAATTAAACGTTAGTTTTATTCCGCATTTGTTCAAGCCTAAACCGTAATTATTTTAAAGCGCCTATTCACCTTCCCTCTAGGCGACATCCACATCCTTTCACCTACGTTTTCCTAATTTTTCAGAAGTTTGGAGATATAAAAGTATAAGTGAATTTCGAATCTTTACAAACAGTTCTGTTTTTGACATATTCTGTTTTCTTTGTGTTATGTGCTTATTTTAATGATTCTATGGTTTATATCGGGGGCATAATCCATGGTAAAGTTAGAATACAGTAGGTATAATGCAAAAACAAAAATGGAATAGGTTTTCAATAGTACCTATAGTAAAATTTGGTTTTCTTATATTAACGGATCTCACGAAAATTTTGTTGAGTTTTGCGTGATTGAAGTTTTCAAGTTTTGAGTGAGATCACGATGGATGAAAGAATAAGGAGTGATAAAAGCCTAAGCTTGGGGATGTTCCATGGCACCCCAAGGCAATATCTAAGGAGTACCAAGCAGCTAATCTTCGGGATGCCTTGGAAGGCATCCCCTCTTTCTTCTAAAAACTACCTGCAATTTTACTTTGAGCTATATTTTTATTCATCACATATCATGCGTTTTGCTTGGAGCATCTCGTAATATTTGTGTCTTTGTTTTATTTGCTGGTTATTTTTTCATAATAAACCTTTCTGGACACAACCATTTGAGAGGGCCAAATTATGGTATGATTTGTTATAATCGCTCTCTATGCTTCACTTAATTTTTTTGAGCCATGGAATTGCTCAAGTACTTCACTTATATCTTTTTAGCACAGTGGTTCTGTTATTTAGAAGAAATTTTCTCGCATGATTCATTTAGCTTATTTTTAGAGTTGCTGAAAATTTGTAGAAATCCTCTCTTGCTTCACTTATATAATTTTGAGAATTGAAAATTTTAAAGAAACTTGTGCTCTCGTTCTTCACTTATATTTGTTTGAGAGCTTGTTATTTGCATTGGCAATTTTCTTTAAATTAAATTAGTCCAAAAGTGATGAATGTCCAGGAAATATATAATAAAAACTTTCATGAAGATCATTGGATATTATGCTTCATTCTTTGCAATAGTTTTGCAATATGAACATAGTGATATGAGAGTTATGTTGATGAGTAATTATGCTATGGTAAGAACATTTGTGTTAAGGTTTGTGATTCCCTATGCATGCACATGAAGTCAATAATTATGCTATGAAATTACATCCTACTTATGTTGCATTATTCGGTGTTAGTTATATTTAATGTTCACTTATGATGATTTTTTCCTTGGTTGGGCGCTTCTCATCTATTTGCCAGCCATCACTTGTACTAAGCGGGAAAACTGCTTGTGCATGCAAATCCTAAACCCAAAGTTGTGCCAAATGAGTCCACCATACCTACCTATATGCGGTATTTCAACACCGTTCCAAGTAAATTTGCAAGTGCCAACTGTAATGTTCAAAATAAATTTTTCTTTTGTGTGCCCGTATCGCTCATGAAGCTGCGAGGGGTGGCCAGTATCTTCCATGTAAAATAGGTTATTCTCAAGATGAGTGTTTATTCACTTATCATTGCACGAGAGTATGGAGGTAATAGGGATGCCCAGTCCCAAAATGCAAAAAAATATATCTTATGCTGTCAAATAATAAATTCCTTGGGAAGTGTTGGTATGGACGGTACCCATGGATATGGCTAGCCGGGGAATGTGAAAGAATGGTGGAAAAGGAATAAACTTTATTTTCAGTTTGGGAACCGCCTATAATTTGTTTAGCATGGAGGATATTGGAAACTCTTAGTCATTCTCGTTGACAAGAAAAACATTCCACCCTAAAAAAATTATCTCTAATTTTTTCACTTTGAGCTCTCGCACCTCTACAAATCCCTGCTTCCCTCTGCAAAGGGCCTATCTGTTTACTTTATGCAATTTTATTTTGAATTTGAGTATCCATCTTCTCTAATAAACCACCAACTAAGGAACACCATTATCATACTTGAGCATTGGATGTAGTTAATAGTTGAGTGTGTTGCATGAATGGATCAATGATAGAGCATGATGGGCAAGGGATAATGTTCTTTAGCATTGATATTTTGACAGACTTGGTTGCTTGTTGATATGCTTGAGTATTGATATTTTCATGTAAAATTATAGAATATTGCTTTGCATCATCTATAAGCCCATATGTCTATGCTTAAATAAAAAGAATATGATGAACATGTGAGGCAGCATTCCACATCAAAAATTCTGTTTTTATCTTTTACCGACTCGAGGACGAGCAGGAATTAAGCTTGGGGATGTTGATACGTCTCCAATGTATCTCTAATTTTTGATTGTTCCATGCTGTTATATTATCATTGTTGGATTTTTTATGATCATTTTATAGCAAATTTATATCATTTATTTGGATTAACCTATTGACATAGTGCCTAGTGCCAGTTGTTGTTTTTCCTGTTTTTCCTTCGCAGAAACTCCATATCAGATGAGGTCCAATTGCCACGAATCTTTACGGAGATTTTTTTGGATCAGAAGGAAACTATTAGCACAACTGATATTAATAGAATTTGTATTAACATAATTGCAACCATGCTTTTCATTTAAGGAGATATCGTAAATCACTTTTGGCATGTTTGATTCATTTAGTCTACAGTAGCTGCATTGCATAGCCTTCTCAATTCAGCCTGGTTGAGAAAAACAGCCTCAAATGCAGCATCTCCAAGTTGTTTGGTTGCCTGCATGCCCTCTTGGCCTCATGAGCTGAACCACAATGCCTGGTGTTTGGTTGCCTGCATGTTAGTGGACAAACCCAAGGAATGGTTGTTTGGTTGTTTGCAACGCCGCATGAGCAAAACCATGTACCACACATCATAAGTGGAGCAGAGCATAAACAAAGCTTTAGCTACTTAACAACATTGTTCACAACGATAGTTCAAACGGTGCACACATAAACCATAGTTCAAGCAGACTCGATAGTACTTAGGAAGCAGGTGCCCCGGCCCTAGTCCCTGGCGGCAAAGGCTTCGTCATGCTTCCCGCACATTTTGACCACCTCAATGCCATCGTCATCGAAGATGATGACCTTGAGGGTGTCCGGAGTCAGGAGCTTGAACGTCACCATGTTGCCGATATGGATCTCATGAACAGCAGCGAAGGTGGCCCAACCCTGATCCAGGGTCACCCGGCCATTCATCAGCTTGACCGTCACCCTCCAGGAGCAACCGGTGTTGTTCTTCAGCTTGAGCTCCATAGGCACAGCGACGAAGTGCTTGGTGAAGTCCAGGGGCATGGGGATGCACTCGAGCTTCGGTGCAAGGATGACCTTGCAGAAGTGAGTTGGGCCACCCTCCTCATAGTAGTGGTCGTAGTTGCGACGCTTGTTGTTGGGGGGATCCTCCATGCACTCGTCCTCGCCAACCGTTGGCGTCTTCGGTTCTTCCTCAATGGTGGGCGGCAGCACCACCTTGGGCATTGAATGAATCGCCTCCTCTCCCTTCTTGTCAACGGCCGGGAGCACCTCCGTGCCCATCTCATTGCTCTCCTCGATCTTCAGACAATTCATGGAGTCAGGAAGAGACAAAGTTCATGGCTCATTGAAGAGCATGTAGTTAAAACGACATGACTGTCACTCTTCCTCCTCTCCATCGCGCCTACATTTACATAACCTGACCACCACTACTTACCCACCCCCTCTCTTCTCTCACTATCAACCTACCTCCTCTCCATCGCCATGACTCCAGCTGTAGCTCCAACGCCAACCCCTTCCCTTGGGGTATTGGCCGGAGTTACTTCTTCCTTGGGTGGTTGACTGGTGACCGCACCAAGTTTGAGAACACCATGGAGGTGTGCTCGAACTTCGGCTCCATGCCTGACATGCAGAAGGAATATGATGCGGTTCTCATGAGGGCCAATGCACAAGAGTTGAAGACGCTGATTCCTAATCCAGCGAAGGGCATCATGGCATTCGACATCATTCACACGACCATGAATCAGGCCGTCTCCAACGACGCTAAACAGAGGAAGAGGTGGTCCAAGTATAAGAACTATTGGGCTCCTAATGACTGATAATCCCCTAGTGCAAGGAATCATCGTAGCAATTTCCAAAGGTGGAAGTGATAAGTATGGAGTGTCGAACCCACAAGGAGCTAAGGGTAAGATCAATATTCTCTCAAGTCCTATCTGCCAATGATATGACTCCATTTACGCCGAACGTTTGCTTCCAACTAGAAACGAGAAATAAAACTATGTTGTGGGTATGAAGAGAATAGCTTTGCATTATAATGGAGAACTAGAATATAAAAATAGGTGTTGTTATAATAAAGATAGAATATGTTACAAACAACGAGTGTGAAATAATGATGAGTCGGTGTGCGGAATTGTCCTATGAAATTGTTAGCAAGATCACAATTTTATATGAGGGAGAGGCATAAGCTAACATACATCCTCCACTTGGATCCTATGCACTTATGATTGGAACATTAGCAAGCATCTGCAACTACTAAAGATGATTAAGGTAAAACCCAACCATATCATTAAATCATCAAGTCCCCTTTATCCCATACGCAACAACCTCCTTACTCAGGTTTATGCTTCTGTCACTCAAGCAACCCACTATAAGAGAATCATGAACGTATTGCAACACCCTACAATGGGAATCCTTCACATGTGCACGGCATGGAAGGCACCATATGACATCACCAAAATAAATATAACACTCACACCAATCTAGATCATCAATCAACCCAAAGGACAAAAGTAATCTACTCAAAACATCATAGGATGGCAACACATCATTGGATCATAATATGTAGCATAAAGCACCATGTTCAAGTAGGGGATTACAGCGAGGTGCGGGAGAGTGGACCGCTGAAAGAAGATCAGGATGGTGATGAAGACAGTGATGTCGATGAAGACGATTACCGCGGCGATTATTCCCAAGATGGTACTCCGGCGCCGAGAGAGAGAGAGAGAGAGAGAGAGAGGGGTTTTCCCCCATGTGCTTCCTCCTCCATGACCTCTCCCCTGAGTGGGGAGAGGTTTTCCCTCTGGTCCTTGGCCTCCATGGCGACTATGGAGACCACCGGGATGATGAAGATGGCCTCTGGTGAAGATGACCCCCTCTGGCAGGGTGCCAGAGAGGGCCAAAATTGATCTTTCATGGCTCTGGAGGCTTGCGGCGGCTGAACTCCAGATCTATGTTTCTTTCTGGGGTTTTGGTATTTATAGGAATTTTTGGCGTCGGTCTCACGTCCGGAAGGTTCCCGCGGAAGTCACAAGCCAGGGGGCGCGGCCTAGGGGGTGGCCACGCCCAGCTGGTGTAGCGACCCGACTCAAGACGAGTCAAGCCTCTGGTGTTTCCATACCATCCCAAGATCATGCTGGTACACACTCAGTACATAATGTATATATTCAAGAGTTCAATCACACAGCTTTATTAATCGAAATCTCATAAAGAGTACTTTATTACAATAAAGGATTAGAATAAAGTGGCTGAAGGCCATCTCATGAGATATCTAACGAAGACTAGCGGAAGCATCAGGTAGACGAGTCCATCCCACTCCAAGGGCATGTCGCTGAGCGTAGATCGTAGCCTCACTCCTGGTCAGAAAAGTACTCTACAACATGATACGTTGCAGCCGTGTAGGTCAGCATATTGAATATGCCGGCAAGTCATCAAAGAGAGGAGTAAAATAATAATCAACTATCTCTACATGCATATTTGGCCGGTGGGGCTAAGTTTTGCATAAAGCCAGTTTTATCCTACAACAAGAGGGGTTGGAAGCAAAATATTACTACATTGTTTGTTGTTAACGAGATGGTTCCGCCAACCAAATCTCATACCCGAATAGTTGTTAACACCCACATCATTATTAAGTTGTGTTGAGAGTTCAGGGGAAGTTCAATGCCTTCGGCTCAAGTTGTCCATGACCATGGACACGGCTAATCGATTAGATTGGGCACTCTGCAGAGTTTTGCACACGTTCCCCACAAGATTTGATCGCCTCCGGGTTTGTCCTCGCACTTCAGGGTGTTTGAAGACCGCATGATCAAAACATGGTCTTTCAACGGGTCCCTCTAAATCCCTGTCGGTGCCCATCCATTCCTACCGTTCTTCTACATCTGCTAGCACCGCGTGTCCAGAGTCGCCGCGTTGTCCAACCAAGCGAGAGCCCATATTCACTTGTGGCTGTGCAGGTAAGCCTTGAGTCTTGAAGTCTCCGTCCGTCTCTTCGAGCCTGGGTGAAGCTTTCCGCAGGATGACATGGCCTCTCCAGCATCCCGGGCATCCACTGGGTTCTCGAGGGAGCCGATCAACCGTCCTTCACCCGGAGTTGCATTGCGTCCGAGGTCTTGAAAATCTTGTCTTAACCGGTCTTGATTATTTAATCAACCTCGCATCACTCGTAATATACACTCAACCGAAAACCCGTCTACTCAAGCATAGCATTAAGAAATCGTCGTCCCGGGGCTAAGTATCGGGGTTGTTGTGTTCCTACCACATGATACTACAACTTATACTAAAGTTCCCAAGTACCTAGGCAGCATGCAATTGGGCAAAGAAGGTGATCTACCATGCATCGAAAACATAGGTAAAATAACATGATCAAAATGACTTGCCTTGATGATAGTTGTC
Source organism: Hordeum vulgare subsp. vulgare (assembly GCF_904849725.1). Taxonomy (NCBI): domain Eukaryota; kingdom Viridiplantae; phylum Streptophyta; class Magnoliopsida; order Poales; family Poaceae; genus Hordeum; species Hordeum vulgare. Next base: position 139,791,994 of record NC_058518.1, on the reverse strand, counting down.
TTGCTCGAGCGCTTCTAAGTAACACGCTTCGCACTCCGGATGATCTACCGATACAAACACAAAACACACCATAAGCACTTCAATCAAGCCACAAGTAAAAATAACATCACAAGTAAGGATTTGCTAATGCCTAAGTAAAAGAGTTCAACACGCGTTGCTATGGCAGAAACTTGTTTCTGTTAAAAACACCAGTAAAAATACTTTACAATTTTTGAAACTTCTACCACAGTAAGAATTAATCACTAGGAAGCAGTAGCAAAAAGAATCAACTCTAAATCAATTTTGAAACTCCTGGAATAGGCAAAACAAGGTTTAAACTAAATCTGATCTAACTAATATTTGCAAATTTCAAACATAGACAAATTATATGTTTTTAAAAACTACAGAAATATTGGAGTCTACTGGAACAAGAATCAATATCATTGGACTTCGGGATCAAAAGTTGTGGCCAAAACAAAACAGAAACTTTTCTGTTTTTGCAATTAAACAGAAAAAATGAAGCTAACTAGTTAACAAGCACGGGGTATACGTGGCGCGCTACGATAGGCTGCGGGGTCTGTTTGTTGCAACATTATAAACAAACGGCCTAGTTCTAACCGAAACTACTGGCTAAAGAATAAGTGAAATAAAACCGACGGTTTTCTAATCTAAACCGAAGGGGTATTCTAAGAACTAATCTAAACCACACATCTTAGATCTAACGGTGTAACGAAGAAAAGAAAAAAAGAACAGAGAAAGGAGGGAGCTACCGTGGCTGGGAGACAACTCCGGCGGGGGAGAGGTGGTCGCCGGCGAGGGGAGGTGGTCCGGGGGCGGAGGAGGGGACGGGGCGGCGACGGCGGCAGTCCTCCACCGAGGGGAGGCGTCGGGCGGAGCGGGGAGCGGCTCGGGGTGGCTGCTCCAGGGGGGCCGAAGGCTGCAGGACCTCGGCTCCGGTGGCTGCGGTAGGGGATGGGCTCGGGGCGGCGGCTCGATGAGGACGGGGTGGGAACAGGGGCGGCCGGGGGCGCGGGTACTTATAGGCTAGGGAGGGGAGTGGGGAAGGAAGGAGTAGAGAGGGGATCGGGGAATCCCGAGTTCCTGGGACTCGGCTCGGTCTCGGGCAGCAGTTTGGAAGGAGAGGAGGGAGATGACCGCGGGAGAGAGAAGATCGGCCAGTGGGGCCCGCCGGGAAGTGACAGAGAGGGGGGCTGGGAAGGAAAGGTCGACCGAATCCTAAGGGATTCGGTCCCTGGCGGCTGGGGGATCGGCCCATGGCCTATTAGGCGCTCGGGGCGGCGGCTAAAAAAAAACAAGAACTTTCCTATTTTTAAATCTTTTCCGAAACAGAAAATCAAAAGCGAATAAAAGGAAATAAATCAAAATATTTAATATAGGGTATTATATACCAAAAAAATCAGAAAAATATCCTCTACCCGAATAACATTTTTCCAAAGCAAAAATAAAAACTTAAAAAAATGTTTTTTTTTCAGAAATTCCTCAAAATGCTTTATTTTCATTTTGCAATTATTTTTGCAAATGATCTTTGTATTTCTTGGCTCAAATATTTCAGAAATGCCCATAATGTGGAGCATCATTTTCCTCCGCTCTCTCTCTTGCGTGCAAGAGAGTATTTCCCCGGGCATTTCTCGTGCGAGGAAAAAGATGGAAATGCAAATCAAAAAGACGAAGGAATTCACGTGCTAAATTTATTTCAATCTGTATGCATAGATGCTTAGCTACAATGTAAAACATTCCCAATTAGGAAAATTGGGATGTTACAAACCTACCCACCTTAAGATGAATCTCGCCCTCGAGATTCGGGTTGGCTAGAAAACAGGTGCAGGTGGTCTCGACGAAGATCCTCTTCTCGTTCCCAGGTGGATTCTTCCTCGGTGTGGTGGCTCCACAACACCTCCAGAACTTGATGATCTTGCTGTGGGTAACTCTATTGGCAGTCTCGAGAATCCTGACGGGTTTCTCCTCATACGTCAGATCACTGTCAAGCTGTATGGCCTCTAGGGGCACTGTATCTCTCAACGGAACATCGGCCATCTCAGCGTGGCATTTCTTCTACTGGGAAACATGAAAGACATCATGAACTCCGGACAATCCTTCCGGCAGTTCCAGTTTGTATGCAACTTCGCCTCTACGTTCAAGATTTTTGTAGAGGCCAATGAAACGAGGTGCTAATTTTCCTTTCACACCGAATCTCTTGGTTCCTCGAAGTGGAGACACCCGAAGATATGCTCGGTCTCGCACTTTGTACGTTACTTCCTTGCGTTTGTTGTCAGCATAACTCTTCTGCCTGGACTGAGCTATCTTGAGTCGGTCACGAATTAGCTTGACCTTCTCTTTAGAATCTCGGATAAGGTCGGGACCAAAAAGCTGTCGGTCTCCAACTCCATCCCACATCAACAGTGTTCTACACCTCCTTCCGTATAGAGCTTCGAAAGGGGCCATCTTCAGACTGGTCTGGTAGCTGTTGTTGTATGAGAACTCGGCATAAGGTAAATTGTCATCCCAACTAGACCCATAGTCTAGTGCGCAAGCTCTCAACATGTCCTCCAGAATCTGATTGACTCTCTCGGTCTGTCCATCTGTCTGCGCGTGAAAAGCTGTACTGAACTCCAATCTTGTTCCCAAGGTTTCATGCAATTGGTGCCAAAATTTTGATGTGAACTGAGTCCCTCTATCGGACACAATGCTCTTCGGTACTCCGTGCAGACATACGATCCTCGTCATATATATCTTAGCCAGCTTGGCACTCGTGTAAGTAGTCTTCACCGGGATGAAGTGAGCTACCTTGGTCAAATGATCGACCACAACCCAAATAGAATCATAGCCAGAACGGGTCCGAGGTAATCCTGTGATGAAGTCCATACCAAGCTTTTCCCATTTCCACTCGGGTATCGGCAGAGGTTGGAGCAAACCTGCTGGCTTCTGATGCTCGGCTTTTACTCGCTGACAAACATCGCATATTGCTACGAACTCGGCAATGTCTTTCTTCAATCCTGTCCACCAGAAACTTTCTTTCAGATCCAGATACATCTTGGTGTTGCCAGGGTGTATCGAGTACGGGGAATCATGGGCCTCCTGAAGTATCAACTTCCTGAGTTCGGGATCATTGGGCACATAGATGCGATCCTCAAACCATAAAGTTCCGTGTTCATCCTCACGAAAACCTTTAGCCTTCCCGTCTTCCATTTTCTGCTTAATCTCAGCTATCTCCTTGTGTGATTTCTGTGCTTCGCGGATCTTTTCTGTCAAAGTATACTGAATTTCCAGAGTGGCAACAAGTCCTCTTGGAACTATTTCCAATTTGAGCTCTCGGAGGTCATCGACTAACTCCTGGGGTAATCCTCCAACCGTGAGTGTGTTCACATAACTCTTGCGGCTCAACGCATCGGCTACAACATTTGTCTTGCCTGGGTGATAATGCAATCTCATGTCATAGTCCTTGATCAACTCTAGCCATCGCCTCTGTCTGAGGTTCAACTCCTTCTGTGTGAAGATATATTTCAGGCTCTTGTGATCAGTGTAAACATCACAACTATTTTCGATCAGGAAATGTCTCCAGGTCTTGAGAGCGTGCACTACGGCTGCTAGTTCCAAGTCATGTGTGGCATAATTCAACTCATGGGGTCTGAGCTGTCTAGATGCATAGGCTACAACTTTGCCCTCTTACATGAGCACTCCTCCGAGTCCTTGACGAGAAGCGTCACAGTAGACCTGGAAATCCTTCCGAATGTTCGGCAATATCAGCACTGGGGCTGTAACAAGACGTTTCTTCAGCTCTTGAAAACTGGTTTCACATTCCTGAGTCCAAATATACTTGGATTCCTTCTTCAACAACTCTGTCATGGGCTTGGCGATCTTTGAGGAATTCTCAATGAACCTCCGGTAATATCCGGCAAGTCTGAGGAAACTGCGGATCTCTTGACTGAAGTGGGTGCTACCCATTCGGTGACTGCTGCGACCTTGGCAGGGTCCACTGCTATTCCTTCTCCTGAGATGACGTGTCCGAGGAATCCGACTTCATTCAACCAAAACTCACATTTGCTGAACTTCGCATATAGCTTATGCTCTCGAAGCTTCTCCATAACAAGACGCAGGTGTTCCTTGTGTTCCTCTTCGTTCTTGGAGAATATCAGTATGTCATCGATGAACACCACAACAAACTTGTCCAGGTATTCCAAAAATACCTTGTTCATCAGATTCATAAAATATGCCGGAGCATTAGTCAGTCCAAATGACATGACCATGTACTCATACAAGCCGTACCGAGTGGTGAAGGCTGTCTTGGGTATATCCTGTTCACAAATCTTCAACTAATGATACCCGGATCGAAGATCGATCTTTGAGAATACGCGAGCTCCAACTAACTGATCAAACAGATCATTGATCATCGGCAAGGGGTACTTGTTCTTGATGGTCACATCGTTCAATGCACGATAATCGACAACCATCCTCAAGGACTTGTCCTTCTTTTCAACCAAGAGCACTGGGGCTCCCCAAGGTGAAGAACTTGGGCGAATATACCCTTTGTCCAATAACTCCTTAATTTGCTTCTTGATTTCTATCAAGTCATTTGCGGGCATTCGATAGGGTCTCTTGGATATCGGGGCTGTTCCGGGTAATAGCTCAATCAAGAACTCAATCTCTCTATCGGGTGGCATGCCCGGCAATTCCTCCGGAAATACATCTGGGTACTCCTGTACAATCGGTACTTACTCCTGGACTACTCCCGTGAGAGAGTTTACTCGCTTACTCCGTGCTGGGCACTGAGACACGTACTTAATCCGCTTCTTCTCGGGGGTGGTGAGCAAAATAGACTTAAGGGCACAATCTATATTCCCTTCATACTTGGCCAACCAATCCATGCCTAGGACTACATCCAATCCCTGGGACACTAATACGATGAGGTCGGTGGGAAAATTATGGTTCCCGATGTTGAGACTCAAAGCATGGCATCCTATCCCGGCTGTCATCATGCCTCCTGGGGAACTGACCTTAATAGGCTGGCTGAGGGTTCTAGTTGCCAAACTATACTTTTCCACAACTACCCTTGATATGAATGAATGTGTTGCACCAGAATCAAAAAGTACCAATACTGGACGTGAATTTAGCAAAAACATACCAACTACAGTATCGGGGTGATCATAGACCTCTTCAACATCAATGTGGTTCACGTGAGCTCGAGGAAAAGGATTGGGCTTCTTTGCTGCAGAGTTGCCATTGCCGTTTCCATTTCCCTGCTTGTTCTGGGGACATTCAGTGGCATAGTGTCCCGTCTTCTAACACTTGAAGCAAGTGATGTGAGTCAGATCCTTCTGAGCTGGAGCTGAATGCTGCTGAGTGCCAGTACCGCCATTCTTGAAGTTGCTGTTGTTGCGGTGGTTCCCATTTCCTCCATGGTTGTGGCCTCCATGGTTGTGGCCTCCATGGTTGTGCACTGGGTGGTTATGCTGAACGTGTCCTCCAAACTTATCGGATCCAGTCCCAGTATTCCCTGGATAGGGGGTGTAGCGAGGCTTCTGCTGAGTGCCAGAGTTGAACTTTCCAACCCCATACTTTCGCTTGTGGTTCTCCATCTGCTGGTGTTTCCCCTCCAAGATGAGGGCCTTATCAACCAGCTCCTGGTAGTTGTTGAAGGTGGCTACAGTCAACTGAATTCTCAGCTCATCATTGAGTCCTTCCAAGAACTTTTCCTGCTTGGCCGCATCATCGGCCACATCTCCAGGTGCATAACGGGCGAGCATGCTGAATTCATCAACGTACTAGGCCACAGAGCGATTCCCCTGGCGTAAGTTGCGAAACTCACGCTTCTTCAGACTCATTGCACCAGCTGAGACATGTGCGGTGCGGAAGGCTTGCTTGAATTGCTCCCAAGTGACTCTAGCAATGGGGTAAGTGGTGGTGTAGTTCTCCCACCAAGCAGCTGCAGGGCCTTCAAGTTGATGCGCGGCAAAATGCACCTTCTCAGCTTCAGAACAACCAGCAGTGATAAGTTCACGCTCCATCTTGCGGAGCCAATCATCTGCCACAATGGGCTCAATGCTGCTGGAGAAAGTTGGAGGGTTCAACCTCAGGAAACGGGTGAGATTGTCAGCCTGGGGTGGATGATGGTTGTTGTTATTGTTCTGGTTCTGGATGATCAGCTGCATCAGGGTGTTTTGTTGCTGGGTCAACTGGGTGAGTTCCGGCGGAAAGTTGGACTCAGGGGTGCGTCTCGGAGGCATCTGGTGTATGTGGAGGGGTGAGATTAGCATAGAACAATGGTCTAAGAGTAATTACACTACCCATATGAATGCAACACACAAGTATCACACCACACATTTTATTCAATATCATCACAAAGGTTCACACGGGGATACAAAATTCGATAATCCTAAACATCGGCCTAAAACGTATAACGATAAAGTAAATTTGGTGGTCTATTCTAAGTGTCCTCCTCAGAAAAGCATGGTGATGGGTCCTTCGGTGGAGCTTTCTTCATAGTCCTCGTCGTTGCTGATCAAGGGGGCTACGTCTCCTTCGGGATGAAGGTTCTCGCCCATGTCCAGTTCCTCCTCCAGGTATGCAACTCGAGTCTTCAGCTTCTCGATCCGCTCTAGAAAGTCCTTCACCTCCAGTTCATGTTCATAGTGGGCTTCCCGGGCTGCATCTTCAAGTTCAAGCTCGTGGAGTGACAGTTGCTTGATCTTCCTGGCGTCCTTGATCACGTGATGTTCCAGAGTCCCGCTGTGCTTCTCCAAAGTCTGGGCATAAGACAAGAGAGCGTCCTTGGTCTTGCTTGAGATGATTTCTCCGTCTTCGTTTCTCCGGGATACGGTGAATAGGTCTGGAGAAATAGGGCAGCCTTTGTATTCTTTCTTGATACGTCCGAGTGCACAATGGATCGCCATGTCCCTTCGGAGAATCCAGTTGGGTGCGATGAACTTGAAATCCTTCGGCTCAGTGCGCGGCTGGAATGTCCTTCCGGGAACATGCACCTCGATCCTGTAGCGTGAATCCTCCGGGTAAGACGAAGTTGGCTTCCCTGTGATAGTCGGCAGAGCAATCCTCAAGTCCTTGGTGATCTGCACCAGCTCCTTTCCGAACGGCATAGTGGCGTCGGGCTGGGAAAACTCCGTGAACTTAACAGGGATGAAGGTGGCCATCTAAAACATTGGAAAATCGGAGAGAAGTCAGAAATGATTAGAAGAGGAAATAGAAGATTTATAAACATAAGAGAAAATAGTTTTCTTCCTAAGGCTTTTCCATTCCTAGAGGTTACGTCCTAAGGTCAGCGTGTGCTCTGAATACCATTTCTGTAGCGACCCGACTCAAGACGAGTCAAGCCTCTGGTGTTTCCGTACCATCCCAAGATCATGCTGGTACACACTCAGTACATAATGTATATATTCAAGAGTTCAATCACACAGCTTTATTAATCGAAATCTCATAAAGAGTACTTTATTACAATAAAGGATTACAATAAAGTGGCTGAAGGCCATCTCATGAGATATCTAACGAAGACTAGCGGAAGCATCAGGTAGACGAGTCCATCCGACTCCAAGGGCATGTTGCTGAGCGTAGATCGTAGCCTCACTCCTGGTTGGAAAAGTACTCTGCAACATGATACGTTGCAGCCGTGTAGGTCAGCATATTGAATATGCCGGCAAGTCATCAAAGAGAGGAGTAAAATAATAATCAACTATCTCTACATGCATATTTGGCCGGTAGGGCTAAGTTTTGCATAAAGCCAGTTTTATCCTACAACAAGAGGGGTTGGAAGCAAAATATTACTACATTGTTTGTTGTTAACGAGATGGTTCCGCCAACCAAATCTCGTACCCGAATAGTTGTTAACAACCACATCATTATTAAGTTGTGTTGAGAGTTCAGGGGAAGTTCAATGCCTTCGGCTCAAGTTGTCCATGACCGTGGACACGGCTAATAGATTAGGTTGGGCACTCTGCAGAGTTTTGCACACATTCCCTGCAAGATTTGATCGCCCCCGGGTTTGTCCTCGCACTTCAGTGTGTTTGAAGACCGGATGATCAAAACATGGTCTTTCAACGGGTCCCTCTGAATCCCTGTCGGTGCCCATCCATTCCTACTGTTCTTCTACATCTGCTAGCACCGCCTGTCCAGAGTCACCGCATTTTCCAACCAAGACAGAGCCCATAATGACTTGTGGCTGTGCAGGTAAGCCTTGAGTCTTGAAGTCTCCGTCCGTCTCTTTGAGCCTGGGTGAAGCTTTCCGCAGGATGACATGGCCTCTCCAGCATCCCGGGCATCCACTGGGTTCTCCAGGGAGCCGATCAACCGTCCTTCACCCAGAGTTGCATTGCGTCCGAGGTCTTGAAAATCTTGTCTTAACCGGTCTTGATTATTTAATCAACCTTGCATCACTCGTGATATACACTCAACCGAAAACCCCTCTACTCAAGCATAGCATTAAGAAATTGTCGTCCCGGGGCTAAGTATCGGGGTTGTTGTGTTCCTACCACATGATACTACAACTTATACTAAAGTTTCCAAGTACCTAGGTAGCATGCAATTGGGCAAAGAAGGTGATCTACCATGCATCGAAAACATAGGTAAAATAACATGATCAAAATGACTTGCCTTGATGATAGTTGTCTTGCTCGAGTGCTTCTAAGTAACACGCTTCGCACTCCGGATGATCTATCGATACAAACACAAAACACACCATAAGCACTTCAATCAAGCCACAAGTAAAAATAACATCACAAGTAAGGATTTGCTAATGCCTAAGTAAAAGAGTTCAACACGCGTTGCTATGGCAGAAACTTGTTTCTGTTAAAAACACCAGTAAAAATACTTTAAAAATTTTGAAACTTCTACCACAGTAAGAATTAATCACTAGGAAGCAGTAGCAAAAAGAATCAACTCAAAATCAATTTTTAAACTCCTGGAATAGGCAAAACAAGGTTTAAACTAACACTGATCTAACTTATATTTGCAAATTTCAAACATAGGCAAATTATATGTTTTTAAAAATTAAGAAAAATTGGAGTCTACTGGAAGAAGAATCAATATCATTGGACTTCGGGATCAAAAGTTGTGGCCAAAACAAAACAGAAACTTTTCTGTTTTTGCAATTAAACAGAAAAAATGAAGCTAACTAGTTAACTAGCAGGGGGTATACGTGGCGCGCTACGATAGGCTGCGGGGTGTGTTTGTTGCAACATTATAAACAAACGGCCTAGTTCTAACCGAAACTACTGGCTAAAGAATAAGTGAAATAAAACCGACGGTTTTCTAATCTAAACAGAACAGGTATTCTAAGAACTAATCTAAACCACACATCTTAGATCTAACGGTGTAACGAAGAAAAGAAAAAAAGAACAGAGAAAGGAGGGAGCTACCGTGGCTGGGAGACAACTCCGGCGGGGGAGAGGTGGTCGCCGGCGAGGGGAGGTGGTCCGGGGGCGGTGGAGGGGACGGGGCGGCGGCGGCGGCAGTCCTCCACCGAGGGGAGGCGTCGGGCGGAGCGGGGAGCGGCTCGGGGTGGCTGCTCCAGGGGGGCCGAAGGCTGCAGGAGCTCGGCTCCGGTGGCTGCGGCAGGGGATGGGCTCGGGGCGGCGGCTCGATGAGGACGGGGTGGGAACGGGGGCGGGGGTACTTATAGGCCAGGGAGGGGAGTGGGGAAGGAAGGAGTAGAGAGGGGATCGGGGAATCCCGAGTTCCTAGGACTCGGCTCGGTCTCGGGCAGCAGTTTGGAAGGAGAGGAGGGAGATGACCACGGGAGAGAGAAGATCGGCCAGTGGGGCCCGCCGGGCAGTGAGAGAGAGGGGGGCTGGGAAGGAAAGGTCGGCCGAATCCTAAGGGATTCGGTCCCTGGCGGCTGGGGGATCGGCCCATGGCCTATTAGGCGCTCGGGGCGGCGGCTAAAGAAAACAAGAACTTTCCTATTTTTAAATCTTTTCCGAAATAGAAAATCAAAAGCGAATAAAAGGAAATAAATCAAAATATTTAATATAGGGTATTATATACCAAAAAAATCAGAAAAATGTCCTCTACCCGAATAACATTTTTCCAAAGCAAAAATAAAAACTTAAAAACATGTTTTTTTTCAGAAATTCCTCAAAATGCTTTATTTTCTTTTTGCAATTATTTTTGCAAATGATCTTTGTATTTCTTGGCTCAAATATTTCAGAAATGCCCGTACTATGGAGGGTCATTTTCCTCCGCTCTCTCTCTTGCGTGCAAGAGAGTACTTCCCCGGGCATTTCTCGTGCGAGGAAAAAGATGGAAATGCAAATCAAAAAGACGAAGGAATTCACGTGCTAAATTTATTTCAATCAGTATGCATAGATGCTTAGCTACAATGTAAAACATTCCCAATTAGGAAAATTGGGATGTTACAGCTGGCTTGTGGCTTCCCCATCCACTTCCTAGCCCAGCTCTGGTGCTTCCCGGGTCTCTTTTGGTCCATAAAAAATCACCGTAAATTTTCAGCCCATTTCGAGAACTTTTATTTCTGCACAAAAAATGACACCATGGTAGTTTTGCTGAAAACAACATCAGTCCGGGTTAGTTCTAATAAAATCATACCGAAATCATATAGAATTATTGTAAACATGGCAAGAATACTTCATAAATTATAGATACGTTAGAGACGTATCAGCATCCCCAAGCTTAATTCCTGCTCGTCCTCTAGTAGGTAAATGATAAAAGAAATAATTTATGAAGTGTGAATGCTACCAAGTGCACAAGTTTGACAAATGATACATCTAATCACTTTTTCTAGCATCAATATAAACTATAAACAGTAGCTCATCTCATAAAACTTCTCATGATCAAGTAACAAGCTATTCACATGTTAAAGTATAGACCAAAAATTTTCTTGAAAACAAACAAACCATAATCCTAGTCATCGAACAATTGCAATTCATCTTATTTTCACGAAGGGTCTATGTAAGAGCTTTGATTTAGCAAATACCACATACTCAACTATCATATAGTCTTCCATGATTGCTAACACTCAAAGCATGTTTTAAGAGCAAATGGAATCCGTTGAACACAGAGAAAGATAGGGGCTTAAAGTTTCACCTCCAAACTTATTTATCATATAGATAATTGTAAACAATAATAATTCATGATCAAATATATTTGAGTGGCCATATATGCTTGGATCTTTCCCCACCACATGATGCTTGCCAAGAGAAAAAGGCGAAATATAGGAAGTGGTGAAGATCACCATGACTCTTGTATAAAGGTAAGTACTAGAAAGTAAAAGATAGGCCCTTCCCAGAGGGAAGCATTGATTTGCATAGGTGCTAGAGATCAACCTTTTAAAACAGATATGATTAATAATTTCGAGCGGTATGCTTTCATTGTCAACATAACAACCAAGAGATCTCAGTATCTTCCATGCTAGATACATTATAGGCGGTTCCCAAACAGAATGGTAAAGTTTTTACTCCCCCTCTACTAATCAATCACACTCCACGGCCAGCCGAATCCACGGGTACCGTCCATACAAACAACAATCCTGGGGGAGTTTTGTTTCATTATATTTTGATTTGAATTTTGAGCATGGAAATAGGCATCCCGTATACCAACCACTTTCTCATGAATGATAGTGAATCAACACATATCATGAGAATAACCCACGTAGCATGGAATATACTAACAACCCCTAGTCACTATATGACCGATTCGGGCATACATAACAGAATATTATTTGAAGGTTTAGAGTTTGGCACATGCAAATTTACTTGGAACGGCAGGTAAATACCGCATATAGGTAGGTATAGTGTACTCATATGGAACAACTTTGGGTTTAAGGGTGTTCGGATGCACAAGTAGTATTTCTACTAGGTGCGGAAGTTTGGCTAGTATGAGGCGGAAACAAGCACCACATGTTGGAGGATCCATAACAATATAACTTCTATACAAATATACCCAAGCATAACTCATTATGTTGTCTTCCTTGTCCAATCTTCAACTAATTTTCTCATGTTTGAAAATAATTAATGGGTATTCGCAAACATAGAATATTTCCAAGATAGTATATTTATATGTGAAATCTCTCTTCCTTCAATATACTTTCATGAATTGTTCAAGTGACTAATGCGGTGTTTGCTATCTTTCAATAAATTTTACCACCTATACTTCTTATATGTGAAGTCATTACTCCCCATGGAATAATCATATAAAACATATATAATTTCAGATTTTTGATATTCAATTCATTCAACCATTTACTCAGAGGATATAAGTGAAGCACGAAAGTAAATGACAAAACTACTCCAAAACATATAAGTAAAGATCAGTGAGTAGTCAAACAATTAAGTAGCTATGTGAGGACTTTCTCTCTCTCTCTCTCTCTCTCAATAAAGATTTTTAGATCTGAGTATTTTATTTAAACAACAAGCAAAACAAAAACATCACTCTAAGAATAGGATGCAACATGTGAACGAATAAAAATTTAGGCTCAACATAGGCTAACCGATAGTTGACGAAGAGAGGTGGGATGCGTAGCATCCCCAAGCTTAGATGCTTGAGAGTTCTTGAAATATTTACTTGGGGTGCCTTGGGCATCCCCAAGCTTGAGCTTTTGTGTCTTGTTCAATCCTCTGATATCCCGGTTTCACCTATTCTCAAAAACTTCATCCACACATAACTCAAAAAGAGCTCGTGAGATAGGTTAGTACACATAAGAACAAATCAACACTTCATGTACTGCCAAGACAAGTTTCACAATATTTTCCAAACATTAGTTACTGTATACTATTATTTCCACAATTTATAACTACCAATATCGGCTATGGAAACTATCGGATAAGTAGATAACAAAACTATGACATCAATCACATCAAATAGAACAATCAGTAGGAATTTATGAAAACAGTGTACTTTCGTAACTCAAATAATTATGAAAATTTAGGACATACTATAAACTTTATATGAGAATGCTGTGTACAAATTTCAGAAACTTTTCGCGTTTCAGTAAAATACAAAAATTCAAACACTACAGCACCAGTTTCTGTTTTTACACAGCACCAATCAAAGCATGGAATGCAAGCATCCTAATGCATTTCTTGGAACTTTTTATTGAAAAACAATATTATAAATAAAACCTAACATATAAAAACAAAATAAAATGACGCTCCAAGCAAAACTCATATTAAGTGACGAATAAAAATATAACTCCAAGTAAGATATACCGATAATGTTGAAGATGAAAGAGGGGATGCCTTCCGAGGCATCCCCAAGCTTAGGCGCTTGAGTCTTCCTTGGATATTACCTTGGGGGTACCTTGGGAATACCCAAGCTTACGTTCTTGTCACTCCTTAATCTCCTCATATCGGTGTCTCACCCAAAACTAGAAACTTCAATTGCACAAAACTTAACGGAACTTCGTGAGATGAGTTAGTATAATAAATAATGATCATTCACTTAGGTACTCTCAAGAAAATTTTCATAATTGTTATCAAATGATACCTACTATCTTCTACCATTCCCACAATTTATATCACTGAATGTAAGCTATGGCAACACTAAAACAAGTAAACTGTGCATGCAAAACAGAACAGTCTATGAAGATCTATAATGTAACCATACTTACCTGTCTCTAAAAATTCTCAAAAATTAGGAAAATCCAGGAATTTTGTATATAAATCATGTGTCAAACATTTAGATCAAAAGCACATTCTTGCGAATTTACAAAAATCCTGGACTAAGAGCAAAATTTTATGTTTTTGCACGGAATCAAGTCAACTATCATCTACACTATCCAAAAGGCTTTACTTGGCACTTTATTGAAATAAAAAGCATATGACATGATTACCACAGTAGATTAATAATGTTAACACCAAAAAAACAGAAAGTAAAAGTCTTGGGTTGTCTCCCAACAAGCGGTTTTCTTTAAAGCCTTTCTAGCTAGGCATGACATTCATACACTTCCAAGCCCAATTCCGATGGAAATTTTATTCATACTCTAAAAGATATAAGTGAAGTTCATAGATCATTCTACAATTAATATAGATAAAACAATATCCAAGATCAAAATATATAAGTGAAGCACACGAAGCATTCTATAAGGCCATACTCAAAAGATTTAAGTGAAGCACAAAGAGCAATCTAGAAAGGCATACTCAAAAGATTTAAGTGAAGCACAAAGAGCATTCTACAAGACCATACTCAAAAGATTTAAGTGAAGCGCATGACGCATTCTATAAATCAATGAAAGACTACCTCATACTAGAAGGGTCCATAAAAGGAGAAGAAAAATAGTAAAGACACATATCATGTGAACAAAATAAAAACCTAGGTATACCAATAATTATTGAAGAAAAAAGATGGGATGCCTTCCGGGGCATCACCAAGCTTAGATGCTTGAGCCTCTTTGAAATATTTACTTGGGGTGCCTTGGGCATCCCCAATCTTGAACTATTGTATCTCCGTATTCTTCTTATATCTATACCTCCTCCATCTTCGAACACTTCATTCACAGAAAACTTAACAAAACCCTCATGAGATCCGTTAGTATAATAAAGCAAAATACTACTTTAAGTACTGTTTTGAACTCATTCCAAATTCATATTAGCATTATATCTACTATAGTCTAACTTTACTGTTTTCTATGCATTTTTATCCTATTTTGGTGAACCTATGGCCTCCGATGAAGATGACCCCCTCTGGCAGGGCGCCGTAGAGGCCCAAGATTGATCTTCGTGGCTCTGGAGGCTTGCGGCGGCGGAACTCCCGATCTAGGTTTCTTTCTGGCGGTTTTGGTATTTATAGGAATTTTTGGCCTCAGTCTCACGTCTGGAAGGTTCCCGAGGAAGTCACAAGCCACGGGGCGCGGCCTAGGGGGGTGGTCGCGCCAAACAGGCTTGTGGCTTCCTCATCCACTTCATGGTCCAGCTCTGGTGCTTCGGGGGTCTCTTTTGGTCCATAAAAAAACACCGTAAATTTTCAGCCCATTCCGAGAACTTTTATTTCTACATGAAAAACAACGCCATGGTAGTTTTGCTGAAGACAACGTGAGTCCGGGTTAGTTCTAATAAAATCATACCAAATCATATAGAATTATTGTAAACATGGCATGAATACTTCATAAATTATAGATACGTTGGAGATGTATTAATGACCGCCGTGCCGCAGTGTACTGGGAGACGGTAATCATGCCGTCGTCGGTCAACGGTGAGGAGCCTAAGAAGGAGGAAGAACCGGTGCAAATGCGAGTAAGGGCGTCGGAGGCAGGCCGTTGTAGCTAGCAGATCGACCTCGACTCCGCCGAGGACGACGACGCCCCGTCACCCCGCGCGGCGACCGACAAGAAGATGAAGGCCATCCACTCGACCCGCCGCTCTGTACGCCTCAACGACGCGATTAGCCAGTGTATGTTCTGTATCCCCAATCCCCCAATCCCCCTTCTACGCCATCTGCATATACCTCTATTCCGATCTTGCATGAACTAGTATGAAAACGTACGAACTAGTATGAACACGTATGAACTAGTATGAAGTGCCATGCTTATCTACCTCTATTCCCCATTCCCCACTCCGAAGTGGATCGAATCTACCACCGGATCGAATGCGAAAATGTAATGCATGACAAACAGAAAAGTGCTTACCGCCATTGTCGCGGGCCAGGTGATGATCCGCTCGCTGGTGATGGAGTCCGGTGGTTTTCTTGCTCTCCTCCGATCCGCCGCCGCCGGTGAGAGTTGGGAGAGTGGGGGAGCGGGGAGAGGAAGCGGTGAGGGGCAGTGAGGCTAATAATTGTCGTCGCTTCGGGAAGCAACGCGGCTTCTCGAGAGTGGCCACGCGCGTGCAGTCGCTATCGCCCACATGCACCGCTCGGGCCTGGCTCTGTAGAAACTACCGATTCAAGCGTTCCCAAGGAGCCAGGCCCAAGAGTGCTTTAAATAACATGCCATGCATGCCCAATAGTGTATGCAACCATCCAAACAACATGTTTTCTTCCTGCACTGGCGTGGTTGGGCCTCATGGAGGCAACCAAACACGCCCTTTATAAATTTCTTCTTTTAACACTTCATCACCATATTGAGATTCATGATTTTAAAGCAAAACTTCACAAAAATAATCAAGAGCACTCAAGTCACTAGCAATTAGTTCAACATAATTAGATCTTTTGAAAATATTAGCTAGTGGATGAGGATCCATATGTCTTTACTTGTCCAATTCATTTTTTCTATTTTCGAGTGTTGACATGAAAGTAATAGAAGCAAGCAAGCAAGAAAAAGGCAAACATATTTTTTTTTGTAGAACTTTTTAGAAGTGGGGATACGAAAATGAGAGGGAAATGGAAAATCAAGTAATTGCAAGGAGATGAGAGTTTATGCATAGGTACTCGATAGATGTTGATGATGTCTCCCCGACAACAGTGCGAGAAATTCTTCCTACTACTTGTGAGCTGCATTGGGATTTCCGCAAAGAGGAGGGGATTATGCAGTACAGTAGAGATAAATATTTCCCTCAGTTATTAAACCAAGGTTATCAATCCAGTAGGAGAACCAAGCAATACTATGTAAACAACACCTGCACAAAACAACACATACTTGCAACCCAACGCGTAGAGGGGTTGTCAATCCCTCAACGGTATTGAGATAGATTAGATTGCATAGGATTTGATAGATAGATCTAACTAAAACAAAAAATAAACCAAATAAAAGAAAATTTTAGCAAGTTATATTTGGTTTTAATATATGATAGAAAATATATCCGGGGGCCATAGTTTTCACTAGAGGCTTCTCTCGAGAAAATAGCATACGGTGGGTAAGCAAATTACTATTGGGCAATTGATATAAAAGCAAATAATCATGATGATATTCAAGGGAATGACCATGTATATAGGCATCATGTACAAGATTAGAAGACCAATTCCTGCGTGCATCTATTACTATTACCCACACATCAACCACTATCCAGCATGCATCTAGTGTATTAAGTTGATAGAAAAACAGAGTAATGCATTATGAACTATGACATGATGTAGAAAGGATAAACCCACATATGAATAAACCCCAACTTGTTACCCTTAATGGCAACGATACATGCATGTCATGTCTCTTTCTGTCACTGAGATTGAGCACCGCAAGATCGAACCCCAAATAAATCACCTCTTGCCATTGAAAGATGAATCAATCTAATTGGACAAACCAAACCAATAAATCGAAGAAGAAATATGAGGCTATAATAATCATGCATTAAAAAGTTCAAAGAAGACTCAAGTAATAATCAAGGATAGATCAAATCATCAACTCACAATTCATCGGATCCCAGCAAACACACCGCAAAAAGAGTTACATCAAATAGATCTTGAAGAACATCGAGGAGAACATTGCATTGAAGATCAAAAAGAGAGAAGAAGCCATCTAGCTACTTACTAAGGACCCATAGGTGTGTGGTACACTACTCACG
This sequence comes from Hordeum vulgare subsp. vulgare, assembly GCF_904849725.1. Taxonomy (NCBI): domain Eukaryota; kingdom Viridiplantae; phylum Streptophyta; class Magnoliopsida; order Poales; family Poaceae; genus Hordeum; species Hordeum vulgare. The sequence continues at coordinate 139,774,604 of NC_058518.1, read as the reverse complement.
AATCATCGGATGGGTAGCAAGAATGATGAAGAACCCCTCCGTGACCTTTTCCCCCTCCGGGAGAGTGCCAAAAAAGGCCTCTAGATTGGATCTCGTGGTTGTGGAACTTGCGGCGGTGGAAAAAGAATTTCATCCACTCCTCTAGGGTTTCTAGGATTTTAGAGTATTTATAGAATCGGAGGTACGTCAAGGCGGTTCCGTGGGACCCATTAACCACCAGGGCACGCCGGAGGCCCCTCGCACGCCCTGGTGCCTAGTGGGCCCCACGGGCTTCCTCTCGTGGCTTCCAAAAGCTTCCAAGGTTCTTCTTGCCAAAAAAAATCTCCAAAAAGTTTTGTGGTATTTGGACACTAAGTTAATAGGTTATTCCCAAAAATGATATAAAGTTGCTAGTAAATGTATATAAAACACAAAGATTGATAATATAATAGGATGGAACAATCAAAAAATTTAGATACGTTGGAGACGTATCACCCTTGCCATAGGTCATCGAGACGGAGCGACAGGAGCACTGATAGTTTCCTCAAGCTACCAAGTCACTATTGGGTTTGAATATGTGATCTTAGAAGGCCTCTGGCCTTCACCGCACTAACCATGAGGCAGGAATAATTATGGGCACTCTTTGTCATACATTATCCTGAAAGTTGCTTATATGCTACAGTAAGCGACAAGCACCCACGTGGTCCATGTAGGCACCTTCTTTTGATTAAGAGGTTGCTAGCACTAATCTCGACCGTCCTTGTAATGCACAGGAGTGCAAAGAGAGATGGGCCCAAGGCCCCTCAGCACTTAGGAGTAGACCGGCGTGTTGTCCTTTGTTTTGATCCTAGGTAGGACTACGACGTGTCGATAAGCCGAGGCCGGGCAGGACCCAAGAAAGTGTGTCCGACCATAGTTAATCGAGCATGTTGGCTAAATTGGTACACCCCTATAGGGAAGTATATCTATTCGACTAGCCATGTCCTCGGTAAAGGATGCTTAGAGAGTATCCTAATCTTCTATAACTAGAACTAGATACTTGTGATATTAAATTGGAATTTTTGCTCCACGATCACTTCCTCGCAGCTGATACGTCCAAAACGTATCTATAATTTTTGATGGTTTCATGCTACTTTTATGTTTTTGATAATTGTTTTCATATTAAGTTTATGATTTATTTGGACTAACCTACTAATAGTTGCAAAAGTGCCCAATGTTCTTGTTTTACACTTTGATGTATAGGAACTATCAAAAATAGAAGAGGATACCTTGTTGCAGTGGGACTCTGACTTTCCTGAAATCTGTCCCCCTACAGATATTAGACATCGTGTGTTTCCTCTGAGAATATGATGCCAAGTTGTGGAGAATTTTATGCTGATAATTCTAGACATACAATTTGGCCCATTTGGAGTTCGGACGCTCCAGGAAAGCCGATTTTACTCGAGGACAAATGTCTGATTACAGGATTACGTAAATCGGTGACATGATTGAGGCCAACTCTTACCGTATTAGATGGATTCGGCCAAGAAACGACTTGGGGGCCTCATTACAGCTGAGAGGGGTTCCTAGGAAGGTTCTAAAGTTTCCCAAGAGCCCTTGGATCAAAGGGGCATCCATCGGAGGGCCAATGATGATCGTCCCGACTCATATAAGGAGAGGAAAAACCTGATTTCTGCACGGCCACCAAGAGCTACGAGATTTCCTCCTCCCAGGCACTCGCCTTAGGGTGGAGAACCACCTCCATACCAACACCATCTCCAAGGAAGGAGGGGGCAAAGGGCCGCTGCCCCAAGGGCGCGGCCACCGCCGTGGCCGCCGTCGGCCGTCGTCTCCTCTCCGGGGTGCACCTCTCCATCAACCTCTTGCTCACCATGGCCAGGTGTGAGTAGTCTCCCTCGGGGCCGAGGTCTTCTACGTGTAGCTATGTGGTCATCTCTCTCTCCCATGATGTGATCTTGATTGTGATCATGGGCTATGTTAATCTAGGATGATCTCATGATGTTTCCCCATCTTCTATGTATTGGATTGATATACTTACTTGATCTTGTCTAGTATAATCCCCGAGACCATGGTGAGCGCGGTCTATTGGACATGGATTAGAAGAATATTTTCATGAGTGATTCCCTCTTTTGTGAATTGATTGAAGATTGAGAGTCTCTTGGAGCTTATCTTTGACTATCCTTGAGATACGTTGTGGTGATGGTGGTACTCTCTTTGGATGGCCGCAGTGACATTGGGAAATCCATAGATGAGAACTACGAACTCTGACGTGTGCTTTTGTAGCCCTACATAATTCTCGTCCTCTATTGATCACAAAGGAATGACCTCGGAGTACGTCACCATTGCATGTTTTAGTGGAAATATCATGTGATTAGACTATGTTAATGTTGTTGGTAGTTGCCACTAGTGAAAGTATGAAGCCTAGGCCTTGTTTCTCACGATTGTTTCACCGTTTATGCTCGCTTTTTTCACTTGCTATCTTGCTGTAATTTTTATTACAGATTTACAGTACCTTGTTTTACCATCCATATGACTTGCCTTTTAACATTTCTTCACCGAACTAGTGCACCTATACAACTAACAATTGTATTAGGTGTGTTGGGGACACATGAGACTTCTTGTATCTTAATTGCACGATTGTTTGACAGAGACCATCTTCAACCTCTACTTCCCTGAGTTCTATAAATCTTAGGACATCCACTTGAGGGAAATTGTTGATGTCCTACAAACCTCTACGCTTGGAGGCCCAACATTGTCTACAATAATAGAAGCGTGCGTAGACATCAAGCTATTTCTGGTGCCGTTGTCGGGGAGGTGAGTGCTTGAAGGTATATCTTTATATCTTGCAATTAAATCTTATCATTTCTTGTTTTTATTTTCACTAGTTAGGCTTAATGGAAAACAACAAAAATATGAGAGAGCTTTATAAACTTTATCTTGAAATAGGACATGAAGTGTTTGAGGAGAAAATTATAAAACCTATGGAACGTTATTATTTGCATAAGAATTATGATGGTGGCAATGTTATTATATGCTTCCTTTGAATATCAATATTGCTAATGACATGGAAAGCTCTAAGCTTGGGGATAACGGGTTTGATGAACACGATATTTTTAGTCCCCCAACTTTTGAGGAGAAAATTTGCTTTGATGATATGCCTCCTAAAATTGATGATTACCATGATGATAATGATTGCTTTACTCTCACTATTCCTAATAAGAAAGATTTTGCTTATAAGAAGAGTAATCGTACTTTTATGCTTTTGGATCATGGAAATAATGCCTTATGTGATACTTATATTGTTGGGTTTATTCATGATCCCACTGAAAATTATTATGAGAAGGGAACATATGCTCATAGATATTCCAATAACATCAAGTTCCCTCTCTTTATGTTGAAGGTTTTGAAGCTGCACTTGTTTTGCCTTCCTATGCTTATTGCTTTGTGCTTCAGTGATTTATTCTATTGCAATATTCCTATGCGTAGGAAGCATGTTAGACTTAAGTGTGTTTGGTATTTGCTTCTTGATGCTCTCTTTTGTTCTACAACTCTTATTCCTACGAGAGCATCATTAAATTCTTAATCCTATCTTTATAGCTATAAAGAAAGAGCTCTAGGGAGACAACCCTTGTTATCTTCACTTTGAGTTTTTACTTTAAGTTTTTAGTGGTCTTGATGTGTGTTAATACTGTAGCAACATCATTCTATCTTTATTTTTAAGCTTTGTGCCAAGTTTTAGCCTCCGATTGCAAGAAAGTTCAAAAGTTGTGACATGCTGTCCGGAAACAAATTCTGTCTGCTTGACGTAAAAATTCACCAAAAATCACCAGATCATCTTTTTTATCTGACTTTATTTGACAGTATGCTCTATACAATTGTCTTTGTGGCATCTGTTCTGAGTTTTTTGATTCGACTTGCAGAATTGCCCTGAAGAAATTATTTACTACATGCTGGTCTGTTTTTCACAAATTCTGCCACGTTTTGCGTTTTCATCGTTTTGCAAATCTTAAGCTTGCTTTTTATTTGAAAATACTTTTTAGAAATCTTGAGAAACAGTAGCTCATCATGAAAATATTTATTCCCAGTGGGGAAAATATTTTATTATGGGTACTAACCACTCTAATCAGCTTATGATGAGTTTCGTACGAAGGGAGTTATCAAGTATGTGATGAAAGATGATGAAAGAAGATCCAAGAGTGTCAAGCGCTCAACCTTGCGGATGCCCTCTTGCACCCCCAAGAAATATTCAAGTAGATTCAAGCGTCTAAGCTTGGGGATGCCCCCAAGCATCCCCTTGTCCATCAACAATCATCAGTTCGTCCTTCTCTATACTATATTTTTATCACTTCATATGTTATGTGCTATGCTTGGAGCGTCCCGCTCTTTAATTTTTATTTTGTTTTAGTTTTGCTTGCTGGTCATAAATAAGTTACATCATATCATTCTTATTTGGGAGAGAGACACACTCCGTTTTAATTGCTTAGAACACTCTGGTTTTCAGTCTTATTGTTCCGTGAGTGTACACTTTTTGCTAGTACTCCGTGCAGCTCTTGTTTTCCACTCATATTTTGTTTAGAGCTTGTAAGTTTGCTTCAGTTATATATGATTATCTCTCTGGTCTTTAATTAATATTATCTATGAGAGTTGTTTCAGTAAAGTTAATTGGTGTTGGCGAAGAGTAAAATATTTCATGCTTATAGTGGTGCAATAGGAAGCTTGTTAGACTGTGGCTTAGACTTTAACATGTCATGTTAGATATTATCTTAATTGTATGCTTAGTAGTTATTGATGTAGCATGACTTGTATCAAATAGCTGAGAGTGCTTAATGTGCAATTGAAAGAATCATGTGTTGTTTTTATCATATCGAAGCATAATATTGTGGTATTCTCCTTTACGGCTTCATTTGGGTTGAATTGGCGCATGCTCACACCATGTTATGACTACAAACCAGTCACCTCTAGCCTCTATGAGCATTTAATTTTTGACTTGTAATATTATTTATGCTTTGATTAATAATGTTTTGTCGCTATGCATGATTATGGCCGTTATTGCTCTCTTAGTTGGCCGCTCCCAGTCTCTTGCTAGCCTCCACCTGGACTGAGTATGAGCTCTATTCGTGCATCCAACTCCCAAAAAAAGAAGTTAGCCAAATGTGTCCACGATACCTACCTACTTGTGGTATTTAACCACCACTCCAAGTAAATTTCTCGTGTGCTACCTTTAAAACTTTCAAAATTATTCCTGTTCTGTGCCTCTGTTTTAGCTCATGAGGAAGGAGTAGATAATTCATGATCTTCTCATACTTGACAAGATTTATCTTAGGTTTGCATGTCTAATCTGCGAACCCCTAATACGAGGAGGGATTGGCATGAGTGCGCCCAGCCCATAAAAGAAAATAGCAACAAACAAAACCTCCATCACGCTTTGTTCATGAGAAATCAGAATAGTGATAAACAAAAGAACTAAGGGGATGTGACCGTCCCCACTTTGGGAGCCGATCCTCAAAACTTGTCCAGCATGAGAAGTATTGGGCTATTTGCTAGCATTCCTTGACGAATTATGCACCTCCAAAAAGCTTGTTTTACAATCTTATTTATTTCACAAATATCTAAAAGCTCTAGCACATGAGTAATCCCTCCTTCCCTCTGCGAAGGGCCTTTCTTTTACGTTTATGATTTGTCTTCATCTTCTTACTTTATGCACTAACTAAGAGAGCATAGTTATCATTCTGAGTATAATGTGTATAGTCCCAAAATGTATTATTGATTGATTCATGATTATGTTATTACTTGTTCTCAAATTATTTGTATCTAGTCACCACTTGAACTTCGAAAGTGTCATGGCATTTATGTTTTGCCCCACCCTTAAGTACAACCGAAATACAACTTTGCTATGTTTTCTTTATGCTCGAAACAAAAGTATAACTTTCAAGTGCATTATTATTCATGATCTTTTGTTTGTGTTACTTTTCATGTTGCAACATGGTTGCTAAGTTTCATTGTTAGAATTATATCTATCATGCCTATGTTTAGAGTTCTATGATCTGAACTTACAAATGCTTTTACAAATATGATGATCAAGATTATTTTGGCAGCATGTCACCTCAAAAATTATTTTGTTTTTATCGTTTCACCTACTCGAGGACGAGTAGGAACTAAGCTTGGGGATGTTGATACGTCCAAAACGATTCTATATTTTATATGGTTTCATGCTACTTTTATGCTTTTGATAATTATTTTATATTAAGTTTCTGATTTATTTGGACTAACCTACTAATAGTTGCAAAAATGCACAATGTTCTTGTTTTACACTTTGATGTGTAGGAACTATCAAAAATAGAAGAGGAAACCTTGTTGGAGTGGGACTGTGACTTTCCTGAAATCTGTCCCCCTACATATTTTATAGATCATCTGTTTCCTCATAGGCATGGCGTCATATGGAACAATAATAAATGCGAAAGTTGTGGGGAATTTAATGCTGATAATACTAGACATAAAGTTCGGTCCATTTGCAGTTCGGACGGTCCAAGAAAGACCATTTTACTGAAGGACAAATATCTGATTACAGGATTACGGGAACTGGTGACGTGATTGAGTCCAACTCTTACCATAGTAGATGGATTCGGCCAAGCCATGACTTAGGGGCCTCATTACGGCTGAGAGGAATTACTAGCAAGGTTCTATAGGTGCCCAAGAGCCCTTGGATCAAAGGTGCATCCATCGGAGGGCCAAGGATGATCGTCCCGACTCATATAAGGACACGAAATCCTGATTTCTCCACGGCCACCAAGAGCTACGAGATTTCCTCCTCCCATGCAGCCGCCTTGGGGTTGAGAACAACCTCCATACCAGCACCATCTCCAAGGAAGAACGGGTGCCAAGGGCCTCCGCCCCCAAGGGCCGTGGCTGCCGCCGTGGCCGCCGTCTCCTCTCCGGGTTGCACCTCTTCATCAACATCTTGTTCATCATGGCCATGTGTGAGTAGTCTCCCTCGGGGTTGAGGTCTTCTACGTGTAGCTATGTGGTCATCTCTCTCTCCCATGACATGATCTTGATTGTGATCATAGGCTATGTTAATCTCGGGTGATCCCACGATGTTTGCCCTTCTTCTATGTATTGTATTGATGTACTTACTTGATCTTATCTAGTATAATCTTTGAGACCATGGTGACAGCGGTCTATAGGACATGGATTAGAAGAATATTTTCATGAGTGATTTCCTCTTTTGTGAATTGATTGAAGATTGAGAGTCTCTTGGTGCTTATCTTTGACTATCCTTGAGTTACGTTGTGGTTATTGTGGTACTCTCTTTGGATGGTCGAGGTGACATTGGGAAATCCATGGATGAGAACTACGAACTCTGAGGTGTGCTTTTGTAGCCCTACATAATTCTCGTCCTCTGTTGATCACAAAGGAATGACCTTGGAGTACGTGATCATTGCATATTTTAGTGGAAATATCATGTGATTATACTATGTTAATGTTCGTGGGAGTTGCCACTAGTGAAAATATGAAGCCTAGGCCTTGTTTCTCACCATTGTTACACCGTCTATGCTCACTTTTGTCACTTGCTACCTTGCTGTAATTTTTATTATAGATTTACAATACCATGTTTATCATCCATATCACTTTCCTTTTGACATCTCTTAGCCGAACTAGTGCACCTATACAACTGACAAATGTATTAGGTGTGTTGGGGACACAAGAGACTTCTTGTATCTTAATTGCAGGGTTGCTTGAGAGAAACCATCTTCAAGCTCTACTTTCCTGAGTTCGATAAACCTTAGGTCATCCACTTGAGGGAAATTGTTTCTGTCCTACAAACCCCTGCGCTTGGAGGCCCAACAGAGTCTACAAGAATAGAAGCGTGCGTAGACATCAAGCTATTTCTGGCACCGTTGCGGGGGAGGGGAGTGCTTGAAGGTATATCTTAAGGTCTTGCAATTAAATCTTTTTGTTTCTTATTTTTATTTTCACTAGTTAGGCTTAATGGAAAACAACAAAAATATGAGAGAGCTTTATAAACTTTATCTTGAACTAGGAAATGAAGTGTTTGAGGAGAAAATTAAAAAACCTATGGAACTTTATTATTTGCATAATAATTATGATGGTGGCAATGTTATTAGTATGCTTCCTTTGAATATCAATATTGCTAATGACATGGAAAGCTCTAAGCTTGGGGATGACGGGTTTATTAACAAGATATTTTTAGTCCCACAACTTTTGAGGAGAAAATTTTGTTTGATGATATGCCTCCTAAAAATGGTGATTACCATGATGATAATGATTGATTTCCTCTCACTATTCCTAATAAGAAAGATTTTGCTTATAAGAAGAGTAATGATACTTTTATGCTTTTGGATCACGGAAATAATGCCTTATGTGATACTTATATTGTTGAGTTTATTCATGATCCCACTGAAAATTATTATGAGAAGGGAACATATGCTTATAGATATTTCAATAATATCAAATTCCCTCTCTTTATGTTGAAGGTTTTGAAGCTGCACTTGTTTTGCCTTCCTATGCTGATTGCTTTGTGCTTCAATGAATTATTCATTTGCAATATTCCTATGAATAGGAAGCATGTTAGACTTAAATGTGTTTGGTATTTGCTTCTTCATGCTCTCTATTGTTCTACAACTCTTATTCCTATGAGAGCATCATTAAAATCTTAAGCCTATCTTTATAGCTATAAAGAAAGAGCTCTAGGGAGACAACCCTTGTTATCTTTACTTTGAGTTTTTACTTTAAGTTTTGTTTGGTCTTGATGTGTGTTACTACTGTAGAAACAACATTGTATCTTTATTTTTAAGCTTTGTGCCAAGTTTTAGCCTCCGATTGCAAGAAAGTTCAAAAGTTGTGACATGTCCAGAAACAGATTCTGTCTGCTGGACGAAAAAATTCATGAAACATCACCAGATCATCTTTTTTATCTGAATTTATTTGAAAGTATGCTCTATACAATTGGCTTTCTAGTGTATGTTCTGAGTTTTTTGATTTGAGTTACAGATGTGCCCTGAAGAAATTATTTACTACCCACTAGTGTGTTTTTCACAGATTGTGCCACGTTTTGCGTTTTCATCGTTTTGCAAATATTAAGCTTTCTTTTTATTTGCAAATACTTTTTGGCAATCTTGAGAAATAGTAGTTTTGGAGTGTCAAGAGTTTATTTCCAATGAAATCAAAAAATTGGAAGCAGCAGGGCTAGTCAGGGGTGTACGACACCTGACATGGCTGGGAAACCCCGTGCTGGTGCCCAAGGCAAACGGGAAGTGGAGGCTTTGCATTAACTTCAAACATGTCAACAAGGCTTGCTCTAAGAACCCTTTTCCCTTGCCGCACATCAACCAAATCGTGGACTCAGCTACTGGCTGTAACCTCTTGTCGTTCCTTGATGCCTACTCTAGTTCAGGCGCATGCCATTCAACGTGAAGAGTGTGGGCTCCACGTTCGCAAGGACCGTCTAGATCGTCCTTGGACCACAGTTGCACAGAAATGTGGAGGCCTACATGGACAACATCATAGTAAAGACTAAGAGCAAGGCCACGCTGATCCAAGACCTGGAGGAGACCTTTGTGAACTTGCGCAGGATCAACTAGAAGCTCAACCCCAAGAAGTGCGTGTTCAGGGTCCCGTTTGGAAAGCTCCTTGGTTTCTTCATATCTTAGCATGGGATAGAAGCCAACCCCGCCAAGATTAAAGCCAACGAGAAACTAGAGGCCCCGAAGCGCGTAAAGGACGTCCGTCGACTGGCGGGTTGTGTTGCTGCTCTAAACCGGTTCATCTCCAAGTCCGTGGAACAGTCCCTGCTGTTCTTGAAAATCTTGAGAAGGCAGGACCCATTACATGGACTCCAGAAGTAGAAGCGACACTACAAGACCTAAAGAAGTAGGTCTAGTCACGCCCAAGCCCGAGGAGCCCGAGGAGCCGTTGTTGTTGTATCTGAAGCGACAATTCAGGTTGTTAGCACCGCACTAGTGGTAGACAGGGAGGTCGAGGACGGCAAAACAATGACCTCTGACTCGTTGACTGATAGTCCCAAGTCAAGCCCAATAAGTGAGGAGCCTGACTCAGAAGCAACATAGGAAGCGGAATAGCGGGTGGCGCATAAGAAGAAAATTGTGCAGCAGCCAGTGTATTTTGTGAGCTCCCTCCCATAGGGGGCTTGGACGATATATTCTGGGATCCAGAAATTGCTCTTCCGCCTCGTCATGGCCTCTCCCAAGCTGCTTCGCTACTTCCAAGTGCACCGCATCACAGTTTCACCTATTTCCCACTACAGTGGATCCTGAGGAACCCAGAGGCAACCGGACAAATCGTCGAGTGGGCCCTGGAACTTTCCACCTTCGATCTAAACATCGAGAGCACAACAACCATTTAGAGTCAAACACTAGCAGAGTTCGTTGTCGAGTGGACGCCAACGCCAGATGAAAGATCCCGGAGACAGCCATTCATGACAAGGAAACCCCCGGGCGTGGATCATGTACTTTGATGGAGCTTTTTTGCTGCAAGCCGCCGGTGCGGGAGTGCTATTCATATCACTCACCAAAGAGCACCTCAAGTATGTGATCCAGACAAACTTCCTCCCAGAGGTATCAACCAACAACACGGTGGAGTATGAAGATTTGCTTGTCGGACTGCGAGTAGTGGCAGAACTAGGGATAAGAAAGCTCATAATCCGAGGGGACTCACAAATTGTAGTACATCAAGTCAACAAGGAGTATCAAAGCCCCATGATGGGAGCATATGTCGATGAAGTAAGGAAGTTGGAGGAATGCTTCGACGGTCTGCAGATAGAACACGTCCCAAAGACGAAGAATAGCATCACCGATGACTTGTGGAAGAAAGCAGCTCAAAAGTCGCTTGTTGAACCAGACACCTTCATGCTCCGACTCACCCAGCTCTCAGTTACACCGTCAAGGCGGCAAGCTAAGAAGAGGAAGGTCAGCACCAGCGACTGTTTCCAGGCAAAGCCGCCCGCAACCTTCAAGAAAGTTGCCAACGATGATGAAGTGCTCGACAGTGAGCGCCAAGCTCCGGCAGGACAAGCAGCCCTCACCGTCAAAGGTAGCGCTCCTGCAGCGAAAGAGACGCCTTTAGTCCTTATCGTTGAGCCAAGGGCTCCGGCATGGGCACAACGGATTGCCTGATACCTCTAGACAGGAGACCTCCATGAAGAGCAAGAGGAAGCCGGAAAGGTAGCCCGACGGTCATGGATGTACCAGTTCGTGGACAACGACTTGTACAGGAGGAGACCTAACACGGTGAAATTGAGGTGCATCACCCAAGAGGAAGGACAGCGGCTGTTGGCAAAGATACATGAAGGGATTTGCGGCTCCCATGTAGGATCACGAGCCCTTGGCGGGAAGGCGTTCCGAAAAGGCTTCTACTGGCCCACAGCCTTTCGAGACGGCTTGGCAATGGTGACAATGTGTGAAGCATGTAAAAAACCAAGCCAATCAGACACATCAACCAGCACAAGCCTTTCAATTCGTACCGCTCTCCTGGCCTTTCTCGGTCTGGGGGCTCGACATCGTCGGACCCCTCCCCCGAGCTACCGGGGGCTTCGAGTTCTTGTTCGTTGCAATCAACAAGTTCACGAAGTGGACCAAGGTAGAGCCAGTGAGAAAGGTTACATCGCTGGCAACGGTCAAGTTCCTCAGAGGGATTGTGTGATATTTCGGGGTCCCGAATCGGATCATCACCGATAACGGCACACATTACACTAGTAGCACTTTCATGCAGTATTGCCAAGACATTGGTGCCAAGGTCTACTTCGCCTCCGTTGCTCATCCCAAGAGCAATGGTAAAGTAGAGAGGGCAACTGCTGAAGTGCCGCGGGTCGTCAAGACAAGGACTTATGATAGACTGCGCAAGCACGGAAGGCAATGGATTGACGAAGTCCTGACGGTTCTTTGGTTGATAAGAACGACACCAAATCGAGCCATCGATGAGACCCCATTCTCCCTGTCTAAGGGGTGGAGGCTATTCTCCCCACAGAACTCATGTACGGTTCGCCGAGAGTGCATGCCTTTGACGAGGACCAACAAGAGCGGTTACGACATGATGATGGGAAACTCCTCGAGGAAGACCGTCTGCAGGCTGCACTACGCGCTGCTATGTACCAGCAGGCCTTGCGCCGCTACCATAGCCACAAGGTGCTTGCCATGATTGTTGAGGAAGGTGACCTTGTTCTTCGATGAATCTAGTCCATGAAGGGAACAAACAAGTCGACGCCCAAGTGGGAAGGCCCTTACCAGGTGGTATGAGTCAGCAGGCCTGGTGCAGTCTACCTAGAGACTGAAGATGGTACTCCGGTGCGGAACTCGTGGAATATCGAGCATCTTCACAAGTCCTACCCGTAAGGCATGGTTGTTGGGCCCGCCGGCAACCACTTTTGTACAAGTCTCACAACAATGCATGTAATCCTTTGTACAAAGCCAGGTGATGACCCTGTGTGCAGTTAAATAAGAATAAAATTCTGCAACTCTTTCTCCTTAATGGCATATTTACATTATGCATATCATGTGGATTGTTGCGTTAGACTATATGTGCTGTAGAAACATTCTCGAATCGCTAAGACCCTCTAGGCCTCCTATTTTCTCTTCTTTCTTTTTCTCAAAGGAAAGAAGGGCATCTCGGAAAAGCGCTCCCAGAGTGCAAGTCATCCCGGGGGAGCAAAGGGGGAGCAGGAGCGGGCGGAAGGACCCACGGATGTGTCCGAGGCTACCACCTCACGGCATGCAAGCCGGTGGGGGAAGGAAAAGATAAGTAAAACATTTCCCTACTATCTAGATCATGCGCATATGAGAAGACATGCGCACGGTTGAGCCCTTGGAACATAAGTAAAATATTTCCCTACTATCTAAATCATGCCCATATGAGAAGACTTACGCACAATTGAGCCCTTGCTAGACTCGTTGCGCACTGAGAGGGACCCCCACCGGGGTTGGTCGCAGCAAGGATGATAGGTTAGTCTTAACGTGCATAGTGCCACCGAGGGTGTGCCCTCACGATCTGTCTTTAGAAGTGCCCCGTGGCAAGACAACCCTCCCTGGCAAGCGTTCCCATTACGCTTCTCAAGTTAGAGGGGCACTCAGATGCGACCTTCGCGTTCAAAAAAATAATAGATAAAAAGGGGCAAGCGAGGCCATCAACAAAATAGTAATACCCAATATTTTTATTTTATATTATTTCGGGATTACATTAGGAACTATTTAAGCGTAAAAAGAAGCCTCCCCTAGTAAGCAATAGCGGTAGTGACAGGGTCAAGTCGGAGTACGAATTCCTATAGAGCCGCCACCGACGCTCGGGAGGAGATCTGCCACTATGATGTGGCAGTTGATCTGGAAACGGTCCCACTGAACGGGGCCATGTTTTCCGGATCCCTCCAAGTCGCCAGCCATGCTACTCGGAGTCATTGCCCTCGTGCTTGAGCCTTAAGATGCTACTGTCGTCGTTGTTGTTGCCGGAGATATCGACGACACTGCCGCTCAAGCTCTCGGTGCAGCATTCCAGACGGACACCACTGACTTCGAACAAAAGATACAACGATCGAACAAGCGTGGCCTCCTGCCTGGGAACCTCCTAACTACTCCTGGTTTTAGCGGCCTCCGCGTAGTAGTAGGAACCGTCGGGGTAGCAGTCATTGTCGGCGGGATACTCCATCTCCTGGGCTCCATCATCTGGTCGCAGCAACGGATCAAGGGGCAAAGGGGAGCAAAGCAACGTTGAGTACTCATCCAAAGTACTCGCAAGACTGACATTAGAACTATGCTAAGTATGCAACAATATCAAAAGAGGGGGGGTTTATATGTGGACTGACTACATCAATGCGAGAATAGAGAGAGAAAGGCCTAGTCCTATTGAAGACTAGCATCTTCACAGGTCTTGCAGCAATAGACGAGAATAGAATAGGAGAAACACAAAATATAGTCGTATTGTCGCACCAATATTAATATGAGGTCACGCCCACAGATCCTCCCTCAACTCCCTACGAGGAAGAAAACTCAGGGCAACTAATCCAGTTAAGTAACCATTGTAGTTGTATAAGATCTGGGCACAGCTCCAAGTCGTCCTGTAACCGTGGACACGGCTATCCAAATAGTTCATTTCTTCCTTGCAGGGGTGCACAACATATTCCCCGTCACGCTCGATAACAGTCTGTCCGGACACACTTTTCTGGGTCCTGCCCGGCCTCGGAATATCGACACGTCGCAGCCCCACCTAAGGTCAACTGAGAGGCCAGCCCACCGGTCTAACTCCTAAGCACAAAGGGTTCGTGGGCCCACTTGCCCTCTGCGCTCCTGCATGATGCATGGGCGGCCGACGCCAGTCCTAGCACCCCTTAATACAAGCGCGATGCATCTCGGGACCACTCAGGTGCTTGTCGCTCCATTGCTGACGTCTGAAAAGCTTCGGCAAATACCACGATGTCGAGTACCCATAATTCTTCCCACACAAACGGTTAGTGCGTAATAAGGCCTTCCGACCAACCCAAATGAAATACCCAAATCCATTATCGTTTTAATAAGTCAACGACACATCCATGCGGGAATCCACCCGCCTAACATATATTCGTCAAAGATCCCAGTAACAAGGTCAAGTAACTGTGTGGTTGTAACATCAGTGGGAATCCCAGGAATCACCCTCGTTGTATTCCGAACGATGTAACCGTCAAGGTGGACTTAGAGGAGTCACCCTTGAGGGTCCCACACTTGAGGGGTTGTGATACGTCTCCAACGTATCTATAATTTTTTAGATGTTTTGTATGCCTTTTATATCTTTTTTGGGACTAACTTATTAACTCAGTGCCAAGTGTCAGTTCCTGTTTTTTTCCATGTTTTTGACCCCTTTCAGAGGAGAATTTTAAACGGAGTCCAAATGGAACGAAACTCCCAAAAAGATTTTTTCCGAAACAGAAGAAGATCTGGAAGCCTGAGAATGAGGGCAGGGAGCCAGCAGGGACCCCAGAAGCCCCCTAGCCGCGGCCAGGGGGCCCGTGCCTCCCAGGCTTGTGGGCTCCCTGGGACACCTCTGCCCTAGGTCTTCCGCCTATATATTCCCCAAAATCCCAGAAAAAATCAGGAGATCATCGAAAGTACTTTTCCGCCGCCGCAAGCTTCTTTCTCCGCAAGATCCCATCTGGGGCACGTTCTGGTGCCGTGCCGGAGGGGGGATTCGGATACGGAGGGCTTGTTCATCAACACCATGACCTCTCCGATGATGCGTGAGTAGTTCACCACAAACCTACGGGTCCATAGCTAGTAGCTAGATGGCTTTTTCTCTCTCTTGGATCTTCAATACAATGTTCTCCATGATCTTAATGGAGATCTATCCGATGTAATCTTCTTTTGCAGTGTGTTTGTCGAGATCCGATGAATTGGGTATTTATGATCAGATTATCTACGAATCTTATTTGAGTTTCTTCTGATCTATCGTATGCATGATTTCATATCCTTGTAATTCTCTTTGAGTTGTGGGTTTTGTTTGGCCAGCTTGATCTAGATTCTTGCAATGGGAGAAGTTCTTGGTTTTGGGTTCATACCGTGCGGTGACCTCACCCAGTGACAGAAGGGGTAGCGAGGCACGCATCATGTTGTTACCATCAAGGGTAAAAATATGGGGGTTTCATCATTGGTTTGAGTTTATCCCTCTACATCATGTCATCTTGCTTAAGGCGTTACTCTGTTCGTGATGAACTCAATACACTAGATGCATGCTGGATAGCGGTCGATGTGTGGAGTAATAGTAGTAGATGCAGGAAGTATCGGTCTACTTGTCTCGGACGTGATGCCTATATGTATGATCATTGCCTTACATATCGTCATGACTTTGCGCGGTTCTATCAATTGCTCGATAGTAATTTGTTCACCCACCGTGATATTTGCTATTTTGAGAGAAGCCTCTAGTGAACACTATGGCCCCCGGGCCTACTTCACATCATACTTTCAGCCTTACAGTTTTACTTCGTTGCACTTTCCGCCTTCAGATCTCACTTTGCAATCAATCTTAAAGGGATTGACAACCCCTTTATAGCGTTGGGGGCAAGCTCTTTTGTGTTTGTGCAGGTACTCTGGACTTGACGAGATTCTCCTACTGGATTGATACCTTGGTTCTCAAACTGAAGGAAATACTTACTGCTCCAGTGTTGCATCACCCTTTCCTCTTCAAGGCAAAAAAACCAAGGCAAGCTCAAGAGATGACAGAAGATTTCTGTCGCTGTAGCAGAAGAATTTATGGCGCCATTGCCGGGGAGGATCAAGTCAAGAACTCATCCAAGTAAGTGTCGCAAACTCATCTCTTCATTTACATTTTTCGCCCCTCGTTTTCCTCTCCCCCACTTCTGAAAAACAAAAATTTACAAAATGATTTGCCTTTTTTCGTTTTCCTCTCCTTTGCTTGTGTGCTATGTGCCTTCAATATGCTTGCATCTTCGCTTGCTAAAAATCTAGTGATATGGATCCTCATCCACTTGCTAATCTCTTTAAGAGATCCAATTATGTTGAACCAATTGCTAGTGAGTTGAGTGCACTTGACTTTCTCTATGGAGTTTTGCTTGAGATGCGTGAATCTGAAAATAGTGATGAAGAAATTCATGAAGTGATTAACGAGGGCTCCTTGAATGAAAAGCATGATTGCAAAGGTTTAACTACAAATCCTATTAGTGTCAATCATGCTATAAATATGCAAAACCCTAAGCTTGGGATTGTAATGCCCCAAGAGTGTAACTTGCCTTATTTGGAACCTTCTGTATGTGGGTCCATCTTGTCACTGCCATGAGAGATCAATGCATGTGTTATTTCATGTGATGTCACCTTGTCTTGTTTTCCCTTTGCATTCATGCGTTCATTCATCCATGCCTATTTGTATTTGTTGTTCTTGTGATCCATGTATGTGGTGTGTCATGTGATGTTGTGATGTGGATATGTGAAGTGATGTGGAGTGGAGTATTTGTAAGTAGGATGCACTTGTATGTTTTCAAATAGGATTCAAAGTCCTTCCTCTCTTTTTATCTCAAGCCCAAGATTCACTTGCTCCTTCCCTGTTTCAAAAATACCCATGCTTTAGTATGATTTGTGGTGGATGTGATGCTAGGTAATTGTTGTTTTGAAACTATGTTTTAGTGGTGCAATTATTCACAAAACAGATCAATTAATTCTGTTTTGTAAATATTTATTTGCTCCAAATATTCGTTTTCCATTTTATTTTAATAGGACATAATTCCTTATGACCACAAGCATTTTTGTTTTAATTTTAGCTTCAATAGATTTGCCTATGTTTTATTTCTTTTCTCTGTTTGTTTTAAATTAGAAAACCCAGAGGGTTTTCTGTTTTCTATCTAGCGCCACCTGGTGGGCTTTCTCCCCCTGCGTGGCCCAAACCTTCCTCTCGAGAGTGGCCCTTTCCCTGTAGACGGCGTCTTCTTCTTCTCCTTCCTCTGTCAGTCTTCTTCAGAGAACAGAGAGACAACGAGCAACGCCGTCTCACGGACGTCGAGGCCGCGCGTCCCTTGCCTCCTCCTCCTCCATAAATACCCCTTTGGCGTCCGTGCAAGGCCTAGGGTTCCTCCCTAGTGTCGCCACCTCTTTCCCCATCTCCTCCTCCCTCTCTATCGTTGGCAGCAAGTAAGAGGGCGAGCTCCTCTACCATGGCAGTGACTTGATGAGGTCCTCGTCGTCGCTGTCGTACCCCTGTGTCCTCTCCAACACCTTGGCGAGCACTCGGGACCTCCAGGGAACCCATTCCCACAGCTAGGAGGAGCAGATCTGCACTGCTTCCCCTTCATCGACGGCAGCCTGCTTCCTCTCTGTCTATCCCCTCAACTGCGGCTTCTTCCATTGCTTCATCTACCTCCTCTCCGGCAGGCACGACGTCCTCGTCCCGTGGGTGAGAAAGCTTCTTCCTCCCCTTCCCTGCCGGTAGATCTAGCGCATAGGGTCGTGTCTTCGCCATCGTGCGCCTCTTTGTCACCGGCGCCGCCGTGCGTAGTGGAGCCTTTGCTATAGGCCTTCCCGAGGAGAGTTAGCTTAGGAAATGGAACCCTGGGAGCCCCTACTCCCTTCCATCGACGTGCCATAGGCCAATTTGATGTGTATCACCGGCGAGGTCCTTCCCCTGTTCCGGCCACCGTCGGGCAGAGGAAATACCAGAGGGGATGCTAAATAGAGTTTCCCCCTCTACTATGGTAAGATCCGTAGCAGCAGCGTAGTGGTAGGGGGGTCTTTTGGTGCAGCGATAGGTCGTGGGTTCGAAACCCCTTGGCGCACCCCTTTTGTATTTTTGTTTCGGGCCCAGTAGCTTCAGCAGAGAGCATATCTTGCTTACCCTATCTCTACTGTTGAGCCAGAGTGTGTAGTGGATTGGTGTTATCTGTTGTTGGTGACCAGGGGGTCTTGGGTTCGAATCCCCCCATTCCTTTTATATTTTTGTTGCCTTTTCTTTTGCTATTTTCTTTTGTTTGCTATGTAGATGCATGTGGTGTGCTATATCACCTTGTGAGGTATTTTTTCTCCTCACAAAGAGTAGGTTGGCTCTAGTATTTTTGCTAGCATGTGTAGAACTTTCTGTGTGTAACTCCTTTGTATTATCTTTTTGCTCATGCTTGTAGAGCTTTTGAATAGCTTCTGCCACATATCTTATTTGGCACATTTGGGTGGCTATAGGTGCTTTGCATGTAGCTCTCAAACTGCTATGTTGCTGTTTAGAACAGAATGTATAGTTTTGATGTTTTGATGCTTGTGAGTGCATAGTTGATGGTGTGGTGATATTCCTTGCACCACCCCATCCATACTTGTTTGTTTTGTGATATAGCAACCTGGGTATACCAGAAGTATGCCATTGGAGTGTGTTGTGATGGATTTGATCCATAGGACTCCATTTCTTGTTTCGTTGTTTTCGGTTGATCCGTAGCTCCGATCGTAACGTTCTTTATATGGTTTTGCATCATTTTCACGTGATGCATCTGTTCATGACCTCCTCATGCATGTCAAAATATCTTAGAGTGCAGTTCTGTCCAGAAGCTTGTATTTTCTTCTCATGCATGTTCAAGTGACTAGAATAGAGATGCATGTTCATTTTCATCTCATGCATCATGTGCTTGTTGCATCTTGTTGTGCTATTTTTCATTGGATGCTATTTTTATGTTGGGTAGCACCGGGATCTGAGAGCGAGTACATGGATCCGGGAGAGTATGTGCATGACGAACAAGAGCAGTTCCAAGCTGAGGACATTACGGGCAAGATGATATGACCTTGATTCCATCTCTAGACTTCTTATGCTAGATTCACGTTTCCTTCGCCATATGCTCGTTGCCTACCACTGAAATAATTGCCTCCTGATATTGCCATGAAACCCAAACACTTTCCCCCTCCTAGCAAATATTGAATGGCTAAGTAGTCTTGCTCAACTTCTAATGTTAGCGTTGCTAGTTGCAGGTGCAATTGTCTCATGTGATAACATGAGTTTGATATCATTATGTTAAATTTGTTATTTAATTAATGCACCTATATACTTGGTAAACAATGGAAGGCCTAGCCTTTTGCCGGGTGTTTTGTTCCGTTATTGCCGCCATAGTTTCCGGCTACCGGTGTTTGATTCCATAACTGGTCGCTCCTAACACGTTCGGGGTTGTTATGGGGACCCCCTTGATAAATCTTGTAGTGTTAAGACTTGTCCGGCAGGACCCAACATTGGTGTTAATGTGCTAATCACTTAATAATAATCTGCATTCGGAATAGCTACCCCGTGGAATTAATCAACAACCTGGGCCAGTGCTCCTCATGAGTTTTGGTCCAAATTGAGCAGACTATGGGGCCACCACACGACAACCTGAGGTTTGGTATACCCGTAGTGTGACTCATCCGTCGTGTCTTGAGACTGAGATACGCGGCTCTTATCGGGGTCGTCGACACGACGGGAGGTCCTGCTAGTCTAGTCTTACCTGAGCGATATATCTTGCATATAGGAATCCCGTTGAAACTTTGGTTCACCCCAGAGTTGAGGTTTTCCTCTAAGTAATCCGACGAGATCAATAGATTAGTGATAGAGGATTAGTTTGCGGCCCGTGACCGTTTGTAATGGACTAGTTGGAGCACCCCTGCAGGGTTTAATCTTTCGGAAAGCCGTGCCCATGGTTATGTGGCAACTAGGAATATTTGTTAACATCCGGTTATAGAAAACTTGAACCTGATCTAATAAAATTGCCAACTGTGTGTGTAACCCTGATTGTCCCCTTCGAAGACCTCTGTTCGAACGGGAACATGGTGGGGTTATGATTGACGTACGTAGGTGTTCAGGATCACTTAGTGATCAACTAGTTTTTGCCCGCTAGCGTAGACCACCTTTAGACTTGTTCTACGTAAGTTAGCCACCATAAATGCTTAGGATGCTGCAACCTAAACACTAAATCTTTGTTACCTAATAACTTGACTAGTTCTGGCACCGAGGTCATAGATTGCTGAGTCCCCATGGCTCGTAGATTACTTCAACACACCAACAGGTACAGGTACGCCCGACAATGGTGATCCCGATGGCACGCAGCTGGCTGGCAGTACGATGAGGAGAACGACCACCTGTACGTGAACTATCCAGAAGACTGAGGCGTGGTCGTGATCGTGGGCAAGCATGCAGGGTAGCATAGCCTTTTTCTCATGTTATGTAGTCCGTAGCGAAACTACCATGTCTAAACAAATGTGTGATGTAAACTCTGATATTATCTATGAGATGGCAGATGATTCCCTATTTGTCATTCTATTATTATGTATGTGCTATGTTACCGTGCTTGCGAAACGCTTAGATCCACTTCTTTCCATTTTGGGGCCTCGTTCCCTAAATCGGAAAGGACCGCATCTTAGTCATTACAAGTTCGTAATCAGAGCCTTACAACCATAGGAGCCTTTCTGTGATCGTACTTGGTCGAGTCGAGTCTAGTAAAATGTTTTGAGTCTTAGTTATATCGGAGAGTAGGATTCTATTTTCTCCCCTTCCATGCTCTGGTGAGGTTCCCGACTTAGGAAATCTTAATTCTACTCCTCTTCTCGCTCATTTTTTTTAGGATCATGCGGGTATTTTTGAAATCTGTATGATATCGATGTGATGGAGTTCTGTCTTGGTGCCTCCTGTCTGCCTTGATTTCTTCCGGGGAGTTGAGCTCTAGGGGATTCTTGCACACATCGCCATCATTCAGGTTTCTGACTATCTCAGAACGAAGGATGTTCGTAATTGCTTCAATACTAGTAGTGGAGAGATAACCCCGATGTCCCCAGTACTGGTGCAGATTGTTCGGAAGTACTGCCATACTTTGTATCGTTGTGATCATGAGGGTCTGTTGTAGATGAAGGTCCAAGATTCTGGTTATGTGTTGATGGATGTGATACAGTGGACGGGTTAGTATAGGAGTTGTGTGAATATTACTCCTTGTATCCGTGTACCAGATTGCATGACCATATATTTCCGGAATGCATAGGTGGGATATCAAGTAGTGACTTATAGGACAATCTTCCTACAGATGCATGATGTGAGGTTGGAATTCGACATTCAGTGGGTATGTTTGTTCACGGTGGTCTTACAACAGTTCTCGTTGTGTCTTAAAGAGTCCTTGTAGCTCGCTATGACTCGGGGATACTTCGTAAGTCGTGTGCACTACCTTGCACAGGATGGCTACTGTAAATTCGAGCCCGTGCGATCTTATCCACAAAGATATCGGATGAAATCTCGATCAGACATTTGTTACGAGCAGTTCTAGCTCATACTTGTTTGCAACTGGTCTTAATCAGAATTTTGTCGACGGTCACTTTGAGGAAGCATTCTTACTTTTTTGTTCGAGTGCAATTGCTAATATTCCTGTTGAGATATTCCTGCCATTTTGATTTAGCTATACATTCAATTTATTCTGTGGGCTAATGTGTTGTCCGTCTTCAGGATGGCTCCACCAACTCGTCAGAATCTAGGTCGTGAGGATGTGCCGCCACCACCTCCTTCTCCGAAGAATCCTCCTCCACTGCTGCCTCCTCCTGCAGAAGCTTGACAAGCGGTGATGGCTGCTACAAATGCGAACACTGAGATGCTGATACAGTTGTTGCAAGAGAGGACTAATCAAAAGCAAGGCAATTTCCAGCATGGTAGCAATCAGTTTGCTAATCTGAGTCAGTTCCTGTCAAATCAGCCGAAGACTTTCACTTCCTGTGACCAGCCGTTGATGCCGAGGATTGGATCCGCGACATGAACAAGCAGTTTGAATGCAGCAATGTTCGTCCTGAGGATTTTGTCAAGTTGCAACATTCCAGCTGAAGGGGCAAGCATCTATCTGGTGGCAACAATTGAAGGATTCCAGGGGTGCTAGAGTGATCACTTGGGATAAGTTCTGTCATGACTTCAGATCCCACTACATTCCATCCAGCTTTGTGGAGGAAATGCGTGAGAAGTTCACGCGCTTGAAGCAAGGTGGTAACTCCATGTACAAGTACAACGTCGAGTTCCACGAGCTAGCCCGATACGCCTTGTAGGATATCCCTGATCAGAAGAGCAAGATTTATCAGTTCAGAGGTGGCTTGAAAGGAGATTTGCAGTTAGCTCTCGCTTTGCATGATCCTGAGGAGTTCGATAAGTTCTACAACTTAGCTCTCAGGGCTGAGGCAGCTTTGCTCACGGTGGAGAATTCTAAGAAGCGCTTCAGAGATTCCAGCTCGTCTTTCTCTACTCAGGTGGTTCAGAAGCAACAGAAGTATTGGGTGTCTCCTCCTCCTCCTCGGCACACACAGAAGTTCAAGCATTCTGGTGGCCGTGGTTCTTCCCACCCTCCCAACCCAGCTTTTCAGCAGAGATTCCAGCAGTAGAAGCAAGGGCCTCCTGAGACACAGTACCGTCAGGCAGCAGATGTTACTTGTCACAAGTGTGGACAGAAGGGTCACTATGCCAACAAGTGCACTTCCGCCTCCTCCTCTAGGAAAACCTCCAATCAATGCTCTCGTGAAGTTCAACCCCAGGTCTGCTCGAGTCAACATGGTGAATGCGGCTGAGGCAGAAAACTCGTCAGATGTGATTATGGGTAACGTCTTCGTCAATGATATTCCTGCTAAAGTGTTGTTTGATTCTGGTGCATCGCATTCTTTCTTGTTAGATCCTTTTGTGGCAAAGCATGATTTCCATCTTCAAGAGTTGGCTAAGTCTTTGGACATTGTTTGTCCGGGGATGCTTATGAGTTCTCATTGGGTTGTTCCGGATGTTTCTGTCAAGATGGGTAGTTATTCTTTTCTGGCGTCTCCTATTGTCTTGGGCAATTCCGACATTGATTTGATCCTTGGTATGGACTGGTTGGCCATGAACAAGGCATCGATTGATTGTGAAGCTAAATAACTGAAGCTTACTCACTCTTCGGAGGACGTGATTATCTTCGCGGCGCGCGATGACACAACCCGTCTGTTCTCTTTGAATGAAAAGGGTGAGATTAATCCTCTTTCGCAAGTCCTAGTGGTCTGTGAATATGGAGATGTGTTTCCAGAAGAGCTGCCAGGAATGCCTCCGCACAGAGAAGTTGAATTTGTTATTGAGCTTGAACCAGGTACTGAGCCTGTGCGCAAACGGCCGTACAAATTGGGTCCAGAAGAGTTGAAGGAACTTAAGAGGCAACTCGATGAGCAGGAGCGTTTGGGTCTGATTAGACCAAGCTCGTCTCCGTGGGGCTGTGGTGTTTTGTTTGTCAAGAAGAAGGATGGCACGGACCGATTGTGCGTCGATTACCGTCGATTGAACAAGAAGACAATCAGGAACAAGTATCCACTTTGGAACATAAATGAGTTGTTTGAACAGTTGAAAGGGGCTAAGATCTTCTCCAAGCTCGATCTCCGAATGGGCTATCATCAAATTCGCATTCGCGAAGAGGATATTCCGAAGACTGCTTTCAGGAATAGTTTTGGCTCGTATGAGTATACGGTCATGTCTTTTGGTCTGGCAAATGCTCCACCGACATTTTTTTGAATGATAAAATACATATTCTCTCCATTCAAGAATGAGTTCGTCTTGCTGTATCTCGACGATATTTTGGTCTTTTCAGACACTGAGGAAGAACATGAAGAACATGTCAGACTGGTGCTTGATAAGCTGAGAGAGCACAAATTCTATGCCAAGTTTTCCAAATGTGAGTTCTGGTTGAAAGAAGTCATCTATCTTGGGCACATCATCTCTGCCGAGGACATCAAAGTTGATCCGTCGAAGGTGCAGGCCATTGTTCAGTGGGAGGCTCTGCAGAATGTGAAGCAGCTTCGAAGCTTTCTCGGGCTTGCAAGCTATTGTAGAAGGTTCGTTGAGAACTTCACCAAGATTGCTAAGCCTTTATCAAGTCTTCTTTAGAAGGGTGTGAAGTATGTCTGGTCTCCAGAGTGTCAGTTGGCCTTCGACACACTCAAAGAGAAGCTCACCTCTACTCCAGTCTTGGTTCCTCGTGATGATTCCAAACCTTACCAAGTGTTCTGCGACGCCTCTCTTCAAGGTCTTGGGGCAGTTCTGATGCAAGAGAATAAAGTGGTTGCTTATACCTCCACGCAGTTGAAGCCAGTGGAGAAGAATTATTTTGTGCATGACCTTGAGCTAGCAGCAGTGGTACATGCTTTGATGACTTGGAGACACCTCTTGTTGGAACGAAAGGTTGAAGTGTTCACCGATCACAAAGTCTCAAGTACATCTTCACCCAGCCTAACCTGAATCTATGGCAAACTCGTTGGGTGGAAATGCTCCAAGATTTTAATCCGAGCGTTGAGTACACGCTAGGCAAACCTAATGTCGTGGCAGATGCTTTGAGCAGGAAGGCTTACTGCAACAGTCTCATTCTGAAGCCTCTCCAGCCTGACCTTTGTGAATCTTTCAGAAAGCTCAACCTTCAGTTAGTACCTCAGGGATTTCTTGCAAATCTTCAGATCTCTCCTACCTTGGAAGATCAGGTCCGAGCAGCACAACTTCTTGATGCAATGGTGAAGAAAGTCAAGATTGGCTTGGCAAAGGGACTTCCCAAATATAAGTGCTTCAGTGTTGATGCCAGATACACGTTGTTCTATGAGGATCGTCTTGTCGTTCCCAAAGGTGATGTCAGAAAGGTAATCATGGAAGAAGCTCATACTCTCTACTCTCTATACATTCGGGAAGCTCCAAGATGTATCAGGACTTGAAACAGACCTTCTGGTGGACTCGGATGAAGCATGAGATTGCTTAGTTTGTAAATGAATGTGATGTATGTCGAAGGCTGAAAGCAGAGCATCAACGTCCAGCAGGTCTTTTGCATCCATTGCCCTTTCCCGAGTGGAAGTTCGACCATATTGAGATGGATTTCGTCACCGGGTTTCCGAAGTCCAAGAAGGGTAATGATGCCATCTTCGTCGTCATCGACAAGTTGAGTAAAGTGGCTCATTTTCTCCCAGTCAAGGAATCCATCTCCGCAGCTCATCTTGCAGAATTGTACACTTCTAGGATAGTGTCTTTGCACCGCGTGCCTATGATGATTTCTTCGGATCGCGGAAGTATCTTCACTTCCATGTTCTGGGACTCTTTTCAGTCTGCGATGGGCACGAAGATACGATTCAGCATAGCTTTTCATCTTCAGACTAGTGGTCAAGTGGAGAGAGTCAATCAGTTCCTTTAGGATATGCTGAGAGCCTGCGTTATCTCTTTTGGCATGAAGTTGGAAGACTATGTGCCTTTCGCTGAGTTCTAGTATAACAACAATTATCAATCTAGTTCAGGCAAAGCTCCGTTTGAAATTCTCTATGGCAGGAAGTGTCGTACCCCGCTCAACTGGTCCGAGACCGGCGAGCGTCACATTCTTGGGAATGACTTGATAGAAGAAGCTGAAGAGATGTGTCGGGTCATTCGAGATAATCTCAGAGCAGTGCAGTCCCGTCAGAAGAGCTATTATGATAGCAAGCATCGTGACATGTCTTATGAGCTCGATGACTTCGTCTATCTCAAGGTGTCGCCTATGAAGGGTACACAACGCTTTGGCATCAAAGGCAAGCTTGCGCCTCGTTTCGTTGGTCCTTTCGGAGTTGTTGGCAAGAGAGGCGACCTTGCGTACCAGCTTGAGCTCTCGTCAAACTTTGCAAATGTGCATGACCTGTTCCATGTCTCTCAGCTCCGGAGATGCTTCAAGACTCCCGAGCACACTGTTCATCTTCAAGACATCGACCTTCAACCCGAGCTATCCTATCATGAGTATCCAGTAGTTGTTCTCGAGGCGACTGAGCGCAAGACCCGCAACAAGACTGTCAAATTTCTCAAAGTGCAGTGGTCACACCATTCCGATA
This sequence comes from Hordeum vulgare subsp. vulgare, assembly GCF_904849725.1. Classification (NCBI taxonomy): domain Eukaryota; kingdom Viridiplantae; phylum Streptophyta; class Magnoliopsida; order Poales; family Poaceae; genus Hordeum; species Hordeum vulgare. The sequence goes on along the minus strand of NC_058518.1, from coordinate 139,748,331 downwards.
AAGAGGCCACTTGGGAACCCGAGGATCACCTCCGTTCTGAATTCCCAAAGTTCTTTCTGTCTTACATCTCGGGTCGAGATCTTTTTGTAGTGTGGGAGAGTTTGTAATGCCCCAAGAGTGTAACTTGCCTTATTTGGAACCTTCTGTATGTGGGTCCATCTTGTCAGTGCCATGAGAGATCAATGCATGTGTTATTTCATGTGATGTCACCTTGTCTTGTTTTCCCTTTGCATTCATGCATTCATTCATCCATGCATATTTGTATTTGTTGTTCTTGTAATCCATGTATGTGGTGTGTCATGTGATGTTGTGATGTTGATATGTGAAGTGATGTGGAGTGGAATATTTGTAAGTAGGATGCACTTGTATGTTTTCAAATAGGATTCAAACTCCTTCCTCTCTTTTTATCTCAAGCCCAAGATTCACTTGCTCCTTCCCTGTTTCAAAAATGCCCATGCTTTAGTATGATTTGTGGTGGACGTGATGCTAGGTATTTCTTGTTTTGAAACTATGTTTTAGTGGTGCAATTATTCACAAAAGAGATCAATTAATTCTATTTTGTAAATATTTATTTGCTCCAAATATTCCTTTTCCATTTCATTCTAATAGGTCATAATTCCTTATGACCGGGGGCATTTTTGTTTTAATTTTAGCTTCAACATATTTTCCTATGTTTTATTTATTTTCTCTGTTTGTTTTAAATTAGAAAACCCAGAGGGTTTTCTTTTTTCTATCTAGCGCCACCTGGTGGGCTTTCTCCCCCTGCGTGGCCCAAACCTTCCTCTCGAGAGTGGCCCTTTCCCTGTAGACGGCGTCTTCTTCTTCTCCTTCCTCTGTCAGTCTTCTTCAGAGAACAGAGAGACAACGAGCAACGTCGTCTCACGGACGTCGAGGCCGCGCGTCCCTCGCCTCCTCCTCCTCCATAAATACCCCTTGGCGTCCGTGCAAGGCCTAGGGTTCCTCCCTAGAGCCGCCACCTCTTTCCCCATCTCCTCCTCCCTCTCTATCGTTGGCAGCAGGTAAGAGGGCGAGCTCCTCCGCCATGGCAGTGACTTGATGAGGTCCTCGTCATCAAATTCGTACCCCTCCATCCTCTCCAACCCCTAGGAAAGCACGCGGGCCCTCCAGGCAACCCATTACCGCAGCCAGGAGGAGCAGATCTGCACTGCTTCCCCTTCATCGACGGCGGCCTGCTTCCTCTCCATCGATCCCCTCCGCCGCGGCTTCTTCCACTCCTTCCTCTACCTTCTCTCCGGCAAGCACGACGTCCTCGTCCCGTGGGTGAGCAAGCTTCTTCCTCCCCTTCCCTGCCGGTAGATCTAGCGCATAGGGTCGTGTCTTCACCGTCGTGCGCCTCTCTGCCACCAGCGCCGCCGCGCGTAGTGGAGCCGTTGCTATAGGCCTTCCCGAGAAGAGTTAGCTTAGGAAATGGAACCTTGGGAGCCCCTACTCCCTTCCATCGACGGGGCATAGGCCAATTTGATGTGTATCGCCGGTGAGGTGTTTCCCCTGTTCTAGCCACCGTCGGCCAGAGGAAATACCAGAGCGGATGCTCAATAGAGTTTCCCCCTCTACTCTGTTAAGATCTGTAGCACCAGTAGTGGTAGGGGGTCTTTTGGTGCAGCGATAGGTCATGGGTTCGAAACCCCTCGGCGCACCCCTTTTGTATTTTTGTTTCGGGCACAGTAGCTTCAGCAGAGAGCATATCCTGCTTACCCTATCTCTACTGTCAATCCAGAGTGTGTAGTAGATTGGTGTTAGCTCATGTTGGTGACCAGGGGGTCTTGGGTTTGAATCCCCCCCATTCCTTCTATATTTTTGTTGCCTTTTCTTTTGCTGTTTTCTTTTGTTTCCTATGTAGATGCATGTGGTGTGCTAGATCACCTTGTGAGGTATTTTTTCTCCTCACAAACAGTAGGTTGCCTCTAGTATTTTTGCTAGCATGTGTAGAAGTGCATGTGTAGTTATTTGAGTGCAAGTGGATGTTGATCTAGCTCATGTATGTGAGTGTGTTTAGCATGTGTGTATTGCACTAGGCTAGTGATGCATGTGTGTGTGTTTCTCATGTGCTTGGTGTTGAGCTCATGCACTAGTGAGTGCAAGAGTGTGTGTGTGTGGGTTCCCCCCCCCACATACTTTGTGGAAGTTGTAGGTGACCTTGTGGTGTGATGTGTGTGTGTGTGTGCATGTGTGTGTGTGTCACACACATGCCCAAGGTATGATGTGCCTTGATAAGCACCTATGTGCAAGGTTGTATGTGTAGGTTTAGGAATGCATGTTGTGAGTGTAAGTAGTGTGTGTGTTCCAACTAGCATGTGTAGGTGCTTGTTTATGTTGTGATTGATGTTTGTGAGTGTGTGGTGGTGTGCTAAGGCACATGAACATGAGGTCTACCCCTCATGTGCACCATTGGTGTTGTGGGCATGTGCAAGTGCATGTGTAGGTGATGAGCTAGTGGGAACACATGTGATATAGCACTATTTATCTCTATCTGATTCCATGCTTATTTTCTTCTTAGCTTTGTGCCCATTTGTTCTATGCAAGTGTCTATGTATTATATATGTTTTTCTGGTAGAATCATCCCAGGAATCCAATGGTAGAACCAGATTCCACTTTGGAAAACTTTCTGGGAATGTCATATTTCTATTTTGTTCAATGTTTAGAGCTTGGTTCCATGTGATGTGATGGGCCCAAGAGGATGAATCCTTGTTGTGGCAGTAGAGGGTTAACCCCTCTATAGCATCTTGGTTTTGTTTTATGCTTAGGAGTTTATATGTGCAAGTTGTGCTTAGTCAAAGTAGGCATGTGGCTGAAAATTTCTTCCCTTGTATTTGTGCTTGCAAAAGTTTATGTGTTGGGAATCCGCCCCTGCAATCAACTGAGAAGTTCTAGCTTTTGTGTTTGTATAGCTCCCTGTCAATTTTCATTCCATTTGGCTTCGTGTAGATATTGTTCTGGGTGCTGTCAAAATGCTTCAGAGCATAAACAGCTAGTGAGAATCTGAGAAGTTCACTAAGTCCGTGAAAACTGATATTTTTGTCCAAGTTAGCAGCTGTAGAACTTTCTGTGTGTAACTCCTTTGTATTATATTTTTGCTCATGCTTGTAGAGCTTTTGAATAGCTTCTACCACATATCTTATTTGGCATATTTGGCTGGTTGTAGGTGCTTTGCATGTAGCTCTCAAACTTCTATGTTGCTGTTTAGAACGGAATGTATAGTTTTGATGTTTTGATGCTTGTGAGTGCATAGTTTATGGTGTGGTGATATTCCTTGCACCACCCCATCCATACTTGTTTGTTTTGTGATATGGCAACCTGGGAATACCAGAAGTGTGCCATTGGAGTGTGTTGTGATGGATTTGATCTGTATGACTCCATTTCTTGTTTCGTTGTTTCCGGCTGATCCGTAGCTCCGATCGTAACGTTCTTTATATGTTTTGCATCATTTTCGCGTGATGCATCTGTTCATGTCATCCTCATGCATGTCAAGATATCTTAGAGTGCAGTTCTGTCCAGAAGCTTGTATTTTCTTCTCATGCATGTGCAAGTGAGTAGAATAGAGATGCATGTTCATTTTCATCTCATGCATCATGTGCTTGTTGCATCTTGTTGTGCTGTTGTTCATTGGATGCTATTTTTATGTTGGGTAGCACCGGGATCTGAGAGCGAGTACATGGATCCGGGAGAGTATGTGCACGACAAACAAGAGCAGTTCCAAGCTGAGGACATCACACGCAAGATGATATGACCTTGATTCCATCTCGGGACTTGTTATGCTAGATTCACGTTTCCTTCGCCATATGCTCGCTGCCTACCAGTGAAATAATTGCCTCCTGATATTGCCATGAAACCCAAACACTTTTCCCCTCCTAGCAAATATTGAATAGCTAAGTAGGCTTGCTCAACTTCTAATGTTAGTGTTGCTAGTTGCAGGTGCAATTGTCTCATGTGATAACATGAGTTTGATATCATTATGTTAAATCTGTTATTTAATTAATGCACCTATATACTTGGTAAATAACGGAAGGCCTCGCCTTTTGCCGGGTGTTTTCTTCCGTTATTGCCGCCATAGTTTCCGGCTATCGGTGTTTGATTCCATAACTGATCGCTCCTAACATGTTCGGGGTTGTTATGGGAACCCCCTTGATAAATCGTGTAGTGTTAAGACTTGTCCGAGAGGACCCAACATTGGTGTTAATTTTCTAATCACTTAATAATAATCTGCATAGGGAATAGCTACCCCAAGGAATTAATCAACAACCCGGGCCAGTGCTGCTCATGAGTGTTGGTCCAAATTGAGCAGACTATGGGACCACCACAGGGCAACCTGAGGTTGGGTATACCCATAGTGTGGCTCATCCATCATGTCCTGATACTGAGATACGCGGCTCTTATCGGGGTCGTCGACACGACGGGAGGTCCTGCTAGTCTTGTCTTGCCTTAGCGATATATCTTGCGTATAGGAACCCCGGTGAAACTTTGGTTTTCCCCAGAGTTGAGGTTTTCCTCTAAGGAATCCGACGAGATCACGAGATTCCTGATAGAGGATTACTTTGCGGCCCGTGACCGTTTGTGATGGACTAGTTGGAGCACCCCTGGAGGGTTTAATCTTTCGGAAAGCCATGCCCGTGGTTAGGCGGCAACTTGGAATATTTGTTAACATCCGGTTATAGATAACTTGAACCTAATCTAATAAAATTGCCAACTGTGTGCGTAACCGTGACTGTCCCCTTCGAAGACCTCTCTTCGAACGGGAACATGGTGGGGTCATGATTGACGTAAGTAGGTGTTTAGGATCACTTAGTGATCAGCTAGTTTTCGCCCGCTAGCGTAGACCACCTTTACACCTGTTCTATGTAAGTTAGCCACCATAAATGCTTAGGATGCTGCAACCTAAACATTAAATATTTCTTACCTAATAACTTGACTAGTTCTCGCACCGAGGTCATACATTGCTGAGTCCCCATGGCTCACAGATTACTTCAACACACCAATAGGTACAGGTACGCCCGACACAGGTGATCCCGATGGCACACAGCATGCGTGGCAGTACGATGAGGAGAACGACTGCCTGTACGTGAACTATCCAGAAGATTGAGGCGTGGTCATGATCGTGGGCAAGCATGTAGGGTATCATAGCCTTTTTCTCATGTTATGTAGTCCGTAGCGGAACTACCTTGTCTGAATAAATGTGTGTTGTAAACTCTGATATTATCTATGAGATGGCAGACGATTCCCTATTTTTCATTGTATTATTATGTATGTGCTATGTTACCGTGCTTGCGAAACGCTTAGATGCGCTTCTTTCCATTTTGGGGCCTCATTCCCTAAATCGGAAAGGAACGCATCTTAGTCGTTACACGAATGCTAGTTTTTCTTTGTCCACTACTTGTTGCAATAATCATGATTGGGGCGATGATTTTTCTTATGATCTTGAAAATTTGTTTAAGCGTCATGATGAATATGATATTTGCAATAATATTGAAAGTGGGTTTGGAGAAGTCATCACTTTAGTTGATGATAATCCCACCATTTTTGAAGAGCGTCAACTTTGCATGCATGTGGATCATGAAAAGAATATCCTATGGGATAGCTATATTGTTGAATTTGATTATGATCCCACATGTAATTGCTGTGAGAGAGGAAAATATTGTGGTGGAAACTTTCATGTCACTAAATCACCTCTCGTTATGTGGAGATTGATATTGTCTCTTTCTTCTTCCTTGCATATGGTAACTATTGGTTGTCTTGACATTCTGTTTTCCTATAAAATGCCTATGCATAGGATGTATGTTAGACTTAGATGTGATTTTCACATGCTTTATGATGCTCTCGTTGTGCTTCATTTCTTGTCTTTTGTGTGAGCATCATTGAATTATCAATGCCTAGCTAAGGGCGTTAAACAATAGCGCTTGTTGGGAGGCAACCCAATGAATTTATATTTTTCTTTCTGTTTTGTTGCGTCCACACCATCATAATTCTGTTATGATTGTGTCTTTTCTGTTTCTTTTTGTGTTTGAGCCAAGAAAAACCTTTATGACTAGTCTTGGTGATGGTTCTTTGATCCTGCTGGAAAAAGACAGAAACTTTTCGCTCACGAGAATATTTTTCATTTTTTTTCAAAAAGAGATTTTGAGTTGATTCTTTTTGCTGCTGGTTGATATTCCTTTTTCCCAGGCAGTCGAAATTGTTCAGAATTTTTGAGGTACCATAAGTATACGAAGTATACAGAGTGCTACAGACTAGTTTGTTTTTGACAGATTCTATTTTTGTTGAGTTGGTTGCTTGTTTTAATGAAACTATGGATAGTATCGGGGGGGGGGGGGGGGGGGGTACTAGCCATGGAAAAGTGAGAATACAGTAATCTAACACCAATATAAATAGAAATCAAGATTTCTACAGTACCTAAAGAGGTGGTAGTTTTTTTTCCTGTGCTAATGTTATCACGAGTTTCTGTTTAAGTTTTGTGTTGTGAAATTTTCAAGTTTTGGGTGATGTTCTCATGGACAAAGAGATAAGGAGTGGAAAGAGCTCAAGCTTGGGGATGCCCAAGGCATCCCAAGCCAAATTCAAGGACACCAAAAAGCCTAAGCTTGGTGATGTCGGGAAGGCATCCCCTCTTTCGTCTTCAATCCATCGGTAACATTACTTGGAGCTATATTTTTATTCACCACATGATATGTATTTTGCTTGGAGCCTCTTGTATCGTAGGAGTCTTTTATTTTTTTGTATCACAAGCATCCATGTTGCACACCTTTAGAGAGAGACATGCACTCATCATGATTTTTCTAGAATGCTCATCATGCTTCACTTATATCTTTTGAGCTAGATAATTTTGTTCTATGTGCTTCACTTAGATCTTTTAGAGCACGGCGGTGCATGACTTGGTAGTTGGATTATGCTTTGAAAGTAGTCCCAAAGAGGATACAAAAACCTCCATATTCATGTGCATTGGGTAGAAAGAGAAGTCTTGATTCCTCTCAATTAGTTTTGAGACGTGGATTTGGTAATATTAAGAGTTATGTTAGTAGGGTGTTGTGAATCTAGAAATACTTGTGTTGAATTAAGTGATTCCCGTACCATGCACGTATGGTGAACCTCTATGTTAGGAAGTCGGAGCATAATTGATCTATTGATTGTCATCCTTTGTGTTGAGGTCGGGATTGCGCGATGGTGAACACCTACCAACCCTTCCCCTAGGACTACGCGTTTAGCACTTTGTTTTGATTTCTAATAAAAACTTTCGCAACAAGTATGTGAGTTCTTCATGACTAATGTGAGTCCATGGTATAGATGCCCTTTCACCTTCCACCATTGCTCGCCTCTCTAGTGCCGTGCAATTCTCGCCGGTACACAAACCCACCATATGCCTTCCTCAAAACAGCCACCATACCTACCTACTACGGCATTTTCATAGCTATTTCGAGATATATTGCCATGCAACTCCCACCGTTCCGTCTCATGACTTGTGCCGTCACTCTCATATTGTCATTGCATGATCTTAAGATAGCTAGCGAGATGTTTCAACGTCATACGCCAAGCTAGAGGCATTTCCTATAGAGTCATCATCGTTCCAAGCATTGAGCTGTGAGTAAATAAAAGTGTGATGGTCATCATTATTGGAGAATTGTCCCATGTGAGGAAATAAAAAAAAGAGGCCAAAGAGCACAAATAAAAAAGAGAGACCCAAGAGCCCATAAAAGTAAAAATAAAAGAGAGAAAAAGAGAGAAGGGACAATGCTACTATCTTTTTCCATACTTGTGCTTCGTAATAGCACCATGTTCTTCATGATTGAGAGCCTCTCGTTTCGGCACCACCATATGCTAGTGGGAATCTTCATTATATAACTTGGCTTGTATATTCCAATGATGGGCTCCCTCAAAATTGCCCTAGGTCTTCGTGAGCAAGCAAGTTGGATGCACACCCACTAGTTCTCCTTTTGATCTTTCACATACTTATAGCTCTAGGGCATCCTTTGTATGGCAATCCCTACTCATTCACATTGATATCTATTAATGGGCATCTCCATAGCCATTTGATATGCCGAATCAATGTGACCATCTCCTCCTTTTTTGTCTCACAACCACCACCCCACTCTATTCCACCTATAGTGCTATATCCATGGCTCACGTTCATGTATTGCGTGATAGTTATAAAAAGTTTTGAGAAAGTAAGAGTGCGAAAACAATTACTTGGCCAATACCGGGATTGTGCATGATTTACATTAGTTGTGTTAGGATGATGGAGCATAGCCAGAATTTATGATTTTGTAGGGATAACTTCCTTTTGCCTTGTTATTTTGAAAGTTCATGATTACCTTGCTAGTTTGCTTGAAGTATTATTGTTTTCATGTCAATAGCAAACTATTGTTTTGAATCTTATGAATCTGAACATTCATGTCACATGAAAGAAGTTGCAAAGGACAACTATGCTAGGTAGCATTCCACGTCAAAAATTCATTCTTTATCACTTCCCTACTCGAGGACGAGCAGGAGTTAAGCTTGGGGATGCTTGATACGTCTCCAACGTATCTATAATTTTTGATGGTTTCATGCTATTATCTTGTCAAACTTTGGATGTTTTGTATGCCTTTTATATCTTTTTTGGGACTAACTTATTAACTCAGTGCCAAGTGCTAGTTCCTGTTTTTTCCATGTTTTTGACCCCTTTCAGAGGAGGATTTTAAACGGAGTCCAAACGGAACGAAACTTCCAAAAAGATTTTTTCCGAAACAGAAGAAGATCGGGAAGCCTGAGAATCAGGGCAGGGAGCTAGCAGGGACCCCACAAGCCCCCTAGCCGCGGCCAGGCGGCGCGCCTCCCAGGCTTGTGGGCTCCCTCGACCACCTCTGCCCTAGGTCTTCCGCCTATATATTCCCTAAAATCCTAGAAAAAATCAGGAGATCATCGAAAGTAGTTTTCCACCGCCGCAAGCTTCTCTCGCCGCAAGATCCCATCTAGGGCACGTTCTGATGCCCTGCCGGAGGGAGGATTCGGATACGGAGGGCTTCTTCATCAACACCATGGCCTCTCAGATGATGCGTGAGTAGTTCACCACAGACCTACGGGTCCATAGCTAGTAGCTAGATGGCTTCAATTCTCTCTTGGATCTTCAATACAAAGTTCTCCATGATCTTCATGGAGATCTATCCGATGTAATCTTCTTTTGCGGTGTGTTTGTCGAGATCCGATGAATTGTGGATTTATGATCAGATTACCTATGAATCTTATTTGAGTTTCATGTGATCTCTCTTATGCATGATTTCATATCCTTGTAATTCTCTTCGAGTTGTGGGTTTTGTTTGGCCAGCTTGATCTATGATTCTTGCAATGGGAGAAGTGCTTGATTTTGGGTTCATACCATGCGGTGACCTCACCCAGTGACAGAAGGGGTAGCGAGGCACGCATCCTGTTGTTGCCATCAAGGGTAAAAAGATGGGGTTTTCATCATTGGTTTGAGTTTATCCCTCTACATCATGTCATCTTGCTTAAGGCGTTACTCTGTTCGTCATGAACTCAATACACTAGATGCATACTGGATAGCAGTCGATGTGTGGAGTAATAGTAGTAGATGTAGAAAGTATAGGTCTACTTGTCTCGGACGTGATGCCTATATGTATGATCATTGCCTTAGATATTGTCATGACTTTGCGCGGTTCTATCAATTGCTCGACAGTAATTTGTTCAGTCACCATGATATTTTCTATTTTGAGAGAAGCCTCTAGTGAACACTATGGCCCCCGGGTCTACTTCACATCATATTTTCAGCCTTACACTTTTACTTCGTTGCACTTTCCGCCTTCAGATCTCACTTTGCAATCAATCTTGAAGGGATTGACAACCCCTTTATAACGTTGGGTGCAAGCTCTTTTGTGTTTGTGCAGGTACTCTGGACTTGACGAGATTCTCCTACTGGATTGATCCCTTGGTTCTCAAACCGAGGTAAATACTTACTGCTCCTGTGCTGCATCGCCCTTTCCTCTTCAAAGAAAAAAACAACGCAAGCTCAAGAGACGACAGAAGATTTCTGTCGTCGTAGCAGGTTGCACGACAGAGACATCGTCGGGAGTAGTAAAGGAGGAATCACCCTCGATAACCACGACCGACTAGCTGTACTATAGAGATATCATTCCGAGTACTTCGTGAGGTGTCACCCTCGGTACCCGATAGTAGCTCTGTAGCATTGTACAACTAAGGGGGGTGTGAGTGCTGTGTCAGATCTTGGCTCGTCGATCAGGGATCAAGACTTCATGACAAAGCGGGGCAACTGGACTAAGGGGTCAGAGGGGATGATTGTTCCATCTATACTAAGCAGTTTAAAGGTGTGGTACTGAAAGTAGCAGGTCAACAAAATTTGTCTATGCATTAGATATAGGAGCTAACTACAACAGTAGCAAAATTCTAATGCAGTCATGAGGGAGAAAGAATAGGCGATATAGGAATGATCAAGGGGGTTTGCTTGCCTTGTTGCTATGCAGCAAAGGGCTGGTCGTCGGGAGGGTAGACGTACCCAGCAGCAGCGTAAGTCTCGGGGTCTACCGGTAAGAAGAGAGGTGAGAAACAATAAATAACAACAACAGGTGCAACACTAAGCATGACATGCCAAAGCAGGCGTTAGGCATGAGCTAACGCAGTAACATACGTCACACTCGGTTCGGGAAAATATCACGTGATATTTCGAGGGTCTCTCGCTACTACCGGTCCGATGAAAAATGGTGGAAAAGTTCCACGTTTGTTATGCTAGGGACGCGCGACAAACGAACGGATCAACTTTCATGTTTCATGTTAAAAAATATTTCATTTGAGCTATGTTTTATTTTATATTAATTTTCAAACTTTTATTAATATTTAGAAATAAAAAACTGATTTAACTAATTCAATTAAATGCTATTATGACATCAGCATGATGTGATGCTGACATCAGCAGTTGACTGGTCAACTCTGACCAGTGGGTCCCATGTGTCATAGACACAATTTTTAATTAGGGTTAATTATTAGATAATCAGATTAATTTAGTGGGGGACCCACGTGTCATCCACTGATATGATAATCTAATTATCTAATTAGCAGATAAATAACGAGTCTAATAATCCTAAATTATCTATTTAATCAATTACCTAATTAATTAAAAATATATCTATTTATTTATTTATTTATTTATTTTAATAATAAAACTAATATTTTTATTTATATATATATATTTTTTAACAATTTTGAGGGGGGGTGTTCCTCGCCCCCTGTCATACATACAAAACAAAAACGGGTTAGTGGGGGTGGGTTAATCCCCCACTAATCCCAACCGGCCAGGAGAGGCCGAGGCATGCACGGCGGCCACAGGGGCGAAGCGGGACGATGCCGGAGCAGGGGGAGGAGAGAGAGATGCCCGGGGCTCACATTTATCCTGCAGATGTGCGAAAATGGGCTCGAGGGAGGCTCCACGGAGCTGCGAAGTTGAGGAGGGGGTCCGGCGTGGAGGCGGAGGCGTCGAGGTGTAGGTGAAGCGGTTGCTCCAGCGAGGTGAATCCGGCAGGGGCTGGTGGCGCCGTTGTGGGCCACCGGGACGACATAGGAGGACAATGGGGGGGGCGGAGGCGAAGTGGAGAGGACGGACTCCGATTGGTGTTGGGGAAAAGGAGTCCCTGCTCGATCCCTCATGGATCGAGCGGGAGGAAGGGAGAGCGAGAAGAGGGGCTCGGGGCGATCTGGCGCTGGAGTAGCGAGGGGGGAGGTGGCGAGCGAGGTGCTGGCTCGCGACAGGAACGGGGCAGGCGAGCGAGCGAGCGAGAGAGGCGAGCGCGTGGGCGAGGGAGTGGGGCGACGAGGCCAGGGGAAGTGGCGGCATGGGTGGGAACTGGGGCGCAGGGGCGAGCCCTAGGTTTCCCTCGGGGTCTTATACCTCCACGCGAGTTGGGCTGTGGGGTGGTTTGGCCGGCTGGGCCATTTGGCCTAGTTGGGCTGGGGGCTTTGCTTGTTTCCTTTTTTTGTTTGTTTTTTAATTACGTTCTTCTATTATTAACAGGTTTTGTTTTTATTATTTAGGGGTTTTAAATAATACCCATTGCCCGATTCAAATTTATAAATTATTAGGAAATTTTTGTAACTCATCCGACATTTTTAAATTTTACTTTTCCAACAAATCAAATTTGCAAATGAATATCAGCGGGGTTTAAACCGACACGAGTTTAACAAAAGAATCACGGTGACGTGGCATCATTAGCGCGGGATCACTGTAGCTTAATTACATACAACACTGTAGCAAAAGCTAAGAATGTCACACCGCTCCACATCATGAGGGAGCTGATTGTGTACATCAGTCGAGTTGTCAAGTGGGCAAGCAAACGGGCAAAGCTGACAGGGGCACGCAGTCGTAGCAGCGGGCGCGTCTGAGTCACGGTGACACCTGTCCCGCAACGTGGTAGCAAGATAGAGAGGCAACTGGGCGGACAATGCAGAGTGAGAGGCAATCCTTGCCGGGAGATGTCGTCCGCGCGCCACCTTACGACGCACTTATTGCCCGTGTCCTAGTCCGCCACAGTTAGGTATTTCCCACTACCCACTCTGGCAAGCAGTCCCATCGCTGTAGTTCGCACTGTACACCTAGTAAACTCACTATTATAACCACTATGGTAACCCCTTTGTCGTATAAAAGGAGGGCCATGGCTACCTTTACAAAGGTCCACACTTTGTCTAATCACACGCGTAGCTCAGCCATCGAGCATCCTTGTCGGGCCACTGCGCTCCTGTGTCTATTTACACCCAATTAATCCCCACCAACAGGACATAGGGTGTTCGCTTCCGAGCGGCCCAAACATGTATAAATCCCCTCGCGTGTGGTCTTGCCGACCGATGCTCTGTGTGCACCAACCCCCCTGCAAAACCATAAAAGGGTCCTTTAGGGTCCCATAGATTGACGTGGGTCCATTCCCCCGACAATGTTAGACTACTACGATGTTTCTATTGCACTTCCTTTCATTGTTCATGTTACATCCTGAATGATTCACTGTCTTGCCATTACTCAATGCTAAATTGATATTGATACAATTTGACAGGATGGTTAGACCATCTGGTTGTGGCCGTGGTGCCAACGGTCCACCACCGCTTGACTACATGACTATTATGATATAGCAGTTTGAGCTAAATTATCAGTTTATGCAAGGGCTTATGGATCAATTCCTGAGGCCAAATGTGCATCAGGAGCCAGCCAAAATAACTCTGCAGGACTTTGTCCGCCTCAACCCTGCTATCTACCGCATATCAACACAACCTCTTGATGCTAATTACTGGCTCCGCGACATAATGTATGAACTAGAGTTTGCTGATGTCCCCCTGGAAAACTATGCCACCTTTGCATCCTACTTCATGAAGAGTCCCACAGCTCAATGGTGGGACAACCACATGCGTTCTTATCCAGTTGGAACCAACATTACCTGGCAGGAGTCCCAAGTTGCTTTTCGTGGCCGCTACATTCCTCAGAGAATCAAGGACATGAAGAAGCGAGAGTTCCGCAACCTCACCTAATGCAACAAGACTGTTTATGCTTATCATCAAGAGTTCCTTGACTTGTCATGCTATGCTGAAGGAGATATCTCTACGCATGCTCGCAGATAGGAAAAGTTCCATAAAGGACTTTACCTCGAGATCAAGCTTGCGCTCCTTGTTCAAGACTATGCTGATTTTGCCACTTTGGTGAAGAAGTCCATCCAGGTTGAGATTGGTCTGCAGGAATACAAGGAAGGCATCAAGTGGCACCATGACATGGGCTCATCTTCGGCCTCATCATCACCGAAGCGCCGGATCTGGATTCCCCACAACATGTACCATGCACCTGCTCCTGCTCCAAGGTCTTCCTATGATGCACCTTGTCTGCCTCCTCCACCACATAGGAAGCCGAGACTTCCAGCTCCACCACCCCGATCTCTTGCTCCCCTTCCCAATGACGGGTAGTGCTTGAAGTGTGGTCGTCTAGGACACCGTGTGAGAGAAGGCATGCAGAATCAGAATCAGCTTGCACTGCCTTTTAACTGGCGGTGGTAACAACCAGCCCCGCAACAACAATGTCAAGCCTTCTTATGGTCATCGTCACGCTAATCATATTGAACTGAATGAAGCTCAAGACCAACATGGCATTGTGATGGGTACTCTCCTTATTAACTTAGTATAATCTTCTATTTTATTTGATTCTGGAGCATCGCATTCATTCATTTCTAGAGATTTTGCATACATGCTTGGCATTAAATACAAAGAGATGAACATTCTAATAGTGGTACACACCCCCGCGGGCCAATGTCAAACCTCCATGGTTAGCCCCAACGTCACCCTTGAAACTGAATGGTTGGCATTCCATGTATCTCCCATTATTCTAAAGACTTCCAATACTGACCTCATTCATGGAATGGTTTTGATGAAGGCACATACTGCTTCAATCATTTGTGTGACCAGAACCGCCGATCACCTACATCCTTCGAATGAGATAGTAAGCTACAATGTGCATCTTGTCCAAGATGCCAAAGACTGAATTTATTGCTTAAATTCATTGAATGCGTCACCTCTTGAGGGTATGAAAGGCGTTCCAGTTGTTTGTGACTTCTAAGATGCCTTTCAAGTACTTCCCAGAGTTCCCCCTGTTAGAGCTCTCGAGTTTGTCATCGACTTGAAACTATGCACAACTCCTATCGCCAAACGGCCTTATAAGATACCTCCCCGTGAACTCCTTGAACTTAAGGAAGAAATCACCAATGCTCTTTCAAAGGTTTCATTCGTCCAAGTTCCTTTTCTTGGGAGTACCTTCTCTCTTTGTCAAGAAGAAAAATGGTACGAACCATTTTGTCCAAGACTACCGAACCACCAACCAAGCAACAGTTCAAAACAATACCCACTTCCTCAAATCAATGGTGTATATGATCAACTTGTTGGTTCCTCTATGTTTTCTAAGGTTGACTTGAGGTTGGGTTACCACCAGATCCGAGTTCGTGAAGAAGATATTCCCAAGACGACATTCATTACTTGTTATGGTTCATACGAGTACACCATCATGTCTTTTGGCTTAACCAATGCTCCGTCAACCTTCTCTGGTTTGATGAACCATATCTTCATGTACTACCTCAATAAGTTCGTCGTGGTTTACCTGGATGATATCCTGGTATATTCCAAGAATGAAGAAGAACATGTTGAACATCTTTGTATTGTACTGGAAAAGCTTCGAGAACATCAACTATATGCCAAATATTGCTAGTGTGAGTATTGGCTGCCCGAATTGACCTACCTTGGTCATGCAATCTCCAAGGATGCTATTCTGGTCAACCGAGAACGTGTTTAGGCTATTCTTGACTGGACTCCCTCAAAGAATGTCAAGAGAGTGAGAAGTTTTCTCGGACTCGCCTGCTATCGCTGCAGTTTTGCAGAGAACTTATCCATGCTTGCCAAACCGATGACTAATCCTCTTCACAAAGGCATTAAGTTTGAGTGGACGCAAAACAATCAGTAAAGTTACCAGGAACTCAAGGACAAGCTGACATCTGCTCTAGTGCTTGCTCCTCCAGATTCTCGTAAGGACTTTGTCATTTATTGCGGCGCATCCCATCAAGGATTAGGCTATGTCCTAATGCAAGAGCATAGAGTGATTGCTTATGCTTCACGACAGTTGCACCCACATGAAGATAACTATCTAGTTCATTACCTCAAACTTTCTACAGTTATCAACGCACCATTGTTATGGAGAAATTACCTCCTCGGTAATCGTTGTGAGATCTACACTGACCATCAAAGTCTGAAGTATATGTTTACTCAGCGAGATCTGAATCTCCGTCAACGACGATGGATGGAAGCAATTACTTACTATCACTATGGTATTTCTTATACCCCTGGCAAGGCTAATGTAATGGGCGATGCCTTAAGTCAAAAAGATTATTGTACCAACCACGTGATTCAGAAAGCTCAGCCCCACCTTCATGAAGAGCTTCACAAGTTTAATCTTCACGTTGTTCCACATGGTTCTCTTAATAACCTTATTCTGGAACCGACTCTTTAGAAAGCTATCATGTTTGTACAAGAGAAAGACACTAAAATTGATCGGATCAAGAGTGATCTTACCTCTCAGAAGGCTAAAGACTTCTCATTGGATGAAAGTGAAGCCTCTTCCTTCACGGACCGTCTTGTGGCCCCCAACTTGATCTTATGACAGAGAAAGTTATGAAAGAAGCACACGATACACATTTGTCTATTCACCCAGGAAGTACCAAGATGTATCTAAACATTCGTCAGAAATATTGGTGCTCTAAGATGAAGCAAGACATTGCTCGTTATACTGAAGAATGTGATGTTTGTCGTCGTGTCAAATCAGAACATCAGAAGCCTGCTGGACTTCTGCATCCATTGTCTATTTGTGTATTGAAATGGAATAAGGTTCAGATGGATTTCATTACTGGCATACCCGGGTCACAAAAGGGTAACGATGTTTTTTTTTTCAATCATCGGCCAGTTCTCCAAAGTTGCACATTTTCTGGGAGTCAAGGGAACTATTGCTGCTAGTCAATTATCAAACTTGTATATATCTGGAATTTTGTCACTTCATGGCATTCCAAAGGAGTTCAATTCAGATCGAGGCAACATTTTCACCTTGAAGTTCTGGATAAGTTTCCAAGAAGCTATGGGAACTCATTTAAAATGGAGCACTACTTCTCACCCCCGGTCCCAAGGTCAAGTCGAGCGTGTTAACCAAGTGCTTGAAGATAAGTTGCGTGGTTGTGTTATCTGCTTTAACAAGAAGTGGGAACAATCTCTCCCGTATGAGGAATTCTCTTACAACAACAACTATCAAGCTAGCTTCAAGGTGGCCCATTTCAAGGTATTATATGGACGTAAGTGTCAAACCCCTCTAAATTGGTCATAAAATGGAGAACGGACACTCGTCGGTCTAGATATTATCCAACAAGTAGAAGAGCAAGTTTGTATTATACGGGGAAATCTTAAGGCGACCGAGTCTCATAAAAAGAGCAATTATGACTGTAGACGCTCGAGATCTACCTATCACCTTGGTGAACAACCTTATTTGTGTGTCACTCCTATGAGAGGCACTCATTGATTTGGTGTAAAGTGAAAGTTAGCACCTCGCTACATTGGTCCTTTACGCATTCTTTCCATGCATGGATACGTGGCTTATAAGTTGGAGTTGCCACCGAAATTATCTTATGTTCATGATGTCTTCCATGTTTTGCAACTTCTTCGTTGCTTCAAGGATCATCAACGGATAGTGGATCATGAATTGCTCGAGGTACAGGATGACTTCTCCTACAAAGAACAACTGATCCACAACCATGATCAACGTGAACGTTGAACCTGTCAAAAGGTTACCAAGTTCCTCACAGTTTAGTGGCGTCATCTTTCAGTTGGGAACGCGAGGATCATCTTTGTGAACTATACCACGATCTTTTCCCTTATGCCTATTAATTCTCGGGACGAGAATTTATTTTAGAGGAGGAGAGTTGTAACACCCCTGTAATTAAGCAACGATATCCTCTGTGGTTAAGCTATAGTAACCCTCGGTGATTAAGCTAATCATTTTGGTAAAGCGTGCTTGATCATCTTTGAAATCATATCTCATTTCAAATTCTACTTCAATTTCAAATTCAAGTAATAAGTGAAGTGAAGAAATTCACTAACATGCAAAACAAATTGTACACAATGTTGCAAATATTTCGTGGTTATTTTTCATGTTGAAACCCACATTTTGTAAAGTATTTAAGTGCAGTAAAACATTTTAAACACAGGTCAAAACAATAATTTAAATGTTTTTCAAATTATGAAAGTTTCAATACATTTTATTTAAAGTCCAAACTTTTTTTGGCACTACCAAATATTACATTAGTAATAATTGGTACGTTTTCATATTTTGAAAAAACTATTTTCCAATTAAAATAAATGCAAACATAAATAAAATAAAAAGGAAACCAGTTAGGAAATAAAATAAAAAGAAAAGCATAAGCCCCCACTATGCACTTGGGCCTCAAGTGCACAGAGAGGCCCAGCCCGCCAACGCCTCCAAGGCCCCCCCTCGACCTCCCCGGTTCCCTAGCCTCCCCCATTCCCCCTCCCCGTGCGTGGTCACTCTCCTGCCTTCTCTCCGAGAGAGCAGCCATGGCCACCCCTCTGTAGAGATCGCGTCCGCCGGATCCCCATGCCTCTCCGCCATGCCAGGAAGCTCCAGCGTGCTCTGCTGCGCCTTCCTCAACTCTGGCCTCGAGCTCGCAGCCCTTGCATCACCCCCACAGACTTCTTCTTCCTCGAAACCCACCGAAGCTTCGTTGTCATCGATCCGCTCCACCATGCCTCCCCTGAGCCTGCTTTGCACACTTGCAGGACCGCCGTGATATCCTCTCCCTTTCCCCCTTATACCCTAGCTCATGCGCATCCTCTAGGCCGTAGCACCACCAAAGCTGAAGCTTACCATCGCGCGAGCTTGTAGCCGACGAACCTCCGGTGACCAAATGGTCACGTGCGTGTGCCCATCAGCCTCACACGGCCCTGTAGAGATCTCCTAGCCCCTTAGATTGCTCGTTTGCATGCTGCATCACCTTGTCCTCATCCACCCGAGCACTGGTCGCTGCAAACCTCGTCGCCGGCATCGATTCCAGCCATCTCCGGCATTGCCACCACTACCGGAGAACGCGGCTTGCACTATTCATATGATTCCGACCGGCCACGTGCCAAATGGTGGCATGTGGCCGAATCCCGATGCCATCCCACACCCTCCATCGCGGAGAATGGTCGCCGGCTTAGCTGCAGCACCGCCCGCTGACCTGACCGACCCGGGGCCACCTGACCTAGGCCCTAGTTGACTGGATTGACCCAAGTCACTCATTGGTGGGCCCAGCCGACATTTTAATCTGTTAATTATTTTAATTAGTTTAAGTTAATTACCCACTAACAGGTAGGGCCCATGTTAGTTATATTAGTTAATTTTGTTAGATTAAACTGTTAGCCCCACTTTTTATGAGATGTGGATCCCACTGGTCAGTTTTGAACAGCCAACTCGTTGGTTGACTGCTGATGTCATGCTAATGCATTAAATCAAATTTTGAATTAAATTAAATATCTAAATTATAGAAAATATTTGAACATTAAAAATTCATATAAAATAATCTATAAGTCAGATGAAAATAATTTATGTATGAAAGTTTTTAAGAAAAAACCCAACGAATCTGGATATGCAATCCGTTCATGTGTCACATGCCTCTTGCATGATAAACATGAAACTTTTTCCTTCGATTCATCTATCCAATAATTGCCTCACACCCGGGAAATATCCGCACATATTTTCCCACTCTGTTTGCAATGTGTAGTATTGTGTTAGGTCACCCCTAGCCATGCATGTTGCCATGTCATGCATTGTGATGCATCTGTTTGTTTTATATTTATTGTTTCTTACCCCTCTTCTCGTCGGTAGACACCGAGACCGACAGTTTTGCCGTGTACGACTATGCTTCACACGTTCAACTACTTGCAACAGAGCTTCCACGCAAGCAACCCCCCCATTGATCATACCTATATTTCCCAATGCTTGCTATCTCGTGCTTGCATTAGAATTTGCTATTGTATTTGATTGCTCCTATTCTGATGCATATCCTGCTTTTGTATCCTATTGTTCATACCTGCTTGCTTATCCTATATGCTTAGTATAGGTTCGTTAGTGAACCATCAGTGACCACCACATCTTGTCCCGGTTGCCCATGCTTCATCATCGATGACTCGATCAACGTGATCGACGACCCGAGCCCAACACGCCACATCACACCCACTCTTAGTTGTCCGACTCTGCAAAGTTACTATCAATTGTCGATGGTGAAACCTGATAAAGCATTCCTGATATTAACTATGTAGCGTAGCTAGTCGGTGGTGGATTTCGCGGGTGATTCCTCCTTCACCACTTTCGATAACGACTCTGTTGTGCAACTCCTCAAGCGTGACCCTCTAGGGTGATTCCTCCCCGTTCACCTTGATGGTTACATCAAGTGAAATCCATCGAGGGTGATTCCACAGATTCCCCCTCGATGTTATGGACACACTATTACTTTTACTTTCCCCCTAATTCATCGGAAACATAGGTCGGCCTAGAGGGGTACCCGCGATTGACATGTAGCCATGTCGACCAGGAAGTTACCCGCGAGATAATTACGAGGCATGGTTGAGGGAGTCCTGGACTAAGGGGTCATCGGATGATCGATCCATCTCTTAGAGGCCGACCATATGGGTCTTATTATTGGAGACTGGAGTGTGTAATGACCTCGTATTAAAGAAGGAAAGCCCCAAAGACTGGCGTATCATCCAAGTCTACTTGTCTAGGTCGGCGCCTCTGCCCCCGACTTGAGGTCGACGGTATGTAACCCTAGGGACCCCTGGTGTCTATATAAACTAGAGGGTTTCATCTGTATAGGGACGTTGACGTGTCTAGGGTATTAGCTCATACGATCTTGAGGTAGATCAACTCTGTAATCCTCATATACATCAATATAATCAAGGAGGGCATAGGGTTTTACCTCCTCAAGAGGGCCCGAACCTGGGTAAACATTGTCTCCTTCGTCCCTTGCAACACATCGATCTAAGGTTCGAAGCTCGGTACCCCCTACCCGAGATCTGCCAGTTTTGACACCAACATTGGTGATTTCATTCAGAGTTCTGCTGTAGGATTGCAGGAGGGATCGATGGCACGCTTAGTTATCTCGAAGAGATCCGCAACAAGGACATCTTTGTCCCCGGGCAGATCTTCGCATTCGTAAGCATTGTTCTACATGTTGATCTGGCCGGCCACCTTGGCCAGGTCGGAAGCTTCACCCCCGGTCAGGAAGTAAGGTTTGGGAGCCTAGATTTCACCACCAACCCCCCGGGAGATCTTGTGTTAATAAGGCTCCTAGATCCTTTCGAGGAGCCCACAATCCCCAATGGCTTGACTTCGGGGACCATGCATCCCACTACTGGAGCAACTTTGACCCTTGGTCCGGCCCTAGAGCTCGACGTGGTCAATGTGCCCAGATTCCGCTCAGCTAAACACAACCCGAGAACATCCTCGAACAACCCCGGGGAACCAGTATTGCGGGCTAATCCCGAGAAATCAAATAGTGTGGACTCCATCGAGACTCCGTCCACGAGTGACTCGATCGGATCCAATCTATGGGCATGATCGGCGGTCAATCTCCAATCTACGATCGAGTCGGGCTTAGACCCGATGCTAGGGAAATTCACGTCCCACCCATCATGCATTTGGTTGTCACCGTTGTGTGCCCGGCTAAGGGCTCCCCACATCTACTACCGGAACTAAGGATGGTCTACATCCTGGTTACTAATCATCCAGACTCCTCCGATAATCCAGAACCCGGATCTCATCCCGAGATAAATTTGGGGCCAGGGGCCGATCCGGAACGCGACCCACAATCATTGCAGCAGGGTCTCGTCATAGCCACAGACCATGAGCCTGCCGTGCTAAATCCCACTAAAGCACGAGATCCAGTCGCCGAGGTCTCGGACTCACATCTCATGGGAACACAAAATTTCATTCCACCCACCACCTAGCTCAAGCATCCCTCGGGGAAAGCGGAAGGGTTTGAAGGACCCACACAAGGATAAACAACGACCAGAGGAATCAATACACCACTTCTAGGGGAGATTCCTCCTCAACTAGGATAGGGCAGAGGACCATGGCAAGCAGGATATGACCAACGCCTTCCGACATAGGTACCACGATGAGGGTATCCTCAACGCCGTCGCCCGTCGCCGAATTCAAACCTTCATCGAGCTGTCAAACCTGTTGCTCAAGTATTGCGCCAAGGAAAGCATTTGGAAAATACAATAAATGTGCATGGAGCCTGGACATGTTGAGCAAATCAGAGGAACCCAGAGAAGGCACTCACCCCCATTAACGGGCCGATTACCTTCGGGACCGCAGAAAAAAAGGAACAAAACACGGACGAGAGCCAAATCGGTCCTCGACGTACTAATGGACGGGGCTTGCTACATACACTCGGCCCCGCCTAACACAAGCTTAACCCACAACCTCCGAGCATGTTGGGTCCTCAAGCAAGTTGCAAAAGGAGGATAAGCTATCCTCAAGGCCCCGCTTGCGGAGGAACATTCGGGAATGCCACCTCATAGAAACCCAAAGATCCTAACGATCTACAAAAAAATTCCTGGAAAAATTAGAGAAAGAGAGCTCTTTGAGAGCTCCATCAAGTCCACCATGTAACGCGACAAACCCATGGTCGGACACACTAATTACTTTTGACAAAGATGACCATGGGTTTGCTGCCGTTACATGGTGGACTTGATGGAGCTCTCGAAGAGCTCTCTTTCTCTGATTATTTCATGTGCCAATCACCAGCACAACCAAGCACCTGCCGCCCTAGTCCTAAACCCCATAGTCGATGGCCTTTGACTGAATAACCTGCTAATGGACGGGGGCAGCAGTGTAAACCTCAGTTGAGAGGGCACACTGGAAAAATGCAGTTTGACAGATCTCGAATCAAACATAGCAACACCCCCTTCCGAGGTATTGTCCTTTGGGAAACAAGCACGCTGTACCGAATGAGTAACACTCGACGTGGTATTCCGCATGCCCGAGAACTACCGAGCTGAAGAAATTCTTTTCCATATCGTACCATTTCATAGCGGTTACCATGCCATGTTGGGATGCGAAGCCTTCACAAGATTCTAGGCAATACCACATTACGGATACCCGAAGCTCAAAATGCCAGGGCCAAGCGGTGCGAGCATAGTCATAAGTTACCCCAATAGATCCCTCCGAGCTGAGAATAAGACGACATCCCTAGCCTTGCAATACTAGCGAACACCCTCGCCACAAAAGAACTCACAACACTCTGTTCCATAGTGGGCAAGGATGACATGATCCTCGGTAAGCGGTCCAAGTCCACATCCTTGAAGTAGGAGGACGAGCCATCAAATTTTAGGTGCATCCAACGGACCCCAAAAAAACAGCGTCCATCGGAGCTCAGCTGGACCCCGCAATCGACGAGGCGTTGCACACCTTTTTGTGCAAAAATTGGGACATATTCGCTTGGCACCCCTTAGACAAGCCAGGAATCCCTCGGTGGCTGGCGGAACACAGCCTGAATGTAATAGCAGGATTTAAACATGTCAAACTGGCCTTGCGCCGATTTTCCGAACCAAAGCGTCAATCTATGGGTGAAGAACTTCCCAAACTACGAGAAGTCGGGTTCATCAGAGAAATTAAACATCTCGACTGGTTGGCAAACCTGGTCATGGTACCAAAGAAGGACAAATATTTGTGGCTATGAATCGATTTCAAACACCCCAATAAGGCCTGCCCTAACGATCCTTTCCCCTTACCCCGATAGACCAAATCATCGACGCAGCATTCGGACATGACTCTTTGTGCTTCCTTGATGCTTACTCCGGATACCATCAGATTATAATGAAGGAATCCAATCAGGCCGCAACCACCTTCATAAACCCCTTATGGGCCATTCTTCTTCAACACAGTGCCTTCAGGGTTAAAGAACGTGGGCGCCACTTACCAGCGCATGATCCAGACATGCTTGGAGAAAAGACTCATGAAAAAAGTAGAGGCGTACGTGGACGACGTGGTCGTCAAGACCAAGCACGTCGGCCAGCTGATAGATGAACTCAGGCATACCTTCGCCAGCCTACGATAATTGACATACGAATTAACCTGGGAAAGTGTGTCCTAGGAGTCCCAGCCGGCAAACTTCTCAGATTCATTGTGTCGCAAAGAGGAATAGAGGCTAATCCGGCCAAGATTCGAGCCCTTTCACAATTCGCGGTCCCTACAAAGCTGAAGCATGTCCAAAAATTGGCAGACTTCATGGCAGCCTTGAGCCAGTTTATCTCTCTCCTCGGCGAGAAATATCTCCCACTTTACAGGTTGGTTAAGAAGACCAATAACTACGAGTGGACCGACAAAGCTGCAACTGCTCTGGAGGAAATCAAAATGCTTCTTGCTAGCAACCCCATTCTAGTAGCACCATGCGCATGGGGAACAGATGTTGCTATACATCTCGGACACCAATCAAGTGGTCAGCACAGTCCTCGTCATAGAACGAGAGGCCGAGGGTCACTAACTACGGATATAAAGGCCAGTCTACTACGTATCCGAGGTTCTTACCTCATGCAAAAATAGATACCCACACTGTCAGAAGATTGCCTACACAGTTTTTATGGCATCACGCAAGCTCAGGCACTATTTCCAAGAATGTGCGGTGATGGTAACAACTGAGGTGCCCCTGAACGACATCATTAACAACAAGGACGCCACCAGCCGAATAGCTAACTTGGCCATCGAGCTCCTCCCTTTCTAGATAACTCAAAAGCCACGACGAGCCATCAAATCTCAAGTGCTGGCCAACTTCGTTGCTGAATGGACAAAGGTAGAGCTCCCCGGGGAGTATAGTACTTGTGCTCATTGGACCATGTACTTCGACGGGTCCAACACTCTTGCTGGACTGGGGTCTGGTGTGATCCTCATATCCCCTACCGGGGGTAATGTTCAATACATGCTACAGATCATGTATGCCGATTCAAATAATGTGGCAGAATACGAGGCACTACTACACGGTCTTCGAATGGCAACCTCAGTGGGGATACAATAGCTCAAGGTACGAGGGGATTCCAACCTCGCCATCTCACAAATCAATGGTGAATTCGATGCAAAAGATCCAAAAATGGAAGCATACAAAAATGTCGTCCTCAAGATATCAGCATGGTTCGAGGGATTGGAGTTCCATCACATCTTGAGAGATAACAACCAAACCACTAACATCCTCACCCGCTTAGGCGCAAAGCGTGACCCCGTCCCCAGTAACACATTCCTATAGAGGCTGTTCAAGCCATCTGTGTTATGGCAAGACGAGGATAGTAGCATGACAGTTGATGGTGTAGAATAGGTTACACCCCCCAGAGCCGATCCGGATGATCGAATCGTCGGCGAATCTATAATCACACAAACACCTTCGGCTCACGAGGTCATGGCAGTGATCGCGCCATGGACCGAGACATTCCTTGCTTACCTTCTGCGCAAAGAGCTCCGCGACAACCAGACCGAGGCGATATGTATCATCCCCCGATCAAAGGCCGACAAGGTCCATGAGGGTGAGCTATATATGAAAAGCACCACATGAGTCCTCCAGCGGTGCATCCCCGAAGAAGAAGGGAAGCAACTTTTGGCTGAAGTACACGTAGGTATGGGCGGCCACCATGGAGCTGCACGGGCCCTAGTCAGTAAGGCTTTTGAAGCTGGTTTCTTCTGGCCCGCAGCCCGAGCGGACACCCACACACTCGTTCAACATTGTGTAGGGTGTCAGCCTTTTGCAAATCAAAGCCACATGCCCCCAATGGCTATTCAGACAATTCCGATCACCTGGCCCTTTGCGGTCTGGGGGCTGGACATGGTCGGACCACTTAAAGGGGGGACCAAGAAAAAGAACTACCTTCTCGTCATGATGGACAAGTTCACCAAATTGATCAAAGTAAAGTCTATAAAATCCACCTAAGCAAAGCCGGTAATGGAATTCATATCCGGTGTCGTACACCGTTATGGTGTGCCGCACAACATAATAACGGATAATGGATCCAATTTCACCGCCTAGGAGGTCAAATATTAGTGTGCAAATTTGGGCAGTAAGCTCGATTATGCCTCGGTGTATTACCCCCAAACAAATGGAGAAATTGAATGATCCAGTGGGCTCATTATGAGTGGTATCAAACCGCGGCTGGTCCGATCTCTCACAAAATCTGACTACCACTCGGTTGAGGAGCTCGACTCCGTACTATGGGTCCTGTGTACCACCCCGAATCGCTCAACAGGGTACACAACGTAGTTCACGGTGTAAAGGGCCGAAGCGTTTCTCCCTCGTGATATCATCCATGATGCGCCTCGGGTGTGCATGTACGAGGAAAGAGAGGACGAGTTAGATCGGAAGATGACTTACACGCATTGGAAGGCAAGCGTGATATAGCTTGGGCCCGGTCTACTTTTTATCAACAGTAGGCTCAGTGCTACCAGAGCAGAGAAGTCCGGGAAATGGCATACAACATGGACAAACTTGTTCTATGCCTCCCAGAGAAGTAGAAGCATAAACTTAACCCCAAATGGGAGGGCCCTTTCATAATTGCTAAAGTCCTGACAGGAGGATCTTATCGCCTGCACAACTCAAAGGATAATCGCCTCGAGCCAAACCCATGGAACACAGCTCACCTTTGGTGTTTCTACGACTAGACCGATGTCACTACCTTCTTTATAACCTTACATTTTTCTCTTTTCATTTTTTTCTTGTTTTAGTTTTGTAGGATCAGTTAAGGTTTCGCAAGATATGTTCGGATCAACTGAACTACTTCAAGCACTTATTGGAACACATTCATGATAGATAGAGTGTCTAAACCCGATGTCACCTGGGGGCTTCTATATGGAAGCCAATCAAAGTATTTATTTCTCTTATATCTTTATGTACGATATGCCTCGACTGAGCATGGATTTACACCACTTTATGCATCAATTGGATTTAAGATCCTTGCAATGTTGGGTTGCCATGCTCCTGTGCTTACCCCCTATGTTCCGAATGTTTGGCTAGGGGGTAAAGGGAGCACCTCTGTGATTGTTACGACCGGTTCATCCGAATACATACGTACCTCAGATGGGTGAAGCTAAAAGCTAGTGTTTCTTAAGATACAACTTGGTCAGCTATGAATGAAATTCATATAATCGGCAATCTTAGACACAAAAGGGGCTTATTCCTCCCGAAATAGCAGTTGTCCGCACTAC
Organism: Hordeum vulgare subsp. vulgare; assembly: GCF_904849725.1. Lineage (NCBI taxonomy): Eukaryota > Viridiplantae > Streptophyta > Magnoliopsida > Poales > Poaceae > Hordeum > Hordeum vulgare. The sequence continues at coordinate 139,721,531 of NC_058518.1, read as the reverse complement.
AAGGATACATAGCTATAACACCTATGTTTTCTGTAGTAGATCGAAGAAAGGAACCCATCGAGGAACTATTTTCTTTGGAAGATGTTTCCTATGTCTCATCGTAATATAACATAATCCTACCATGCGCTCTCTGTCTGTTTGCACCTCATGGCCGGATTGCCCGGTTCTCGGAAATTAGCTCGTGTTACCAAAGGATACACAATACAGAATAGTGACCAGTTATTAACAGGGGAGGTACAAGCCGATGGCCGGTTAAAGACAAAATATTCAAACACGGAAGGAATTGTCTTGATACACGATTACAAAATAACATATACTCACAGGCTAGGCGATTGATTGAGATGATCTATTATAACATCTAAGGTGTTGTCTTTTTGTGAAAGACGGGCGGCATGCATCAGTTGGTCATAAACCAGGTGAAGAGGAATCTCTTTGCCATCCGACCCTGCCGGCCCAACTCGGGCCATATGCTCGGGATTCGGCAGGGTAAAACGTGTCTTGACCATAGCCCACGCCTCCCGAGCTCCTTCGCGACAGACCAAAGTCTTCCACAGCTCGAAGCGACTCCGGGATCCTTTGAACCGCTCGGCAAGCTCGGCCATACCTTGCGGAGGACTTTCATTCAGCCATAGTGCTTTGACCAAACTCCTCATAGCTTTTTGAGCTTGCTCGGGCACAATGGACAACTCCTTCAACAGCCCCCCTCCCAAAAGAGCTCGCCTCTTCCTCGGGACGACCAGTCAAGAGACCTGGGCAAAAGGAAATGCACATGTTTACAATCAATGCAATAAAAAGTGATTTATCACATACCAGGTTGGGATTTTACTTATAGAATATGCGTCCCTTTAATTTTCTATTCTCTTCATGGTTTTGCACCAATTGATCTTTCAAATTCTCAATTTCTTCGGCTTGTCGTTTATTCTCCTCCTTGAGTTGGTTATTTTCCTCATGACATCGCTTTAATACGCGATGACCAGCTTCAAGTGAAGATTCGGCATACCTTTGAGAATCTTGGGATTCGTCTAATTCTTTTTGTAATTGGCCTATAGATTAGCCTACTATGACAAAGTTTTCTGTTTGAAAGGAAATTCCATGGAAATTCAGCACATTGAAAAATAATTTTACTCACTATGTGCTTCTCTAGTGAACTTCTTCACCTCCTCCAGTTCGACCTTGCTGGCTTGCAATTCAGCCAGGCTTAGCTCGTAATATTTGGCCAGTTTTTGTTCTCCTGCTTTAGTGCCTACATGGTGGTAAATTATTAATTCGACCCTAACTCGGCCGTCCCGACTAAATTGAGGCTCGGGGGCTACTTAGTCCGAACTTATGCCTGGTTACCAAAAACCGATGACTTATGTGAAGATGGGAAGACATCAGCTTGGCCGCTTCCTCGATTCCAGCTCTCGCGGCCCCAAGGCATGCATCTGCGGAGTGGAAAGCATTAAGCTCTTGTTCAGAAAAAACAGGGTGGCGCAAGGACTCCTTTCTCCGCCGGTGATTCATCAAGATTTTGGCTTCAGAATGAGTTGCCAAAAATCCCTTGGGGTCGTCATGGAGTAACTTCGTATTCAGAACTCTCGCGTTAGCCGAGGACCTTCGATTTTGATGACTGCCAGACACTACGGCGGCGTCTTTGGATGAAGACAGTTGCATACGTCTCTTGAATATTTCGGCTAAGGGTCATGAACAGTCAAGGCAATCATTGCTGTAAAAAAGGGAATGATTGATATGTATACCTCTTGGTCGAAGGGGCGACCGACATGTTGAGTTTTTGGCAACTCATTCATCATGCCCCTTGTCCGGGAATCTTGTGCTCGGTCGATGCAGCCCGAGCCGTTATAGATTAGCATGGATTTCGATGCATGAACCGATGGCCTTTGGGGTTGGAGCTAGGAATATTTGGGATGACGGGAGGTATAGATCCTCTTCGAGTATTGGTTTTCATTTTGTTCACTATGGAGGATGGAAGAGGCCTAGGATCGTCAGCCAGAAGGGCCACCTTGAGTTTGTCGACGCTTTCTTGGTAAAATAGTGTGTCCTCAAAGTCGATTGGAATATCCAGGTCCTCATGGAATCTAGGATCATCTTCGCGGGAGTAATTCTCGAGTTGAGGGGCGGGGAAGTCGACCATGTCAATCCAACGCCTCCAAGTGTGTTAAGGAGAGCAAGGGGTTATCGATTGGTAAGTCAAACATAAGCGTCTGAACTATGGGGTTATGATCACACTTACCCATTCAATGGGATTATATGCCGAGTAGCCGTCCCTAAAAGTGAGGAACACAAAATTCTCATTTCCCCCTGAAAGAGATCGACCAAAATAACCGCCAAAGCTTCTCATTTCCGGTCCTGTTATCTGGAACAAGTAGTGTCGCTTGTCCCGTTATAGTGCGACAAGGGGTGCGTGCGCTGTTGGAGTGGATGAACACATCGGGTAATTTCCGCAGCCATCACCTTGATGATGGTCAGCCCACTTTGAGCATTTAACCTCACCTTGGCAGCTAGGTGTTTTGCTTCGGGGCTCTCTTCTTGGGAGGGACTAACTGGACGCTAGCTGAACCGCTTCTTTAAGGGGGCCTTGGAGTATTCGGGAAGACCCCTCCAAAATGGGTCGAATAAAGGAATGTCCTCAATATAAAACCATTCCAAAGACCACTCATTGGTTTCCGTCTTTGGAGTCCCGACCGGGTATCCGGTACCGACTATATGCCACACTTCGGCTCCGCTCACTTCCTAAATTGATGTTCCCCTAGTTCGGGGAACGAGGCAGAAGTATTTTCTCCATAGGTCGAAGTGGGGCTCGCAGCCCAAGAACATCTCCCACACGGCTACGAATCCTGAGATGTGAAGGATATAGCCAGGAGTGAGTTTATGAAGCTGAAGCCCGTAGAATTCTAGTAAGCCCCTCAGGAAGTGGTGGACTGGAAAGCTCAGACCTCGCAACAGGAAAGAAACAAAGCATATCCTTTCACCTTTTGTGGGGTAGGGAAAGTCTCTGCAAAGGCCTCACCATTTGCGTAGATTATTCTAGGGCGAGTGGCGCAAGATCAGACATGGGAAGATACCCTTGTACTTCGAGGTTGCACGACTGGAGCATGGAAATGGAGCAGCTTGCCGAATCTCCCGGGAGGGGGGGGTAAAAGGTTGTGAGGAGGAACCCGCCATGGCTCTGGGCGCTGGAGCTTTAGGGTTTCTTGGTGGTGCCCGAAGGGTGATGGTCACCTAAGGACGGATTTGATCTATTTATAAAGAGTGTTTTCCTCCATCGGTTACAAGGAACGGTTTCGTGAGGGACTGCTAGATTGCTTGTCTTCATTAATGTGCACAGGAATCGAGTGCTGCTATTGATTTTTGAGAGGAAAGGTTAGAGGTCGTGGGCCTTGCGATGCTTCGATAGTCGAGAACTGGTCAATGACTGGATACAACTCAGAAAGGATAGAGGAACTCGCCTCGCAAGCGGATTACTCTGGATATAAAGAGCTGCCGAAGACCATGTACATCGGTGTTGAATGCAAGTTTGGGGGCTAGTGAGGGAGTCTTGGACTAAGGGGTCATCGGATGGTTGGCCCATCTTTTAGAGGCCGACCATATGGGTCGTATTATTGAAGACCGGACTGTGTGACGATATCGTATTCAAGAAGGAAAGCTTCAAAGACTGGCGTATCATCCAAGTCTAGTAGTCTAGGTCGGAACCTGTGCCCTTGACTCGAGGTCGGTTGTATGTTAACCTAGGGACCCTTGGTGTCTATATAAACCAGAGGGTTTCATCTGTATAGGGAGGTTGACTCATGTAGGGCTTGAGCTCATACGATCTCAAGGTAGATCAACTCTATAATCCTCGTACACATCAATATAATCAAGCAGGAGTAGGGATTTACTTCCTAAAGAGGGACCGAGCGTGGGTAAACACTGTCTCCTTCGTCCCTTGCAACCCATTGACTCAAGGTCCATAGCTCGGGACCCCCTACCGAGATCCACCAGTTTTGACACCGACGATGGCCGAGCAGGAAGAATGCTCAGGAGAGGGATGTACCTAACGATCTTCGCGGGTCCTCGAGATGGGGCGAGAGGAGCACTGATCGTTTCCTCGAGTAACCAAGTCACGAATGGGTTTCAATATGTGATCCGAGCAGGCCTCTGGCCTTTATCACACTTACCACCACGCAGGAACAAGTATGGACACTCTTCGTCGTATGATCGCCCGAAAGTTCTTCCGATGCCACGCTGAGTGGCACACGCCTGGGTTGTCCATGTACGCTGCTTTGGATTAAATGGTTGCTAGGATTGATCCCAAACATCCCCGCAAGAAGCAAGAGTTCAAAGGGCGATGTGCCCAAGACTGAAAGTGCGTTATATCAACTAGAGGGCATGAATAGGCGATGTTTATGAATTCATCATTGAGGAATTTCCCTGTGAGAAAATGTGTAATTGACGAGCAGCTTGCAACGGAATAAGTACTCAGGCATAAGCGTAACATGGCAAAAGCATGGTCATCATGGTGAAATGAAACAAACTCATAGCGCGAGTAGCGTGATCAGGATAAGCTGATGAATAACAAGTTATGTGAAGAATTTGAAATGAGGAGATTGAGAAAGTCTGTTGTCAAATTCTTCAAGCGGTAACAATCAATATCATAAACACGTAAATGAGGAAATAGAAGGGTTGAGGAAATAGAACCAGGTACTTGATGAAGACAATGATTTGATGACGCGGTTCCAGCTATTGTGACAGCCATACGTCTAGTATGCAGCAACTTGGTATTTAAATCAAAGGACACACAGTCCGAGGACACCAAGTCCTTACCGTATTCTCCTTGACCTAAGAACACACAGTCCTCGCCCAATACTCATGGTAAGTCTTTAGGGTAGACTTCCAAACCCTCACAAACTCGGTCAACCGGCAATACAAAATTTACTGCTGGATGCTCTAGACAAGTGATGCCTAACCGTCTGGAAGTTGCACAGTCTTCAAAGGTAACAAGCGTAGGTACCCCCGAGGAACAATCTCTTGAGTGATGCTCAATCACTATAGGTTTTTGGGTTTTGGTTTGGGTGTTTGGGTTTTTTCCTCACTGGTGATTTTCTCTCAAAGTCTTTGAGGAATGGGGTGGCTCTCAAATGACAAGTGGCAAGTTTCCTCGTGTAGAGCAACCGACCAGCTAGTGGTTATGGGGGACGGATATTTATAGTCGGGGGAAATTCCGACATGATTTGACATAAATACCCTAATGATATTACGATTAAGTGGATCGGGTCTGGGGACAGCTGGCGGGCAACACAACAACGATCGAAACTTTCAAGGTGTGAAAATCCTCATGTCTCTCATATTCCTCACGTGTTGGTAATTCGCACTTGCGAAAATCTAACTCCTGAGTTAGAGAAATTTTCCCAGAGACCAGAAGATCTTCGTCTCTGTCACTGAAGAAATTGACTAAAATGTAAAAGATGTCCAAAGGATTCACTCGAAGGATTGTGTATGTGTAGGCTTTGAGATGAGCATCACCTCATAAGTTTTCCTTAGTTTTACCTCGACCCGCTTTAATCTTACGGTGTTCCTATGACTGAACAGAAAGGAAATGAAACTACGAAAACAAAATTCTTCATGCTTCAAACTCTTCGCATCAATATCTTCAAGCACACATCAATTTACTCACTTTCAAAATCTTCACGAAAGTATCAAAGTCTTCAACCGAAGACATTCATTTTTAGGGGTCGATATTCTTGGAATAAGTCAAACTGCTCAATGACTTATAGAGCCTGTGTACACTCGCAAACACATTAGTCTCTTAATCTATAAGTCTTCATTACGCCAAAATCTCTAAGAGGCACTAGATGCACTTCCAATCTCCCCTTTTTTGGTGATTGATGGCAAATAGGTTATGTTTTCAACGGGGTAAGTATATGAAGTGTAAATAAATAGTTCGAGGAATTTGATTGCAATATATGGAGAAACTCCCCCTGAAGATGTGCATATTTTAATAATTTACTTTGGAGTGCAAATGCACATTGTAGGTTTATACCATGGAGATATCCCCTATATCTTGTAATCCATACATGCATTTAACATATATCATGAGGGAATTGAATTGCATGATGGAAAGTGGTGTGTGCCAAAGTTTAGCATGCATACATTAATCAGCGTGAGGAATAAGCATGCGAAGAAAACGGTTCAAAAGTGTCAGACCACCACCGGGCATAAGTTTACAACTCATACAGGCAAATCAAAAGAACAAGAGTTGCAAATTAACAAAAATATAGCCCATAATGTAGACCCTCTTGAAGACTAACTCAGATTTCTCCCCCTTTGTCATAATGTGATGAAAAGGGAGGAATCTGAGAACTAACACGCCTGAAGGATTTCAACTTGTTGGTGGAGGAGGTGCACTAACGTTGTCGGGGTCATTAGTCCTTGAAGGACCGGCGAGAGTGTCGTCAAGATCCGCAGCTTCATCCATCGAGAATGATGAATAAAATGAACTAGTCACCAGCAGAGGAATTTGAACCTTCTTGAATTCCTTCTTGGGTGGCCATGACCAGTCGAAGTCCTTCTGAAATTCCATCTCCTTAAGTTTTCCACGACTATTGAAGTGAGACGGAATGGCCCATGTGTGATCGAAGATTTCATGAAGATAATACTCATTCTTCCACACAACAATATGCGTCACAGTCAAATCACGTATAATGGCAAAAAACTGACGCTTGACCAACTTGTGATTGTGATCAACCTCTGGATGAAGGCTAAGAAAAATCTCACGGTCATTCATCACGCGCAGGGCAGTCTCACGAGGAATTTTAGCTGAGGCTTTTGTAGTAGTGTCTTTTGAAGCAGTGTCATCATTGGTTTAGTAGGATGTTGCTTTGTGAAATTGTCCATCAAGGGGACGAGATCCTTCATCTATAACAGTTTTCCCTTTGCCTTCAATCAGCTCGAAGGATTTCTTGAGGACTTCGAGTGGGGGCACATAACTGAAGTGATTCTAGAAAATGGCTTTGTAAGAAATTGAGGATCAAGCCCTCATGAATTTCATGATCAAGGGTGCATAAGGCTTCAGTTCAAACGGTGCCATAGCAATTTTGGCCAAAGTCATCATGAAGAAATCATGAAGATTTATAGGAATCCCATGAATGATGTTGAATAGGAAATTCATCATGATTCCCACCATGTCTTCTTCTTTAGAGTTGTGACCCTTGATGAGGCTGAGGGTTTTGGTCAACATGCTGTACACTGTCATTGGTACATGCAGTAGGTCCTTGACGAGGAATGTGGTCCTTGGTGGCTTGCCAGGAGCTAAAGGCTTCATCAACACTTGCATTGGGTGATTGGGCATCTCAGGTTCATCATAGATGCATTTGGCTCCTTGTGAGGGGATTCTAAGTGAGACCACACGAACAAATTCCGTTTCAGGAGTAGTGTAGTGTGTGTCTTCGGTCATCCAGTCAAGAACCCAAGTGTTTATGTTTTGTGCTTCTCCAAAAAGATGCAAAGTGGCATAGAATTGAAGAATTAGCTATTCATTCAAATCACATATATCCATGCAGAACAGAAATAGGCCAGCATCATGAAGAACACTGAGGACTAGCATGAAGCAAGGAATGAATTCCATGTCTGCATGAGGAATTTGACAGTGTTGAAAAAGCTTATTCTTCCCAGAGAGTATAGCACCGTAGAAGTTCATTTGAGTCGCAGTCCAGAACCTCTTGCACCTTATCCTCACAGAATCGTATGGATTTGCATTGATGAAGAAATGATTCTCATCAAAATATTTCTCCATGAGTAATTTGGGTCTATTTGTACCTATGAATGGCTGAAGTGTAATGAGTTGAAAATTTGGCTTATATCTTCCCACAAGTCCTCGGAGATCTTCTTTGTTCCGAGGAGCTTGAGACACAACCACTGCTGACTAAGGATTTTTAACATGAGGCTCATCAGCAGTAGCCTCACCTTGAGCAGTTTCTTCAGCCGCACTTTCTTCGGTGTGAGGAATATGCTTTGCAGATTCATCAATGACAGGTGAAGCCATATCCTGAGTGGCGGTTTGATCTACAGTTTCTTCACCTGATGCAACTGTTTGTTCCTCCAAAATTGATTTCCTTGGAGTGTGTCTGTCAAAAGGCCCATTATGAATTTCCTCAGTACCAACACGGGACTGAGGATTTTGAGGAAGTGGAGTGGCCAGCGGTGAGTTAGGATGAGCGACTTCCCACCATTCGTTGCTGATGATAGGTGTGTGGTAGTCAATATCTACATCTTCTTCCATTTCTTTAATTGCTGCTTCTTCCGCAGAGAACTGAGGCAGTGGTAATGATGCTTAAGGGATTAAAGTATTTGGTTCTACTTCAATTTCTTCATCGATCGACTCTGTGGAAGCAGTAGGTCGATTATCCTCAATTTCTTCATCCACTTCGGGGATGACATGTTCTTCACCAAATGGCACCAGCTCATAAGAGGGTACCATACTTATTGGAGTAGCATCAATTGGTGCACTTGAGGAATTTGTCAAAGTCCTCAAGCGTTTGGTTTCTTAGGAATCACTTTTGGTTGGCGCTTTTCGCTTCTTAGCGGCTTCCTTTTCAGCGGCCTTTGTTCTCTTCACTTCTCATGTAGAAGGAAGTGTCAGGTTCTTCACTCTTAAAGATTCTATTGTTGGAACAGATTCTTCATACACGGCTGATGCAATCGTCCTGGTAGGAGCATGTTCTTGACAGGCAGTAGTTTCTTCAGCTGGCCTGAAAAGTTCTTCAGGTACAATATCTCCAGGTGCTTGAATTTCCTCAGGTCCGACAATTTCTTCAGCACATTGTGCGGAGGATCTAGCTCGAGGAATTTGTGGTTGCGTTGGAGCTGCAACCCTGGCTTTGTGATCCGTGATGGCCTTGGCTGCCACGTTGACGAATCGGACCTTTGCACATTTCCAGTCCGCATGAGAGCGACTGTATTCTTCACTATGTTTTTTTATCTCAATGTGTGTGGAAACAAGTTGTTCAGGGGTCAAAGAAAGGAGGTTGTTCTTGAGAAACCTCTCCTTCCGAGTTTGTTCCTTTCTGGCCAGCAATATATGCTACTAACACATGGCTTGGCTCACGTGGAAAATGCAAATCTTCAATCGGAGTCTGAGGATTTTGATACCAGAGGTCGATGAAGTCTAACACCACCATGGGATCTAGCATGAGAGGAATATTTGTGCCTTTGGCCTGAGCAACCCTTTCTTGTTTGTTTTTGATAATTTGAACTAATTCTTCATCATTAGCTTAATCTTCCTCCAATCCCGAGGGAATATTGAAGACGACCTTGTTAGCGCTTGGTCTTTTTCCTCGCCCAACGGTCGTCTTTTTCTTCATGGTTGCTAAGGGATCAATAGAAGATGTGTCTAGAGGGGGGGGGGTGAATAGACTACTTGTCAAGATAAAATTTCTAGCCTAACCCAAATTCTAGGAGGGCAGAAATTCAACATTCTAACAAGTCTAGTGCACCCTACACATGCTAGTCAACATATATGGCAGCGGAAAAGTAAAGACTTTTCACATGTAAAGGAGTAGAGGTTTGGAAGATCAAATGCGTGAGGTTGACACGGTGATTTTTGGCATGGTTCCAATAGGTGGCGCTATCGTACATCCATGATAGTGGAGACTTCAAACCACGAAGGGTAACGACTGCGACAATCCACAGAGGGCTCCACCCATGGAAGGTCCACAAAGAAGCGGCCATGTTTATTCTGACACGGCTTCCGTCCACGGAGGACTAGCCTTACTAACCGTAGATCTTCACGAAGTCGGCGATCTCCTTGCCCTTACAAACATCTTGGTTCAAATCCACAACATGAAGTAGGAGGATCCCAAGCAACACCTAACAAATCTAAGAGGCACCACCCTCCAAAATGTAACAGATGTGGTAGATCAATGAACTCCTTGCTCTTGGGCTTATAAGGATAGTCTCCTCAACACAAATCACTCTCTAACAAAATATGCTTGGGTAGGAGAGGTTGATTAGGTGGAAAGAAGTTTGGGGAGGATAGAGATCAAGACTCAAATGATAGGATTGGAATATCTTGGTCTCAACACATGAGTAGGTGGTTCTTTCTCAGAAAATGGATCTGGCAATGAAGTGTGTGTACTGAGTGCTTCTCCCACGAATAAGAGGTGAGTGAAGGGGTATGTATAGGAAGGAACCAAAATCCAACCGTTACACACAAAAAGGCAAACTCGATGGTACTAAGTAGGACTAAAAGTGTGAACTTTTGAATCTCAACGAGACCGATATACAAAACACGGTGGCACCGAAAAGGTGACTAACGGTCAGATGGCCAAACTCGATGGCACCAATACTCAAACTCGGGAATTCCGATTTTGTGTATCTTGGCAACATAATGTTGGTCACACTAAACTCGGTAGCACCAACTTGGTTTCGGTTGCATCGAATTGGTGGGAATTACTAGGGTTTCTGTTTGACGTCAAACTCGGTGGGTCCGATATGGAAATGTTGGTGACACCGAATTTGTGCATGTGGATCTTGATAGAGTGGATATGTGGGAAAAATGACTGAGTGTTTTGGTGGCTTACTTTGAGCATTTGAGTAATCAGTTCATTTTACCACCTCACCCCCTTTTAATAGTATTGGATTTCCTATTGACTCAAAAGTGATTTCTCACAAATATAAAATGAAGAGTCTTTTAGCTCGAAGCTTGAGCCAACATTGTTGCTTTCTTGCATTCAAGGGCAAATCCACATAAACCTTAAGCCATAGTTTTCCATGGACTTTTCCTGAAATATCTAGGTAAAAGTGTTAGTCCAGGGACAGTGTATGTTGTCATGAATTATCAAAATCACCAAGGGATCATATGTGCTTTCAATCTCCCCCTTTTGGTAACTGATGAAAACATACAATCAAAGCTTCAAATAAAGATAATTATAAGGATATGGCAGCTTTGTAAGAAACATAACTAGTACAAGCTCCCCCTAAATGTGTGCAATTCCTTTTAAAGGATAGTTGCTTTGGAATGCATGGGCACACACAAGGTAGAAGGACAAGACAAGTCATAGACATCCTGGCTATATGCATCAAACATATGTAAATGAAGAAGTTCCATGTTCAAGACTCCCTCTTGCAAATAGTATGTGCAAGAAACAAGAGCTCATCATGAACAAGGATATGATGCATATACTTACCTTGAGGATCTTGAGCATCTTGACACAGGAGTGCACTTGGGAAAAAATATGTTAGATAACACAAGAGTACATGTTGTAAAGATGCAAAGATCCTCAAGAATACCAAGAAATTGAAGACATATTGAAGATAGGTTTTGATAAAAGGATATGTCTCCAAAGAACAAGAACTTTTCTCCCCTAAAGATGAATATATAAGGTTTTCTTTCCCCCTGAATCATAGAATGTAGATATTGGGAGTAGGTAGGGAAAATTAATTCAAACCAATAAAACTATGTTTATCTCTCTCCCCCTTAATGTGTAAGGTTTGATACATATCCGTTTAGGAACAAATATCTCCCCTTAGTGTTGTTTCTCCCTATTTTGTAGAAGTTTCTTGGTGATATTTCTCCCCTATAAATAGGTTCATTGAATGGAAGCTTTGATACTTTGATATTTCTCCCCCTTTGGCATAAATTACCAAAAATAAGGTCAGGGGCTAAGGGCTCATTGAGAGAAAGGGATCCTGGATACTTCTCACTTTTACAAGAGCTCCTCGAATTTTTCTTTTCTCCCCCTTTGGTATGAATAAGAGTTCCTTGAATTATCTCCACCTATGTTAGGGATCCTAGATGATTCTCCCTCTTATATTGCATGGGATCACTGAGGTTTTTCTCCCTAGAGAGGTTTTCTCCCCCTAAAACATACGTTCAGAAGACATTTTCAGAGCAATAAAGTTTGTCAGAAAAATCAGAGTTACCGAGGCAACATGGTTCGGTAGAACCGAGAATGATATTCAAGCCTCTTGGGTGAAATCGGTTTGACCCACTTTCCCAATTCGGTGAAACCGAGTTGCAATGATAGCCAACTCTTTAACAGAAGAATAGGTTGCTTAGAATATTTGTTTCAAGATTGCAATTGTAAAAGAAGGTACTAATTGAGAAATAGAAAAGAAAGTAGAAGAAAAACAAAGGTAGCAACAAAAATTATATATATATATATTTGAAAATGTGATATGTATACATACATGTAGATGAGAGTTAAATGGTTCTAAGAGTGTGAAAGGTCAAATGTGAACCATAAAATGATCTCCATCTAGATCTAGGGCGGTGTCAAGGTCACCTATATTAGAGTATTTCACTTGAGGAGTCAAGCAAGGATGCTTGATCATACGTCATACTCAACGTTAAGTACAAAAATAGGGTTAGCATTTTTCGATTAATCTTTTCAATGTCTTCATATCACTTGAGTTGCTTGACTCCATGAATTGGTGTAGATCTTTATCAAGGATATGAGTACATACCTTCGAAAGATGTTGATGACGTGGCATGTAGGTGAACTTGTTGTGGATGCGCAAAGTTGATGAAGATTATCTTGAGTTGGGGGCAATCAATGTTGTTTTGGTTCACTTTTCACCTCCAATGATTAGTCATGCAAGGAAGAGCATACTATATCCAAATGACATGAGTGAATTACTTCATAAAATGGTTGTCAAGGATATGATTTGTTGTCTTCTTCCTTCATCCTCGAAGAGGGGTTGTTGATACTTGGCCATGTCAAGATTGCTTTTAATTGGAGTTGATGGCAATCTTGTGTTGTGTATTTCTTCCAAGTACCTACAAAAAGTTAGATGCAATACAGGGGAGCATAGTTTCCAAGATATAAGATAATCAAATCAATGGCATCAAGGAATAGTCAGTCAAGCTCATGCCCTTGCATGCTTCTAAGTGAGTCCAGCTCAAGTTTGAAGCATCAATGATGTTCAACTCACTACTCAAATGATAGAACACTTTCTCATCAAGTTGTTTGCTTAAGATATCAGCTAGTTGTTTGTTAGTACGAACATGCTTGAGATTGATATCTCCTTTAGCAACATGATCACGAATGAAATGATGTCGCACTTGGATGTGTTTTGTTCTAGAATGTTGCAAAGGATTATAGGCAATATTAATAGCACTTCCATTGTCACACAACAATGAAACTTTTCTAACATGAATGCCATAATCCTTAAGCGTTTGAGTCATCCATAGTAATTGGGCATAGCATGATCTAGCGACAATGTATTCGACTTCGGCAGTGGATAAGGATACCGAGTTTTGTCTCTAGGATGTCCAAGAGATAAAAGATCTCCCAAGAAATTGACATGTACCCGAGGTGGATTACCTATCAACCGTGTCTCCAGCATAGTCCGAGTCGGAATAGCCAACAAGATTAAAAGAAGATCCCTTGTGATACCATATGCTAAAGTATGTCGTATGTATAAGGTATCTCACTATCCTTTTCACACCCAATAGATGACACTTTTTAGGTGCTACTTGATAGCGGGCACACATGCAGACACTCAGCATGATGCCAGGACGGGAGGCACATAGATATAATAATGAACCAATCATTGATCGATAAACCTTTTGATCAACGGGTTTGTCCTCCTTAGTGAGGTCAAGATGTCCACTAGTAGGCATGGGGGTTCTCATACCTTTGCATTCTTGCATGTTGAAATTTCTTATTAAGTTCTTGTTGTACTTGGTTTGAGAGATAAATGTACCTTCTCTCGATTGTTTGATTTGCAATCTAAGGACGAACTTTGGTTCACTCATCATAGACATCTCATACTTCTATGACATCAACTTTCCAAACTTTTCACCAAAATGTGGGTTAGTGGAACCAAAGATAATATCATCCACATATATGTGGCAAACAAATAGATCTCCATTGACTCTTATAGAGAATAAGGTTGCATCAAGTTTACCAATCTTAAAACCCTTTTCAATGAGAAACTTTGTTAGGCATTTGTACCAAGCTCTAGGTGCTTGTTTAATACCATATAAAGCTTTACGTAGTTTGTAAGCATTATCAATTTTCTTAGGGTTCACAAAACCAGGAGGTTGTTTAACATAAACTTCCTCTTCAATTTGTCCATTGAGAAAGGCACTTTTTATATCCATTTGATAAAGAGTTATATCATGGTGATTGGCATAAGCTACAAGAATATGAATGGCTTCAAGTCTAGAACACGAGCATAAGTCTCACCATAGTCCATACCTGCCGTGTATCCTTGGGCTATGAGACGTGCTTTGTTGCGTACAACTTGTTTGTCTTCATCTTGCTTGTTTGAAACACCCATCTTGTACCAATGATATTCTGCTCGCCTTCAGGTTTTTCAACACATGTCCATACTTGGTTCCTCTCGAAGTTGTGTAGATCTTCGTGCATAGCGTTCACCCAATCTGGATCTTGAAGAGCTTCTTCTACCTTCAAGGGTTCAATACTAGAGATGAAAGAATAAATCTAACAAAAGTTAGCTAAACGAGATTTAGAGCGAGTGATTCTCCCGTTTTTTATGTCACCGTAGATTTGTTTCAATGGATGATCACTGTCCACTCTTGCTCTAATTCTTGACAGTTTCTTCTTGTTGGATGGAGGATCTTCTTGTTCATCATCTTGAGTGTTTTCGTTGACATCATCATCTCCTTGGGGTGGTGGTGAGGAATGTTTTGGTGGATCATCATGATGTACTTCTTCCTCTTCTTCATCATGTCGTGTACCACTTCTGGATGCTTCCGTGTCATTTTGCGGTTCACCTTGACGCGAAGTGGGAGCTTCCACTTGAGTTGATGAAGTACTTTATTAACCTCCATGGGACGAATCTTGCCAATAGACAAGTCTTTGATAGCTTCTGAAGGTTCCTTATCTCCTACATCAATTGGCAATTGTTCGACTTGCGAACCGTTAGTCTCATCAAACTTCAAATCTACCGTCTCTTCAACTTTTCGAGTGAAGTTGTTGTAGACACCGTAAGCGCAAGACTTTGATCTGTAAACAAGAAGGAAACCTTCATAAGATTTAGGTGCAAATTTGGACCGATGATGCTTATCAAGAATATAGCACTTGGAGCCAAATGCCTGAAAGTATCCGACTTGGGGTTTGTTAACAGTGAGTAGCTCGTATGCCGTTTTACCGAGAAGCTTGTGCAGGTAGAGTTAGTTTATGGCATGGCAAGCTGTTTCCACGACTTCTACCCCAAAGTGTCTTGGAGTCTTGTATTATTCAAGCATTGTTCTGGCCCTCTCTATGAGCGTCCGGTTCTTCCTCTCAACAACTCCATTTGATTGAGGTGTGTACGTTGTCGAGAACTTATGTAAGATACCTTCTTCGTCAATAAAAGTATCCACGTTAGTGTTCTTGAACTCCGTCCCATTGTCGCTCTGAACCTTCTTGATCTTCACTTCAAACTGGTTTTGAGATTTTCGAGCAAAGTTCTTGAAGATCATTTGTACCTGCGACTTATCATTGAGAAAGAACACCCACATAAATCTGGAAAAATCATCAACAATGACTAAACCATAAGAATTTCCACCGAAGCTCTTGTAAGCATTGAGACGAAAGAGATCCATGTGAAGTAGCTCGAGGGGTCTTCTTGTGGTTATGATGTTCTTCACGGGATGACTTCCACCAACTTGCTTTCCTGCTTGACAAGAACTACGAAGTCTATCTTTGTCAAAGATAACATCTTTAACACCAAGAATATGATCACCTTTGATACGTTTGTAAAGATTACGCATACCAACATGTCCAAGCCTTCTATGCCATAACCAACCTTTAGAAGATTTCGCGATAAGACATGTACGGGGTTTGGATATCTTAGAGAAATCAATAATGTATAGATCACCTCTACGGAAAACAGTAAAGACAATGTTATGATTGTCTCTACGAATCACTCGGCATTCAACTTTCATAAATAGCACATTGAAACCAAAGTCTGCTAGTCTAGATATGGAAAGAAGATTGTAGCCAAGGCATTCAACAAGCATGACATTCTCAATGGAACTGTCATGAGATACGACCACCTTATGAAGACCAGGTACCTTACATTTGGAGTTGTCTCCAAAAGTCACATACTTCTGAGGTCCACTGTTTGGTGTAATCTCATGGAACATGTCTTTGTCTCCCGTCATGTGATCGGTGCATCCACTGTCGAGAACCCACTCCTTTCCATCGGCCATGTAGTCTTTAAGATTAGCCATAAGACTAAGGTTCCTCATGGTCTTCTCATACTCGATGTCAAACTCTTCATCTTCATTGTAGTAGCCATGCTCATGTTTACTCATCATAAGAAACAATAATTTCATCCGAAATTTGACTATGACAATGTTCATGTTTACGCATTCGAATGGCTTCACCAATGATATTGTTAATAGTAATGACATCTCCTTTAGAATGCACGACGTCACGAAGCTCAAATAAGCATTTATCGAAGTTAGGATAGGTTTACTTTATTTTGTGAAAAGAAATGCATTTGTGGACAATGATATCAAGATTTTCAAGGAATAATTTGGATATCTTCTCTCTAAGTCTTTCCAAAAGGTATGAGTAGACTCAAAGTTTTGCAATTGATTAAGCACATTTCTTGGTAAACCTTTATTGATTAGATTGACAGTGTTAAGGTTACCAAGCATATTAACTTCATCATCATGAGAAGGATGTAGGGATATTCAACATACTTGCACAAATGGAACTCATCAAATATAACAAGCATTTCATGTTTCGATTGTCTAAAGTACTCCCCATCAAGAATATGCACTTTAGAACTAAAAATCTGGGAACTACTCACATTCATCTTCCTCCAATGGCGGTTAAACCAAGGTTTTGGAGACCTTGCTCTGATACCAATTGAGGGATCGTTAGAAGATGTGTCTAGAGGGGGGGGGTGTGGTGAATAGACTACTTGTCAAGATAAAATTTCTAGCCTAACCCAAATTCTAGGAGGGCAGAAATTCAGCAGTTCTAACAAGTCTAGTGCACCCTAGAGATGCTAGTCAACATATATGGCAGCGGAAAAGTAAAGACTTTGCACATGTAAATGAGTAGAGGTTAGGAAAATCAAACGCATGTGGTTGACACAACGATTTTTGGCATGGTTCCGATAGGTGGCGCTGTCATATGTCCATGTTAGTGGAGATTTCAACCCACAGAGGGTAACGACTGCGAGAGTCCATGGAGGGATCCACCCATGGAGGGTCCACAAAGAACCGACCTTGTTTATTCCACCACACCTTCCATCCACGGAGGACTAGCCTTACTCACGGTAGATCTTCACGAAGTAGGCAATCTTCTTGCCCTTACAAACATCTTGGTTCAACTCCATAACACGAAGTAGGAGGCTACCAAGCGACACCTAACCGATCTAGGAGGCACCACCCTCCAAAAGCTAATAGATGTGGTAGATCAATGAAATCCTTGCTCTTGTGCTTTTAAAGATAGTCTCCTCGACAAAAATCACTCGTTCACAGAATGTGCATGGGTAGGAGAGGTTAATTTGGTGGAAAGCAAGCTAGAGATCAAGTTTCAAATGATAGGATTAGAATATCCTGGTGTCAACACATGAGTAGGTGGCTCTCTCTCGGAAAATGGATCTGGCAATGAAGTGTGTGTTCTGAGAGCTTCTCCAACGAATGAGAGGTGGGTGAAGGGGTATATGTAGGCAATAGCTAAAATCCAACCGTTACACACAAAAGGCAAACTCGATGGTACAGATTAGCACTAAAAGTGTGAACTTTTGAATCTCGATGAGACCGATATACCAAATTGGTGGCACCGAAAAGGTGACTAATGGTCAGATGGCCAAACTCGGTGGCATCAATACTCAAACTCGGATATTCCAATTTTGTGTATCTTGGCATCATAATGTTTCTCACATTAAACTTGGTAGCACCAACTTGGTTTCGGTTGCACCGATTTGGTGGGAATGGCTAGGGTTTCTGTCTAAGGTCAAACTCGGTGGGTCCAATATGGAAATGTTGGTGACACAGATTTTTTGTATGTGGATCTTGACAGAGTGGATATGTGGGAAAAATGACTCAGTGTTTTGGTGGCTAACTTTGATCATTTGAGCAATCTGTTCATTTTACAACCTCACCCCCTTTTAATAGTATTGTCTTTCCTATGGACTCAAAAGTGATTTCTCACAAATGTAAAATGAAGAGCCTTCTAGCTTGAAGCTTGAGACGACATTGTTCCTTTCTTGCATCCAGGGGCATCTCCACATAAACCTCCACATAAACCTTAAGCCAGAGCTCTCCATGGACTTTTCCTGAAATATCTAGGTAGAAGTGTTAGTCCAAGAGACACTGTATGTTGTCATGAATTATCAAAATCACCAATGGAGCATATGTGCTTTCAATTGCACTTCAAGAAGTGTGTGCAGAGCCACAAGCAGAGGGTCCTCAGGGAATTGCAGTTCCCATTGTTCGTTGACTTGTTTCCAAATGCACTCGTATTGAGGACTTTACAACAGTCAATGAGGAAGTTGCATGCAGAGTTGGAGGTGTTGAGGATTTTGCTATGAGGATTGTGAAGTTGAAGATTTTGTCTTCACACCCGATTTCTTCACCAGAGCTCGCTTGGAGCTGTTTCTATACCACAAGCTTCAACAAGCGAGGAGGTGGCAGCACCAGCTGCAACAACAGTTTCCAAATTGAATTTCCTCACGGCATCTTTTGCAACCTTCTATAGTTTTGCGTGATGTTTAGCCCATTCGGCTAGAAATTCCTCACCACTAACAATGCTAGTGGGATCAACGACTTGACCTTCAACAATAGAAGGTCTTGGGCATGGAGGATTCAATGTGAATTTCTTCATGTATTTGGGAGTCACATATCTGTAGTCCTTCCATTCTCTGGCCCATCTCCTCTCAATTTGCTGTATGTGCATTTGCGCTTTTCCTTGGTTTCCTTGAAATATATTGCTTCATCTGGTGTGCAGTATTGGCATTTCAAAGGCAGTGTTGGTCTCTGACTCCTTTTCTCCTTTCTATTGTCTCTTCCGTGCAACCATTTCTTCACTTGAGGAATTTGAGATTTTGAGGATTCTGAGCAGGTGTGCAAATTTTCTTCAAGAAATGCTGCAAATGAGTCATGTTGATGAGAACTTAGAGATTCGTCAGCACACGTTTTGTACGTGTGACCACAGTATAGGTGCAAAGAATTTGAAGAGGTCATAAGCGTTCTCACAAGATTTTCAACAGTAAATCAAGTTGAGGAATTTGACCAAAGATTGTCTTGAAGGATTTCTCTAAGTGTTCTTGACTTAGGTTTCACGATTGTGCAGATCCGAAAATTGACACAATGGA
This sequence comes from Hordeum vulgare subsp. vulgare, assembly GCF_904849725.1. Classification (NCBI taxonomy): domain Eukaryota; kingdom Viridiplantae; phylum Streptophyta; class Magnoliopsida; order Poales; family Poaceae; genus Hordeum; species Hordeum vulgare. Next base: position 139,702,268 of record NC_058518.1, on the reverse strand, counting down.
GGAATATTTCGAAGAGTAATATAACTTAGTGAAATTGATCAAGTGATATAAGCATAGGAAGTGTTCACATGATGAATCTCTTAAGGTAGAAACAATTTTTGAAGTTTTTATGGAAACAAAAAGATCTACAAAGGCAGTAAAATTATATTTTAATTACCCTTGCTGAAGAACACGATGAACACGAAGAAGTGAGGGAGTAGTTCGTCGAGTTAGATATTCTGCACTGAAACTCAGCGGCACAAGACAACTATGGCGGCGTCGGAGTGAGGATGCCAGCGGTGGGCGAGAGTACGATGACAGGGAGGCCTATGCAGTGAAGCTCTTCCTCTTCGACGATGATGAGTTCCAGCGGCGGTGCTAGGTCTGAGCTTCGAGCGATGAAGAGTGAGATCAAGAGGAATAGAGAGTTACTAAGGGGGTGAAGGGGTATTTATAGCCCAGGTCAAAAATAGTCTGGCCCAAAGATTTTGGACCAAACTGCCCGTGACTCTTCCTCTCCGCTCGACATATGTCACCCACGTATTAAGAGGTGGAGTTCGTGGGATATCGTGGGTTATCCAGACATGGGTAGTGGGAGCGGTTTGAGCGGCAGTGGCCGAAATTTTTGATAAGATATTTTGGAACATTTTGTTCGCAAATTCTTCAGGTGCAAGGACTCAGTGAAGACTTTGAACGGGTTTCAAATAGAACGCATATGAAGAATTTGAGAACAGGCTATGTGGAGCTTAGCATAGAAGGGGAATGGGTCCGATCACATTCACTTAGAAGAAAAACCAACTTGAAGCCTTAGTAATAACTGAATGTCGTTGAGGACATTGGAAGCTCAAAGATAAATGTATATGTATATAGTAAATGAATAACATATGTTGAAAAAGTTTAAGTAATTTGAAATTTGAGGAATTTACAATCTTGAGGAATTTGAAAATTTTGAATAATTTGAAGATTTGAAGAATTTGCAAAAATTGCAACTTTGAGGAATTTCGACTTTCATTGGAGCCGTAACACACCGTATAAGAATGACGATTTCACACACCGCGTACATTTGTTGTAGGGTCCTGAGAATGAAATCTTCATTAAATCCTTCACACTTAGTGGGTTAGTATTCATTGGTTGAAGAAAAACATCACTTCCTGTGTTTGAGAGATCGATAGAAGAGGTGTCTAGAGAGGGGGGGGGGTGAATAGACTACTTGCATAAATTAAAATTCTAGCCCTTTCCCAATTTAATGGTTGCCAGATTTTAGCGATTCTAACAAGTCTAGTGCACCCTACACATGCTAGTAAAAAATATAGCAGAGGAAGGTAAATACTTTGCACATGTAGTAAGACTTAGTATGTGCAGAAAAGTATCAGTAGCAAGGTAGTGTGATAGCAAGAGTAGTAGCAGTAACCAGTAGCAGCAAAGTGACAACAGTAGCGATAGAGTAACAGTAGCAACAGTGACAGCTGTAGTGGCAAAGTAACGTAGTAAGGACCAGTAGTAAAAGACTCGTAGGCATTGGATTGGTGATGGATGATTATGCCGGATGTTATTCATCATGCAACAGTTATAACACGGAGAGATAAGTAACTAGCTCCAGTTCGTCAATATAATATAGGCATGTATTCCCTATATGGTCATACATACTTAGGGAAAAGAACTTGTATGCCATCTATTGTCCATACCTCCCGTGGCAGCGGGGTCCTAATGGAAACTACGGGATATTAAGGTTCTCCTTTTAATAAAGAACCAGGCCAACGCATTAACACTTAGTGAATACATGAACTCCTCATACTACGGTTATCTCCGGGAATGGTTTCGGCTATTGTCACTCCGGGGTTGCCGGGTCATAACACATAGTAGGTGACTACAACTTGCAAGATAGGATGAAGAACACACATATATTGGCGACAACATAATAGGTTCAGATCTGAAATCATGGCACTCGGGCCATAGTGACAAGCATTAAGCATGGCAAAGTAGTAGCAACATCAATCTCAGAACATAGTGGATACTAGGGATCAATCCCCATCAAAACTAACTCGATTACATGATAGATCTCATCCAACCCATCACCGTCCAGCAAGCCTACGATGAGATTACTCACGAACGGTGAAGAGCATCATGGAATTGGCGATGAAGGAAGGTTGGTGATGACGATGGTAACGATCTCCCCTCTCCGGAGCCCAGAACGGACTCCAGATCTGCCCTCCAGAGGAAGAACAGGAGGTGGTTGCGCCTCCTGATACGTCTGCAACGTATCTATAATTTTTGATGGTTTCATGCTATTATCTTGTCAAACTTTGGATGTTTTGTATGCCTTTTATATCTTTTTTGGGACTAACTTATTAACTCAGTGCCAAGTGTCTGTTCTTGTTTTTTCCGTGTTGTTGACCGTTTTCAGAGGAGGATTTTAAACGGTGTCCAAACGGAATAAAACTTCCGAAAGATTTTTTCCGGAACAGAAGATATGCGTCAAACTTGAGAACCAAGGCAGGGGCCAGCAGGGGACCCCACAAGCCCCCTAGGCGCGGCCAGGGGGGCCCGCGCTTAGCAGGCTTGTGGGCTCCCTGGGCCTCCCCTGCCCTAGCTCCTTCGCCTATATATTCCCTAAAATCCCCAAAAAAATAAGGAGATCAACGAAAATAAGTGTTGGAAATATGCCCTAGAGGCAATAATAAAATGGTTATTATCATATTTCCTTGTTCATGATAATCGTCTATTATTCATGCTATAATTGTATTAACAGGAAACAGTAATACATGTGTGAATAAATAGATCACAATGTGTCCCTAGCAAGCCTCTAGTTGGCTAGCTCGTTAGTCAATAGATGATCATGGTTTCCTGATAATGGGCATTAGATGTCATTGATAACGGGATCACATCATTGGGAGAATGATGTGATGGACAAGACCCAATCCTAAGCCTAGCACTAGATCGTATTGTTCGTATGCTAATGTTTTTCTAATGTCAAGTATCTTTTCCTTCGACCGTGAGATTGTGCAACTCCCGGATACCGTAGGAGTGCTTTGGTTGTATCAAACGTCACAACGTAACTGGGTGACTATAAAGGTGCACTACGGGTACCTCCGAAAGTGTCTCTTGGGTTGGCACGAATCAAGATCGGGATTTGTCACTCCGTGTGACGGAGAGGTATCTCTGGGCCCACTCGGTAGAACATCATGAGCTCAATGTGACTAAGGAGTTAGTCACACGATGACGTGCTACGGAACGAGTAAAGAGACTTACCGGTAACGAGATTGAACAAGGTATAGGTATACCGACGATCGAATCTCGGGCAAGTTCTATACCAACTGACAAAGGGAATCGTATACGGGATTGATTGAATCCTTGACATCGTGGTTCATCCGATGAGATCATCGTGGAGCAAGTGGGAGCCACCATGGGTATCCAGACCCCGCTGATGGTTATTGGCCAGAGAGGTGTCTCGGTCATGTCTGCCTGTCTCCCGAACCCGTAGGGTCTACACACTTAAGGTTCGATGATGCTAGGGTTATAGGGAATTGTTATACGAGGTTACCAAAAGTTTTTCGGAGTCCCGGATGAGATCCCGGACATCACGAGGAGCTCCGGAATGGTCCGGAGGTAAAGATTGATATATAGGACGGATGGTTTCGGATACCGGAAGTGTTTCGGGCATCACCGGTAATGTACCGGGACCACCGGGACCACCGGAGGTGGCCCCGGGGGACCACCGAAGGGCGGCAACGACCCCGGGAGATAAGGTGGGCCTCCCCACTCAGCCCATAGCGCAAGGGAGAGAAAAGGGGGGGCAAACCCTAGGCCAGGTGGGCCTAAGGCCCACCAGATGGTGCGCCACCCCCTCCTCCCCCCTCTGGCCGCCGCACCTCCCATCTGGGGGGGCTGCCGCACCCCCTAGGATGGGAACCCTAGGGGTGGCACCCCCCTCTCCCTCCCCCTATATATATCGGGCACTTTTGGCCATTGAGAGACACGGTTTTTCCCTCTCTCTCGGCGCAGCCCTGCTCTTCTTCCTCCTCCTCTCCGCTGGTGCTTGGCGAAGCCCTCCGGGAGACCTCGTCTCTCCATCAACACCGTGCCGTTGTGTTGCTGGAGTTATTCCCCAACCTCTCCCTCCTCCTTGCTGGATCAAGGTGCGGGAGACGTCACCGGGCTGCACGTGTGTTGAACGCGGAGGTGCCGTTGTTCGGCATTAGATCGGAATCGCTACGAGTACGACTCCATCAATCGCATTCTAGTAACGCTTCCGCTTAGCGATCTTCAAAGGTATGAAGATGCTCTTACCCCTCTCTCATTGCTGGTCTCTCCATAGGAAGATCTGACTATGCGTAGGAAAATTTTGAATTTATGCTACGTTACCCAACAGTGGCATCCGAGCCAGGTTTTCTATGCGTAGATTCTATGCACGAGTAGAAGACAAAAGTTGTGGGCGATGATTTTTCAATTTGCTTGCCGCTACTAGTCTTATTCTTTTCCGGCGGTATTGTGGGATGAAGCGGCCCAGACCGACTTTACACGTACACTTACGTGAGACTGGTTCCACCGACAGACATGCACATCGTGCATAAAGGTGGCTAGCGGGTGTCTGTCTCTCCTACTCTAGTCGGATTGGATTTGATGAAAAGGGTCCTTATGAAGGGTAAATAGCTTTGGCATATCATCGTTGTGGCTGTCACATAGGTAAGAAGGCGTTCTTGCTAGAAACCCAAATCAGCCACGTAAAACTTGCAACAACAATTAGAGGACGTCTAACTTGTTTTTGCAGGGTTTGACATGTGATGTGATATGGCCAAAGTTGTGATGTTGCATGTATGATGTATGAGATGATCATGTTATTGTAATAGGTTTCACGACTTGCATGTCGATGAGTATGACAACCGGCAGGAGCCATAGGAGTTGTCTTAATTTATTGTATGAGATGCAACGCCATGTGCTTACTACTTTTACTTCATTGCTAACGGTTAGCTATAGTAGTAGTGATAGTAGTAGTTGGCGTGACGACTTCACGGAGACACGATGATGGAGATCATGGTGTCACGCCGGTGACGATGATGATCATGCGATGCCTGAAGATGGAGATCGAAAGAGCAAAGATGATAATGGCCATATCATGTCACTATATGATTGCATTGTGATGTTTATCATGTTTTACATCTTATTGCTTAAAACGACGGTAGCATAATAAGATGATCCCTCTTAAAATTTCGAGAACGTATTCCCCTAAGTGTGCACCGTTGCGAAGGTTCGTTGTCTCGAAGCACCACGTGATGATCGGGTGTGATAGATTCTAACGTTCGCATACAACGGGTGTAATCCAGATTTACACACGCGAAACACCTAGGTTGACTCGACGAGCTTAGCATGTACATACATGACCTCGAATACAAGAGACCGAAAGGTCGAACATGAGTCGTATGGTTGAATACGATCAGCATGAAGTTGCTCACCATGGTGACTAGTCCATCTCACGTGATGATCGGACACGGGTTAGTCAACATGGATCATGTATCACTTAGATGACTAGAGGGATGTCGATTTAAGTGGGAGTTCATACTTAATTTGATTAAATGAACTTAATTGTCATGAACTTAGTCTAAAAATTGTCTTTATAAATATTGTAGATGTCCAACGTCAACCTCAACTTCAACGCATTCCTAGAGAAAAACAAGCTGGAAGATGATGGTAGCAACTATGCGGACTGGGTTCGCAACTTGAAGCTCATCCTTGAAGCAGCTAAAAAGGCTTATGTCCTTAATGCGCCGCTAGGTGACCCTCCCGCTCCCGCAGCAGCCCAGGACATTCTGAACGTCTGGCAAACGCGGAGTGATGACTACTCTCTGGTCAGGTGTAGCATGTTATACATTTTAGAAACAGGTCTCCAAAGGCGTTTTGAGCAACACGGGGCATATGAGATGTTCCAGGAGCTGAAGGTAGTTTTTCAAGATCATGCCCGTGTCGAGAGATATGAAGTCTCCGACAAGTTCTTTAGCTGTAAGATGGAGGAGAACAGTTCTGTCAGTGAGCACATACTCAAAATGTCTGGGTTACACGGTCGTCTGACTTCACATGGAGTCGAACTTCCGATGATGCTATAATTGACAGAATCCTCCAGTCTCTCCCACCAAGCTACAAAGGCTTTGTGTTTAACTACAACATGCAAGGGATGGAGAAGACCATTCCCGAGTTGTACTCGATGCTCAAGTCTGCAGAAGTAGAAATCAAGAAAGAGCATCAAGTGTTGATGGTCAACAAGACCACTAGTTTCAAGAAAGGCAGGGGTAAGAAGAACTTCAAGAAAGACGGCAAAGCTATTGCCGCACCCGGTAAGCCAGATGCCGGGAAGAAGAAAAAGAACGGACCCAAGCCTAAGACTGAGTGCTTCTATTGCAAGGGAAAGGGTCACTGGAAGCGGAACTGCCCCAAATACTTAGCGGACAAGAAGGTCGGCAACGTTAAAGGTATATGTGATGTACATGTTATTGATGTGTACCTTACCAGCGCTCGTAGTAGCTCCTGGGTATTTGATACCGGTGCTGTTGCTCACATTTGCAACTCAAAGCAGGAACTGCGGAATAAGCGGAGACTGGCCAAGGATGAGGTGACGATGCGCGTCGGGAATGGTTCAAAGGTCGATGTGATCGCCGTCGGCACGCTGCCTCTACATCTACCGTCGGGATTAGTTTTAAACCTTAATAATTGTTATTTAGTACCAGCTTTAAGCATGAACATTGTATCAGGGTCTTGCTTAATGCGAGACGGCTACTCATTTAAGTCAGAGAATAATGGTTGTTCTATTTATATGAGTGATATGTTTTATGGTCATGCTCCGCTGGTGAATGGTTTATTCTTGATGAATCTCGATCGTGATGTTACACATATTCATAGTGTGAGTACCAAAAGATGCAAAGTTGATAATGATAGTCCCACATACATGTGGCACTGCCACCTTGGTCATATCGGCGTTAAGCGCATGAAGAAGCTCCATACTGATGGACTATTAGAGTCTCTTGACTTTGAATCATTAGACACATGCGAACCGTGCCTCATGGGCAAGATGACTAAGACTCCATTCTCACGAATAATGGAGAGAGCAACCGACTTATTGGAAATAATACATACTGATGTGTGTGGTCCAATGAACGTTGAAGCTCGCAGTGGTTATCATTATGTTCCACTCTCACCGATGATTTGAGTAGGTATGGGTATATCTACTTGATGAAGCACAAATCTGAGACATTTGAAAAGTTCAAGGAATTTCAGAGTGAGGTTGAGAATCAATGTGATAGAAAAATTAAATGTCTACGATCTGATCGTGGAGGAGAATATTTGAGTCACGAGTTTGGCACACACCTAAGGAAGTGTGGAATCGTTTCACAACTGACGCCGCCTGGCACACCGCAGCGCAACGGTGTGTCTGAATGTCGTAATCGCACTTTATTAGATATGGTACGATCTATGATGTCTCTCACCGACTTACCGCAATCATTTTGGGGATACGCATTAGAAACTGCAGCATTCACTTTAAATAGGGCACCGTCTAAATCCGTTGAGACGACACCGTATGAACTATGGTTTGGCAAGAAACCTAAGTTGTCGTTTCTTAAAGTTTGGGGCTGCGATGCTTATGTGAAGAAACTTCAACCAGAAAAGCTCGAACCCAAAGCGGAGAAATGCGTATTCATAGGATACCCTAAGGAAACTATTGGGTATACCTTCTATCTTAGATCCGAAGGTAAAACCTTTGTTGCCAAGAACGGATCCTTTCTAGAGAAAGAGTTTCTCTCGAAAGAAGTAAGTGGGAGGAAGGTAGAACTTGATGAGGTAATTACACCCCCTCTCGAACAGGAAAGTAGCGCAGCGCGGGAAGTTGTTCCTGTGGCGCCTACACCAACTGAAGAGGAAGTTAATGATGATGATCATGAAGCTTCGGATCAAGTTACTACTAAACCGCGAAGGTCCACAAGGGCACGCTCCGCACCAGAGTGGTACGACAACCCTGTGATGGAAATCATGTTGTTAGACAACGGTGAACCTTCGAATTATGAAGAAGCGATGGCGGGCCCGGATTCCAACAAATGGCTTGAGGCCATGAAATCCGAGATAGGATCCATGTATGAGAACAAAGTATGGACTTTGGTGGACTTTCCCGATGAGCGGCGAGCCATAGAAAATAAATGGATCCTCAAGAAGAAGACTGATGCAAACGGTAATGTAACCGTTTACAAAGCTCGACTTGTCGCAAAGGGTTTTTGACAAATTCAAGGAGTTGACTACGAAGAGACTTTCTCTCCCGTAGCGAAGCTGAAATCAGTTCGAATCATGTTAGCAATTGCCGCCTTTTATGATTATGAAATTTGGCAAATGGACGTCAAAACAGCGTTCCTTAACGGGAACCTTAAGGAAGAGTTGTATATGATGCAACCAGAAGGTTTTGTCGACCCTAAGGGTGCTAACAAAGTGTGCAAGCTCCAGCGCTCCATCTATGGGCTGGTGCAAGCATCTCGGAGTTGGAACATTCGCTTTAATGAGGTGATCAAAGCGTTTGGGTTCAGACAGGTTTACGGAGAAGCCTGTCTGTACAAGAAAGTGAGTGGGAGCTCTGTAGCTTTCCTCATACTATATGTGGATGACATATTATTGATGGGTAATAATATAGAGATGTTGGAGAGCATAAAGGCCTATTTGAACAAGCGTTTTTCAATGAAGGACCTTGGAGAAGCTGCATACTTATTAGGCATCAAGATCTATAGAGATAGATCGAGACGCCTCATAGGTCTTTCGCAAAGTACATACCTTGACAAGATATTGAATAAGTTCAATATGGAAAACTCAAAGAAAGGGTTCTTGCCAGTTTTGCAAGGTATGAGATTGAGTAAGACTCAGTCGCCGACCACGGCAGCAGATAGAGAGAAGATGAGTTCTGTCCCCTACGCTTCAGCCGTGGGCTCTCTAATGTATGCCATGCTGTGTACCAGACCTGATATAAACCTTGCCATAAGTTTGGTAGGGAGGTACCAAAGTAATCCCGGTACGGAACACTGGACAGCGGTCAAGAATATCCTTAAGTACCTGAAAAGGACTAAGGAAATGTTTCTCGTTTATGGAGCTGACGAAGAGCTCGTCGTAAAGGGTTACGTCGACGCTAGCTTCGACACAGATCCGGATGACTCTAAGTCACAGACCGGATACGTATATGTGTTGAATGGTGGGGCAGTGAGCTGGTGCAGCAGCAAGCAAGAAGTCATGGCAGCATCTAAATGTGAAGCGGAGTACATAGCTGCTTCAGAAGCGCTTCATGAAGGAATTTGGATGAAGGAGCTCATCACCGACCTTGGAGTTGTTCCAAGCGCGTCGGGTCCTATGACACTCTTCTGTGATAACACTGGAGCCATTGCCATAGCCAAGGAGCCCAGGTTTCACCGGAAGACGAAGCACATCAAGCGCCGCTACAACTCCATCCAGGACCATGTCCAGAGTGGAGTGATAGATATTTGTAAAGTACACACGGATCTGAATATTGCAGACCCGTTGACTAAACCTCTTCCACCAGAAAAACATGATCAACACCATAATGCTATGGGTGTTCGATACATCACAATGTAACTAGATTATTGACTCTAGTGCAAGTGGGAGACTGTTGGAAATATGCCCTATGGGCAATAATAAAATGGTTATTATCATATTTCCTTGTTCATGATAATCGTCTATTGTTCATGCTATAATTATATTAACAAGAAACAGTAATACATGTGTGAATAAATACATCACAATGTGTCCCTAGCAAGCCTCTAGTTGGCTAGCTCGTTAGTCAATAGATGATCATGGTTTCCTGATCATGGGCATTAGATGTCATTGATAACGGGATCACATCATTGGGAGAATGATGTGATGGACAAGACCCAATCCTAAGCCTAGCACTAGATCGTATTGTTCGTATGCTAATGCTTTTCTAATGTCAAGTATCTTTTCCTTCGACCGTGAGATTGTGCAACTCCCGGATACCGTAGGAGTGCTTTGGGTGTATCAAACATCACAACGTAACTGGGTGACTATAAAGGTGCACTACGGGTACCTCCGAAAGTGTCTGTTGGGTTGGCACGAATCGAGATCGGGATTTGTCACTCCATGTGACGGAGAGGTATCTCTGGGCCCACTCGGTAGAACATAATCATGAGCTCAATGTGACTAAGGAGTTAGTCACACGATGACGTGCTACGGAACGAGTAAAGAGACTTACCGGTAAGGAGAATGAACAAGGTATAGGTATACCAACGATCGAATCTCGGGCAAGTTCTATACCAACAGACAAAGGGAATCGTATACGGGATTGATTGAATCCTTGACATCGTGGTTCATCCGATGAGATCATCGTGGAGCAAGTGGGAGCCACCATGGGTATCCAGACCCCGCTGATGATTATTGGCCAGAGAGGTGTCTCGGTCATGTCTGCCTGTCTCCCGAACTCGTTGGGTCTACACACTTAAGGTTCGATGATGCTAGGGTTATAGGGAATTGTTATACGAGGTTACCGAAAGTTGTTCGGAGTCCCGGATGAGATCCCGGACGTCACGAGGAGCTCCGGAATGGTCCGGAGGGAAAGATTGATATATAGGACGGATGGTTTCGGATACCGGAAGTGTTTCGGGCATCACCGGTAACGTAACGGAACCACCGGGACCACCGGAGGTGGCCCCGGGGGACCACCGAAGGGGGGCAACGACCCTGGAGATAATGTGGGCCAAGTGGGGGTGGGAACCAGCCCCTAGGTGGGCTGGTGCGCCTCCCCACTCAGCCCATAGCGCAAGGGAGAGAAAAGGGGGGCAAACCCTAGGCCAGGTGGGCCTAAGGCCCACCACATGGTGCGCCACCCCCTCCTCCCCCCTCTGGCCGCCGCACCTCCCATCTGGGGGGGCTGCCGCACCCCCTAGGATGGGAACCCTAGGGGTGGCACCCCCCTCTCCCCTCCCCCTATATATATCGGGCACTTTTGGCCATTGAGAGACACGGTTTTTCCCTCTCTCTCGGCACAGCCCTGCTCTTCTTCCTCCTCCTCTCCGCCGGTGCTTGGCGAAGCCCTGCCGGGAGACCTCGTCTCTCCATCGACACCATGCCGTCGTGTTGCTGGAGTTCTTCCCCAACCTATCCCTCCTCCTTGCTGGATCAAGGTACGGGAGACGTCACCGGGCTGCACGTGTGTTGAACGCGGAGGTGCCGTTGTTCGGCATTAGATCAGAATCGCTACGAGTACGACTCCATCAACCGCATTCTAGTAACGCTTCCGCTTAGCGATCTACAAAGGTATGAAGATGCTCTTACCCCTCTCTCGTTGCTGGTCTCTCCATAGGAAGATCTGAATATGCGCAGGAAAATTTTGAATTTATGCTACGTTACCCAACAGGAAGGGGTAGCGAGGCATGCATCGTGTTGTTGCCATCAAGGGTGAAAGGATGGGGTTTTCATCATTGGTTTGAGTTTATCCCTCTACATCATGTTATCTTGCTTAAAGCGTACTTTGTTCGTCATGAACTCAATACACTAGATGCATGCTGGATAGCGTTGATGTGTGGAGTAATAGTAGTAGATGCAGAAAGTATCGGTCTACTTGTCTCGGACGTGATGCCTATATGTATGATCATTGCCTTAGATATCATCATGACTTTGCGCGGTTCTATCAATTGCTCGATAGTAATTTGTTCACCCACCGTAATATTTGCTATTTTGAGAGAAGCCTCTAGTGAACACTACGGCCCCCGGGTCTACTTCACACCATATTTCCAGCCTTACTCTTTTACTTCGTTGCACTTTCCGCCTTCATATCTCACTTTGCAATCAATCTTGAAGGGATTGACAACCCCTTTATAGCGTTGGGTGCAAGCTCTTTTGTGTTTGCAAGGTACTCTGTACTTGACGAGATTCTCCTACTCGATTGATACCTTGGTTCTCAAACTGAGGGAAATACTTACTGCTCCTGTGCTGTATCACCCTTTCCTCTTCAAGGGAAAAACCAACGCAAGCCAAGTCTCCGTCAACGTGCCAATTTCTAGCGCTATTGTTTGAGAAGTAGCAGAAAGATTTTTGGCGCCATTGCCAGGGAGGATCAAGTCAAGAACTCATCCAAGTAAGTGTCGCAAACTCATATCTTGCATTTACTTTTTTGCCTCTCGTTTTCCTCTCCCCCACTTCTGAAAAACAAAAATTTACAAAAATATTTGTCTTTGTTGCTTTGACTTTTTCGTTTGCCTTTTTCATTCGCCCTTTTCTCTTGCTTGCTTTCTATTCGCTTGTGTTCTTGCTTGCTTGCTGAAGTCACCATGACTGAAAACACCAAACTTTGTGACTTCTCGAATACTAATAATAATTATTTTATTAATACTCCGATTGCTCCCGCCACTAGTGCAGAATCATACGAAATCAATGCTGCTTTGCTGAATCTTGTTATGAAAGAGCAATTCTCCGGCCTTCCTAGTGAAGATGCCGCATCCCATCTTAATACCTTCATTGAGCTTTGCGATATACAAAAGAAGAAAGATGTGGATAATGATATTATTAAATTGAAGCTTTTTCCTTTCTCATTGCGAGATCGACCAAAAACTTGGTTTTCGTCTTTGCCCAAAAATACTATTGATTCTTGGAATAAGTGCAAAGATGCTTACATATCCAAGTATTTTCCGCCGGCTAAGATTATCTCTCTCCGTAATGATATCATGAATTTAAAGCAACTTGATCATGAACATGTTGCACAATCTTGGGAGAGAATGAAATTGATGATTAGAAATTGTCCCGCTCATGGCTTGAGTCTTTGGATGATTATACAAATCTTTTACGCTGGCTTGAATTTCGCTTCTAGAAATATCTTGGACTCCGCCTGAGGTGGAACGTTCATGGAAATCACGTTAGGAGAAGCTACAAAACTCATAGGCAATATCATGACAAACTACTCTCAGTGGCACACAGAAAGGTCACCTAGTAGTAAGAAGGTACACGCTATAGAATAAATTAACTCGTTAATTGCTAAGATGGATGAGTTAATGAATTTGGTTGCTAGTAGAAGTGCTCCTTTAGATCCTAATGATATGCCGTTGTCTTCCTTGATTCAGAGTACCAACTCTAGCTTGGACATAAATTTTGTTGGTAGGAATAATTTGGGCAACAACAATGCTTTTAGAGGAAACTATGTTCCTAGGCCTTTTCCTAGTAACCCCTCTAATAACTTTGGCAACTCCTACAACAATACTCATGCAAATTACAATAGATTACCCTCTGATCTAGAGAGTAATATCAAAGAGTTTATCAACTCACAAAAGATTTTCAATGCGTCCATAGAGGAAAAACTACTCAAAATTGACGATTTGGCTAGGAGCGTTCATAGAATGTCTAGTGATATTGAAGCTTTGTAAGTTAGATGTGCTCCTCCAAAGATCAATATGGATGAAACTTTGAAAACTATGTGTGTTTCCATGAGTGAGAGCAAAGAAAGAACCGCCCAAATTCGTGCTAGACATGAATGGCTTAAAAAGGCGTGTTCTCGTGATAAGAATCACGAAGATCTTAAAGTGCTTTGTGTGAGTCCCATTGAATCTTTGTTTTCTTGTGTCAAACCTAATGATGATGGGGCTGGATATGAATCCACCTTGGTTGAAAAATGCCCCAATGATTCGGAGTCCATCTATCTTGATGCTAAAAGCATTGAAAGTGGAGTAGAAGATATTAAAACCTTGAGTAGTAATGAAATTACTACTTTGGATTTCAAGGAATTCAATTATGATAGTTTCTCCTTAATTAAATGCATTTCATTGATGCAATCCATGCTAAACTCTCCACACGCTTATAGCCAAATCAAGGCCTTACCGATCATATCGTCGATGCTATGATAAAATCTCTTGAAGAGAAACTTGAATTGGAAGTTTCTATCCCTAGAAAGCTTCATGATGAGTGGGAACCTACTATCAAAATCAAAATCAAAAACTATGAATGCAATGCTTTGTGTGATTTGGCTGCTAGTGTTTCCGCGATTCCAAAGTCTTTATGTGATGTTCTGGGTTTTAATGAGATTGAGGAGTGTTCTCTTAATTTGCATCTTGCGGATTCTACTGTCAAGAAACCCATGGGAAGGATCAATGATGTTCTTATTATTGCAAATAGGAACTATGTACCCGTGGATTTCATTGTGCTTGACATTGATTGCAATCCTAGATGCCCTATCATTCTTGGTAGACCTTTCCTAAGGACTACCGGTGCTATCATCGATATGAAGGAAGGGAATATTAGATTTCAATTTCCTTTAAAGAAGAGCATGGATAATTTTCCTAGAAATAAAATAAGATTGCCTTATGAATCCATGATGAGGGCTACTTATGGTTTGAGCACCAAAGTCGACGATACGTGATTCTATCGCCTTATGCCTAGCTAAGGTCGTTAAACAATAGCGCTTGTTGGGAGGCAACCCAATGAATTTATCTTATTCTTTCTGTTTTTCTGTGTCCACACTATGATAATTCTGTTATGATTGTGTCTTTTGTGTTTCTTTTTGTGTTTGAGCCAAGCAAAACCTTTATGTCTAGTCTTGGTGATGGTTGTTTGATCCTGCTGGAAAAAGACAGAAACTTTTCGCTCACGAGATTATTGTTCATTTTTATTCAGAAAGATATTTTGAGTTGATTCTTTCTTATGCTGGTTGATATGCCTTTTTCCCACGCACTCGTAATCTGTAACAATTTTAGAGGTACCATAAGTATACGAAGTATACAGATTGCTACACACTGGTCTGTTTTTGACATATTCTGTTTTTGTTGAGTTGGTTGCTTGTTTTGATGAAACTATGGATAGTATCAGGGGGGTACTAGCCATGGAAAAGTGAGAATACAGTAATATAGCACCAATATAAATAGAAATCAAGATTGCTATAGTACCTAAAGAGGTGGTAGTTTGTTTTCTTGTGCTAATGATATCACGAGTTTCTGTTTAAGTTTTGAGTTGTGAAGTTTTCAAGTTTTGGGTGATGTTCTCATGGACAAAGGGATAAAGAGTGGAAAGAGCTCAAGCTTGGGGATGCCCAAGGCACCCCAAGCCAAATTCAAGGACACCAAAAAGCCTAACCTTGGGGATGCCCCGGGAAGGCATCCCCTCTTTCGTCTTCAATCCATCCATAACATTACTTGGAGCTATATTTTTATTCACCACATGATATGTGTTTTGCTTGGAGCGTCTTGCATCGTAGGAGTCTTTTATTTTTGTTGTGTCAGAATCATCCTTGCTGCACACCTTTTGAGAGAGACATGCACTCATCGTGAATTTGCTAGAATGCTCATTGTGCTTCACTTATATCTTTTGAGCTAGATAATTTTGCTGTGTGTGCTTCACTTAGATCTTTTAGAGCATGGCGGTGCGTGATTTGGTAGTTGGCTTGTGCTATGAAAGTAGTCCCAAAGGTGATAGGTACCCAAAGAGGATACGAAAACTTCCATCTTCATGTGCATTGAGTAGAAAGAGAAGTTTGATTCCTCTCAATTAGTTTTGAGACGTATTTTTGGTAATATTAAAGGGTTATGTTAGTAGGGTGTTGTGAATCTAGAAATACTTGTGTTGAAGTTAGTGATTCCCGTAACATGCACGTATAGTGAACCGCTATGTTAGTAAGTCGGAGCTTAATTTATCTATTGATTGTCATCCTTTGTGTTGAGGTCGCGATCGCGTGATGGTTAACACCTACCAACCCTTCCCCTAGGAGTATGCGTTTAACACTTTGTTTCGATTACTAATAAAAACTTTCGCAATAAGTATGTGAGTTCTTCATGACTAATGTGAGTACATGGTATAGAAGCACTTTCAGCTTCCACCATTTCTAGCCTCTATAGTGCCGCACAATTTTCGCCGATGCACAAACCCACCATATGTCTTCCTCAAAACAGCCACCATACCTACCTACTTTGGCATTTTCATAGCCATTCCAAAAGATATTGCCATGCAACTCCCACCGTTCCATCTCATTACTTGTGCCGTCACTCTCATATTGCCATTGCATGATCGTAAGATAGCTAGTGAGATGTTTCAACGTCATACGCGAAGCTAGATCGTTGCACATCCCGGTACACTGCCGGAGGCATTTCCTATAGAGTCACCATCGTTCTAAGCTTTGAGCTGTGAGTAAATAAAAGTGTGATGATCATCATTATTAGAGCATTGTCCCATGTGAGGAATAAAAAAAATAGGCCAAAGAGCCCAAATAAAAAAAAGGAGAGAAGAGAAAAAAAGAGAGGCCAAAGAGCCCAAAAAAGAAAAGAGAGAAAAAGAGAGAAGGGACAATGCTACTATCTTTTTCCTCACTTGTGCTTCATAATAGCACCATGTTCTTCATGATTGAGAGCTTCTGGATTTGTCACCACCATATATTAGTGGGAATCTTTATTATATAACTTGGCTTGTATATTCCAATGATGGGCTTCCTCAAAATTGCCCTAGGTCTTCGTGAGCAAGCAAGTTGGATGCACACCCACTAGTTCTCCTTTTGAGCTTTCACATACTTATAGCTCTCGTGCATCCTTTGTATGGCAATCCATACTCATTCACATTGATATCTATTAATGGGCATCTCCATAACCCTTTGATACGTCGAGTCAATGTGACCATCTCCTCCTTTTTGTCTCACAACCACCACCACACTCTATTCCACCTATAGTGCTATATCCATGGCTCACGCTCATTTATTGCGTGATAGTTGAAAAAGGTTTGAGAAAGTAAGAGTGCGAAAACAATTACTTGGCCAATACCGGGGTTGTGCATGATTTAAATTAGTTGTGTGGGGATGATGGAGCATAGCCAGACTATATGATTTTGTAGGGATACCTTTCTTTGGCCTTGCTATTTCAAAAGTTCATGATTACCTTGCTAGTTTGCTTGAAGTATTATTGTTTTCATGTTAATAGCAAACTATTGTTTTGAATATTATGGATCTGAACAATCATGTCACATGAAAGAAGTTACAAAGCACAACTTTGCTAGGTAGCATTCCACATCAAAAATTCAGTCTTTATCACTTCCCTACTCGAGGACGAGCAGGAGTTAAGCTTGGGGATGCTTGATACGTCTCCAACGTATCTATAATTTTTGATGGTATCATGCTATTATCTTGTCAAACTTTGGATGTTTTGTATGCCTTTTATATCTTTTTTGGGACTAACTTATTAACTCACTGCCAAGTGCGAGTTCCTGTTTTTTCCATGTTTTTGACCCTTTTTAGAGGAGGATTTTAAACGGTGTACAAACGGAATAAAACTTCCGAAAGGATTTTTTTCAGAACAGAAGATACGCGTCAAACTTGAGTACCAAGGTAGGGGCCAGCAGGGGACCCCACAAGCCCCCTAGGCGCGGCCAGGGGGGCCGCACCTAGCAGGCTTGTGGGCTCCCTGGGCCTCCCCGGCCCTAGTTCCTTCGTTTATATAATCCCTAAAATCCGAAAAAATAAGGAGATCAACGAAAACACTTTTCCGCCGCCTCAAGCTTGTGTCTCCGCAAGATCCCATCTGGGGTACGTTCTGGTGCCCTCCCGGAGGGGGGATTCGGATACGGACGGCTTCTTCATCAACACCATGACCTCTCCAATGATGCGTGAGTAGTTCACCATAGACCTACGGGTCCATAGGTAGTAGCTAGATGGCTTCTTCTCTCTCTTGGATCTTCAATACAAAGTTCTCCAAGATCTTCATGGATATCTATCAGATGTAATCTTCTTTGCGGTGTGATTGTCGAGATCCGATGAATTGTGGATTTATGATCAGATTATCTATGAATCTTATTTGAGTTTCTTCTGATCTCTCTTATGCATGATTTCATATCCTTGTAATTCTCTTCGAGTTGTGGGTTTTGTTTGGCCAACTTGATCTATGATTCTTCCAATGGGAGAAGTGCTTGGTTTTGGGTTCATACCGTGCAGTGACCTCACCCAGTGACAGAAGGGGTAGCGAGGCACGCATCATGTTGTTGCCATCAAGGGTAATAAGATGGGGTTTTCATCATTGGTTTGAGTTTATCCCTTTACATCATGTAATATTGCTTAAAGCGTTACTCTGTTCGTGATGAACTCAATACACTAGATGCAGGCTGGATAGCGGTCGATGTTTGGAGTAATAGTAGTAGATGCAGGAAGTATCGGTCTACTTGTCTTGGACGTGATGCCTATATGTATGATCATTGCCTTAGATATCGTCATGACTTTGCGCGGTTCTATCAATTGCTCGATAGTAATTTGTTCACTCACCGTAATATTTGCTATTTTGAGAGAAGCCTCTAGTGAACACTATGGCCCCCGGGTCTACTTCACACCATATTTTGAGCCTTACTCTTTTACTTCGTTGCACTTTCCGCCTTTAGATCTCACTTTCCAATCAATCTTGAAGGGATTGACATCCCCTTTATAGCGTTGGGTGCAAGCTCTTTTGTGTTTGCGCAGGTAGTCTGGACTTGACGAGAATCTCCTACTGGATTGATACGTTGGTTCTCAAACTGAGGAAAATACTTACTGCTCATGTGCTGCATCACCCTTTCCTCTTCAAGGGAAAAACCAACACAAGCCAAGTCTCCGTCAACGTGCCAAATTTTGGCGCTGTTTTTTGAGAACCGCAACGGGGCCAGAAATCCTTCTGCTACTTCTCAAACAACAACGCCAGAATTGACACGTTGACGGAGATTGGGCTTGTGTTGGTTTTTTCCCTTGAAGTGGAAAGGGTGACGCAGCACAGGAGCAGTAAGTATTTCCCTCAGTTTGAGAGCCAAGGTATCGATCCAGAAGGAGGGTCTCATCAAGTCCAGAGTACCTGCGCAAACACAAACAAACTTGCAGCCAACGCTTCAAAGGGGTTGCCAATCCCTTCAAGATTGTTTGCAAAAGTGAGATCTGAAGGCGGAAAGTGCAACGTAGTAAAAAAGTATAAGGCTGAAAATATGGTGTGGAGTAGACCTTGGGGGCCATGGTGTTCACTAGAGGCTTTTCTCAAAATAGCAAGTATTACTGTGGGTGAACAAATTACTGTCGAGCAATTGATAGAACCGCGCAAAGTCATGACGATATCTAAGGCAATAATCTAGCATATAGGCATCACGTCCGAGACAAGTAGAGCGATACTTTCTACATCTACTACTATTACTCCACACATCGACCGCTATCCAGCATGCATCTAGTGTATTGAGTTCATGATGAACAGAGTAATGCTTTAAGCAAGATGACATGATGTAGAGGGATAATCTCAAACCAATGATGAAAACCCCATCTTTTTACCCTTGTTGGCAACAACACGATACGTGCCTCGCTACCCCTTCTGTCACTGGGTGAGGTCACCGCACGGTATGAACCCAAAACCAAGCACTTCTCCCATTGCAAGAATCATAGATCTAGTTGGCCAAACAAAACCCACAACTCGAAGAGAATTACAAGGATATGAAATGATGCATAAGAAAGATCAGAAGAAACTCAAATAAGATCTTAGATAATCTGATCATAAATCCACAATTCATCGGATCTCGACAAACACACCGCAAAAGAAGATTACATCGGAGAGATCTCCATGAAGATCATAGATAACTTTCTAATGAAGATCCAAGAGAGAGAAGAAGCCATCTAGTTACTAGCTATGGACCCATAGGTCTATGGTGAACTACTCCCGCAATATCAGAGAGGTCATGGTGTTGATGGAGAAGCCTTCTGTGTCTGAATCCCCCCTCCGGCAGGGCACTAGGATGTGCCCCAGATGGGATCTTGCGAAGACAGAAGCTTGCGGCGGCGGAAAAGTGATTACGATGCTCCCCTGATTTTTTGGGAATATTTGGGAATTTATAGGCGCAAGATCTATGTCAGGGAACCTCCAGGGGCCCCACAAGCCTGCATGGCGCGCCCCTGGCCGCGGGGTGGGGGCTTGTGGGGCCCCTAGGGCTCTTCTGGCTTCGCCCCAAGCTCTCCGATCTTCTTCCGTTCCAGAAAAAATCTTTTTTGGGAATTTCTTCCATTTGGACTCCGTTTCAAAATCTCCTCTGAAAGGGGTCAAAAACATGGAAAAAGCAGGAACTGGCACTTGGCACTGAGTTAATAAGTTAGTCCCAGAAAATAAATAAAAGGCATGCAAAACATCCAAAGTTTGACAAGATAATAGCATGAAACCATCAAAAATTATAGATACGTTGGAGACGTATCAAGCATCCCCAAGCTTAACTCCTGCTCGTCCTCGAGTAGGGAAGTGATAAAGAATGAATTTTTTATGTGGAATGCTACCTAGCATAGTTGTCCTTTGCAACTTCTTTCACGTGGCATGAATATTCAGATCCGTACGATTCAAAACAATAGTTTGCTATTGACTTGAATATAGTAATACTTCAAGCAAACTAGCAAAGTAATCATGAACTTTCAAAATAACAAGGCCAAAGAAAGTTATCCCTACAAAACATATAGTCTGGCTATGTTCCATCATCCTCACACAACTAATGTAAATCATGCACAACTCCGGAATTGGCCAAGTAATTGTTTTCGCACTCTTACTTTCTCGGACTTTTTATAACTATCACGCAATACATGAGCGCGAGCCATGGATATAGCACTCTAGGTGGAATAGAGTGTGGTGGTGGTTGTGAGACAAAAAAGGAGGAGATGGTCACATTGACTCGGCGTATCAATAGGCTATGGAGATGCCCACTAATAGATATCAATGTGAATGAGTAGAGATTGCCATACAAGAGATGCAATAGAGCTATAAGTATGTGAAAGCTCAAGACCTAGGGAAACTTTGAGGAAGCCCATCATTGGAATATACAAGCCAAGTAATAAAACGTAGATTCCCCCTAGCATATGGTAGTGACAAAGCAAGAAGCTATCAATCATGAAGAACATGGTGCTAACATGAAGCACAATTGTGGAAAAATATAGTAGCATTGTCCCTTCTCTCTTTTTCTCTCATTTTTTTATTTGGGCTCTTAGGCCTCTTTTTTTCTTTTATTTTTGTTTTGTTTTTGGGCTCTTTGGCCTGTTTTTTTTTATTTCCTCACATGGGACAATGCTCTAATAATGATGATCATCACACTTTTTAGTTACTCAAAGCTCAAAGATCACAATGATGATGACTCCATAGGAAATGCCTCTGGCAGTGTACCGGGATGTGCAACGATCTAGTATGATCATGCAATGCCAATATGAAAGTGACGACACAAGTCATGAGACGGAACGGTGGTAGTTGCATGGAAATATATCTCGGAATGGCTATGAAAATGCCATAGTAGGTAGGTTTGGTGGCTGTTTTGAGGAAGGAATTTGGTGGGTTTGTGCACCGGCGAGAATTGCGCGGCGCTAGAGAGGCTAGTGATGGTGGAAGGTGAAAGTGCATCTATACCATGGGATCAAAATTAGTCATAAAGAACTCACATACTTGTTGCAAAAGTTTTTATTAGTAATCGGAATAAAGTGCTAAACGCATACTCCGAGGGGAATGGTTGGTAGGTGTAAACCATCGCGCGATCCCGACCTCAACACAAAGGATGACAATCAACAGATCAATTATGTTCCGACTTCCTAACATAGCGGTTCACCATACGTGCATGCTACGGGAATCACTAACTCCAACACAAGTATCTCTAGATTCACAACACCCTACTAACATAACTCTTAATATTACCGAATCCATGTCTCAAAACTAATTGGAAGGAATCTAAACTTTTCGTTCTACTCAATGCACATGAAGATGGAGGTTTTTGCATCCTCCTTGGGTACCTAGCACATGGGACTAATTTCATAGCATAAGCCAACTAACAAATCACACACCGCCGTGCTCTAAAGATATAAGTGAAGCACAAGAGAAAAAGTATCTAGCTCAAAAGATATAAGTGAAGCACTAGAGCAAAAGTATCTAGCTCAAAAGATATAAGTGAAGCACTAGAGCAAAAGTATCTAGCTCAAAAGATATAAGTGAAGCACAATGAGCATTCTAGCAAAATCACGATGAGTGAATGTCTCTCTCTCTCAAAAAGGTGTGCAGCAAGGATGATTGTGACACAACAAAAAGAAAAGACTCCTATGGTACAAGACGCCCCAAGCAAAACACATATCATGTGGTGAATAAAAATATAGCTCCAAGTAATGTTACCGATGGATTGAAGACGAAAGAGGGGATGCCTTCCCGGGGCATCCCCAAGCTTAGGCTTTTTGGTGTCCTTGAATTTGGCTTGGGATGCCTTGGGCATCCCCAAGCTTGAGCACTTTCCACTCCTTATCTCTTTGTCCATGAGAACGTCACCCGAAAATTGAAAACTTCACAACACAAAACTTAAACAGAAACTTGTGATAACATTAGTACAAGAAAACAAACTACCACTTCTTTTGGTACTTTAGCAAACTTGAATTCCATCTATATTGATGATGGGCTACTGTATTCTAACTTTCCCATGGCTAATACCCCTCGATACTAACCATAGTTTCATCAAAACAAGAAACCAACTCACCAAAAACAGAATCTGTCAAAAACAGACCAGTCTATAGCAATCTGTATAGTTCGTATACTTCTGTTACCTCAACAAATCTCAAAACTTACGAACGTCTAGGGAAAAATCATGTCAATCATCAGAAAAAAGAATCAACTCAAAAGCTCTTTCTGAATAAAAATGCAAAATCATCTCGTGAGCGAAAAGTTTTTGTCTTTTTCCACCAAGATCAAACAACCATTACCAAGACTAATCATAAAGGTTTTGCTTGGCTCAAACACAAAAAGAAACACAAAAAACACAATCACAACAGAATTATGAAAGTGTGTACGCAACAAAACAGAAAGAAAAAGATAAATTCATTAGGTTGCCTCCCAACAAGCGCTATTGTTTAACGCCCTTAGCTAGGCATAGTAGCGATAGAATCATGTATCGTCGTCTTTGGTGCTCAAACCATAAGTGGCCCTCATCATGGATTCATAAGGAAATCTTATTTTCTTTCTAGGAAAGTGTTCCATGCCCTTCCTTAAAGGAAATTGACATCTAATATTCCCTTCCTTCATATCGATGATAGCACCGATAGTCCTTAGGAAAGGTCTACCAAGAATAATAGGGCATGTAGGATTGCAATCAATGTCAAGCACAATGAAATCCACGGGTACATAGTTCCTATTTGCAATAATAAGAACATCATTGATCCTTCCCATGGTTTTCTTGATAGTAGAATCAGCAAGATGCAAATTAAGAGAACACTCTTCAATCTCATTAAAACCCAGAATATCACATAAAGACTTTGGAATCGCAGAAACACTAGCACCCAAATCACACAAAGCATTGCACTCATAGTTTTTGATTTTGATTTTGATGGTAGGTTCCCACTCATCATGAAGCTTTCTAGTGATAGAGACTTCCAATTCAAGTTTCTCTTCAAGAGCTTTTATCATAGCTTCGACGATATGATCGGTAAAGGCTTTGTTTGGGTTATAAGCGTGCTGAGAGTTCAACATGGATTCATATCCAGCCCCATAATCATTTGGTTTAACACAAGAAAACAAAGATTCAATGGGAGTCACACGAAGCACTTTAACATCTTCGTGATTCTCATCACGAGAACACGCCTTTTTGAGCCATTCATGTCTAGCACGAATTTGGGCGGTTCTTTCTTGGCTCTCAAACATGGAAACACGCATAGCTTTCAAAGTTTCATCCATGTTGATTTTGGGAGGAGCACATCTAACTTTCAAAGCATCAACATCACAAGAAATCCTATCAACGCTCTTAGCCAAATCGTCAATTTTGAGTAGTTTTTCCTCTATGGACGCATTGAAAATCTTTTGAGAGTTGATGAACTCTTTGATATTACTCTCTAGATCAGAGGGTAATCTATTGTAATTTCCATGGGTATTGTTGTAGGAGTTGTCAAAGTTATTAGAGGAGTTACAAGGAAAAGGCCTAGGAACATAGTTTCCTCTAAAAGCGTTGTTGTTGCCAAAGTGATTCCTACCAACAAAATTTACGTCCAAGCTAGCGTTGCTACTCTCAATCGAAGAAGACAAAGGAAAATCATTAGGATCCAAAGGAGCACTTCTACTAGCAACCAAATTCATTAACTCATCCATCTTAGCACTCAACGAGTTAATTTCCTCTATAGCATGTACCTTCTTACTAGTAGGTGACCTTTCAGTGTGCCACTGAGAGTAGTTCGTCATGATGTTTTCTAAGAGCTTTGTGGCTTCTCCTAACGTGATTTCCATGAACGTTCCACCTGAGGAGGAGTCCAAGATATTTCTAGAAGCGAATTTCAAGCCAGCGTAAAAGATTTGAATAATCATCCAAAGTCTCAAGCCATGAGCGGGACAATTTTTAATCATTAATTTCATTCTCTCCCAAGCTTGTGCAACATGGTCATAATCAAGTTGCTTGAAATTCATGATATCATTACGGAGAGAGATGATCTTAGCCGGCGGAAAATACTTGGATATATAAGCAAATTTGCACTTATCCCAAGAATCGATACTATTTTCGGACAAAGAAGAAAACCAAGTTTTTGCGCGATCTCGCAACGAGAAAGGAAAAAGCTTCAATTTAATCACGTCATTATCCACATCTCTTTTCTTTTGAATATCGCAAAGCTCAATGAAGGTATTGAGATATGATGCGGCATCTTCACTAGGAATGCCAGAGAATTGCTCTTTCATAACAAGATTCAGCAAAGCGGCATTGATTTCGTATGACTCCGCACTAGTGCGGGAGTAATCGGAGTACTAATAAAATCATTATTATTAGTATTCGATAAGTCACAAAGTTTGGTGTTTTCGTTCATGGTGACTTCAGCAAGTAAGCAAGCACACAAGCAAACAAAAAGCAGGCGAGAAAAAAAAGGCGAACGAAAAGGCAAACGAAAAAGGCAAATTGGTGAAGTGGGGGAGAGGAAAACGAGAGGCAACTGGCAAAAAAAGTAAATTCAAGATATGAGTTTGCGACACTTACTTGGATGAGTTCTTGACTTGATCTTCCTCCCCGGCAACGGCGCCAGAAATCCTTCTGCTACTTCTCAAACAACATCGCCAGAATTGACACGTTGACGGAGATTGGGTTTGCGTTGGTTTTTTCCCTTCAAGAGGAAAGGGTGATGCAGCACAGGAGCAGTAAGTATTTCCCTCAGTTTGAGAACCAAGGTATCGATCCAGAAGGAGGGTCTCGTCAAGTCCAGAGTACCTGCGCAAACACAAACAAACATGCACCCAAAGCTTCAAAGGGGTTGTCAATCCCTTTAAGATTGTTTGCAAAAGTGAGATCTGAAGGCGGAAAGTGCAATGTAGTAAAAAGTATAAGGCAGAAAATATGGTGTGGACTAGACCCTGGGGGCCATAGTGTTCACTAGAGGCTTCTCTCAAAATAGCAAGTATTACGGTGTGTGAACAAATTACTGTCGAGCAATTGATAGAACCGCGCAAAGTTATGACGATATCTAAGGCAATGATCTAGCATATAGGCATCACGTCCGAGACAAGTAGACCGATACTTTCTGCATCTACTACTATTACTCCACACATCGACCGCTATCCAGCATGCATATAGTGTATTGAGTTCAGGACGAACAGAGCAATGCTTTAAGCAAGATGAAATTACAAGGATATAAAATCATGCATAAGAGAGATCTGAAGAAACTCAAATAAGATTCATAGATAATCTGATCATAAATCCAC
The DNA here is from genome assembly GCF_904849725.1 of Hordeum vulgare subsp. vulgare. NCBI lineage: Eukaryota > Viridiplantae > Streptophyta > Magnoliopsida > Poales > Poaceae > Hordeum > Hordeum vulgare. Next base: position 139,676,628 of record NC_058518.1, on the reverse strand, counting down.
AATTCATCGGATCTCGACAAACAAACCGCGAAAGAAGATTACATCGGATAGATCTCCCCTCCGGCAGGGCACCAGGACGTGCCCCAGATGGGATCTTGCGGAGACAGAAGCTTGCGGCGGCGGAAAAGTGATTACGATGCTGCCCTGATTTTTTTGGGAATATTTGGGAATTTATAGGCGCAAGATCTAGGTCAGGGGACCTCCAGGGGGCCCACAAGACTGCATGGCGCGCCCCCCTGGCCGTGGGGTGGGGGCTTGTGGGGCCCCTGGGGCTCTTCTGGCTTGGCCCCCAAGCTCTCCGATCTTCTTCCGTTCCAGAAAAAATCTTTTCGGGGATTTTCTTCCGTTTGGACTCCATTTCAAAATCTCCTCTGAAAGGGGTCAAAAACATGAAAAAAACAGGAAGTGGCACTTGGCACTGAGTTAATAAGTTAGTCCCAGAAAATAAATAAAAGGCATGCAAAACATCCAAAGTTTGACAAGATAATTGCATGAAACCATCAAAAATTATAGATACGTTGGAGACGTATCAAATAGCAAGAACACTGGTTTGTGTTGCGAAACGATTTTCTTTGGAGGTAGGAGAAGTAGATGGGAGCTAGAATAAGTGGAGGGGGTACACGTGGGCCCCACTAGCCTGGTAGGCGCTGCCAGGGGGGTGCTCGCGCCTCGAGGGCTTGTGGCCCACTGGTGCAACCCCTTGACTAGCTCTCCGTCTTAGAATTTTTCAAAAATTCCAAAAAAAATCATACTTGATTTTCAGGACATTCGGAGAACTTCTATTTTCGGGGTACTTTTCTACGGGACGCTAAAAGCAAAAAACAGGAAAAACTAAAGCTAATCTATCATTTTTCTTCTAAGCAACCAAAGGTGAAAGCTTGGAACAGAGGTTTGTGACTCCTCGATTCATCCATCTCATGGTCATCGTAAGAAGACCGTCAATGAGGTTGATCAAGTCTCCTTGACAAACTTTTTCGAATCACAAAAGGAAACGGAGAATTTTCGAATAGTCACTAGGTTACCTCCATTGGGATGTGTATATCCCCAACAAGAAAATCATACTTCATCTTGACAGTAGGTATAGGGCAATCAAAGCTCCCAATACGAATTGATGAAGTTTTTTCGATAGCATTGATGCAATGTACTCGATATTGTTTCTTCGGAAAGTGCACTGTATGCTCATTACTGTTGACATGGAAAGTGACATTACCTTTGTTGCAATCAATAATAGCCCCTCTAGTGTTTAGAAAGGGTCTTCCGAGGATGACCGCCATGGCATCGTCCTCGGGAATATCCAGAATAACAAAGTATGTTAAGATAGTAACGTTCGCAACCACAACAGGTACATCCTCGCAAATGCCGATATGGAAAGTAGTTGATTTGTCGGCCATTTGCAGAGAGATTTCAGTGGGTATCAACTTGTCCAATTCAAGTCTACGATAAAGAGAGAGAGGTATAACACTAACACCGGCTCCGAGGTCGCATAAAGCAGTTCTAACATAGTTGCCTTTAATGGAGAAAGGTATAGTGGGCACTCCGGGATCACCTAGTTTCTTAGGAGTTCCACCCTTGAAGGTGTAATTAGCGAGCATGGTGGAAATCTCAACATCAGGTATCCTCCTCTTATTAGGCACAATATCCTTCACGTACTTAGCATACACAGACATTTTGAGCATATCCGTCAAACGCATTTGCAGAAAGACAGGTCTAATCTTTTGAACGAATCGCTCAAAATCCTCATCATCCTTTTTCTTGGATGGTTTGGGAGGAAATAGTATGGGTTTCTGAACCCATGGTTCCCTTTCTTTACCATGCTTCCTAGAAGCGAAGTCGTTTTTATCGTATCTCCTATTCTTAGGTTGTGGGTTATCAAGATCAACAGGTTCGATCTCCACATCCTTACCATTGCTAGGTTGAGCATCAACATGAACATCACTATCGATATTATCACTAGGCTCATGTTCATCACTAGATTGTGTTTCAGCATCAGAAACAGAGACATCGTTTGGATTCTCAGGTGTAACAGTATCAGAGTTGCTAGAGTGGAAGTTCCTATCATCTTTCTTCCTCTTCCTAGGATGACTAGGTGCATCAGTTCTAACTCCTTGAGAATCTTGTTCAATTCTCTTAGGATGACCCTCAGGATACAAAGGTTCCTGGGTCATTCTACCGCCTCTAGTGATGACTCTAACAAAATTGTCATTCAACTCATTGAGCAAGTCATTCTGAGCTTTAAGTACTTGTTCTACTTGAGTAGTAACCATAGAGGCATGTTTACTCAAAAGATTAAGATCATTGACATTTCTGTCCACTCAAGCACTTAAATGACTAAGCATACGAGCATTCTGTTCCAATTGTCTGCTAACGTAATAATTGAAACTCTATTGTTTGGCAACAAAGTTATCAAATTCATCCAGGAATAAGCTAGCAGGTTTATCAAAAGGAATACCACTCTCATTGAATCTACGAAGAGAATTTACCTCTACTACCTGTATCGGGTTATCAAGACCATGGATCTCTTCGATAGGTGGTAGATTTTTGACATTTCAGATTTAATGCCTTTTCTCTCATAGATTTCTTAGCTTCTTGCATATCTTCAGGACTAAGGAATAGAATACCTCTTTTCTTGGGAGTTGGCTTTGGAGGTGGTTCGGGAATAGTCCAAGCATTCTCATTGCACAAGATATTATTCAATAGGATCTCAGCTTGTTCTACGGTACGTTCCCTAAAAACACAACCAGCACAACTATGTAGGTGGTCTTTAGAGGCATCGATAAGTCCATTATAGAAGATATCAAGTATTTCATTCTTCTGAAGAGGGTGATCACGCAAAGCATTCAGCAGTTGGACGAGCCTCCCCCAAGCTTGTGGTAGTCTCTCTTCTTCAACTTGCGCAAAGTTTTATATTTCCTGCAAGGCAGCTTGCTTCTTATGGACAGGGAAATATTTCTTACAGAAGTACTAGATCATATCCTAGGGGCTACGCACACAACCAGGAGAAAGAGAAGTGAACCAAGTCTTAGCATCATCCTTTAGTGAGAAAGGAAACAGCTTGAGGATATAGTAGTGGTAGATCTTTTCCTCACTCGTAAATAGGGTGGCTATATCGTGCACTTTGGTAAGATGTGCTACAACCGTTTCAGACTCATAACCGTGAAAAAGGATCAGATTCGATCAGAGTGATTAACTCAGGGTCGATAGAGAATTCATAATCCTTATCAGTCACAAAGATAGGCGAAGTAGCAAACTTTGGGTCGTATTTCATCCTAGCGTTCAGAGATTTTTCTTTCCACTTGCGCAGTAATTTCTCAACATCATAGTTATCCTTACAAGCAAGAAAGTCCTCAGCTATCTATCCCTCCATAACATAACCCTCAGGCATATCAGGCAATTCATATCTAGGAGAGCTAGTTCTAACAGGCGAAAAAGCAGGTTCTACTTCAATAAGCTCAGTAGTTTCAGAAGTATCATCACATCTAGCAGCAACTCTAGCAATTTGTGCATCAAGGAATGCACCTAGTGGCAAAGCAGTATCAAGCATAGCATCATCACAAGAATCATGGACAACAGAAGTAGCATCATAAAGAACATGCGGCATATCAAAATTTCTAGCAGGAGGTGGTGTCGCAAACTTACTCATAACTGAACGTGAATCAAATGCAGAGCTAGATGGCAGTTCCTTACATGTCCTCGTAGTTGAGGGCAAGACTTTAGTTTTTGGATCTCTCGGATTCCTCATAGTGATCAGCAGACGTAAATCCCAAGTGATCCAGAGAATATAGCTATGCTTCCCCGGCAACGGCGCCAGAAAATAGTCTTGATAACCCACAAGTATAGGGGATCGCAACAGTTTTCGAGGGTAGAATATTCAACCCAAATTTATTGATTCGACACAAGGGGAAGCCAAATAATACTCTCAAGTATTAGCAGTTGAGTTGTCAATTCAACCACACCTGAAATACTTAGTATCTGTAGAAAAGTATTAGTAGCAAGGTAGTGTGATAGCAACAGTAGTAGCAGTAACCAATAGCAGCAAAGTGACAGCAGTAGCGACAGAGTAACAGTAGCAACAGTGACAGCAGTAGCGGCAAAGTAACGTAGCAAGGACCAGTAGTAAAAGACTCGTCGGCATGGGATCGGTGATGGATGATTATGCCGTATGTTATTCATCATGCAACAGTTATAACACGGAGAGATAAGTAACTAGCTCCAGTTCGTCAATGTAATGTAGGCATGTATCCCATATATAGTCATACGTCCTTAGGGAAAAGAACTTGTATGACATCTATTGCCCATCCCTCCCGTGGCAGCGGGGTCCTAATGGAAACTACGGGATATTAAGGTTCTCCCTTTAATAAAGAACCGGACCAACGCATTAACACTTAGTGAATACATGAACTCCTCATACTATGGTCATCTCCGGGAGTGGTTCCGGCTATTGTCACTCCGGGGTTGCCGGGTCATAACACATAGTAGGTGACTACAACTTGCAAGATAGGATCAAGAACACACATATATTGGCGACAACATAATAGGTTCAGATCTGAAATCATGGCACTCGGGCCCTAGTGACAAGCATTAAGCATGGCAAAGTAGTAGCAACATCAATCTCAGAACATAGTGGATACTATGGATCAATCCCCGTCAAAACTAACTCTATTACATGATAGATCTCATCCAACCCATCACCGTCCAGCAAGCCTACGATGAGATTACTCACGAACGGTGAAGAGCATCATGGAATTGGCGATGAAGGAAGGTTGGTGATGACGATGGCGACGATCTCCCCTATCCGAAGACGAGAACGGACTCCACATCTGCCCTCCAGAGGAAGAACAGGAGGTGGCGGCGCCTCCTTATCGTAAAACGCGATGACCTCTTCAACTTGATTTTTTTCCAAACGAAAGGGACTAAATAGAGCTGGATTTGGAGGCGGTGGAGCAACGTGGGCCCCACAAGCGTGCAAGGCGCGGCCAGGGGGGCACGCCTGTTGGTCTTGTGGTCTCCACGCTCCACTTCCTCGGTTGATTCTTGCGCCAGTATTATTTACATATTCCACAAAAGATACCCGTAAATTACCAGGTCATTCCGAGAACTTTTATTTCTGCGCAAAACAACACCATGGCAATTATGCTGATAACAGCGTTAGTCCGGGTTAGTTCCACTAAAATCATGCAAATTAGAGTCCAAGACAAGGGCAAAAGAGTTTGGAAAAGTTGATACGATGGAGACGTATCAGGCTCCAACCACAATGGGTCCACGAAGAAGCGGCCTTGTCTATTCCACCACAGCTTCCGTCCACACAGGACTAGCCTCACTCATAGTAGATCTTCACGAAGTAGGCGATCTCCTTGCCCATAGAAACTTCTTGGTTCAACTCCACAACACAAAGTAGGAGGCTCCCAAGCGACACCTAACCAATCTAGGAGGCACCACCCTCCAAAAGGTAATAGATGTGGTAGAACAATGAACTCCTTTCTCTTGTGCTTCAAAAGATAGTCTCCTCAACACTCAATCACTCTCCCTCTGATTTGGCATTGGTAGGAGAGATTGATTTTGTCGAAAGAAACTTGGGGAGGCTAGAGATCAAGTTTCAAATGGTAGGATTGGAATCTCTTGATCTCAACACATGAGTAGGTGGCTCTCTCTCAGAAAATTGGATCTGGCAAGTGTAAGTGTGTTTTGAGTGCTTCCTCTATGAATGAGAGGTAGGTGGAGGGGTATATATAGGCATCTCCCAAAATCCAACCGTAACAACATTATTTCCCAACTCTGTGACACCGAAATGGATCTCGATGGTATTGAGTTGCACTAAATGTGACAAGTTTTGAATTCCCGGTGAGACTGATATAGGAATCTCGGTGGTACTGATACGATGACCTAGACTGGTTTCAAAACTCAGTGAGACCGACTTCAAACTCGGAAATTCTAAAACTTGAAATGATCTCAACAAAATGTTGGTCACACAATCTCGATGGCACCGATAGGAATGTTGGTTGTACCGAGATGGTGGATTTGGCATAGGATCTGTCTAAGTGTAAAATCGCAATGACTGAGTGGAAATAGTTGGTGGCATCTATTTTGCTTATGTGGCTTGGGACAGATACATTTTTTGGGAGAATGGATGAGTACTTTTGATGGCTATCTCTAACACTTGAGCAACCAATTCATCATGATATACCTCATCCCATTTTAATAGTATTGGCTTTCCTATGGACTCAAAGTGATTTCTCACAAACTATAAAATAAAGAGTCTTCTTGCTTGAAGCTTGAGCCAATCCTATCCCTTCCTTCATCAGGGGGCATCTCCTCACAATCCTATAGCATAAGCACTCTATGGACTATATCTAAAATATACTAGGTAAGTGTTAGTCCAAGAGTCAATGTATGTTGTCATGAATTATCAAAACCACCAAGGGAGCATATGTGCTTTCAATCTTCCCCTTTTTGGTAATTCATGACAACATATAATAAAAGCTTAAAATAAAGATAGGCATTAGAATATGACACCTTTGAAAGAAAGATGACTAGTACAACCATCCTCTAAATGTGTGCAATCCCTTTTAAAGGATAGTTGCTTTGGAATGCATGGGCACACACATGGTAGAAAGGAGAAGACAAGCCATATCGATATTCGCTATATGCATCAAACATATGTGAATGAAGGACCTCTATGTTCAAGACTCACTCTTGCAAACAATATGTGCAACAAACAAGATATCATCATGAACATGGATATGATGCATATACTTACCATGAGGTTCTTGAGCCTCTAAGCAGTAGGAGTACACTTGGGGAAACAAATGTTAGATACCACAAGAGTACTCCATTGTAAAGATGCAAAGAGCTTCAAAAGTACCAATATATTGAAGACATATTGAAAATAATATTTGATGATAGATATGTCTCCAAGAGAATTTAGAACCCTCTCCCCTAAGGATGAATATGTAAAATTTCCTCTCCCCCCTGAATCATAGCATGAAGATATTGGGAGTGGTTATGGTGAGACAAGTTCAATCCAACTATAGCAGTAGTAAATCAATGATATGTCAAACAATTTTATCTCTCTCCCCCTTAATATGTAAGGTTTGATACATCTCCCCTGAGGTAGGTCTCCCCTTAGGTAGACCTTTCTTTAGGAATATATATACCCCTACTGATATTTCTCTCCTTTGTGTGTAAGCTTATTGGTGATATTTCTCCTCCTTTATATATGTTTATTTGGAAGCTTTGATATTTATCCCCCTTCGGCATTAATTTCCAAAAAGCTTAGAGGGTAAGGGCTCATTGAGAGAAAGGGATCCTTGATACTTCTCTCTTTGATAAGGGTTCCTTGAAAGTTCTCCCTCTTAGATAATAGGTAAGGGTTCATTGAATGTTCTCCCCCTTTAATATGGATAAGAGTTCCTAGAAAGATATCCCCCTATGTTTGGGATACTGGATGATTCTCCCTCTTATATTGTGGGATGATTGATGCTGTCTCCCTCTAGAGAAGTTTTCTCCCCCTAGAAAATAATGCTAAAACTGATTTTGTTTCCCAGAATGTTCAATAAGATCATAGAAGATAATGAAACTTGGGATCATTGAAAATCTTTCTCCCCCTAAGACAAAAGTCCAGAGAATATCTAAGCATCAAAGGTAGTGATAAATTTTGGATTCACCGAGGCAATATGGTTTGGTAGAACTGAGAACGATAGTTGGCCTGTGGGAGAAATTGTTTGGCAGAGTTTCCTAGATCGGTGAAACCGAGTTGCATTGAAAATCAACTCCTTAATTGAAAATAGACAAATAATAATCGAAAGATTGTTATAAGATACCAATTATGAAAGAAAACATAAAGCAACACCAAATAATATATTTTTTGTTTTTTAAAAATAATTTATGTATATACATACATTTAGATGAAAGTTGAATGGTTCCAAGAAAGTATGCAATGAAAAATGTGAACCATACAAGCATCTCCATCTAGATGTGGGGTTGTGACTAGGTCACCTATATTAGAGTATTTGACTTGAGGAGTCAAGCAAGAATGCTTGATCATAGGTCATACTCATCGTTAAATGCAAAATGGGGTTGCCATTCTTCATTTAAGCATTCCAATGTCTTCATATCACTTGAGTTGCTTTGCCTCATGACTTGGTGCAAAGCTTTATCAAGGATATGACTACATACCTTCGAATGATGTTGATGACATGGCATGTAGGTGAACTTGTCGTGGCTGCTCAGCAGTGATGAAGATCATCTTGAGTTGGTAGTTATCCTTGTAGTTTTGGTTCACTTTTCACCTACAATAGTTAGTCATGCAAGGAAGAGCATAATATATCCAAATGACATGAGTGAATTTCATTGTCATATAATTGTCAAGGATACGATTTTGTTGTCTTGTTCCTCCATCTCCGAAGAAGGGGTTGTTGATCCTTGGCCAAGACAAGATTGCTTTTGATGAGATTTGATGGAAATCTTGTGAAGTGTATTTATTCAAGTACCACGAAAAGGTTAGATGCAATACAAGGGAGCATAGTTTTCCAAGATATAAGATAGTATCAAGTCAATAGCATCATGGATAAACAATCAAAGCTCATGCCCTTGCATCCATCCGAGTGAGTCTAGCTCAAGTTTGAAGTATCAATGATGTTCAACTCACTCCTAAAATCCCAAAATACTTTCTCATCAGGTGGTTTGGTAAAGATATCACCTAATTGTTTGTGGGTACGAACATGCTTAAGATCTATATCTCCTTTACCAACATGATCACGAATGAAATGATCTCGCACTTGAATATGTTTTGTTCAAGAAAGTTGCACGGGATTATGGGCAATTTTAATAGCACTATCGTTGTCACACAACAATGAAATATTTCTAACATGAATGACATAATCCGTAAGAGTTTGATTCATCCATAGTAATTGCTTATAGCATGATCCCGCGACTATATATTCAGCTTCGGCAGTAGATGAAGATACCAATTTTTGTTTCTTGGATGACCAAGACACAAGATATCTCCCAAGAATTTGACATGTACATGAGGTGGATTTTCTATCAACCTTGTCTCCCGCATAGTTCGAGTTGGAATATCCATCAAGATTAAAATAACATCCCTTGGGATACTAAATGCCAAAGCTTGGTGTATCTATCAGGTACCTAACGATTCTTTTCACACTCAATAGATGACACTCTATAGGTGACGCTTGGTATCGGGCACACATGCAAACAGTCAACATGATATCAGGACAGGATGCACAAAGATATAGCAATGAACCAATCATTGATCAATAAAATCTTTGATCAACTTGTTTGTACTCCTTAGTGAGGTCAATATGTCTACTAGTAGGCATGGGGGTTCTCATACCTTTGCACTCTTGCATATTGAACTTCCTGATTAAGTCCTTGGTGTACTTTGTTTGAGAGATAAATGTATCTTCTCTCGATTGTTTGATTTGCAATCGAAGGAATAATTTCTGCTCGCACATCATTGACATCTCATATTTTCTAACATCAACTTTCCAAACTTCTCACTAAAATGTGAGTTAGTAAAACCAAAGATAATATCATCCACATATATTTGGCACACAAATAGTTCACCGTTAACTCTTTTAGTGAATAAGATTGCATCAATTTTACCAATCTCAAAACCCTTTTCTATGAGAAACTTCATTAGGCATTTGTACCAAGCTCTAGGGGCTTGTTTAAGACCATATAAAGCTTTACGAAGTTTATAAACACGATTAGGTTTCTTGGGGTTTACAAAGCCAGAAGGTTGTTTGACATAAACCTCGTCCTCAATTTCACTATTTAGAAAAGCACTTTTTATATCCATTTGGTAAAGAGTAATATAATGGCGATTGCCATAAGCGAGAAGAACGAGAATAGATTCTAGTGTAGAAACGGGGGCACAAGTCTCACCATAGTCCACACCTTCGACTTGCGTGTATTCTTGAGCTACAAGACGCGCCTTGTTGCGTACAACTTGTCCATCTTCATCTTGCTTGTGCCAAAACACCCATCTTGTACCAATGATGTTGTGCTTTTCAACAAGTGTCCACACTTGATTCCTCTCAAAGTTGTGTAGCTCTTCGTGCATGAAATTTACCCAATCCGGGTCTTGAAGGGCTTCTCCTCGCTTCAAGGGCTCAATGCTAGAGATGAAAGAATAATGCTCGCAAAAGTTAGCTACACGAGATTTAGAGCAAGTGATTCTCCCGGTTTGTATGTCACCAAAGATTTGATTCAGCGGGTGATCTTTGTCCACTCTTTCTCGAACTCGTGATAGATTCTTCTTGTTGGATGGTGGAGCTTATTCATGATCATCATTTTGCACGTTGTCATTGAAGGTGTCATCTCCTTGAGGTGGCTTTTACGAAGGTTGAGGTGGATCATCACTATGTACTTCTTCCTCTTCTTCATGATGTCGTATATCGCTTGTCGATGCCTCCATGTCATTTTTTGGTTCGCCTTGACACGAAGCACGAGATCCCAATTGAATTGATGACGTACTTTCCTTCACCTCCATGGGACGAATCTTGCCGAGAGATAGATCTTGGATGGCTTCCAAAGGTTCCTTATGTCCTACATCATTTGGCAATTGTTCGACTTGTGAACCGTTAGATACATCAAACTTTATTTCTACCGTCTCTTCAACTTTTCGAGTGAAGATGTTGTAGACACGGTAAGTGTGAGAGTTTTATCCTTAAAGGAGTAGGAAACCTTCATGGAATGTGGGAGCAAATTTATTGCGACGATTCTTATCAAGAATGTAGCACTTAGAGCCGAATATTCAAAAGTATCCAACCTGGGGTTTGTTACCAGTGAGTAGCTCGTGCATTGTTTTACCGAGAAGCTTGTGTAAGTAGAGTCGGTTTATGGCGTGACAAGCCGTTTCCATGACTTCTGCCCAAAAGTGTCTTGGCGTCTTGTATTCGTCAAACATCGTTCTGGATATCTTTATGAGAGTCGGGTTCTTCCTCTCAACAACTCGATTTTGTTGAGGTGTGTACATCGTCGAGAACCCATGTGAGATACCTTCTTCTTCAAGAGAAGTATCCACATTAGTGTTCTTGAACTCCGTTCCACTATCGCTCCAAACTTTCTTGATCTTCACTTCAAATTTATTTTGAGCTTTCCAAGTGAAGTTCTTGAAGATGTTTTGTACCTGTGACTTATCATCAAGAAAGAATACCCATGTAAATCTGGAAAAATCATAAACAATGACAAAACCATAGGAATTTCCATCGAGGCTCTTGTAAGCATTGGGACCAAAGAGATCCATGTGAAGCAACTCGAGTGGCCTTCTTGTAGTCATGATGTTCTTCACGGGATGACTTCCACCAACTTGCTTTCCTGCTTGACAAGCACTACAAAGTCTATCTTTGTCAAAGATAACATCTCTAACACCAAGAATATGATCACCTTTGATAAGCCTGTCAAGGTTACACATGCCTACATGTCCTAACCTTCTATGCCATAACCAACCTTTAGAAGATTTTGCAATAATACATGTACACAGTATGATTTTTTTAGTGAAATCGACAATGTATAGATCACCTCTACGGAAACCAGTAAAGACCATGTTATGATTGTCACTACACTTGGCAGTCAACTTCTGTAAATAGCACATTGAAATCAAGTTCTGCTAGTCTAGATATGGAAAGAATATTGTAGCCAAGGGATTCAACAAGCATGACATTTTGAATGGAACTATCATGAGATATGGCCACCTTACTAAGACCAAGTACCTTACACTTGGAGTTGTCTCCGATGGTCACATACCTTTGAGGTCCACAGTTTGGTGTGATCTCATGGAACATGTTTTTATCTCTGGTCATGTGATCGCTGCATCCACTATCAAGAACCCACTCCTTTCTATCGGCCATGTAGTCTCTAAGGTTCTCCGTAAGACTAAGGTTCCTCATGGTCTTCTCATACTCGATGCCAAGCCCTTCACCTTCATTGTAGTAGCCATGCTCTACATTGTTGTCGTCGGACAAAATATCCTCGTAATAGGAAACAAGAATTTCATCAGAATTTTTACTATGACAATGTTCATATTTATGCATGCGAATGACTTCAACAATGACATTGTAAATGGTAATGAAATCTCCTTTAGAATGCACGAGGTCATGAAGGTCAAAAAGGCATTTCTCAAAATTAGGATCGGTTGGCTTAATTTTGTGAAAGGCAATGCATTTGTGGAAAATGATCTCAAGATTTTTTAGTGAATAGTCAGGATATCTTTTCTCCAAGTGTTTCCACAAAGTGTGAGCACACTCAAAGTTCTGCAATTGATGAAGCACATTTCTTGGTAGTCCTCTAATGATTAGATTAATAGTTTTAAGATTACCAAGTATATCAAGTTCTTCATCATGAAAAGGATGCAAAGGATCAATGGGAGGCTCATAAGGATATTTAACGTACTTGCGCAAATGGAATTTATCAAACATATCAAGCATTTCATATTTCCATTGTCTGAAATATCCCCCATCAAGAATAGGCACTATACAACTAATATTCCCCAAACTAGGCACATCCATATTCCTCCAATAGTGTTTAAACCAAGGTTTTGGAGAGCATGCAAAGTATAAAATGAAGAGTCTTCTTGCTTGTAGCTTGAGCCAATCCTATCTCTTCCCAAACGAAGCTCTCTGTGGACAATACCTGGAATATACTAGGTAAAAGTGTTAGTCCAAGAGACAATGTATGTTGTCAGGAATTATCAAAACCACCAAGGGAGCATATGTGCTTTCAGTTTTGCTCATCTAAGTCATCAAATTTGCATGAATGTTAGGATGTGTGTCCTTTCAGAGAACATTCGGAGATTCTAAATTATTTAGCTCACACCACAACTTGCAAAAATCTCTTTTCATCCAAGGTATTAGTGAATATATCTACCAGTTGCTATTCAGTCTTCACATGGTCGAGGAAGACGTTGCCCTTGAGTACATGATTACGAAGAAAATGATGATGAATCTGGATGTGATTGGTCTTTGATTGTTGTACTTGATTGTTTTCAATCTTGATTGGACTCTCATTGTCGCAGTAGGGTGGCACATTCTTCTCATTGATCTCGTAGTCCTTGAGGGTTTGAGTCATCCACACTAGTGGAGCACAGCACGAACCAGCAACAATATATTCAGCCTCAGCAGTGGAGAGTGACACATAGTTATGTTTCTTCGAGGACCAACACACTAAGGATCGTCCGAGGAAATGGAATGTGCCTGATGTTGACTTGTGATCCACACATTCACCGGCATAGTCAGAGTAAGAATATCCAACGAGATGAAGATTTGAGCCCTTGGGGTACCATAATCAAAGCGTTGGTGTGTGAGCTAGATATCGAAGAATATGTTTCACAGCCTTATGGTGTGATTCCTTCAGTGTTGCTTGGAAATGGGCACACATTCCAACACTAATCATAATATCTAGCCTAGATGCACATAGGTACAATAAAGAGCCAATCATGGAGTGATATACCTTCTGATCAAAAACTTTACCATTTTTGTCAGTGCAGAGGTGGCCGTTGGTAGGCATTGGAATCTTGACACCTTTGCAGTCTTGCATGCCGAATTTCTTGAGGACATCCTGTTGGAAATATGCCCTAGAGGCAATATTAAATTGGTTATTATTATATTTCCTTGTTCATGATAATTTTTTATTATCCATGCTAGAATTTTATTGATTGGAAACTCAAATACATGTGTGGATACATAGACAACACACTGTCCCTAGTGAGCCTCTAAAGGACTAGCTCATTGATCATAGAGATGAGTTGTCATTTATAACGTGATCAAATCATTAGGAGAATGATGTGATGGACCAGACAAACTATGAACGTAGCATATGATCGTGTCAGTTTATTGCTACTGTTTTATGAATGTCAAGTATCTGTTCCTATAACCATGAGATCATGCAACTCACTAACACCGGAGAAATACCTTGTGTGTCTCAAACGTCGTAACGTAACTGGGTGTCTATAAAGGTGCTCTACAGGTATCTCCGAGGGTGTTTGTTGAGTTGTCATGGATCAAGACTGGGATTTGTCACTCCATGTGATGGAGAGGTATGTCAGGGCCAACTCGATAATACATCACAACAAGCTTACAAGCAATGTGACTAAAGAGTTAGCCACGGGATCTTGTATTATCTAATGAGTAAAGAGACTTCCCGGTAACGATATTGAACTAGGGATAAGAGATACCGATGATCGAATCTCGGGCAAGTAACATCTTGATGGACAAAGGGAACAATATACGTGATTGATTGAATCCATGACATCGTGGTTCGATCGATAAAGATATTCGTAGAATATGTAGGAACCAATATGGGCATCCAGGTCCCGGTATTAGTCATTGAGCGAAGAGTGTCTCGGTCATGTCTGCATAATTCTCGAACCCGCAGGGTTTGCACACTTAAGGTTTGATGATGATTTGTTATTAATGAGTTATGTATGGTGATAACTGAAAGTTGTTCGGAGTCCCGGATGAGATCCCGCGCGTCACGAGGAGCTCAGGAATGGTTCAGAGGTAAAGATTGATATATTGGATGGTCTCTTGAAGGGTTCCGAAATTCACCGAAAGAGTTTCTGTTGTTTCCAGAAATGTTATGGTGCGAGGATACTTTGGTTTTGCCAAGGGGTAAGGCCCACGGGGCTTTAGGGTGATGCAAAACGAAATTTTGCAGAGGTTAGGGACCATATGCCAGGGACCCTCGCGTATGGCCCTGGACGCTGAAGACCGTGGCGTTTTGTGCGGGAATCCGAGAAGAACTCTTCCTTGCATTTCACACCGAGTTTGGGAGGCCCTCTCCCCAAGTTACGACCCCAGGGCTCAACATATAAATAGAGGAGCAGGGCGAGCCCCTAGAACACAAGTTTTAGAGCCTCCTCTAGTTGATATAGTTCTAGTTCTAGTTGGTCCTAGTTGACTAATTAGAGCTAGCCCTAGCTACCACTAATCCTCATAATTAGAAGTCGGGTGTGGTTTTAATCTCCTTCCTCTAGTTCATCCTCCGCTCTAAATCTATTGTGCTTGGCGAAGCCCTGCGGAAATATTTTCCCCACCACCATCACCACACCGTCTTACTTCCGTCAACTCGTCTACTACTTTGCCCGTCTTTCTGGATCAAGAAGGGGAAGACGTCATCGAGCCGTACGTGTGCTGAACGTGGAGGTGTCGTTCATTCGACGCTAGATTGGGATGGATCACAATTGGATCATGAAGACGTATGACTACATCAACCGCGTTATATACGATTCCGCCTAGCGATCTACAATGGTATGTAGATGCACTCCCCCTCTCGTAGATGTTAGTCTCCATAGATTGATCTTGGTGAGCGTATGAAATTTTTTGTTTCCCATGCGACATTCCCCAACAGCGGCATCATGAGCTAGGTCTATGCATAGATGACATCACGAGTAGAACACAAAGGAGGTTGTGGGCGTTGATATTCACATTGCTTCCCTCCTTAGTCTTTCCTTGATTTAGCGGTATTGTGGGATGAAGAGGCCCGAACCAACTTTACCCTTCCACGTACGAGAGACCGGTTCCATCGACTGACCTGTAACTTTGTTGCATAAGATGGCTGGCGGGTGTCTGTCTCTCCCACCTTAGTTGAATTAGATTCGACAAAGGCGGTCCTTGTAGAATATTAAATTGCAACTTGCTTCTCACCATTGTGATTTCGCGTAGGTAAGAAGCGTTCTTGCTAGATACCCATAGCATCCACGTATAACATGCAACAACAAATTAGAGGACGTCTAACTTGTTTTTACAAGGTATGTTGTGATATGATATGGCCAAATGACATGATAATATATATTTGATGTATGAGATGATCATGTTGTAATAGGTAATATCGACTTTCATGTCAATGCTACGGCAACCGACAGGAACCATAGGGTTGTCTTTAATTATTGTATGACATGTGTGTCAATCATTAAGCGCTATGTAATGATTTACTTTATCGCTAAATGGTAGAAATAGTAGTATAAGCATGGTTGGCGCGATAACCTTGATGGCAACAATATGATGGAGATCATGGTGTTGAGTCGGTGTGGATGGATATCATGCAAGTGATTTGGAGATGGAGATCAAAAGCACTAGATCATGGCCATATCATGTCACTTATGATTTTCATGGGATGTTAATCCTTTTATGCACCTTGTTTTGCTTAGGACGGCGGTAGCATTATAAGGTGATACCTCACTAAAATTTCAAGATAAAATTGTGTTCTCCCCGAGTGTGCACCTTGCAAAAGTTCATCGTTTCAAAGCACCACGTGATGGTTGGTTGTGATAGACTCTACGTTCACATATAACGGGTGCAAGACAATTTTGCACATGCAGAACACTCGGGTTAAACTTTATGAGCCTCGCATTTATAGACATGGCCTCAGAACACAGGAGACCGAAAGGTCGAACATGAGGCATATAGTAGATATGATCAACACGGAGATGTTCACCATTGAAACCACCTCATCTCAAGTGATGATCGGACTTGGGTTGGTGGATTTGGATCATGTCACACTCGAACAACCTGAGGGATGTTGAGTTGAGTGGGAGTTCTTAAGGAATATGATGAACTCATTATCATGAGCATAGTTGAAAGCACATATGCTCCCTTGGTGGTTTTGATAATTCATGACAACATACATTATCTCTTTGACTAACACTTTTACCTAGTATATTTCAGTTATGGTCCACATAGAGCTTTGGCTATAGGATTGTGAGGAGATGACCCTTGATGCAAGAAAATTAATAGCATTGTCTCATGCTTCAAGCAAGAAGACTCTTCATTTTATACTTTGTGAGAAATCACTTTGAGTCCATAAGAAAGCCAATACTATGAAAAGGGGATGAGGTATTATGATGAATTGGATGCTCACGTGCTTAGATATTGCACCAAAAATACTTAGCCATTCTCCCACAAAATATCTATGTCCAAATCCAAACCACAAAAATTGGTGCCACCAACTATTTCCATTTGGTCCTACCGATCTTACACTTGGCAAATTTGATGCCAAACCCTGCCATCTTGGTACCACCAACATTCCATTAGGTGCCACCAAAAGTAGTGACCAACTTTATGGTTAACCATTTTCAAGAATCGGTACCACTGAGTTTTAGAATTGGTCTCACCAAGATTTGGACCAACTTCCGATTTGGCCATTTTCAAGAACCGGTACCACCGAGTTTGAGAATTTGTCTCACAGAGTTTTGGACCAACTCTCTGGTTATCTGTTTTCAAGAATTGGTACCATCGAGTTTTGAGAATTGGTCTCAACGAGATTTGGAAGCTGTCTAGGACACCCATCTTGGTACCACCAAGATTCATATACCGGTCTCACCGATAATTCAAAAGTTGCCACATTTAGTGGAACTCGGTACCATCGAGATTCATTTCGGTGTCACCGAGTTGGGCAATAATTTCGATACCTATATATGCCCCTCCACCTACCTCTCATTCGTAGAGGAAGCACTCAGGTCACACTTACACTTACCAAATCCATTTTTTTGAGAGAGAGAGCCACCTACTCATGTGTTGAGATCAAGAGATTCCATTCCAATCATTTGAACCTTGATTTCTAGCCTCCCCAAGTTTCTTTCCACAAGATCAATCTCTCCTACCCCTACCAAGTCTGAGAGAGAGTGATTGAGTGTTGTGGAGACTATCTTTTGAAGCACAAGAGTAACGAGTTCATCATTCTGCCACATCTATTACCTTTTGGAGGGTGGTGCCGCCTAGATTGGTTAGGTGTCGCTTGGGAGCGTCCTACTTCATGTTGTGGAGTTAAACCGATATGTTTGTAAGGGCAATGAGATTGCCTACTTCGTGAAGATCTACCATGAGTGAGCCTAGTCTTGTGTGGACGGAAGTCGTGGTGGAATAGACAAGGCCGCTTCTTCGTGGACCCCTTGTGAGTGGAGCCCTCTGTGGACTCTCGTGGTCATTGTCCTCCGTGGGTTGAAGTCTCCGCTAACATGGACGTACGACAGCCCCACCTATCAGAACCATTCCAAAAATCATCGTGTCAACTTCTTCACGTTTGATCTTCTTAAACTCTACTCCTTACTACATGTTCAAAGTCTTCTCTTTCCGCTGCCATATTTGTTGACTAGCAAGTGTAGCGTGCATTAAACTTGTTAGAATCTCTAAAATTTGCCAACCATTAAAATTAGGAAAAGTCTAAGAATTTAATTTATGCAAGTAGTCTATTCACCCCCTTCCACACACCTCTTTTATCAATCTCACAATAGTCTAAGTTGTCTTTACAAATTATATTGCAGACCAATAGCTCGTGCTGTAGCTCCCCTGTATTTTTGATGCATTCTAGAGAAAAGTAAATTGAAAGATGATAGTAGCAATTATGTGGACTAGGTCTGTAGACTCAGGATTATCCTCATTGCTGCACAGAAGGATTGTGTCCTTAATGCACCGCTAGGTGTGTTACCCGCCCCCTCCCCAAGCGTTGGGTGTGGATTATGCGAACATCTCACAAACACATTTTGATGACTACATGATCGTTCAGTGTGTCATGCTTTACATCTTAGAATTGTGGCTCCAAAACGTTTTGAACGTCATAGAACATATGAGATGTTCGAAGAGCTGAAACTATGATTTAAATATCGTGCATGTGTTGAGAGGTATGAGACCCCCGGCATGATTATTTTCCTGCAAAATGAAGGAGAAAAGCTAAATCGGAGAGCATGTGCTCGGATTGTGTGGGTGCTACAATCGCTTGAATCAAGTGGGAGTTGATCTTCTAGATGAGACAGTGATTGACCTAGTTCTCTAATTCATTGCCACCAAGCTACCGAAATTTGTGATGAACTATAGCATACCATGGATGGAGAAGATAAACCTTGAGCTATTCGTGATGTTTGACATCGTGAAGGTAGAAATCAAGAAGGACCTAAACGTGTTGATGGTTAGTAAAACCACTAGTTTCAAAAAGGGCAAGGGCAAGAAGGGAAACTTAGAGAATGAAAAGTCAGTTGTTCCTCCAATGAAGAAACCCAAGGTTGAACCCAAAATCGAGACTAAGTGTTTCTATTATGAGGGGAACACTCACTGAAGCGGGACTGCCCTAGATACTTGGTAGATAAGAAGGCTGGCAACGTCAACCGAAGTACATTAGATATATGTGTTATTGATGTGTACATTACTAGTACTCCTAGTAGCATGTGGGTATTAGATACTGGTTCAGTTGCTAAATGTTGGTAACTCGAAATAAAAGCTACGTTATAAACGAAGACTAGCTAAAGGCAAGGTGACGACCTGTGTTGGAATTATTTCCAAGGTTGATGTGATCACCATCGCACACTCCATTTACCGTAGGGATTAGTGTTCAACCTAAATAAATGTTATCTAGTGTTTGCATTGAGCATGAACATGATTAGATCGTGTTTATGGCAATGTGGTTATTCATTTAAGTCATAGAATAATGGTTATTCTGTTTACATGAATAATACCTTCAATGGCCATGCACCTAATGTGATTGGTTTATTGAATCTCATTCGTAGCAATACACATGCTCATAATATTGATGCCAAAAGATATAAAGTTAGTAATGATAGTACCACTTACTTGTGGTAGTGCCGCTTAAGTCATATTAGTATAAAACGCATGAAGAAACTCCATGTTCATGGATCTTTGGACTCGCTTGATTTTGAATCGTTTGAGACATGCGAACCATGCCTATTGGTGTAAACGCATGAAGAAACTCCAGGCTAATGGGTCTTTTGGACTCACTTGATTTTGAATCACTTGAGACATGCAAACCATGCCACATGGGCAAGATGACTGAAGGCCTCGTTTTTAAGTGAGGTGTAACGAGCAAGTGACTTATTGAAAATAATACATTTTGATGTATGCACTCCAATGAGTGTTGAAGCACGTAGTGGATACATGTGTATTTACTTGATGAATCACAAGTCTGAAAATTGAAAAGTTCAAGCAATTTCATAACAAGAGGATGAAATTTCAACGATGTGATCGTAGAGGTGCATATCTGAGTTGCGAGTTTGAATACATTTAATACAATGTGGACATTTTTTCACAACTCATGCCACCTCGAACACCATAGTGTGATGGTGTGTCCAAACACCATAGCCACACCCTATCGGATATGGTGCACACTATGATGTCTTTTATCGAATTACCACTATCATTTTGGGGTTTTGCATTAGAGACAACCACATTCACTTCAAATAGGGAACCATATATTTTTGTTGAGATGACACCGTATACACTATGGTTTGAAAAGAAACCTAAGCTGTCATTTCTTAAAAGTTTGGGGCTACGATGCTTATGTCAAAGGGATTTAGCGTGATAAGCTTGAACCCAAAGCGGATAAATGCGTCTTCATAGGATACCCAAAACTGGTGGGTATACCTCCTATCTCAGATCCTAAAGCAAAGTGTTTGTTACCGAAAATGGGACCATTCTCGAGAAAGAGCTTCTCTCGAAAGAATTGAGTGGGAGGATGGTGGAACTTGATGAAGTTTTTGAACCGTTACTTCAACCAGAGAGTAGAAGGGTGCATGAAGTTGTTCATGTGGCGCCTACACCACTTGAAGTGGAAGCTGATGATGGTCATCATGAAGCTTGGGATCAAGTTACTACCAAACCTCGTAGGTCGACAAGGACACGCACTAGTCCAGAGTGGTACTGTAATCCTGTCTTGTAGGTCATATTGTTGGACAACGATGAACCTACGATCTAGGGGGAAGCGATGGTGCGCCTGTATTTTGACAGTGGCTAAAGGCCATGAAATTCGAGATAAGATCATGTGTGAATATAAAGTGTGGACTTTGGAAGAACTACTTGATGGTTGTAAGGCTATTAAATACAAATGGATCTTCAAAAGGAAGACAAACAATGATGGTAAGTGTCACCATTCAGAAAGCTCAACTTGTCGCAAAGAGGTTTTTGACAAATTCAAGGAGTTGACTATGATGAGACTTACTCACTCATAGCGATGCTAAAGTATATTTGAATTATGTTAGCATTTTTTGCATTTTTAAATTATGAAATATGGCACATGGATATCAAAACAATGTTTCCTTAATGATTTCCTTGAGGAAAGGTTGTATTTGATACAACGAGAAGGTTTTCTCGATCCTATGGATGCTAAAAGGCATGCAAGCTCTAGCGATCCATTTATGGACTGCAGCAAGCATCTCAGAGTTAGAAAATATGCTTTGATGAGATGATCAAAGGTTTTGGGTTTATACAAAGCTTATGAGAAAGTTGTATTTACAAGAAAGTGAGTGGGAGCACTATAGAATTTCTGATAAGTATATGTGGTTGACATATTGTTGATCGGAAACGATGTAGAATTTCTAGAAAGCATATAGGGTTGTTTGAAAGGAGTTTTTCAAGAAAAACCTGGATTAAGCTACTTGAACATTGTGCATCAAGATCTATAGAAATAGATCAAGACGTTTGATAAAACTTTCAACGAATACATACTTTGACAAGATTTTGAAGGAGCTCAAAATAGATCGATCAAATAAGGAGTTCTTGGCTATGTTGTATGATATGAATTTGAGTAAGACTCAAAGCTCGACCACGACACAAGAAAGAGAATGGAAAAACATCGGCTCCTATGCCTTAGTCATGGCTCTTTTGTATTCCATGTTGTGTACTGCACGTGATGTGTGCCTTGCCATGAGTTTGTCAAGGGGTACAAGAGTGATCCATGAGTGGATCAATTTACAACGGTCCAAATTATCCTTAGTAACTTGAGGATTAAGGAAATCTTTCTCGATTATGGAGGTGATAAAAGAGTTCGTCGTAAAAGGTTACGTTAATGCAAGATTTGACACAAATCTGGATGACTCTAAGTAGCAAACTGGATTCATATAGTGGAGCAGTCATTTGGAGTGGCTCCAAGTGGAGCATGGTAGAAGTATCTATAGTATGACATAGATATTTGCAAAGTACACATAGAACAGAATATTTCAGACCCGTTGACTAAAAACCTCTCTCACAAGCAGAACATAATCAAACCCCAAAACTTATTGGGTTTGAATCACATGGTGATGTGAACTAGATTATTGACTCTAAAGAAAATTGTGACTATTGGAAATATGCCCTAGAGGCAATAATAATTGGCTATTATTATATTTCCTTGTTCATGATAATTGTTTATTATCGAATTGTATTGATTGGAAACTCAAATACATATGTGGATACATAGACAACACACTATCCCTAGTGAGCCTCTAAAGGACTAGCTCGTTGATCAAAGATGGTCAAGGTTTCCTGGCCATAGACATGAGTTGTCATTTGATAACGGGATCACATCATTAGGAGAATGATGTGATGGACAAGACAGAAACTATGAACGTAGCATATGATTGTGTGAGTTTATTGCTATTGTTTTATGCATGTCATGTATCTGTTCCTATGACCATGAGATCATGCAACTCACTAACACCGGAGAAATGCCTTGCGTGTATCAAACGTCTCAAAGTAACTGGGTGATTATAAAGGTGCTCTACAGGTATCTCCGAGGGTGTTTGTTGAGTTGGCATGGATCAAGACTGGAATTTATCACTCCATGTGACGGAGAGGTATCTCAGGGACCACTCGGTAATACAACATCACAACAAGCTTGCAAGCAATGTGACTAAAGTGTTAGCCACGGGATCTTGTATTATGTAACGAGTAAAGATACTTGCCGGTAACGATATTAAACTAGGTATAAGAGATACCAACAATTGAATCTCGGGCAAGTAACATACCAATGGATAAAGGGAACGGTATATGGGATTGATTGAATCCTTGACATTGTGGTTCGACCGATAAAGATCTTTGTAGAATACGTCGGAACCAATATGGGCATCCAAGTCCTGCTATTGGTTATTGACCGGAGAGTGTCTCGGTCATGTATGCGTAGTTCTCGAACCCGCACGGTCTGCGCACTTAAGGTTCAGTCACGATTTAGTATTAATGGGTTATGTATGGTGGTAGACAAAAGTTGTTTGGAGTCCCGGATGAGATCCCAAAAGTCACGAGGAGCTCCAAAATGATTTGGAGGTAAATATTAATATATTGGGCGGTCTCCAGAAGGGTTCCGGAAGTCACCAGAAGAGTTTCAGATGTTTCCGAAAATGTTCTGGTACGAGGATACTTTGGTTGTGCCAAGCGGTAAGGCCCACGGGGCTTTAGATCAATGCAAAAGGAAGTTTTATGGAGGTTAGGAATCACACGTCGGGGACCCTGGCGTTTGGCTCTAGACACCGAAGACCATGGCATCTAGTGCGGGAATCCGGGAAGGACTCTTCCTTACGTTCCAAACTGACTTTGGGGAGGCCCTCTCCTAATTTACGACCCCACGGCTCAACATAGAAATAGAGGAGCGGGGCTATCCCGTTGAACACAAGTTTTAGAGCGTCCTCTAGTTGATCTAGTTCTAGTTCTAGTTGGTCCTAGTTGACTAATTAGAGCAAGCCCTAGCTAACTCTAATCCTCATAATTAGAAGCCTAGTGTGGTTCCAATCTTCTTCCTCTAGTTCATCCTCTGCTCTAAATCCATTGTGCTTGGCGAATCCCTACGGAAATAGTTTCAACACCACCGAGACCACACCTCGTTCTACCGAAACTCATCTACTACTTCGCCTGTCTTGCTGGAACAAGAAGGCAAATACATCATCGAGTTGTACATGTGCTGAACACGGAGGTGCCGTCTGTTATATACTCTTCCGCATAGATAGGGATGGATCACGATTGGATCATGAAGACGTACGACTACATCAACCGTGTTATATACTCTTCCTCATAGTGATCTACAATGATATGTAGATGCAGTCCCCTTCTCGTAGATGTTAGTCTCCATAAACTGATCTTGGTGAGCGTAGGAATTTTTTTGTTTCCCATGCGGCATTCCCTAACACATCCTTTAGGTATTTCTCTTGAGAGATGAATATGACATTGCGTTGTTGACAAATTTGAAGAGCTAGGAAGAATTTCAACACCCTTCATGGAGATTTGATACTCTTCACCCATCTTGTAGCCAAATTTGTCACTGTAACGTTTGTTAGTATAACCAATGATAATGTCATGTACATATATTTGGCAAAGAAATAATTCATTATCATAGGATTTTGTCGAAAGAGTTGGATCAAGTGAACTGGTTTTGAAGCCTTTCTTCATGAGGAATTCCGTCAACGTGCCATACCATGCCCGAGGGAGCTGCTTGAGGCCATAGAGAGCCTTGTTGAGTGTGAAGACTTTGCCAGGATGCTTTGGGTCTTGAAAACCTGGGGTTGAGCAACATATACTTCTTCCTCAAGCTTACCATTGAGTAATGCAATTTTTACATCCATTTGATATTAGGTGGTATTGTGATGGATATCATAAGCAAGCAATACACAAATAGCTTCAATTATAGCAATAGGTGCAAAAGTTTCATCAAAGTCAATTCCTTCAACATGTGTGTAGCATTGTGCCACAAGACAAACCTTATTCCTCACCACCTGACCATCTTCGTCTTGCTTGTTTAGGTAGATCCACTTGGTGCTGATGATATTGTGCTTGCAAGGATCGAGTCGCTTGACAAGTTCCCACACATTGTTAAGCTTGAATTGATGTGGTTCTTGTTGCATTGCTTGAATCCACTCAGGCTCCACGAAGGCTTCATCAACCTTTGAAGGTTTTGTGATAGACACATAGGAGGAATGCCCACAAAAGTTTGTTAAATGTGAAGATTTTGAGCGAGTGAGGGGACCTGGTGCATTGATATCATCGAGGATTTTGTCAATTTGCACTTCATTTGCAAACCTTTGATGGCCAGGTTGAAGACTTTGTTCGGGTTGAGGAACTTGATCAGCAGCAATTTCCTCAGGTGCACCAGTCCGAATTTATTTGTTCTTTGGGATGACTTCTTCAACAGATAAAGGTTCTTCAGTGGGGGTGATATCTTCAGTAGACTTGAATCTAATGGGTTCCTGAGGAGGCGTTAATCTAACACGGGAGGCAGGTGCTCTCTTTGCGAGCCATTAGTTTCGTCGAACCTCACATCTACAGTTTCAACAACTTTGTTGTGATAGTTGTTGAAGACTCTATAGGTATGCGAGTCCTTTCTGTAACCAAGCATAAAATTCTCATGTGCTTTTAGTGCAAATTCAGAAATGTGGTGAGGATCTGTAATCCAACATCTTGTGCCGAAGACTTTGAAATAACTTACATTGGGTTTCTTGTCGGTGAGGAGTTCATATGAGGTCTTCGTGTGGAATTAGTGAAGATATACCATTTTTATGATGTGGTAGGCAGTGTTGATTGCCTCAGTTCAGAAGCGACAAGGGGTCTAATATTCTTCAAGCATAGTGCAAGACATCTCAACAAGAGTCCTGTTCTTGTGCTCCATGATGCCATTCTGCTGAGGAGTATATGGGCCAGATAGCTCATGAGTAATACCAAGTTCATCAATATAATCATCAAGACGAGTGTTTTTGAACTCATTCCCATTATCACTCTTGAGGTGCTTCATCTTGACACCGAAGATCATCGAGGCCCTTGAGGAAAACCATTTGAAGACTTCCTGAACTCCAGTTTTGTAACAGATAACATGCACCCAAGTGTAAGATGAATAATCATCAATAATGACGAAACCATATGGAGATGATGGATTGGTTAGTGTGGCGTAATGAGTAGGTCCAAAGAGGTCCATGTGATCCTTGAGTAATTTAACACCCTCAATGCGAATGAAATGATTCTTATTCGCAACAGTGTGCAGATTCCTCATGCCTGCATGACCAAGTCGTCGATGTCATAGCCAGCCCTCTAAGGCTTTTGCAAGCAGACATGTGGCTGACTATGGACCTGTACAGAAATCAATAATGTACAGGTCTCCTCTCCTAAAGCCTTTGAAGACTTTGGTTTTTCAGATTCCATGATGACTACGCAATGATATTTGCCAAAGATGACAATCATATCAAGATCACACAACATTAAGACAGACATGAGGTTAAACCCAAGGGATTCGACACGGATGTCTTTGTCCATGTGTTGATCCTTGGATATAGCTACCTTACCAAGACCAATTATTTTGCTTTTTCCTTTGTCTACTTAGGTGATATGCTTCAGTGGTGATGGAGTTAATGGAATGTTCATCAATAGACTCTAGTCACCAATCATGTGACTAGTACATCCACTGTCAAGAACCAACTCAGTGGCTTTGGGGTTGTCATCCTAGAGATGAATTAGTGCAGCTTACCATCTCATATGCTTCAGAGTGAAGTATATGGTATCGAATTCATCAGACTTGAATTTCATCACATAGTGTAGATATTAAGATAATATGAGGACGCGTGAAATGATAATCATTTCATCATGATTAGCATGCGTACTTTCAATCATTTTCTTGGGTCTCTAGGAAATTCTTCAGATGATCAAGTTCGTCTAGGGATCTGACCTGCATAAGTGGTTAGTTCAATTTCTTCACGACCCACATGTGAAGGGGTGGCAAAGAGTTCATCATCGTGTGGGCACCATATGAGAATTTAGGCATTGAAGCTAATGCACTTTGTTTCAAAGGAGGGGGGTTACTGTAATCGAATGCATATGCATATAAATTCTTCGAGGATTTATGAACATAATGGTTTGAGGAATAGTGCATGTATTCATAACCCTTGCTGTTTCACTTCATACTTGTAACATCCCAAAATTATAAATTTTGGAATGTTAATATAATTATTAGATTGATTGTTTGTTGGTTGCCTGAGTGATTGAAACTTGTGTGAAATTGAAACTTTTCGAAACTTTCGAATGAGAGGGAATAAAATGACTCTCCCCTTCTCCGGTGAATTCAAATTCAATCATTTAAAAACAAAGAGAGAAGATGACATGACTTCTTCAACTATAAATAATTTGAACGGAGATATTTGCATTTGAATTCTTTTGCATTTTCCATTCGTTTTCTTCGTGCAACAAAATGCCGGGAAATACATTTCCAGAGAGGAGGAACTTGACCCTCGAACCCACGGGCATTTTGAAAGTTATTTGAACCCTCAAACTTAGAGGATCCTTTAAAAATTATTTACAAAAAGAAATAATGCTTTTAGGGATTTTGGAAAAATAATTTTTTCTGAAGTTTTTATTTTTGCCGTGGAAAAATGCCCATCATCTATATTTTATTTTTCTGATAATTCTAGTATATAAAAACTCTTTATTCCGAATTGATTTGATTTCCTTTTTAACGTTTTAGTTTCCTAGTTTTGAAAATAGGAAGGAGATCACTTTTATTAGGAAATACCCCCTGGCCCATTAAGAGCTTTCCAAATTTGGCCCAATAGAGGATCATCTTCTTCCTCCTCTCTCCCTCACGTCACACGAAGTTTCCTTCCATGGAGAGGAGAATCCCCACCTCCGGGATTCGCGAAGCCCTTTCCTTCCCGGCGCCTCCCGCCACCTCTATAAGAAGCCCCTACCTCTCCTCGTTCCATTCCCGTCGAAAAGTTCACCTCTCCTCGCCCCTAGCTCGTGCCCCACCTCGCCGGAGTCGTCACCGGAAACCTACCGGAGAGCATCATAGGAGCTTCTCAACCTCGCCGGCCCCTCCACCTCTCCTCCCTCGCGGCACCCCCTCCTCCACTTCGGCCTCCCCTCCTCCACCGCCGCCCCTGCATCCCTCCCCACCGCACCTCCCTCCACCTCGTCACCCCCTGCACCATCGCCAGGAAGCCCCTGCAGCCCCTCCACCTCACCCCTACAGCCCCCCCTCTCCACCTCGCCCCCTCCCCTACCAGGAGCACCCCCCCACCCTCGGCCCCCCTTCCCCACTCTCGCCGCCCCCCCTCCCCACCCGAGCACCCCACCCCCACCTCGCCACCAGCCAGCACGGGAGCAATCCCAACGAGGTAACCTCCCCTCCCTTCTTTTTTTTACTTGTCTTGTTTTGTTTTAGTTTTAGCCCTTAGATCTCTAGTAGATGGCTTAGATTAGATCTTAGGTAACCCTTCGGTTTAGTTTAGAAAACCAATGGTTTTTATTTCACTTATTCCTTTAACCAGCAAATTTTGTTAAGCCTAGGCCGTTTGCTCCTAAGTTAGCAGCAAACACCTCCCGCAACCAATAGCAACATGCCACATGTACCCCCTATTTGTAGATAGTTAGCTTCAGTTTTTTCCGTCTAAATTGCAAAAACAGCAAGTTTCAATCTTGTTTTGGCCACAACCTTTTATCCCGAAGTCCAATGACATTGATTCTTCTTCCAGTAGCTCACAAATTTCCTGTAGTTTTTAAAAACATATAATTTGTCTATGTTTGAAATTTCCAAATATAAGTTAGATCAGATTTAGTTTAAAGCTTGTTTTGCCTATTCCAGGAGTTTAAAAATAGCTTTTAATTTGATTCCTTTTGGTACTGATCACTAGTGATCTTATTTATCAGTGGTAAAAATGTCAGATTTGTTTGAGTATCTTAGCTCACTGTTTCATGTGAAACAATTTCTGTTTCACCTCTTTTAAGATTTTAGCTAATTCATTTTCTATTTTTGTTTTAAAATATTTTCTTTATTATTTCAGAAAAATTATTGTTTTGTTTCTGTTAGATAAAACAGTAGTTTTGCAAACAAGTTTTATTTTTTTATTTTTTTTATGAAAACAATTCTAGCTCCGTAGTAACGTGCAATTGTTTTCACCGTTGTTTCAAATCCCGTTTGGGAATGCTTTCAAAGGTTTTGTGAAAAACACTTTATTTTGTCTTAGTTAAACTTATAACTTAGTTCTTTGTTGTTATTTTCTGTTAGACAAAATTATTTAGTGTTTGACGTAGTAGAAGACTCTCTAGTCTTATTTGAAGTTTTCTTCGGTTTCCTATTCGCTCTCTCTCTTTTGTTTTGATTGCTAGAATGATTGCTAGTATGAGTGCTTATGTGAATGATGTGTTTGTGATATACATTTCATCGGAGAGTGACGAGTAGTCTATCAAATTATTTTCTCGAGGAATTCTTCTTCGTCAACATCACACGCAAGTCACTTTGATCATACTATCACCTATGTTTTATGCATCGTAGTTCTACCATCCTATGCCCATTTGCATGCTGCCTAGGTACTTGGAAATTTTCGTATAAGTTGTAGTATCATGTGGTAGGAACACAACAACCCCGATACTTGGCCCCGGGACGACAATTTCTTAAATGCTATGCTTGAGTAGACGGGTTATCGGTTGAGTGTATACCACAAGTGATGCGAGGTTGATATAATAATCAAGACCGGACTAAGACAAGATTTTCAAGACCTCGGACGCAATGCAACACTGGGTGAAGGACGGTTGATCGGCTCCCTGGAAAACCCAATGGATGCCCGGGATGCTGGAGAGGCCATGTCATTCTGCGGAAAGCTTCACCCAGGCTCAAAGAGACGGATGGATATTTTCAAGACCCAAGGCTTACCTGCACAGCCACAAGTCATTATGGGCTCTGGCTTGGTTGGACATTGCGGCGACTCTGGACAGGCGGAGCTAGCAGATGTAGACGAACGGTAGGAATGGATGGGCACCGACTGGGATTCAGAGGGACCCGTTGAAAGACCATGTTTTGATCATCCAGTCTTCAAACACCCTGAAGTGCGAGGACATACACGGAGGCGATCAAATCTTGTGGGGAACGTGTGCAAAACTCTGCAGAGTACCCAACCTAATCGATTAGCCGTGTCCACGGTCATGGACAACTTGAGCCAAAGGAACAGAAGTTATCTGGATTTCTCAACACCTTTAAATATATTTGATGAGGGTAATTATTGACAACTCGGGTACGAGAACTGGTTGGCGGAACCATCTCGTTAACAACAAACATTGTAGTAACATTTTGCTTTCAACCCCTCTTGTTGTAGGATAAAACTGGCTTTATGCAAAAACCTAGCTCCACGGACCAAATATGCATGTAGAGATAGTTGATTATTACTTTACCCCTCTCTTATGTGACTTGCCGGCATATTCAATATGTTGACCTACACGGCTGCAACTTCTTATGTTGTAGATATTTTTCTTCGACGAGTAAGAGTACGATTCAGGGTTACGGTCTACACTCAACTTGCCGTTGGTGTTTATTGGGACTCCACTCCCTTGCCTGTTTCCGCTGAGATATTTAAGGTATATATCAGTTTTACGCTATTTACATGTGATTGCACTTTGATATATACATTGATGTACTGTGTGTGCCAGCATACTGATCCAGGGATGGCACAGAAACACAGAGGCTTGACTCGTCTTGAGTCGGGTCTCTACAATACTAGAAGAATTAGCATGAGTATGAGCAAACTTTTCACTATATTAGTAATTTGATCCTCGTGAAGACTTTGGTCCACTTGAGGAATTTGATCTAGGGTTCCCATTCTTCACACGCGGTGTCATGAGGACATTCACCTGAACACTTTCCAGGCTGCTTCTGGGAACCCAAATTTTCCTCAAGGGTGGTCCATTCCTGCAGTTGGTTCCAACATATCTAGCAAATACTTCACCATTCTGATTTTTTGAATAGTTTATAGTTGGAGTCAACTGAATCATCAGAAGAATATGGAGTTTCACATGTGAAGCCTGATAATGTAGATGGATCTACATGAGGTCCTTTTGCAGCAACCCATGAGGTTTTGGGATACTGCTTAGTTTTCCAGTATGATCCATGAGCATTCAATTTCCTCTCAAATCTCTTTCCTAGGGTTTCTGTTTAGAATCTACTTTTTGAGTAAATCGCAAAGGTTTAATGCCCTTTGATACTTTTGTCTATTCGTGTCACATACAATTTCTTCAACTCTTCATTTTCGTCAATGACATGTGTGGGTTCCTCAAGTGAGGAATTTGTGACCACAAATACAGTTAAAGAATACATAGCAACATAAGCATTTGAACTTTCAGGTGAAGAGATAGCAGATCCATGTTTGATGCATTTTATGCATGGTGGAACGAACGCTTCCTAAGCGGAACTGGTCTAAGAGCTAGCAAAGAATCATTTTCGCTCGAAGATCATCATGAGACGCTCCTAGTTCCTCAAAAACTTGCTTTCTTTGAACAAATTCATAAGAAAGTTTCTCATGGTCAACCAAGAGAGTGTCATGAGTACTTGAAGACTATCAAACATAGACTGAAGACTTTGAACATCATCAGTTAGGGTTTGATACCGATCCATTTCGTCGTTCAACAGGTCATCGCTTTTGTCTAGCAGTTTCTGAAACTTTTCAAGAGCATTTTGTTGCTTAGTGGAAATATTAGCAAGTTTGTAGTAAGTGGGCGTTTGATAATCATCAGGTTCATTATCACTTGAGTCAGAAGAGGAAGTGTGTTTGGGTACCTTGGCACCTTTTTCCATGAAGCAATAGGTTGGAGCAAAGTCAACATCGCAGTCATCAGTGTTGTTGACGTTGTCATTTTCTTCAAGGTAAAAAATGGACTTGCTAATGAATGTGATAGCAAGGTCTAGACTTGACACACCACACTCTGACTCCTTGGATCCTTCCTCTTCATCACATTCCCCAGAATCCATTTCCTTGACAATAAGAGCCCGAGCCATCCGCTAACTGGTCTTCTTGTGCGATGAGGACTTGATGAGGATTTTGAAGATATCTTCTTTTTCTTCGAGTCATCAGTACTTTCATCCTTGTACTTCTTCTTTCATTCCTTTACCCAGCAAGGACAATCAACAATGTAGTGCCTATACATCTTGCATTTATGGGAGGTTCTTTTCTTGTAGTCCTCAGTTGAAGTTTCTGATTTCCTGAGTTCTCTTCTTGAAGATTTTCCAAACTGACCTCGTCTAGAGAAATTATGGATTTTCCTCACAAGTGTAGCAAGTTCCTTACCAAGTTCTTCAGGATCACCAAGAGTGCAATCAGATTCTTCCTCTTCAGATGAGGAAACAACCTTTACCTTCAACGCACGAGATCTTGCATAGCTTGGTCCATAGAGATCTCTCTTCTCAGATTGTTGGCTTTCATGAGTATTGAGTCTCTCAAGAATATTAACATAATCTAGTAATTTGTAGTTTCTACACTCTGGAATCATCAAAACTAGTGCATCGAATGGAGAGTCAAGAGGTCTCAACAATTTACGTTCCACCTAATGGTCGGTGATGTGAGTGGCCCCAAGAGTTGTAGCTCATTGCAGATATCAATGAGGCGATCGAAGGTTTGTTGACAATTTTCATTATCGAGTCTTTTTAAGAAGTTGAAGAGATTGCAAAGAACATCAACCCGAGAGTCATGTTGAGTAGAGACTCCTTCGTTGACATTGGACAGCCTATCCGAGATGAGCTTTGCATATCCCAAAGCACTCACTCTGCCATACTAACCTTGGCCCACATGGTCATAGATGATATTCTTTGCTTGAGAGTCAAGTTGCTTGAATCTCTTCACATATGCAACGTTCTTACCTTCAGATATAGTGGGAACACCCTTTGCTTCAAGATCCATGCACATCTTCTTCTTCCAGTAGGGGTAGTCCGTCCCTTCAAAGGTTTGACAGCCCGCAATGACTTTGATCATACCTGCAATCGACATAACTAAAAATCTAGGTGGTTAATCCAAAATCACATAGAATAAGGGAGTACATTGCTCTGATACCAATTGAAAGTGCGTTATATTAACTAGAGGGGGTGAATAGGCAATTTTTATGAATTCGTCACTCGAGAATGAGGTAATTGCTCAGTCACAAACAACTTGCAACAGAATAAGTACTCACGTGTAAGCGTAACATGGCAAAAGCATGGTCATCAGGATGAAATGAAACAAACACTTAACGCGAGTAGCGTGATCATGATAAGCAGGTGAAGAACAAGTGATGTGAAGAATTTGAGATGAGGAAATTGTGAAAGTCTTCAGTCAAATTCTTCATGCTGTAACGATAAATTTCATCAACATGAAATGAGGAAATAGAACGCTTGAGAAAATAGAACCAGGTACTCGGTGAAGATAGTGATTTGATGACCGAGTTCCAACTGTT
The DNA here is from genome assembly GCF_904849725.1 of Hordeum vulgare subsp. vulgare. NCBI lineage: Eukaryota > Viridiplantae > Streptophyta > Magnoliopsida > Poales > Poaceae > Hordeum > Hordeum vulgare. Next base: position 139,643,698 of record NC_058518.1, on the reverse strand, counting down.
GTGACAATCGTACATCTAGTTTGGAGCGGCTTGGTATTTAAACCAAAGGACACATAGTCACAGGACACTAACTCCTTACTGTATTCTCCTTGAGCTAAGGACACGCAATCCTCTCCCAACACTCATGGTAAGTCTTTAGGGCAGACTTCTAAACCCTCGCAAAGTCGACCACTTGGCAATCCACAATTTACAGCTGGATACTCTAGACAAGTGACGCCTAACCGTCTGTAAGATGCACAGTCTTCAAAGGTAACAAGCATTGGTTCCACACAGGAACAATCTCTTTAGTGATTCTCAATCACTTTTGGTTTTTGGGTTTTGGTTTGGGTGTTTGGGGTTTGTCCTCACTCATGATTTTCTCTCAAAGTCTTCGAAGAATTGGTTGCTCTCAAATGACAAGTGTCAAGTTTTCTCGCAGAGAAACTCACATCTAGTGGTTATGGGGCGCGACTATTTATAGCTAGGGAGAAATCCCGACATGATTCAACATAAATGCCCCAATATTATGACTGTTATGTGGATAAGGTTTGGGGACAGCCGGCGCACAACGCAGCAACGGTTGGAACTTTCAAGCTGTGAAACTCCTCATGTCTCTCATATTCCTCACTTGTCGGTAATTTGCACTAGCGAAAATCATACTCCTCACTTCAAGGATTGGGTATGAGTAGGCTTTGAGATGAGCGTCACTTGGAAACTTTTCATTCGTTTTACCTCAACACCCTTTAATAGTATGGTGTTCCTATGACTCAAAAGGAAGGAGATGAAACTACAAAAAAAAGTCTTCATGCTTCAAAGCCCTCGCATCAATATCTTCAAGGATACATTAATTTCTTCACTTTCAAAATCTCGACGAAAGTATCAAACTCTTCAACCGAAGACATTCATTTTTATGGCTCGATATTCTTCAAATAACTCAAACTCCTCAGCGACTTATAGAGCTTGTGTACGCTCACAAACATATTAGTCTCTTAAACTACAACTCTTCAATACACCAAAATAACAAAGGGGCAATAGATGCACTTACAAAGACCCCTGAGCACTTAGGAGTAGACCTGCGTGTTGGCCTCTGTGTTCAGCCTAGGTAGGACTACAACGTGTCGATCTGCCGAGGCTGGGCAGGACCCGGGAAAGTGTGTTAGGCCAGAGTTAATCAGGCGTGTTTGCTAAGTTGGGGCAGCCCTGCGGGGAAGTATATATATTTGAATAGTCATTTCCACAGTAACGGACACTCGTATAGTATCCTGATCTTCTATAACTAGAACTAAATACTTGTGATATTAAATCAAAATGTTGGTTCTAGGACTCTTATTTGCTGGGAGTCGAGGAAGGATCTTTGGGCCTTGCTACACCATGTTGTATATGTTTTACAAATATGAACCCTTGTAATATTGCAAGACAGTGAAGATGCTAGTGTTCGATAGGACTAGGTATTTCCCCTTTCTTCTAGCATTTTTGTTGTTCGGTCCAAAGATATAGCCCCATTCCTTTGATACGTTTGGTTCCCTTAGCATAGTTCTGATGTAAGTCTTGCGAGTACTTTGGACGAGTATTCACCATTGCTTTGGTTACCTTTTCCCCTTTGATACGTTTGTCGCGATCATATGCCAGATCTAGGGAGCCAGCTGATCCCGTTGATGACTACTACTACCCCGACGGAGCCTACTACTACGTGCAGGCCACTAATGACCAGGAGTAGTTAGGAGGCTCTGAGGTAGGGTGCCTTGCATTTTCAATCCATGTTTATGTTTGTGCTAGCCTTTGAAGGCACACATGTTATCTTATGTATTTACTCAGATATTGTTGCTTCCGCTGACTTGTATGTACTCGAGCTTATGTATTCGAGCCCTTGAGGCCCTTGGCTTGTAATATAAAGCTTGTATTATTTTATTTGTGTCTTGAGTTGTGTTGCATTATCTTCCCCTGAGTCTGTGATCTTGATCATACACATTTGTGTATATGATTAGCATATGATTAAGGTGGGGGCATCACATTGACCAAAATAAAACTTAAACTTTTCCCAGTTTTAATAGTTGAAAAGTTTTAGCAATTATACCAAGTCAAAAACACCCTACACATGAAAGTCTAAGAGTATGGTAGCAGAAAGTAAAGACATGCACATGTAAGTAGAGGGTAGGGATAGGTAGATAAACACAAATATGACATGGAGATTTTTGGCGTGGTTCCGATAGGTGGTTCTATCCTATGTCCATGTTCCTGGGGACTTCAGCCCACAGACGGTAACGGTTGTGCGAATCCACAAAGGGCTCGACCCACAAGGGCTCCATGAAGAAGCAACCTTGTCTATACCATCATGGCTTATGTGCACGAAGGACTAGCCTCACTAGGGGTAGATCTTCAGAAAGGAAGCGATCTCCTCGCCCTTACAAACTTCCTTGTTCAACTCCACACTAAGTCAACGGATCCCAAGCAACACCTAACCAATCTAGGAGACACCACTCTCCAAAACATGATAGATCTGGTATGGATGATGAACTCCTTGCTCTCGTGCTTAAAAATATAGTCTCCTCAACACCCAATCACTCTCTCAGAAATTTGGCTTGGTAGAAGACATTGGTTGGGTGGAAGCAACTTGGGGAGGCTAGAAATCAAGATTCATATGATTGGAGTGGAATATCTTGATCTCAACACATGAGTAGGTGGTTCTATCTCAGAAAATGGATGGGGAAAATGTTGGCTTCTTCTGAGTGCTCTCTCTTCCAATGAGAGGGAGGTGGATGGGTATATATAGGCATCTCCAAAAATCTAACCATTACAACATTAGTGGTGAACTCGGTGGAACCGAAGTAAAAACCCGGTTACGCCGACTAATGTAAAATGCAGCAACTTTCAGTGTTTCGGTGAGATCGGTATATAAATCTCGGTGAGTCCGATTTTAGGTGGCATAGGCATTTACACAGACTCAGTGGTATCGATTTGTAAAACTCGGAGATTCTGACTTTTAGCAGATGGACATGAGGGAGTTGGTCACTGTTTTTCGGCGGTACTGAAATAGAACTTAGTGTCATCGAGAGGTTAGGGTTGGCTTTGGATTCTGTCTATGGTAAAAATCGGTAGGGCTGAATTTGGAAACTCGGTGGAACCAAATTTAGGCTTTGTGTTTTGGACAAAATACTTTTGTCAGAGAATTCATGAGGGGTTTTAGTGGCTAACTCTAAGCACTTGAGCAACGATATCATCATAGATACCTCATCTTCTTTTAATAGTATTGGCTTTCCTATGGACTCAAATGTGTTTTCTCACAAATGCAAAACTGTAGAGTCTTGAAGCTTTTTCCAAATGATGTTCCAAGCATATAGGAGATCTCCTCAGAATCCTTTGTCAACCCATTCATTGAACTCTTCTTGAAATATACTTGGTAGAATCATTAGTCCAATGAAATATATGTTGTTATTAATTACCAAAACCACCTAGGGGCAAGTTGTGCTTTCAATCTCCTCCTTTTTGGCAATTGATGACAACATATAGGTCAAAGCTTTGAAATAGAATATAATCAATGTATATCATCATCGCTTTGAGAAGTATGTGATAACAAGAGGTCACCCTAGATTTGTGGATTATTTTAAATTTGCATTTGAATGCAAATGCACAATTGATTAGGATCGTGGGTCAGTCTTCCATGCCACATAAACTTGGTGGTGCGGATAAATGATATGAATGGATTACAATGAAAATAACACCAAACATGAGTGAATGATCATCATATGTATATCACAGATATAGAAAATAGTAACGAATTTTCAGACAAAAAAAAGATAGGATAAATGTTTTAAATGAGAAGAGCAACCAAAAAGCAACACACTCTCTCTCTAAGCCCTACGATCTATACAACTTCTCCCCTTTAGCAACAAGTTACCAAAAATCTCAAAGGTATAGAGCTAAGCATCACTATGGGCATGATCTCCTCCATGGGGTAATGAAGCTGCTCTGGTAGCCATGGAAGGAGTTTCGATAAGAGTGTTTGCAAATGACTCGGCAGAAGTCCTCTAGGCTGGGAGTTAACACTAGAGGTGTTGAAGGGGGAAACAATCTTGTGGCATCTAGCGTAGACACTGAAGGTCTCGGGTGCTGAATAGGCACATTAGCAGGTCGAGGCTGAGTCCTAAACTGGGTCTGGGCTGGCATTGTGGGGCTCTCATCGTCATTATTTGAGCTAGATGAAGCTACTGCATCTACTTCTTGTTTCAACTGGTTGACCGTGGTGGTCATCTCAGTCACCTTGACATCAATGTCATGAAACTTGGTCTCCACAATCCTCGCAAGAATCTTCTGGTTTAGCAAAAGCTCGATGATGATGTTCTCCATACCCTAAATGGTGCTGATAAGATAGGCCATCTGGTCACTTTTTGTCTTGAACACTAAAGCACAAGTGGCTCTAGTAGACTCTGCCTGGGCCTCAACCTCAATATCTGCTTGTGCAGTGGATGAAGTGGGATGAGATGGATCCATCACCACAACATTTCCCTCAAAATCTGGCTAGATGGGGCAGATGTGGTTGATTAAGTAGATAGAGGCTCTTTCCAACTTTGGAATTAATAAGCATCTGGATGTAGGGAGCATATCCCAAGATCTCTTCTGATCAACAACTGTTCTCTAGATGATATCAACAATCATATCCATCACTCTAATCCTTGTATGACTATCCACATGGTGTAGCATGTTGATGGAATAGCCTCGAATCATCTTCTCGTCACATGACTTGTGCATCAAAGTGTGCCTCATAATAGTATCGGTGGTACTCACACTTGCTTGTAGAAAGTACACATAACTGTTTAGTGATTGGTGTGTGCATGTTGCTCGTACAGTTGTGATTCATCTTAGCTTCAGATTACACATCCAAATCTCCTTCATGCACTTTTGGGGATCCTAAGATCGCAGCCCTCTCATCAACTGTTTAGTGGTATCTAGTGCCTTCGGTCATCCACACAATCTTACCATTAGGATAAAAATGAGCAGTGACATAAAATTGCACGATCATCTCATCATTCCAAGCAGTCATCTCTCTACCAACAAACTCTTCAATATCAATCAATCTGAAGTTCTCATGGACATGGGTAAAGTAATCCTCATTGGATTTGATGTACTTTCAGTCAACATATCTCATGTCACTTACTGTTGAGTTCCTGTCTAGCAGCATAGTCTCATAAAAGTCTTGATGTTCCTTGGTGTGAAATCTGACATCCACAAGGGTCCTTCTCCTCACAACATATGGATCATTGGCTCTCCATATCATGAGGCCTTGATATTTCATTTCCTTCATGTTCTCTGCCACTGGATGGTCATCATTGTGATCTTGCAGCCGAGGTCTTAGCTTCCTCAACAACAACTTCTTCGTCTTCCTCTGCAACATATCTGGAGGTAGTACCGTTGTTCTTTTCAGCAGTAGGAATGTCTCTAGTGGCCTTATTGGGCTTGGAGGCGGCTGGCTTGGTCTTGGGAGCTGAGGGCTTTGTCTTTGAAGTGTACTTGCTAGGCATAGTATCCTTCATGAGCCCCCTTTGCTTGGAATGAGGAGGTTAGCAGTTGGGGCCTCCTCTTCCTCTTCCACCTAACCATCATGATATTTTGGAGTGGAAGGGTGCATAAGAGCTCTAAAAAATCTAGTTCTTTTCCTTTTCTGCACTGACTTCTTAGCCAATGCCTTTGATTTCTTGGAGGTGTTAGGGGCTTCAACAGATTTCATTCCTCCTTTTGGAGCTGACTCAGCAGCTCCCATTGGACGAGTGGTGGCATACTCCTTCCTGAATGGATTCCGTTAGGAAGTATTTCCCTCTGGAATAAAATCTGCATCTTCCTCATCTAAGTTTTTCTTCTTCCTGGCCCTGGTGGAAGCCTTGGGAAGGTCGTGAGAGCTAGGGGTGCCACGGTCTGAAGAGCTAGCTTATGGACTATTGTCTACATCAAGATCTACACTAGGTTCTCTGAAATCATTTTGACTAACCCTCTGAACCTGACATAGCTAAGCACTAGCACTGTGAATAGGTATAGAGGACTAGACAATATGAGCATCATAAAATGTAGAGGTTTTTGCAAAAGTTTGAAATCAAAAAGTTAGTTTTATATTTCTAGAATGTGAGCTTTGATTCAGCTGAGTTTCACATTTTGGAGTCTCCGAGACAAACAACTTCATTAATAGAGACTTGGTCACTATTTTCGGTTTCACCAAAAAGTGACTCGGTCTCACCGAACTTGTTCTCAGAAACCCTAAAACACAAAATCGATGACATCGATAGGAACTTTTGCTTTCACCAAGAAGTTATTTGTGTTGTGGGAATCCCACAAAGGTGACGTTGATTTGTTTCGACTCGATGATGCCAAAACACATAAGGCAAAAACCTAAACCTCAGTTTTCTTGTTCATCTATTTCTACATGAATTTCTCATGGATAGGAATATTTCAAATTGTGGCAAGAAGGGGAATAAGACCTAATGCGCATGAATCACAGGTTAGAGTGCAAGAGGGGTTAAAGATTTACCCTAGTTTGGTGGATCTTCGCTACAGCGCAACGATGGGTGAGATTTCGTTGAGAGTGGTGGACTCCTATGGCGAAGGCGCACGTGACACAATGGAGCTCATCCAGAGATGCACGTGGTGGCAGTAGAGGGGGTGCAGGACTTTTGATTTGAAATGATATTCAAATTATGGACCTACAAGATATAAATACCCTTCTGCCATCGATGACATCGAGACCAAAATTCCGGTTCTATCGAGATGCATAACTACATGTTGAGATAGTAACTTGATGACGCCGATATTTATGAATCAATGGTACCGGGATTGAAAACCTAGATCAACCCTAGTGTTTCAGTGGAACCAAGATGTAAGAGTTGGTTACATCGAGAAACACTTGGGAAGTTTTGGAAATCGGTCCTTGTCGAAACGGTAGCTCCAAGTTTTGCTCACACAGAGAGTCCGATAAGTGCTTGCTAAAATTTTGTGATGAAGCATGAATAGAATTTGAGACGAGAAAGCATAGATAGCTAAAGGGGATACCTAGGCATTCTTGTACATCCAATTGGCCATAAAAATACTGAAAGCCAAAAGAACTACAACTGGATGTCCTCGAATGGATAAAAGTATGCATACCAACATGCTCACACAATAAGATGTCAAATAAAACATGTCAAACATGAATAACCACTCTAGTGTGTACCAAGCACTTTGGCGATGATGAGGTCATCTATATATGAGTATATTAACTTAGGAGGCATGCAAGAATACTTGATTATATGTTATACTCATTGTTTAAGTACAGGTGGGGTTACCACTTTTACATAAAGCTTTTAATGTGTTCACACCTTGTGAGATGCTTTTGCTTAAGTCTTAGAGTAAAGCTCCCCCTTGATGTGATACCCCCTAAGGGGGACAAACTAACCTTAGGTTTTGTCTTTGAAGACTTCATGTAGGTGTTGCAGTACTGGATGCTCACAGTTGATGAAGATCATCTTGAGTTGAGAGAAATCCTTGTTGTTTTGTACTGTTCTCACCTACATGGGTTAGTCCCATACACGGAACAAATACAAGGATATCTACGGACATGGAGTGATAAACATGCATGATGATGATGTCCATTGACTCATTAACTACCTTGTCCCTGGCTTACCAACGTGGGAATTTCTGACTCCTTGAACTATTGCATAAGGTTGGATTTGATTGAAAATAGCTCTTGCCAAAAATGAGTGTGAGTGAACTTTGTTGGCGGCGTCACCCCTCAAGAACTTCTCTAACTCTTCTTCTTGGGCACCCATATCAACTTGATGAGGATGATTGGGGTTGAGGTAGCACTTAATGAGTAGAGCTAGTAGTGGCCTTGGGAACCCACTTGACCATGGCTTGGGATTCTTCTTAAAATGAGTCAATCTCCTCTTGAAGCTTCTCCTTGCCCTTGACCTTGAGATCTTTTGGTGGATGGTCATATTGAGCTTTTCCCTTAGATAGAGTAGGATCATACTTCATCTTGGATTATTGACCTTCTTCCCATTCAAGCCCATTGACACAGAAATAGTGAATACCATGATTCTTCCGGTGCCATCCTTGCTTGCATGCAATCTCCTCAAATAGCTTACTTTTGGTGAGGCTCTTGTAGACAACTTTTTCTATAATTCTTTTCAATAAACCATTTTCTTGCTCAAGTGGAACTTGGCCAAGAGAATCATTAGTGGAATCAATAGAACTACTAGAAGCAACATAATTTGATTAACATTGATATTGGTGCTACTAGATGAAGAAACTTTCTTGCCTTTATTAACAGTTTGCTTAGATTTAACTTGTGGAACAAAAGTACACAAGAGTAATGGTTTGGCAAGATAAGAATAACTCTTCTTTTCAAGATCGTCATGGATAGCTTTAAGAAACTCATGTTCTTGCTCTAAATTTAACTTCTCGAAGTATAACTTATCATGAGTTCTTAGAATCTCTATGTGATCTTCTTGAGTAGATTCATGAGCTAACTTAAGAGTGTTTAATTCTTTACTTAAATGTTCAATCTCCTTCTTATCATTATCACGACCTATCTTGACTAGCCTGATTATTATCAAGTTCATTCCGACTAACATCACTAGTTTTGTCAAAGAGCAAGTCATCATCACCTAGTAAGTCATCCTCATCACTACTAAAGTCAAAGTATTCGGGGTGTGATACCTTGAGGACTTTAGCCATGAAGCAACTTCCAGTTACCTCATTTGGTGACTCAAAAAAATCATAGGATTTGGAATAAACAAGTGCTACTCCAGCAAGACCTTCATCTTAACTATAATCGGAGTTGGAGTGGTAGCTTCTCTCAGATTGGTTGTCGGATTTGGAGCCAGGTACCATTCACCAACATGATCTTGATGTCTTCTTATTGTGTAGATCTTGGTGTACTTGTCTTTATTCCCCGATTCCTTGCTTCTTCAGGAGGATCTGTGTTCATAGAGATCTTCTCTACTCCTCTCTTTATAAGGTGAATCATCTCTGGAGCTTCTTCTTCTAGGTGACTGTTCTCTTCTCTTGTGGGGGGTCATGCACTGATTGGAAAAGTGTCCGGGCCTTCCACAGCTGTAATAATTTGGATCATGAATAGATGAATGCTTCTCTTCATATCTTGAGTTTGATCTTCTCTGTTTGCTTCTATTCTTGTAGAAATTGTTGAATTTCTTTGCCATCAAGCTTATCTCTTCATTGGTAACAATGTTTTCACTTGAGGTTGCGGGAGCGTCACTTCAAGCTTTGCATGCATCACTTAACTTGTTATGGATATCTTATTTGTCTTTGAGTGACATCTCGTGAGCAACAATCCTTCCAATGACTTCTGTATGCTCGAGATCTCTGTAGTTTGCTATCATTTGAATCAATGTGCACAAAGTGTCGTACTTTCCATTCAAGGCTTTAAGGATCTTATTGATGACGAATTTGTTGGTCATCTCTTAACTTTCTAAGCTGACAATATCATCGCTGATGAGAGCAAGCCTACAGTACATCTCTATGACACCTTCACCGTCCTTCATCTTGAACTTGTCAAGTTGACTTTGTAGCACATTCAACTTGGAGTACCTAATGGATTCGGTTCCTTCGTGCATATCAACCAAAGTACCCCAAATTTCCTTTGCACTCTCAAGATGGCTAATCTTGTTGAACTATTCGAGGCATATGTAGATGAATAGATTGTTACATGTTTGAGTGTGGTATTTCATTGTCTTCAATTCTTCCAGAGTCGCTTCACAATCAGGTTCCTTTCCATCACTAAAGAATTCACCTTGTAATCCAACACGAAGAATAGCCCAAACAGTGGGTTATGACCAAGAATATGCATTTTCATTTTGTGCTTCCAACTAGCAAAGTTTGTACCATCAAAATATGGACCTCTACGGTGGTAATTTCCCTCACTAGACATCATACTCTCCTAGTTTGTGAAACTAATGCAATGGAGATGAAAGCTCGGATACCACTTGTAGTATCCGAATTATGTCTAGAGGGGGTGATTAGACTACTTGACCAAAATAAAACTTAACATTTTCCCAATTTTAATAGTTGGCAAGTTTTAGCAATTATACCTAGTAAAAGACACCCTTCATATGCAAGTCTAAGAGTGTAGCAGCGGAAAGTAAATACATGCACATGTAAGTAGAGGGTAGGGATAGGTAGGTAAAACACAAAGATGACCCAGAGATTTTTTGGCGTGGTTCTGATAGGTGGTGTTATCGTACGTCCATGATGATGGTGACTTCAACCCACAAAGGGTAACGACTCTGCGAGTCCATGGAGGGCTCCACCCACAAGGGGCCCACGAATAAGCAACCTTGTCTATACCATCATGGCTTACATCCACGAAGGACTAGCCTCACTCGGGGTAGATCTTCACGAAGTACGTGATCTCATTGCCCTTACAAACTTCTTAGTTCAACTCTAGACAAACTCAAAGGCTCCCAAGTGACACCTAACCAATCTAGGAGACACCACTCTCTAAAAGGTAATAGATGTGATATGGATGATGAACTCCTTGCTCTTGTGCTTCAAAAGATAGTCTCCTCAACACACAATTACTCTCTCACAGATTTGTCTTGGTAGAAGAGATTGGTTGGGTGAAAAGAAACTTGGGGAGGCTAGAAATCAATATTCATATGATTGTAGTGCAATATCTTGATCTCAACACATAAGTAGGTAGTTCTCTCAGAAAATGGATGGGGAAAATGTTGGCTTGTTCTGAGTGCTCTCTCTTGAAACAAGAGGGAGGTGGATGGGACTATATAGGCATGTCCAGAAATCCAACTGTTACAACATTATTTCTCAACTCGGTGGAACCAAAGCAAAAACTCGATTACACCGACTAGTGCAAAATGTGGCAACTTTCAGCGTTTCAGTGAGACTGATATATAAATCACATTGACTCTGATTTTAGCTGGTGTAGGTAGTTACATAGGCTCTGTGGCACCGATTTGTAAAACTTGTAGATTCCAACTTTTAGCACATGGATACCAGGTAGTTGGTCAGTGTATTTTGGCGGGACGGAAATAGAACTTGGTGTCACTAGCAGGTTAGGGTTGGCTCTGGATTCTATCTACGGTAAAACTCGGTAGGGCCAAATTTGTGAACTTGGTGGCACCAAATTTAGGCTTTGGGGTTTGGATAGAATATTTTTGTGGGAGAATTCATGAGGCGTTTTGGTGGCTAAATCTAAGCACTTGAGCAACCAAATCATCACGTATAACTCATCCGCTTTTAATAGTATTGGCTTTACTATGGACTCAAATGTGATTTCTCACAAAATGAAAAATGTAGAGTATTGAAGCTTTCGCCAATTGATGTTCAAAGCATCTAGGAGATCTCCTCACAATCTTTGCCAATCCATGCATTGAACTCTTCCTAAAATATACTTGGTAGAATCATTAGTCCAATGAAGTATACGTTGTTATTATTTACCAAAACCACCTAGGGAGAACTTGTTCTTTCATATGTAATCAACACTACTAGCAACCACATGTACCAATGTGAGGTTTTGAGACAAAGATTGAACACAAGAGATTAACTATAGTTTGAGATTAGATGGTGATGGTGAAGATGTTGAGGAAGATTGGTCCTCCCACGAAGGAGGAAGTGTTGGTGCTAAAGATGGCTTCGTTTTCCCCCTCCCGGAGGTAAGTTTCCCAGCAGAATCACTCTTTCAGAGAGAGAAAGTGCTCATGACCAGATTTTTACTTAAGATGGTGGCAGTTCATACTAAAAGTCCTCCTTTTATTTATTTATTCTAGGTCAGAAACCTTCATATAGCACAAGTTGGGCACTGGAGGCCGCCTGTGGGACCCACAAGTTATCAGGGCATACCTAGGGGGTGGTCACACCCTGTTGCCTTGTGGGCATGTGGTTGGACTCTTGTGGTACTTCTTTTTTCCAACAATTCTTATATATTCAAAGATAAATCTCCATGATGTTTCAGGTCATTTGGGGTCCAGAAAATTTCTAGCTTTTCCATAGCCTTTCATGTCCAGAATTCCAGTTGCCGGTAATTTCCCTCTTTGTGTAAACCTTGTAAAATAAGAGAGAAGAGGTATAAGTATTGCAGCATAAAGTGGAATAATGCTTGAAAACATTATAAATATCAATAGGAAATCATGATGCAAAATGGATGTATCACCACCCCCTCGAGGCTTTTGGAAGAGGCTCTTATCTTCCCTCCTCCTCCTACTCCTCCCTCTCCTCCTCTCTCCCTTAAAAGTGAGAGGAAGCACATGTATCCTTGGACCGAGCATCCGAAGGACCTCGGGCCCGAAGTGTTGGAGATATGCCCTATAGGAAATCATGTATCATGATATTTCCTATATGTTTATGAATAAATATAGTCCTTGAACATTCTCAATGATGTGTATTAACAAGTACGTGACTTGTTTGTGAGACTATACATTGTATGATGACTGTCCTAAATGGTCCCTAGTCGAAAGAGTTGTGTGGACGTGCAACCACCTAGACTAGCATATGATTCAGTGGATGGTCTGGTCTCACAGACCATGTAGCATTGGATGCTAGCCGGATAATATGGACTCTGAAAGATCAGGTTGGATTCGACGTCGTCGAATCCGAGTCGAGATAAGGTCTGAGTTGGACAGACCCAACTATGAGACACAACAATAGTTCATTTTTGAGTCTCTAGTACAACATACGTTTTATGTCCAAAGGCCTGAGCTGGCGCATGTACTCGGGATGGTGACAGACTTGCTTTGGGCCGACCAAATGCTACTCCGTGACTGGGTAGTTACAAAGGTAGGTTTCGGGCTTGTCCAAACCCATGCTGCGAGACGTGATTGAGCAAGATGGGATTTGCCCCTCCGACCAGGATATATATACTTTGGGTCCCTCGGGTGATCTGACCTGGATAAGCATGGCCATGCGATGAGGATTGTGAGATAATACGAATGTTGGTCAGATTTACGTCAACGAGAAAGAGGTTGTGAAACAACAAGGATGACCATGTCGCCTTGAACACGACAATGTATATCGTGTGGCAAAGGGAACAGAAGTATGAAGTACAGGTTCGCCAAACCAGCTTCATATGACACTTGGAGTCGGCACGCCTTGTTAGAGGCGCTACTAACTAGCCGAGTCAGAAGTGGTGTGACTCGCGACCAAGTGAATAAGAACCTAAAGGGTCGAGCACATAAGGGATGGAACACGTGGGCTTCAGGGTCCGTGCGAGGCCCAAGAGTTGACCCGCGTCGTACGCCTATATATAGTGGAGGAGCAGCAATCTTATTGGGTTGATCGCTTCGGCACCATCATTAGGGTTGTGCATGTGTTGAACCTAGCCACCTCCACTCGCCGCTGCCAACTGTGTGATCCGGACCTAGCAGTCTGCCGCACGGTGTTCCTCCTACACGCGCAGATACTATTAGAGGCGATGCACCTGCGCCGCTCCGACGAACGTGTACATGGGATCTAGCAACCGGCAGTTCGAGGGAGACGATTCGTCAACCGGCTGTTCGAGGGTGATCGGACGAGGAGGAGAGGGACCACGCGGCGTGCTGCCCCAACTCTACTTCCGCTGCACGGTGCCGCCCCTCGTCCCTGCATCGTTGGCCGGTGTGCCGCCGGAGGTAGCTGCCCTCTCCGTCGGCCGCCGCCACGTGCTGCAGCTGCCCGCAGCCCCGATCCAGATCAGGATCTGGATACCGAGCCGCCCTCATTGACTAGCGCCCTGGGCCACGCGCTCGCGTTCGTGGGCCGGCCTTCCTACACAAGCCCTAGAGCCAAGGCCAATTGCCCCCTCCGGCCTAGCTCGCTCCACCAAGTGGCTCAAGTGGCTCGAGGTGAGCACCGTCCGCTAAATCCCGCCCTCAGCATCGTTTTCTTATTTTTCGCTCATGCCCTGTTCGGGACCTATTGGGAATTTGTCTAAATACCCTGGTATTTTATAATTCCACATTAGTCATATTTTTTAAAAACGCCTATATCTTTTAAACCATGCATCGGATCGAGACAAGTTTTATATGAAAAACGTGTAGAATTTCGGGTAGATTCAAATTTTCCAATTTGCATGCATATTTAAAACTGTTTAACCTACTGCTTGCATAGATTTGTGTGCTGATCTATTAAGATATTTTATCCTGTAGCTATTTAAGCGTGCATCTGAATTGAACAAACCCAGTAGGTAAAATATTCATGTTGATTGCAACCCCTTGCCATGGATATTAAGAACATTCATTTTTTTGTTTTCCATGTGGGTGGTATATATAATTAGCTAAGTCAGTTTATGTCATATTCTCGCATATATGTGGTAGCATTAGTTTTATTTGTAACCCCACATGTTATATATGTTTTCGGGGTAGAAAAATCCATAGGATTTAACTGGGCATTTATTTTTGTCTTTTGAGAAGTTAGCGTGCATGATATTTTGCCATGTTGCCCTTTTATTTATTTTGTGTGATTTATTCTATGCATGATATGAATTACTTGTGAACATGAGATATTCCCTTGGACATGCATGCTAGCCCTTGGTAATTTTAGTTGCTATAGAAATCCATTTTTAGGTGTTGTTTTTGTGTTGCCAACATGCTAGAAAATAGTGATGATTTGAGATGTTGATCTTTTCTAAGTCTGGAATCTGTAACATTTTGTTGCTATCTTGCCATGCGATTTGCTAGTGATCTACAACCCCTTTGGGGTTGGTGCAATGGAGTAAGTTGTAGTTCTTAAGATTCTCTAGCGTGCTGTTAATTTTCATGCCATTCCATGCCCTGTAGCATATATCTTTACTGCTGCCAATATGTCATGTGGTTAAAAACTGCATTGTCAAAACTGTTATTTTCACTAGTCTGAAACTGTGTGCAACTTGCCATTTTGTGAGTTCTTTTCCTAGTGATCCATGCTTCCATGCTAGTCGTATTTAGTAGGGTGTTGTTGTGCATCTTGCACACTGCTGCCACATGTCTGGTTTGAGCATTTTAGAATTATGTAGCCTTTTGTTTTGGGGTGTAGAACATGCCATGTTGCTGTTTTTGGCAGATTAGAGCTATTTCTTGTTTTGCTTGTAATTGTTGAACCGTTGCTCCACTTTGAACGTGTCATATATGAAGCTTGCTTAGAATATAGTGTAGTTTCATAATATGTTGCTGCCTTCATGGTTTGGAATGCTTGTGGGTGTCATTTGCATACCTTTTGCATTCATGGCATCAGATTTTGCGGTGATCATATCTTTTGAACGGTAGCTCTGTTTGCAATGATCCATATATGTAAATCGACTAGAATGACGCGTAGAAAATGCCTATATAGGTAGTTTCTTTGTGCCTCACCTCTTGCCATGTTAACAACATTTAAAAATTACACGTACCTAAACGAGAGTGGACTAAATATTTGAACGTGGAGTTCCGTCAATATGCAACTCGTTGAATATTGAGCTTCACTTAATGTGTAGTATTTGTTTGTTGTGGTTGTCATGTCGTGCCTTGCATAATTGAACCGGACATGCATCATATGTGTTGTGCATCATATCATGCCTTTGTTGTGGTATTACCGTGTGTTGATTGTTGTTCCGGATTGTTTCTTCTTGATAGAGTGCTGAACTGCTTTGGAGTGTGAGGATCCGTTCGACTATGTGGTTCGTCTGCTTCACGGATTCGTTCTTCTTCCAAGCGGGATCACATGCAAGATGACCATTTCCCTAGATACCATTACTATCAATGCCATGCTATTTGTCTCATTTCTTTCGTTATGTCTCGCTACCTACCACCTATTAATTGTCAGCCTCTCAACATTGCCATGAAACCTTGAACCTTTCTACAACCTAGCAAAGCACTGATTGGCTATGTTACCGCTCGATTAACCATTGTATAGTGTTGCTAGTTGAAGGTGCAGTTGCTTCCATGTGACAACATGGGTTCCTTGTTATATCACCCTACAATTGCTACTTAATTATAATGCACCTATATACTTGGTAAAAGGTGGAAGGCTTGTCCTTCTAGCGTGGTGTTTTGTTCCACCTTTGGCACCTTACTTTCGGCTACCGGTATTATATTCCATAATTGAGCACTCCTAACACGCTCGAGGTTCTTATGGGGACCCCCTTGATAATTTGTTTTAGTTTAAAACTCTTCTCACAAGGCCTAACTTTGGTACTGCATTTGCCTAATAACTAATAAACTTTCACAGGGACCAGTCGACCCACGTGGATAATTAATCAACCCCTGGGCTAGTGCTCCGCATGAGTGTTGGTTCACCCCGGATTTTAGCCAACCCGATGTCTTGCCCATCTGGTCATGCCCTGAGAAAGAGTTACGCGGCTCCTATCGGATCTGTCGGCATGCCTAGCGGCCTTCCTGGACTTGTTTTACCTTTTATGAAATATCTAGTGCATCGGGATTCCGGTGATGCTTTGGGTTATCTTTAAGTTGAGGTTTTCCACTAAGGAATCCGAGGAGGTCACGAGTTTCTTGATTGAGGCTTTATATGCATCTTCTGGTAATTTATGATGGACTAGTTGGAGCTCCCCTGCTGTGTTAAATCTTTTAGAAAGTCGTGCCCACGGTTATATCGCAACTTGGAAACTTTGTTTAACATCCATTTCTAGATAACTTGATGTAAGCTTAATTAAAATATGCCAACTGTGTGCGTAACTGTGACTGTCTCTTCTCGTGAGTTCTGTATCCGGAAGAGGACACGATGGGTTTACGTCTGATGTAAGTAGGAGTTTAGGATCATTTATTTGATCATCAATAGTTTACGTCCGCTATGCGTAGATCATTCACCTCTTTTATTCTTGTACTCGTAAGTTAGCCAACTCAAATAAATGCTTAGTCGCTTGCTGCAGTCTCACCACTTAACCATACCTCACCCATTAAGCTTTGCTAGTCTTGATACCTTTGGAAATGAGATTGTTGAGTCCCCTGTAGCTCATAGATTACTACAACACCAGTTGCAGGTACAGGTAAAGAGTTACTTTGACGTGAGCGCGTTGATTGACCTGTTTGGAGTTTCTTCTTCTTCTTCTTCATCGATCTAGGATGGGTTCCAGGCTGGCAGCCTGGGATAGGAAGGATGGACGTCGTTCTTTTTTCGTTTGTTTTCGTCCGTATTCGGACCCTGCTCTTCTTCATGGTGACTGTATATTGTTGTATTGATGTGAACTTGATGTATCTTTTGCTGAGTGTAAGCAATTCAATATACTCATCTATGTTGTACATGTACTTGTAATGATATCCATTCTTGCAAAACAACGAGATGCGCTTCTATCCCTGTCGAGGCCCTCGTGCCAAAATACGGATAGGATCGGATCTTGGGCGTTACATCATGGGGCCACCGCATTCATTAAGTTGGGAGTTACTACTCTTTGGCCTAACGTAGAAGATCTTGAGCCAAAGGCCAAAGTACGGCTCCACACAAAGAAAAGCCACACACACACACACCATGATGAAGGTGGCGATGTGGAGGATAGAGTTTGGGACCAGATTATGGGAATCTAGCCCATAGAAGAAGAGAAGGCCCCCTAACAAAGGGGTGGAGTGGGAAACCCAAACCTCGTATGAGCTGGGGGGAAAAGATAGCCCGCTCCCCTTGCTTGGGGGTTGAGATAACATTCCCGTGATTCGGAGCCCGGTAGTCGACATTGGAGGTAAGGTAGCCGGAGTTCTCATATCCATAATGTTGGAAATATGCCCTAGAGACAATAATAAAATAATTATTATTATATTTACAGTTTAAAGATAATCGTCTATTATCCATGCTATAATTTTATTGAATGGAAACACAAATGCATGTCTGGATACATAGACAAAACACTATCCCTAGTAAGCCTCTAGTTGACTAGCTCGTTGATCAAAGATGGTTAAGGTTTCCTATCCATATACAAGTGTTTTCACTTGATAACGGGATCACATCATTAGGAGAATGATGTGATGGACAAGACCCAAACTATGAACGTAGCATGTGATCATTTGATTTTATTGCTACTATTTTTTGCATGTCAAGTATACATTCCTATGACCATGAGATCATGTAACTCATTGCCACCGGAGGAATGCCTTGTGTGTATCAAACGTTGCAACGTAACTGGGTGACTATAAAAGTGCTCTACAGGTATCTCCGAAGGTGTCCGTTGAGTTAGCATGGATCAAGACTGGGATTTTTCACTCCCTATGACGGAGAGGTATCTCGGGGCCCACTTGGTAATACAACATCACAAACAACCCTTGCAAGCAATGTGACAAAAGAGTTAGCCACAAGATTTTGTATTATGGAACAAGTAAAGAGACTTGCCGGTAACGTGATTGAAATAGGTATAGAGATACTGACGATCGAATCTTGGGCAAGTAACATACCGAAGGACAAAGGGATTGTTATATGGGATTAACTCAATTCTTGACATAGAGGTTCAACCGATAAAGATCTTCATAGAATATGTAGGAGCTAATATGTAAACCCAGGTCCCGCTATTTGTTATTGACCGGAGAGTGTCTCAGGTCATGTCTGCATAGTTCTCGAACCCGCAGGGTCTGCACACTTAAGGTTCGGTGACATTTTGGTACTATTTAGTTAATGTTGATGATCGAAAGTTGATGATCGAAAGTTTTTCGGTGTCCCGGATGAGTTCCCGGATGTACGAGGAGATCTGGAATGGTGCAGAGGTAAAGATTGATATATAGGAAAGTTGCATTTGGCTTCTCGAAAGATTTCTGGCATTACCGGTAAAGTATCGGGAGTGACGAATGGGTTCCGGGGTTTTACCGGGAGGGCCCACACACCCGGGAGAGGACCTAATAGGCCTAGAGGTGGCGCACCAGCCCCAAGTGGGCTGATGCGGCCAGCCCAGTAAACATATTTTCGGCCAAGGTGCAAAAATAAAAGGAATAGGAAAAAAAGGAAGGAGGTGGCCAAGTAGGAAGGGAGTCCTCCACCTAACTGAATTGGAGGAGAACTCTCCTCCCTTAGCTCGTCCTAACCCTCCTCCTTGGAGAAGGAGGCAAGGCAGCCCTTCCTCCTATTCCTCCTATATATAGTGGAGGTCTTGAGGGAAAACTATAATAGAAAAAGCCACGTGCTTCCCTCTCCTCCATAGATCGTCTCCCTCGTCTAGATTAGTCCGACATAGCTTGGCAAAGCCTTGCTGGATTAGTTCACCACCACCACCACCATGCCGTCCTGCTGCTGGAGAACTCATCTACCTCTCCGCCCCTCTTGCTTGATCAAGAAGGCGGATATCATCATCGAGTTATACGTGTGTTGAACGCGGAGGTGCCTTCCGTTCGGTGCTAGATCGGGATGGATTTCGTGGGACGACTTGCAATTTGGATCACGAAGACGTTCGACTACATCAACTATATTTATTAACGCTTCCCTCTTAGCGATCTACAAGGGTATGTGGATCCGATCTCCCCTCTCGTAGACGATCATCACCATGGATAGGTCTTGCGTGTGCGTAGGATTTTTTTTGTTTCCCATGCAACGTTCCCCAAAAGTGGCATCATGAGCTAGGTCTATGCGTACATGATATCTCGAGTAGAACACATAGGAGTTTGTGGGTGTTGATCTTCAATTTTCTTCCTTCCTTAGTATTTGCTTGATTCAACAGTATTGTTGGATGAAGCGGCCCGGACCAACATTACTCGTACGCTTACGTGAGACCTGTTTCATCGACTAACATGCAACTTGTTGCATACAGATGACTAGGGGGTGTCTATTTCTCCAACTTTAGTTGAATTGGATTTGACCGAGGCGGTCCTTGGAGAAGGTTAAATAGCAACTTGCTTATCACCGTTGTGGTTTTGCGTTAGTAAGATGCGATCATACTAGATACCCGTAGCAGCCACGTAAGATTTGCAACAAATTAGAGGACGTCTAACTTGTTTTGCAGGGTATGATGTGATGTGATATGGCCAAAGACATGATATGATATAACTGATTTATGAGATGATCATATTGTAATAGTTAAATATCGACTTGCACGTCGATGCTATGGCAACCGGTAGGAGCGATAGGCTTGTCTTCCTTTATTTTGTGCTTGGATATGCTTGGATTTATCGCTAGTCAATACCTTTAGTAGTAACATCATACTTAGCACGACAACCTCGATAGCAGCACAATGATGGAGGTCATGGTGTGGCATCGGTGACGATGGATATCATGCCGGTGCTTTGGTGATGGAGATCAAGAACCGCAAGTTCATGGCCATATCATGTCACTTATGATTTGCATGTGATGTTAATCCTTTTATGCACCTTATTTTCCTTACGACGACGGTAGCATTATAAGGTGATCCCTCACTAAAATTTCAAGATACAATTGTGTTCTCGCCAAGTGTGCACCGTTGGGATAGTTCATCTTTTCGAGACACAACGAGATAATCAGGTGTGATAGACTCTTCGTTCACATACAACGGGTGCAAAACAGTTGCACACGCGGAACACATGGGTTAAACTTACCATGCCTAGCATGTACAGACATGGCCTCAGAACACAAGAGACCGAAAGGTCGGACATGAGTCATATAGTGGATATGATCAACATGGAGATGTTCACCATTGAAGCTAACTCAACTCATGTGATGATCGGACTTGAGTTAGTGAATTTGGATCATGTGATGCTCGAATGACTAGAGGGATGTCAATTAGAGTGGGCGTTTATTAGTAATATGATTAACTAAACTCAATTATCTTGAACATAGTATCAGTATTCTTTGCAAAAATTTATGTTGTAGATCAATGGCTAGCGCAGTAGCAACCCTGAATTTTAATGCGTTCCTAGAGAATGCTAATCTGAAAGATGATCAAAGAAACTTTGTTGACTAGGCCTCTAATCTGAGGCTTATCCTCACGGATACCCAAAAGCAATATGTCTTTGATGCACCGCTAGGTGATGAACCACCTCAACTAGCGTTGGCAGAAGTTATGAACGTCTCGCAGACGCGCAAGGATGACTACTCATTAGTTCAATGTGCAGTTTTGTATGGCTTAGAATCGGGACTTCAGAGACGTTTTGATGTAACATCCCGTGTTTAGCTTTCCTGACTAATTAACTTATTTCAAAAATTAGGATCAATTTTTTTTGTGAATGCTTGTGATGCTTGAAGTGACTATTGTTTGGTTGCTTGCTGGTATGTTTGTGTTGATTCTCAATAATTCTTGCTACACTCCAGACTCATCTCCTTAGCCCAAAACTCCTGCCTAATGATCATGCCATGTGTTTAGGACCAGAAATCATTTTTACCAAATATTATTTTCACCAAAAAGTATTTCTTTGAATTAAGCTTTCAAAATCCCACAGATGAGATTTGTGCCACAAGTCCTCAAATTAGGGAAATTATTTTGCACCATTTATTTTATTTGAAACCCATTATCAAAATGACTTCCCAAAACCACCATAATATTATCTGAAAAGTTATTTTTACTAATTTATTTAAATGCCTTCCTGTGAGGCCAGAAATGGTCTTTATGAAGGAAAGTTATTTTTATTGCTTTCAAAATATTTAGGAAAATTTTAGGAAACTCCATGGATATATTTATTCCATATGTATGAGTTTCAACAGATGGTCATGTTCAAAATATTGGGCAAACCCCTCCAAAACCCTTCCTACCTATTTCAATCTTTTGGAATATTTCTATAAGAAATATTCTTATGTCGGGACCCCGATCCTAAGCCATAGGAATCCAGCCTGTAACACATCGCATCGCTTTGTGGTCTCACGCACGGTTAACTCCACGGCTGCAGCCTTACCTTAGCCGGGACCGTTTGCGTCTTTTGACTCACGTATGTGATAGTGTCGCTAGCAATCCAATGTCAAAGAACCCGGATCGACATGTCTAGTCATAAACCAAAGTGGCAGTACCGCACAAGGACAGGCATACATGACCCAACAAAGCAGGTGTCGGTCATCAGCGAATGTAGACGAGTCGTAGCAAGCTACAAGGACTCCATTACATCGCGTGACATTTCCCAAAGGGGACAGACACAGCAGCTAAGAAGGACACATGCCGGTCAACCAATGTGTCCGGAGCAGTAGCGAACTACCAAGGCTCGTTGGATCACAAAGGGGCATTTCCTTGTAAGGAGTGCTACTAAAGTTCACGACTAGGTAATCGAACCCCATACATATCAAGTACGACACACGTACGCATGGCATACCGATATGTATAGATACATCGATGGCATCACAACATAACCATAAACATACAAACTTTATTGAAGAGGCTCGGAAGAGCCACACACATACTATTACACATCAAGGGTCTCATGACCCATGATAGCAGTCATTCAATTACAAGCCAGCGAAAGAGTTATAAACTGTCTGGGTACAGACAGGGCAACTAGAAGGCACATGGCGGGAAGCCAGCATTTGACTCGTGGCTAGACAACTTGCATTTTGAAATTAGTTTTGACAACTTGATTTCTCGCACACGAGTCCACTAACACCACAACAATACACTATCATGGAATCATTCCGTCTCCATACGGAAATGCCGTCCACGACACTCACGCTTATCTTGACAATTTTATGAGTAGCCATTGAAGTTATCTATGAACAACATATGTCTCCAAGTAGTCCATATCCGCGGACGCGGCTATTCGAATAGATCATAACCCTGCAGGGGTGTACTTCGTCACACACGCTCTCGCCACTTATCTCTATGTGCACGTCATGCACCTCGGCAACCTTCAAGCGGAAGCCCAGCGATGGAGTCGGCCACGACCGTTAACCACACTAGTACCTAGTCCAGGTTTATCGCCTATCTGAGAGTAACCCGTACGGAAGTCCGGCCGAGGTTTCCGCCACGGCCTCAAACGATGTGCGCAGGGTTCCCAAGCCCACCATCCGGGTGCCACTTGGTACACCGTGCCACTGCCTACCGCATCACGGCCCACCTCTCAGGTCAGCACCATGCACGGCCTCCAGCATTTCTATAAACACCAGAAACTACTTGCAACTCCTGGACCGAGTACTAAGTGATTAGTAGGCCGAGCGGGGTCATATTTCAGGGCCCAGCATGTGGTAGTATCTAGTCTTGGAATACATACACGGAACTCAGTTCCTAAGGACGGTTCCAATGAAACAACCCGCCATGTACTCCTACACGGCCTTTCACTGGTACCTTTACCAACTCAAGTTCAACACACAACCTTTGCTCACCAAACACGTTCCACAATTCTGTTCATCTCCCAGATGACAGACCATACACAACTCTAAGCATAGCATGCATAGCAGGATAAGGCACATCACAGCTCAAGCAACTACCAGGTATGCTAGGTTGCAAGGTTTGGCTATTTACTGTGACAAGGTTAAGTCATGCAAAGGAAGTGGGTTCAACTATCGTGGCAAAAGCAGTTGAAGCCTTTGATCTTAAATCTAATAAATAGGTGCAGGAGCAAGAAAATGGGAGTTATCGGAATGATCAAAGGGGTTGCTTGCCTTGTTGCTCAGAGGAGGAACGATATCCGTCAGACGGATATTCGGTGGAATCCTGGGGTGCGGAGCCTACCGAAATGAATGGCAACATTCAATAACAATCATATGCACTCAAAATGATTTATGAGCATGGCATAAGAATGCAAGGTGATAAGTTATTATTTTCAACATGTATTAGGTTTAGAGTTGATTTGAATCACATTCGAATAGCAATTCAAACGAGGTATTCTCGGATACCGGTTTAATTGATTCGACCTGATGCTCAGATCAACTTGATGTTAACATGCATGAAATGTCATGTTATGGTACTGATTTGTAATTAGGACAGTGGTGAACATTGTATATATAATGGAATTTGAATATTTTTGCAAATTCCATTTATAAAGTGATTATAAGAATTGAATTATTCCTTATTCCACAATTTAGGGTTCTGTAACTTTTTCAAACATAGTTGAAAATAGCATAATCAGAATCCTTGAATTTTTCTGATACTTTTTCATATATAAATTATTTTCATTGGAGTTACAGATTAATTTTTATGATTTTTACAATTTTTAGCAATTTCCTGAATTAGTTTTTTACTGGAAATTCTAATTATTGCATCAGACTGACGTTAGTAGGTCAGCCGACCTGTTCAGGTCAAACCTGACAGGGGGCCCCAATGGTCAGCCTTTCTGGGACTAATCCCGCGCTGACTAGCCCTAACTACGGTTTGACTTGGCCTTGGGCCCACTTGTCAGTGAGTGATTAGTTGCTAAGCTGCTGGGTTAGCTTTGCCACGTCGACATCCACCGGCGGCGAGGTCGTCCTCGCCAGCGGGGAGCCTCCGGCGACCACCAGCATGGCGGAGGGGCTCGGAAACGGCGCATAGGGGGCCAAATGCTGCGCGGAGAGCACCAGAGGAACGGCACGTCTCCCGCAGCTTCATTTCTGCACTTAGCCGGGGCTGATCTGGCCGGAAATGACGCCGGCGACGAGCTTGGCGGCGGCCAAGGCTCGGGCGTCATCGGGGTCTTTGAATCAGAAGGATCTACGCTCGGTTCTTAGCTGCTACAGCATCTACGCGTCGACCTGGAGCTGCTGGTGCCCTCGGAAGGACGAGCTGATCATCGGAGGGCTACCGGCGACGAGCGGCAATGGCGGTCCTCGTCGGGCTCCGGTGAAACTAGAGCTAGAGGAGGGGATCGACGGGGGAAACTTAGGGGAAACAGCCGCATGCTCACGGGGAGTGCAGAGCAGAGCTTAGATGGCTCGGGGAAGGCCTGGGGGCGACGAATCGACGGGAGAGGTCCGGCGGCCGGACGTGGAAGAGGACGGCGTTGCGGGTGTTGCAGGGCTCGAGGAAGCTTCGGCTTCTGCAGAGATGACCAGGGCGACGAGGCGGAGCTAATGGCGTGCTCTGGGAGGGAATCCTATGGCCAGGGGCACGGGCAGCTCGAGCTCGAGCTCGGCTCTAATGGCGGCAGCAAGGAGGAGGAGGAGATCCGGGAGGAGGAAGAGAACCGAGGCGGGGAATGGATAGGGGAGGCTCTGGGGAGCTTATCCCCGTCGTCGCCAGCGCGAGGCGGCGTCCAGGCAGGCACGCAGGTGCATGGCCGTGCCGGAGGGGGCGGCGGCCACCTCCTGCTGCCTACTGGCGCGAGGGAGGGGACGAGCCAGGGATGGGTCGGGCCAGGCTTAGGCGAAGGGTAAGGTTTTTCCATTTTTTTTCTGTTTTTGCTTTTCTGTTTTGCTAATAATTGTTTTGCTAATTAATTCAGCTCCAAAACAATAAGTAAAAACTATTTTAGACCTCCTGAAATATTTGTTATAATATCCCCAACCATTTCCAAGGTTTTCAACATTTTTGGAAATTTATAGTTTCTGATTTCAAATTTAAAACTTGAAACGAGTAGCCTTTTTCATTTATTCAAAAATCTTAAAGTGTCAAGAAAATAGTTTTCTCCAATGCTCATTTACTTTCATGATTTATCTGAAAGGTTGAACATTTCTTGAGGCCATTTTGGGTTCATTGATTTTGAACTAGTTTGAGATTTCCTTTAATTGAAATGGTGGCTAGGGTTTTGAGTTTTTCCTTTGCCACTTTGTTGTTTTTGTTGAAACTTCTTAGATGCAAATGCAAAGAAGACATGAGCACAATGCTATCTTGCTTAAGGGTTAGGGATGTGACAACTCACCCCCACTCAAAAGAATCTCGTCCCGAGATTTAGAAGTTGTCGGGAATAACGCCAGATATTCAAGTCGGAGACGATCCTCTCTTTCCCAAGTTGCCTCCTTTTCACAATGATTTGACCATTGAACTTTAAGAAACATGAGGTTTCGACGTCGAGTGGTACGCTCAGCTTTATCAAGAATACGCACGGGGTATTCTCGGTAAG
Organism: Hordeum vulgare subsp. vulgare; assembly: GCF_904849725.1. Classification (NCBI taxonomy): domain Eukaryota; kingdom Viridiplantae; phylum Streptophyta; class Magnoliopsida; order Poales; family Poaceae; genus Hordeum; species Hordeum vulgare. Next base: position 139,617,947 of record NC_058518.1, on the reverse strand, counting down.
AAAGGTTATCTTGTAGATCAAGCATTTCGTGGTCCACTTCCCGGATAGGATCCGAGAAGCAACGCGTGAGTTGCGAGACGTGGAAAACATCATGAACCTTGGAAAGATGCGGAGGAAGTTCCAACTGGTAGGCAACTTCTCCTCGTTTGGCAAGAATGCGAAAAGGACCGACGTAACGAGGAGCCAACTTGCCCTTGATACCAAAACGATGGGTACCCTTCAAAGGTGTAACCCGAAGGTAAGCCTTCTCGTCAACTTCAAAGGTCACAGCCTTATGATGACGATCATATTGGCTCTTTTGACGAGACTGGGCTGTTTTCAACTTTTCACGAATAATGCGAACCTGCTCTTCTGCATCCTGGATCATATCAGGGCCAAAGAGTTGCCTCTCTCCGGTTTCTGACCAATTAAGAGGGGTTCGACATCTTCGTCCATAGAGAACTTCAAAAGGGGCTTTGCCCAAGCTTGATTGATAACTATTGTTATAAGCGAATTCGGAGAATGGAAGGCACTTCTCCCAATTCACACCGAACGAAATAACACAAGCTCGGAGCATATCTTCTAGGATTTGATTCACTCTTTCTACTTGACCACTTGATTGAGGATGGAAGCAGTGCTAAAAGATAAGTGAGTCCCCATGGAACTCTGAAAACTTTCCCAGAAGCGAGAAGTAAAGATACTTCCACGGTCCGAGTTAATTTCCAGGGGAACACCATGAAGAGACACTATTCGAGAGATATATAACTATGCTAGCTGGCTAGCTGTTATACTCTCACGAACAGGAAGAAAATGAGCCACTTTGGAAAGACGGTCAATGACCACAAAGATAGCATTATTTCCTTTCTTGGTCTTGGGAAATCCGGTAATGAAATCCATGCTAACTTTATCCCATTTCCATTCAGGAATAGCTAAAGGTTGAAGGGTGCCAGCAGGCCTTTGATGTTCTGCCTTAACTCGACGACAAACGTCGCAGTTAGCAACGAACTCAGCAATTTCTCTCTTCATCCTAGTCCACCAGAACCTCTCGCGTAGGTCCTGATGCATCGTAGTACTACCGGGATGAATGGTGAGAGGAGAATCATGAGCCTCCTTAAGAATTAACTGCCTTAGATGTGGGTTCTTAGGAACCACTAAACGATTCTGGAAGAACAGAACACCTTGATCGTTCATGGAAAATTCTTTAGTGTTTCCGCAACAAATATTCTCCTTGATCCGTGATATTCCCTTGTCACGCTTTTGGCCAGCTATAATTTGATCCTTAAGAGTAGGCTTCGCCACCAGGGTAGAAAGGAATCCTTGAGGAACAATATGAAGATTCAACTTCCGAAAGTCCTCATGGAGATGTGGTTGACCTTGTTGTAGCATCAAATTGTTACAATAAGATTTACGACTTAGTGCATCGGCCATAACATTGGCCTTCCCCGGGGTGTAAGTTATCCCTAAGTCGTAATCCGAGATCAACTCAACCCACCGTCTTTGCCTGAGATTCAAATCCGGCTGGGTGAAGATATATTTCAGACTTTGGTGATCAGTGAATATTTCGCAACGATTACCCAAAAGGTAATGTCGCCAGGTTTTTAGAGCATGGACCACAGCTACAAGCTCAAGGTCATGGGTGGGATAATTATCCTCATGTGGACGCAACTGTCGAGATGCGTATGCAATCACATGACGATCTTGCATGAGAATGCAACCTAATCCTTGTCGCGAGGCGTCGCAATAGATAATAAAGTCCTTAGAAAAATCTGGTGGTAGCAACACAGGTGCGGAAGTCAGGCGTCTTTTCAGTTCCTGAAAACTATGCTCACACTATGGTGTCCACTCGAACTTTTTATCCTTCTTGAGGAGTTCAGTTAGAGGCTTTGCAACCTTGGAGAAATTCTCGACGAAGCGGCGACAATAGCTCGCTAGACCAAGAAAACTCCTAACTTGCTTAACCGATTCAGGTTGAGTCCAATCAAGGACAGCTTGAACTCTCTCGGGATTGACAGCAATACCCTTACCAGAGATTACGTGGCCTAGATAGGTCACTTCTGGTAACCAGAATTCACATTTTGAAAATTTGGCATAAAGGCGATGCTCTCGAAGTTTCATCAATACCAGCCTTAGATGCTCGGCATGTTCTTGTTCATTCTTTGAGTAGATGAGAATATCATCGAGGTATACTACGACGAATTTATCCAAATACTCCATAAAGATTGAATTCATCAGTTGAGAGAAGGTGGCTGAGGCATTGGTTAAACCGAAGGACATGACGGTGTACTCGTATTGGCCATAACGAGTAACAAAAGCCGTTTTTGGAATGTCCCCGTTCTTGATCTTGATTTGATGGTATCCCAACCTCAAATCCATTTTAGCGAAGACTGAGGATCCAGCGAGCTGATCGTACAGGTCGTTGATCCTGGGGAGCGGATACTTGTTCTTAATGGTGACCAGATTAACTGGTCGGTAATCCACAACCATCCGATCCGTTCCGTCTTTCTTCTTGACGAAGAGAACGGGACAAGCCCAAGGAGAAGAGCTAGGACTAATGAAACCTTTGTTCAATGCCTCATCTAATTTCTTCTTAAGTTCGGCTAGCTCCAGGGGTGCCATCTTATAAGGTCTTCTGGCTATTGGGACAGTTCCCGGAACAAGATCTATCACAAACTCTACATCTCTGTCAGGTGGAATTCCTGGCAGTTCCTCTGGAAAAACATCCGGGAAGTCACGGACTGCCAGAATGTCTTCAAGTTCCGGAAGAGGGTTGGCATTTAGGGAATAGAGCTGGCATTTGGCAACTCGAGTAGAGACATTTACTATCTCACCCGAGGAATGGGTAAGCTGGACATTTCTAGAGTGAGTATCAATCTTGGCATAGTGAGCTGACATCCATCCCATGCCCAAGATGATATTAATATCCGAAGATTTCAATGCTATCAATGAGGCTAGAAAAACTAGCCTGTCTACTAGAATTTCATTGTCATAGGTTATCCTAGAGGTTTGCCATTTACTACCAGGGGTTTGGACGACCAATGGGATTGGCGTATCACAAAATGACATGTTATGCAACTGTGCATAACTTTCTGAAATGAAGGAATGAGAAGACCCAGTGTCAAAGAGAACGGACGCTGGGTGATGATTAACAAGAAGCGTACCCAGCATGACGTCGGGATCCTCTGCAGCTTCTTCTGCTGACACATAGTTCACACGGCCACGTGCAGGAGTTGGCTTCACGTAAAAAGCTTTGCCTGACTTGGCCTGCCCGACGGACTTTCTGGGTTGCTTGACACCCACATTCTGAGGACACTCACGGGAATAATGCCCTGGTTCTCTACACTTGTAGCATATCACCTGGTTGGCACGTGGTGCAGCATTGCTAGCTGGACCACCATAAGCTTTTGCTGGAGGGTTGGCCTGATTCGTCTGAGGCGCCACGTAGGATGGCCTCAGAGTGTATCTTGGTGGCAGAGAACTGTTTGGAACCCACAGCCTGCGTTTTGGAAACGCGGAACCAGAAGACGAGCCAAAGTCACGGGAGTGCTTCCTTGTGGCTTCGAAGTCAGTATGACCAGTCTCCGCACTGATCGCCTTGTTGACTAGGGCTTGAAAACTTCCACACTCATGGAGGCGCAGGTCACGACGGAGCTCAGGGCTCAGACCCTTACGAAACCTTGCTTGCTTCTTGGCGTGAGTAGACACCTCCTCTGTTGCATAGCGGGCGAATTTACCGAACTCGCGGCTATAGGCATCCACAGACAACTTGCCCTGAGTGAAGGCACAGAACTCCTCTCTCTTTCTGTCCATCAGGCCCTCTGGAATATGGTGCAGACGAAAAGCTGCACTGAAGTCTGCCCACGTGGCCACTGGTTCAGCGGGACGCATAGCTTCAAAATTCTCCGACCACAGATTGGCGGGTCCCTCCAGGAAATACGCCGCAAAGGTCACCTTGTCGACCTGAGACACATTCGCCGAGCGAATCTTGCGTGAGATGCTGCACAGCCAGTCATCAGCGTCGAGGGGATCGACGGAATGATGAAACTTTGGAGGATTCAGCTTCACAAAGTCACTGAGGGACACTTCAGCATTCCTAGGCTGTCGAGCCGTATTCTGCTCAATACGCTCTAGCACTCGGTTGGTCTCCCTTTTGTTTCTTTCTGCCTCAAGCATCACTTCTACCAGAGAAGGTGGGTGAGGCAGGTCTTCCTGCGACGCTTGACTACCCTCACCTTGCTCATGAGCAGGGGCACGGTTCAACCTGGTGAACACCATCCTGAAAAACAAACTCATAGCTTAGACCAATATCATATCAATACTAGCTATGGATTAAGAATGTACTGAACACACGGAATGCGGAAATGAATATCCGAACAGCATGGTAACAAGCAACCGCTATATATACACCATGGTTCATACACACCCTTACATAGTTCAGTACACCCTTAACCGAAGAGCAAACTAATGAAATTGTGAAACTACTCATCAGAGGCTTACAAGCTTCCTATACATTATTTATCTAGGCCTCCGGAATTCATTTCACATTACTACCATACTTCACAAGTCACGCAGGACTGTGAACGTACGGCTACTACCATACTATCCTTCCGCTCACAGCTCAGGCATCCGCGTAAAACATCTCATAGAGATTGCCTCCATGACCTGGAAGCTCAACCTGCGGATCAGGAAACACTCTAGCCTGAGATCCCTGGGATCCATAAGGACACGGATGTGGCCTTGGTCCCCTGACTGGTGGTAAGAGGGGTCCCCGAAGAGGTGTGACTCCTCCTATAGCTGGCCAGTCAACGTGGGCCGGAAGATGGGTTCTAACAGGGTTCAGCATCTCCATCTCTCCATACCCTGTCTGCACTACCCGTGCCAGCTGCGTCAAAGCTGTCCACAACCGGGCACGGGTAGCATAAAGCTCCATGCGGAGAGCACGAGCATCCCTGTCTCTGTTCTCTAGCATCTCAATAGTGGACTGCAGTAGTGGATCCTCCATAGAAGAATCAAAATAGACTCCACTGAGGTATCCCTCTTCACCAGACTGAGAGGCCGAAACATAGCAGAACTCTGAATTCTGCAGCAGTGCATGTCTTGCTCTCATAATAGTCAGCATTGAATAGGCAGCATCCTGTACTGCCATGTCAACGGTGACCCCCAACCCATAGGACCAATGGATTGGCTTCTCAGCTCCACGGTAGTCCGGAAATACCCTAACAGTGCAGATGTACTGGCTCTGGTTGAAGTCTCGGTACTGTTCCTCCAGTGTGTACTCGGGGTACCAGCGGTAACCGCACACCGACATCACCCTGACCAGCATGGCCGTATGACCCGGTACGTCAATGCACCTGGTCAGACGTACCACCTGACGAGAAGGACGGCCAGGCATCTGTAAATAGAGAGTAATGCAAAAGCATTAGAGCTCTGAATGCAAAATTGGGCAGCATAACGGCTGTAAATGCTCAAAAACAAATTTTGAGACAACCCAAAAAAATGGAATAGCGTAACCACTCAACTATCAAGTTCAACTCTCTGATCATCAAACTTACTTCCTGCTTCCTAGGAATAAAAGAAACCCAATATCTCTAGACCCGTAGTCCTATAATCTATCGATCGGAAACATGAGCCTAGGAGAAGATGAGTAACCTAGTCCTTAAATCCCGCAGAAAAGACGAGGATGACCAGAATAGAATATCTTGAGAATAGAACAAGAGTGTTATGTTCCCTTCCACAAACAATTCCCTTATATATAACTAAGAAATTCTAGACTCAGCTTCGACCAGTTTGGCTTAGTAATCCTACAGTCAGTCAGGCTCTGATACCAACACTGTCGGGACCCCAATCCTAAGCCATAGGAATCCAGCTTGTAACACATCGCATCGCTTTGTGGTCTCACGCACGGTTAACTCCACGGCTGCAGCCTTACCTTAGCCGGGACCGTTTGCGTCTTTTGACTCACGTATGCGATAGTGTCGCTAGCAATCCAATGTCAAAGAACCCGGATCGACATGTCTAGTCATAAACCAAAGTGGCAGTACCGCACAAGGATAGGCATACATGACCCAACAAAGCAGGTGTCGGTCATCAGCGAATGTAGACGAGTCGTAGCAAGCTACAAGGACTCCATTACATCGCGTGACATTTCCCAAAGGGGACAGACACAGCAGCTAAGAAGGACACATGCCGGTCAACCAATGTGTCCGGAGCAGTAGCGAACTACCAAGGCTCGTTGGATCACAAAGGGGCATTTCCTTGTAAGGAGTGCTACTAAAGTTCACGACTAGGTAATCGAACCCCATACATATCAAGTACGACACACGTACGCATGGCATACCGATATGTATAGATACATCGATGGCATCACAACATAACCATAAACATACAAACTTTATTTAAGAGGCTCGGAAGAGCCACACACATAGTATTACACATCAAGGGTCTCATGACCCATGATAGCAGTCATTCAATTACAAGCCAGTGGAAGAGTTATAAACTGTCTGGGTACAGACAGGGCAACTAGAAGGCACATGGCCTGACTATACTACAGAGCCGACGTAGGGCCAGATCGTAGCTGGGACACCAGCTACTCGGCGTCGTCGATGTCTACGAAGAACCCTCCATTAGGGTCCTTAGCAACCTCTGCAACATTTATTAAGCAAACATGAGTACGAAGGTACTCAGCAAGACTTTCGGAGAACTAACTACTCATGCAAGGTATCAAAAGGTATTGTGGGGTTTCATGCGGGAAGCCAGCATTTGACTCGTGGCTAGACAACTTGCATTTTGAAATTAGTTTTGACAACTTGATTTCTCGCACACGAGTCCACTAACACCACAACAATACACTATCGTGGAATCATTCCGTCTCCATACGGAAATGCCGTCGACGACACTCACGCTTATCTTGACAATTTTATGAGTAGCCATTGAAGTTATCTATGAACAACATATGTCTCCAAGTAGTCCATATCCGCGGACGCGGCTATTCGAATAGATCATAACCCTACAGGGGTGTACTTCGTCACACACGCTCTCGCCACTTATCGCTATGTGCACGTCATGCACCTCGGCAACCTTCAAGCGGAAGCCCAGCGAGGGAGTCGGCCACGACCGTTAACCACACTAGTACCTTGTCCAGGTTTATCGCCTATCTAAGAGTAACCCGTACGGAAGTCCGGCCGAGGTTTTCGCCACGGCCTCAAACGATGTGCGCAGGGTTCCCAAGCCCACCATCCGGGTGCCACTTGGTACACCGTACCACTGCCTACCGCATCACGGCCCACCTCTCAGGTCAGCACCATGCACGGCCTCCAGCGTTTCTATAAACACCAGAAACTACTTGCAACTCCTGGACCGAGTACTAAGTGATTAATAGGCCGAGCGGGGTCATATTTCAGGGCCCAGCATGTGGTAGTATCTAGTCTTGGAATACATACACGGAACTCAGTTCCTAAGGACGGTTCCAATGAAACAACCCGCCATGTACTCCTACACGGCCTTTCACCGGTACCTTTACCAACTCAAGTTCAACACACAACCTTTGCTCACCAAACACGTTCCACAATTCTGTTCATCTCCCAGATGACAGACCATACACAACTCAAAGCATGGCATGCATAGCAGGATAAGGCACATCACAGCTCAAGCAACTACCAGGTATGCTAGGTTGCAAGGTTTGGCTATTTACTGTGACAAGGTTAAGTCATGCAAAGGAAGTGGGTTCAACTATCGTGGCAAAAGCAGTTGAAGCCTTTGATCTTAAATGCAATAAATAGGTGCAGGAGCAAGAACATGGGAGTTATCGGAATGATCAAAGGGGTAGCTTGCCTTGTTGCTCAGAGGAGGAACGATATCCATCAGACGGATATTCGGTGGAATCCGGGGGTGCGGAGCCTACCGAAATGAATGGCAACATTCAATAACAATCATATGCACTCAAAATGATGCATGAGCATGGCATAAGAATGCAAAGTGATAAGTTATTACTTTCAACATGTATTAGGTTTAGAGTTGATTTGAATCACATTCGAATAGCAATTCAAACGGGGTATTCTCGGATACCGGTTTAATTGATTCGACCTGATGCTCAGATCAACTTGATTTTAACATGCATGAAATGTCATGTTATGGTACTGATTTTTAATTAGGACAGTGGTGAACATTGTATATATAATGGAATTTGAATATTTTTGCAAATTCCATTTGTAAAGTGATTATAAGAATTGAATTATTCCTTATTCCACAATTTAGGGTTCTGTAACTTTTTCAAACATAGTTGAAAATAGCATAATCAGAATCCTTGAATTTTTCTGATAGTTTTTCATATATAAATTATTTTCATTGGAGTTACAGATTAATTTCTATGATTTTTACAATTTTTAGCAATTTCCTGAATTAGTTTTATACTGGAAATTCTAATTATTGCATGAGACTGACGTCAGCAGGTCAGCCGACCTGTTCAGGTCAAACCTGATAGGGGGCCCCACTGCTCAGCGTCTCTGGGACTAATCCCGCGCTGACTAGCCCTAACTGCGGTTTGACTTGGCCTTGGGCCCACTTGTCAGCGAGTGATTAGTTGCTAAGCTGCTGGGTTAGCTTTGCCACGTCGACATCCACCGGCGGCGAGGTCGTCCTCGCCGGCGGGGATCCTCCGGCGACCACCAGCATGGCGGAGGGGCTCGGAAACGGCGCACAGGGGGCCAAATGCTGCGCGGAGAGCACCAGAGGAACGGCACATCTCCCGCAGCTTCATTTCTACACTTAGCCGGGCCTGATCTGGCCGGAAATGACGCCGGCGACGAGCTTGGCGGCGGCCAAGGCTCGGGCGTCATCGGGGTCTTTGAATCAGAGGGATCTACGCTCGGTTCTTAGCTGCTACAGCATCTACGCGTCGACCTGGAGCTGCTGGTGCCCTCGGAAGGACGAGCTGATCATCGGAGGGCTACCGGCGACGAGCGGCAGCGGCGGTCCTCGTCGGGCTCCGGTGAAACTAGAGCTAGAGGAGGGGATCGACGGGGGAAACTTAGGGGAAACGACCGCATGCTCACGGGGAGTGCAGAGCAGAACTTAGACGGCTCGGGGAAGGCCTGGGGGCGACGAATCGACGGGAGAGGTCCGGCGGCCGGAGGTGGAAGACGACGGCGTTGCGGGCGTTGCAAGGCTCGAGGAAGCTTCGACTTCTGCAGAGATGACCAGGGCGACGAGGCGGAGCTAATGGCGTGCTGTGGGAGGGAATCCTATGGCCAGGGGCACGGGCAGCTCGAGCTTGAGCTCGGCTCTAATGGCGGCAGCAAGGAGGAGGAGGAGATCCGGGAGGAGGAAGAGAACCGAGGCGGGGAATGGATAGGGGAGGCTCTGGGGAGCTTATCCCCGTCGTCGCCAGCGCGAGGCGGCGGCCAGGGAGGCACGGAGGTGCGTGGCCGCGCCGGAGGGGGCGGCTGCCACCTCCTGCTGCCTACTGGCGCGAGGGAGGGGACGAGCCAGGGATGGGCCGGGCCAGGCTTAGGCGACAGGTAAGGTTTTTCCATTTTTTCTGTTTTTGCTTTTCTGTTTTGCTAATTATTGTTTTGCTAATAAATCAGCTCTAAAACAATAAGTAAAAACTATTTTAGACCTCCTGAAATATTTGTTATAATATCCCCAACCATTTCCAAGGTTTTCAACATTTTTGGAAATTTATAGTTTCTGATTTCAAATTTAAAACTTGAAACCAGTAGCCTTTTTCATTTATTCAAAAAGCTTAAAGTGTCAAGAAAATAGTTTTCTCCAATGCTCATTTACTTTCATGATTTATTAGAAAGTTTGAACATTTCTTGAGGCCATTTTGGGTTCATTGATTTTGAACTAGTTTGAGATTTCCTTTAATTGAAATGGTGGCTAGGGTTTTGAGTTTTTCCTTTGCCACTTTGTTGTTTTTGTTGAAACTTCTTAGATGCAAATGCAAAGAAGACAAGAGCACAATGCTATCTTGCTTAAGGGTTAGGGATGTGACATCTTAATAAATTCTAGTAAAATTCCAGCAAGTCACATATGATATGTTTGATGATCTTGCCAAGTTTCATCTCAATCCAAATTGAGTTGACTCCCCTAATTATTCTAAAACCCTATCTGTTCAGATCCAAATTTGAGCAACACTTCATTGTCAAGTGTCTCCAATTGTGCTCAAATTTGGTGGACATGTTCTCATACTCCAATAATGCATCCATGCCAAGTGGTGCATCAAGAAGAATAGAAGAACATGTCCCAAGCCCTTCAAAACCCTCTCTGTTGATTTCTCACTTTGGGAAATTTTACATTATAAAGTTTCTCCAATTGACCCCAAACTTTTTGGGCATGCCTTAAAACTCAAATAATGCCTCCACATCAAATACTGGATTTGTGGGAATTGATTTGAATAAGATTGTAAGTAGAAAGCTATTTAAGCCCATTTCAAGGGTTTTCCAAGTCTACCTTGGAAACCTTCTCCACCAAATGGTGTCCAAGCTTATTTTCATCTATTATTTGATCCTGTTAAGTTTCATATCCATCGAAGTCCATCTGATTGCTCTTCCACTCATCGAACACCTTGTGTGCATTCACTTTATTGGCTACTTTGGCCCCTTCCACTTTAACCCTTGAGCTCAACTTTTTACCACAGCTTCATATAGTTACATTTTCCCTCCAGTTACATTTCCATGGCCACTGGTAAATTATTGGAGAGAGGCTCCATGTAACTATTCCTCATTTTAACCTTGGAATCCCCATTTTTACCCCTCTTGACCCACTTCTGTTTAAGCCAAAGGCCCCACTTCTTGCCAGAGGGTCCCTAGCAACCCAAAGCATTGTTTAAAGCCAAGAGATGGCATGCTCTTGTGGAGAAAATGAGCAGCACATCCTCAATTTGAATTGTGGCTGAAATGTAGCTTTGTACAGCAAGTACTATTTACCCTTATTTGGTTGAGCTGAAATTTTGCATTGGTGTAGTCTTTCCATACCAGATGCTCCAGGACATGGTTTCACCTACCATCCGTTCCTGTGAAAACCACTTATGCCAGCCCCAAGCTGTTGCTGCAAACTTAATCAGTGTTCAAACCTATTCAAACCAGCTCCATCTCTGTCCAAACTTCACCAATGCTTAGTAGAATGCATGCCCTGCATGCATGACATCTTGGCCTGGCCAAGGGGTGGCCCAGGACACCAAGTGGGGTGGTGACCACCTCCCTGGCATGCAAAAATGGTGCTCTGCACCTTGTCTGTTTCTTCCAGGCCGCTTTTAGCCGTTGCAACTTGTCTGAGCATCTCATGGGACCTCTCCTTGACTGGTCCAAGCCATTCCCATCGTCATCTATCTTCCAAGACCTTCCAGGGGTGCGTGACTTCCATGCACAGAGAGATCTAGAGGGCTCCCAAGCTCTCTCTCTTCTCCCTCTCTTATCTCCTCTTCCCCAAGTCGCACTTGATTCGCTCTCTCTTGTGCATGTCCTGGGCTTCCCCTTTTCGAGCCCTGCTCTCCTCCCAAGCCCCCTCTTCTTCTTGCCCCCTCCAATGGCCGAGGCTCGTGCCCTCTGGGCCCTTCCTCCTCCTTGGCCAGCGTGGACCTTCCCTCAGCCTCTTCCCTCTCATCCCTAGCTCCTTTCCCGAGGCCCCATGACGTCGCGTGACCGAGGCCGAGCATGGCGCAGCCTCCTCCGCAGCCGCATCGTCCGAGGGCTCCAACCCTCTCCCTCGCCCCCAGGGCATGGGACAGGGGCGGTGCGACCTCCTCACGCCAGCAGGGGAACCAGCCGTCGCCAGGAGAAGCGGTGGCAGCCGGGGCGGCGCGGGCTCTGGCCGGATCATGCCTGCCTCTCCCCTGCCCGAGTGGGAGGAAGGAGAAGGGCATGACAGGAGGCCCCTCCTGTAAGCCTCTCGTGAGCCGGCCCCAGGCGGGTAAATGGTGGTGCCCCGCCATTTTCTGCCTTCCCCGTGCTGAAGGCGCATTATCGTGAATATGGCTCATGTTGTTCAGCTTGACGGTGGATAGGAAAGTTGGGCCGGCCCATCTGCCTAACTAGCACCTGCGCGCGCATAATAGCCTGGGGAAGAAACCCTTTCCATTATATTTTATTATAAAGATTCATAAATCCATATAACAATCATTCTAACTCCAAATTGTTTGATTCAAACTCCTGCACGTTCCTAAAATTCACGGCTATCCAAATATGTGCTTTGCACATTTTTCCAAGCAAACCTTTCTGTGGTGTTTTTATTTAAATCCAAGTCTGGATAATTTAAACCCCACTTTGTGAAAATCCTTGAGGATTAAAATCAACTCCAATTGGAGTGAATCCAATTTCCACAGACTTATTTATATCGTGCCCCATTTTTGAAGCCTTGGTCAACATTTTTATCAGGCTTTATTCTGTTATATTAAATAAATAGCTTCCTATTCTATTTATTCCATATTATAGAAATCCTAGAATATTCATTTCAACTGCAAATCGAGTGAAACAACTTCCTAAATAATTCTAAGTTGTTCTCTATTAAATGAGTGCCTCCACTCATTTTTATCATAATAGTTTCTGTGAGCTTCATAAATAACCCCCTCCTCCTTCTTTCCTCCATTCAGAAATCCCAGATTATCCAAACCTCCTATGGAAAGATTCGGGTATTTTTCTTAAGACCAGAGAGGTCCAAGAAAAATACAACTTCTATTTATGTAGCACTTTTATATCTGACTGATGTGTGGCTTACCGTGGTTGTTTCCAACGATAGTTGACGGGTAGACGAAGTGCTTGGAGCTGGAGCGGAAGACCTGGAAGACCCCGAGGGCTTATTTGAGCAAAGGCAAGTAGCCCTTTGACCATGACTGAGCATATGTTATATTGCATGCTAGTGTACCAAAACATTTCCGTTGCATAAGATCATAAGTGTCGGTAAATCATTGAAGTGATGTTACCGATGGCTCCTCCGGAGCACATGCATTAAGCTTGATCCTACCACGTATGAGGGTCATGATATTATCATGTTGACAAGTAATACTAGAATAAATAGCATGAGCATGATGTTGGTATAAATCAAAGATTTATGAAAACCCCGTCGGGTGCCACTAATGCCCGACGGTGATGATGAGTTAGGTGGACACTTTTGGTGAAGTGGCGCACCGAGTATTTTGAGTGGGTATGGTTTCGGAAATGGGATTAGATTTATGATGTGTTGACCGTCCCAACCTTACCGGTACGACCATGTTACCCCTTTATGGGATGGGGCTTTGTTGATTACTCTGGTCGGTGCTAGCAAAGAGCCACATTACTAGTGGCGGGAGTGATGCCTGGTCACTCTCGTGATGGGGTCGTGCCAGGTAGGGCGACTATGCCATTTTTATGAGTTCCAAGCACACCGTTGGTCCCTGCATGGTTGATACTGTCCAGAGTCGGTGCTCGTAAGACGTACAACATGTGGGCTGGGTACCAATCGAGTGGACCTGTTTGTCTAGTATCGTTAGGGGAAAGGCATTGATCGGGTACTTACCTCGGGTATGTTATATACCACGAGTCGTGGATGACACAAAAGTTTCCCGGATCTCGTGGGTCCAGTGTACTACCTCTGCAGAGTGTAAAACTATTCGAATAGCCGTGTCCACGGTCAAGGACAGTTGGGTAATCCTGCTTAAACTACGTCCAGTCGTTTCTGCATAAACCAAGTGTGTGTGAGTTGTGATGAAAGGAGTTGTTATGAAAGTAATGATATGACCATGTTTGGTGACTTGGCATATAGGGTGAACCTAGATGGTTCAGCCCTCAACAGATATATTGATATCTGTAACCTGTTCTTCAAAAGTAGTTCTTAACTTATGATGCATCCCTGTGATCATGTTTATTTACCACCAAGAGATATCCACCAAAGATGCATGTTATTGTTATCCTTCACTTTCAATCCCCGTGGGAAACTTGGAAGGAAGCAACCTTTCCAAGCAATCACCCCCGTGTTGAGGGATAAAGATGACAACTCTACGACTAGACGACACCAACAGAAGTACCTCCATGAGGAACAAGGACATCGAGGCCCGATGATGGTGACACCCTCGACACTGTGTTCGGGGTGGTTCCACCTTCACCTACGATGATCAGGACATAATATGTGCAAGACCATGACCTACATCGCTAATAGAGTGACCCTGTCAACATTAAGGTTGTGTCGACTACCACCGGTGGATGCGAATCTCGCCATTTGGTCCGCCTCACCTTGGTGAGCAAGAAAACGGTTCTCTTCATCCCCCGCTCTAGGTGTCGATATCGCGATGAGTATGACTGATAGGTCGGAACTCTATCGTGCCTTGCTGATGTCATTGCACAAAGGTCGTCTACTTGAGACTCTCGAAGCCTCGGAAGACAAGAAGACAATGACAAGATTATGAGGACAAGGAATACCCTGTCAATGAAAACCATGAAGAACCACCTTCGTTAGCAACTCCCCAGACAAGAAGACATCAAGAGCTCTTTACAACTCAATCGAGTTGCTTCGGCGAGCAACAACAAGAGGCGTGATAACACCATGAGAAGGTCCAGAAGACTTAGCAGACTCCTCCCCGGAGTATGAAGCAAGCACGACTGTCGAGTCCAAGAACCCTAGGTCAGGATGAGTCGTAAATCCCCTACGCGAAGTCGAGTCCGTGAAATGGTTCGGATGGACCATATTGTGTGTTGTTTGCTTTTGTTGTTTCTGCTTTGATATAAGTCGCACTTCCTCTAAGCAACAAGCATGCGGTTATATCCCCTGTCTTATCATGATGTTTGCAAAGATTATGGCACTTGTTCGAATTGACTTTCCAACGCTTGTTTGATTGCACTAAAACACCTTAGACACTCCCCTCTGTGCTACTCTCTCTTACTCTCTCACCCCTCTCGACAATGGAAGACCACCAAGACAAGATGCAGCAAGAATCCACTTCGAAGGACGGCTGACACAGAAAACACTGATTATATCATGCTTAACCACACGCAACCCCTAGGTGTTATGCCTCCCTCAAGATCGGAAACCCTCTCTAGACCAGGCTAACCTCTACAAGCCTTTCTGGTTCAAATTTTCTGGTCATGTGTCTGGTACACGGACTTGCCGGAACACCTATAGATCCCCGATAAACCCCGCATAGCACCAGGTTCCTTAGGGAACGAGTGATCGCAGTGAACAAGTATCCTTCCTTCTCAAGCTAGCACATAACCCTGATGCTATAAGTAGGTCCGTTCTCTGATATAAGAGTATTAGACTAAAGATTGATGTGATGATGATAGTTGTCTTGAAGATACAACTAGATTATCTTGGTGCATCATAAGACCCTCATAAAGCAGGTGAATTTGGTGGAACAAGTTGATATAGTAGCATAACCTACATATTCCTGGAGTAAGATTGCATTTAGTGGGACGATTTGATCACGAGCAATTAATTCTTGGTGGTATAATTGACTTTATCACGTAGCTGACATGGTTTGATGATTTTACCGTAATGACTTAGAATATCGAGTAAGAGTTCTTATTGGACTTGACTCTTGGATTTAAATAGGTAATCTTAATACAGTGTCGATGATGACATAGACCACATGGTTCGAAGTAAATTGGATTTAGCCTGATAATCTCGATCGTGATACCATGTTACTCGGTGGATAGTGAGTGCGTATACTTGGAGTTGTAAAATTGATTTACGAACCTATGTGGACTGGCCTTGGAGATTACATGGCCATGATATTGAAGTTGGTGGATATACTATAACATAATCCTTGCAATAATATGTGGATTATGAGGACTCTAAGAGATTATGTAGAACCCCATCAATATTCGATTTGTAGGAGTGATAGGTCCAATAATAATTAATCGGATTGATGGTTCACTTGATCGGATTCATAGAAAGGAAACAAGATATTGGATTGGTATACTATGAGTTTCCTTAATATAGTAATGCATTACCCTGTCCATGGAATGATCTAGCTGGACATTTGGACTTGTGGTGTCTTAAGTTCAATCTTAGGAGCTGGTATGTGTCCCCGAGGTTCTTAATTATGAATGCATGTGCATCGTAGCTACACCATACTTGTAGTGTTTGAGTTTAGGTCTCCCCTCAACCCCGGAGTTGATTAGCCTAAGTAGTATGGATTTGACCTATGTGAGATGGTATCTTTGATGAAATAGGGTGATTTTGTACCGAGTTAGAGGTCGGACTATTGGCATCCAAGGAAATGTGCTTAGAGATAGGATGATAATTGTTCACCCATATCCTAAGTTCCTTGAGACCCTAAGCTTCACCAAGCCACAAGATGAACGGATTACGACCATAGAAAACGACTCTAAGTCATTGGAATATGGCCCGTACTCCGCCCATAGTGAGATTTCGTTCCCCTCACCTGTCTCATGAGCATTATGCTTATGTGATGCTTGGGGACACTATGTTGTTCTCCTCGCGGATAACAAACTAATTAGCCCGGTAAGAGGAAGAACACCTTAGTCATGTTTGGACGAGCCCCGGGAACGCCGATCGTTATGCCTCTTGAAGGTACAGTGTTATCTCGAGAAGGTGGGCTTCTCGAAGCAACGCCAAGATAGAGCAAGTATATCCTACTCAAGTCAAGACGAAGAACCGCCATGGTTGGGAAGCCACGACTATCACGGAGAAGCAATAGAAGCCAACTACCGAGCGTGCACTGACTACATCAACAACGTCAAGAAGCATCGATGATTCAAGACGATGAAGCCTTTGGACAAGCGAGAGAATCAGACGGCTTCTTCTCGGTCCATATCAAGGATGAGATTCTCAACTGGCTCATGATGGAAGCCTGCTAAAGGTGATTCACCCGCTTGCCGAGTCGCAGACCTTGGGAGTGGACGACTGGTCTATACTCTTGAGCTAGCCAGATCATCCAGAACCCCTTGCAAGCCTTCTAAGACAATAGTATCGTCCTAAATACCGAGCCTCCGAGCTTAAGTGTCGGGACCCTGATCCTAAGCCATAGGAATCCAGCCTGTAACACATCGCATCCCTTTGCAGTCTCACGCACGGTTAGCCCCACGGCCGCCACCTTACCTTAGCCAGGACCGTTTGTTCCTTTTGGCTCACGTATGCATTTGTGTCGCTAGCATTCCAATGTCAAAGAACCCGGGTTGACATAACTAGTCATAAACTCAAGTGGCTCAAGTGTACAGGGACAAACATACATAACCCAGCAAATCAGGTGTCAGTCATCAGCGAGTGTAGTCGAGTCGTAGCAAGCTACAAGGACTCCATTACACCGCGAGACATTTCCCCGTAGGGACAGACACATCAGCTAAGAAGGATACATGCCGGTCAACCAATGTGTCTGGAGCAGTAGAGAACTACCAAGGCTTGTTGGAAGCACAAAGGGGCATTTCTGTGAATAGAGAGCTATTAAGGGCATACAACTAGGTGTCGAATCCCATATATATCACAGTGCATCACACGTACACATGACATACTCGATATGCATAGATACAACAATGGCATCACAACATAACCATACAACAACACAACATTTATTTGGAAGACTCGGAAGAGTCTTCCATCATATGTTCATACAGGTAGGGGTCACATGACCCGACACTCAAGTCATACAAGCAGAGTCATACAAACCAAGCGGAAGCATTAAAGCTGTCTGAGTACAACAGTTGAAAGGAAAGGCATGAAGCCTGACTATCTATAGATCCCTTCTAAAAGGGGCGAGGTCGTAGCTGGGACACCAGCTACTCGTCATCATCGATGTCTAGAAAGAACCCACCTGTTGGCTCGTGGTTATACTCTGCAACATTCATTAAGCAAACATGATTACAAAAGTACTCAGCAAGACTTTAGAACCGATCTATCTACTCATGCACATGTATCAATAAAGGGGGTTGTGGGGATACATGTAGCAACCAACTTTGACTCTTGGCTAGACTAAACTACAATTTTAAATGATTTTAAACAACTTTGATAAGTCGTACATGAGTCCACTACCACCACAACAATACACTATCATGGATTCCTTTCCGTCTCCCTACGGAAATGCCATACATGATACTCACGCTTATATTCATACTTTTATGAGTAACCATTAAAGTTATCTATGAACAACATATGTCTCCAAGTAGTCCATATCCGCGGACGAGGCTATTCGAATAGATTATAACCCTGCAAGGGTGTACTTCTTCACACACGCTCTCGCCACTTATCGCCATGTGCACGCCATGCACCTCGGCAACCTTCAAGCGAAAGCCCAGCGAGGGAGTCAGCCACGACCATTAACCACGCTAATACCTAATCCAGGTTTATCGCATATTTGAGAGTGAACCCGCACGGAAGTCCGGCCGAGGTTTCTGCTACGGCCCCAAACGATGTGCGCAGGGTTCCCAAGCCCACTATCTCGGTGCGACTTGGTACAACGTGCCATTGCCTACCGCATCATCGCCCACCTCTAAGGTCAGCACTATGCATGGCATCCAGCATGACTATAAACACCAGAAACTACTTGCAACTCATGGACTGAGTACTAGGCGATTAATAAGCCGAGAGGGTCAATTAAGTATCCCAACGTGTGGTAGTATCTAGTTTTGGATTACATACACGGAACTTAGTTCCTAAAGACGATTCCAATGAAACAACCCGCCATGTACTCCTACATAGCCTTTCATCGGTACCTTTACCAAATCAGGCTCCACACTTATATTTTTTCACTAGAACACATTCATCCATTCCTGTTCATCACCCACATGAAACAGACTTGACAAAACTCTAGGCATAGCAAGCATAGCAGGATAAGACACATCATGGCTCAAGCAACTACCAGGTATGCTAGGTTGCAAGGTTTGGCTATTTACTGTGACATTGACATGTCATGCAAAGGAATAGGTTCAGCTACCGAAGTAAAGCATTTGAAATATTTGTCCTAATCCAATAAGTGGGAGCAGGAGCAAGAACATGGGATTATATCAGAATGATCAAAAGGGTGCTTGCCTTGTCGCTCAATAGAAGGATCAAATCAGTCAGTCCGATAATCGGACGTATCCGGAAGGGCAGAGCGTACCGAAATAATAACGACAATCAGTGACATTCATATGAAACAATATGATGCATGTTCATGGCATGAAATGAAATGTAGCATGAGTTAGTGTGGCTATCAAACCTTTGGTTTGATGCTGATTTGAATTCAAATTCAAATACTATTTAAAATGGGACATTTATTAAATTCCTATAATTGATTCGACCTGATGCTGTTTCATAACTTTGTTTGTCATGCATGAAAGTAGCACCATTGTGTTCATCGATTTTTCTGATCAAATTGCATATATTATTTGTCAAATTTGGAGTTATATTTAATTTTCTATGAATTTCCAAAGTTTGCACTTATTCTGGAATTATTTAAAACAGAAATAGTATTACTGCATTAGCATGATATCAGCAGGTCAATCTAGCTGTTGAAAGTCAAACCTGACTAGTGGGACTCTAGTTAGATTTTAATTAAACTTTAAGTTAAATAGCTAATTAACATAGGCTGGCCCACATGTCAGTGTCTGGTTAGTGATTTAATTAAATAATTATTTTTATTAACTTAAACTTAATTAGCTAGGGGCTGGCCCCACCGTTGATAGGCTCAGGGGAGTTAAGGCACCGGCGCTGGGGTCAAACCCAACGGCGATGAGCCGCCGGTGGCTCGAGGGACGACGAAGAGCATCAGAAATGATCCTCCGGGGACCAAACAAGCGGCGGAGGGTACCAGTGGAATGGCCCTTCGTCCGCAAGCTCATTTTTGCAAGTCCTGGGGGTTGAAACGGCCGGAGTCGACGTCGGCGACGAGCTCGATAGCTGCCAGAGCTCGGGCAACATCGGGGTCATCGATACAGAGGCCAAATGAGACGGGGTTTGGCTCCTATAGCATCTATGCGGCACATTGAAGCTTTCGGTGGTCTCTGATGGACCAAGCGATCACTGGAACATCACCGGCGACGAGCTCCCACGGCGGATCTCGTCGGGCTCTGGTGGAATCGGGCTCTAGGGCACGGAATCGACGGGGAAAAGAGGGGGAAAACATCCTGAGCTCACAGGGGTTGCAGAGACATCGAGAGCGGGCTCGGGGATGGACTGGAGAGGGAGAACAACGGCGGCGAGCATCGGCAATCCGAGGAAGAAGACGACGACGTTGATGTGTTGCAGGGCTTGGGGGCTTGTTTCCTTTTGCGAGGACGACGTGCTCGACGAGGCGGAGAGGAAGGCGTGCTCGGGGAGGCTTGTGGAGGCTAGAGACGACGGCGAGCTCGAGCTCAAGCTTGGTTCTAATGGCGGCCGAGAGAGATAGGGGAGTAGGAGAGAGAATGAGGAGAGGGAGAGAGCTGGAATGGGTTCGGGAGGCTTATCCCTTCGCAGCCAGGATGATGGAGGGGCCAGGCAGGCACCCAGGTCCGTGGCCACGTAGGAGGAAGCGACAGCCACCTCCTGTTGCCGACTGGCACGGGGAAGACGACAGAGGGGAGCTGGGCTGGGCTAAGGTGAGCGTCAGGTAAGTCTTTTCCTTTTTCTTTCTTTTCTGATTTCTATTTTATCATTTCTGACATTTGTTTGAGTTTATTTTTCGCTCGAGACTATTCCTAAAATAGTGAAAATAATGTTGGGTGTTATTTGGAATATTTCCAATCCCATATAAAAGATTCAACTTTTTAGGAATTTATGAATATTTCAAATCACATATTTGGTTGATTTCAGTAGCTTTTATGTTTTAAATAAAATGCCCAATGTATTTTAAAACTAAGTTTCACCCCTGAATTATTGTTTCCAATATTTATGAGAAAATGATGGACTTTTATGAAAGCCATTTTGGGTTCATTGATTTATCACAAGTTTTGAATTGGGTTGAATATGAAAGTGCTAGGGTTTTTTCTTTGATTTCTATTTTCATTTTTAATGCAAAAATAAAACATCAGCACATTCTTGATAATAATCAAATGGTAGATAGGGATGTGACAACTCACCCCCACTCAAAAGAATCTCGTCCCGAGATTTGGAAGTCGTCGGGAATAGCGCGGGATACTCAAGTCGGAAACGGTCCTCTCTTTCCCATGTTGCCTCTTTTTCAGAATGATTTGATCATTGAACTTTAAGAAACATGAGGTTTCGACGATGAGTGGTACGCTCAGTTTGATCAAGAATATGAACATGGTATTCTCAGTAGGAAATGTTATCTTGGAGATCAAGCGTTTCATGGTCTACTCCACGGACAGGATCCGAGAAGCAACGCGTGAGTTGCGAGACGTGGAAAACATCATGAACCTTGGAAATATGCGGAGGAAGTTCCAACTAGTAGGCAACTTCTCCTCGTTTGGCAAGAATGCGAAAAGGACCAATGTAACGAGGAGCCAATTGGCCTTTGATACCGAAGCGATGGGTACCCTTCAAAGGTGTAACAAGAAGGTAAGCCTTCTCGTCAACTTCAAAGGTCACAACCTTATGATGACGGTCGTATTGGCTCTTTTGACAAGATTGGGTTGTTTTCAACTTTTCACGAATAATGCGAACTTGCTCTTCCGCTTCCTGGATCATATCCGGACCAAAGAGTTGCCTCTCTCCGGTTTCTGACCAATTAAGAGGTGTTCGACATCTCCGTCCATAGAGAACTTCAAAAGGGGCTTTGCCCAAGGTTGATTGATAACTATTGTTATAAGGAAATTCGGCGAATGGAAGGCACTTCTCCCAATTCATACCGAACGATATAACACAAGATATCCTCTAGGATTTGATTCACTCTAGGATTTGATTCACTCTTTCTATTGACCACTTGATTGAGGACGGAAAGCAGTGCTAAAAGATAGATGAGTCCCATGGCATTCTGAAAACATTCCCAGAAACGAGAAGTAAAAATACTTCCACGATCTGAATTAATCTCCAATGGAACACCATGAAGAGACACTATTCCAGAGATATATAACTCTGCTAGCTGGCTAGCTGTTATACTCTCACGAACTAGAAGAAAATGAGCTACTTTGGAAAGACGGTCAATGACCACAAAGATAGCATTATTTCCTTTCTTGGTCCTGGGAAATCCAGTAATGAAATCCATACTAACTTTATCCCATTTCCATTTAGGAATAGCTAATGGTTGAAGGATGCCAGCAGGCCTTTGATGTTCCGCTTTAACTCGACGACAAACGTCGCAGTTAGCAACGAACTCAGCAATTTCTCTCTTCATTCTTGTCCATGAGAACCTCTGGCGTAGGTCCTGATACATCTTAGTACTACCAGGATGAATGGTGAGAGGAGAATCATGAGCCTCCTTAAGGATCAACTGCCGCAGACGTTTGCTCTTAGGAACCACTAAATGGTTCTGGAAGAACATTACACCTTGCTCATTAGTAGAGAAATCCCTAGCGTTTTCGCTACCAATATTCTCCTTGATCCGGGATATACCCTTATCATATGTCTCCACAGCTATGATTTGATCCCCAAGAGTAGGTTCCGCCATCAGGTTAGAAAGGAATCCTTAAGGAACAATGTGAAGGTTTAACTTCCGAAATTCCTCATAGAGACGTGCTTGACCTCATTGTCACATCAGATTGTTACAATACGACTTATTACTTAGTGCATCAGCCATGACATTGGCGTTCCCCGGGGTGTAAGTTATCCCTAAGTCATAATCTGTGATCAACTCAACCCATTGTCTTTGCCTGAGCTTAAAATCTGGCTAGGTGAAGATATATTTCAGACTTTCGTGGTCAGTGAATATTTCGCAACGATTACCAAGAAGCTAATGTCGCTAGGTTTTTAGGGCATGGACTACAACTGCAAGCTCAAGATCATGTGTGGGATAATTATCCTCATGTGGACGCAACTGTCGAGATGCGTATGCAATCACATGACGATCCTACATGAGAATTCAACCTAATCCTTGTCACGAGGCGTCGCAATAGATAACAAAGTCCTTAAATCAAATCTGGTGGTAGCAACACAGGTGCGGAAGTCAGGCGTCTTTTTACTTCCTGAAAACTATGCTCACACTATGGTGTCCACTCGAACTTTTTATCTTTCTTGAGGAGTTCAATTAGAGGCTTCGCAACCTTGGAGAAGTTCTCGACAAAGCGGCGACAATAGCTCGCTAGACCAAGAACACTTCTAACTTGCTTAACCGATTCAGTTTGAGTCCAATCTAGGACAACTTGAACTCTCTCGGGATTGACAGCAATACCCTTACCAGAGATTGCGCGGCCTAGATAGGTCACTTCTGGTAACCAAAATTCCCATTTTGAAAACTTGGCATATAGGCGATGCTCTCGAAGTTTCATCAATACCAGCCTTAGATGCTCGGCATGTTCTTGTTCGTTCTTCGAGTAGATGAGAATATCATCGAGGCATACCACAACGAATTTATCCAAATACTCCATGAAGATTGAATTCATCAAGCGAGAGAAGGTGGCTGGGGCATTGGTTAAACCGAAGTACATGACGGTGTACTCGTATTGGCCATAACGAGTGACAAAGGCCGTTTGTGGAATGTCCCCGTTCTTGATCTTGATTTGATGATAACCCAACCTCAAATCCATTTTGGAGAAGACCGAGGATCCAGCGAGATGTTCATTCAGATCGTTAATCCTGGGGAGCGGATACTTGTTCTTTATGGTGACCAGATTAACTAGTCGATAATCTACAACCATCCGCTCCGTTCCATCTTTCTTCTTGACGAAGAGGACGGGGCAAGCCCAAGGGGAAGAGCTAGGAAGAATGAAAACTTTATTCAAGGCCTCATCTAGTTGTTTCTTAAGTTCAGCTAGATCCAAGGGTGCCATCTTATAGGGTCTTCTGGCTATTGGGACAGTTCCTGGAACAAGGTCTATCACAAACTCTACATCCCTGTCAGGTGGAATTCCTGGCAGTTCTTCTGGAAAAACATCCAGAAAGTCACGGACTACCGGAATGTCTTCATGTTCTGGGAGAGCACTAGCATTGAGGGAATAGAGTTGGCATTTGGCAACTCGAGTTGAGACATTAACTCTCTCACCCGAGGGATGGGTAAGCTGAACATTCCTAGTATGGGTATCAATCTTGGCGTAATGAGCTGACATCCAGTCCATACCCAAGATGATATTGATATCTGAGGTCTTTAGGGCTATCAATGATGCTAGAAAAACTAGCTTGTCTACTAGGATTTCATTGTCATAACTTATCCTAGAAGTTTGCCATTTACTACCAGTGGTTTGGACAACTAATGGGATTGGCATATCACAAAAGGACATGTTATGCAAATATGCATAACTTTTGGAAATGAAGGAATGAGATGACCCAGTGTCAAAAAGAACAAACGATGGGAGATGATTGACAAGGAGCATACCGAAAATGATGTCGGGATCCTTTGCAGCTTCTTCTGCTGAAACATAATTAACGCGGCCATGCGCAGGAGTTGGCTTCACATAATATGCTTTGCCCAACAGACTTCCGAGGTTGCTGGGCAGCTATATTCTGAGGACACTCTCATGAATAGTGTCCTGATCCTCTACACTTGTAACAGATCACCATAGCGCCACATAGGATGGCCTCGGGATATATCTTGGCGACAGAGAGCTATTCGGGACCCATAACCGACACTTTGGAAATGCGGAACCGGATGAGGAGCTAGAGTCGCGAGAGTGCTTCTTCGTGGCTTCATAGTCGGTATGACCAGTCTCGGCACTGATCGCCTTGTTGACAAGAGCTTGAAAACTTGTACATTCATGAAGGCGCAGGTCACGACGAAGTTCGGGGCTCAGACCCTCGCGGAATCTTGCTTGTTTCTTGGCATCAATAGACACCTCTTAAGTTGCGTAGGAAGCGATATTACCAAACTCGCGGCTATAAGCATCCACGGTCAACTTTCCCTGGGTGAAGGCACATAATTCATCTCTCTTACAATCCATCAGACCCTGTGGAATGTGGTGCAGATGGAAGGCTGCACTGAAATCTGCCCATGTGGCTGCTGGTCCAGCACGACGCATAGCTTCAAAATTCTCCCACCACAGATTGGCTGGGCCTTCCAGAAAGTACACAGCGAAGGTCACCTTGTCAGCCTCAGAAACATTGGCAGAGCGTATCTTGCGTGATATACTGCACAACCAGTCATCAACGTTGGGAGGATCGATGGAGTGATGGAACTTCGTCGGATTGAGCTTCACAAAGTCATTGAGGGACACTGCGTCATTTCGCGGCTGCCGAGCCGTGTCTTGCTCAATACGTTCTAGCAGAGGGTTGGTCTCTAGCTTGTTTCTTTCCGCCTCGAGCATAAGCTCCGCCAGAAAAGGCGGGTGAGGCAGTTCCTCCTGTGCTGCCTGACTACCTTCTCCCTGCTCAAGGTTAGGGGCATGGTTCTGCCTAGTAAACACCATCCTGGCAAACAAACTCACAGCTTAGACTAGATCAACATCAATACTAACTATGGATTAAGAATGTACTGAACACATGGAATGCGTAAATGAACATCCGAACAACATGGTAACAAGCAAACTGCTATATACACACCATGGTTCATACACACCATTACATAGTTCAGTACAACCTCAAAGTGAAGGGAAAACTACTGAAAATATGATACTACTTATCAGAGGCTTTCCAAGCTTCCTGTACATTATTTATCTATGCCTCCAGAACTCATCTCGCAACATAGTCATACTCCACAAGACACACATGACTGTGGAAGTACAACTACTACCATACTACTCTTCCACTCATGGGTTCAAGCATCCGCATAGAACATCTCATAAAGGTTGCCTCCATGGCCTGGGAGCTAAACCTGCGGATCAGGAAATACTCGAGCCTGAGACCCCCGGGAACCGTAAGGACACGGGTGTGGCCTTGGTCCCCTGATTGCTGGTAGTAGAGGTCCCCGAAGAGGGGTGACACCTCCTATAGCACGCCAGTCAACATGAGCTAGAAGATGAGTCCTAACGGGGTTTAACATCTCCATATCCCCATAACCTGTCTGGACTACAGGTGCCAGCTGTGTCAAGTCTATCCACAAACGGGCACGAGTAGCATAGAGCTGCATACAAAGGGCACGAGCATCTCTGTCTCTATTCTCTAACATCTCAGTCGTAGACTACAGCAGCGGATCCTCCAAAGAGGAATCAAAGTAGACCCCACTGAGGTATCCTTCTTCTCCTGGCTGAGAAGCAGGAACATAACAAAACTCTGAATTCTACAGCCGTGCATGTATGGCTCTCATGATGGTCAACATTGAATAGGCGGCATCTTGTACCGCCATGTCAACAGTAACCCCCAATCCATAAGACCAATGGTTTGGCTCCTCAGCTCTAAGGTAGTCTGGGAATACCCTAACAGTGCACACGTACTAACTCTGGTTGAAATCCCGATACTGCTCCTCCACTGTATACTCTGGGTACCAGCGATAACCGACTACTGACGTCATCCTGACCAGCATGGCCGTGTACTCCCGGCACATCAATGCACCTAGTCAGGCGGACCACCTGACGAGAAGGACGGCCAGGCATCTGGAATAGAGAGTAATGCAAAAGGCATTAGACCTCTATAGACAAAATTGGGCAGCATAACGGATGTAAATGCTCAAAAACAATTTTGAGACAACCCACAAAAGATAGGATAGCATAACCACTCAACTATCAAGTTCAATTCCATGGTCATCAAATACCTATTTTATTTTCTTTGTAACAAAAGGAAAACTCGGAGTAACTCTCGAACCATTTCCCCACAATCTACTTAATAGTAACACGTGATCCTGAGAGATAGATAAGTAACCTAGTTCTTAATCCCCGTAGAAAAGACGAGGATGACCAAAATAGATTGACTTGAGAAGAGAAGCAAGAAACTTACGTTCCCTTCCACAAAAAATTCCCTTATATATAACTAAAGCATTTCTAGACTCAACTTCAACGTTTGGCTTGGTAATCCTACAGTCAGCCACGCTCTGATACCAACGCCGTTGGGACCCCGATCCTAAGCCCTAGGAATCCAGCCTGTAACACATCGCATCCCTTTGCGGTCTCACGCATGGTTAACCCCATGGCTGCCACCTTACCTTAGCCGGGATCGTTTGCGCCTTTTGACTCACGTATGAATTTGTGTTGCTAGCATTTCAATGTCAAAGAACCCGGGTCGACATAACTAGTCATAAACTCAAGTGGCTCAAGTGTACAGGGACAAGCATACATAACCCAGCAAAGCAGGTGTCGGTCATCAGCGAGTGTACACGAGTCGTAGCAAGCTACAAGGACTCCATTACACTGCATGACATTTCCTCGTAGGGACAGACACAACAGCTAAGAAGGATACATGTCGGTCAACCAAGGTGTCCGGACCAGTAGCGAACTACCAAGGCTCATTGGAAGCACAAAGGGGCATTTCTCTGTATAGAGGGCTACTAAGGGCATACAACTAGCTGTCGAATCCCATACATATCACAGTGCATCACACGTACGCATGACATACTCGATATGCATAGATACAACAATGGCATCACAACAAAACCATACAACAACACAACATTTATCTAAAAGACTCGGAAGAGTCTTGCATAATATGTTCATGTAGGTAGGGGTCACATGACCAGACACTCAAGTCATACAACTAGAGTCATACAAACCAAGCGGAAGCATTAAAGCTGTCTGAGTACAGACAGTTGAAAGGAAAAGGCATGAAGCCTGACTATCTACAGATCCCTTCTGAAAGGGGCCAGGTCGTAGGTGAGACACGATCTACTCGTCATCATCGATGTCTAGATAGAACCCACCAGTTAGCTCGTGTTTATCCTCTGCAACAGTCATTAAGCAAACATGAGTACAAAAGTACTCATCAAGACTTTAGAACCGATCTATCTACTCATGCACATGTATCAATAAAGGGGGTTGTGGGGCTACATGCAGCAAGCCAGCTTTGACTCTTGGCTGGACTAAACTACAATTTTAAATGATTATAAACAACTTTGATAAGTCGTACATGAGTCCACTACCACCACAACAATACACTATCATGGATTCCTTTCCGTCTCCCTATGGAAATGTCATACATGATACTCACGCTTATCTTGATACTTTTATGAGTATCCATTAAAGTTATCTATGAACAACATATGTCTCCAAGTAGTCTATATCCGCGGATGCGACTATTCGAATAGATCATAACCCTGCAGAGGTGTACTTCTTCACACAC
The DNA here is from genome assembly GCF_904849725.1 of Hordeum vulgare subsp. vulgare. NCBI lineage: Eukaryota > Viridiplantae > Streptophyta > Magnoliopsida > Poales > Poaceae > Hordeum > Hordeum vulgare. The sequence continues at coordinate 139,589,837 of NC_058518.1, read as the reverse complement.
GCTCTCGCCACTTATCGCCATGTGCAAGTCATGCACCCCGGCAACCTTCAAGCAGAAGCCCAGCAAGGGAGTCGACCACGACCGTTAACCAAGCTAATACCTAGTCCAGGTTTATTGCCTATTTGAGAGTGAGCCCGCACGGAAGTCTGGCCGAGGTTTCTGCTACGGCCCCAAATGATGTGCGCAGGGTTCCAAAGCCCAACGTTAGGGTGCCACTTGGTAGACCGTGCCACTGCCTACCGCATCATAGCCCACCTCTAAGGTCAACACTATGCACGGCCTCTAGCATGACTATAAACACCAGAAACTACTTGCCACTCGTGGATCGAGTACTAGGTGATTAATAAGCTGAGAGGGTCAATTAAGTATCCCAACGTGTGGTATTATCTAGTCTTGGATTACATACACGGAACTCAGTTCCTAAAGACGGTTCCAATGAAACAACCTTCCATGTACTCCTACATAGCCTTTCATCGATACCTTTACCAAATCGGGTTCCACACTTATACTTTGCCACTAGAACACGTTCATCCATTCATGTTCATCCCCCAGATGAAACAGACCTAACACAACTCTAGGCATAGCAAGCATAACAGGATAAGACACATCATGGCTCAAGCAACTACCAGGTATGCTAGGTTGCAAGGTTTGGCTATTTACTGTGACATTGACAGGTCATGCAAAGGAATAGGTTCAGGTACCGAAGTAAAGCACTCGAAATATTTGTCCTAATCCAACAAGTGGGAGCAGGAGCAAGAACATGGGATTATATCGGAATGATCAAAAGGGTGCTTGCCTTGTTGCTGAGCAAAAGGATTTAATCCGTCAGTCGGATATTCGGACATGTCCGGAAGGGCAGAGCCTACCAAAATAATAACAAAAATCAATAACACTCATATGCAACAATATGATGCATGATCATGGCATGAAATGAAATGTAGCATGAGTTAGTGTGGCTATCAAACCTTTGGTTTGATGCTGATTTGAATTCAAATTCAAATACTTTTTAAAATGGGACATTTATCAAATTCGTTTAATTGATTTGACCTGATGCTGTTTCATAACTTTGCTTGTCATGCATGAAAGAAGCACCATTGTGTTCAAGATTTTTTCTGATCAATTTGCATATATTATTTGTCAAATTTGGAGTTATATTAAATTTTCTATGAATTTCCAAAGTTTGCACTTATTATGGAATTATTTAAAACAAAAATAGTATTAGTACATCAGCATGACATCAGCAGGTCAGTCTAGCCGTTGAAAGTCAAACCAGACCAGTTGGACCCACTCGTGAGTGACTCTAGTTAGATTTTAATTAAACTTTAATTTAAATAGCTAATTAACAGAGGCTGGCCCACATGTCAGTGTCTGCTTAGTGATTTAATTAACTAATTATTTTTATTAACTTAAACTTAATTAGCCAGGGGCTGGCCCCACCTGCCATAGACTTAGGGGAGTCAACCCACCGGCGCTGGGGGTCAAACCCACCGGCAATGAGCCGCCGGTGGCTACGTCGGAGGGCATCAGAAATGCTCCTCCGACGACCAAACAAGCGGCGTAGGGCAGCAGAGGAACGGCCCTTCGCCCGCAAGCTCATTTTTGCAAGTCCCGGGGGTTGAAACGGCCGCAGTCGACGCCGGCGACGAGCTCGGCGGCTGCCGGAGCTCGGGCAACGTTGGGGTCATCGATGCAGAGGGCAAATAAGATGGAGTTTGGCTCCCAAAGTATCTATGTGGCACGCTGAAGCTTCCGGTGGTCTCTGATGGACCAACCAATCACCGGAACGTCACCCGCGACGAGCTCCCACGTCGGATCTCGTCGGGCTCCGGTGGAATCGGGCGCTAGGGCACGGAATCGACGGGGAAAAGAGGGGGAAAAACATCCTGAGCTCATAGGGGTTGCAGAGACATCGAGAGTGGGCTCGGGGATGGACTAGAGAGGGAGAACAACGCCGGCGAGCATCGGTGATCCGAGGAAGAAGACAACGTCGTTGAGGCGTTGCAGGGCTCGGGGGCTTGTTGGCGAGGGCGACGTGCTCGACGAGGTGGAGAGGAAGGCATTCTCGGGGAGGCTTGCGGATGCGAGAGACGACGGTCAGCTCGAGCTCAAACTCGGCTCTAATGGCGGCCGAGAGAGAGGGGAGCAGGAGAGCGAATGAGGAGAGGGAGAGAGCTAGAATGGGTTCGGGAGGCTTATCCCTTCGCGACCAGCGCGACGGAGGGGCCAGGCAGGCACCTAGGTGCGTGGCCGCACCGAAGGAAGCGGCGTCCACCTCCTGCTATCGACTAGCGCGGGGAAGACGACAGAGGGGAGCTGGGCTGGGCCAAGGTGAGCGTCAGGTAAGTCTTTTCCTTTTTCTTTCTTTTCTGATTTCTATTTTATCATTTATGACATTTGTTTGAGTTTATTTTTGGCTCCAGACTCTTCCTAAAATAGCAAAAATAATGTTGGGGTGTTATTTGGAATATTTCCAATCCCATATAAAAGATTCAACTTTTTAGGAATTTATGAATATTTGAAATCACATATTTGGATGATTTCAGTAGCTTTTATGTTTTAAATAAAATGCCAAATGTATTTTAAAACTAAGGTTCACCCCTGAATTATTGTTTCCATTATTTATCAAAAAATTATGAACTTTTATGAAGGCCATTTTGGGTTCATTTATTTATCACAAGTTTTCAATTGGGTTGAATATGGAAGTGCTAGGTTTTTTTCTTTGATTTCTATTTTCATTTTGAATGCAAGAATAAAACATGAGCACATTCTTGCTAATCATTAAATGGTAGCTAGGGATGTGACATTAAGACTCAAGGGCGAGATCCAACCCAGACCCCTTCATGAGAAGCCTTCGAAGACCACTGCAACACCTCGAGGATGAAGACCAGCCGTGACCATAGCTTACGTGCCTTAAGGAAGTCAAGGACTTCGCCAACAAGAGGGAGCTACGCGAAATCCTCAACCCTTATGTTGTAACGCGAGACATCTAGATGTCACTAACCGGCTTGAGAAGCCCCAAGAGCAGAACCCAGACACACTATCTTGCCAGGTATTCTGACTTTGGAATGCACTTGCAAGCCAGATCCTTGCACGAACTTAGTTCGCCAAGCTCTTGTCCTCGGTCAAGCATAACTTATTGCTAGACCCCGCTCACGAACAGGCAAGGTCGTGCGGGACATTCGAAGTTGTATCATCAAGCACCTCAAGACCACAACAGCAGCATGGGGACATGAAGACTACCTCCGACTCAAGATTTTGTATCTCTCCAACCCCTAGCCTGGAAATCTTGGGGACGAGATTTTCTTAAGGGGGTAAGGTATGTAACACCCTATGTTTAGCTTTCCTGAATAATTAACTTATTTCAAAAATTAGGACCAAGCTTTTGATGCTTGAAGTGACTACTATTTGCTTGCTTGCTGGTATGTTTGTGTTGATTCTCAATAGTTCTTGCTACACTCCAGACTCACCTCCTTAGCCCAAAACTCCTGCCTAATGATCATGCCATGTGTTTAGGACTAGAAATCATTTTTACCAAATATTATTTTCACCAAAAAGAATTTCTTTGAACTAAGATTTCAAAACCCGTGAGATGAGATTTGTGCTACAAGTCCTCAAATTAGGGAAATTATTTTGCACCAATTATTTTATTTGAAACCCATTATCAAAAAGACTTCCCAAAACCACCATACTATTATCCTAAAATTTATTTTTACTAATTTATTTAAATGCCTTCCTATGAGGCCAGAAATGGTGTTTATGAAGGAAAGTTATTTTTATTGCTTTCAAAATATTTAGGAAAATTTTAGGAAACTCAGTGGATATATTTATTCCATATATATGAGTTTAAACACATGGTCATGTTCAAAATATTGGGCAAACCCCTCCAAAACCCTTCCTGCCTATTTCAATCTTTTGTAATATTTCTATAAGAAATATTCTCAATAAATTCGAGTACAATTCCAGCATGTCACCTATGATATGTTTGAAGATCTTGCCAAGTTTCATCTCAATCCAAGTTGATTTGACTCCCTAACTATTCTAAAACCCTATGCGTTCAGATCCAAATTTGAGCAACTCTTCATTGTCAAGTGTCTCCAATTATGCTCAAATTTGGTGGACATGTTCTAATACTCCAATAATGCATCCACACCAAGTGGTGCATCAAGGAGAATAGAAGAACTTGTCCCAAGCCCCTCAAAACCCTCTCTCTTGATTTCTGACTTTGGGAAATTTTACATTATAAAGTTTCTCCAATCGACCCCAAACATTTTGGGCATGCCTTACTGCTCAAATAATGCCCCCACATCAAATATTGGATTTGTGGGAATTGATTTGAATAAGATTGTAAGAAGAAAGCTACTTCTGCCCATTTCAAGGGTTTTCCAAGTCTCCATTGGAAACCTTCTCCACCAAATCCCAAATTTGGTGTCCAAGCTTTTTTTCATCTATTATTTGATCCTGTTAAGTTTCATATCCATTGAAGTCCATATGATTGCTCTGCCACTCATCAAACACCTTGTGTGAATTCACTTTATTGCCTACTTTGGCCCCTTCCACTTTAACCCTTGAGCTCAGGTTTCTACCGCACCTTCATATAGTTACATTTTACCTCGAGTAATATTTCCGTGGCCACTAGTCAATTATTGGAGAGAGGCTCCATATAAATATTCCTCATTTTACCCTTCGAATCCCCATTTTTACCCCTCTTGCCCACATATGTTTAAGCCAAAGGCCCCACCTCTTGCGAGAGGGTCCCTAGCAACCCAAAGCATTGTTTAAATCCAAGAGATGGCATGCTCATGTGGAGAACATGACCAGCACATCCTCAAGTTGAATTGTGGCTGAAATGTAGCTTTGTACAACAAGTACTAGCTACCCTTCCTTGCTTGAGCTGAAACTTTGCAGCGGTGTAGTCTTTCCATACCAGATGCTCCAGGACATGGTTTCACCTCCTATCCCTTCCTGTGAAAACCACTTATGCCAGCCCCAAGTTTGCTGCTGCAAACTTAATCACTGTTCAAACCTATTCAAACCAGCTCTATATCTATCCAGACTCCACCAATGCTTAGTAGCATGCAAGCCCTGCATGCATGGCATCTTGGCCTAGCCAAGGGGTAGCCCAGGACACCAAGTGGGGTGGTTACCACCTCCCTGGATGTAGAAATGGTGCTGTGCACCTTGTATGTTTCTTCCAGGCCGCTTCTAGCTGTTGCAACCTGTCTGAGCATGTCATGGGACCTCCCCTTGACTGGCCCAAGCCATTCCCATCGTCAACTAGCTTCCAAGCCCTTCCAGGGGTGCGTGGCGTCCATGCACAGAGAGCTCCAGAGATCTCCCGAGCTCTCTCTCTCTTCTCCCTCTCTTATCTCCTCTTCCCCAAGTCTCTCTTGCTTCGCTCTCTCTTGTTCATGTCCAGGGCTTCCCCTTTTCGAGCCCTGCTCTCCTCCCAAGCCCCCTCTTCTTCTTGTCCCCTCTAATGGTCGAGGCTCCATTGCCAGCTTTTAGTCGAGCTCGTGTCCTCCGGGCCTTCCTCCTCTCTGGCCAGCGTGGAGCTTCCCTCAGCCTCTTCCCTCTCATCCCCAGCTCCTTTCCCGAGGCCCCATGGCGCCGCTGTGACCGAGGCCGAACCGGGCGCAGCCTCCTCCGCAGCTTCATCATCTGAGGGCTCCGGCCCTCTCCCTCGCCCCTAGGCCATGGGATGGGGGCGGTGCGACATCCTCAGGCCAGCAGGGGCACCGGCCTACGCTAGGAGCAGTCGTGGCAGCCGATGGCGGCATGGGCTCTGGACGGATCGGGCCTGCCTCTCCCCTGCCAGAGCGGGAGGAAGGAGAAGGGCATGACAGGAGGGCCCCTCCTGTAAGCCTATCGTGAGCCGGGCCCAGCCGGGTAAGTGGGGGGCGCCGCGCCATTTTCCGCGTTCCCCGTGCCGAAGGTGCATTATCGTGAATACGGCTCCTGCGTGTTCAGCCTGCCGGTAGCCAGGGCAGTTGGGCCGGCCCATCTGCCTAACTGGCACGTGCGTGCACAGAATAGCCTCGGAAGAAACCCTTTCCATTATCTTTTATTATAAAGATTCATAAATCCATATAAAATTCATTCTAACTCCAAATTGTTTGATTCAAACTCCTGCAGGTTCCTAAAATTTAGGGCTATCCAAATATGTGATTTGCTCATTTTTCCAAGCAACCTTTCTGTGTTTTTTTTATTTAAATCCAAGTCTGTATAATTTAAACCCCACTTTGTGAAAATCCTTGAGGATTCAAATCAACTCCAATTGGAGTGAATCCAATTTCCAGAGACTTATTATATCATGCCCCGTTTTTTAAGCCTTGGTCAACATTTTTATCAGGCTTTATTCTGTTATATTAAATAAATAGCTTCCTATTGCTATTTATTCCATATTAGAAATTCCTAGAATATTAATTTCAACTCCAAATCTAGTGAAACAACTTTCTAAATAATTCTAAAGTTTTTCTTTGTTAAATGAGTGCCTCCACTCATTTTTATCATAATAGTTTCTGTGAGCTTCATAAAGAATCCCCTCCTCCTCCTTTCCTCCATTCAGAAATCCCTGATTATCCAAACCTCATATGGCAAGCTTCAGGTATTTTTCTTAAGGCTATAGAGGTCCAAGAAAAATATAACTTCTATTTATGTAGGACTTTTATATTTGCCTGCTGTGTGGCTTACCGTGGTTGTTGCCCACGATAGTTGATGGGTAGACGAAGTGCTCGGAGTTGGAGCGGAAGACCTCGAAGATCCCGAGGGCTTATGTGAGCAAAGGCAAGCAGCCCTTTGACCATGACTGAGCATATGTTATATTGCATGCTAGTGTAGCAAAACATTTCCGTTGCATATGATCATAAGTGCCGGTAAATCATTGAAGTGATGTTACCAATGGCTCCTCCGGAGCACATGCATTAAGCTTGATCCTACCACCTATCAGCGTCATGCTATTATCATGTTGACAAGTAATACTAGAATAAATAGCATGAGGATGATGTTGGAATAAAACAAAGATTTATGAAAACCCCGTCGGGTGCCACTAATGCCCGAAGGTGATGATGAGTTAGGTGGCCACTTTTGGTGAAGTGGTGCACCGGGTATTTTGAGTGGGTATGGTTTCGGAAATGGGATTAGATTTATGATGTGTCGACTGTCCCAACCTTACCTGTATGACCACCTTACCCCTTTATGGGACGGGGCTTTGTTTATTACTCTGGTTGGTGCTAGCAAAGATCCACATTACTAGTGGAGGGAGTGATGTGTGGTCACTCTCGTGATGGGGTCGTGCCAGGTAGGGCGACTATGCCATTTTTATGAGTTCCAAGCACACCGTTGGTCCCTGCATGGTTGATACTATCCAGAGTCGGTGCTCGTGAGACGTACAACATGTGGGTTGGGTACCAATTGAGTGGACCTCTTTGTCTAGTATCGTCAGGGGAAAGACATTGATCGGGTACTTACCTCGGGTATGTTATATACCGCGTGTCGTGGATGACACGGAAGTTTCCCGGATCTCGTGGGTCCAGCGTACTACCTCTGCAGAGTGTAAAGCTATTTGAAAAGCGTGTCCACGGTCAAGGACAGTTGGGTAATCCTGCTTAAACTACGTCCAGTCGTTTCCGCATAAACCAAGTGTGTGTGAATTGTGATGAAAGGAGTTGTTATGAAAGTAATGATATGACCAAGTTTGGTGACTTGGCATATAGGGTGAGCCTAGATAGTTCAGCCCTCAACAGATATATTGATATTTGTAACCTATTCTTCAAAAGTAGTTCTTAACTTATGATGCATCCCTGTGATCATGTTTATTTACCACCAAGAGATATCCACCAAAGATGCATGTTATTGTTATCCTTCACTTTCATTGTTCATATCATGGGTTGTTTGCGAGTATAATCGAAAGTACTCATTGGCTTGCCACTGGTTATTTCATTGACCAGGTATGAAAGAACGGGATATGGTGAAGAGTAACTCAGTGACATTCTTGCGAGCTAGGATGCTTACCAGTCAGAATAGATGTAGGTTAAGGCTGATGGCATGGGTTCACACTTTTGACAAGTAATTCCGCTATTGGTCCAGTGTGGAGTGTTGGCCCTCAAGGCCCTATATATGTAAGACTTGACTGCAATGGTCATTTGTTGTATCAAGCAGTATGTATGGATGTAAGAGTCGTAATATTCAGTATTTTGTGTTCGGTGAGCATTGATATCTGGGATCTCTAAGCATGTTTATCTGGCGATCTCGACTCGTAAGTCGGGGTCCCCACATTTGAACGTCATGGACCATATGAGATGTTCCAGGAGTTGATGTTTATCTTTGAGAAGAATGCCCGGATCGAGACATATGAGACCTCCGATAAATTCTATGCTTGGAAAATAGAGGAGAACGGGTTTGTGACTGAACATGTGCTCAGAATGTCTGGGTACTCTAACCGCCTGGCTGAGCTTAGAATTGCTCTCCCGCCATCGCCTATCACTAACAGAGTTCTTCAATCACTACCACTTAGCTACAAAAGCTTTACGTTGAACTATAGCATGCAAGGGATGAATAAGTCACTCCCGAGCTATTTGTGATCCTGAAAGTCACAGAGTCTGAAATTCAGAAAGAACATCAAGTGTTGATCGTTAATAAGACCACCAGTTTCAAGAAAAACGGCAAAGGAAAAAAGGGTAACTCCGAGAAGAGTGGCAAAGCTATTGCCCCTCTGACGAAGAAACCCAAGTATGGACCCAAGCCGGAGACTGAGTGTTATCATTCCAAGGGGACTGGTCACTGGAAGCGGAACTGCCCCAAGTATGTAGCCGATAAGAAGGCAACCAATGCCAAACTAGGTATATTTGATATACCTGTTATCGATGTGTACCTCACCAACTCTCATAGTAGTGCTTGGGTATTTGATACTAGTTTTATTGCTCATATTTACAACTCGAAATAGGAACTACGGAATAAATGAAGGCTGACGAAGGATGAAGTGACGATGCGCGTGGGAAATGGTTCCAAGGTTGATGCGATCACCGTCGGCACGCTCTCACATCAATTACCGTCGGGATTGGTGATGAACTTAAATAACTGTTATTTAGTGCCCGCGTTGAGCATGAACATTATATCTGGATATTTTTTATTTTGAGACGGTTACTCATTTAAGTCAGAGAATAATAGTTGTCGTTTTTAATGAGTAATATCTTTTATGGCCATGCACCCAATGTGAGGGGGTTGTTCATATTGAATCTCGATGATGATGACCATCATATCCATAAAACTGAGACCAAAAGATGTAGAGTTAATAATGAGAGTGCCACTTTCTTGTGGCACTGTCGCTTAGGTCATATTGGTGTAAAACACATGAAGAAACTCCATGTTGATGGACTTTTGGAGTCACTTGATTTTGAATCACTTGACACATGTGAACTATGCCTCATGGGCAAGATGACTAAGACTCCATTCTCCGGAACAATGGAGCGTGCTAGTAACTAGTTGGAGATCATAAATACTGATGTGTCCGGACCGATGAGCATAGAGGCGTGCGGTGGATATTGTTATTTTCTCACCTTCACTGATGATTTAAGTAGATATGGTTATATTTACTTGATGAAGCACAAGTCTGAAACATTTGAAAAGTTCAAGTAATTTCAGAGTGAAGTTGAAAATCATCACAACAAGAATATCAAATTCCTACAATCTGATCGAGGAGGTGAGTATCTGAGTTACGAGTTTGGTGCTCACTTAAGACAATGTGGAACTATTTCACAATTGACATCGCATGGAACAGCACAGCATAATGGTGTGTCCGAACATCGTAATCATATTTTATTAGATAAGGAGCGTTCTATGATGCCTCTTACCGATTCACCGTTATCATTTTGGGTCTATGCATTAGAGACAACTCCATTCACTTTAAATTGGGCACCATCAAAATCCGTGGAGACGACACCATATGAACTCTGGTATGGCAAGATGCCAAAGTTGTCGTTTCTTAAAGTTTGGGGATGTGATGCTTATGTCAAAAAGCTTCAACGTGAAAAGCTAGAACCCGAAGCGGGAACGTGCATCTTCATAGGATACCCAAAAGAGACAGTTCAGTACACATTCTGTCTCAGATCCGAAGGCAAAGCGTGTCTTGCTAAAAAACGGAGCATTTCATGAGAAAGAGTTTCTCCCAAAAGAATTGAGTGGGAGGAAGACAGAAATTGATGAGGTTGTAGAACCTTTGCTTCAACCAGATGGTAGCATAGGACAGAAAGAAGTTTTGTCGAAGCTACATGAGTTGAAGAGGAAGCTAATGATGATGATCATGAAACTTCACATCAAGTTGATGTAGGACCTCGTAGGTCGACAAGGGCACGTACTGCTCCTCAGTGGTACGGGAATTCTATCTTGTCAGTTATGTTGTTAGACAACAATGAACCTACGAGCTATGGAGAAGCAATGGTGGGCCCGGATTCCAACAAATGGTTAGAGGCCATGAAATTTGAGATAGGATCTATGTATGAAAACAAAGTATGGACTTTGGAAGTATTACCAGAAGGGAGAAAGGCTATTCAGAACAAATAGATCTTTAAGAAGAAGATAGACGCACACGGTAATGTAACCGTATATGAAGCTCGACTTGTGGCAAAGGGTTTTACACAAATTCAAGGAGTTGACTACGATGAGACGTTCTCACCCGTAGCGATGCTTAAGTCCGTCAGAATCATGTTAGCAATAGCTGCATTTTTCGATTATGTAATTTGGCACATGGATGCCAAAATAGCGTTCCTTAACGGGTTTCTGAAGGAAGAGTTGTATATGATGCAACTAGAAGGTTTTGTCGATCCAGAGAATGCTGAAAAAGTATGCAAACTCCATCGATCCATTAATGGACTCGCGCAAGCATCTCAGAGTTGGAATCAGCAATTTGATGAGGTGATCAAGGCGTTTGGCTTTATACAAGTTTTTGGAGAAGCTTGTATTTACAAGAAATTGAGTGGGAGCTCTATAGCGTTTCTAATATTATATGTGAATGACATATTGCTGATTGGAAACAATATATAACTTTTGGGAAGAATAAAGGATTACTTGAATAAAAGTTTTTCAATGAAGGACCTGGGAGAAGCTGCTTACATATTAGGCATCAAGATCAATAGAGATAGATCAAGACGCTTGATAGGACTTTCACACATCACATACCTTGATAAGATTTTGAAGAAGTTAAAAATGGAACAGTCCAAGAAAGGGTTCTTGCCAGTGTTACAAGATATAAAGTTGAGTAAGACTTAATGCCTAGTGACTGCAGAAGATAGAGAAAACATGAGTGTCATCCCCTATGCTTCAGCCATAGGTTCTATCATGTATGAAATGTTGTGCACAAGACCTGAAGTCACTCGTGCCATAAGTATGGCGGAAAGGTTTGAAAGTAATCCAGGATTGGAGCACTGGGCAGCGGTCAAGAATATTTTGAAGTACCTGAAAAGGACTAAGGAAATGTTTCTCGTTTAAGGAGGTGACGAAGAGCTAATCGTAAATGTTTACATTGATGCAAGCTTCGACACTGATCCGGATGACTCAAAGTCACAAACTGGATACGTATTTATTCTCAATGGGGGTGTGGTAAGCTAGTGCAGTTCCAAGCAGACTGTCGTAGCTGATTCTACATGCGAAGCAGAGTACATCGCTGCCTCAGAGGCGACTAAAGAGGGTGTCTAGATGAAGGAGTTCATGACAGATCTTGGATTTGTGCCAAGTGTAGTGGATCTAACAAATATGTTCTGTGACAACACTCGTTCCATTGCTCTAGCCAAGGAACCAAGGTTTCACAAAAGGACCAGACACATAAAACGATGCTTCAATGCCATCCGCGATTACATCAAGGAGGAGGACATAAATATTTGCAAAGTCCACATGGATCTGAATGTTGCAGACCCGTTGACTAAGCCTCTTCCACGAGCAACACATGATCAACACCAGAATTGTATGGGTGTTAGATTCGTTACATTGTAAATCACATAGTGATGCGATGCTAGATTACTGACTCTAGTGCAAGTGGGAGACTGTTGGAAATATGCCCTAGAGGTAATAATAAAATATTAATTATTATATTTCCTATTTCAAGATAATCATTTATTATCCATGCTATAATTGTATTGAATGGAAACACAAATGGATGTGTGGATACATAGAAAAAACACTGCCCCTAGTAAGCCTCTAGTTGACTACCTCGTTGACCAAAGATGGTTAAGGTTTCCTAGCCATAGACAAGTGTTGTCACTTGATAACGAGATCACATCATTCGGAGAATGATGTGATGGACAAGACCCAAACTATGAACGTAGCATGTGATCGTGTTATTTTATTGCTACTGTTTTTTGCATGTCAAGTATACATTCCTATGACCATGAGATCATGTAACTCACTGACATCGGAGGAATGCCTTCTGTGTATCAAACATCGCAACGTAACTAGGTGACTATAAAGGTGCTCTACAGGTATCTCTGAAGGTGTCCATTGAGTTAGCATGGATCAAGACTTGGACTTGCCACTCTGTATGACGGAGAGGTATCTCGGGGCCCACTCGGTAATACAACATCACAAACAAGCCTTGCAAGTAATGTGACTAAAGAGTTTCCCACATGATTTTGTATAACGGAATGAGTAAAGTGACTTGCCTGTAACAATATTGAAATAGGTATAGAGATACCGACGATCGAATCTCGGGCAAGTAACATACCGAAGGACAAAGGGAATGTTATACGTGATTAATTGAATCCTTGACATAGAGGTTCAACCAATATAGATCTTCATAGAATATGTAGGAGCCAATATGTTCATCCAGGTCCCGCTGTTGGTTATTGACCAGAGAGTGTCTCAGGTCATGTCTGCATAGTTCTTGAGCTCGCAGGGTCTGCACACTTAAGGTTCGATGACATTTTGGTATTATTGAGTTATGTATGTTGGTGACTGAAAGTGTTTCGGAGTCCTTGATGAGATCCCGGACATCATGAGGAGCTCCAGAATGGTCCGGGGTAAAGATCTATATATAGGAAAGTTGCATTTGGCTTCCAAAAAGATTTCGGGCATTACCAGTAAAGTAGCAGGAGTGACGAATGGGTTCTGGGGTTTTACCGGGAGGGGCCACCCACCCGGGAGAGCACCTAATAGGCCTAGAGGTGGCGCACTAGCCCCTAGTGACATGATGCAACCAGCCCAATAAACCAATTTTGGCCTAGGTGCCAAAAAAAGGAAAAGGAAAAAAAGGAAGGAGGTGTCCAAGTAGGAAGGGAGTCCTCCACCAAGCCGAATTGGAGGAGGACTCTCCTCCCTTGGCTCGGCCTAACCCTCCTCCTTGGAGAAGGAGGTAAAACAGACCTCCCTCCTATTCCTCCTATATATAGTGGAGGTTTTGAGGGAAAACTAGAAGAGAAAAAGCCACGTGCTGCCCTCTCCTCCATAGATCGTCTCCCTCGTCTAGATTAGTCCGACATAGCTTGGCGAAGCCCTGCTGGATTAGTTTACCACCGCAATCATCATGTCTTCCTCCTGCCGGAGAACACATCTACCTCTCCACCCCTCTTGCTAGATCAAGAAGGCAAAGATCGTCATCGAAATTCACGTGTGCTGAACGCGGAGTTGCCGTCCGTTCGGCGCTAGATCGGGACGGAGTTTGTGGGATGGCTTGTGATTTGGATCGCGAAGACGTTCGACTACATCAACCGCGCTTGTTAACGCTTCTTGCTTAGCGATCTACAAGGGTATGTGGTTCCGATCTCCCCTCTCATAGATGATCATCACCATGGATAGGTCTTGCATGTGCGTAGGAATATTTTTGTTGCCATGCAACGTTCCCCAACACATAATGGTACTCGCTGTGATGGTGGAGGCCACCCACTGGACCATTTCGGCCTTGATGGAGCATCAAGCTTGAGCGAGGGGAATGTAGAAAAGGGGATCCAGGCATTGGAGCTCTTGATGTGCTAGATGTGGCGCATAGAGAGAGAGGAGGCGTGGTAAAAGAAATGGCATTTTTATAATGGGGTGAAATACCAACAACCCGCACATCACTTCGTTCAAATAGCCACGTTCGCCTACTGTCATTAAGTCAGCCTTGATTGAAACAAATATTCTGATGATATCCCTTGGATCCCGAGGCATGATCTCCACTTTTGGTGGGACGGGCCAGTCACGCAACTGCGTCAAAGCATGATTATGGTCATCATGACTGGCCTAGACCAATTTTAAGTGGTGATGGTTCAGTAAAAGGTGTCAGATGTAAAACTAACCATTTGTACTTTTGCAATGGTTATTCAGGATTGAGTCAGTGCATGGACTTCGGATCCGAACACTATTACATTAGAGAACTCGCGTGCCAAGCAGAACACATCTGAAGCCAGAAGATTTGTGGAGTGTGTTTGTCCTCAGAAATTGGAGACAAGTTCAGGGGCTACCGAGGGTGTCCTAGACTAGGGGGTACTTACGCATGTTGTTTGGTCCTTATGGTCCGAACATGGTCCCGTTGAGTCGTCGCACGAAGGACGATGGGAGCATCAAGACTTGCATGTGTGAAGAAAGGAAGCCTCTAAAGACTTGATGTGTACCCCAAGGATAACTCTCTATTCTACATCTCTACAACCGACCTAAACATGTAATTTAGATCCCCCTAGGTACCTATATAAGCACATGGATTTGGTCCATAGAGGAAAAACTTATGCACCTTAGGTTTTAGAGCTTACACAACGATCTCGAGGTAGATCATCAACCTATAGTCAATACCCCATCATCAATACAATTAAAGGAGATGTAGGGTTTTACTTCTTCGAGTGGGCCCGAACCTGGGTAAACATTGTCTCCCTACTATTCATGTTATCATTAATCCTAGATCCATAACTTAGGACCATGTACCCGAGATCCGCCGGTTTTATGACCGATAACCAGGCAACTGGGAGTGGTTTATTTTTCATCTTAGAGAAAATCTGATTGGTGATAGAGAGGGGTGTATCATATCGGACTGGCACCATGACGTACCAGAGTCCATGGACATTATTAGTACATGCCCTCAAAAGCTTCACCACCGACGGTGCATGAGGCACTTCATGGAAAACTTTTACAAGGCATGTAAAAGCAAAGAGTTGAGCAAGGATCTAACTCATGTTTAGGTAGCCTTCACCACCAATGTGTTTATCGTTCGCTATGACAAGATCTACAAAGGTGTAAATGAAGGTAGGGGATTCTTAACACAAAATTTTGCAGATAAACACAAGTGGGAATGCACTCATGATGAAGGTTTGAGATACAACAAATTGATGAGAAACATGGTTGAATGTTTCATTAATGTCCTCAGAGGTGCCCGTCCATTGCAATGACTATAATAGTGGAATATACCTTCTTCAAGGTTAACGATTATTTTTGATGTATTCCAAGGAGATCGTAAAGTGGATAGGTAAAAAATGGAATATCCCCTAAGGTTGACGAGTGGATGATGTTACAAGAAAGCAAGTCCTCATATTATTCTATTCGGTGCCAAAGAAATGATTTACCAAGTTGACGAGCCAGATGGGACAACATATATGTAATATGGTGGGCGTGCATTCGAGGAGCACCTTATGAGAAGGTGGTGCTGGTGTGAGAGACCAAGTATGTTAATGATCCCAATTACAATACATGTTATTAATATGCGGGAATGTACCTCAGGCAAAAAATGGGCCCAAGGGCACATTGGGCTCATATCAGCCAGAAAACACATTGGGCCTTTATGGCCAAGAAACCACGTGATGTTAGCAGGCCGAAAGACATCACATACTAAATGGACCCCACTACTCCACGTGTCCTTAACAGGCTGTAAGACTCATTGGGATGCAAATGGCCCAAATATGCGATGGAAGGTTCATAGGATGAAATATGCATCGAGCCTTAAATGGGTCAAAGAATCCACAAGACGTACCAAAACTATCGACGGGCCATAATAATGATGCATGTCCAACATGCCCCGTAATGGACTAAATTCACTAATGGGCTAGTGTTCATGGGTTGTAAATGGGTTGTATGCAAACAGGTCATTAACATGCCTATAGTGGGTCAACCCGCTAACTTTTGACTAAGTCAAGTGGCCCTTGAGTAGGCCTCTTACTAGGCTGGCCTTTTTAACTAAACGTGCAATTATTGGGTTGTGCCATGTATCGTGTCCATTTAATGGGTGACACATGTCACAAAGTAGAGTTGAGATGTGGCTCTATTGACGACTGAGATGTCAGCACGTGAAAAATCGTTATTGGTCGGGGTTGTTAACGTGTATCGGAACCAGAACCTCCAAGCAATAGCTTAACGGTGACGTGTTATGGTATGCCACATTTTGGTTACCCTTGACTCCATGGTTCATCTTTTATCATCATAGAAGTGGAGACTTACATGATGAAAAAGTGAGTATTGTCATGCAAAACATACCCAACATCACACGTACGGCTATCTTTATTTTGTCACAAAACCGTCATGCATATACAAGCATAATAAAAACATGTGATCTACTATGGCACACGCATATCAAGAGGGATGTGTCTTTATTATAGTGCTTGGTGCGTGTGGAACACAATGAATAAATGGTAACCCACCCTCTACACATGCTAGCCCGACAAGAGTAGTAAGCATACAAGAAGGATGAATGCCTTTTCACCTTCACGTTGTCCAGGATTAAAACAGGGTACTTTTGGTGATATGAACGCCGCTTATTGACATCTCACAATACATTATGAATAAGCTAAAACATAGATACATACCATACCAAAACACTACTACATGAATATAACCAATATTGACCCAACTGAACCCATCTATAGAAGCTCCCACCCATACTAGTTATACGTCATCACTCTCCTTCTCTACCCTTCGTGCAAAGAACGTGTGCAGCATGAAGCAAAGGAACCGACGAACACAATGTTTACCTGTTTCTCTGCATGGCTATGAATAAGCAACCAACAAGCAAGCAATTAGAAAGAAGTCCCTAGCAAACCACCTGAAAGCACAATGTTAGCTTATGTGATGCTAGTCCGATTTTGCTTGCCTTGGGGAAACAACACATTTAAAAGGGTCGCGGAGAAAAGTACCAAATGAACACAAGTCCACCTAAGCATGATCCAGACATGCAACAAGGAGCCTATGGGGACACCAACCCATAAGTCGTGATCACTCAATGAACATGCACTGTGATCCTAGAGATCAATGCTCGGTCAACACAAAGAAACTAAATAACAAGATTCTTACATCCATTACGTACCGTTTTACTTGAATATAGCCTTTATGGCCAAGTCTTCATATATTTGCAGCGGAAATTCTTCATCGATAGCGTGAACGCATGCCATCTCCCTTAACCCTACACGCATTCTGACTTGGAAGCGTCCTATCTCGCACGTACATCACCAAGGTAATCTTCATCATATCTTGTTCTCTCATGCCTGGCCAAAAAATAACCAGCGGAAAGCCAATGAGTAATTCGAATGTACTCGCAAGCAACACATGTTTGTAACAAGGCAATAACAAGGCATGATATAGCACTAATAGGTAAGTTGCAGAAAGCTAGTTTTGAGTGCAATGTCATGATCAATCAACTTGTAAAAGCATGCATCAACAGGTTTTAGATATCCAACGAACAAGTTACAGATATCACCATAAGAACGGGGTGAACATCCCATATTCATTTATCAGGTCAAATCACAAGACTTAACTCAAGCATCATCTTTCTCACACTATCATCTTTCTCACTCACACGCACCAAGTTTATGAAAACATCTGGACATAGTCTAAGCACGACCACCCAACTGTCCTTGACCATGGACACGACTATTCGAATAGTTTTACACACTACACGGGTTTGCGCGCTATACCCACAATACCCGCGGAACTTCCCTAACATCCACGACTCACGGTATATTATATACCTGAGGTAAGCACCCGAACAATGACTTTCCCCTGGATACACTAAACAAAGAGTCCACCCATTGGTGCCATCCCTCGTAAAGACGAGCCTTGCTCTAGATTATACCATTCATAAGGGCACGCAATGGTGTGTCTGGTGTGTGTGAAAACAGCCCATGGTCTCCCTACTTGGCACGACCCTGTATCGAGATTGACCACTCCACTCCCGCCACTAGTAACGCGGGCTACCTGCTAGCATCAACCAAAGTAATCAACAAAACCCCATCCCATGAAGGGGGTACCGTGGTCACACATGTAAGGTTGGGATGGTTAACACATCCTAAATCTAATCCATTTAAAAAAAAACACCCACAACTTGCTCCGGTACACCACTTCTTTCTCAAGTGGTTACCTAGATCAACATCATCTCCCTTGGGCATTTGTGGCACCCGGCGGGGTTTTGGATAAGTCTTTCAAATCACATATTTTCTGTCAACATGCATATTCCCATCCCATTAGTGTTGCACCTACATAGCATCCTAACTACTTCCCACCCGCACAACCCTTATAGGAAGGTAGGGTCATGTTGAGTGCAAGTATCAACGAGGAAATATCGGAGACAACCCACAAAGGTGGTCGCCGATTCCACATGATTCAGATGCAACAAAATGAAAGGCCATATGACATGCATAAAAAGTTGTTTCATAGTCAAGGTCAAAGGGGTGCTTGCCAGGTTCAGCAAAGTCTTCGAGGTCTTCACCACCTTCTGGTCGAACTCCGAGCACTTCGTCTACTCAAGAAACTACCATCGAAAACAACCGCAATAAGAAACATCACAAGCAGAGAAATAAAATTGATCTAAATTAGGAGTTTTATTTTTATAGGACACCTCTCGCTATAAGAAAACTAACCAAGTAGATTTCAATGGATCTGGATCAACGAGGATTTTCGAAAGGTGAAAATGAAGGGATTGCTGGACCTACGAGAAGTCGGCAGAAAATATTCTCTTAAAATAAGTGCAGGCACTCATTTAATAGGTCATGATTTTAGTAGACCTTTGGAAGTGGTTTCAATAGATTTGGACTTGGTATGAATTCCCTCGATATTTAATAAGATGGAATAAATGGAAACGGGGCTATTTATTTGGTCCAATAGAAATAATGCATGATAAAAATATTAACTAAGGCTAAAAACATAGGTCGTTATTTTATATGCACCTAGGAACTTGAATCACTCCATTTGGAGTTGATTTGGACCCTCTAGGAATTGTGCAAGGTGGGGTCCTCGTAATTCAATTTGAATTTGAATTTGAACACTAGAGGAAAGTTTGTTGGAAAAACGTTTAGGACATAGTTTTGGATAGAGCCTTATTTTAGAAGCATCTAGGACAGTGAATCATTAATTTTGGAGCTAGGATGATTTTTCTTGGGTTTTTACAAGTCACTGTAAAAACGAAAATGAAAAAGGTTTTACCCAGTGGGCCAATCTCGCATTAAGCGTGGCATAGTGAAGTTTTGACTGCGCCGGCCCAACTACTCGGTTGCGCGCACGACGGGGCGACCTCGGAGACGGACTCCCGGGAGTGCGTCTCCCACACGGTAAGGCACAAAGAGGAGGGGACGCCTCCATATAAACAAGGGGCCCCGTCTACTAGGGTCACTTACTGGTGGGGCCCGCTTTTCGGGTATGTCCCCCACCTGCCGCTTGAGCGGGAAGGAGGCACAAGCGAGACCAAGCGCGCACCAATGCTGCTCCAGCAGCACATGGCATCTTCGGTCATGCTCAGCATACCGGCGGGACCGCGAGGCCATGTCGCTTCCATACCTGGGTTGTTGGAAATATACCCTAGAGGCAACAATAAATTAGTTATTATCATATTTTCTTCTTCATGATAATCGTTTATTATCCATGTTATAATTGTATTGATTGGATACTCAAATACATGTGTGGATACATAGACAACACCGTGTCCCTAGTGATCCGCAACTAGACTATCTTGTTGGTCAAAGGTGGTTAAGGTTTCCTTACCATAGACATGAGTTTTCATTTTATGACGGGGTCACATCATTTGGGCAATGATGTGATGGACAAGACCCAACTGTAAGCATAGCATATGATCGTATTAGTTTATTGCTACTACTTTATCCATATCAATGTATCTGTTCCTATAACCATGAGATCATGCAACTCCCCGACACCAAAGGAAGGCCTTGTGTGTATTAAAAGTCAGAACACAATTGTGTGACTATAAAGATGCTTTACAGTATCTCTGATGGTGTCTATGGAGTTGGCATGGATCAAGACTCGGATTCGTCACTCCGTAAGATGGAGAGTTATCTTGGGGTCCACTCGGTAATGCAACATCACAATATGCTTGCAATAAATGTGACTAAGGAGTTATTCATGGTATTTGTATTATGGAACGAGTAAAGAGACTTGTCGGGAACGATACTGAACTAGGTATGGAGATACTGACGATCGAATCTCGGAC
Source organism: Hordeum vulgare subsp. vulgare (assembly GCF_904849725.1). NCBI lineage: Eukaryota > Viridiplantae > Streptophyta > Magnoliopsida > Poales > Poaceae > Hordeum > Hordeum vulgare. The sequence goes on along the minus strand of NC_058518.1, from coordinate 139,569,466 downwards.
AAGTAAAATGTCGGTGGACAAAGGGAACTGCATACGAGATTGATTGAATCCTTGGCATCGTGGTTCGACTGATAAAGATCTTGGTGGAATATGTTGGAACTAATATGGGCATCCAGGTCCCGTTAGTGGTTATTGACCATAGAGGTGTCTCGGTCATGTCTACATGATTCTGGATTCCATAGGGTCCGCACACTTAACATTGAGTGACACTAGAGTAGTATTGCCATATGTTTGTTGGTGACCAAATGTTGTTTGGAGTCCCGGATGAGATCCAGGATGTCACGAGGACCTCCGGCATGGTTCGAAGGTAAAGATTTCTATATGAGAAGTCATATTTTGGATGCCAAAAAAGTTTCATGTTCTATCGGTATTGTACCCGGAAGGTTTCAAAAGGTTCCAAAATGTTCTAGAGGATTCTGGAGGAGTCCGGAAGGGTCCCTCCAGCCCGTGGGACATGCATGGGCCATAAGGGGGCATCCAAGCCTTGTTGGGCTAGTCCCCAAGGGCCCATGCGGCTAGGTGGTAGGAAACCCTAAAGGGAAAGGAACCTAGGAGGTGCCTTTGGGAGGGAGGCCGAGTCCTCTCTCTTGGTCACTGCCCCCTCCCTTGGATGAGGGGTTAGGGCTGCGCCCCGCTACTTCCCCTTTCCTCCAATAAATAGTGGTGGGGAGGGGAGGGCTGAACACAACAAGTCCTCTCCCTTGAGGCAGCCCCTCCCTCCCGTCTCTCCTGTTCTTCCTCGATCGCAGTTCCGGAGGCGCTTGGCGAAGCCCTGCTCGCACTGATCCACCACCATATCCACCATGTTGTCTTCTTGTCGAGATCCCATCTACTTCTCCGCCCTTGCTTGCTAGATCTAGGAGGAAGAGACGTCATCGAGCTGCACGTGTGCTGAACGCAGAGGTCCTGCCCGTTCGGTGCTAGATCAGGACGGATCGCGTTTGGATCGTGAAGATGTACGACTACATCAACCGCGTTATATACGGTTCCTCTTAGTGATCTACAAGGGTATTTAGATGCACTCCCCATCTCATAGATGTTGATCTTCATAGATTGATCTTGGTGAGTATAGGAAAAAATTTGTTACCCATGCGACGTTCCCCTACAGTGGCATCATGAGCAAGGTCAATGCATACATAACATGCACGAGTAGAACATAAATGAGTTTGTGGGAGTTGATGTTCAGATTTCTTACTTCCTTAATCCTGGTTTGATTCAGCAGTATTGTGGGATGAAGCTCGTCCACGTACGAGACACTGGTTCCATCGACTCACATGCAACTTGTTGCATAAATATGGTTGGCGGGTGTTTGTCTCTCCCACATAAGTTGAATCAGATTCTACAAAGGCAGTCTTTGCAGAATGTTAAATAGCAACTTGAATATCACCGTTGTGGCTTTGCGTAGGTAAGAATGGTTCTTGCTAAATTACCCATAGCAACCACGTAAAATATGCAACAACAAGTAGAGGACGTCTAACTTGTTTTTGCAGGGTATGTTGTGAGAAGATATGGCCAATGACATGATGAGATATATGTGATGTATGAGATGACCATGTTTTGTATAGAATTATCACGACTTGCATGTCGATGAGTATGGCAACCGGCAGGAGCCATAGGGTTGTCTTTAATTATTTGTGCGTTTTTTCTGTACTTGATCTCTATGAGTTATCAATAGTTGTAGGAGCATAGTTCGCGTGATAACCTCAATGGCGACACAATGATGGAGATCATGGGGTCATGGCGGTGATGATGGAGATCAAGTCGATGCTTTGGAGATGGAGATCAAAAGCACAAGATGATGATAGCCATATCATGTCAATATTATGATTTGCATGTGATGTTAATCCTTTTATGCATCTTATAAGATTATCCCTCACTAAATTTTCAAGATAAAATTGTGTTCTCCCCAAGTGTGCATCATTGCGGAGGCTCGTTGTTTCGAAGCACCATGTGATGATTGGGTGTGATAGACTCTACGTTCCCATACAACGGGTGTAAGCCAGTTTTGCACATGTAGAACACTTGGGTTAAACTTGACGAGTCTAGCATGTACATACATGGCCTCGGAACACAGGACACCGAAAGGTCGAACATGAGTCATATAGTAGATATGATCAACATGGAGATGTTCACCATTGAAACTACCTCATCTCACATGATGATTGGACTTGGGTTGGTGGATTTGGATCATGTAACACTCCAAAAATCTAAGGGATGTTGAGTTGATGGGAGTTCTTAAGTAATATGATTAATTGAACTCATTATCATGAACATAGTCTAAGTTGTCTTTACAAAGTATCTTGTAGAACAATAGCTCGCGTTCTAGCTCCCTTGTATTTTTGATGCGTTCCTCGAGAAAACTAAGTTGAAAGATGATAGTAGCAATTATGCGGACTAGGTCTGTAAACTAAGGATTGTCCTCATTGATGCACAAAAGGCTTATGTCCTTAATGCACCGATCAGTGTGCTACCCCCTCCCCCCAAGCGTCGTCTATGGATGTTGCGAACATCTGACATGCGCGTTTTGATGACTACATGATAGTTCAGTGCCTCATGCTTTATGACTTAGAACTGAGGCTCCAAAAACGTTTTGAACATCATGGAACATATGAGATACTCCAAGAGCTGATAACGCCCCTATTGAGAGGTAAGAGACCTCCAACAAGATTCTTTGCCTCAAAGATGAAGGAGAATAACTCAATCGATGAGCATGTGCTCAGATTTCCTGGGTGCAAGAATCGCTTGAATCAAGTGTGAGTTGATCTTCCAGATAAGATAGTGATTGACATAGTTCTCCAAGTCACTGCCACAAAGCTACTGGAGCTTCGTGATGAAATATAACACAACAGGAATGGAGATGATGATCCCTTAGCTATTCGCGATGTTTGACACCGCGAAGGTAGATATCAAGAAGGAGCATCAAGTGTTGATTGTTAATAAAACCACTAGTTTCAAGAAGGGTAAGGGCAAGAAGGGAAACTTCGAGGATGACAAGCCAGTTGTTTGTATAGTGAAGAAACCCAAGGTTGAACCCAAACCCGAGACTGAGTGCTTCCATTAGGAGGGGAGTGGTAACAGGAAGCGGAACTGCCCTGCATACTTGGCACATAAGAAGGCTGGCAATGTCGACAAACGTATGTATGCTATATGTTTTATTGACATGTGACTTACTAGTGCTCGTTGTTTCTCCTGGGTATTTGATATCGGTTAAGTTGCAAATATTAGTAACTCGAAACAGGAGGTGCAGAATAAACAAAGACAAGCTAAGGGAGAGGTTTTGATGTGTGTTGGAAGTGTTTCCAAGGTTGATGAGATCACCATCGCACGCTCCATCTACCTTCAGGATAAGTGGTAAACCTAAATAAATGTTATTTGGTGTCTACATTGAGCATGAACATTATATTGGTTTTGTTTATTGCGAGACGTATTCATGTAAGTTAGAGAATAATGGGTTATTCTGTTTACATGAATAATATCTTTCATGATTATGCACCCAATGTGAATGGTTTATTGAATCTCGATCATAGTGATACACACGTTCATAGTATTTATGCCAAAAGATACAAAGTTAGTAATGATAGTAACACTTACTTATGGCACTGCAGCTTAGGTCATATTGGAATAAAACGCATGAAGAAACTCCATGCTGATGGATCTTTGGACTCACTCGATTTTGAATCATTTGAGACATGTGAACCATGCCTATTTGTGTAAAATGCATGAAGAAACTCCATGATGATGGATCTGCTGTTCTCGCTTGATTTTGAATCTCTTGAGACATGCAAACCATGCCACATGGGCAAGATGACTGAAGGCCTCTTTTTCTAGTGAGATGGAACAAGCAAGTGTCTTATTGGAAATAATACATTTTGATGTATGCAGTCCAATGAGTGTTGAAGCACGCACTGGATATCGTTATGTTCTTACTTCACAGATGATTTCAGTAGATACTGGTATATTTACTTGATGAATCACAAGTCTGAACTGTTGAAAAGTTCAAGGAATTTCAGAGTGAAGTTGAAGATTATCGTGACAAGAGGATGAAATATCTACGATGTGATCATAGAGGTGAATATTTGAGTTATTAGTTTGGTATACATTTAAGACAATGTGGAAATTGTTTCACAACTCATGCCACCTGGAACATCATAGTGTGATGGCATGTCCGAATGTTGTAGTCGTGCCCTATTGGATATGGTGTGTACTATGATGTCTCTTATCGATTTGCCACTATCGTTTTGGGGTTATGCATTAGAGACAACCACATTCACTTCAAATAGGGCACCATATAATTCCGTTGACATGACACCATATGAACTATGGTTTAGCAAGAAACCAAAGTTGTCGTTTCTTAAAGTTTGGGGCTGCGATGCTTATGTCAAAAGGCTTCAGGCTGATAAGCTCGAACCCAAAGCGGATAAATGCATCTTCATAGGATACCCGAAGGAAACACTATGGATACGTCCTATCTCATATCCGAAGGCAAAGTGTTTTGTTCCTAAGAATAGGTCATTTCTTGAGAAAGAGCTTCTCTTGAAATAATTGAGTGGGAGGATGGTGGAACTTGATGAGGTTATTGTACCATCAATTCAACCAGAGAGTAGCAAAGTGCAGGAAGATGTTCCTATGGGGCCTACACGAGTTGAAGAGGAAGCTAATGATGGTGATCATAAAGCTTCAGATCAAGTTACTACCAACCTCATAGGTTGAAAAGGACAAGTACTGCTCCAAAGTGATACATTAATCCTCTCTTGAAGGTCATGTTGTTGGACAACAATGAACCTACGAGCTATGGAGAAGCAATGGTGGGCCCGGATCCCGACAAATGGCTGGAGGCCATGAAATCCGAGAAAGGATCCATGTATGAAAACAAAGTGTGGACTTTGGAAGAACTACTTGATGGTCGTAAGGCTATTAAGTACAAATGGATCTTTAAAAGGAAGACAAATGATGATGGTAAATGTCACCATTTAGAAAACTCTACTTATCGCAAAGAAGTTTCCGACAAGTTCAAGGAGTTGACTACGATGAGACTTTGTCACTCGTAGCGATGCTAAAGTCTGTTGGAATTATGTTAGCAGTTGCAGCATTTTTCGATTATGAAATATGGCAGATGAATGTGAAAATATTGTTTCTTTGACGGTTTCCTTGAGGAAAGGTTGTATGTGATACAACCAAAAGGTTTTGTTAATCCTAAGGATGCTAAAAGAATGCGAGCTCCAGTGATCCATTTATGGACTAGTGCAAGCATTTCAGAGTTGGAATAAGACCTGTGATGAGTGATAAAAGATTTTTATTTATACAGGGTTTATGAAGAAACTTGTATTCTCAAGAAAGTGAGTGGGAGCACTATAGAATTTTTGATAAGTATATGTGGTTGACATATTATTGATCGAAAATGATGTAGAATTTATGGAAAGCATAAAGGGTTGTTTGAAAGAAGTTTTTCAAAGCAAACATGGATTAAGCTACTTAAAACATTGGGCATCAAGATCTATAGAGATAGATCAAGAAGCTTGATAAAACTTTCGAAGAATACACACCTTGACAAGATTTTGAAGGAGTTAAAATGGATCAGTCAAAGAAGGAGTTCTTGCCTGTATTGTGAGGTGTGAGTTTGAGTAAGATCGAAAGCCCAACCACGCCAGAAGAAAGAGAAAGGATGAAGGGCGTCCCCTATGCCTTAGCTGTAGGCTCTATAGTATGCCATGTTGTTTACCACACCTGATGTGTGCCTTGCCATGAGTCTGTCAAGGGGTACAAGAGTGATCCACGAGTGGATAACTCGACAACGGTAAAAATTATCCTTAGTAACTAGAGGACTAAGGAAATGTTTCTTGATTATGGATGTGATAAAACAGTTCATCATAAAGGGTTACGTCAATGCAAGCTTTGACACCAATCCAGATCACTTTGAGTAGCAAGCCGGATTCGTATAGTGGAGCAGTCATTTGGAATAGTTCCAAGTGAAGCATGGTAGGAGAATCTATAGTATGACATCGAGATTTTTAAAGAATACATGGATCTAAACACTACACGCCCGTTGACTAAAACCTCTCTCACAAGCAAAACATGATCAAACCCTAGAACTTATTGGGTGTTAATCACATGGTGATGTAACTAGATTATTGACTCTAGTGCAAGTGGGAGACTATTGAAAATATGCCCTAGAGGCAATAATAAATTAGTTATTATTATATTTCCTTGTTCATGATAATCGTTTATTATCCATGCTATAATTGTATTGATTGAAAAGTCAAATGCATGTGTGGATAGATATACAACACCGTGTCCCTCGTGAGCCTCTACTAGACTAGCTCGTTGATCAAAGATGGTTAAGGTTTCCCAACCATAGACATGAGTTTTCATTTTATAACAAGGTCACATCATTTGGAGAATGATGTGATGGACAAGACCCAACCATAAGCATAACATCTAATCGTATTAGTGTATTGCTACTTATTTATACATGTCAATGTATTTGTTCATATAATAATGAGATCATGCAACCCCCTGACACCGGAGGAATGCCTTGTGTGTATCAAACGTCACAACGTAACTGAGTGACTATAATGGTGCTCTACAGGTATATCCGAGGGTGTGTGTGTGGAGTTGGCATGGATCAAGACTCGAATTTGTCACTTCGTATGACGGAGAGGTATCTCAGGGCCCACTTGGTAATTAAACATCACAATAAGCTTGCAAGCAATGTGGCTAAGAAGTTAGTCACGGGATCTTGTATTACGTGATGTGTAAAGAGACTCGCCGGTAATGATGTTGAACTAGGTATGGAGATACCGATGATCGAATCTCGGGCAAGTAACATACCGCTGGACAAAGGGAACTACATACGGGATTGACTGAATCCTTGGTAGCATGGTTTGACCGATGAAGATCTTCATGGAATATGTAGGAAGCAATATGGGCGTCCAGTTCATGCTATTGGTTATTGACCGTAGAGGTGTCTCTGTCATGTCTACATGATTCTTGAATGCGTAGGGTCCGCATGCATAATGTTCAGTGATGCTAGAGTAGTATTGGAATATGTACGGTGGTGATAAAATGTTGTTTGGATACCCGGATGAGATCCCAGACGACACGCGGAGATCCGGAATGGTCCAGAGGTAAAGATTTATATATGGGAAGTCATATTTTGGCTACCGAATTTTTTGTGTTTTATCGATATTGTACCGGGAAGGTTTTGAAAGGTTCCACGGGATTCTAGAGAAGTCCAAAAGGGTCCCTCCAACCCCCGGGACGTGCATGGGCCATAAGGGGGCGTCCAAGCCTTCTTGGGCTAGCCCCCAAGGGCCCATGCGGCTAGGGGTAGGAAATCCTAAAGGGGAAGGCACCTAGGAGGTGCCTCGGGGAGGGAGGACTCGTCTCTCTTTGCCGCTGCCCCCTCGATTGAATTAGGGGTTAGGACTACGCCCCCCTACTTCCCCTTGCCTCCAATAAGTAGTGGAGGGGAGGGAGGTATGAACACAACAAGTCCTCTCCCTTGAGGCAACCCCTCCCTCCCGTCTCTCCCGTTCTTCCTCGTTGCATTTCTGGAGGCGCTTGGCGAAGCCCTGCTCGCACTGATCCACCACCATCTCCACCATGGTGTTGTGTTGGCCGAGATCCCATCTACTTCTCCGCCCTCACTTGCTAGATCAAGGAGGAAGAGACTTCATCGAGCTGCACGTGTGTTGAATGCGGAGGTCCCGCCCATTCGGTGCAAGATCAGAATGGATCACGTTTGGATCGTTAACACGTACAACTACATCAACCGCATTATATACTCTTCCTCTTAGCGATCCAGAAGGGTATGTAGATGCACTCCCCCTCTCATAGATGTTTATCTCCATAGATTTATCTTTGTAAGCGTAGGAATTTTTTGTTTCCCATCCGATGTTCCCCAACATGGGCATAGAGGTGCTGACGTTGATGGATGCAAAGAGGACTTCGTCCTTTAGTGGCATCGGGCATACGACACCTCGGGAGGAAAAGGAGGTGCTGGTGAGGCTTGGCAGTGACGAGGGAAGCACCCCGGTGCTGCTTGATGGAGGGAAGGGGTTCGGGGGAGCCCAAATTTGAGGGAAGGCCAGGGCGGCAATGTAGGCCGCAGGAGGAGGAGGAGGAGGGGGTACGGGATGACGATTTGGTACTCCTAGGGTGTTTGCGGGAGGGTAGGAGAGCCAAGGGAGGGTAAAAGGGAGCCTAGAGCTAGCTTATATGGCTGGGAGCGCGGTTCACCATGGACAGTGTATAAGACCATGACACCGGCGCGGCTAGGGGGCAAGGGGGAGATCTAGGGCATGTCTAACGACTTTGTGGGCATGGCTACATCGAGGGAGATGGAAAGGAGAGATGGGGGCATCGACATGAGCTTGCGCGTGCAAGGCCAACCACTGTTCGGGCAGAGTGTTGCTGGGCTTGCAGGGTAGAGCGCCCGAGGGGCAACGAAGGAGGGGGCCGACACGCTATCGTGTTGAGGACGTCGAGGCAACCTTGAGGGACACAATCCCACTGGCCAAAGCCACCTGATGGCTTGGAATGGGTGCCGCTACAGTGTCGAAGCACACCGTAGCATGCTCTAGAGTACCCATATTGCATGCCACTACATGATGTCGTGTTGTGGGCATGTCCCATCTTGTCCACTAGACCTAGTAGGGAGTAAACAAAGGGGGATGCCCTTGGATGCCCTCGGGAATTCCTTAGCATACAAGAAAAAGTAAGAGGGAGAGAAAAGGATGCTGCCTAGGGGTGTAAAAGTGGGTTTCAACCCACTCCATGATTGAGTTGGGGCTTGGTTGTTGCCTCTCGGGGTGATGTGAGTCTTGGTGAAGTTGTGGTAAAAGTTTGGAGCCAAGGAGAAGACTTTTGGGGGCTCAACCATTGCACTTTGGATCCCACCAGAAGGTGTTTGATCCGTGTTTGGGCTAGCAAAAGTATTCCCCTTCCTATGAAACTTAACATGAGTGAAACCTCGTTGAAATGAAGTTGCTAACTAGATTTGGGATTTGGGGATGAAAGTTTCCAATGTAAACTCAGTAAACCCTAGAAGTGGACAGAAATGGCTTTCCCTAGATCTATTCATGCAAATTAATTTCCCCTAATGCACCACCTCGTGTGGTGGCATTATTTCAGGATTAGGGCAAGCCCAAAAAGTTTGGGATCAATTGGAGAAACTTGACAAAACAAATATTCTAAATCATGGAAATCAACAGAAGTAGTTTTGAGGGAATTTGGCAAGTGTATCTATTCTCCTTGATGCACCACTTGGTGTGGATGCATTATTAGCGTATTAGAACATGTCCACAAAATCTGAGCACAAATGGAGACTCTTGGCAATGTAAAGTTGCTCAAGTTTGGATATGTACAAAGAGGGTTTTGGAATATTTTGGTGAACCAAAATAGTTTGTACTAAGACAAAACTTTGCAAGATCATCATATATATCATGTTAGATTTGCTAGAATTTTAGTGTAATTATTTGAGAATATTTCTTATAGAAATATTTCAAATACTTGAAATGAACAGAAAGGGTTTTGGAGTGTTTTTCCAATATTTTGAACAAGCCCATGTGTTGAAACTCTTATATATGGAAAATATATGTCCAGTGAGTTTTCCTAAATTTCCTCAAATATTGGGGAAGCATAAAAATGATTTTGCCCTATAAAAGACCATTTCTGGCCTCGAAAAATGTATTTAAATTAATAAAAATTAACTTCTAAAATAATAATTTTTTGGTTTTGGGAAGCCTTTTTGATGATAGGATCCAAATAAAATATTTGGGGCCAAAATGTTTCCCTAATATGAGGACTTGTAGTACAAACCTCAATTCTAGGGTTTATTAAAGCTTAAATCAAATAATTGTTTTTTGGTCAAAAGCTTATTTTGTAGAAAATAGCTTTATATACTATACACATGGTATGGTCATTGGGCAAATATTTGGAGCAAGGAGATGAGTCTAGAGAGTAGGAGGAATTTTTGTAATAAAACACAAACAAGCAAGTAATAAAACAACAATCAAATCAAGCACCACAAGCACACAATTTTTTTAATTGGTCCAGATTTTTGAGCTATGTTGACTTGGGCAAAATAGAGGGTGTGACAGACCTACCCCCCTTACAAGAATCTCGTCCACTATATTCCTAGGCTAGGCATTGAAAATATAAGAAATTCGGGTCTGAGGTAGTCTTCACGTTCCCGTGTTGCTTTTTCTTTGATGTGATTGCTCTAGTGGATATTGAAGTACTTGATGATACAGCTTCGACCGCTTTACTTGGTTCATATAAGGGTGGATGAGGTTCTTGAAGTATGTTAGGCTTGACCAAAGGTTAAGGGCTTGATGAACATTGTTCGGGCAAGGACATGTCTTGCTTGTGCATTCCAAAGTCGGAATACGTAGCAAGGTAGGTTGTGTGTGTGTTGGTCTTGGGGTTACTCATGGTGGTTAGTGACATCTAGATGTCTCATGTTAGAATAGAAGGGTCAAGGTTTTGTTGTAGCTTCCTGTCAACGGGGAAATCATTGCAATTTTTTTACTGGAAAAAGAGAGCCACAATCAGATATATTAAAGTGAGTCAGGAGAATACAATTTTTTTCATTCCATGGCCACTGAGAGATACAGGAAAACTCCATCTCATCTCTCACCTTGCCTGATGGTTCAGTCATTACTGAACATGAACAGATTGCTACTTGCTTCTGGTCTTCTTTCAAAGATAGGATGGGCATCTCACATGGCATTAATTTAGTTTTTGATCTTCAAGCTCTCATCCAAAAAGTGGAGGGGCTGTCAATTCTGACTGAACCTTTTTCCAAAGAGGAAATGGACAGAACTATCAAAGAAATGCCTATTGACAAAGCACCTGGTCCTGATGGCTTTAATGGACTCTTTTTCAAAAAATGTTGGCACATCATCTCCCCTGAGTTTTACCAACTTGCTGATGCATTCCATGCAGGATCAGCACAGCTGGAAAACATGAACTCCTCCTATATCACCCTTGTGCAAAAAAAGAGATCTCCTGAGCAAGCGGGTGACTTCAGGCCTATCTCTCTCACTGGTATGGGGTTTAAATTCATGTCCAAAATGATTGCTAATAGACTTCAGCTATAGATTATGAACTGCATTCATAAGAACCAGTGTGGCTTCATTAACTCTAGGACCATTCAGGACTATGTGGGTTGGACACTTGAATACTTGCATCAATGTCATCAGTCTAAAAAACCTATTGTCATACTAAAGCTAGATTTTGAAAAGGCTTTTGACTCTATAGAACATGAGTTTATTCTCCAGATCCTGCAGCATAAAGGTTTTTCTGTCAACTGGCTTCTTTGGGTTCAACAGTTGCTCAACAATGGATCCTCATCCATCCTTGTTAATGGAGCTCCTGGTAAAAAATTCATGTGCAGAAAAGGGGTCAGGCAGGGGGATCCTTTGTCCCCTCTACTCTTTGCAATAGCTGCAGATTTTCTTCAGACCTTGGTTAACAAGTTGTTACAAGATAGTATGCTGCAGCTCCAAATCCCTTGTCATGACAAGGATTTTCCAATTGTCCAATATGCTGATGATACTCTTATCATCATGCCTGCTGATAAATCACAACTTTTGGAGCTCAAAGCAATGTTTTTTCTCTTCTCATAGTCCACGGGTCTTCAGGTGAATTACCACAAATCTGCTCTATTACCAGTGAACATTGATCAACACCATCTTCAACTCCTGGCTGATGCACTAGGTTGTAAGAGTGGATCTCTTCCCTTCACTTATCTTAGCCTACCTGTTGGTACAACTAAACCTAGAATCGTTGACCTCATGCCCTTGGTGGACAGTATGGAGAGGAAGCTCTCTGCTAGCTCTTCTTTTCTAGCTCAAGGGGGAAGGCTTCAATACCTCAACTCTGCTATGTCCTCTGTTCCACTTTTTTTCTGTGCAGTCTGGATATCCCCCCTCGAATACTTAATCAGTTGGAAAGCATTTAGAGGCAATGTCTGTGGAGAAAAAATGGTCGGGATCATGCTCCCTCTCTTGCTGCATGGGACCTAGCGTGCAGGCCTAAAATGAAGGTGGGTCTGGGCATTATGAATTTGGCTGTTCAGAATGAAGCTCTCCTACTCAAGCATGTAGATAAATTTCTCAACAAAGCTAATGTTCCTTGGGTGATGTTAATCTGGGATACTTACTACCACAATACTGTCCCTCAGGGGACTTCTCTCTGTGGCTCTTTCTGGTGGAAGGGCATCTGCAAAAAAAATGGACAACTTCAGGGCTGTCACCTATGTTGTGCCCAACATAGGTGACACATTCCTGTTCTGGTCTGGTTCCTAGGTTGTAGATGGTTCTATCATGCCTTTGGCCCAAAGGTTTCAGATTATTCTCTTTTTCTATGGAATCTTTTTTACTTCTGAGGAAGTCTTCCAAGCTGCACACACTGATATCATGATCGATCTCTTTCATCTACCACTGTCAGAAAGAGCTCATGAGGAGTTTGAAACAGTCAGCTATCTAGTCCAAAACCTAAATAGAGACCCACACAACAAGGACATTTCGCTTTGGAGTTCTTATAGTTAATTCTACTCTGCTAAGAAATACTACAACCATGTACACAAGTCTATTGTTCCTAATCCTTTGCTCTGTTTGATTTGGAAGAGCTGCTGTACCATCAAAATCAAAATGTTTGCCTGGATGCTTAATATGGACAAACTCAATACACATGACATGCTTGAACGCAGGCATTGGAAAGTTTATTAATCCAACCACTGTGTTCTCTGTCATGCTCACGTCAAGGAGGACAGAGACCACCTTTTCTTCAGTTGTTCATTTAGCATCAGGATATGGAACTATCTGCAGATTTCATGGCAGGGATCTGACATGTACACCACCACTCTTGCTGCAAGGAAGGACTTTGCCCACCCTTTTTTCTCAGAGACAGTCTTCACTGCCTGCTGGAACATTTGGACTGTCAGGAATACCAAGGTTTTCTGGAATGATGGAGGTCTGGTTTTATTTATGATATGTCCCTTCTAGCTTACAGAATTAAACCTAGGCTTAGAGAGGCTCTCTTGAAGTGGATTTCCTTTTTACCTCCTTGAGGTTTGTAATATCTACCCCACCCCTGTACATTCTATTCCCCTATGCTGTAAATTTGGTAAATATTGTTTAATAAAATTAAGAGCTGTGGGGTGTTTCCCTACAGTAGCCGGTCAAAAAAGGGGAAATCATTGACTTCCTTAAGGCAGGTGATCTACCGTCGCAGGTGGTCTTCTTTCTTAAGAGTGTTGAAGTGTATTAATGTAGGCTTCTCATTGATATCTTATTCTTCGGTAGTTGCCCGGGTATGTTCTTCATTTAGCTTCAGCCATTTGTCTTCGTCATCCCGGACACACGTTTCTGGCATGTCTTCGGTTGCTTGGTCTTCTAGCCTCTTCGTAGCTACTTGTAGAAAGTATGGGTTGGGTCTCATCCATAAGACAAAGTTTAGAGACTTTGCGTTAAAACGGGTCCTACCACTTAGGATAGTTTTTGAGGGTGGGGGGGCTAGATGAGCTGGTTACCCAAAAGTATGGACCAGCCATCTAATCCCCAAGGTTTGAGGCTCGGCAAGAAGGGTGAACCACCCTTGACAAGGGTTTCACCATAATCTAGTCAGGGTTCACATCCTTGATTGGACCAAAAAGGGGCTATTTAATTTCTCTCGATGTCCAAAGGCTTCTTCGTGCTTGAATGTCGATGCTTCTTGACATAGTTGATCGATAGAGAAGTGGTAATTGACCTCTATTTCTCCTTCTCCTTCTTCATCGTCATGGTTTCCCAACCGTCGTGGTTCTTCATCTTGTTTGGTAAGAGTTTCTTCTGGTACTTGGAGGAGTCCACTTCTTCAAGGTAAAACCTTACACTTGAGAAAAATGGCAACTTGTGCTTTTGGGGCTTATACAAATAGGACTACGGTGTTCCTTACTCTCGTGGATAAGTAAGTATGTCATCCATGAGTATAACAACGTATTTCTCCAAGAATCACATAAGTACATTGCTCATGGGATATGTGCGAGTAGCAGGCATTGGTTCTAGATGGTCTCTTGTCCAAGGGTTTGTGGTCCAACCTAATCTAGTTCTTCGTGTCCACCTTCCTCATGGACATGAATTATGGTGATCCAGGTTGAGTATTGGCCATAGTCTAATGACTTAGAGCCAAGACTTGTGGTCATCGCCCGACCATATTATGGCTCGGTAAAGCTTCGGGGTTTCAAGGAGCTTAGGATGTGAGTGAACGCCTATGATCTCATCCTTGAGGACACTTCTTGGATGCCAAAAGTCCTACCTATTTCTCCAAATCGAATCATCCAATCTAATCAAAAGTACCATCTCATATAAGTCAACTCCAACATCTCTTATGCTATGCAACTCCAGGGTCCGAGAGAAGGACTAAACCAAAATCTCATAAGTATACCATAACCAACTCACATGTATCCCTATGTAAAAATGCTCGGGAAGCATACAAGCTACTAAGCTGGAATATGATACCACGATTCCGAGTGCTCAACTAAATTATCCAAGGTATAAGGTATTGCATTCCTATGCTAAGAAGGCACATATATACCAATCCAAGATCTTGTTCACATCCTGTGAATCCGATCAAGTGGTCCTTGTTGGTGTCAAAACCGGAAGATCTCGGGTAGGGTGTCACGAAATGTGGACCTTAGATCGATGGGTTGAAAGAGAGAGAGAGGGGGAAAATGTTTACCCAGGTTCGGGCCCTTGTGAGGAGGTAAAACCATACGTCCTTCTAGATTATATTGATGTAGATGATTACAGAGTCTACCTCGAGATCGTGTATACTAAACCCTAGGTGGAATCTTCCTTTTACATGGATGTCGACCCCTGGTTTATATAGTCATCGGGGCATCCTAGGGTTACATGCAACCGACCTAATCAACCTTTAGTTGGTTGCCACACCAGTCTTAGGGGTTCTCCTTCTTGAATACGAGGCGATTGCATAGCCCGTCTCATCATAGGCACAACCCATGAGGCCGACCTCTTCGTAATAAGTCGACTACCCGAGGACCCCATAATTTTGGACTCCCTGAGTAGCCCCCAAACTAGCCTTCAGCGCCGATGTGTAGGGTCTTCGGGTGATTATGCCCAAAGTGTTCGGCTTGCAAGGCGAGTTTCTTCGTCTTCTCCGAACAAGAAACAATGGTCTTGGTCTTCGGCTAACTCACGATTACCGAAACATCCCGGGGCCGGATACGTGTCCAACGTTTCTATAATTTTTTATTGTTCCATGCTATTATATTATCAACTTGGGATGTCTTATATGCATTTGTATGCCATTTTATATCATTTTTGGGACTAACCTATTAACTCAGTGCCTAGTGCCAGTTTCTGTTTTTTCCATGTTTTTGACCTTTTTCAGAAAAGAATATTAAACAGAGTCCAAACGGAAT
The DNA here is from genome assembly GCF_904849725.1 of Hordeum vulgare subsp. vulgare. Taxonomy (NCBI): domain Eukaryota; kingdom Viridiplantae; phylum Streptophyta; class Magnoliopsida; order Poales; family Poaceae; genus Hordeum; species Hordeum vulgare. The sequence goes on along the minus strand of NC_058518.1, from coordinate 139,554,039 downwards.
AAAACCTGCGGGATGATTTTTTCCATAACAGAAGATACGCAGAAGAATTGAGAACCAAGGCAGGAGGTCTCGTGGTAGGTCACGAGCCCCCTAGGTGCGCCCTAGGGGGGCGCGCCTAGCAGGCTCGTGGGCCCCCCTTGCCTCCTCTGCCCTACCTCTTTCTCCTACAAATTTCCAAAAATCCCGAAACCAACAGAGAGAGCCACGAAAATACTTTTCCGCCAACGCAAGCTTCTGTCTCCGCGAGATCCCATCTAGGGACCGTTCTCGTGCCCTGCCGGAGGGGGATTTGGACAAGGAGGGCTTCTTCATCAACACCATTGCCTCTCCGATGATGCGTGAGTAGTTCACCACAGACCTTCGGGTCCATAGCTAGCAGCTAGATGGCTTCTTCTCTCTCTTGGATCTTCAGTACAAAGTTCTCCATGATGTTCATGGAGATCTATCCGATGTAACTTTCTTTTGCAGTGTGTTTGTCGAGATCCGATGAATTGTGGATTTATGATCAGATTATCTACGAATATTATTTGAGTCTCCTCTGATTTCTTATATGCATGATTTCGTATCCTTGTAATTCTCTTCGAGTTATGGGTTTCGTTTGGCCAACTTGATCTATAATTCTTGCAATGGGAGAAGTGCTTGGTTCTGGGTTCATACCGTATGGTGTCCTCACCTAGTGACAGAAGGGGTAGCGAGGCACGCATCATGTTGTTGCCATCAAGGGTAAAAAGATGCGGTTTATATCATATTGCATGAATTTATCCCTCTACATCGTGTCATCTAGCTTAAGGCGTTACTCTGTTTGTTATGAACTCAGTACATTAGATGCATGCTAGATAGCGGTCGATGTGTGGAGTAATAGTAGTAGATTCAGACAGTATCGGTGTACTTGTCTCGGACGTGATGCCTATATGTATGATCATTGCCTTAGATATCGTCATGACTTTGCACGATTCTATCAATTGCTCGATAGTAATTCGTTCACCCACCGTAATACTTGCTATCATGAGAGAAGCCTCTAGTGAAAACTATGGACCCCGGGTCTATTTTACACATTATATATTCAGATCTACATACAAAAATACCAAAAATACCTTGCTGCACTTTTATCTATTTACCTTTTATCTCTATCAGCTCTCACCTTGCAAATAAACGTGAAGGGATTGACAACCCCTTTATCGCGTTGGGTGCAAGTTTGTTTGTTTTTGCGCAGGTTCATTGGTGCCTCATCTTGATACTCCTAATGGATTGATACCTTGGTTCTCACACTGAGGTAAATACTTATTTCTACTTTGCTGCATCACCCTTTCCTCTTCAAGGGAAAAACAAACGCAAGCTCAAGAAGTAGCAAGAAGAATTTTTGGCGCCGTTGCCGGGGAGTATTCAAGTGAATCATATCTACCAAGTACCTATCACAAACTCATCTCTTGCATTTACATTATTTGCCTTTTTCCTCTCATTTTCCTCACCCCCACTTCGAAAACGATTTTTCGAAAATACCAAAAAGATTTTTGTTTTTATTCACTCTTCTTCCGTTCTCCTTTTTGTTGCTATGTTTGCTTGTGTTACCATGTGCCTTCTATTTGCTTGCATCTTCGCTTCCTAAAAATCTATTGATATGGATCCTCATCCACTTGCTAATCTTTTCAAAATACCAAATTATGATGAACAATTTGCTAGTGAGTTGAGTGCACTTGACTATCTCTATGGAGTTTTGTTTGAAAATCATGAATCTGAAAATTTTGATGAAGTGTTGAATGAAGAAACTTATAAAGTGGTTCATGATATCTGCTTGAATGAAAAACATGATTTCCATGTTGTTAATATGAATTCTCTGAATATCTATGATGCTAATGATATGCAGAACCACAAACTTGGGGATGCTATGCTTGACGAAGATGATATTTTTTGTTTCCCAAGGTTTGGTGATGGCCCTTATGCTATAATTGATCATGAAAAGAATGCTTTGTGTGATATTTATATCGTAAGATTCCTTCATGATGTTACCAAAAATTACTATGAGAGAGGAACGTATGCTTTTACAAATTGCGATAATATGAAGCTTCCTCTCTATGTGTTCAACGTTTTGAAGTTATACTTGTTTTGCCTTCCTATGCTAGTTAATTCTTGTTCCCATAAATTGTTTGCTCACAAAATCCCTATGCATAGGAAGTGGGTTAGAATTAAACGTGTATTTTTCCATTCATGATGCTCTTTTGCATATCTCAACTACTACTTTTTATGTGAGCATCATTGAAATCGTTAAGCCTAGCTAGGGGAGTTAAACGATAGCGCTTGTTGGGAGGAAACCCAATGTATAAATATATTTTTGCTTTTCACTTTCTGTTTTGTTGAGTCCACACCATCATGATTCTTTTATGATTGTGTTTTTTATGTTTTAATTAGTGTTTTTGCCAAGTAGAACATTTATGATTAGTTTTGGTGATAGTTGTTTAATCATGCTGAAAAAGACAGAAACTTTGTGCTCACGATATTATTTTTAATTCCTATCCAGAAAGAGATTTTGAGTTGATTCTTTTTTCTGATGATTTATATGCAAATGTCCCTAAATTTCACAAATTTTCAGAAGTTTTGAGATACCAGAGGTATACGAAATATACAGATTGCTACAGACTCGTCTGTTTTTGACAGATTATGTTTTTCTTGTGTTGATTACTTATTTTGATGAAACTATGGTTAGTATCGGGGGGTACGAGCCATGGAGAAGTGAGAATAAAGTAATACAAAATAAATATAAATGTAAATTAAGTTTACTACAATATCTAAAAAGTTGGTGGTTTGTTTTCCTATGCTAATGATATCATGAGTTTCTGTTTAAGTTTTGTGTTGTGAAGTTTTCAAGTTTTGGGTGATGTTCTTATGGACAATGGAATAAAGAGTGGAAAGAGCCTAAGCTTGGGGATTCCCAAGTCATCCCAAGCCAAATTCAATGACACCAAAAAGCCTAAGCTTGGGGATGCCCCGGGAAGGCATCTCCTCTTTCGTCTTCGATCCATCGGTAACGTTTCTTGGAGCTATATTTTTATTTACCACATGATATGTGTTTTGCTTGGAGCATCGTGTATTATAGGAGTATTTGCTTTTTTTATCACAATCATCCTTTCTGCACACCTTTTTGATAGGGACATGCACTCATCGTGAATTTTTTAGAATACCCCATGAGCTTCACTTATATCTTTTGAGCTAGACAATTTAGCTCCCATGAGCTTCACTTATATCTTTTGACCTAGATAATTTTGCTCTAGTGCTTCACTTAAATCTTTTAGATCACGGCAGTGTCATATTTTGTAGAAATAAAAACTCTCGATCTTCACTTATATCATTTTGAGAGTACTCTGTGTAAGTAACTTGGTAATTGGCGTGTGCTATGAAATTAGTCCTAAATATGATAGGCATCCAAAGAGGATATAATAAAAACTTTCATATTCAAGTGCATTGATTAGTAAGACAAGTTTGATTCCTCACAATTAGTTTTGAGATATTGATATGGTAATATTAGAGTTATGTTAGTAGGGTGTTGTGAATCTAGAAATACTTGTGTTGAGGTTAGTGATTCCCGTAGCATGCACGTATGGTGAACCTCTATGTTAGGGATTCGGAGCATAATTGATTTATTGGTTGCTCGACAGTAATTCGTGCACCCAGCGTAATACTTGTTATCATGAGAGAAGCCTCTAGTGAACACTATGGACCCCGGGTCTATTTTACACATTATATATTCAGATCTACATACAAAAATACCAAAAATACCTTGTTGCACTTTTATCTATTTACCTTTTATCTCTATAAGATCTCACCTTGCAAATAATCGTGAAAGGATTGACCACCCCTTTATCGCGTTGGGTGCAAGTTTGTTTGTTTTTTGCGCAGGTTCATTGGTGCCTCATCTTGATACTCCTACTGGATTGATACCTTGGTTCTCAAACCGCGGGAAATACTTACCTCTACTTTGCTGCATCACCCTTTACTCTTCAAGGGAAAAACCAACGCAAGCTCAAGAAGTAGCAGGGCCCATGACTTTTAATTATGCACAAAGATTAACAATATTTCTCGATTCTTGTGTGTTTACTAGAGTATGACACATGTAGCAATCCTTGATGGAACCTCTCCTTACAACAAGCGCGATTAGCGCCCTTTATAAACAAATGAAAATCCGTCTCGAGGCCCCCATCGCATCTCCGCCTCGCCAAGAAACCCTAGAGCTCTTAACACTCCTGGGATCATGGTTGGTTCCTCTTCCCGCCCCCTCCGTCCCCTCCCAGGGACTATGCTAGTTGCTCTGTCTCCCTCCGCCGCGTGTGTGAGCTCGAAACACAGGTATATCTCTCCCAATCGGATCTCGCACCCACTCGTGCTGGTCTGGCCTCTATTGATGGAAAGGAATTGGCAAGAGCTTCCCTTCCCCGCATGGGGGAGAACAGGTTTGCCTTGTTTCCTTCCTGCTGCGAGGGGCGGGATTCCCCATTCACCCCTTCTTAAGGGGTTTATTGGAATTTTACGGGCTGTAGCTCCACAATCTCACTCCTAGATCCATCCTCCACATCTCAAGTTTTGTGTCCTTATGCGAGATGTTCTTGGGTTGCGAACACCACTTTGATCTCTCGAGAAGCTATTTCTGTGTCATTCCTCGAACTAGAGGGACAGCGATCCGGGAAGTGGGCTGAGCCGAATTGTGGCGTATAGCCGCCACGAGAAACCCAATTGGGTCACAAAATAAGGAACTTGATGAGTGGCCCTCGGAATGGTTTTATATCGAGGTCATTCCCATCTTCGATCCAATTCGGAGGGGCCTTATTGAATACATCACAGAGCTTTTGAAAAAGCGTTATAGCTAGAGGTCGAAGAGTCTCTCCCAAGGGGATAGTTCCGAAGTAAAACAACAATCCGGTAAGGTCAAGGTGCTTGCTCATTGCTGGCTAACCATCGTTGATGTAATGGCCAAAGTGATTACCCCATGCGTCAAGCCGCTCCTACAACATACACATCCCTTGTGGTGTTACAGCGGGACGAGCGATTCCACTCAATCTAGAAGGCTAGGACCGAAAGACCAGAAAGCCTTAGCGGCCATCCTAGTCGATCTATTTAAAGGGGGGAAAAGAAGATTTTAACTCGCCGTTCACCAAGGAACGGTATTTGGCATACAACCCCATCGAATACGTAAGTGTGCTAATGTTCAAAGTTTCGGGCGTTCACGCCCTTTATTGTTTGATTTATAACTTCCACCCCTTCCTTGCAGCCTTGGAAGCACTCGATCGGGATGGTAAAATGTCTCATGCCTCAGCCCGAAGACTATGCCCGTGAGGACGATCCACGGTTTCATGAAGACCAGATATTTCGATCACTTTAGAGGACGGGGTGTTTTACTAGGATGGAGTTGATGAACAGAGTGTAGCCCTTGTAACCGACAACCCTAGTCCCCTTCCCACTTCCGGGAGTAAGAAAAAACAAGGACATAATTCCCGAACAAAGTGTGGCGGGAGAAAACCCATCTACTCCTCCACCAGAAAAAAGGTATATGTAATGACTCATAGACCTTGCGACGTTATCTGTCCTTCCATACTTTCATGACCCTTGACCGACCAATGTAGGAGACGTGTGCAACATTCCCCGCCCCGAGGATGGTGTCGGGGTATTAGGTAGTCAACCAAACCCCGGCGCGTTGATCGGTGTCGGAGTACCAAACACGGGTCCGATCCCCGAGTGTTCGAATAGAGTGTGGGTAATGAACTTCGAATATGAGAGTGCCATGAATCATCGGTAACGGAAGGAGGCTCTATGTCACCCTATATTTTTTTGAACAAGAGCTTAATGCTCTTAATTCGGTCGATGCATACCTTAGAGCTATGCGAGCCGTCCTTAAAGAGGTGGTCGGGCAAGTCTGTGCCCACCTGCACGCAATTTATTGACTTTAAAATATCCAAACAAAAGTTTGGACCTAGTAGCCCCCGAGCCTTAATTTGGTCGAGACGACGGAATTAAGGGTCGACAACAAGTGCTTTTTCAATCTGCAGTTTTTGAAGCAGCAAAACGAGAGTTTATCCAAAGATCTCCATGAGAGCCAGGCCGATTTAAAGGCTAGTAGGGCCGACCTGGAAGATGTGAAGAAATTTACTTGAGAAACCCATGGTAAAGGAGTTGATTTGCAATATGTTGAATTTGCTTTAAATATATATTAATAGTCAAAAAAATTGCTATAGTAGGTGATGCAATACGACAAATGTAAAAAAGATCTGGATGCCTCTCGAGAAGCTCAACGATATGCCGAATCACAGCTTGAAGCCGGTCAGTGCATACTGAGGCGATGCCATGAAGAAAATAACAATATCAAGGAAGAGAACAAGAAACAAGCTCACGCAGTTGAGAGTTTGAAAACTAAATTGGCGCACACTTGAGAATAGAACCATAAATTGAAAGGTGGCATGTTCTATAAGTAGAGCTTTGACTAATTCAACTTTTATTGTGCAGATCATGAAAATTTCTTCCTCCTTTGGATTAGGTCTTTTGATTGGGCGTCCTAAGGAGGAGGCCACTTCCTTTGGGGGGGACCTGTTGAAGGAACTATCTACTATGCATGAGCATGCGTGGAAGGCTATCCGTAGTATGTTCTGAACTTTATGGCTGAACCAAAACCCTCTGCAAGGGATGGACAATCTTGCCGAGAAATTTACCAGAGCCCGCAGTCGCTTCGAATTGTGGAATACCTCGTCCTACCGAGAAGGAGCTCGGGAGGCATGGGCTATGATGAAGACCCGCTTTACCCGCCTAGAATCCGAGCACATGGCTCGAGTTGGACTAGTGGGACCAGATGGGAAGGAGATTCCTTCACATCTCGTGTACGATCAATTGATGCCCACCACATGCTTGTCGCACGAGGACTATGCATTAGATGCTATAATATATCAACTAGATCAATCACCAAGCATGTAATCGCCTGTAATGATATTTGTATGGTAAGACACTTCCCTCCATATTATGAAAATTCTGTCTTTAACTGCCCATCGGCTTCTACCTCCCATGTTATAAACTGGGCGGTGTTTCGTACTATGTATCTTGCACACGTAGGAATCAAATTTCCGATAACTAGGCAGTCTGGCCATGTGGTACTAATAGACATAAGTTATATGGGTGGATTATGTTATATTACGACTAAGTGTAAGAAACATATTCTGGAAAAATAGTTCCTTAATGGGTTCCTTTTTTCGGGCTGCTACATAGGTTGTAGTCGATAAGGTTGTTTATCCGCTCAACACGGCCAGCAGTTTGATGATGCAAAATTTACCGAATAGGTGGGCATCGTCCTAGCTGATCAAGTTGTATCTCAAGAAGCGCTAGCTTTTGGCTTTACCCATCTGAGGTATGTGTCCGGGTGAACCGGACGTATCAATCACACGGGTGCTCCCTTTACCCTCTATCCAAATACATCGGGAACATAGAGAGTAAGCACAGGAGCGAGGCAACCCATCATTGATAAAATCTTAAGTACAATTGATGCATACAATGGCAGAATCGATGTTTTTATTTCAAGATGCATAATGAACAAGTAGGTATGACAAATATTTTGAGGGTGTTCGATCAAGCCGAACATGCCTCGAGAACAGCTAATTATCCCTATAGGAAAAAATAAAAAACATGGGTGATACGGGAAAAATAAAGTAACAAAAAGGGGAGGATGATAGTGGTCTAGCCATAAAGAAGCCGAAGGCGAGTTGCATTCCAAGGGTTCGGCTCGAGGCGGTTGTCTTCGGATCTACACACGCGATAAGCTCCTCCTATTAATATTTCATCGATTATAAAAGGGCCCTCCCACTTAGGGTGAATTTTATGCTTCTGCTTCTCCGGGAGGCATAGGACGAGTTCTCCCATGTTATATGCCTTTGCCCGGACTTCCTTGCTCTGATAGCGTCGATCTTGTTGTTGATAGAAAGCTGACCGGGTCAGAGCTATGTCGCACTCGCCTTCCAATGCATCTAAGTCATCTTGACGATCTAACTTGGCTTATTTTCCCATGTACATGCACACCCGAGGTGTGTCGTGTATAATGTCACAGAGGAGGAGTGCCTCGGCCCTGTACACCATGAAGAAGGGGGTGTACCCCGTGGATCGATTTGGGGTGGTGCGCGAGAGATCGATACAAGAGGTGCCTAAAGGGGTGGTGAATAGATTACTTGACAAGATTAAAATCCTGGCATTTTCACAATTAATGGTTGGCAAATTTTAGTGATTCTAACAAGTCTAGTGCACCCAACACATGCTAGTCAACAAATATGGCAACGGAGAAGTGAAGACTTTCCACATGTAGTAAGGAGTAGAGTTTAGGAGATCAAATGCAAAGAGGTTAACATGGCGATTTTTTGCATGGTTCTGATAGGTGGTGTTGTCGTACGTCCATGTTAGTGGAAACTTGAACCCACAGAGGGTAACGGCTGTGAGTGTCCACGAAGTGCTCCAACCACAAGGGGTCCACGAAGAAGCGGCCTTGTCCATTCCACCATGACTTTTGTCCACGAAGGACTAGCCTCGCTCACGGTAGATCTTCACAAAGTAGGCGATCTCCTCGCCCTTACAAACATCTTGGTTCAACTCCACAACATGAAGTAGGAGGCTCCCAAGCTACACCTAACCAACCTAGGAGGCACCACCCTCCAAAAGGTGATAGATGTGGTAGAACAATGAACTACTTGCTCATGTGCTTCTAAAGATAATCTCCTCAACACTCAGTCACTCTCTCACAAAATAGGCATGGGTAGGAGAGATTGATTCGTTGGAAAGCAACTTGGGGAGGCTAGCAATCTGGGTTAAAATGGTAGGAAGGAAATCTCTTGATCTCAACACATGAGTAGGTGGCTCTCTCTCAAAACATGGATATAGCAATGAAGTGTGTGTTGTGAGTGATTCCTCTACAAATGAGAGGTTGGTGCAGGGGCATATAATGGCAGCACCCAGAATGCAACTGTTACACATAAAGTGACCAACTCGGTGACACCGAAGTCATAAACTCGATGGTACCAACTTGCACAAAAGGCAGCAACTTTTGAATCTCAATGACACCGATATACACAACTTGTAGAACCGAAAATGTGGCTAACAGTCAGTTGAGCCAACTCAGTGACACCGATACCAAAACTCGAAAATTCCGATTTTGTGTACCGAGGCAATAGAAGGTTGGTCACCTGAACTCGGTAGCACCAATGGAGAGTCGGTTGTACTGAAATGGTAGGTTTAGCTAGGGTTCTATCTGGGTTGAAAATTGGTAGTGCCGAATCTGAAAACTTGGTGGCACCGATTTTGGATATTTGGCTTTGGATAGAAATGTTATGTGGGAAAATGACTAAGTAATTTTGGTGGCTATCTCTGAGCACTTGAGAAGTCAGTTCATTTCAATGCGTCACCCACTTTTAATAGTACTGGCTTTCCTATGGACTCAAAATGATTTCTCACTAATATAAAGTGAAGAGTCTTTTTGCTTAAAGCTTGAGCCAATCTTAATCCCTTTCGTTCATCAAGGGGTTTCTCCTCACAAACCTTTAGCCAATGCTCTCTATGGACGAAACCTGAAATATACTAGGTAAAAGTGTTAGTCCAAGAGACAAACTATGTTGTCATGAATTATCAAAACCACCAAGGGATCATATGTGCTTTCAATCTCCCCGTTTTTAGTAATTCATGACAACATATAATCAAAGCTTCTAATAAAAATAGGCATTAGAATATGATAGCTTTGAAAGATATATGACTAGTACAAGCTCTCCCTAAATGTGTTCAATATCTTTTTTAAAGGATAGTTGATTTGGAATGCATGGGCACACATAAGGTAGAAAGGATAAGACAAGTCATCTAAATATTGGCTATATGCATCAAACACATATGAATGAAGAACTACCTCTTGCAAACAATATGTGCAAGAAACAAGAGATCATCATGAACAAGGATATGATGCATGTACTTACCTTGGGATGTTATCTGAAAGTGTGTTATATCGACTAGAGGGGGGGTGAATAGGAGATTTTTAGAATTTCATCACTGAGGAAATTCCTCACTGATGACTAACTTACAGCGGAAACAGTAAAGGATCAGATGTGCAAAGTTTCACAACATCAGTTTTTCAGAGTGAAGAATGTGAAAACAGATTGCACTATGAGCAGGCACGCAGAATACAGATGAGGATTAACTGACGTGAAGAATTTGGGGTTGAGGAAATTCAGAGAAAGTCTTCAACAAATTCTTCAAACAGTCACAATGAAAGTCATCAACACATAGTACGAGGAAAGTAAGGAGTTGAGGAATTAGAACCCGTTTCTCAATGAAGACAGTCGTTGATGACCCAGTTCCAACTGTTGTGACACTCGTACATCTGGTTTGGAGCGGCTTGGTATTGAAACCAAAGGACACCCAGTCCCAGGACACATAGTCCCTACCGTATTCTCCTTGAGCTAAGGACACACAATCCTCACCCAACACTCGTGGTAAGTCTTCTGGGCAGACTTCCAAACCCTCACAAACTTGGTCACCCGGCGATCCACAATTGACTGCTGGAAAGCTCTAGACCATGACGCCTAACCGTCTGGAGGATGCACGGTCCTCAAAGGTAAAAGGCTTCAGTCCCACATAGGAACAACTTCTTAAGTGATGCTCAATCACTAGGTTTGGTTTGTGGTTTCGGTGGATGGTGTATTTCCTCACTGATGAATTACTCTCGAAGGCTCTGAGGGATTGAGTTGCTCTTATGACAAGTGTCAGTTTCTAACGGAGCAGCCAACCAGCTAGTGGTTGTGGGGGTGGCTATTTATAGCCTTGGAGCATCCCGACATGATTTGACACTAATGCCCTTAACTAATATGAGCGTTGGAGTGGATAAGACCAGTGACTTGGCGTGGCTATCGAAACGGTCGGAACCCTCAACTATGGGAGTCCTCATGTCACTCATATTCCTCACTTGAGGCTTTTGGTAGGATTAGGCTTGGGTTGAGCATCATGAGGAAATTCATTCCGTAGTGTAACTTTGACCCCCTTTAACAGTACGGTGTTCCTATTACTCGAATGCGAAGAAAGTAAAACAGAAAGTGTAAGTCTTCATGCTTCAATTCTTTAGAGTGATTTTCTTCAGGAACCACCGGACTTCTCAATATCAGTATCTTCATGAGTAATATCAATTTCATTGCAGATTCCTCGCGATTCATTTCTTCAGCTTCTGACCAATCTCTTCAACTGAAGACATATATTTTTAGGGGTCGATATTCTTCAAATATCTCAAACTCCTCAATGACTTATAGATCCTGTGTACACTCACAAACACATTAGATACTTACCCTATAAGTCTTCAAACCACCAAAATCACTAAGGGGCACTAGATGCACTTACAATCTCCCCCTTTTTGGTGGTTGATGACAATTAGGTTAAGTCTTCAACAGGGATCAAAAATATGAAGTGTAAATACTCAGTTGAGGAATTTGAAATTAAGATTCAGAGAGACTCCCCCTGAAGATGTGCATATCTTGAGGATTTTGCTTTTCACAGCAAATGCACTTGATGATTTATATCATGGAGATCTCCCCCTGAGTCTTGTAAATCATGCATACATGTAACATATCATATGAAGAAAATGAAGATGCATGATGACAAATGACGAATTCCAGCATGCGTGCATTAATACTTGAGGAATAAGCATGCGAAGAAAAACGTTCAAAAGCGTCAGAGTACCATCGGGCTTAAGTTACAACTCATTACATAAAAACTTCAGAATAGCCAAGAGTTTGTAACTTAAATATAGTTCATAAGCCCCAAAAATATGCCGCTTGAAGACTAACTCTCAAGTTTCTCCCCCTTTGTCATCAAGTGGCAAAAAGGGACAAAATGAGGACTAACGCCCGTGACGACTTCACTTCTTGGCGGTTGAGGAAGAGCCGTGATGCTTCTTGGGAGTAGTCTTCTTCCTTGGACAGGTAGCAGTGTCGAGCTGGTCTTCATCAGTTTCAGCAGTGCGGAATGAAGAAAAGGAGCTGTCTTCATGGTCTGGCACTGGAATAGGCCTGAAATTCTTCTTGGGAGGCCACGACCATTCAAAGTCTCGCTCAAAGTCCATTTCTTCAAGCTCAGTCTGAGTCTTCAGATGTGCTAGTGTAGCCCAGGTGCGATCGAAAACCTCATGCAGATAGTGATGGTTGAGCTTCACAGAGTTCTGTGTTTCAGTGAGGGTTTTCACAATGGCACCAAACTGGCGTTTGACCCATTTGTGGTTGCGATCCACCTTCTGGTGAAGACTGAGGAGGAGCTCTCTGGTATTCATCACGCGAGGAGGAACGGAGCTTGCCGGACGAGTCTTAGTATCATCCCATGAAGAATAAGCTTCTGGCTCTCTAAACTGGCCATCAAGGGGCCTACTGCCTTCTTCAATGACAGATTTGCCTTTTCCTTCAATGGACTCGAAAGTCTTCTTGTTGACCCGGATAGGAAGCATATAACCAACATGGTTTTGGAAATCAGCGTGGAAGTTGATGCATGTCCTTGTCCTGATAAATCTCATGATCCATGGGGCATATATCTTGTGATCAAAAGGGCACATAGCATTGTCGGCCAAAGTCCTCAAGAAGAAATCATGGATGTTGATAGGAATACCATGAATGATGTTGAAGAGGATATTCTTCATGAGGCCTACAACATCTTCTTCATCGTCATGCCTTTGAACGGCGCGAGCACACTGCAGAGGATTCTGTAGACAGACCTGGGTGTGTACTTGAGCTCGTGGACGAGGAAGGTTGTTCTCGGAGATTTTCCTTCAGCCAAAGGCTTCATGAGGACTTCCATCATTCCATTTGCCAGCTCACGCTCACCATAAAGCTTCACAGCCTCATCTGAGGGAATTGGTACGCGCAGTTCTCTGAGGAGTTTAGTAGCAGGAGCCTTGTAGTGAGTGTTTTGTGACATCCAGTCAAACACCCATGTGTTAATGTCTTCAGGGTTGCCAGATATGTGAAGAGTGGCATAGAACTGAAGAATTAGCTCGTTGTTCCAGTCAGATATGTCGGAGCACATTGAGAGTAAACCTGCATCATGGAGTACACTGAGGACTGGCTCCAGGCAAGGTATTGCTTCAAGTTCAACCTGAGGAATATGCCTGTGCTAGAATATCTTGTTTCGTCCACATAGAACAGAGGCATAGTAATTCATCTGAGTCCTAGTCCAAAACTTCAGATGCCTCATTTGAGGCTTGTCATAGGGGTTCTCTCCGATGAAGTACATGCGTTCTTCAAAGAAATTTTCTGTTTGAAACTTTGGACGCTTGGAGAATGGCTGACGCTGAACGGGCTGAAGATTTTGCTGAGGAACAGGAGGGGAGACAACAATTGCAGTCTCTGGGTTGAGCACGACGAATGCATTGTCTTGTTCAGGTGCATTCTCCTCAGCATTTTCCTCAGGGTGACGAACTTCAGCAGTTGGTACTTCAGGCTTAGGAGCTTGCTCTGGCTGTGCTTCAGGCTGAGGAATTTCTTCTGCTTGCTCAGTTGGAGGAGTTGGATCAGCCTGTTCCTCATCTTGACTATTCTTCTCAAAGTGTTGAATTTCATCAGCTGGAGGATTTTCAGTTTGTTTTTCCTCAGCTGGCTTGGTGGCAGAGGCAGTTTCATCAGCTGGTGCAGCTGATGCTTGAACATCGTCTTTTTGAAGAATGAAAGGTTGAGGACTGTCGTCTATCTGAATTTCCTCGTTAGTGTGTTCCTCAGGGGCGACATCTTTCATTTCCTCATCTGCCTTTTTCGTTGGATCATCAATGATGACCATTTCATAGGAAGGAGCGACATTCACGGGCACAGGGTCCAGAGGAGCAGTTTCTTCAATTTCTTTGAGGCGCTTTGCCTCTGTTTCTTCTTCTGTTGAGGAGGCCTTTCTCTTTTTGGCTTCCTTTTCAGCAGCCCTGGTTTTCTTCACGTCTGATGCAGACGGAATCATCTTATTCCCCTTTGAATATTTTGGTGAAGGGGTTCTCTCTACAGATTCTTCAGCTGGTATTGAGGAACCAGCTGGAACAGAGTCATCAGCCTACTTTGATGAAGCAGCTGGATCAGTGGCAGTCTTATCAGCTGGAGTTTCCATGATGATTTCTTCAATAGCCGGTTCATCAACACGGCGCTCTTGGTGTACTTCCTCAGCTTGAGGAGTTTCCTCATCATGAGGAGATTCATCTGCTGACTCCTCAATCAAGGGTTGAGAAGTTGATGCTGGGGGTGCGGCCTTCTTGTTGTAGTCATCAACAACACTAGTGGCCAGCTTGATGAAATTGCTCTTGAGGCTTTTACGATCTGACAGCTTGGCGTACTTGTCAGTCAATTTCTTCAGCTCTGCCTGTGTTGTCACCAGTGCATCAGGAGTCAATTTGAGGAGATTCTGCCTGAGGAATTTCTCCTTTTTAATCTTTGCCACTTTGGGCTGCCTGGCCTGCTGTTCTTTCCACTTGGCTTCATTTATGAAAGTGTTCACCATGTGGCTGATGCCAGGCGGAATCTTCAAATCATCAACTGGAGTGTTTGGATCCTCATACCAGATGTTGATGTAATCAAGGAGGACCTTGGGGCCCATTGCCAGAGGAATGGCATTGCCTGATGCTTGAGCTACTCTTTCCTGCTTGTTTCTTATGATGGCTTGCAGGGTTTCATCATCAAATTCATCACTTCCCTCTGATGCAGACGGGACGGTGATGATTTTACTAGGGCTGGGCAGAGTTGCACGTTCAGCAGTTACCAAAGTCTTCGCGGGAGGTGTTGAAGACTTTTTCCCCGAGCTGGTTGCAGCTGGGAGTGAGGAGCTGGAGCTGGCAATCATAGGCTTCATGACTTGCTTCTATACTGGTTTCTCTTGAGGCTTTGGAGGTGGAGCTGAGGATTTTGGAGCTGAGGAGATTGGTACTGAGGGCTTTGGCGCTGATGGTTTTGGTGTTGAAGGTTTTGGTTCTGAAGGTTTTGTGACTGAAGCATGAGCAGACTTCTCTTGAGGCTTTGGAGCCCTTGGCTTTGATGTCACAGACTACATTTGAGGAATTTCTGAGCCAGAGGTTTCTGTGGCAGAGGAAGTAGCAGCAACTGAGGCAGTAGCTGAGGATTCATTGAACTTCCTCACAGCAGCTTCTGCCTGCTTTTTGAGCTTAACCAGATGCTTTTCCTTCTCAACTGGATAGTCATCAATAGTCATGAGGCTTGAGCGATGTGCTACTTGATGATCCTCAAGTGGTGCCCTTCTGCTAGGGGGCTTCGGAGCAAATTTCTTCGTATATTTGGGAGTCACAAACCTGTATTCCTTCCATTCCTTCGCCCATCGGTGTTCTATCTTCTGCAGCCGTATCTTTCTCTTGGCCATTGTCTCATTTTCATCACGCGTGCAATAGTCCAAGTAAATATCTTGAGGGATATCCACAGCTGTGTGTTTCTCAAGTTTCTTTCCTCCCTTCTATTTTCTGTCTTCCTCCATTTTCTTCAGTTGAGGATTTAGCTGATGAGATTGAACTCTTGAGGATTCTGATGAGACTTGAAGAGTTTCTTCCAGAAAAACGCTGCAAATGAGTTAATGTGATTAGAATCGAGAGATTCATCAGCTCACATGTGTGTACCTGTGAACAGAGTATAGTTGCGAGGAATTTGGAGAGGTCATATGCGTTCTCAGATTTGAAGAAAATGAAAAAGTTTGACAGTTTGAGGAATATAACCAGTGGTTGAGGAATTTGCCTAAGCATACTGTTCTTGGGTTCCAGAGTTGTACAGATCCGAAAATTCGCACAATTGAGGAATCTCGTGAAAATCTTAGATGCTTAGCATAGTTCATCAATGATGTGGTGATAGGCAGTGTTTGAGGAATCAAGTGCTTATCGTCTCTTGAGGAAA
The DNA here is from genome assembly GCF_904849725.1 of Hordeum vulgare subsp. vulgare. NCBI lineage: Eukaryota > Viridiplantae > Streptophyta > Magnoliopsida > Poales > Poaceae > Hordeum > Hordeum vulgare. The sequence goes on along the minus strand of NC_058518.1, from coordinate 139,538,152 downwards.
AACAGATTTCACATAGAAATTGTAAAATTTTAGATCTAACTTGCTGTAAAAATGGGATATATTTACCCTGGAAGGTGCGTACGAAGAACACTGAAAGTTGTGTGTGGAGAATCTCTTTGGCGGCGGACGAAGATGGTCCTACTCCGGCGTGGTTCCGGCGACGGAGAAGTCGAGGTAGTGAAGCTCTTCCTCACCGGCGACGAGACTACCAGCGATGGCGCTAGGGTTCGGTGGTGTATGCTGTGGCGGGAGAGTGATGGGGCAAAGAAGAGTATGCCGAGGGGGATAAGGACATATTTATAGCCAAAAGTTACTGTTGGCGTGAAAATTTGGGACCAAACAGCCCCTGCCTCTACGTCTCCGTACGACACGTGTAGCTCCCGTACGATGCGGTGGAGATAGTGGAGATCGTGGTTATCCGATCGTGGGAAGTGGGGTTCAGTTATTGTGTCTTAAAGAAACAATTTTTGAAGATTTGAGGATTTTCGTTACAAAATCATCAACTGACAAGGACGCAGTGAGAATTTTGAACAAAGTTTCAAGTAGAACGCATATGAAGAATTGAATAGACTGGATGAGTATAGCATAGAGGGAAAGTAGGGTCCGATCACATTCACTTAGCAGAAATATCAATTTGAAGAAATAGCAATAAGTGAATGCTGTTGAGGACTTGAAATCACAGTCTATCTAGTCAAATGAAAGTCATCAAGTGTTTTTGAAGATTTTGTGATAAGTCATCACAATGAAGAATAGCTGTTTTGAAGAAAAACACATTTTGAGGAAATAGAACATTTGAAGAAAATCAACTTGAGGAATTTCACATTGGGCGGTGGCGTGACCCACCATGTAAGAATGTTGATTACAGACGCAGCGTACAATTGTCGTAGGGCCCTGAGAATCAATTTCTTCGTTAATTTCTTCACATTCAGAGTGACATTCTTCATTAGTTGAAGAAAATCGATTCATCATGTGTTGCACATCTAAGTCATCAACTTTGCATAAGTGTTAGGATGTGTGCATGTTTTGACAAAACATTTGAAGATTCTAAGATACTTAGCTCACACCACAACTTGCAAAACCTTTTCTCATCCAAGGGCTTAGTGAAGATATCTGCCAGTTGATCATCAGTCTTCACATGGTCGATGAGGATATTGCCCTTGAGGACATGGTCCCGAAGAAAATGATGACGAATCTGGATGTGCTTGGTCTTCAAGTGCTGCACTGGGTTGTATGCAATCTTGATAGCACTCTCATTGTCACAGTAGAGAGGCACATTCTTCATGTTGATGCCGTAGTCCTTGAGGGTTTGCTTCATCCAGAGCAATTGAGCACAGCAAGAACCAGCAGCAATGTACTCAGCTTCGGCAGTGGAGAGTGATACGCAGTTCTGCTTCTTTGAGGACCAGCAAACTAGTGATCTTCCCAGGAAATGGCATGTGCCAGAAGTTGACTTGCGATCCACACGGTCACCAGCATAGTCAGAATCAGAATACCCTACCAGATGAAGATTGGAGCCCTTGGGATACCATAATCCTAGTGTTGGTGTGTGAGCTAAGTATCGAAGAATATGTTTCACAGCCTTATGGTGTGATTCTTTCGGTTTTGCTTGAAAACGTGCACACATGCAAACACTAAGCATTATATCTGGCCTAGATGCACATAGATACAATAAAGAGCCAATCATAGAATGATATACCTACTGATCGAAGTCTTTACCCTTTTCATCAGTGCCGAGGTGGCCGTTCGTAGGCATTGGAGTCTTGGCACCTTTGCATTCATGCATGCCGAATTCCCTCAGAACATCCTTGAGGTATTTCTCCTGTGATATGAAGATTCCATTGCTTTGTTGATGAATTTGAAGACCCAAGAAGAATTTCAGCTCCCCCATCACGGACATCTGATATTCTTCACTCATCATGTAGGCAAATTCATCACTGTATCTTTTGTCAGTACAGCCAACTATGATATCATCGACATATATTTGACATACAAATAGCTCATTATCATAGGATTTTGTGAAAAGAGTTGGATCGAGTGAACCAGGTTTGAAGCCTTTCTTCATGAGGAATTCCTTCAATGTATCATACCATGACCGAGGGGCTTGCTTGAGACCATAAAGAGACTTTTTGAGTCTGAAGACTATGTCTGGATTCTTTGGATCCTCAAAACCTGGGGGCTGAGCAACATATACTTCTTCCTCAAGCTTACCATTCAGGAATGCACTTTTCACATCCATTTGATATAAAATGATGTTATGATGATTAGCATAAGCAAGTAGTATTCGAATAGCTTCAAGTCTAGCAACAGGTGCAAAAGTTTCATCGAAATCTATTCCTTCAACCTGGGTGTAGCCTTGGGCTACAAGTCGTGCCTTTTTCCTCACCACTTGACCGTCCTCATCTTGCTTGTTTCGGAAAATCCACTTGGTGCCGATGATGTTGTCCTTGCGAGGATCTGGTCATTTGACGAGCTCCCATACGTCATTCAGCTTGAATTGAAGAAGTTCGTCTTGCATAGCTTGGATCCACTCCAGTTCCAGAAAAGCCTCAACAACTTTTGAGGGTTCTGTGATGGATACAAACGAAAAATGCCCACAAAAGTTAACTAAGTGTGAAGCTTTTGAGCGAGTGAGAGGACCTGGCGCGTTGATGTCGTTGGGGATTTTGTCAAGTTCTACTTCGTTTGCAATCCTTGGATGAGCTGGTTGAGGATTTTGTCTAGGCTGAGGAAGTGGTGCTGGTGCAATTTCCTCAGGAGCATCTTCTTGATTTTTATCAGTGATGGGGATCGTTTCTTCACCAATTTCCTCAGTGGGGACAATGTCTTCGGTAGGCTTGAGCTTTATTGCTTCCTCAAGAGACAGCTTATCTAGATCAGAAGGCAATTGTTCTCTTTGCGAGCCATTAGTTTCATCGAACCGCACATCTACAGTCTCAACAACTTTGTTGTGATAGTTGTTGAAGACTCTATAAGTGTGCGAGTCCTTTCCATAACCGAGCATAAAACCTTCATGTGCCTTTGGTGCAAATTTTGAGCTATCGTGAGGATCTCTAATCCAGCATTTTGCACCGAAGACTTGGAAATAACTTACATTGGGTTTCTTGTCAGTGAGGAGTTCATATGAGGTTTTCTTGAGGAATTTGTGAAGATATACCCTGTTGATGATATGGCATTCAGTGTTGATTGCTTCAGGCCAAAAGCGACGAGGAGTCTGATATTCTTCAAGCATAGTTCTTGCCATTTCAACCAGAGCCATGTTCTTCCTTACGACGACACCATTCTGCTGAGGAGTATAAGGAGCAGATAATTCATGAGTAATACCAGGTTCATCAAGATAATCATGAAGACCAGTGTTTTTGAACTCAGTTCCATTATCACTCCAGATATGTTTGATCTTGATGCGAAAGTTCATCGAGGCCCTTGAAGAAAATCGTTTGAAGATTTCCTACACTTCAGTTTTATACACTATGATATGCACCCGAGTATATCTGGAATAATCATCAACTATGACGAAGCCATATAAAGATGCTGCATTGGTTAGTGTGGCATGGTGAGTAGGTCCAAATAAATCCATATGAAGCAGTTCGAATGGACGTGTAGTGGTCATGATAGTCTTAGAGGGATGCTTGGATCTGGTCATTTTCCCAGATTCACAAGCACCGCAGAGATGATCCTTGAGGAATTTGACTGATTCAATGCCGATGACATGCTTCTTCTTCGCGAGCGTGTGCAAATTCCTCATGCCTTCATGACCTAGTCTTCGGTGCCACAGCCATCCTTCTGAGGTTTTTGCTAGTAAGCAAGTGGCTGGTTGAGGACCTGTAGAGAAATCAACAATGTACAAATCCCCTCTTCTTACACCTTCGAAGACTTTGGATCTGTCAGATTCCATGATGACTACACATCTATATCTACCAAAGATAGCAATCATATCAAGATCACAAAGGATCGAGACTGACATAAGGTTAAAACCAAGGGATTCAACTAGCATCACTTTGTCCATATGCCTATCCTTGGAAATAGCCACTTTGCCAAGTCCCAATACCTTGCTTTTACCTTTGTCAGCATATGTGATTTGCTTCAGAGGTGATGGAGTTAGTGGAATATTCATCAGTAAGCTTTTATCACCAGTCATGTGATGTGTGCAACCACTATCAAGAACCCACTCAGTATTCTTGGGTTTGTCATCCTGCAAATGAATTAGTACAGCTTACCATCTCATATGCTTCAGACTTGAAGAATATGATACTAATTTCATCAGATCAGTAATTTCATCATAACAGAAATGTAAGGACGTGTGAAATATTTCTATTTCATCAATCATTAGCTTGCGTCCTATCAAGCATTTCCTCAGGTCTCCAGCAAATTCTTCACATGCTGATTTTCATCTGGAGACCTGACCTGCAGAAGTGATTAGTTCGATTTCTTCACCACCCACATCTGAAGGGGTGGCAAAGCATTCATCATCCTGCGAGCACCATATGAGGAAGGTGGCATTGAAGCCAATGCACTTCTCTTAACAGTAGGGGGATTAAAGTACTCATATGAACATAATGATTTGAGGAATTTCCTCAAAAGGAATTCCACTTACACAATTTAATTACATCTAGTTCCCCTTAGTGATTTTGGTGGTTTGAAGACTTATAGGTTAAGTATCTAATGTGTTTGTGAGTGTACACATGATCTATAAGTCATTGAGGAGTTTGATATATTTGAAGAATATCGACCCCTAAAAATATATGTCTTCAGTTGAAGAGATTGGTCAGAAGATGAAGAAATGAATCGCGAGGAATCTGCGATAAAATTGATATTCCTCATGAAGATACTGATATTGAGAAGTCCGGTGGTTCCTGAAGAAAATCAGTTTGAAGAATTGAAGCATGAAGATTTACACTTTCTGTTTTACTTTCTTCGCATTCGAGTAATAGGAACACCGTACTACTAAAGGGGGTCGAAGTTACACTATGGAATTAATTTCCTCATGATGCTCAACCCAAGCCTAATCCTACCAAAAGCCTCAAGTGAGGAATATGAGTGACATGAGGACTCTCACAGTTGAGGGTTCCGACCATTTCGATAGCCACGCCAAGTCACTGGTCTTATCCACTCCAACGGTCATATTACTTAAGGGCATTAGTGTCAAATCATGTCGGGATGCTCCCAGGCTATAAATAGCCACCCCACAACCACTAGCTGGTTGGCTGCTCCGTTAGAAACTGACACTTGTCATAAGAGCAACCCAATTCCTCAGAGCCTTCGAGAGTAATTCATCAGTGAGGAAATACACCATCCACCGAAACCACAAACCAAACCTAGTGATTGAGCATCACTGAAGAAGTTGTTCCTGTGTGGGACTGAAGCCTTTTACCTTTGAGGACTGTGCATCCTCCAGAAGGTTAGGCGTCATGGTCTAGAGCTTTCCAGCAGTCAATTGTGGATCGCCGGGTGACCAAGTTTGTGAGGGTTTGGAAGTCTGCCCTGAAGACTTACCACGAGTGTTGGGTGAGGACTGTGTGTCCTTAGCTCAAGGGGAATACTGTAGGGACTGTGTGTCCCGGGACAGGGTGTCCTTTGGTTTCAATAACAAGCCGCTCCGAACCAGACGTATGACTGTCACAGCAGTTGGAACTGGGTCATCAACGACTGTCTTCACTGAGAAACGGGTTCTAATTCCCAACTCCTTACTTTCCTCGTATTATGTGTTGATGACTATCACTGCGACTGTTTGAAGAATTTGTTGAAGACTTTCTCTGAATTTCCTCAACCCCAAATTCTTCACGTCAGTTAATCCTCATCTGTATTCTGCGTGCCTGCTCACAGTGCAATCTGTTTTCACATTCTTCACTCTGAAAAACTGCTGTTGTGAAACTTTGCACATCTGATCCTTTCCTGTTTCCGCTGTAAGTTAGTCATGAGTGAGGAATTTACTCAAAAGGAATTTCCACAGTGATGAAATTCTAAAAATCTCCTATTCACCCCCCTCTAGTCGATATAACGCACTTTCAATTGGTATCAGAGCAAGGTACTCCCTTCTTCTGTGTGATTTTGGCTTAACCACCTGGAGTTTTAGTTATGTGGTGACTGCAGCATGTCCTACCTATGAAGGAAAGAACTTTCCCTTCTGGAAGAACAAAATGCAAATGCATCTACAAGCTATTGATAATGATCTCTGGTATATTGTGGAAAATGGCGTCCCCATCATCTCTGCCAGTGTCAGAGCGGCTGATGTGAAGAAATTCAAGCAACTCGATTCTCAAGCGAAGAACGTCATCTGTGGCCATCTTAGCCCGGGCCAGTTTGGAAGAGTAAGTGCTTTGGGATGCTTTCTCTGACTGATCTGGGAGAGACTGTGCAAGGTAAATGAAGGAGTATCAACCCAGCATGACTCTCGTGTTGATATTCTTCGCAATCTCTTCAATCGCTTCAAGAGACATGACAATGAAAGATGCCAAGACATCTTTGATCGCCTCACTGATATATCAAATGAACTGCAAGCACTGGGAGCTCGAGACATCACCGATCACAATGTTGTGAAGAAACTGCTGAGATCTTTGGATTCTTCATTTGATACTTTAGTTCTGATGATTCAAGAAAGATCGGACTACAAGATGCTTGATCCAGCTGATATACTTGAAAGGCTAAACACTCATGAATTCCAGCTAGAAGAAAAGAGAGATCTATATGGACCAAGCTATTCCAGACCACGTGCACTAAAGGCTAGAGCAATTTACTCATCTGAAGAAGAAGACACAGATGACAACATTTGTGACCCTGAAGAATTTGGACAGGAGCTTGCAATGCTCGTGAGGAAATTCCAGAGATTTACACGACGTGGCCAGTTCGGTAAATCTTCAAGAAGAGACATGAGGAAATCAGTATCTTCATCTGAGGACTACATGAAACGAACCTGTCACAAGTGCAAGAAATCAGGTCATTACATTGCTGATTGTCCCCGTCGGGGAAAGGAATCAATGAAGAAGAAATACAAGGATGACAGTTCTGATGACTCGAAGAAGAAGAAGAAATCTTCAAAATCCTCATCTTCAAAGCCCTCATCACACAAGAAGACTAGTTTCAGAAAGGCTCGGGCACTTATTGGCAAGGAAATGGACTCCGAGGCAGAATCATAGGAATGTGATGAAGAAGAGGGTTCTGATGAAGACTCAGAATCCGGACAGGCTAGTCTCGCACTGGCAACCACTTCCGTCAGCAAGTCAATCTTCAATCTTGAAGAAAATGATTGCACCATCCATACCGATGAATATGCTGATGACTTCGCTCCAACCTATTGCTTCATGGCAAAGGGTTCGAAGGTACAAAATAATGCCTCCTCCTCTGATTCAAGTGACTGTGAACCTAATGATTATAAGAAACCCAGTTACAGTAAACTTGCTATCATTGCCACTAAACAACAAACTGCTTTGGAAAATCTTCAGAAACTGCTTGATAAAAGTGATGATCTATTGAATGATGAAATGAACCTTACCCAAATCCTCACTCATGATGTGAAAAGTCTCCAGTCCAGATTTGATAATCTTCAGGATCGTTATGATACACTCCTCAATGATCATGAGAAGCTTTCCTATGAATTTCTTCAAAGGAAGCTTGATCTTGAGAAGTTGAGGATGTCTCATGATGATCTTCGTATGGAAAATGATTCATTACTAGCTCAACAGATCAGCGTTGGTCAAGTTGAATTTATTCCTCCATGTCTTAAATGCATTGAACGTGAAACTGCTAATTCCTCACCAGAATCATCAAATGCTACCATTGCTACAAATTCTTCAACTGCACCTGCTGTGTCTATTTCCTCACTTGAGGAAAACACAAATGTTACTGATGAAAATGCAGGGTTGAAGGAATTTTACGTGACAGGCATGTACAAAAGCCTCAAAGGACATCAAACCCTTTGTGATGTGCTCAAAAAGCAGATCTTAAACAGGAACCCGAGGAAAGAAGGAATTGCCTTTGAGAGGAAATTAAATGCTGATGGATCTTATTGGAAACCTGAGCAGTATCCCAAAACCTCATGGGTTGCTGCTACTGGGCCTCCTTTTGATCCATCTAATCTAACTGGTTTTTATGTGAATTATCCTATTCCTCAGATGAGTCATTTGACTCCAACTATAAACTGTTCAAAAATCAATCTGGTGAAGTATTTGCTCGATATGTTGGAACTAACTGCAGGAATGGCCCTCCTCTAAGGAAAATCTGGGTTCCGAAAAGCTGTCTTGAAAATCATCAGGTGAATGTCCTCATGACACCACCACTGAAAAATCTGAACCACAGGTCAAATCCCTCAGGAGGACCAAAGTCTTCAAGAGGACCAAAATCCTCAGCTGGTCAAAACTATGCTCGTACCTGTGCTAATGCGTCTAACATCCAGGGAAACTACAAGGTATATGAATATGAGCGTTACTCCTCAAATCATTATGTTCATAAATCCTCAAACCAGTTCTCTGCATATTCATATGAGTATTTTAATCCCCCTACTGTTAAGAGAAGTGCATTGGCTTCAATGCCACCTTTCTCATATGGTGCTCGCAGGATGATGAATGCTTTGCCACCCCTTCAGATGTGGGTGCTGAAGAAATCGAACTAATCACTTCTGCAGGTCAGGTCTCCAGATGAAAATCATCATCTGAAGAATTTGCTAGAGACCTGAGGAAATGCTTGATAGGACGCAAGCTAATGATTGATGAAATAGAAATATTTCACACGTCCTTACATTTCTGTTATGATGAAATTACTGATCTGATGAAATTAGTATCATATTCTTCAAATCTGAAGCATATGAGATGGTAAGCTGTACTAATTCATATGCAGGATGACAAACCCAAGAATACTGAGTGGGTTCTCATAGTGGCTGCACACATCACATGACTGGTGATAAAAGCTTACTGATGAATATGCCACTAACTCCATCACCTCTGAAGCAAATCACATATGCTGACAAAGGTAAAAGCAAGGTATTGGGACTTGGCAAAGTGGCTATTTCCAAGGATAGGCATATGGACAAAGTGATGCTAGTTGAATCCCTTGGTTTTCACCTTATGTCAGTCTCGATGCTTTTTGATCTTGATATGATTGTTATCTTTGGTAGATATAGATGTGTAGTCATCATGGAATCTGACAGATCCAAAGTCATCGAAGGTGTAAGAAGAGGGGATTTGTACATTGTTGATTTCTCTCCAGGTCCTCAACCAGCCACTTGCTTACTAGCCAAAACCTCAGAAGGATGGCTGTGGCACCGAAGACTAAGTCATGAAGGCATGAGGAATTTGCACACGCTCGCGAAGAAGAAGCATGTCATCAGCACCGAATCAGTCAAATTCCTCAAGGATCATCTCTGCGGTGCTTGTGAATCTGGGAAAATGACCAGATCCAAGCATCCCTCTAAGACTATCATGGCCACTACACGTCCATTCGAATTGCTTCATATGGATTTATTTGGACCTACTCACTATGCCACACTAACCAATGCAGCATCTCTATATGGCTTCGTCATAGTTGATGATTATTCCAGATATACTTGGGTGCATATCGTAGTGTATAAAACTGAAGTGCAGGAAATCTTCGAACGATTTTCTTCAAGGGCCTCGACGAACTTTCGCATCAAGATCAAACATATCAGGAGTGATAATGGAACTGAGTTCAAAAACACTGATCTTGATGATTATCTTGATGAACTTGGTATTACTCATGAATTATCCTCTCCTTATACTCCTTAGCAGAATGGTGTCGTCGAAAGGAAGAACAGGACTCTGGTTGAAATGGCAAGAACTATGCTTGAAGAATATCAGACTCCTCGTCGCTTTTGGCCTGAAGCAATAAACACTGCATGCCATATCATCAACAGGGTATATCTTCACTGACAAGAAACCCAATGTAAGTTATTTCAAAGTCTTCGATGCAAAATGCTGGATTTGAGATCCTCACCATAGCTCAAAATTTGCACCTAAGGCACATGAAGGTTTTATGCTCGGTTATGGAAAGAACTCGCACACTTACAGCGTCTTCAACAACTATCACAATAAAGTTGTTGAGACTGTAGATGTGCGGTTCGATGAAACTAATGGCTTGCAAAGAGAGAAATTGCCTTCTGATCCAGATAAGCTGTCTCCTGAGGAAGCAATAAAGCTCAAGCCTACTAAAGACATTGTCCCCACTGAGGAAATTGGTGAAGAAACGATCCCCATCACTGATAAAAATCAAGAAGATGCTCCTGAGGAAATTGCACCAGCACCACTTCCTCAGCCTAGACAAAATCCTCAACCACCTCATCCAAGGATTGCAAACGAAGTAGAACTTGACAAAATCCTCAACGACATCAATGCGCCAGGTCCTCTAACTCGCTCAAAAGCTTCACACTTAGTTAACTTTTGTGGGCATTTTTCCTTTGTATCCATCACAGAACCCTCAAAAGTTGCTGAGGCTTTTCTGGAACCGGAGTGGGTCCAAGCTATGCAAGATGAACTTCTTCAATTCAAGCTCAATGACGTATGGGAGCTCGTCAAACGACCAGATCCTCGCAAGCACAACATCATCGGCACCAAGTGGATTTTCCGAAACAAGCAAGATGATGACAGTCAAGTGGTGAGGAACAAGGCACGACTTGTAGCCCAAGGCTACACCCAGGTTGAAGGAATAGATTTCGATGAAACTTTTGCACCTCTTGCTAGACTTGAAGCTATTCGAATACTACTAGCTTATGCTAATCATCATAACATCACTTTATATCAAATGGATGTGAAAAGTGCATTCCTCAATGGTAAGCTTGAGGAAGAAGTATATGTTGCTCAGCCCCCAGGTTTTGAGGATCCAAAGAATCCAGACAAAGTCTTCAGACTCAAAAAGGCTCTTTATGGTCTCAAGCAAGCCCCTCGACCATGGTATGATACATTGAAGGAATTCCTCATGAAGAAAGGCTTCAAACCTGGTTCACTCGATCCAACTCTTTTCACAAAATCCTATGATAATGAGCTATTTGTATGTCAAATATATGTCGATGATATCATATTTGGCTGTACTAACAAAAGATATAGTGATGAATTTGCCTACATGATGAGTGAAGAATATAAGATGTCCATGATGGGGGAGCTGAAATTCTTCTTAGGTCTTCAAATTCGTCAACAAAGAAATGGAATCTTCATATCACAGGAGAAATACCTCAAAGATGTTCTGAGGAAATTCGACATGCATGAATGCAAAGGTGCCAAGACTGCAATGCCTACCAACGGCCACCTCGGCACTGATGAAAATGGTAAAGACTTCGATCAGCAGGTATATCGATCTATGATTGGCTCTTTATTGTATCTATGTGCATCTAGGACAGATATTATGCTTAGTGTTTGCATGTGTGCACGTTTTCAAGCAAAACCGAAGGAATCACACCATAAGGCTGTGAAACATATTCTTCGATACTTAGATCACACACCAACACTAGGATTATGGTATCCCAAGGTCTCCAATCTTCATCTGGTAGGGTATTCTGATTCTGACTATGCTGGTGACCGTGTGGATCGCAAGTCAACTTCTGGCACATGCCATTTCCTCGGAAGATCACTAGTTTGCTGGTCCTCAAAGAAGCAGAACTGCGTATCACTCTCCACTGCCAAAGCTGAGTACATTGCTGCTGGTTCTTGCTGTGCTCAATTGCGCTGGATGAAGAAAACCCTCAAGGACTACGGCATCAACATGAAGAATGTGCCTCTCTACTATGACAATGAGAGTGCTATCAAGATTGCATACAACCCAGTACAGCACTCGAAGACCAAGCATATCCAGATTCGTCATCATTTTCTTCGGGACCATGTCCTCAAGGGCAATATCCTCATAGACCATGTGAAGACTGATGATCAACTGGGAGATATCTTCACTAAGCCCTTGGATGAGAAAAGGTTTTGCAAGTTGCGGTGTGAGCTAAATATCTTAGAATCTTCAAATGTTTTGTATAAACATGCACACATCCTAACACTTATGCAAAGTTGATGACTTAGTTGTGCAACACATGATGAATCGATTTTCTTCAACTAATGAAGAATGTCACTCTGAATGTGAAGAAATTAACGAAGAAATTGATTCTCAGGGCCTTACGACAATTGTACGCGGCGTCTGTAATCAACATTCTAATATGGTGGGTCACGCCACCGCCCAATGTGAAATTCCTCAAGTTGATTTTCTTCAAATGTTCTATTTCCTCAAAATGTGTTTTTCTTCAAAACAGTTGTTCTTCATTGTGATGACTTATCACAAAATCTTCAAAAACACTTGATAACTTCCATTTGACTATATAGACTTTGATTTCAAGTCCTCAACAGCATTCACTTATTGCTATTTCTTCAACTTGATATTCCTGCTAAGTGAATGTGATCGGACCCTACCTTCCCTCTATGCTACACTCATCCAGTCTATTCAATTCTTCATATGCGTTCTACTTGAAACTTTATTCAAAATCTTCACTGCGTCCTTCTCAGCTGATGATTTTGTAACGAAAATCTTCAAATCTTCAAAAATTGTTTCTTTAAGACACAGTAACTGAACCCCACTTCCCACGATTAGATAACCACGATCTCCACTATCTCCACCGCATCGTACGGGAGCTACACGTGTCGTACGGAGACGTAGAGGTAGGGGCTGTTTGGTCCCAAATTCTCACGCCAACAGTAACTTTTGGCTATAAATATGTCCTTATCCCCCTCGGCATACTCTTCTTCGCTCCATCGCTCTCCTGCCACAGCATACACCACCGAACCCTAGCGCCATCGCTCGTAGTCTCGTCGCCGGTGAGGAAGAGCTTCACTGCCTCGACTTCTCCGTCGCCGGAACCACGCCGGAGTCGGACCATCTTCGTCCGCCGCCGCCGTAGACGTCCTCTATCGCCGGGTTAGGCTGCATTGGACACGCGACCGAAGAGCTTCTCTGCACACACCTTTCTGTGTTCTTCGTGCGCACCTTCCAGGGTAAATATATCCCATTTTTACAGCAAGTTAGATCTAAAATTTTACATCTTCTATGTGAAATATATTTTTCCTCAAGAAACGATAAGCACTTGATTCCTCAAACACTGCCTATGACCACATCATTGATGAACTATGCGAAGCATCTAAGATTTTCACAATGATTCCTCAATTGTGTGAATTTTCGGATCTGTACAACTCTGCAACCCATGAACAGTATGCTTAGGCAAGTTCCTCAACCATTGGTTATATTACTCAAACTGTCAAACTTCTTCATTTTCTTCAAATCTAAGAACGCATATGACCTCTCCAAATTCCTCGCAACTATACTCTGTTCACAGGTACACACATGTCAGCTGATGAATCTCTCGGTTCTCATCACATTAACTCATTTGCAGCGTTTCTGGAAGAAACTCTTCAAGTCTCATCAGAATCCTCAAGAGTTCAATCTCATCAGCAAAATCCTCAACTGAAGAAAATGGAGGATGACAGAAAATAGAAGGGAGGAAAGAAACTTGAGCTAAACACTGCTGTGGATATCCCTGAGGATATTTACTTGGACTATTGCACGCCTGATGAAAATGAGACAATGGTCAAGAGAAAGATACGGCTGCAGAAGATCGAACGCCGATGGGCAAAGGAATGGAAGGAATACAGGTTTGTGACTCCCAAGTATGCGAAGAAATTCCCTCTGAAGCCCCCTGGCAGAAGGGCCCCACTTGAAGAGCATCAAGTAGCACATCCCTCAAGCCTCATGACTATTGATGACTATCCAGATGAGAAGGAAAAGCATCTGTTGAAGCTCAAGAAGCAGGCCAAAGCTGCAGTGAGGAAATTCAATGAATCATCAACTGCTGCCTCAGCTGCTGCTACTTCCTCTGCCACAGAAACCTCTGGCTCAGAAATTCCTCAAATGCAGTATGTGCCATCAAAGCCAAGGGCTCCAAAGCCTCAAGAGAAGTCTGCTCAGGCTTCAGTCACAAAACCTTCAGCACCAAAACCTTCAACACCAAAGCCCTCTGTACCAAAATCCTCAGCTCCACCTCCAAATCCTCAAGAGAAACCATTACAGAAGCAAGTCATGAAGCCTATGACCTCCAGCTCCAGCTCCTCACTCCCAGCTGCAACCAGCTCGGAGGCAAAGTCTTCAACACCTCCTGCGAAGACTTTGGTAACACCCGAACGTGCAACTCTGCCCAGCCCCAGCAAAATCATCACCGTCCCGTCTGCATCAGAGAGAAGTGATGAATTTGATGATGAAACCCTGTAAGCCATCATTAGAAACAAGCAGGAAAGAGTAGCTCAAGAATCAGGCAGTGCTATTCCTCTGGCCATGGACCCCAAGGTCCTCCTTGACTACATCAACATCTGGTATGAGGACCCAAACACTCCAGTTGATGATTTGAAGCTTCCGCCTGGCATTAGCCACATGGTGACCACTTTCATAAATGAAGCCAAGTGGAAAGAACAACAGGCGAGGCAAGCCAAAGTTGCAAATATTAAAAAGAAGAAATTCCCGAGGCAGAATCTCCTCAAATTGACTCCTGATGCACTGGTGACAACACAGGCAGAGCTGAAGAATTTGACTAACAAGTACGCCAAGCTGTCAGATCGTAAAAGCCTCAAGAGCAATTTCATCAAGCTGACCACTAGTGCTGTTGATGACTACAACAAGAAGGTCGCACCCCCAGCACCAACTCCTCAGCCCTTGATTGAGGAGCCAGCAGATGAATCTCCTCATGATGAGGAAACTCCTGAAGCTGAGGAAGTACACCAAGAGCGCCATGTTGATGAACCGGCTATTGAAGAAATCATCATGGAAATTCTAGCTGATGAATTTGCTGCAGCTGATGAGACTACTCCTGACCCAGCTTCTTCATCAAAGCAGGCTGATGACTCTGTTCCAGCTGGTTCCTCAATACCAGCTGAAGAATCTGTAGAGAGAACCCCTTCACCAAAAGCTTCAAAGGTGAAGAAGATGATTCCGTCTGCATCAGACGTGAAGAAAACAAGGCTGCTGAAAAGGAAGCCAAAAAGAGAAAGGCCTCCTCGGCAGAAGAAGAAACAGAGGCAAAGCGCCTCAAAGCCCTTGAAGAAACTACTCCTCTGGACCCTGTGCCCCTTAATGTCGCTCCTTCCTATGAAATGGTCATCATTGATGATCCAGCAAAAAAGGCAGATGAGGAAATGAAAGATGACGCCCCTGAGGAACACACTGACGAGGAAATTCAGATAGACGACAGTCCTCAACCTTTCATTCTTCAAAAAGACGATGTTCAAGCATCAGCTGCACCAGCTGATGAAACTGCCTCTGCCACCAAGCCAGCTGAGGAAAAAGAAACTGAAAATCCTCCAGCTGATGAAATTCAACACTCTGAGCAGAATACTCAAGATGAGGAACAGGCTGATCCAACTCCTCCAACTGAGCAAGAAATTCCTCAGCCTGAATCACAGCCAGATCAAGCTCCTGAGCCTGAAGTACCAACTGCTGAAATTCCTCACCCCGAGGAAAATGTTGAGGAGAATGCACCTGAACAAGACAATGCATTCGTCGTGCTCAACCTAGAGACTGCAATTGTTGTCTCCCCACCTGTTCCTCAGCAAAATCTTTAGCCAGTTCAGCGTCAGCCATTCCCCAAGCATCCAAAGTTTCAAAAGGAAAATTTCTTTGAAGAATGCATGTACTTCATCGGAGAGAACCCCTATGACAAGCCTCAAATGAGGCATCTGAAGTTTTCTACTAGGACTCAGATGAATTACTATGCCTCTGTGCTATGTGGACGAAACAAGATATTCCAGCACAGGCATATTCCTCATGTTGAACTTGAAGCAATACCGTGCCTGGAGCCAGTCCTCAGTGTACTCCATGATGCAGGTTTACTCCCAATGTGCTTCGACATATCTGACTGGAACATCGAGCTAATTCTTCAGTTCTATGCCACTCTTCACATATCTGGCAACCTTGAAGACATTAACACATGGGTGTTTGATTGGATGACCCAAAACACTCACTACAAGGCTCCTGCTACTGAACTCCTCAGAGAACTGCCCGTACCAATTCCCTCAAATGAGGCTGTGAAGCTTTATGGTGAGCGTGAGCTGCCAAATGGAATGATGGAAGTCCTCATGAAGCCTTTGGCTGAAGGAAAATCTCCGAGAACAACCTTCCTCGTCCACGAGCTCAAGTACACACCTAGGTTTGTCTACAGAATCCTCTGCAATGTGCTCTCGCCGATCAAAGGCCATGGTGATGAAGAAGCTGTTGTAGGCCTCATGAAGAATATCCTATTCAACATCATTCATGGTATTCCTATCAACATCCATGATTACTCCTTGAGGACTTTGGCTGACAATGCTATGTGTCCTTTTGATCACAAGATATATGCTCCATGGATCATGAGATTCATCAGGACAAGGACAGGCATCAACTTTCACGCAGATTTCCAAAACCATATGGGTTATATGCCTCCTATCCGGGTCAACAAGAAGACTTTCGAGTCCATTGAAGGAAAAGGCAAATCTGTGATTGAAGAAGGCAGTAGGCCCTTTGATGGCCTGTTCAGAGAGCTAGAAGCTTATTCTTCATGGGATGATACTGAGACTCGTCCGGCAAGCCCCGTTCCTCCTCGCGTGATGAATACCAGAGAGCTCCTCCTCAGTCTTCACCAGAAGGCGCATCGCAACCACAAATGGGTCAAACGCCAGTTTGGTGCCATTGAGAAAACCCTTACTGAAACACAGAACTCTGTGAAGCTCAACCATCACTATCTGGATGGGGTTTTCGATCACACATGGGCTAGACTTGCACATCTGAAGACTCAGACTGAGCTTGAAGAAATGGACTTTGAGCGAGACTTTGAATGGTTATGGCCTCCCAAGAAGAAGTTCAGGCCTATTCCAGTGCCAAACCTTGAAGACAGCTCCTTTTCTTCATTCAGAACTGCTGAAACTGATGAAGACCAGCTCGACACTGCTACCGGTCCAAGGAAGAAGACTACTCCCAAGAAGCATCACGGCTCTTCCTCAACCGCCAAGAAGTGAAGTCTTCATGGGCGTTAGTCCTTAGTTTGTCCCTTTTTGTCACTTGATGACAAAGGGGGAGAAACTTGAGAGTTAGTCTTCAAGCGGGATATTTTTGGGGCTTATGAACTATATTTAAGTTACAAACTCTTGGATCTTCTCAATTTTTTATGTAATGAGTTATAACTTAAGCCCGATGGTACTCTGACGCTTTTGAACGTTTTTCTTCGCATGCTTATTCCTCAAGTTTTAATGCACGCATGCTGAATTCGTTAGATACCATTTGTCATCATGCATCTTCATATTCCTCATATGATATGTTATATGTATGCATGATTTACAAGACTCAGGGGGAGATCTCCATGATATAAATCATCAATGTGCATTTGTTGTAAAAAGCAAAATCCTCAAGATATGCACATCTTCAGGGGGAGTCTCTCTGAATCTTGATTTCAAATTCCTCAAATGAGTATTTACACTTCATATTTTTGATCCCTGTTGAAGACTTAACCTAATTGTCATCAACCACCAAAAAGGGGGAGAATGTAAGTGCATCTAGTGCCCCTTAGTGATTTTGGTGGTTTGAAGACTTATAGGTTAAGTATCTAATGTGTTTGTGAGTGTACACAGGATCTATATGTCATTGAGGAGTTTGAGATATTTGAAGAATATTGACCCCTAAAAATATATGTCTTCAGTTGAAGACATTGGCCAGAAGCTGAAGAAATGAATCGCGAGGAATCTACGATAAAATTGATATTCCTCGTGAAGATATTGATATTGAGAAGTCCGGTGGTTCCTGAAGAAAATTACTTTGAAGAATTGAAGCATGAAGATTTACACTTTCTGTTTTACTTTCTTCGCATTCAAGTAATAGGAACACCGTACTATTAAAGGGGGTCGAAGTTACACTATGGAATGAATTTCCTCATGATGCTCAACCCAAGCCTAATCCTACCAAAAGCCTCAAGTGAGGAATATGAGTGACATGAGGACTCTCACAGTTGAGGGTTCCGACCGTTTCGATAGCCACGCCAACTCACTGGTCTTATCCACTCCAACGGTCATATTACTTAGGGGCATTAGTGTCAAATCATGTCGGGATGCTCCCAGGCTATAAATAGCCACCCCCCACAACCACTAGCTGGTTCGCTGCTCCGTTAGAAACTGACACTTGTCATAAGAGCAACCCAATTCCTAAGAGCCTTCGAGAGTAATTCATCAGTGAGGAAATACACCATACACCAAAACCACAAACCAAACCTAGTGATTGAGCATAACTGAAGAAGTTGTTCCTGTGTGGGACTGAAGCCTTTTACCATTGAGGACTGTGCATCCTCCAGACGGTTAGGCGTCATGGTCTAGAGCTTTCCAGCAGTCAATTGTGGATCGCCGGGTGACCAAGTTTGTGAGGGTTTGGAAGTATGCCCTGAAGACTTACCACGAGTGTTGGGCGAGGACTGTGTGTCCTTAGCTCAAGGAGAATACGGTAGGGACCGTGTGTCCCGGGACTGGGTGTCCTTTGGTTTCAATACCAAGCCGCTCCAAACCAAACGCACGACTGTCACAGCAGTTGGAACTGGGTCATCAACGACTGTCTTCACTGAGAAACGGGTTCTAATTCCCAACTCCTTACTTTCCTCGTATTATGTGTTGATGACTTTCACTGCCACTGTTTGAAGTATTTTTTGAAGACTTTCTCTGAATTTCCTCAACCCCAAATTCTTCACGTCAGTTAATCCTCATCAGTATTCTGTGTGCCTGCTCACAGTGCAATCTGTTTTCACATTCTTCACTCTGAAAAACTGCTGTTGTGAAACTTTGCACATCTGATCATTTACTCTTTCCGCTGTAAGTTAGTCATCAGTGAGGGATTTCCTCAAAAGGAATTTCCTTAGTGATGAAATTCTAAAAATCTCCTATTCACCCCCCTCTAGTCGATATAACGCACTCTCACATGTACTTACCTTCGGACGTTATGCATCTTAGTAGTAGTATTACACTTGAGAAAACAGTTGTTAGATAATACAACAATATACTATTGTAAAGATGCAAAGAGCTTCAACATCACCAAGATATGGAGAACATATGAGAAAATATGATTTCATGATAGATATGTCTCGAAGAAAATTTAGAACTTTCTCCCTTAAGAATGAATATGTGATTACCTCTCCGTGTGAATCATAGCATATAGATATTGGGAGTAGGTAGGGTGAGACAAGTTCAATTCATAAAATACAAATTTGTAACTCTCTCTCCTCCTTAATGGTGTTGCTCCTCGTGAGTATGTAAGGTATGATATATGTTCCCTCTTGGAAGATCTTCCCTTAGGTAGACCTTCCTTTAGGAACATATATCTCCCCTCTTGATATTTCTCCCTTCATGTAAATATTTCTCCCCCTTTTTGTAAACTTATTGGAAGCTTTGATATTTCTCCCCATTTGGCCTTAATTGCCAAAAATGTTAGAGGGAAGGGCTCACTGAGAGTAAGGGATCCTAGATTCATTTACTTCTGATAAGAGTTGCTTGAAATATTTCTCTCCCTTATATGTGGATATGATTTCATTGATTCATCTCCCCCTTAGGTATAGGTAAGAGTTCATTGAATGTTCTGCCCCTTTAATATGGATAAAAGTTCCAAGAAATATCTCCCCTGTTTGTTAGGGATCCTAGATGTTTCACCCTCTTACATTGTGGGATCACCGAGACTTCTCTCTCTTTTTGAAGTTTTCTCCTCCTTTGAAACGTATGGGAAAAATATTATATCCTCCTTTGAAAATGTAATAGGTTCAATAAAACTCTAGAGGTTAGAAACTTGGGATCACAGAAAATATTTCTCTCCCTTTGGAAAATATTTAGAAAATTTCGAGAAGAATGATAAGCATATGTAATTTTCGGAGTCACTGAGGCATTGTGATTCGGTAGAACCAAGTATGTGAAATAGGCCTTTGGAAGAAATCCGGTGGGACCGATTTTTCCAATCCAGTGAAACCAAGTTGAATTGATGGTCAACTCCTTAAATAGATACCAAATTTAAAGTACCAATTGAAGGGTTACCAATTGTAACATATCCAATTGAGAAATTCCAATTGTATGATAAATACAAAGATACCAATTGTATGATAAATACAAAGTGAAAATGGAAAATAAGAAATTCAGGTTAACACAGTAAAGATTTTAAAAAAATTAAACACATATAGATGAATTTTGTATGGTTCCAAGAAGTCAAGCATAAAAAACATGAACCATATAGGAATATCCATCTAGATGTTGGGTGATGACTAGGTCACCTATATTAGAGTATTTGACTTGAGAAGTCAAGCAAAAATGCTTGATCGTAGGTGATACTCATCGTTAAGCGCGAAATGGGGTTACCATTTTTCAATTAAGCACTTCAATGTATTCATATCACTTGAGTTGTTTTACCTCATGAATTAGTGTAAAGATTTATCAATAATATGAGTACATACCTTCAAATGATGTTGATGACGTGACATCCACGTGAACTTGTTGTGGATGCTCAATGTTGATGAAGATCATCCTAAATTTGGAGCGATCCTTGTCATTTTGGCTCACTTTTCACCTACATAGGTTAGTATTGGAAATATGCCCTAGAGGCAATAATAAATTGGTAATTATTATATTTCCTTGCTCATGATAGTCGCTTATTATCCATGCTAGAATTATATTGAATGAAACTCCGGTACATGTGTGGATACATAGACAACACACTCTCCCTAGTAAGCATCTAGTTGACTAGCTCGTTGATCAAAGATGGTCAAGGTTTCCTGGCCATAGAAAAGTGTTGTCACTTGGTAACGGGATCGCATCATTAGGAGAATGATGTGATGGACAAGACCCAAACTATGAACGTAGCATATAATCGTGTGAGTTTGTTGCTACTGTTTTCTACATGTCAATATATCTGTTCCTATAACCATAAGATCATGCAACTCCCGGACATCAGAGGAATACCTTGTGTGTATCAAACGTCACAACATAAATTGGTGGCTATAAAGGTGCTCTACAGGTATCTCCGTAGGTGTCTGTTGGGTTGGCGTGAATCGAGACTGGGATTTGTCACTCCGTAGGACGGAGAGGTATCTCGAGGCCCACTCGGTAATACAATATCACAATAAGCCTTGCAAGCAATGTGACTAAGGAGTTGGCCACGTGATCTTGTAGTACGGAACGAGTAAAGAGACTTGCCGGTAACGAGATTGAACTAGGTAAAGATATACCCATGATAGAATCTCGGGCAAGTAACATACCGAAGGATAAAGGGAATAGCAAATGGGATTAATTGAATCCTTGACATAGAGGTTCAACCGATAAAGATCTTCGTAGAATATGTAGGAGCCAATATGGGCATCCAGGTCCCTCTATTGGCCATTGACCAGAGAATGTGTCGGGTCATGTCTACATAGTTCTCGAACCCGCAAGGTCTGCACACTTAAGGTTCAGTGACGTTTCGATATTATTGAGTTATGTGTGTTGGTAACCGGAAGTTGTTAGGAGTCCCGAATGAGATCCCGAACGTCACGAGGATCTCCAGAATGATCCGGAGGTAAAGATTAATATATATGAAGTCCTATTTTGGTCATCGGAAAAGTTTCGGATACTTTGGTAGTGTATCGGGAGTGTCGGGAGGGTACCGGGGACCATCAGGAGGGGTGTCACGCCCTGAGGGGCGTCATGGGCTGTGGGAGGAGACAAACCAGCCCCTAGAGGACTGTCCTAAGCCCGCACTAAGGCCCATGAGGTTTGAGAAGGAAAAAACCCAAAGGTGGAAGAGGAGGAAAGGGTTTCCAAGTGGAAAGGAGGAATCCTACTCCTAGTAGGATTGGAGTAGAACTCCTCCGCCTCCAATTTTGGCAAAACCTTGAGGGTTTGAGGCATCCTCCTCCTTCCCTCCCTCCTATATATACTAGAGGAATTAGAGGCAGCCCTAACCCTAATTGCCACGTGCTCGCTCTACTTCATCTAGATTGGTTTCTCCTCTAGTCTAGTTCAGCGGTGCTTAGGCGAAGCCCTGCTGGATTAGTTCACCACCACCACCACCACGCTGCCATGCTGAAGAACTCATCTACCTCTCTTCCTGGACCAAGAAGGCGGGGATCGTCATCGAGCTGTACTTGTCCTCAACGCGGAGGTGCCGTCCGTTCATCTATAGATCGGGGTGAATCGTGCTGGGATCGCGGGACGGATAGTGATGAGATCACGGGACAGGCTGCGATTTGGATCGCAAAGATGTTCCACTACATCAACCGCATTATATACGCTACCGCTTAGCGATCTACAAGGGTATGTAGATTCACTCTCCATCTCGTAGATGATCATCACCATGGATAGGTATTGCGTGTGCGTAGGAAATTTTTTGTTTCCCATGCAATGTTCCCCAATAGTAAGTCATGCAAGGAAGACCATAATATATCCAAATGACAAGAGTGAATGAATTCATCAAATGGTTGTCAAGGATATTATTTTTTTTTGTTTTCTTACTTCATCTCCGAAAAAGGGGTTGTTGATACTTGGCCATGTCAAGATTACTTTTGATGAGAGTTGTTTGCAATCTTGTGGAGTCTAGTTCTTCCAAGTACCTACAAAAGGTTAGATGCAATACAAGTGAACATAGTTTTCCAAGATATAAGATGGTGTCAAATCAAATGCATCATGGAATAGGCAATCAAGCTCATGCCCTTGCATGCATCCAAGTGAGTCTAGCTCAAGTTTGAAGCATCAATGGTGTTCAACTCACTCCTCCAATGACAACACACCTTCTCATCAAGTGGTTTCGTAAAGATATCAGCTAATTGTTTGTCGGTATGAACATGCTTGAGATCTACATCGCCTTTACCAATATGATCACGAATGAAATGATGACGCACTTGAATATGTTTTGTTCGAGAATGTTGCAAATGATTATAGGCAATTTTAATAACACTTTCATTGCCACATAAGGATGGAACTTTTCTAACATGAGTGCCATAATCGTTAAGAGTTTGAGACATCCATTGTAATTGCGCACAACATGATCCAGCGGCAATGTATTCCGGTTCGGCAGTACATAAAGATACCGAGTTTTGTTTCTTGGGTGACCAAGAGATAAGAGATCTCCAAAAAAATTGACATGTACCCGAGGTGGATTTTCTATCGACCTTGTCTCAGGCATAGTCCAAGTCGGAATAGCCAACAAGATTAAAAGAAGATCCCTTGGGATACCATATGTCAAAGTTTGGTGTATGTATCAGGTATTTTGCAGTTCTTTTAAAAGCCAACAGATGACACTCTTTAGGTGTCGCTTGGTATCGGGCACACATGCAAACACTCAACATGATGTTAGGATGGGAGGCACATACATATAGCAATGAATCAATCATTGATCGGTAACACTTTTGATCAACTAGTTTGTCCTCCTTAGTGAGGTCAACATGTCCACTACTAGGCATGGGGGTTCTCACACCTTTGCACTCTTGCATGTTAAACTTCTTGATCAAGTCCTTGGTGTACTTGGTTTGAGAGATAAATGTACCTTCTCTCGATTGTTTGATTTACAAACCAAGGAAGAATTTCACCTCACACAACATTGACATCTCATACTTCTCTGACATCAACCTTCCAAATTTCTCACTAAAATGTGGGTTAGTAGAACCAAACATGATATCATCTACATATATTTTGCACACAAATAGTTCCCCATTAACTCTTGTAGTGAATAAGCTTGCATCAATTTTACCAATCTCAAAACCATTTTCAATGAGAAACTTCGTTAGGCATTTGTACCAAGCTCTAGGGCTTGTTTAAGACCATATAACGCTTTACCATATTTTTAAACATGATTAGGTTTCTTAGGGTTTACAAAGCCAGGATGCTGTTTAACATAAACTTCCTCCTCAATTTCGCCATTCAGAAAAGCACTTTTGATATCCATTTGGTAAAGACTAATATCATGGTGATTGGCATAAGTGATAAGAATGTGAATAGCTTCAAGCCTAGCAATAGGGGCATAGGTCTCACTGTAGTCCATACCTTCGACTTGCGTGTATCCTTGGGCTACGAGACGAACCTTGTTGCATATGACTTGTCCATATTCATCTTGCTTGTTTCGAAACACCCATCTTGCACCAATAATGTTGAGCTCTTCGTTGGGCTTCTCAACAAGTGTCCACACTTCGTTCCTCTCGAAGTTTTGTAGCGCTTCGTGCATGGCATTCACCCAATCCGGTTCTTGAATGGCTTCTTCAACCTTCAAAGGCTCAATGCTAGAGATGAAAGAATAATGCTCACACAAGTTAGCTAAACAAGATTTAGAGCGAGTAATTCTCACGGTTTTTATGTCATCGTAGATTTGATTCAGCGGATGATCTATGTCCACTCTTGCTCTAACTCTTGCTAGCCTCTTCTTTTTGGATGGTGCAAGTTCTTCATAATCATATTCTTGCTCGTTGTTGTTGACGGTGTCATCTCCTTGAGGTGGTGGTGAGGAATGTTGAGGTGGATCATCATGATGTACTTCTTCCTCTTCTTCATCATGTTGTGTACAGCTTGTGGATGCCTCCATGTCGTTATGTGGTTTGCCTTGATGGGAAGTAGGGGCTTACACTTGAGTTGATGAAGTACTATCCTTCACCTCTATGGGATGAATCTTTCCAATAGATAAATCTTGGATGGCTTCCGAAGGTTCCTTATCTCGTACATCATTTGGCAATTGTTCGACTTGCGAACCATTAGTCTCATCAAACATCACATCTACCGTCTCTTCAACTTTTTGAGTGAAGTTGTTGTAGACACGATAAGTGTGAGAGTTCGATCCATAAATAAGTAGGAAACTTTCATAAGATTTAGGAGCAAATTTACAGCGATGATGCTTATCAAGAATGTCATTTTACCAAGAAGCTTCTGTAGGTAAAGTCGGTTTATGGCATGGCAAGCTGTTTCAACGGATTCTACCCAAAAGTGTCTTGGCGTCTTGCATTATTCAAGCATCATTCTAGACATCTCTATGAGAGTCCGGTTCTTTCTCTCAACAAATCCATTTTGTTGAGGTATGTATGTCGCTGAGAACTCATGTGAGATACCTTCATCATCAAGAAAATTATCAACATTGGTGTTATTGAACTCTGTTCCGTTGTCGCTCTGAACTTTTTTGATCTTCACTTCAAACCGATTTTGAGCTTTTCGAGCGAAGTCCTGGAAGTTTTTTTGTACCTGTGACTTACCATCAAGAAGGAATACCCACGTAAATCTGGAAAAATCATCAACAATGACTAAACCAAAAGAATTTCCACCGAGGCTCTCGTAAGCATTGGGACCAAAGGGATTCATGTGAGGAAGCTCGAGTGGTCTTCTTGTAGTCATAATGTTCTTCATGGGATGACTTCCACGAGCTTTCTTTCCTCCTTCACAAGAACTACAAAGTCTATCTTTGTCAAATATAACATTTTTAACACCAAGAATATGATCAACTTTGATAAGTTTGTCAAGATTATGCATAACAACATGTCCTAACCTTCTATGCCACAACCAACCTTTTGAAGATTTTGCAATAAGACATGTAAGAGGTTTGAATTTTTTAGTGAAATCAACAATGTAGAGATCACCTCTACGGAAACTAGTAAATACAATGTTATGGGTGTCGCTACGAAACACTCGCCAATCAACTTTTGTAAATAGGACATCGAAACCAAAGTCTGCTAGTCTAGATACGGAAAGAAGATTGTACCCAAGGGATTCAACAAGCATGACATTTTGAATGGAGCTATCATGAGATACGACCACCTTACTAAGACCAACTACCTTACCATTGGAGTTATCTCCCAAGGTCACATACCTTCGAGGTCCACGGTTTCATGTGAGCTCATGGATAATGTCTTTATCTCCGGTCATGTGATCTGTGCATCCACTGTCAAGTATCCACTCCTTTCCTCCGGCCATGTAGTCTCTAAGGTTCGCCATAAGACTAAAGCTCTTCATGGTCTTCTCATACTCAATGTAAAACTCCTCATCTTCATCATAGTAGCCATTCTCCACATAATCAACATCGGGCGAAATTCCCTCATTATAAGAAACAAGAATTTCATCAGAAATTTGACTATGAGAATGTTCATATTTATACATGCGAATGGCTTCACAATGATATTGTTAATAGTAATGACATCTCCTTCAGCATGCATGAGGTCACTCAAAGTATGAGCACACTCAAAGTTTTGCATTTGATTAAGCACATTTCTTGGTAGTCCTCTAATGATTAGATTAATAGTGTTAAGATTACCAAGCATATCAATTTCATCATCATGAGAAGGATGTACGGGATCAATGGGGTGCGCATAGGGATACTCAACACACTTGCGCAAATGGATTTCATCAAATATATAGTGCATTTCATCTTTCCATTGTCTGTAATACTCATCATTGATAATGGGCAGTCTACAACTAAAAATCCTCGAACTAGTCACATTCATCTTACTCCAATTGTGATTAAACCAAGGTTCTGGAGACCTTGCTGTGATACCAATTGAGAGATTGATAGAAGAGGTGTCTAGAGGGGGTGAATAGACTACTTGACAAGATTAAAATCCTAGCATTTTCCCAATTAATGGTTGGCAGATTTTAGCGATACTAACAAGTCTAGTGCACCCTACACATGCTAGTCAACAAATATGGCAATGGAAAAGTGAAGACTTTGCACATGTAGTAAGGAGTAGAGTTTAGGAGATCAAACGCAAAGAGGTTCACACGGCAATTTTTGGCATTGTTCCAATAGGTTGTGCTATCGTACGTCCATGTTAGTGTAGACTTCAACCCATGGAGGGTAACAACTGCGAGAGTCCATGGAGGGCTCCACCCACAAGGGGTCCGCGAAGAAGCTGCCTTGTCTATTCCACCACATCTTCCGTCCGCCAAGGACTAGCCTCACTCACGGTTGATCTTCACGAAGTAGGCAATCTCCTTGCTCTTAAAAACATCTTAGTTCAACTCCACAACACGAAGTAGGAGTCTCGCAAGTGACACCTAACCAATCGAGGAGCCACCACCCTCCAAAAGGTAATAAAGGTGGTAGAACGATGAACTCCTTGCTTTCGTGCTTCTAAAGATAGTCTCCTCAACACTCAATCACTCTCTCACAAAATAGGCATGGGTAGGAGAGATTGATTTGGTGTAAAGCTACTAGGGCAGTCTACAAATCAAGGTTCAAATGGTAGGAATGGAATTTGTTGAACTCAACACATGAGTAGGTGGCTCTCTCTCAGAAAAATGGACCTTGCAATGAAGTGTGTGTTCTAAGTGCTTCCTCAATGAATGAGTGGTTGGTGGAGGGGTATATATAGGGAGCACCCTGAATCCAACCGTTACACTACACCTAAAGTGACCAACTCGGTGACACCGAAGTCATAAACTCGATGGTACCGACTTGCACAAAAGGCAGTAACTTTTGAATCTCGGTGAGAGTGATATACACAACTCGGTAGAACCGAAAATGTGGCTAATGATCAGATGACCCAACTCGGTGATACAGATACCCAAATTTGAATATTCGGATTTTGTGTACTGAGGCAACAGAAGATTGATCACCTGAATTCGGTAGCATCGATGCAAAATGGGTTGTACCGAAATGGTTGGTTTGGCTAGGGTTCTGTCTAGGTTGAAAATTGGTAGGGGCAAATCTGAAAACTTGGTGGCACCGATATTTGATATTTGGCTTTGGACAGGAATGTTATGTGGGAAAATGATTGTGTAATTTTGGTGGTTACCTCTGAGACTTTGAGCAATTAGTTCATTTTAATACCTCACCCCCTTTTAATAGTATTAGCTTTCCTATGGACTCAAAATTACTTTCGCACAAATATAAAGTGAAGAGTCTTCTTGCTTGAAGCTTGAGACAATCTTATTCCCTTTCCTTCATCAAGGGGCTTCTCCTCACAAACCTTTGGCCAATGCTCTCTATGCAGTAAAGCTGAAATATACTAGGTAAAAGTGTTAGTCCAAGAGACAATGTGTGTTTTCATGAATTATCGAAACCGCCATGGGAGCATATGAGATTTCAGTGCACAAGCCCCATAGCACGAAGTCCAGCTCCTCCACCCATAGGTGATGAGAGTCTTGAAGGGAGCAAACCAACCTGGGTTTAATACTGCTCATAACGAGTCTGTTGGCTCTTTCGACTTGTCCATTGGTTTGCGGGTGGTATACGGAGGCATAATCGAGCTTTATGCCCAAGTTTGCGCAGCAATCTTTGACCTCCTGGGCGGTGAAATTGGATATGTTATCTGTTATTATGCTGTGCGGAACACCATAACAGTGTACGAAACTGGAGATAAATTCGATTACTGGTTTAGCCTTGGCCTAGGTGATCGGCTTTGCCTCGATACATTTGGTAAATTTGTCAACCATAACCAGGAGGTATTTCGTTTTCCTCATCCCCCTTTAAGTGAGCTGACCATATCTAGACCCCAGACCATGAAAGTCCAAGTGATCGGAATAGTTCGAAGAGCTGTTGGGGGCATGTGGATTTGGTTTGCAAAGAGGTGACACCTCGTACAATGCTGAACCAGTGTGTGGATGTCCTCTTGGGCTGTTGGCTAGTAGAATCCAGCTCGGAAAGCCTTGCTGGCCAGGGCTCGTGCTGCTGCGTAGTGACAGCCCATACCGGTGTGTACCTCGGTCAAAGGTTGCATTCCTTCTTCCTCGGATATGCACCGCTTGAGTACTCCTATGGTGCTCTTTTTATATTGCTCGCTGATACGTGCAAAATGCATCACTATTTTGTGTCATAATTTGTCTCCATTCATTGATATATTTCACATTATGATGATGTACTTATAGTGTTTTGGCCTATTCCGAAACAACAGACGCGGGATTCAGCGGAGAAAATAGCACAAAGAGTCACCATATCAGAACACCTCCAACTGCGCTGAAAATTGGAGGGAAGAAGTTTCCAAACAGATCCCGAAGACACGCCAAAGAAGGGCCGGAGGGGGGCCACAGGTCACCCAGGCGACCTGCGGGCGCGGCCCTCTAGGACGATCCAGAAGGCCACCTGGGTGGTGGGCCCCGCCTCCGGTGCTCTCCTTTGCCCTATATTCTCCTCTTGACCTAAAAGTTACGGGGGTAGAAGAGTTTTCGCAGTTCCGCCGCCGCTCCGCGGCAGAAACCTACAAAGAAGAAAAGACCTTTCCGGTGGGCAGATTCCGCCAGGGAGAACTCCTCCCGGAAGGGGAGATCGTCCTCATCATCATCACCATCGTCATGGGCATCATAGAGATCATCATCACCATCATCACCATCACCAGCACCATCTCCACCTTCATGCCATCTACTTCACCATTGCAATCGGAGTTGTACCTTGCACTATTCATCCCCTCTACTCTACCGGTGTTGATTACTATTTTGTGGTGAATGCTATTGAGTTTAGCTGGAGGATTATTGTTTTGACCAGATTGTTAATCATATTTTCATCACCTCTGATCATGATCTCTTTTATGTCTTTTGAGTAGTTCTGTTAGTTCTTGAGGACATGGGAAAAGTCTAGATGCTAGTAGTCATATGATTTTGAAGTAATATGTGTTGATTGATATTTAAGTTAAGGTGTTATTCTTCTAATGGTGTTATGTGAACGTCGACTACATAACACTTCGCATTTTTAAGGACCTAGGGGAATGTATCATGTATAAAGAATGCTTATGGTTGGTTGCCGGAGTGACAAAAACCTGAACCCCAATTCGCATACTTTTGCATGAGGGAGTATTGTATCCTAAAGCTTATTGCTATGGTTAGGCTTAGCCTTAATTTCTCTCTTGTATATGCGGATGCTTGCAAGAGGGATTAATCATAAGAGTGTGCTTGTCTTAACCTAGACGGTGCACTAGTTAAAATCCACCCACATAACACTTATCAATACAAAACATAGTACTAGATGGAATATAGCGAAAGCACTTGACTATCTCTACCATGTATCCTCAGGAACGCCTTAGTCTTTATAAGTTTAGTCCCTTGGCTTATCCTTTGTGTTTAAAAGGATTGGGCCACTTGCTGCACCTCGGCACCATTTACTTTACATGCATTTATTTTCTTGTTGCTTATACTAGAAAACCCATAAAAAGTTACCTTTCTGTACTTGCAGTTATTCCTTGCTCAAGATCACTTGTCAATACCTTCTGCTCCTTATTGGGTTCGACACTCTTACTTATAGAAAAGGCTACGATTGATCCCCTACACTTGTGGGTCATCAAGACCATTTTCTGGCGCTGTTGTCGGGGAGTGTAGCGCTATTGGTAAGTGAAATTGGTAAGCAAACCTTTACGATGTACGTGTTGTTTTTGTTTTATTGTTTTTGTTTCTTTTGTCCCTATGGACAACTCTGCTCTTGGTTTGTTGCTTGTGGGGAACCGCCCCAACTCTATTGTGGTGGAGAAGCCTCCCCCACCTACTGAAATTGTGCCCTTTAAAATACAAACTGGTATTATTGATTGTGTTTTGGCTAATCGATATGCAGAAGATAGACATCTAGGTGAACACTTGCTATATCTTTCACAACTTTGCTCCTTATTTAAGCTTGCACGTATATCGATGGATTTTATTATGAGAAAGCTATTCTCTCTATCATTAAAAGATAAGGCTTTGGATTGGTATAGGCTTCTTGACGTCTCTCATTTACTAAATTGGCAAGATCTTATGCCTCTCTTTTATGCAAAGTTTGATCCTCTTCATGAAATACATCGAGACAGGAATTATATTTATAGCTTTTGGTCTTGTGATAGAGAAAGCATCGCTCAAGCTTGGGGGAGATTGAAATCCTTAATGCTCAAATTTCCTAATCATGGGCTCTCCAAAGAAATTATTCCTACAAATTTTTATGCAAGGCTTCCTCGTCAAGATAAAGAGATGCTTGATGCTTCCTCTAGTGGGGCATTCTCCAACGAAAGCACTGAAGCTAAGTGGGATCTTATTGAAAGGAACCAGAAGAACACTGAAGACTAGGAGATTTATAAAGGTACTGAACCCGTTATAAATTATGAGCGTGATTACATTGAGAGCTATGTGAAAACTGATTACTTCAATACCTTTTGCGCTAAGATTGGTCTTGATTCCCAGCTTCTAGTTGATTTTTGCAAAGACTTTGCCTCTCATATTGACTCTTCTAAGAAGAAGGAGGATCAACACCATAAACCTTTTAAGGAATTACCTGTTGATATTAATGTTGTTGACCCTATTTTGCGTGCAGTTGAATATGAAAAGCCCCCTTTTTCCGCAAGGATGAGGGAGCATTCTTTTGTCACACACATCCTGAATAAAAGTGAAAGAACGAATGATGAGCATGAGGACCTGATTAAAGTCGATCCTCAGGCTGCATTAGTCAACGATCTTGTTACTAGTAATATTGAGGATTCCAATATAATTTTTGTGTTGTTTCTACTAACCTTGTTACAACCAAGAATAAAGGACCAATTTCAGGTACTCCAGTTGTATCTGTTAAAATAGGAGATCATAATTATTATGGGCTATGCAATTTGGGATCTAGTGCTAGTGCTATTCCTTTTTCACTTTATCAAGAGATCATGAATGAGATTCTACCATGTGAAATTGAAGAAGTCGATGTTACTATTCATCTTGCAAACAAAGAAATTATCTCTCCTATTGGAATTGTGCGTGATGCTTAAGTTCTATGTGGAAAGGTAAAATATCCTACCGACTTTCTAGCACTTGGTTCAGTGCAAGATAGTTTTTGCCCTATTATCTTTTCTAGGCCTTTTCTCAAAACTTGTGGGGCTATTATAGATTGCAGGAAGGGAGCAATATCTGCTGAATTTAATGGTGAGCCATATGAATTTAACTTTTCTAAATTCTGGAAGCAAGATGACATATTGAAGAGATGGCTTCTATTGCTATTCCTCCTAACGATCATTTATAGCCATTTATGGAAAACCATGAGCATGATATGCATATGGAGGAAAGGAATGAGCTAGATGACATATTCTTGAGACAACCTGCTATCCTGAAGCACGACCTTTCGGTTGAGCCTTTGCGAATTTTATCGAAACCAAAAGAGGACCCGATGTTTGATCTTAAACCTCTTCCCAGTACGCCCAAGTATGCTTATCTAGATGAAAACAAAGTATATGCTGTTATTATCAATTCTAACCTTTCAGGATATGAAGAAGAGCAATTATTAGAAGTCCTTCGTAAACACCAAGGCGCTATTAGCTATACCCTTGATGATCTTAAGGGGATTAGTCCATCTATTTGTCAGCATACTATCAATCTTGAGCCTGATGTGTGACAGCTCGAGACCGACGCTCCAGAAGATTCCCCTTTATTCTGTTGCCTCCGTGTGATTTATTTGTTTGTCGCACTCGTAATCACATCATTCGCATCATCAGCATTGCATCGGCACTCTGTTGCCGCCAGTTTTCAAACTTGCATCCATTACCAGTTGTCGGTTCTCTCCGTTATCATCGTTGACCGTTCCGAGACCAACCACACACGCACACGCCCACGACATTGTTATATTTTGTTTTTAAAAGTGTGTATGAAACTTTCTCAGATTGGGTTGAAACTTGGTGCGTGGTCTTATTTTAATGTAAGTAGGCCGCCTACCAATTTGTCGTCGCATTCAGAGCTGGTTTGATACCCGAACCGTTAAACCTATAGCGGCACTATAGCTGGTCAGTTGTCGGATGTTTCGGTACTTTAAAACTACGATTCCGGGATGCCCGTTTTCTACATCTCATCTCTGCCTAGCCCCTCTACACAGTGCACCAACTTGCGCGCAACCTAGTCCGAAAACCTCTTGGTACCCGAAACACACGGTCGTAACCGTGGGGTCCGGGTCAACCCCGTTATACCCCAAATTGTCACCGGTTTGTCCATTGGACTCTCCTAACCTATTTTCCTGACCGTCCGATTAAAATTGGAGGATCATGAGCTAGCCCTTTTTCCTATATATTGAGAGATGAATACCTAATACTACCCTAGCGCCGCCAACCACATTCCGTCGCGATCCAGCCCCGACCACCTCCCTCGATTTCAACCACCAGCCAATCCCCCAGATCCACCGCAGCAAGCCGAAGCCAGCCACGCAAATCCATCCATCCATCATTGATCCTCCTGCAGCGAACCACCGAGAACCTCGGCCACCACCTAAATCGAGCCATGTCTCAATCCAGCAGCTCGAGCGCCCGCAGCCCCTTGTTGCCCAAGCCAAGCTGACCCCGCCGCCGTTCCGGTCGTTACTGCCTCGGCCAGGCATGCCCCATGCCGGGAGCTGCTCCGAAGCCCGCGTCCCGCGTCCGAGCGAGCTCACTAGAGCCCCTCGTCGTCGCGCCCCGGGTCGCTGGAGCGTCGCCCGCCCGGAGAACCAGGCCAGCGCTCTGCCTTCCATGCCAAAATCTCTCTCCCTCATTTTTCTTCCTTCCCGTGTTTCTTCTCTGAATCTCTCTCTGTCTATTTCTTTCTTCAGGCTGCAGCAACGCCATGGCAGCCCGGAGCTTGTCGTTGTTCTCCCCCATGCCGTCAAACCTTGTCGCCGAGGAACATCAGGCCGGAGCCCCGCTTCACCCATCTCCCTTCTTCTCCCACTCGTTCCCTCTCTCTCCCTCACCTCTGCTCTTTGTTTCTTCGGCAGGAGACAACTATGGATACCTCAAGCATGTCGGAGCCCCGTCAGGCCGGAGCCCCGTCGGATCCTGTCGTCCCGCGCCCGGATCTCATTGGATCCGTGGCCCCTCGCCCGGCCCCGCCGGTCCTCTATCACCACAACAGTTGTTGTTGCTGGCTCTCGTCGCCAGCAATGTTCAGCACGAGTTCATGGTGAGAAAGGCCTCGCCGTTGATCTAGTTTAACAAATGCAGTGCCCTAACTTTAGCATGACACAGATAGTAGCGCAGTGGTAGGAATCACTACACGTGATCCAGCAGATCCAGGGATCAAATCCCCATCGATGCATAACAGTTTTAGGATTTGTGCCTCTCTAGCGCAACAACTTTTGCATGTTTATTTTACGTGTTGTTTAGTCAATTTTGTCACAACTACTTAATTAGTCTGGTGGTAGGACTTCTAGTGTCCATCTAAGAGATTTGGGGTTCAAATCCTAGCAAAACCTTTTTTTTATTTTGGGCAGATTCAAATGTCTTTTTGTAAAATTCATATAAATTTGACCGTGCCCCGGATTAAAATGATTTCAACATGTAAGTTTCTTAGAATTTTTTGTAACTTCATAATAACCGATTCCCACATGTGTTTAAAATGGTTAACCTGTTGTTTTATTTTGTTTTGCACCAATGCCATGTTGTAAAAGTTTAAATCATAGTTAAACAACCGTAGCTCCGAATTATATAAGTGAGATATGTATCTTGGCTAGGAAAAAGTGTAGAACAACATGGTGACATTCATTTTGCTGTTTAACAACATTTAATATTGTCGTGTACCTAAACGGGAGTGAACTAAGTTAATCAAATGTGGAGTTTCATCAACATGCAACTCGTTGCATATTGATCTTCAGTTAATGTGTAGTGTTTGATTCTTGTTAATTGCCTTATCGTGCCTTTCATAATTAAACCATACATGCATCATATGTGATGTGCATCATTTCATGCATTTGTTGTGGTGTTACCGTTTGTTGATTGTTGTTCCGGATTGTTTCTTCTCGATAGAGTTCCGCAAACATGTCGGATTGTGAGGATCCGTTCGGCTAAGTTGGTCCGTTTGCTTCACGGAGTCATTCTTCTTCCAAAGCGGGATCTCAGGCAAGATGATCATTTCCCTAGATACCATTACTATCAATTCCATGCTAGTTGTCTTGTTTCTTTCGATATGTCTTGTTGCCTACCACCTATTAAATATCAGTTTCTCAACTTTGCCACGAAACCTTCAACCTTTATACAACCTAGCAAACCACCGATTGGCTATGTTACTGCTTGCTTTACCATGTCTTAGCGTTGCTAGTTGCAGGTGTAGTTGCTTCCATGTGATAACATGGGTTCCTTGGTATATCACCATATTATTGTTATTTAATTTAATGCGCCTATATACTTGGTAAAAGGTGGAAGGCTTGGCCTTCCTACCCTGGTGTTTTGTTCCACCTTTGCCCCCTTAGTTTCGGCTACCGATGTTATGTTCCATAATTGAGCGCTCCTAACACGATCGGGGTTGTTATGGGGAGCCCCTTGATAAATCGTCTTAGATTAAAACTGGTCTAGCAAGGCCCAACTTTGGTACAACATTTGCCTAATAACCTAATAAAAATGCATAGGGACCAGCCGGCACCCGCGGAGTAATTAATCAACCCTGGGGCCAGTGCTCCGCATGAGTGTTGGTCTAAACCGGGCGATGTCCGGCGCCCCCTGGTCACCCAGGGTTTAGCCAACCCGACGTCCTGCCCATCTGTCGTGTCCTGAGAACGAGATACATGGCTCCTATCGGGATAGTCGACACGTCGGGCGGCCTTGCTGGATTAGTTTTACCTTTGACGAATGTCTTGTGCATCGGGATTCCGGTGATGCTTTGGGTAATCTGAGAGTTGAGGTTTTTCACTAAGGATTCCGACGAGATCGCGAGTTTCGTGATCGAGGATTTCTATGCGGATTGTGGTAATTTGTGATGGACTAGTTGGAGCACCCCTGCAGGGTTAAATATTCCGGAAAGCCATGCCCACGGTTATCTGGCAACGTGGAAACTTTGTTTAACATCCGGTTCTAGATAACTTGAAGTAATCTTAATTAAAATATGCCAACTGAGTAAGTAACCGTGACTGTCTCTTTCGTGAGATCCTTCTCCGATCGAGGACACGGTGGGGTTATGTCTGACGTAAGTAGGTGTTCAGGATCGTTCATTTGATCATCAGTAGTTCACGTCCACTAGGCGTAGATCATCCCCTTCACTTATTCTTGCACTCGTAAGATAACCACCTCAAATAAATGCTTAGTTGCTTGATGTAGCCTCACCACTTAACCATACCTCACCTATTAAGCTTTGCTAGTCTTGATACCTTTGGAAATGAGATTGCCGAGTCCCGTGTGGCTCACAGATTACTACAACACCAGTTGCAGGTACAGGTAAAGGGTTACTTGATGCGAGCGTGTTGATTGTTCATTTGGAGTTTCTTCTTCTTAATCGATATAAGATGGGTTCCAGCCCGGCAGCTTGGGATAGCAAGGATGGACGTCGTTCTTTTCTCATTTGTTTTCGTCCGTAGTCGGACCCTTCTCTTCTTCGTGATATGTATGTATTGTATTTATGTGCCTCTGAAGTAGCTTGTGGCGAGTGTAAGCCAATTCCATATACTCTTCTCTTCAGTACATGTACTTGTAACGATATCCATTCTTGTGAAACGATGAGACGCGCTTCTATCCCTGTCGAGGCCTGATGCCAAAATAAGGATAGGATCGCTTCTTGGGCGTTACAAGTTGGTATCAGAGCAGTACCGACCTAGGAGCCCCCTTGATTGATCGAACTTGGCCGAGTCGAGTCTAGTAAAAAACTGCTTTGAGTCTACTTATATATTGGAGAGTAGGTTTCTTTTTTCTCCTCGTCTATGCTCTGTTGAGGTTCACGACTTAGGAAATTTTAATTCTACTCCTCTTGTCACTCAAATTTTTTTAGGATCATGCGGATATTTTTGGAATCTATATGATGTCGATGTGACGGAGTTCTATCTTGGTGCCTCCTGTCTAACTTGATTTCTTCCGGGGAGTTGAGCTCCAGGGAATTGTTGAGCACATCGTTATCATTCGGATTTCTTAGTATCGTAGGACGGTGGATGTTTGAATTTGCTTCAATACTAGTAGTGGCGCGAGGTGTCTGGCTTCCCCAGTACTGGTGCAGATAGGTCCGGATGTATCACCACACTTAGTATCATTGTGATTACGAGGGTCTGAGATAGATGAGGTTCCGAGATTCTGGTTATGTGTTGATGGATGTGATACACTGGACGGGTTAGATGCTAGGAGTTGAGTGAAATTTCTCCTTGTATCCGTGGACCCGATTGCATGACCAGAAATTTTGGGAGTTCTTAGGTGGGAATTCAAGTAGTTACTTATAGGACAATCTTCCAACAAATGCTTGATGTGAGGTTGGGGTTCGACATCTAGTGGATTCGTTTGTTCACGGTCGTCTTACAACGGTTCTCGTTGTGTCTTAAAGAGTCCTTGTAGCTTGCTACAACTCGGGGACGCTTCGTATGTCATGTGCACTGCCTTGCACATGATGTCTATTGTAAGATCCAGCCCGTGCGAATCTATCCACGAAAATATCGGACGGAATCTCTGTCATGAATTTATTCTGGCATGTTTCGTAAGCCTCATGCTTTGTTTTGTTGGAGTATGGTAATTCGAGTTGCTTCGATGTAAAATGGTAAGTTCATATCTTTTCCAAGAGCTGCTCTCATATTTCTATGGGGAATGCTTATTAATTCTTTTTCTCAATCAAGTAGTGTTTTCAATTCTTTTCAACCAGAGTCGTCGTGTCACTTCTTTTCAACCGGTGTGCTTCTCTTCAAGTGATTTCTATCCTCTCCCATTTTTGCAAGATCAATATCTCATTTGTTTATGGAGTTCATCTCATCTTTCCCAAGTTGTTTTGTTTTCCCCGCCCTCCCGCCCTTTTCTTCAGCGATTCAATTATCATCCAATTCCTTTCTTTTCATCAATGCTTACGCTCTCTTTTCTTCCGCTATCTTCTCTTCTGTCTGGTATCCGGTGATTATTGTGAAGATTCTCACGAGTTCTGAGTTCATCATTCTTCATTCTTGTTCTTTTTTCTGGTGGATTCAATTCAACTTCTCGGTGTTCATCATATCCTTTTCATCCTTTAAGTTCTTTCCCATGTTGAAAATTCTTATGAAGTCTTTTTGTTTTTCATCCCTCTCTGTTCTATCCGGAGTGTTGAAGATATCTCAGAAGTTTCTTGTTTTTAATTCCTTAATTATTTCGAGGTGCTCAACCCCATCAAGTTTTCATTTGTACCGGTGCTATCTCTCGTTCAAATCAATTGTTTGGACAATCGTTTCTTTTGAGTGGGCCCATAACCCACATGTTCTTTCCCAGGATCTTATCTGACTCTTGTAATCTTTTCCTAGTGATCTCTAATTCTTTTCAATCATGACTTAAGTATGGATTCCGTAAGTCATGTTCATTCTCTAAGATCTATTGGAATTTATTCTCATCCTTGGCTCAACCTTTCATTCATCATTATCTTGGAGTGTCTCAGTAATTCTTGGTGGTGTTCTCCTCATCATTTCAGCTTTGAAGACCGAAGAGGTGTTTTGTCAAACCTTAGTCCATTCTCTGGAAGATTCATCTTTTCAGCTATGTGTTATCATCTTGAATTGTTTTCGATCATGATAAATCCCTTTCTTTCTATCTGGTGCATTTCATATTTGTTTCATTCTTGATCCTCCGAAGGCCATCATTTCAGAAGATTTCTTCGTTCTCAGTTTTTAGCTTTCACCCTCAAATTCTTCACAATCGTTGTGTCTTCGTTCGTCTCTCAATTATTCCGGTGCCTCATTCAAGTTTTGTGTTAGGTGGCTTATGATCTTTTCTTTCTCATGTATCTCCATTCATTCTTGTTATCCCCATTCAATCCAATTCTTATCGGTGTCTCCTTCAATACTTCTTCAAGTTTGTGCTCATATCTCCCCTCAATCATTTCTAGAAGAATAAGTGGTACGCTAAATCCGTTGTTTGTCATCAATTAAACTTGATGAGCATAACATAATTCTTATTCTTGTTCATAGTGATTTCAATTCTTCTTCCGGAGTGGCTCATGATATCAATTCTTTTTCTCAGTGTTCCTCAAGATTCTTGTGGTAGTACCTCAAGTATTCTATCTCTTGCATTTCATAGTGCAATTCTTCCTCCTTTATCCTTTGACGTGGTGTTATAGCATTCTTGTTAGTGGAGGAGTCTCGAAGAGAAGTTGTTTCAAGAATGAGATATTTAAA
This sequence comes from Hordeum vulgare subsp. vulgare, assembly GCF_904849725.1. Taxonomy (NCBI): domain Eukaryota; kingdom Viridiplantae; phylum Streptophyta; class Magnoliopsida; order Poales; family Poaceae; genus Hordeum; species Hordeum vulgare. The sequence goes on along the minus strand of NC_058518.1, from coordinate 139,499,236 downwards.
TCCACCAATTCCTTCAATCATGGGATATTTTCAACACATCTTCGATCCATTGAGCTAGCTTGGTCTGGATTTCACCTAAAGCTTTTCCTAAGGAGTGTTGCTATTATGGTGATTATCAGTGATCCAAGTTTTCAATGTATCCCTTTGGTGTAAGAAGTTGTGCATTTCTTGTTGCATCCAACCAATCCTTGTTTCTGTTTGTGGCTGGGTGTCACCTCATAATTGTTGAGATGATTTTCACAAGTCCACTACAAGCTTGTTCTTTCCGTTCTTGGTTCGCCAACAACTCCGTTCAATTCTTATTGCAAGGCTTCTTGTCAAATTCAATTGTGGTAGTAGTTGTCATTTTATTTTTCATTCTTTCTTCCCAATGATCTAGTTTCTATTCTCTTGTTCCGGAGTTGTGGTGATGTTGCTCTCTTCAATCTATCATCTTGTTCTGTCAAGATCATGTTCTCTCATTGCTTATCAGTTTAGTTGGATTCTTGTGAATCTTTTCAAGATCTTTCCATCTTATCAAATTTTTGTCCTCAATTTCCTACTGAAGTGCTGCCGAAATTTCGATTGAATTCTTGCTTGTTTCTCTATTCACTCTTCATCTCTTTGCAACCTTCAAGGATCATTGGTTTCACTCGTTTGTCAAAGAAGCAATTAAGTTTTACCTCTTGCTCTTTCGCTTCCTCTTCCCCTTTCATTCTTGGATCTCGGTCGAGATCCTCTTGTAATGTAGGAGAGTTGTGACAACCCGACGCTCTAGAACATTCCACTTTATTTCGTTGCCGCCGTGTGATTTATTTGTTTGTCGCACTCGTCATCGCATCATTCGCATCATCAACATTGCATCGGCACTCCGTTGGCGCCAGTTTTCAACCTTGGATCCATTAGAAGTTGCCGGTTCTCTCCGTTATAGTCATTGACCGTTCCAAGACCAACCACACATGCACGCGCCCGCGGCATTGTTATATTTTGTTTTTAAAAGTGTTTACGAAACTTTCTAAGATTGGGTTGAAACTTGGCGCGCGGTTTTATTTTAATGTAAGTAGGCCGCCTACGAATTTGTTGTCCCATTCAAAGCTCGTTTGATACTCGAACCGTTAAACCTATAGCGGCACTATAACTGGTCAGTTGTTGGACATTTCGGTACTTTAAAACTCCGATGCCGGGATGCCCGTTTTCTTCCTCTCATCTCCGCCTAGCCCCTCTACATAGTGCACCGACCTGCGCGCAACCTAGTCCGAAAACCTCCCGGTACACGAAACACATGGTCGTAACCGTTAGGTCCGGGTCAACCCCGTTATACCCCAAATCGTCACCGGTTTGTCCATTGGACTCTCCTTACCTATTTTCCCGACCGTTCGATTAAAATCGGAGGATCACGAGCTAGTATTTTTTACTATATATTGAGGTATGAATCCCTAATCCTATCCTAGCGCCGCCAGCCACATTCCCTCGGGATCCATCCCCGACCACCTCCCTCGATTTTAACCACCAACCAATCCCCCAGATCCACCGCAGCAAGCCGAAGCCAGCCACCAAAATCCATCCATCCATCATTGATCCTCCTGCAGCCAACCACCGAGCACCTCAGCCACCTCCTAAATCGAGCCATGTCTCAATCCAGCAGCTGGAGCGCCCGCAGCCCCCTCGTCGCACGAGAGAAGCCGACCCTGCCGCCGTTCCGGTCGTTACTCTGCCTCGGCCATGCGCACTCCCATGCTGGGAGCTTCTTCGTAGCTCGCGTCCCGCATTCGAGCCAGCTCACCGGAGCCCCTCGTCGTCGCGTCCCGGGTCGTCAGAGCGTCGCCCGCCCAGAGAACCAGGCCAGCGCTGTGCCTTCCATGCCCAAATCTCTCTCCCTCTTTTTTTCTTCCTTCCCGTTTTTCTTCTCTGAATATCTCTGTGTCTATTTCTTTCTTCAGGCTGCAGCAGCGCCATGGCAGCCCGGAGCTTGCCGTTGTTCGCCCCCATGCGGTCAGACCTTGCCGCCGACGAACCTCAGGCCGGAGCCCTACTTCACCCATCACCCTTCTTCTCCCACTCGTTCCCTCTCTCTCCCTCACCTCTGCTCTCTGTTTCTTCGACAGGAGACATATATGGATACCTCAAGGGTGAGCTTCGCATGTGGCCAGCCCCATCAGATCCTGCCATCCCGCGCCCGCATCTCGTTGGATCCGTGGCCCCTCACCCAGCCCCGCCGATCCTCTACCACCACAACAGCTGTTGCTGCTGGCTCTCGTTGCCAGCAATGTTCAGCACGAGTTCATGGTGAGAAAGGCCTCGCCATTGAGCCAGTTTAATAAACACAGTGCCCAAACTTTAGCACGACACAAACAGTAGCGCAGTGGTAGGAATCACTACACGTGATCCAGCAGATCCAACGATCAAATCCCCATCGATGCATAGCATTTTCAGGATTTGTGCCTCTCCAGCGCAACAACTTTTGCATGTTTATTTTATGTGTTGTTTAGTCAATTTTGTCATAACTACTTAATTAGTCTGGTGGTAGCACTTCTAATGTCCATCCAAGCGATCTGTGGTTCAAATCCTAGCAAAACCATTTTTTTATTTTGGGCAGATTTAAATGCCTTTTTGTAACATTCATATAAATTTAACCGTGCACCGGATTAAAATGATTTCAACATGTAAGTTGATTAGAATTTTCTGTAGTTTCATAATAACAAACTCCCACATGTGTTTAAAATGGTTAACCTGTTGTTTTATTTTTGTTTTGCACCGATGCCATTTTGTAACAGTTTAAATCATAGTTAAACAACTGTAGCTCCGAATTATATAAGTGAGATATGTATCTTGGCTAGGAAAAAGCGTAGAACAACATGGAAATATTTATTTTTTTGTTTAACAACATTTAATATTTTCGTGTACCTAAACGGGAGTGAACTAAGTTAATCAAATGTTGATCATCACTTAATGTGTAGTGTTTGATTGTTTTTAGTTGCCTTCCCGTGCCTTGCATAATTAAACCATACATGCATCATATGTGTTGTGCATCATTTCCTGCATTTGTTGTGGTGTTACTGTGCGTTGATTGTTGTTTCGGATTGTTTCTTCTCGATAGAGTTCCGCAAACGTGTCGGAATGTGAGGATCCGTTCGGCTACGTTGCTCCGTCTGCTTCACGGAGTTGTTCTTCTTCCAAAGTGGGATCTCAGGCAAGATGATCATTTCCCTAGATACAATTACTATCAATGCCATGCTATTTGTCTTGTTTCTTTTGATATGTCTCATTGCCTACCACCTATTAAATATCAGTCTCTCAACTTTTTCATGAAACCTTCAACCTTTATACAACCTAGCAAACCACTGATTGGCTATCTTATTGCTTGCTTAACCATGTCTTAGCGTTGCTAGTTGTAGGTGCAGTTGCTTCCATGTGATAGCATGGGTTCCTTGGTATATCACCGTATTATTATTGTTTAATTTAATGCAACTATATACTTGGTAAAAGGTGGAAGGCTTGGCCTTCCTAGCCTGGTGTTTTGTTCCACCTTTGCCCCCTTAGTTTCGGCTACCGATGTTATGTTCCATAATTGAGCGCTCCTAACACGATCGGGGTTGTTATGGGGACCCCCTTGATAATTCTTCTTAGATTAAAACTGGTCTGGCAAGGCCCAACTTTGGTACTACTTTTGCCTAATAACCTAAGAAAAATGCATAGGGACCCGCCGGCACCCGCGGAGTAATTAATCAACCCCTGGGTCAGTGCTTCGCATGAGTGTTGGTCCAAACCGGGCGATGTCCGGCGCCCCCTGGTCACCCAGGGTTTAGCCAACCCGCCGGCCTGCCCATCTGTCGTGTCCTGACAATGAGATACCCGGCTCCTATTGGGATCATCGACACGTCGTGCGGCCTTGCTGGATTAGTTTTACCTTTGACGAATGTCTTGTGTATTTGGATTCCGGTGATGCTTTCGGTAATCTCAGAGTTGAGGTTTTCCACTAAGGATTCTGACGAGATCGCGAGTTTTGTGATCGAGGATTTCTATGCGGATTGTGGTAATTTGTGATGGACTAGTTGGACCACCCCTGCAGGGTTAAATCTTTCAGAAAGCCGTGCCCGCGGTTATGTGGCAACGTGGAAACTTGGTTTAACATCCGGTTCTATATAACTTGAAGTAAGCTTAATTAAATTATGCCAACTGAGTGCGTAACCGTGACTGTGTCTTTCGTGAGCTCCTTCTCCGATCGAGGACACGGTGGGGTTTTGTTTGACGTAAGTAGGTGTTCAGGATCATTCATTTGACCATCAGTAGTTCACGTCCGCTAGGTGTAGATCATCCCCTTCACTTATTCTTGTACTCGTAAGATAACCACCTCAAATAAATGCTTAGTTGCTTGCTGCAGCCTCACCACTTAACCACACCTCACCTATTAAGCTTTCCTTGTTTTGATACCTTTGGAAATGAGATTGTTGAGTCCCATGTGGCTCACAGATTACTACAATACCGGTTGCAGGTACAAGTAAAGGGTTACTTGACGCGAGCGCGTTGATTGTTCATTTGGAGTTTCTTCTTCTTCTTCATCGATCTAGGATGGGTTCCAGGCCGGCAACCTGGGATAGCAAGGATGGACGTAGTTCTTTTCTCATTTGTTTTCTTCCGTAGTAGGACCCTGCTCTTCTTTGTGATATTTATGTATTGTACTGATGTGACTCTGATGTAGCTTGTGGCGAGTGTAAGCCAATTCCATATACTTTTTCTTCAGTACATGTACTTGTAAAGATATCCATTCTTGCGAAACGACGAGATGCGCTTATATCCTTGTCGAGACCCTCGTGCCAAAATAAGGATAGGATCGCATCTTGGGCGTTACATGATGCTAAACCGGTTGTTGATCATCAACGACAGTTGAAACCGAAAATGAAGGATGTTGTGAGGACCGAGATCCTCAAGCTTCTAGCTGCATGTATTATCTACCCTATAGCTGATAGTAAGTGGGTAAGTCCAGTACATTGTGTTCCTAAGAAAGGAGGTACGACTGTGGTTCCTAATGAAAAGAATGAACTAAAACCTCAAAGAATTATTATTGGATATAGAATGTGTATTGATTACAGGAAGCTGAACAAGGCAACCAAGAAGGACCACTACCCGATCCCATTCATCGACCAAATTCTTGAAAGGTTATCCAAAAACACTCACTTTTGCTATCTTGATGGGTACTCTGGCTTTTCTCAAATTCAGGTTAACACTGTCGATCAACGGAAGACCACTTTTACTTGTCCCTTTGGTACTTATCCTTATAGACTTATGCCTTTCGGTTTATGCGATGATCATGTTACTTTTCAAAGGTGTATGTCCGCTATCTTTCATGGTTTTTGTGAGGAAATTGTGCAGGTCTTCATGGACGATTTCTCCATCTATGGAATCTCTATTGACCATTGTGTCCACAACCTTAATAAACTTTTGCAGAGATGTGAGGAGACGAACTTGGTACTCAACTGGGAGAAGTGCCACTTCATGGACAATGAGGGAATTGTTTTTGGCCACAAGATTTCTGAAAAAAGGAATCGAGGTGGATTGGCCAAAGGTTGAAGCAATCGAGAGAATGCCTTATCCAAAAGACATCAGAGGTATTCGTAGTTTCCTCGGTCATGCTGGTTTCTATAGGAGATATATTAAAGACTTCTCTAAAACTTTTAAACCCTCACTAATCTTCTCTAGAAGGATATTCCTTTTGTGTTTGATGAAGATTCTAAGGAAGCCTTCGAAGTTCTTAAGAAAGCCGTGATAACCGCCCCTATAGTCCAACCACCTGATTGGAATTTGCCTTTTCAAATCATGTGTGATGCTAGTGATTTTGATGTTTGAGCTGTGTTAGGACAAAGGGTTGATAAGAAATGGAATGTTATCCATTATTCTAGAAAAACCCATGATAGTGCTCAAAAGAATTACGCTACTACTGAGAAAGAAATGTTAGTGTTAGTGTTTGGTTGTGATAAGTTTAGGCCTTACATTGTTGATTCTAAAGTCATTATTCATACTGATCATGCTTCTATTAAGTATCTTATGGAAAAGAAGGATGCCAAACCAAGGCTTATCAGATGAGTCCTTCTTCTTCAAGAATTTGATTTGCAGATTGTTGATAGGAAAGGAGCACACAACCCTATAGCAGACAACCTTTCCAGGATGGAGAACATACCACATGAGACTATTCCGGTCAATGATAGTTTCCCTGATGAACAATTAGCTGTTTTGCAGGTGAAATCTAATTCAGATCCATGGTATACAAATTATGCTAACTTTATTGTTGCAAAGTTTTTGCCTCAAGGTTTAACATTCCAGCAGCGGAAGAAGTTCTTCCACGACTTGAGGTTTTACTTTTGGGATGACCCACATCTTTTTAGAGAAGGTGCGGATGGAATTTGGTGGAGATGCATAATGGAGTATGAGGAGAAGGATATTTTGAGACAATAGCATAGTAGTCCTTATGGAGGACATCATGCCAGTGAGAGGACCGCACACATGGTTCTCCAATCAGGTTTTTATTAGCCTAGTCTTTTAAAGATGCTAGAAATTATGTATTATCTAGTGATAAGTGCAAGAGAGTTGGTAATATTAGTAGGACGAATGAGATGCCTATGAATTATTCTATAGTCATTGAGCCTTTTGATTGCTGGGATTTTGACTTTATGGATCCTTTCCCTCCTTCATACAAGTACACTCACATCTTAGTAGTTGTTGATTATGTGACCAAGTGGGTTGAAGCAATCCCCACTCAAAGTGTTGATCACAAGACATCTTTGAAAATGCTCAAGGATGTAATCTTCCCTTGGTTTGGTGTACCTAGGTACCTCATGACCGATGGAGGATCACATTTTACACACGGTGCTTTTAGAAAAGCTCTAGCCACATATGATGTTAATCATAGAATTGCTTCACCTTACCACCCTAAAATAAGTGGACAAGTTGAGCTCACATATAGAGAGATCAAGCTGATCTTGCAAAAGACAGTGAACAGTTCTAGAAAAGACTAGTCCAATAAACTAGGAGATGCCTGTGGGCGTATAGAACTGCTTACGAAAATCCCATGGGGATGTCTCCGTATAAGAGGGTCTGTGACAAGGCATGCCATCTACCTCTAGAGTTAGAGCACAAAGCTTTTTGGGCTGTTAGAGAGCTTAATGTTTATCCAAAGCTTGATGGTGAAAAGCCTCTCATGAACTTAACTTCTCTAGATGAGTGGAGAAGTGAAGCTTACGAGAGTGCAAAAATGTTCAATGAAACGGTAAAGAAGTGGCATGACAAGAGAATTTTGAAACGTGAATTTAATGTTGGTGACAAATTTTGTTGTATAGATCTCGTTTCAGGTTTTCTCCACGTAAATTACTTTCCAAGTGGGAAGGACCATACCATATGGAAGAAGTCTACCGCTCCAGTGCAATCAAGATTAATAATTTTGCAGGCACAAAACCACATGTTGTGAATGGGCAAAAACTCAAGCATTACATGGCTGGAGACCCCATCAATGTAGAGGTGGATGTGATACAGGTAGCCACTCACGAAGAAAATATTGCAACACAGTATCAAACACCAGCAGAAGTAGAATAAGAATAGATATGAAATACAGTACGGAAACTTCGCGAACATCAATAAAAGTTCCATATTATGTCTTTTTGAAAAATTAGGAAAATTCTGAGCCGAACCGGAGCCGGAGAGAAGCTCCAGGTCACCGAGGCGACCTGGTGGCGCGGCTAGCCCCTGGCCATGCCAGGCGACCGCTTGGACGGCCCAGAGTCCATCTCCGACTCCACTTTGGCTTGTTACCTTCCTTTTGGTGCAGAAAATTTTGCTATATATTTTCCCAGATCGTCCCGGCTTTGTATCTTGCGATTCCCTGTGTTTTCTTTTCGATCTGTTTGTGCTAGGAGAACTTTCAGCAAACTTAGGTGCCATGGCTTCCCAAAATCACCCAAGGACAAGTTCCTCATCAATGTCATCAACCCTTACCTCGCAGAGGTAAAGAGACACCCTCAAACACTTTGGGTGGAGGATGGTATCCTCCACAATGAAGATTTGAAGGGACCTGCCAAGGAAGGGAGAACCAGGTCTAGGCTCGAAGAAGTGGAGCAAGAAGTCTTCAAGTATAAGCTGATGATCGAGCGTGGTGTCAAGGCCAACTACGATATCATCGCCGAGCAGAAGAGGGAACATGAGGAGGAGATGAAGTAAGTGCGATCAATCATATCCGCATTAGAAACCAAAGTGCTCGAGCTTCAAGGGCACATCGATGACCTTCAAAACCAGAACTGTGAGTATGAACTTAAGTTTTGCGCATAGGCTTATCTGCCAAAAACAAGATCTTGGAGACTGAAGAATCCCGTTTGGAGGGAGGACCTCTGCCATGGAAGCGTTTCACTAAGTATTACCTGAGATACAAGAACAAGGATGAAGAGTGAAATCTTCATGGGTAATGGCATTCCCTTAGCTTGTTCCAAGCTTGGGGGAGTGCCCGTATCTTTATTTTTTATCCTATACCTTTTATGGTCAAGTTTAGTGTCATATAATGTCTAGGGAAGTTATCTTATGAAATAGGTGTTTGCATTGAGGTCTATCACTCCTTTGTGGAGAGTCTTGTATCTGTGAGCGTGCAGTGTCTATTACGCAATATTTATGAGAATTCTATTGGTTTCTTTGTTGCACTTGGTATTCTCTTCATGTCATCGATCTTATATGCTGATTCTTATGGGAGTATTGATCTTATATATCAGGTATGGCTTTGAAAACTTTATTTAATCTTGGCAAATATAGCACTGGTGATAACAACAACATGAGTTTTTCTAGTAGCGACATAGCCGAAACCTTTATGTTCTTATGCTTGAAGTGTTATGCTGACAAGGAAGACAACTTGATGCTTTAAGCCAATTCTTCATGTTAAACTTTATATTGATTTGCATCCAAGTCAAAATTATTTGTCCGCTCTCAAAAGCCTTTGCTAGCCAACACTTTCACTAAGCGGGAATAATGCTTGTGCATCCATACCCAGAAACCTCAACCTTTCGAAGAGTCCACCATACCTTCCTATACATGGCATTTCACCGCCACTCCTAAAGTATATTACCCATGTGCTATCTTTAAACCTTCAAATATTACCCCCTGTTTGGTGCCTCTGCTTTAGCTCATGAGGAAGTAGTAGACAGTTCGTAATCCTCTCATACTGGACAATTTTTATCTTGGGTTTGCATGTCTAATCTGCAAACCCCTAATACAAGAAGGAACTGGCATGAGCGCGCCCAACTCGTAAAAGATAATAACAACATACAAAACCTCCTTCATGCTTTTTTGATGAGAAATCACAAAACTTTGGTAGTGATAAACAAAGGAGACTAAGGGGATGTGATCGTCCCCACTTTGGAAGTCGTTCCTCAAAACATGCCCAGCATGAGAAGTATTGGGCTATCTATTAGCATTCGTTGACAAATTATGCACCTCTCAAAAGCTTGTTTTACAATCTTGTTGATTTAAAAATCTCTAAAAGCTCTAGCACATGAGTTTTCCCTACTTCAATCTGCGAAGGGACAATCTTTTAATTTTATGTTGAGTAAGTAAAACCTACTTCTTTCTATCCTAAAAAGAGCAGACACCTTATGTTGACAAAGATGCATGCATTTATATTGTTTCATTGAGAGTTTTCATATCACACCTTTTTATGATGTTATCATTAAGATAAGTAAGTTGTGTGTTAAAGCCTAGCTAAAGCAAACATCTTCCTTTGTGTTAGCATTTTCACTTCCTGACTAATAACATGTTCTTTCAAAAAGCTTCAATTGATCTCATCAAAACATAAGAGGAAGAGCAAAAGTTAAAAGTTATTAGTTTTTCTTTGACCAAGGACATGTTTACCATGTATTGGGGATATTACCTCCGATATGACCCGCCCTGTTGGGCCCGGTAAGGAAAGCGGTGACTCATACATACATGGTCAGTGTAAGCCATTGCCCAGGGCCTGAGGTGCGCTAGGAGATATTCGATAAAGGGCTGCCACGGCCCGTGAGCTAGATGGCGGTTCAAGATTGATGAAGAAGATAAGTCGCGAAGGAGGATTCCTGGCTTGGAAAACACGGCGACTTAGTGATATGGAAAGCCACGAATTATAACGTGGCTGGGAATTTGTAACCCCTAGGGCCTCGACCTGTATATAAATGCGAGTCTTTAGGGCACATAGGATAAGTTAGAAATCATCGAGTGCTAGGTCAGGCGAGTTAGGCCCTCCTTGTAATCGAATCCACCATCAATATACACAAAGGAGGACGTAGGCTTTCACCTCCACAGAGGGGCCAAACCTGGATAAACCTGAGTATCGCTTGCCCTCACCCTCTTTGGGTCGCCACCAAGGTGCGATGACTCCATCACTAAGTCGTTTCACAAGGACATCTGCCGTGACAAAACCACAATAGTTGGCGCCCACCATAGGGCCTGCGCATAGTGGAGTTGAGTTTTCAAAGGGAGCCCTTCTGGGTTAGGAAGCTACGCGGTCGGCATCATGACGAAGAGCCGCCGCGGGAGGTACTACATCGACAACTCTCAATGGAGACCTGAGGCCGATTCGATCGAATCTGGATACAGGGTCCCCTTTGGCAAGATTCACATCTTCATCGGCAAGATTGGGGCTCCCGTACCTGAGAAAAACATCATGTCAGGAATCACCATGCTTTCGTTGGTTTTACACAAGAAACCGACCTACCGGATGAGCCAGTGATCCAGGAGATCACCCCTGTCAACATGGATGACGAGTCATCCATAGGCGACACAGATTCAATCTACCCTCTCCACGAAGGACGGCTCGGGGGGTTGCCCGAACCAGTAATCTCTCAGGATGTTAAAGGTCCCCTGTCACACCCAGTTTTGGGTATCACCTGTCTGTATTGTGAAATTCTGAGCTTGTTATAACTTTTTCAAAAACTAATGTTGTGAATGCCATTGTATGCTTGTATGCTTGACCATGTGAGGATAAAACCCTAAATTCTTTTGCATAACACTGATTTCCAAAAACCCTTGCTTATTTCTGATCAAGGTAAAACCCCACCTTGAGTTGCACTACATGCGCCTGATAGCAAGTAGTGCTTCTACTCATAGTTGGTGATCTGATTTTAATCCATCTTTATGTTTCAAAACAACTAAGATAATTATTTTTGCAATTATTTTCCTGATTAAATAACATGTCCATTTCTAAGGCCAAAAATGGTATTCCAACATGGAAAAATACTTTTCTGCCTTAGAAAAATCTAATTAAATTTGGAGATGATCAGAAGGACATATATTTTCCATACATAGGACTTTAAACCCCATTTTATATTATAATTACTGATTAAAACTATGAAAACTATTTCTATCTGTTTTGGCATTTTGAAATATTTCCAAAGGAAATATTCTCAATAAATTCCTAGAAAATTCAAGTAATATCCCCGAGCTTTATTTGGTGTCCACCTAAAGTTTCACCTTGATCCAACGTGAATAAGGACCCCAAATAACCCAAAAACCCTTCCTGTCCAGAATCAAGTTAGAGCAACTCTACATAGCAAGGTTTGCCCTATGATGCTAAAACTTTGTAGGAGTGCCTGATACCTCAAATGAGGCTTCCACACCAAAAATGGGATTTGTGGGACTTAGTTTACCCACACTCCCTTTGGAAGGGACAGATCTAGTCACATTGGAGTATTTCCAAGTTTACAAAGCTAAACTTGTCCTTTGGAGCTCAAATTTGGTGAAACCCCATGGTTTACCACCAAAACCAAACCTGTTAAGTTGCAGCACCAGTGGTGGGATGCAACCCCCTCAAACCACTGTCGAATACCTTCTGACAGTTAGGAAAAAGCCACCTTAACCACACCTAAACCAAACCCCTTTGCTTCAAACTCTTAGATTAAGTGGCCAGCATCTGTGTCTAACCCCAGTCAACTGGCCCCTCACTGGTTCAAAGTGGAAAGGCCAAAAACGCCAATTTAGATCTCAGTTCATGACTGACAGCACCAGTATTTCTTGCTTCCCTTGACCAGCCAAAGCTCCCACTAGGGCCAAACGGTTAACCACACCCCCAGCCAGTGCCAGGACATGCTAGACACATCCAAAGTGCCTCAGAGCGCACCAGGATGCGGTGGCATGCCAAAACTGTGCTCTGGGTGTGCTACAGGGAGTCACCAAGGTGGGGGCGACGTTCTCGGCCAGTTCCAGTGTCCCCCGAGATGTCCAACCTCTCCCCAACAACCCTTCTGCGTCGAGCAAGCCTCAGGGCCCCTCCTCTCCCGCGCTAGAGCTCGCGTGATGCGTGCCCGGGCGCACCAGAACTTGCCAAGGTTGCGCGGCCACGAATGCTCGACTCCTCTCTCTCTCCCTCTGCCGTAGATAGTTCGGGCAGTCCAAAACCGCGTCCTCAGACCGTGGTTTCGACCCCAACCTCTCTCTGCACCCCCATGCGCGCCATGGTGAGTCACCGGCGCTTCCGAATCTGCTCACCATCGCGGGCCTATAAATAGCCCTCCCCCTCGCTGCAGCACCCCTCAGATAGCTTCACCATAATCACTAGTGCCTCCCGAGCCACCCAGCAAACCAGCAGAGCCCCGGTGCTCGAGATCGACCGAGGCCCCTCCGCCTCGGAGCTTCGGTCGATCTCCGGCTACACGACGGCTCCTGCGCCCCTCGACCCACCAAACTGACCCTCTCGATCCTAGGAAGTTTTCCCCAACTTGCCCGAGCTTTTCCGTGTCTCTAGCCACCCCCTCAACCACCTCCTGAAACTCCTCCGCCACGGCCTCCTCATCGCCGGCAAACCCGTGCCTCCCCATCGTTGTTCCGACCACCAGCAGGTAGGTGACAGTAAGGTGAACCCATTCCAGTCCTCGTTGGGGCATGAGAGCGTCGGCAACCACGCCGGCGTCCTCCTCCTCCTCTCCGGCCAGAGGTAGGAGATGAACCCGACACGTCTGCCCCACCTGTCGGTGGCCCAGCCTCCTCCCCCGCGCTATCCTCAGCCACTGACCGCAGGGCCCCGCACGTCAGGTTCAAACCTGACGACGCGCACGCCTAGGCAGGCTGTCGGCTCGCCATGGGCCAGCCTAGCTCTGGGCCGAGCCAGGCCGGAGTATTAGCCGGTTTTTCTTTTATTTTTAAACCCTCGTTTCTAAGATTTTTATAAAAATATTTAACCAGTGTAAAAATATAATTTTTCCACTATTATTCTTCTAAAAATATGTAGTATTTAATGATATGCTTGGATGAAAATCTTCAACAACTATTCTATTTTTCATTAACAAAAATTACAAAAATGAAATAGTTTTGCTTCTATTTGGTTGATTTCAAAAATATTCCTTCAAGGAAAATTAAGACAAATATTTTTTAAATGACACCTTAGATTTATCAGTAATAAAGAACATTTTTAAAATGACTTTGTGATCTGTTTCTGTGTGAGCTATTTTCTTATTTATTGTTTTATCGACGATAGAAAATCCATGTGACGAGGGAATCAGAGCGGAAGACCTCAAAGACCCCGGATACTTAGCTGACCAAGGCAAGCAACCCTTTGACCATGACTGAGCATATGTTACTTTGCATGTTAAGATAGGAAGTATTCCCGTTGCATATGATCACAAGTGCCGGTAGTCATTTGATATGATTTTACCGAAGGCTCCCCCGGAGCACATGCATTGAGCTTGACGCTACCCCTTGAGGGTCCTGCTAATACCATGTTGACAAGTAAAGATAGAAGTAGTTTTATCATGAGCATGTTTTTGACATAAAGCAAGAGTTTATGAAAACCCCGTCAGGTGCCACTAATGCCCGAGGGTGATGATGAGTTAGGTGGTCACTTTCTGTGAAGTGATGCACCCGGTATTTGTGTGAGTATGGTTTCGGAAATGGGAATAGATTTATGATGTGTCGACCGTCCCAACCTTACCAGTACGACCACGTTACCCCTTATGGGACGGGGCTATGTTAATTACTTTGGTCGGTGCTAGCAACGAGCCACATTACTAGTGGCGGGAGTGATGTGTGGTCACTCTTGTGATGGGGTCGTGCCGGGTAGGACGACTATGCCATTTTTATGAGTTCCAGTCACACTATTGGTCCCCGCATGGTTGGTACTATCCAGAGTTGGTGCTCGTAAGACGTATAACATGTGGGCTGGGTACCAATCGAGTGGACCTCTTTGTCTAGTATTGTCAGGGAAAGGCATTGATAGGGTACTTACCTCGGGTATTTGATGTACCGCGAGTCGTTGATGACACGGAAGTTTCCGGGATCTCGTGGGTCCAGCGTACTACCTCTGCAGAGTGTAAACTATTCGAATAGCCGTGTCCATGGTAAAGGATAGTTGGGTAATCCTGCTTGAACTATGTCCAGTTATTTCCGCATAAACCAAGTGTGTGTGAGTGTGTGTGGTGTTGGAAAAGTTATTTCCACAGTAATGATATGACCAAGTTCGGTGACTTGGCATATAGGGTGAACCCGGATGGTTCAGCCCTCGACAGATATATTGATATCTGTAACCTGTTCTTCAAAAGTAATTCTTTAACTTGATGCATATTCATGAACGTTCCACCCAGATGAGTTACACTATAGATGTATGATATTGTTATCCTTCACTTTCGTTGATTACATCACGGGCTGTTTGCGAGTACATTCAAAGTACTCATTGGCTTGACACTGGTTATGTTGTTGACCATACATGGAAGGACCGGAGTTTGGAGATGAGTACCTCTTCAGAGACGCCCCTGCGAACTAGGATGCTTCCAAGTCAGAATGCCTGTCGGTGTAGGCTTGATGGCATGGGCACCCGCTTAGCCCTATGTTTTCCGCTACTAGTGTATCTGAGTGATTTTGCCTTAGGCCCTGTCCTGTGAACTTGACCCTTCGGTCATATGTTGTAATAATCAGTACTTGGATGTAATACTCTTTTATTTGGTATCTGTGTTCGGTGAGCATTGATCTCTAGGACCACTGAGCACGGCGATTCTCGACTAGTAAGTCGGGGTCCCCACAGAGTTGGTATCAGAGCCATCCTGACTATAGGAAGCCTTAGGTAGCATGGACGATAGCCGAAACAATTAGTGCACATGAGCCTGACCCGAGAACCGCACCCACTAAATATTTCTAACCCTCTCCTCTACACCTTATAGATGGCCGCCGTACCTGAGATGCTTCTGGAGACGGGCTTTCCTCCGCATTTGAGCGATAGCCTTGAGAAGTGTCAAGTACGTCGCACGCCCATATTCCTCTACCACGAACACTGGGTCAACGCCGACACCAAGGAATATCACGTGGACGTGATAGTGAAGGCTAACGACTCTCCAACTAGTTGGTTCTTTGAAGAGCCACAGATGGAGGATCTGATGTTGGTCGTGGAGACTGCACCACGAGAGGCACTCGTGCGACTCCGCGACATCCTTCCTGAGATGGCGGATGAGCCAGCTACTCGACACCTACCTTTTGTTAAAGATAAGGTAGACGGGACTTGGACACTCAACCCCTCATCCGAGGACGGGACGCCATTGAGGTTTCAGACCTACTTCAGTCTCTCCTCAGACACCTTGACGCATCTTTTGATCAAGGAGTCGACTAGGATCCGCCAAGAGTTGCACCAAGTCAAGGACCTACTTCGCATGGAGAAGATGAAGAACCGCAAGGTGAAGAAAGAAGGAGCACCCATAATATCACCTGGCTTTGCATTCCGAGGAGGAATACCCCCGCTTCAGGCCGTTCCTCTCCAGAGTTGTCGCTTAACCGCAGAAGAGTACACCGAATTCTTCGCCACCTTGCCAACCAAGAGACGTCGAGATGGTCCGCTTCCTTCCCATACCCCTTCAAGGAAGGGAAGCACAAATGAAGATGAAGATAGAGATGAAGATGAAGATGAAGATCCCATGGAGCCGGCTTATGAGACCGCGCAGTCGATCGCTTAGCAGTGTAGGCAACTAAGGATGTACCGAGCGTAGGAGTTCTTATATCAGGATCGCATGACCCCGGATGTTGTGTCAGCCTCTTGGATGAAAGTCGCATTCTGTCTTAGGTAGCTTGTGAGCGACAACATCGCTTGTTTCAAATTTAATGCAGTAGTTCTTTTCAAAACCATTGTCACAAAATCTTGCACACTAGCACGACACCAGACCCCCCCTCTTTACTAGAACATCGTCCCTTTCGAGTACAACCAGTTCGGCAAATTGACATGTCTGCTCCTCCGACAGGATGGTGAATGCAACTCGCAATAGCACCTTCGGCAACCCCGGCTCTGCCTCTTCCGGATAGCAGCAGGGAACCGGATGGGAAGCTCAAGCTGGAGATCACCACGAGCAGCAAGACGATGTTCCACCGCCACCATCTCCTCTTGAGAGCTTGACCATGGCTCAGTTCCTTCAGGCTCTTCGAGAGGAGCGTCAAGCCAACAATGCCGCTATCCAGCAGTTGGCTCAAACCTTGGTGAACACCCACCGCAGTACGGGAATGGCAATGGTCGCTCAACTCTCTCTGAGTTTATGCGAACCACGCCACCCATATTCTCGGAGACAACTGAACCCTTGGATGTCGATGACTGGATCCGCACTATTGAAGACCTTCTCGCGCTGGTCAAATGCACTGATGACTGTGAGAAAGTCCTCTATGCAACTCACTGTCTCGGAGGCACACCAGAGCTTGGTGGGATGCATTTCAGATCATGCGAGCAGGGCAAGTCATCAATTGGGCCGTGTTCAAGGATGGATTTTGCACTCCTCGCATTCCTCCGGGAATGATGACCATTAATAAGCGGGAATTCCGAGCCTTAAGGCAAGGCAGTGGATCTGTCAAGGAGTATTTGCAGAAGTTCAACCTCCTATCAAGATACGCACCAGGAGACGTCAGCACTGAGGCTGCCAAAGTGGAACGCTTTATGGAAGGACTGCATCAGTCACTCCAGTATCAGCTGGTTGTTTGTGAATGCCGGACCTTCAACGACCTGGTTAATAAGGCTCTTATGTTGGAAGACAAGCGTCGTGCAATGGATGACACCCGTAAGCGCAAGCTAATGGGTAGTGGAGGACCAAGCAGCACGAAACCACGACCATGGCAATCAGCCCCGACAAGACCCAACTATCAGCAGCAACAGTACAAGTATCCGACATTTCGCCAGAACTACCAACCTCAGTAGCAAGTCAACGCCAAGCCAACAAGCACTCCGCCAAACAACGGTGGGGGCAAGACCAACCTTCCAGCGCAAGTTACCTGTTTTGGGTGTGGACAAACAGGGCACTATTCCAGGCAGTGCCCCAACAAGAAACCCGATGCTCCGCGCCCCAATGCGCCAAGTCTAGGCCAAGGAGCACCAGGCAGGAATCACGCTCCCTGCAAGCAGCAGTATCACAGCAAGGGGCGGATTAATCACATTTTCGCAGAAGAGGCACAGGAAGACCCGGACTTCATTCTGGGTACGTTCCTCGTCAACTCTACCCCAGCAATAGTATTGTTCGATTGTGGTGCTTCGCATTCTTTTGTTACACAAAAGTTTGGGGAAAAGTGTGGCCTAGAACCTACCTTGCCTCGTGTGCATATGGCAATTCAAACCACGGGAGCAGTTTTGAGGACCAACCTAGGGTGTAGGAAGGTCGGGATAGTTATCAATGGGACAAGCTTCTCAACGGATCTCATTGTGCTTAAGTCACAAGGCCTAGAAGTAATTCTCGGCATGGACTGGTTGGCCAAGCATTTAAGCATCTTGAACTGTGCCAACAGAGCCATTACCATGACAAGTGACCAAGGGGTCAAGGTCAATTGTGTCTCTGAACCAGTACCCGCTCGAGCCCCACGAGTTAACAACCAGTCGGAAGAAGGACTCGACCGAGTGCCAATAGTCTGCGAATACCCGGACGTCTTTCCTGATGAACTACCAGGGATGCCTCCTGACCGAGACATTGAGTTCATCATCGAAATCATGCCCGGTTCAAGGCCTATCTATCAGAAGCCTTACAGGATGGGATCTGAAGAGCTAGCGGAGTTGAAGAAGCAACTAGACGAGCAACTCAGTAAAGGGTTTATTCGTCCGAGTGCGTCACCTTGGAGATCACCTCTTCTCTTCGTGTCCAAGAAGGATGGGACAATCCGACTTTGCATCGATTACCGTTCTCTCAATGAGGTCACGATCAAGAACAAGTACCCACTCCCCAAGATCGAAGACTTGTTTGACCAGCTAAATGGAGCTAAGGTATTCTCCAAGATCGACCTCCGATCTGGATATTACCAACTAAAGATCCGACCCGAAGACGTACCAAAGACGTCATTTGTGACCCCGTACGGTCTGTACGAATGCACTGTCATGTCTTTTGGATTGACTAATGCCCCAGCTTACTTCATGTACCTCATGAATAAGGTCTTCATGGAATACCTGGACAAGTTTGTCATCGTATTCATTGATGACATATTAGTCATTTCCAAGCCTGAAGAAGAGCATGAGCAACACTTGAGGTTAGTATTGGAGAAGCTTCGAGAGCCCCAACTATATGCCAAGTTCAGCAAATGCCATTTTTGGCTGAACAAAGTTGGATTCCTGGGTCATACCATGACAACAAGTGGATTGGTAGTTGATCCCACTAAGATTACCACGGTAACCAACTGGGAATCGCCAATTGCTACTGTAACAAAATACCTTCCAACGGCGCCAGAAACAAGCGTGCTGACGGGAGACTATTCTTGTCTTGATACTCCTCAGCAACGACACTAGGAATCCTTCTGTTACGGCTACGCCTTTAGGGACTTCCTTGGCAAATATGCAAAGGAATCCCCCGTGGCCTTGGAGCCTTGCGTTGGTGTTCCCTCAAAGCGGAAAGGGTGATGTAGCACAGCGGCGGTAAGTGTTTCCCTTAGTTTTGAGAACCAAGGTATCGATCCAGTGAATGAATATCACAAGTACCTGCACAAACACAAAGAGCTTGCTCCCAACACTGTGAAGGGGTTGTCAATCCCTTATAGATTGTTTGCCAAGTGAGAACTGGAAGCAACAAAGAAACAAAGCAAAGTAAAAGCGAAAGTGGAAACGATAGGTGTGAATAGACCCGGGGGCCGTAGTGTTCACTAGTGGCTTCTCTCATGAAAGCAAGTAGACGGTGGGTGAACGAATTATTGTCGAGCAATTGATAGAACCGCACAAAGTCGTGACGTTATCTATGGCAATGATTATATCTATAGGCATCACGTCCAAAACAAGTAGACGATACTTTCTGCATCTACTGCTATTACTCCACACGTCGACCGCTATCGAGCATGCATTTAGTGTATTAAGTTCATGAGAACATAGTAACGCCTTAAGCAAGATGACATTATGTAGATGGACAATCTCATATCTATGATAAAATCCCATCTTGTTACCCTTGATGGCAACAACATGATGCGTGCCTTGCTGCCCCTTCTGTCACTGGGAAAGGTCACCACACGGTATGAACCCAAAACCAAGCACTTATCCCATTGCAAGAATCATAGATCTAGTTGGCCAAACAAAACCCAAGACTCGGAGAGACTTACAAGGATATAAAATCATGCATATAAGAAATCAGTAAAGACTCAAATATATATCATAGATAATCTGATCACAAATCCACAATTCATCGGATCTCGACAAACACACCGCCAAAGAGGATTACATCGGATAGATCTCCATGAAGATCATGGAGAACTTTGTATTGAAGATCCAAGAGAGAGAAGAAGCCATCTAGCTACTAACTACTAACCCGTAGGTTTGAAGTGAACTACTCACGAGTCATTGGAGGTGCGATGATGTTGATGAAGAAGCCCTCCAACTCCAAAGTCCCATCCGGCAGGGCACCGGGAAGGGTCTCCAGATGAGATCTCGCGGAAACTGAAGCTTGCGGCGGCGGAAAAGTGTTTTCGTGGACGCCCTGATTTTTTCGGGATTTTTAGGGAATTTATAGGCCAAAGACCTAGGGCAAGGGAGCGCCAGGGGGGCCACAAGCTTGATTGCCGCGGCCTCCCCCCTGGCCGCGGCAACAGGGCTTGTGGGCCCCCTGTGGGCCCACTTGCTTGCCCTCAAGCCTCCCGACCTTCTACCGTTCTGGAAAAATTTATTTCGGGGATTTTATTCCGTTTGGACTCCGTTCCAAAATCAAATCTGAAAAGAGTCAAAAACACAGAAAAAACAGGAACTGGCCCTTGGCACTGAATTAATAAGTTAGTCCCAAAAAATATATAAAAGGTAAACAAAACATCCGAAGTTGACAAGATAACAGCGTGAAACCATCAAAAATTGTAGATACGTTTGAGACGTATCAAGCATCCCCTAGCTTAACTCCTGCTCGTCCTCGAGTAGGGAAGTGATAAAGAATGAATTTTTGATGCTTTCATGCTAACTAGCATAGATGTCCTTTGTAACTCCTCTTATGTGACGTGAATGTTCAGATCCATTAGATTCAAAACAATAGTTTGCTATTGACGTGGAAACAATAATAATTCA
Source organism: Hordeum vulgare subsp. vulgare (assembly GCF_904849725.1). NCBI lineage: Eukaryota > Viridiplantae > Streptophyta > Magnoliopsida > Poales > Poaceae > Hordeum > Hordeum vulgare. Next base: position 139,478,799 of record NC_058518.1, on the reverse strand, counting down.
AGCAAACTAGCAAGGTAATTATGAACTTTGAAAATAACAAGGCCAAAAGAAAGTTATCCCTACAAAATCATATAGTATGGCTATGCTCTATCATCATTGCACAACGAATTTAAATCATGCACAACCCCGGTATTGGCCAAGTAATTGTTTTCACACCTTTACGTTCTCAAACTTTTTCAACTCTCATGCAATACATGAGCGTGAGCCATGGTTTTAGCACTATAAGTGGTCTGGAGTATGGTGGAGGTTGCAAGAAAAACAAGGAGAAGATGGTCACATTAACTAGGCATATCAATGAGCTGTGGAGATGCTCATCAATAGATATCAATGTGAATGAGTAGGGATTGCCATACAAATGATGCACTAGAGCTAAGATTATGTGAAAGCTCTTAAAGAAAACTAGTGGGTGTGCATCCAACTTGCTTGCTCACGAAGACCTAAGGCAAATTTCAGAAAGCCTATCATTGGAATATACAAGCCAAGTTATATAATGAAAATTTCCCACTAGCTATATGGTGGTGACAAAACGAGAGACTCTCAATCATGAAGATCATGGTGCTGAATATGCACAAGTGTGGATAGGTGGTCGCATTGCCCCTTCTCTCTTTTTCTCTCATTTTTTTGGATGGGCTCTTTGGCCTCTTTTTTTTGGTGGGCATCTTTGGCCTCTTTTTGTATATGGGCTTCGCTGGCCTCTTTTATTTTCTCACATGGGACAATGCTCCATCAATGATGATCATCACACTTACAACTCAAAACTTAGAGTAACGATGACCCTATATGGAATGCCTTCGGTAGTGTACCGTGACAATGATCTAGCATGTCATGGACATTAATGGAAACATCATGCTAGCTATCTTACGATCATGCAATGCCAATGTAGACGTGGTGGCACATGTCATGGTGGTAGTTGCATGGCAATATATCTCGGAATAACTTTGAAAAATCCATAGTAGGTAGGTATGGTGGCTGTTTTGAGGGAGGCTAACGGTGGGTTTTGTGCACCGGCGAAAGTTGCACGACACTAAAGAAGATAGTGATGGTGGAAGGTGAAAGTGCATCTAAACCATGGATTCAACATTAGTCATGAAGAACTCATATACTTGTTGCAAAAGTTTTATTAGTAATCGAAACAAAGCATTCAACGCATACTCCTAGGGGAAGGGTTGGTAGGTATAAACCATCGCGCGATCCCGCCCGCCACACAAAGGATGACAATCAATAGACTAATCATGCTCAGACTTCATCACTTAGCGGTTCACCATACGTGCATGCTACGGGAATCGCTAACTTCAACACAAGTATTTCTAGATCCACAACACCTTACTAATATAACTTCAATATTACCATAACCACAACTCAAAACTAGTTGAAATGAATCAAACTTCTCTAACTATTCAATGCACATGAAGGTGGAAGTTTTCGTATCCCTTTGGATAACTACCCCTTTTGAGACTACTTTCATAGCATAGATCAACTACCAAGCCACGCACCGCCGTGACTTAAAAGATAAAAGTGAAGCACATAGAGCAAAAGCAACTAGCTCAAAAGATATAAGTGAAGCACATGTGAGCTGAATTGTCTACCAGAGGATATAAGTGAAGCTCGACAAAATCACGGTGAGTGCATGTCTCTCTCTCTAGGTGTGCAGCAAGGATGATTGTGACACAACACAAATAAAATAATCCTACGATACAAGGCGCTCCAAGCAAAACAGATAACATGTGGTGAATAAAAATATATCCCCAAGTAACGTTACCGATTGATTTAAGACGAAAGAGAGGATGCCTTCCCGGGGCATCCCCAAGCTTAGGCTTTTACGGCATCCTTGAATCATCTTGGGGTGCCTTGGGAATCCCCAAGCTTGATCTCTTGCCACTATTTATCTTTTTGTCCATAAGAACTTCACCCAAAACATGAAAACTTCACAACACGAAACTTAAACACAAACTCGTGATAATATTAGTATAAGAAAGCAAACCACCACTTCCTTAGGTACTGTAGCAAACATAAATTCTACGTATGTTGATGTTGGGTTACTGTATTTTCATTCTTCCATGGCTAATACCCCCCCCCCCGATACTATCCATAGTTTCATCAAAATAAGCAACCAACTCAACAAAAAACAGAATGTGTTAACAGCAGACCAGTCTGTAGAAATCTGTATACTTCGTATACTTCTCGTACTTCAGAAGATCTAAAAAATTACGATAGTCTGAAGAATTTGCCTAGCAATCAGCAGCAAAAAGAATCATCTCAAAAGCTCTTACATAAAAAAATGAAAATTCTTTTTGTGAGCAGAAAGTTTCTGTCTTTTCCAGCATGACCAAACGATCATCCCCAAGACTAGTCATAACAGTTTTGCTTGGCACAAACGCAAAAAGAAACACAAAAACACAATCATAACAGAATTATGAAAGTGTGGAAAACACAAAAGAGAAATAAAAAGTATAGAATCCTTGGGTTGCCTCCCAACAAGCGCTATTGTTTAACGCCCTTAGCTAGGCATAAGGTGATGGAATCACGTATAGTCATCCTTGGTGCTCAAACCATAAGTAGCCCTCATCATAGATTTATAAGGCAATCTTATTTTCTTTCTGGGAAAATGCTCCATGCCCTTATTTAGGGGAAATTGAAATCTAATATTCCCTTCCTTCATATCGATGATAGCACCAATAGTCCTTAGGAAAGGTCTACCAAGAATAATGGGACATGAAGGATTGCAATCTATGGCAAGTACAATGGAATCCATGGGTACCTAGTTCTTATTTGCAACAATAAGAACATCATCGATCCTTCCCATGGGTTTCTTGACAGTAGAATCCGCAAGATGCAAATTAAGAGAACACTCTTCAATCTCATGAAAACCAAGAATATCACATAAAGACTTTGGAATCGCGGAAACACTAGCACCCTAATCACACAAAGCATTGCACTCATAGTTTTAGATCTTGATTTTGATAGTAGGTTCCCCCTCATCATGAAGTTTTCTAGGTATAGAGACTTCTAGTTCGAGCTTCTCTTCAAGAGATTTCATCATAGCATCTACGATATGCGCGGTAAAGGCTTTGCTTTGGCTATAAGCATGTGGAGAGTTTGCAATGGATTGCATCAAAGAAATGCATTCAAACAAGGAGTAACTATCATAATTAAATTCCTTGAAATCCAAAGTGGGAGTGTCATTACTACCCAAAATTTTGATTTCTTCTAATCCACTCTCCACACCTTTATCATCAAGTAGGTCGACTCCGAATCATTGGGGGGGTTTTCAACCAAAGTGGATTCATATCCATCCCCTTCATCAATAGGTTTGACACGCGAAAACAAAGATTCAAGAGGAGTCACACCAAGCACTTCAAGATCTCCGTGATTTGCATCACTAGAACGCACCCTTTTAAACCATTCATGCCTAGCGCGAATTTGGGCAGTTCTTTCTTTGCTCTCATTCATGGAGACACGCATAGCTTTCAAAGTTTCATCCAAGTTGACCTTGGAAGGAGCACATCTAACTTTCAAAGCATCAATATCACACGACATCCTATCAACGCTCTTAGCCAAATCATCAATTTTGAGTAGTTTATCCTCTATGGACGCATTGAAAATCTTTTGAGAGTTGATGAACTCTTTGATATTACTCTCCAAATCAGAGGGTAATTTGTTGTGATTTCCATAAGTGTTGTTGTAGGAATTGCCATAATTGTTAGAGGAGTTAGTAGGAAAAGGCCTAGGAACATAGTTTCCTCTAAAACCATGGTTGTTGCCAAAATTGTTCCTACCAACAAAGTTAACGTCCAAACTAGCGTTGCTACTCTCAATCAAGGAAGATAGTGGAATGTCATTAGGATATAAAGGAGCGTTTCTACTAGCACCCAAATTCATCAACTCGTCCATCTTAGCACTAAGCGAGTTAATTTCTTCTATAGCGTGCACCTTTTTGCTAGCAGGTGACCTTTTAGTGTGCCACTGAGAGTAGTAGGTCATGATATTGTCTAGGAGTTTTGTAGCGTCTCCTAACGTGATTTCCATGAACGTTCCACCTGAAGTGGAGTCCAAGATATTTCGAGAGGCAAACTTCAAGCCAGTGTAAAAGATTTGTATAATCATCCATAAACTCAAGCCATGAGCGGGACAATTTCTAATCATTAACTTCATCCTCTCCAAAGATTGTGCAACGTGTTCATGATCAAGTTGCTTGAAATTCATGATATCGTTACGTAAGGAGATAATCTTAGCCGGCGGAAAATACTTGGATATGTAAGCATCTTTGCACTTATCCCAAGAATCGATACTATTTTAGGCAAAGAAGAAAATCAAGTTTTTGCACGATCTCGCAACAAGAAAGGAAAAAGCTTCAACATAATCATGTCATTATCCACATCTCTTTTCTTTTGCATATCGCAAATCTCAATGAAGTTATTGAGATGGGATGCGGCATTTTCACTAGAAAGGCCAGAGAATTGCTCTTTCATAACAAGATTCAGCAAACCTGCGTTGATTTCATACGATTCCGCACTACTGGCGGGAGCAATCGGAGTACTAATAAAATCATTATTATTGGTACTCGAGAAGTCGCAAAGTTTGGTGTTTTCAGCCATGATGACTTCAGCAAACAAACAAGCACACAAGCAAGCAAGAAAACCGGCAAAGGAAAACAGCAAAAAGGCAAAGGAGAAAGGCAAAGGAGAAAGGCAAATGAAAACGGAAAATGTGAAGTGGGGGAGAGGAAAACGAGAGGAAACTGGCATAAAATGTAAATGCAAGAGATGAGTTTGTGAGACCTACTTGGATAGATCTCTCCTTCCCCGGCAACGGTGCGAGAAATACTTCTGCTACTGCAACAAAAGACCTTCCAATGGCGCCAGAAACAAGCGTGCTGATGGGAGACTATTCTTGTCTTGATACTCCTCAGCAACGACACCAGGAATCCTTCTGCTACGGCTACGCCTTTAGGGAGTTCCTTGGCAAATATGCAAAGGATTCCCCCATGGCCTTGGAGCCTTGCGTTGGTGCTCCCTCGAAGCGGAAAGGGTGATGTAGCACAGCGGCGGTAAGTATTTCCCTTAGTTTTGAGAACCAAGGTATCGATCCAGTGAAGGAATATCACAAGTACCTGCACAAACACAAAGAGCTTACTCCCAACGCTATGAAGGGGTTGTCAATGCCTTATATATTGTTTGCCAAGTGAGAACTGAAAGCAACAAAGAAACAAAGCAAAGTAAAAGCGAAAGTGGAAACGATAGGTGTGAATAGACCCGGGGGCCGTAGTGTTCACTAGTGGCTTCTCTCATGAAAGCAAGTAGACGGTGGGTGAACGAATTACTGTCGAGCAATTGATAGAACCGCGCAAAGTCGTGCCGTTATCTATGGCAATGATTATATCTATAGGCATCACGTCCAAAACAAGTAGACCGATAATTTCTGCATCCACTACTACTACTCCACACATCGACCGCTTTCCAGCATGCATCTAGTGTATTTAGTTCATGATCACAGAGTAACGCCTTAAGCAAAATGACATGATGTAGATGGACAATCTCATATCTACGATAAAAGCCCATCTTGTTACCCTTGATGGCAACAACATGATGCGTGCCTTGCTGCCCCTTCTGTCACTTGGAAAGGTCACCACACGGTATGAACCCAAAACCAAGCACTTCTCCGAGTGCAAGAATCATAGATCTAGTGTGCCAAACAAAACCCAAGACTCGAGAGACTTACAAGGATATCAAATCATGCATATAAGAAATCAGCAAAGACTGAAATATATATCATAGATAATCTGATCACAAATCCACAATTCATCGGATCTCAACAAACACGCCGCCAAAGAGGATTACATCGGATAGATCTCCATGAAGATCATGGAGAACTTTGTATTGAAGATCAAAGAGAGAGAAGAAGCCATCTAGCTACTAACTACAGACCCGTAGGTCTGAAGTGAACTACTCAGGAGTCATTGGAGGGGCGATGATGTTGATGAAGAAGCCCTCCAACTCCAAAGTCCCCTCCGGAAGGGCACCGGGAAGGCTCTGCAGATGAGATCTCGCGGAAACGGAAGCTTGCGGCGGCGGAAAAGTGTTTTCGTGGACGCCCTGGTTTTTTCGGGATTTTTAGGGAATTTATAGGCCAAAGACCTAGGGCAGGGGAGCGCCAGGGGGGCCACAAGCTTGGTTGCCGCGACCTCCCCCCGAGCCGCGACAACATGGCTTGTGGCCCCCCGTGGGCCCACTTGCTTGGCCCTCAAGCCTCTCGATCTTCTTCCGTTCTGGAAAAATTTAATTCGGGGATTTTATTGCGTTTGGACTCCGTTCCAAAATCAGATCTGAAAAGAGTCAAAAACACAGAAAAACAGGAACTGGCGCTTGGCACTTAATTAAATAGTTAGTCCCAAAAAAGGTATAAAAGGTAAACAAAACATCCAAAGTTGACAAGATAACAACATGAAACCATCATGAATTATAGATACATTTGAGACGTATGACCAATCGACGTGAAGGAAGTCAGAAGCTTCTTCGGACTCGCAGGTTATTACCGCAAGTTCGTAGAAGGATTCTCCCGCATCGCGCGACCTATGACTCAGCTATTGAAGAAAGGCAAGAAGTTTGAATGGACGCCGGAATGTGAAGCAAGATTCCAAGACTTGAAAAAGAGGCTAACCACCGCCCCGGTATTGCCCACTCCAGATATCAGCAAGGAGTTCGTGATATATTGTGATGCCTCAAGGACTGGGCTAGGTGGGTTTCTAATGCAGGATGTCAGAGTTGTCGCATACTTGTCACGGCAACTACGCCCACATGAGGAGAACTATGCCACCCATGATCTCGAATTGGCAGCAGTAGTGCATGCTCTAAAGACATGGCGACATTACCTTCTGGGGAAGCGATAGGAAATATACACTGACCACAAGAGTCTAAAGTATATCTTCACCCAAAGGGAATTGAATATGAGGCAACGAAGATGGTTAGAGTTAATCAAGGACTATGACCTCAGCATTCAATATCACCCCGGTAAGGCTAATGTAGTGGCTGGTGCCTTGAGCCGGAAGACCAACACCTTAAACGTCATGCTTAAGGAAAGGCAGCCCGTCTTATATGAAGAATTGGAGAACTTTGGGTTGGAACTAGTGGAATCTGGATTTCTAGACAACCTCGAGATCAAACCAACGCTGGTAGACGACATCAAGGAAGCCCAGAAGGGTCACAAGAGAATTGAAGGTATCAGGAAGAAGATTCAAGAAGGCAAGGCCCCAGGATTCTTGGAGGATGATCAAGGAGTGGTGTGGTTTGGGAAACGTTTATGCGTACCCAACAAGGCTGAACTCAAGGATTTAATCCTACGGGAAGCACATGATACACCCTACTCCATTCACCCCGGTGGTACCAAGATGTATCAAGATCTCCGAGAAAGATTATGGTGGCACGTCATGAAGAGGGAAATCGCGTCATATGTGGCCAAGTGTGTCGTGTGCCAGCAAGTTAAGGCTGAGCACCAGCGACTCGCAGGGCTGCTTCAACCTCTTCAGGTGCCGGAATGGAAGTGGGACAAGGTAGGCATGGATTTTGTTACCGGCTTACCAAGGTCTAGCAAGGGCGATGACTCAATATGGGTTGTTGTCGACCATTTGACCAAGGTGGCCCACTTCATCCCTGTCAACACCACTTATGATGGGAACAAGTTGGCCAGTCTCTACATTGAGAAAATAGTAAGCCTTCATGGAGTTCCCAAGGAGATTGTATGTGACCGAGAGACACAGTTCACCTCAAGGTTTTGGAGGAAACTTCAAGAGGCCCTAAGTACCATGCTCTCTTTTAGCACCGCCTTCCACCCACAAACGAGAGGACAAACGGAAAGGGTGAATTAGATACTCGAGGATATGCTCCGCGCATGCGTCCTAGCGCATGGAGCCAAATGGGAAGATTATCTGTCGTTCGCTGAGTTCTCATACAACAACAGCTACCAGCCCAATCTCCAGATGGCCTGGTTCGAAGTATTGTACGGACGGAAGTGCCGCACCCCGCTCAATTGGTCGGTGACCGGAGACGGGCTGATTTTCGGTCTAGAAGTCTTGCGCAAGGGAGAAGAGCAGGTGCAGCTCGTCCAAGAAAATCTGGAAGCAGCCAAGTCACGACAAAAGAGTTATGCGGACTCTCGCCGCAGGAATGTGGAGTTAAACCCGGAGACCTAGTGTACCTCCGCGTCACACCTCTCAAGGGAACCAAGCGTTTCCACGTTAGGGGGAAACTCGCTCCAAGGTTCATTGGACCATTTAAGATCACGACAAGGCGTGGAGAGGTCGCTTATAAGTTGGAGTTACGTCCGGAACTTTCGGGTGTGCACAACGTCTTCCACGTGTCACAACTTCGGAAGTATCTTCAAGCGCCAAATCATCCCGATCCTTTCAAAGGCATTGACCACCAGGCCATTGACCTTCAGTCTGATCTCACCTACCGCAAGAGGCCAATCCGCATTCTGGACGAAGCAGAGCGATGCACCAGGAGCCGCACTATCAAGTATTTCAATGTTCAATGGAGCAACCACACCAAAGCCGACGCTACATGGGAACGTGAAGACTATCTCCGATCTCAGTTTCCAGATCATTTAGCACCTAGCTTAGGAATCTCGGGGATGAGATTCTTGTAAGGGGGATAGATTAGTCACACCCAGTTTTGGGTATCACCTGTCTGTATTGTGAAATTCTGAGGTTGTTAAAACTTTTTCAAAAACTAATGTTGTGAATGCCATTGTATGCTTGTATGCTTGACCATGTGAGGATAAAACCCTAAATTCTTTTGCATAATACTGATTTTCAAAAACCCTTGCTTATTTCTGATCAAGGTAAAGCCCCACCTTGAGTTGCACTACATGCCCCTGATAGGAAGTACTGCTTCTACTCATAGTTGGTGATCTGATTTTAACCCATCTTTATATTTCAAAACCACTAAGATAATTATTTTTTCAGTTATTTTCTTGATTAAATAACATGTCCATTTCTAAGGCCAGAAATGGTATTCCAACATGGAAAAATACTTTTCTGCCTTAGAAAAATAGGATTAAATTCGGAGACGATCAGAAGGACATATATTTTCCATACATAGGATTTTAAACCCCGTTTTATATTATAATTACTGATTAAAACTATGAAAACTATTTCTGTCTGTTTTGGCATTTTGAAATATTTCCAAAGGAAATATTCTCAATAAATTCCACGAAAATTCCAGTAATATCCCTGAGCTCTATTTGGTGTCCACATAAAGTTTCACCTTGATCCAAGGTGAATAAGGATCCCAAATAACCCCAAAACCCTTCGTGTCCAGAATCAAGTTAGAGCAATTCTACATAGCAAGGTTTGCCCTATGATGCTAAAACTTTGCAGGAGTGCCTAATACCTCAAATGAGGGTTCCACACCAAAAATGGGATTGTGGGACTTAGTTCGCCCACACTCCCTTTGGAAGGGACAGATCTGGTCACATTGGAGTATTTTCAAGTTTACAAAACTAAACTTGTCCTTTGAAGCTCAAATTTGGTGAAACCCCATGGTTTACCACCAAACCCAAACCTGTTAAGTTGCAACACGAGTGGTGGGGTGCAACCCCCTCAAACCACTGTCGAACACCTACTGACAGTTAGGAAAAAGCCACCTTAACCACAGCTAAACCAAACCCCTTTGCTTCAAACTCTTAGATTAAGTGGCCAGCATCTGTGTCTAACCCTGGTCAACTGGCCCCTCACTGGTTCAAAGTGGAAAGGCCAAAAACCCCAATTTGGATCTCAATTCATGACTGACAGCACTAGTATGTCATGCCTCCCTTGACCAGCTGAAGCTCCCACTAGGATCAAACGGCTAGCCACACCCCCAGCGAGTGCCAGGACATGCTACAGTCGTCCAAAGTGCCTCAGAGCGCACCAGCATGCCGTGGCATGCCAAAACTGCGCTCTGGGCACGCTACAGGGAGTTACTGAGGTGGGGGCGACGTTCTCGGCCAGTTCCAGCCTCCACCGAGATGTCCAACCTCTCCCCCGACAACCCTTCTGCGTCTTGCAAGCCTCAGTGCCCCTCCTCTCCCACGTTAGAGCTCGCGCGACGCGTGCCCGCGCGCCCCAGAACCGGCCAATGTTGCGCGGCCACGAATGCTCCACTCCTCTCTCTCTCCCTCTGCTTCAGATAGTTCGGGCAGTCTAAAACCATGTCCTGAGACCGTGGTTTCGACCCCAACCTCTCTCTGCACCCCATGTGCGCCATGGTGAGTCACCGGCGCTCCCGAATCTGCTCACCGTCGCGGGCCTATAAATAGCCCTCCTCCTCGCTCCAGCACCCCTCAGATAGCTTCACCACGATCACTAGTGCCTCCCAAGCCACCCCAGCAAACTAGCAGAGCCCAGGTGCCCGAGATCGACCGAGGCCCCTCCGCCTCGGAGCTCCGGTCGATCTCCGGCTACACGACGGCTCCTGCGCCCCTCAACCCACCAAACTGACCCTCTCGATCCCAGGAAGTTTTCCCCCAACTCGCCCGAGCTTTTCATGTCTCTAGCCACCCCCTCGACCACCTCCCGAAACTCCTCCGCCATGGCCTCCTCGTCGCTGGCGAACCCCTGCCTTCCCATCGTTGTTCCGACCATTAGCAGGTAGGCGACAGTAAGGCGAACCCATTCCAGTCCTCGTTGTGGCATGAGAGCGTCGGCAACCACGCCGGTGTCCTCCTCCGCCTCTCTGGCCAGAGGTAGGGGACGACCCCGACAGGTGTGCCCCACCTATCGGTGGCCCAGCTTCCTCCCCCGCGCTGTTTGATAACCCACAAGTATAGGGGATCGCAACAGTTTTCGATGGTAGAGTATTCAACCCAAATTTGTTGGTTCGCCAAAGGGGAAGCGAAAGAATATTCTCAAGTATTAGCAGCTGAGTTTGTCAGATTCAACCACACCTGAAATATTAGTGTCTGCAAGCAAAGTATCAGTAGCAAAGTAGTATGATAGCAACGTTGCCAGAAACAGATCTGTTGACGGTAGACTATTCCTAACAGTTGTATCAATGGCGTCAGTAGGTTGCACGTGAGAGGGTAACTATTCTTCCCCGACAATAGTGTCAGAAAAGGATCTTGCAACTAGTAACAACAAAGCAGGAAGGAACAACAGCAGCAACAGTAGCAGCAAAGTGGCCCAATCCCTTTTGTAGCAAGGGACAAGCCTGGACAAAGTAACGTAGCAAGGACCAGTAGTAAAAGACTCATAGGCAGTGGATCGGTGATGAATGCGAATGCCGGATGTGATTCATCATGTAACAACTATAACATGGAGAGATATGTAACTAGCTCCCGTTCGTCAATCTAATGTAGGCGTGTATTCCATATGTAGTCATACGTGCTTAGGGAAAAGAACTTGCATGACATCTGTTGTCCATCCCTCCCGTGGCAGCGGGGTCCTAATGGAAACTACGGGATATTAAGGTTCTCCTTTTAATAAAGAACTGGACAACACATTAACACTTGGTGAATACATGAACTCCTCATACTATGATCATCTCCGGGAGTGGTTCCGGCTATTGTCACTCCGGGTTTGCCGGGTCATAACACATAGTAGGTGACTACAACTTGCAAGATAAGATCTAAAACACACATATGTTGGCGACAACATAATAGGTTCAGATCTGAAATCATGGCACTCGGGCCCTAATGACAAGCATTAAGCATAGCCAAGTAGTAGCAACATAATTCTAGAACATAGTGGATACTAGGGATCTATCCCCGTCAAAAACTAACTCGATTACATGATAGATATCATCCAACTCGTCACCGTCCAGCAAGCCTACGTTGAGATTATTCACAAACGGTGAAGAGCATCATGGAATTGTCGATGGAGGAAGGTTGATGATGACGATGGCGACGATTTCCCCTCTCCGGAGCCCAAAACGCACTCCAGATCTGCCCTCCAGATGAAGAACAGGAGGTGGCGGCGCCTCCATATCGTAAAACATGATGAAACCTTCTCTCTGATTTTTTTTCCGGGCGAGACGGAACATATAGAGCTGAGTTTGGAGGCGGGGTGCCACATGGGCCCCACAAGCCCTCACGGCGCGGGCTAGGGGGGTGGCTGCGGCCCAGGGGCTTGTGGCCCACTGGCACGCCCCTTCTGTTGGATCTCTGCGCAGGAATTTTTCTTTTATTCCAGAAAAATTCTCCGTAAATTTTCCGGACATTACAAGAACTTTTATTTCTGCACAAAAACAACACAATGGCAATTCTGCTGAAAACAACGTTAGTCCGGGTTAGTTCCATTCAAAGCATGCAAGTTAGAGTCCAAAACAAGGGCAAAAGAGTTCGGAAAAGTAGATACGATGGAGATGTATCAACTCCCCCAAGCTTAAAGCCTTGCTTGTCCTCAAGCAATTCAGTTGACAAACTGAAAGAGACAAAAGAAAAAGTTTGACGAACTCTGTTTGATCTTGTTGTTGCAACTATGTCTAACTCATAACTAGAATTTCAGCAAGATCACAAGCAAACCACATAAGCAAAGGCATCTATGTCTCACGGTAAACTCATATCAATGGCATAATCAACTAGCAAGCAAATAATAATAAGTCTCAAACGTCAACACTTCAATCAAAACAACATGAAGCAGTACAAATAGATGGTATCTCGCTAGCTCTTTCTGAGACCGCAAAACATAAATGCAGAGCACCTTCAAAGACCAAGGGCTAACTAAACATTGTAATTCAAGGCAATGAAGATCCAGTCACTGTCATACTCAACACAGTTAAAAGCAAAGCATAAAAATGACAGAGGTGCTCTCTAATTGGTGCTTTTGTAAGAGCAGGATGACTCAACAGGAACATAAATAGGCAGGCCCTTCGCAGAGGGAAGCATTGATTTGCAGAGGTGCCAGAGCTCAAGCTTTGAAAACAGAGATAATAATTTTGGGTGGCATGCTTTCATTGTCAACACAATGACTAAGAGTTCTCAACATCGTCCATGCTACACATGCTATAGGTGGTTCCCAAATAGAAAACTAAAGTTTTGACTCCCCCACCACCAATCAATCACACTCCACGGCTAGCCGAATCCTCGGGTACCGTCCATACCAACTTCAATCCTGGGGGAGTTTTGTTTGTAATTATCTTTTTGATTTGAGCACGGAACTGGGAATTCCTATTACCGGTCCCTTTCTCGTGAATGATAGTGAATAAACACATATCGAGGATAACACGCCTAGCATGGAAGATACCAATAGCCCCCTGTCACCAAATGAGCGGTTCGGGCATGCAAAACAGATTATTTCTTGAAGGTTTAGAGAGTGGCACATGCAAATTTACTTGGAACAGCAGGTAAATACCGCACATAGTTAGGTATGGTGGACTCATAAGGCACAACTTTGGGTTTATGGAGGTGGATGCACAAGCAGTATTCTCGCTTAGTACAAGTGAAGGCTAGCAAAAGACTGGGAAGGGACCAACTAGAGAGCGACAACGGTCATCAAAATGCATTGTGATTAACTACCATTGAGTGCAAGCATTAGTAGGACATAAATAACCATGAACATTAACATCATAGGGCCTATGCTGATTTTGTTTGAACTACATGCGTGAACATGCGCCAAGTCAAGCCACTTGAATCATTCAAAGGAGGATACAATCCTATCATACTACATCATAGTCATCTCAACATTCATGTGGGCAACCAAGACAAACCATTATAAGCTCCTATCTAAGTAAACATGGCATAAGCAACTATGATCTCTAAGTTGTCATTGCAAACATGTTTCTCTCACAACAAATCTGAATCACGCATGATGAGCTAGTCATATTTACAAAAACAAAATAGATCGAATTCATACCAGCATTTCCAGGCTCAGTCACTTCATCATATATTGTCATTATTGCCTTTCACTTGCACGACCGAATGATGTGAACAATAACAAGTGTGCTCGTGCATTGGACTAAAGCTGGAATCTGCAGGCAGACACAAAGAAGAAGACAAAGTAATATGGCTCTTTGAAAGCTAAACAGGTATGCATGCAAGAGCCACTAAACATTGTAACCATGGTCTTCTACCTTGACCCAAAGAAAAACAAAACTATCTACACGGGAAAGCTCCCAACAAGCAAAAGAAGAAAAGAAAATATGTTTGGTTTTTCTCAAACTAGATAGACGCACGAAAAGAAAAGTAGAAAAAGAAAATAAACTAGTATGGATGATACAGTGGCAAAGTGTGAACACCGGCTAACAAAGTGAAAGCATAAGCAAGAATGTCAAGTCGGTGAGAACACGTACTCCCCCAAGCTTAGGCTTTTGGCCAAACTTGGTCTACTCCCAAGGAGGGAAATAACCAGCTTTGGGGTACTCCAGAGTGGATTGAGGGTGGCACTGCTGTGTGAACTCCCTTGGCTCCCACTGATAAACTGGCGTCTGGTACTCGACTGGTGGCTCGGGCACGGGCACCTGTGGTTGGGCTAGGCCCCAATATGCGTAGATGTCCGAGGGCATAATAATGTACCTGCCTGCATGAAGATTGAACAAAGAAGGAGCAGGCAAAGTAATAGTCTCAAGAGTACCCTGACTAAATACCAGGTTATAAATCATGCTTCTATTTATATCTCTATCAAGAAAATCATGGTGAACCATGCTATCGTAATCTAGATATCTCTCGGGAAGAAGAATCTCTTCTTCCTCCTCCAGTCTAATGGGTATCTCAAAGTGTCTGGCAAGATGGATAGCATAGATACCTCCATAGACAACACCTTTAGAACGGTTCAAGTTCAACCGTTGAGCTACTATAGCTCCCAAGCTATAAGTTTTATCATTATAAAGGGCTTCGTGCAAGACCGCAAGATCTGGGGAACTAAGTGACCCAGCCTTCCCACGGCCAATCAAACATTTTCTCACAAATAATGAGAAGTACCGAAGCACGGGAAAATGAATGCTAGCAGCTCTAGCACAAGACACTCCTCTCTCCTCTCCTACGACAATAGTACCGATGAAAGCTTCCAAGTCCCGTGGACGAGGTTCATGAATATCCCCAACGTAAGATAATTTTCAAACATTGCAAAAAGCCTGGAGTGACATGCGCTGGGGGATATCATAAAGTTTAAACTCAACCATAGGAGGATTCTTCCTCAGATAGAAGTTAAAGCTTTGTACGAAGATATTAGTGAGGAGGAGGTATTGCAGACACTTATCTTCAACGAAGGCGGTAAGGCCTGCGTTTTCCACCAAGTGATAAAAGTCCTTATAAATTCCAGCGGCGCGTAAGAACACGTCGCTTGGCCATTCGCACGCTCGAACTTCCGCGACTCGAGGGGACCAGATACTTGGGCTTCTTCTCACTCCCATCATCCTTGGGTTCACGGCTTGACAAGCCTCTTAAGAACCTCCTCATCTTTTCCCTTTTCTATCTTTGAAAATTTCTAAATTTTTTAGTGATTCTAAGGAAAAGTGAATAAGGCTCAACAAAACTCATAGCAACTACTCCCACAAGTGCCTAGAGGCCATATTACGCATGAAAACTACTCGTGACCAGCTAAAATCAGCATGCAAAGCTCAAGAACATGGTCACCAAGGCAGCAAAAATACGCAGAGTATAAGGCACTAGAGGAAAAACTAACTGGACCAATGGAGGAGTCACTTACCAAGGAGTAATTTCCCCAAAACAGTTTAGAGAATGGTGATTTGAGCAAAGAGATAGAAAATCCCAACAAGAGGAGCAAGAACACGGGTTTGAGCTGCGAAACAATTTTTTCTGGAGGTAGGAGAACCAAATGAGAGCAAGAATGAGTGGAAGGGGTGCCTGTGGGCCCCCATAAGCCTGGGTGGCGCGACCAGGGGGGTAGTCCCGCCCCTAGGGCTTGTGGCCCACTGGTGTGGCCCCCAGACAAACTCTTCGCCTCAGAATTTTGCAAAAATTCCAGAAAAAATCATACCAGATTTTCACGATGTTCGGAGAACTTTTATTTTCGGGGTACTTTTCTACCGGACGCTAAAACAGAAAACAGGGAAAACTAAACTAAATCTATCATTTTTCTTCTAAGCAACTTAAACTGGAAGCTTGGAACAGAGGTTTGTGACTCCTTGATTCATCCATCTCATGGTCATGGAAAGAAATCCGTCAATGGGGTTGATCAAATCTCCTCGACAAACCTTTTCGAATCGTAAAAGAGAACGGAGAATTTTCGAATAGTCACTAGGTAACCTCAATGGGGACGTGTATCTCCCCAACAAGCAAATCATACTTCATCTTGACACGAGGAATAGGGCATTCTAATCTCCCAATAAGAATCGATGAAGTTTTTTTAATAGCATTGATGCAATGTACTTGATATTGTTTCTTCGGAAAGTGCATCGTATGCTCATTACCGTTGACATGGAAAGTGACATTGCCTTTGTTGCAATCTATAACAGCCCCTGCAGTGTTTAAAAAGGGTCTTCCGAGGATGACCGACATGACATTGTCCTCGGGAATATCCAAGATAACAAAGTTTGTTAAGATAGTGGTGTTAGCAACACAACAGGCACATCCTCGCAAATGCCGATAGGGAAAGCAATTTATTTGTCGGCCATTTGCAGAGAGATTTCAGTGGGTGTCAACTTATCCAGTTCAAGTCTACAATAAAGAGAGAGAGAGGCATAACACTAACACCGGCTCCAAGGTCGCATAACACAATTCTAACGTAGTTACCTTTAATGGAGCAAGGTATAGTGGGCACACCGGGATCACCTAGTTTCTTAGGAGTTCCACCCTTGAAGGTGTAATTAGCAAGCATGGTGGAAATATCAACCTCAGGTATCCTCCTCTTATTAGTCACAATATCTTTCATGTACTTAGCATACGGAGACATTTTGAGCATATCCGTCAAACACATTTGCAGAAAGACAGGTCTGATCATTTCAACGAATCGCTCAAAATCCTCATCATCTTTTTTCTTGGATGGTTTGGGAGTAAAGGGCGTATGTTTCTGAACCCATGGTTCCCTTTCTTTATTGTGCTTCCTAGCAGCGAAGTCATTCTTATCATATATCTTAGCTTTGGGTTGTGGGATATCAAGATCAGGTTCAATCTCCACATCCTTTTCATTGCTAGGTTGAGCATCTTCATGAACATCACTATTGATATTATCATTAGGCTCATGTTCATCACCAGATTGTGTTTCAACATCAGAGACAGAGACATCGTTTGGACTCTCAGGGGTAGCAGCAACAGGGTTGCTAGTGTGGAGGTTCCTATCCATGCATAAGCTAGCATGTTTATCAAAAGGAATATCACTCTCATCAAACCTACGCAGAGAATTTACTTCTACTACCTGTATCAAGTAATCGAGACCATGGATCTCTTCGATACGTGGTAGATTTTTTATATCTTCAGATTTAATGCCTTTATCTCTCATAGATTTCTTAGCTTCTTGCATATCTTCAGAACTAAGGAATAGAATACCTCTTTTCTTGGGAGTTGGCTTTGGAGGTGGTTCGGGAATAGTCCAACCATTGTCATTGCACAAGATGTTATTCATGAGAATCTCAGCTTGTTCTACGGTTCGCTCCCTAAAAACACTACTGGCACAACTATCTAGGTGGTCTCTAGAAGCATTGTTAAGTCCATTATAGAAGATATCAAGTATTTCATTCTTTTAAAGAGGGTTTTCAGGCAAAGCATTCAGTAGCTGGATAAGCCTCCCCCAAGATTGTGGGAGACTCTCTTCTTCAGCTTGAGCAAAGTTGTATATTTCCTGCAAGGCAGCTTGCTTCTTATGGGCAGGGAAATATTTTTCAAAGAAGTAGTAGACCATATCCTGGGTGCTACGCACACAACCTAGAGCAAGAGAATTGAACCAAGTCTTAGCATCATCCTTTAGCGAGAAAGGAAACAGCTTGAGGATATAGTAGTGGCGGATATTTTCCTCACTAGTGAATAGGGTGGCTATATCGTGCAGTTTGGTAAGATGGGCTACAATCGTTTCAGACTCATAACCGTGAAAAGGATCAGCTTCGACCAGAGTGATTAACTCAGGGTCGACACAGAATTCATAATCCTTCTCGGTCACCAAGATAGGCGAAGTGGCAAACTTCGGGTCGTATTTCATCCTAGCATTCAGATATTTTTCTTTCCACTTGCGCAGTAGTTTCTCAACATCATAGCTATCCTTACACGCAAGAAAATCCTCAGCTATCTCTCCCTCCATGACATAGCGCATATCACGCATAACAGGCAATTCATGCATTGTAGGAGGTTCTACTTCAATAGTATCAACAGTTTCAGAAGTATCATCACGTCTAGCAGCAACTCTAGCAATTTGTGCATCAAGGGAACCTAGTGGCAAAGTAGTATCAGGCATAGCATCATCATGCATAGTATCAAGCATAGCATCATCAGGCATAGTATCAAGCATAGCATCATCATAAGCATCATCAAGCACGGTCGACATATCAAGATTTCTAGCACGAGGCAATGTCGCAAACTTACTCATAACTGAAGGTGAATCAAGTGCAGAGCTAGATGGCAGTTGCTTACTTCTCCTCATAGTGGAAGGCAAGATTTTAGTTCTTGGATCTTTCGGATTCCTCATAGTGATCAGAAGACGTCAATCCCAAGTGACTTAGAGAATATAGTTGTGCTTCCCCGGCAACGGTGCCAGAAAAAGGTCTTGATAACCCACAAGTATAGGGGATCGCAACAGTTTTCGAGGGTAGAGTATTCAACCCAAATTTGTTGGTTCGCCAAATGGGAAGCGAAGGAATATTCTCAAGTATTAGCAGCTGAGTTTGTTAGATTCAACCACACCTGAAAGATTAGTGTCTGCAAGCAAAGTATCAGTAGCAAAGTAGTATTGTAGCAACGGTGCCAGAAACAGATATGTTGACGGCAGACTATTCCTAATTGTTGTATCAATGGCCCTAGTAGGTTGCACGTGAGCGGGTAACTATTCTTACCCGATAATAGTGTCGGAAAAGGATCTTGCAACTAGTAACAGCGAAGCAGAAAGGAACAGCAGTAGCAGCAGCAGCAGCAAAGTAACAGCAGTAGCAACAGTAGCAGCAAAGTAACAACAATAGCAACAGTAGAAGCAAAGTGGCCAATCCCTTTTGTAGCAAGGGACAAGCCTGGACAAAGTAACATAGCAAGGACTAGTAGTAAAATACTCGTAGGCAGTGGA
Organism: Hordeum vulgare subsp. vulgare; assembly: GCF_904849725.1. NCBI lineage: Eukaryota > Viridiplantae > Streptophyta > Magnoliopsida > Poales > Poaceae > Hordeum > Hordeum vulgare. The sequence goes on along the minus strand of NC_058518.1, from coordinate 139,459,667 downwards.
TCGGTGATGGATGAGTATGCCGGATGTGATTCATCATGTAACAGCTATAACATGGAGAGATATGTAACTAGCTCCCGTTCGTCAATCTAATGTAGGCATGTATTCCATATGTAGTCATATGTGCTTAGGGAAAATAAATTGCATGACATCTATTGTCCATCCCTCCCGTGGCAGCGGGGTCCTAATGGAAACTACGGGATATTAAGGTTCTCCTTTTAATAAAGAACCGGACCAACGCATTAACACTTGGTGAATACATGAACTCCTCATACTATGGTCATCTCCGGCAGTGGTTCCGACTATTGTCACTCCGGGGTTGCCGGGTCATAACACATAGTAGGTGACTACAACTTGCAAGATAGGATCTAAAACACACATATATTGGCGACAACATAATAGGTTCAAATCTGAAATCATGGCACTCGGGCCCTAGTGACAAGCATTAAGCATAGCCAAGTAGTAGCAACATCAATCTAGAACACAGTGGATACTAGGGATCAATCTCCATCAAAACTAACTCGATTGCATGATAGATCTCATCCAACTCATCACTGTACAGCAAGCCTACGATGATATTACTCACGAACGATGAAGAGCATCTTGGAATTGTCGATGGAGGAAGGTTGATGATGACGATGGCGACGATTTCCCCTCTCCCGAGCCCGGAACGGACTCCAGATCTACCATCCAGATGAAGAAGAGGAGGTGGCAGCGCCTCCGTATCATAAAGCGCGATGAAACCTTCTCTCTGATTTTTTTCTGGGCGAGACGGAAGATATAGAGCTGAGTTTGGGGGCGGTGGTGCCACGTGAGCCCCACAAGCTTGCACGATGCGGCCATAGGGGGTGGCCGCGGCCTGTGGGCTTGTGGCCCACTGGATGCCCCCTCCGGTGGATCTTTGTGCAGGTATGTTTCTTTTATTCCAGAAAAATTCTTCGTAAATTTTCAGGACATTCCGAGAACTTTTATTTCTGCACAAAAACAACACCATGGCAATTTTGTTGAAAACAGCATTAGTCCGGGTTAGTTCCATTCAAATCAAGCAAGATAGAGTCCAAAACAAGGGCAAAATAGTTCAGAAAAGTAGATACGACGGAGACGTATCACTGTCCTCAACCACTGACCGCATGGCCCCGCACGTCAGGTTCAAACCTAACGGCACGCGCGCCTGGGCAGGCTGTCAGCTGGCCATGGGCCAGCCCAGCTCTGGGACGAGCCAGGCCGGAGTTTTAGCCGGTTTTTCTTTTATTTTTAAACCCAGGTTTCTAAGATTTTCATAAAAATATTTAACAGTGTAAAAATATAATTTTTCCACTATTATTCTTCTAAAAATATGTAGTATTTAATGATATGCTTGGATGAAAATCTTCAACAACTATTCTATTTTTCATTAACAAAAAGAACTAAAATGAAATAGTTTTGCTTGTGTTTGGTTGATTTCAAAAATATTCCTTCAAGGAAAATTAAGCCAAATATTTTAAAAATGACACCATAGATTTATCAGTAATAAAGAACATTTTAAAAATCCGTGTGAGCTATTTTCTTATTTATTGTTTGATCAACGATAGAAAATCCGTGTGACGAGGGAATTAGAGCGGAAGACGTCGAAGACCCCGGATACTTAGCTGACCAAGGCAAGTAGCCCTTTGACCATGATTGAGCATATGTTACTTTGCATGTTAAGATAGAAAGTATTCCCGATGCATATGATCACAAGTGCTGGTAGTCATTTGATATGATTTTACCGAAGGCTTCCCCGGAGCACATGCATTGAGCTTGACCCTACCCCTTGAGGGTCCTGGTAATACCATGTTGACAAGTAAAGATAGAAGTAGTTTTATCATGAGCATGTTGTTGACATAAAGCAAGAGTTTATGAAAACCCCGTCGGGTGCCACTAATGCCCGAGGGTGATGACGAGTTAGGTGGTCACTTTCGGTGAAGTGATGCACCCGGTATTTGTGTGAGTATGGTTTCGGAAATGGGAATAGATTTATGTTGTGTCGACCGTCCGAACCTTACCAGTACGACCACGTTACCCCTTATGGGACGGGGCTATGTTAATTACTCTGGTCGGTGCTAGCAAAGAGCTACATTACTAGTGACGGGAGTGATTTGTGGTCACTCTCGTGATGGGGTCATGTCGGGTAGGACGACTATGCCATTTTTATGAGTTCCAGTCACACCGTTGGTACCCGCATGGTTGGTACTATCCAGAGTTGGTGCTCGTAAGACGTACAACATGTGGGATGGGTACCAATCGAGTGGACCTCTTTGTCTAGGATCGTCAGGGGAAAGGCATTGATTGGGTACTTACCGCGGGTATGTGATATGAGTCGTGGATGACATGGAAGTTTCCTGGATCTCGTAGGTCCAACATACTACCTCTGCAGAGTGTAAACTATTCGAATAGTCGTGTCAACGGTAAAGGACAGTTGGGTAATCTTGCTTAAACTACGTCCAGTTATTTCCGCATAAACCAAGTGTGTGTGGTGTTGGAAAAGGTGTTGTTGTGATAGTAATGATATGACCAAGTTCGGTGACTTGGCATATAGGGTGAACCCGGATGGTTCAGCCCTCGACAGATATATTGATATCTGTAAACTGTTCTTCAAAAGTAATTCTTTAACTTGATGCATATTCATGAACATTCCACCCAGATGAGTTACACTATAGATGTATGATATTGTTATCCTTCACTTTCGTTGATGACATCATGGGCTGTTTGCGAGTACATTCAAAGTACTCATTGGCTTGCCACTGGTTATGTTATTGACCAGACATGGAAGGACCGGAGTTTGGAGATGAGTACGTCTTTGGAGACGCCCCTGCGAACAAGGACGCTTCCGAGTCAGAATGCCTGTCGGTGTAGGCTTGATGGCATGGGCACCCTCTTAGCCCTATGTTTTCCCTACTAGTGCATGTGAGTGATTTGGCCTTAGGCCCTGTCCTGTGAACTTGACCCTTCGGTCATATGTTGTAATAATCGGTACTTGGATGTAAGACTCTTTTATTCGGTATCTGTGTTCGGTGAGCATTGATCTCTAGGATCACTGAGCACGGCGATTCTCGACTAGTAAGTCGGCGTCCCCTCATCCCCACCGTGAAGTCGCCATCTACATGGCGGGAGCAGTGCCACCTCAGCCAAACGCGGCGGGTAACAATGAATCCAGCGGATCGGGGAAGACCCCAGCTCAAGCTATGGTCTCCTTCCTACCTCCTTGAGGCTTGTATCTCTGTACCCCTCCCCTCTATATATTATAATCCTCTCATGTACATATACTCCTTTTTTATTGGAATAAAAGAAAAGGCTGTGGAGTGATTCCCAAAGTAGCTGGTCAAAAAAAAGCTATGGCGGATCTGGTAGCAGAGATGGCCAAACTCATGGCGATCACTGTGACGGTGGAGAACCAGGATGCGGTCAACGCCGAGTTGACAAAACTAAAGGAAAAGATGGCCAAAATTTAGCGCGACATACAAGGAGAAACCACCAGGATGGCAACACAACGGGCCCAGATCACCGAAGAGACAGAAGGGCTGAATACCGAGGGATGGCGTCTTGAGCGACAGCAGCGCGCCTCCGATGCGATTCACCAGAGGAGGCATCACAACCGTCTGCCAACCGATTTAAACCTAACTCGGCTCTTTGACAGCCCACATACCCCTGGGATGGAGCCCAACCGTCCATGATAAGTCGCCCCATGAGGCGATCCGGCTCAGCCATCGCCTAACCCACAGGCACCTCAGCCGGCAGCTGCTAATGCGCCCCTTTTCAGACACCTCATGGGTTGCTAATGCGCACCTGAGAAGTATCCCAAAACCTCATGGGTTGCTGCTACTGGGCCTCCTTTTGATCCATCTAATCTAACTGGCTTTTCATGTGAATTATCCTATTCCTCAGATGAGTCATTTGACTCCAACTATCAACTGTTCAAAAATCAATCTGGCGAAGTATTTGCTCGATATGTTGGAACTAACTGCAGGAATGGCCCTCCCTTGAGGAAAATCTGGGTTCCCAAAAGTTGTCTTGAAAATCTTCATGTGAATGTCCTCATGACACCACCATTGAAGAATCTGAACCCTAGATCAAATTCCTCAGGAGGACCAAAGTCTTCAAGAGGATCAAAATCCTCAACTGGTCAAAACTATGCTCGTACCCGTGCTAATGCATCTAACATGCAGGGAAACTAGAAGGAATATGAATATGAGCGTTACTCCTCAAATCATTATGTTCACAAAACCTCAAACCAGTTCTCTGCATATTCATATGAGTACTTTAACCCCCTACTGTTAAGAGAAGCGCATTGGCCTCAATGCCACCTTTCTCATATGGTGCTCCCAGGATGATGAATGCTTTGCCACCCCTTCAGATGTGGGTGGTGAAGAAATCGAACTAATCACTTCTGCAGGTCAGGTCTCCAGATGAAAATCATCATCTGAAGAATTTGCTGGATACCTAAGGAAATGCTTGATAGGACGCAATCTAATGATTCATGAAATAGAAATATTTCACACGTCCTTATATTTCTGTTATGATGAAATTCTGATCTCATGAAATTAATATCATATTCTTCAAATCTGAAGCATATGAGATGGTAAGCTGTACTAATTCATCTGCAGGATGACAAACCCAAGAATACTGAGTGGGTTCTTGATAGTGGCTGCACACATCACATGACTGGTGATAAAAGCTTCCTAATGAATATGCCACTAACTCCATCACCTCTGAAGCAAATCACATATGCTGACAAAGGTAAAAGGAAGGTATTGGGACTTGGCAAGTGGCTATTTCCAAGGATAGGCATATGGACAAAGTGATGCTTGTTGAATCCGTTGGTTTTAACCTCATGTCAGTCGCGATGCTTTGTGATCTTGATATGATTGTTATCTTTGGTAGATATAGATGTGTAGTCATCATGGAATCTGATAGATCCAAAGTCTTCGAAGGTGTAAGAAGAGGGGATTTGTACATTGTTGATTTCTCTACAGGTCCTCAACAAGCCACTTGCTTACTAGCTAAAACCTCAGAAGGACGGTTGTGGCACCGAAGACTAGGTCATGCAGGCATGTGGAATTTGCACACGCTCGCGAAGAAGAATCATGTCATTGGCATCGAATCAGTCAAATTCCTCAAGAATCATCTCTGCGGTGCTTGTGAATCTGGGAAAATGACCAGATCCAAGCATCCCTCGAAGACTATCATGACCACTACTCGTCCATTCTAATTGCTTCATATGGATCTATTTGGACATACTCACTATGCCACACTAACCAATGCAACATCTTTATATGGCTTCGCCATAGTTGATGATTATTCCAGATATACTTGGGTGCATATCATAGTGTATAAAACTGAAGTGCAGGAAATCTTTGAACGATTTTCTTCAAGGGCCTCGACGAACTTTGGCATCAAGATCAAACATATCAGGAGTGATAACGGAACCGAGTTCAAAAACACTGGTCTTGATGATTATCTTCATGAACTTGGTATTACTCACGAATTATCTGCTCCTTATACTCCTGAGCAGAATGGTGTCGTCGAAAGGAAGAACAAGACTCTGGTTGAAATGGCAAGAACTATGCTTGAAGAATATCATACTCCTCGTCGCTTTTGGCCTGAAGAAATCGACACTGCATGCCATATCATCAACAGGGTATATCTTCAAAAATTCCTCAAGAAAACCTCATATGAACTCCTCACTGACAAGAAACCCAATGTAAGTTATTTCAAAGTCTTCGGTGCAAAATGCTGGATTAGAGATCCTCACCATAGCTCAAAATTTTCACCTAAGGCACATGAAGGTTTTATGCTCGGTTATGGAAAGGACTCGCACACTTACAGAGTCTTCAACAACTATCACAACAAAGTTGTTGAGACTGTAGATGTGCGGTTCGATGAAACTAAAGGCTCACGAAGAGAGGAATTGCCTTCTAATCCAGATAAGATGTCTCCTGAGGAAGCAATAAAGCTCAAAACTACTGAAGACATTGTCCGCAATGAGGAAATTGGTGAAGAAACGATCCCCGTCACTGATGAAAATCAAGAAGATGCTCCTGAGGAAATTGCACGAGAACCACTTCCTCAGCCCACACGAAATCCTCAACCAGCTCATCCGAGGATTGCAAATGAAGTAGAACTTGACAAAATCCTCAATGACATCAACGCGCCAGGTCCTCTCACTCGCTCAAAAGCTTTACACTTAGTTAACTTTTGTCGGCATTTTTCCTTTGTATCCATCACAGAACCCTCAAAAGTTGCTGAGGCTTTTCTGGAACCGGAGTGGATCCAAGCTATGCAAGACGAACTTCTTCAATTCAAGCTCAATGACGTATGGGAGCTCGTCAAACGACCAGATCCTCGCAAGCACAACATAATCGGCACCAAGTGGATTTTCCGAAACAAGCAAGATGAGGACGGTCAAGTGGTGAGGAACAAGGCACGACTTGTAGCCCAAGGCTACACCCAGGTTGAAGGAATAGATTTCGATGAAACTTTTGCACCTGTTGCTAGACTTGAAGCTATTCAAATACTACTTGCTTATGCTAATCATCATAACATCATCTTATATCAAATGGATGTGAAAAGTGCATTCCTCAATGGTAAGCTTGAGGAAGAAGTATATGTTGCTCAGCCCCCAGGTTTTGAGGATCCAAAGAATCCAGACAAAGTCTTCAGACTCAAAAAGGCTCTTTATGGTCTCAAGCAAGCCCCTCGGGCATGGTATGATACATTGAAGATATTCCTCATGAAGAAAGGCTTCAAACCTGGTTCACTCGATCCAACACTTTTCACTAAATCCTATGATAATGAGCTATTTGTGTCAAATATATGTCGATGATATCATATTTGGATGTACTGACAAACGATACAGTGATGAATTTGCTTACATGATGAGTGAAGAATATCAGATGTCCATGATGGGGGAGCTGAAATTCTTCTTAGGTCTTCAAATTCGTCAACAAAGCAATGGAATCTTCATATCACAGGAGAAATACCTCAAGGATGTTCTGAGGAAATTCGACATGCATGAATGCAAAGGTGCCAAGACTCCAATGCCTACCAATGGCCACCTCGGCACTGATGAAAATGGTAAAGATTTCGATGAGCAGGTATATCGTTCTATGATTGGCTCTTTATTGTATCTATGTGCATCTAGGACAGATATAATGCTTAGTGTTTGCATGTGTGCACGTTTTCAAGAAAAACCGAAGGAATCAGACCATAAGGCTGTGAAGCATATTCTTCGATACTTAGCTCACACACCAACACTAAGATTATGGTATCCCAAGGGCTCAAATCTTCATCTGGTAGGGTATTCTGATTCTGACTATGCTGGTGACCGTGTGGATCGCAAGTCAACCTCTGGCACATGCCATTTCCTCGGAAGATCACTAGTTTGCTGGTCCTCAATGAAGCAGAACTGCGTATCACTCTGCACTGCCGAAGCTGAGTACATTACTGCTGGTTCATGTTGTGCTCAATCACTATGGATGAAGCAAACCCTCAAGGACTACGGCATCAACATGAAGAATGTGCCTCTCTATAGTGACAATGAGAGTGCAATCAAGATTGCATACAACCCAGTACAGCACTCGAAGACCAAGCACATCCAGATTCGTCATCATTTTCTTCGGGACCATGTCCTCAAGGGCAATATCCTCATCGACCATGTGAAGACTGATGATCAACTGGCAGATATCTTCACTAAGCCCTTGGATGAGAAAAGGTTTTGCAAGTTGCGGTATGAGCTAAATATCTTAGAATCTTCAAATGTTTTGTAAAAACATGCACACATCCTAACACTTATGCAAAATTGATGGCTTAGATGTGCAACAGATGATGAATCGATTTTCTTCAACTGATGAAGAATGTCACTCTGAATGTGAAGAAATCAACAAAGAAATTGATTCTCAGGGCCCTACGACAATTGTATGCGGCGTTTGTAATCAACATTCTTATATGGTGGGTCACGCCACCGCCCAATGTGAAATTCCTCAAGTTGATTTTCTTCAAATGTTCCATTTCCTCAAAATGTGTTTTTCTTCAAAACAACTGTTCTTCATTGTGAAGAGTTATCACAAAATCTTCAAAAACACTTGATGACTTTCATTTCACTAGATAGATTAAGATTTCAAGTCCTCAACAGCATTCACTTATAGCTATGTCTTCAAGTTGATATTTCTGCTAAGTGAATGTGATTGGACCCTACTTTCCCTCTATGCTATACTCATCCAGTCTATTCAATTCTTCATATGCGTTCTATTTGAAACTTTGTTCAAAATCCTCACTGCGTCCTTGTCAGCTGATGATTTTGTAAAGAAAATCCTCAAATCTTCAAAAATTGTTTCTTTAATGCACAGTAACTGAACCCCACTTCCCATGATCGGATAACCATGATCTCCACTACCTCCACCGCCTTGTACGGGAACTACACGTGTCCTGCGGAGACGTAGAGGCAGGGGCTGTTTGGTCCGAAATCTTTGCGCCAACAGTAACTGTCTGGCTATAAATATGTCTCTATCCCCCTCGGCAAACTCTTGTTCGCTCCATCGCTCTCCTTCTACAGCAAACACCACCAAACCCTAGCGCCATCGCTGGTAGTCTCGTCGCCGGTGAGGAAGAGCTTCACTGCCTCGACTTCTCCATCGCCGGAACCATGCCGGAGTCGGACCATCTTCGTCCGCCGCTGCCGTAGACGTCCTCTGTCGTCGGGTTAGGGTGCATTGGACACGCGACCGAAGAGCCTCTCTACACAACTTCTCTGTGTTCTTTGTGTGCTCCTTCAAGGGTAAATAAAATCCCATTTTTACCGCAAGTTAGCTCTACAATTTTACATCTTCTATGTGAAATCTGTTTTTCCTCAAGAATCGATAAGCACTTGATTCCTCAAACACTGCCTATCACCACATCATTGATAAACTATACTAAGCATCTAAGATTTTCACGAGATTCCTCAATTGTGCGAATTTTCGGATATGTACAACTCTGGAACCCAAGAACAGTATGCTTAGGCAAATTCCTCAACTACTAGTTAAATTCCTCAACTGTCAAACATTTTTATTTTCTTCAAATCTGAGAACGCATATGACCTCTCCAAATTCCTCGCAACTATATTCTGTTCACAGGTACACACATGTCAACTGATGAATCTCTCGGTTCTCATCACGTTAACTCATTTGCAGCGTTTCTCGAAGAAAGTCTTCAAGTCTCATCAGAATCGTCAAGAGTTCAATCTCATAAGGAAAATCCTCACCTGAAGAAAATGGAGGATGAAGAAAACAGAAGGGAGGGAAGAAACTTGAGCAAAACACAACTTTGGATATCCGTGAGGATATTTACTTGGACTATTGCACACCTCATGAAAATGAGACAATGGCCAAGAGAAAGATATGGTTGTAGAAGATAGAACGCCGATGGGCGAAGGAATGGAAAGAATACAGGTTTGTGACTGCCAAGTATGCGAAGAAATTCGCTCTGAAGCCCCCTGGCAAATGGGCCCTACTTGAGGCTCATCAAGTAGAACATCCCTCAAGCCTCAAGACCATTGATGACTATCCATATGAGAAGGAAAAGCATCTGGCTAAGCTCAAGAAGCAGGTAGAAACTGCAGTGAGGAAATTCAATGAATCCTCAGTTGCTGCCTCGGCTGCTGCTACTTCCTCTGCCGCTGAGACCTCTGGTTCAGCAATTCCTCAACCGCAGTCTACGCCATCAAAGCCAAGGGCTCCAAAGCCTCAAGAGAAGTCTGCTCAGGCATCAGTTACAAAACCCTCAGCACCAAAACCATCAGCGCCAAAACCCTGAGCGCCAATCTCCTCAGCTCCAAAATCCTCAACACCACCACCAAAGCCTCAAGAGACACCACTACAGAAGCAAGTCATGAAGTCTATGACCGCCAGCTCCAGCTCCTCACTCCCAGCTGCAACCAGCTCGGAGACAAAGTCTTCACCACCTCCTGTGAAGACTCAGGTGTCTGCTGAACGAGCAACTCTGCCGAGCCCTAGCAAAATCATCATCGTCCCGTCTCCATCAGCGGACAATGATGAATATGATGATCAAACCCTGCAAGCCATCATCAGAAACAAGCAGGAATGAGTAGCTCAAGCATCAGGTAGTGCCATTCCTCTGGCTATGGACCCCAAGGTCCTCCTTGACTACATCAACATCTGGTATGAGGACCCAAACACTCCACTTGATGATTTGAAACTTTACCCTGGCATCAGTCACGTGGTGGCCACTTTCATCAATGAAGCCAAGTGAAAAGAACAGCAGGTCAAGCAGGCCAAGGTAGCAAAGCTTAAAAAGGAGAAATTCCTCAAGCAGAATCTCCTCAGCTTGATGCCTGATGCACTGGTATCAACACAGGCAGAGCTGAAGAATTTGACTAACAAGTACTGCAAGCTGTCAGATCGAAAGAGCCTCAAAAGCAATTTCATCAAGCTGGCCACTAAAGCTGTTGATGACAACAACAAGAAGGCTGCACCTCCAGCACCAACTTCTCAACCCTTGATTGAGGAGCCAGCAGACGAATCTCCTCATGATGAGGAAACTCCTCAGGCTGAGGAAATCCACCAAGAAAGCCATGCAGATGTACTGGCTATTGAAGAAATCATCATGGAAGCTCCAGCTGATGAATCTGCTTCAGCTGATGAGACTGCCTCTGACCCAACTGCTTCATCAAAGCAAGCTAATGACTCTGTTCCAGCTGGTTCCTCAATATCAACTGAAGAATCTGTCGAGAGAACCCTTCACCAAAAGCTTCAAAGGTGAAAAAAGGACTCCGTCTGCATCAGACGTGAAGAAAACCAGGGCTGCTGAGAAGGAAGCCAAAAAGAGAAAGGCCTCCACAGCAGAAGAAGAAATAGAGGCCAAGCGCCTCAAAGCATTTGAAGAAACTGCTCCTCTGGACCCTGTGCCCCTAAATGTTGCTCCTTCTTATGAAATGGTCGTCCTTGATGATCAAGCAAAAGGGGCAGATGAGGAAATGAAGGATGCTGCCGCTGAGGAACACACCGACGAAGAAATTCATATTGACGACAGTCCTCAGCCCTTCATTCCTCAGAAAGACACTACTCAAGAATCAGCTGCACCAGCTGAAGAAACTACCTCTACCACCAAGCCAGCTGAGGAAGAACAAACTGAAAATCCTCAAGCTGATGAAATTCAAAGCTCTGAGCAAAATCTTCACGATGAGGAACATGCTAACACAACTCCTCCATCTAAGCAAGATGAAATTATTCCTCAGCCTGATGCACAGCCAGAGCAAGCTCCTCAGCCTGATGCATAGCCAGAGCAAGCCCCTCAGCCTGAGGCCCAGCCAGAACCATCTCCTCATCCTGAAGTACCAGCTGCTGAAATTCCTCAACTTGAGGAAAATGCTGAGGAAAATGCACCTGACCAAGACAATGCATTCGTCGTGCTCAACCCCGAGACTGCAATTGTTGTCTCCCCTCATATTCCGCAGCAAAATCTTCAGCCCGTTCAGCGTCAGCCATTCTCCAAGCGTCCAAAGTTTCAAAAGGAGAATATCTTTGAAGAACGGATGTACTTCATTGGAGAGAACCCCTATGACAAGCCTCAAATGAGGCATCTGAAGTTTTGGACTAGGACACAGATGAACTACTATGCCTCTATGCTATGTGGACGAAACAAGATATTCCAGCACAGGCATATTCCTCATGTTGAATTTGAAGCTATACCGTGCCTAGATCCAGTTCTCAATGTACTTCATGATGCTAGTTTACTACCAATGTGCTCTGACATCTCTGACTGGAACAACGAGCTAATTCTTCAGTTCTATGCCACTCTTCACATCTCTGGCAACCCTGAAGACATTAACACTTGGGTGTTTGACTGGATGACACAAAACACTCACTACAAGGCTCCTGCTACTGAGCTTCTCCGTGAACTACATGTACCAATTCCCTCATATGAGGCTGTGAAGCTTTATGGTGAGCGTGAGCTGCCCAATGGGATGATGGAAGTCCTCATGAAGCCTTTGGCTGAAGGAAAATCACCGAGAAAAACATTCCTCGTCCACGAGCTCAAGTATACACCCAGGTCTGTCTACAGAATCTTCTGCAGTGTGCTCGCGCTGATCAAAGGCCATGATGATGAAGAAGATGTCGTAGGCCTCATGAAGAATATCCACTTCAACATCATCCATGGTATTCCTATCAACATCCATGATTTCTTCTTGAGGACTTTGGCCGACAATGCTATGTGTCCTTTTGATCACAAGATATATGCTCCATGGATCATGAGATTCATCAGGACAAGGACAGGCATCAACTTTCTCGCTGAGTGCCAAAACCATGTTGGTTATATGCCTCCTATCCGGGTCAACAAGAAGACTTTCGAGCACATTGAAGGAAAAGCAAATCAGTAATTGAAGAAGGCAGTAGGCCCCTTGATGGCCAGTTCAGAGAGCCAGAAGCTTATTCTTAATGGGATGATACTGAGACTCGTCCGGCAAGCCCCGTTCCTCCTCGTTTGATGAATACACGAGAGCTCCTCCTCAGTATTCACCAGAAGGTGGATCGCAATAACAAGTGGGTCAAACGCCAGTTTGGCGCCATTGTGAAATCCCTCACAATCCCTCGCAATAACACAGAACTCTATGAAGCTCAACCATCACTATCTGCATGAGGTTTTTGATTGCACCTGGGCTACACTTGCACATCTGAAGACTCAGACTGAGCTTGCAGAAATGGACTTTGAGCGAGACTTTGACTAGTCGTGGCCTCCCAAGAAGAAGTTCATGCCCATTCCAGTTCCAGACCTTGAAGACAGCTCCTTTTCTTCATTCCGCACTGCTGAAACTGATGAAGAACAGCTCGAAACTGCTACCGGTCCAAGGAAGAAGACTACTCCAAAGAAGCATCATGGATCTTCCTCAACCGCCAAGAAGTGAAGTCTTCACAGGCGTTAGTCCTCAGTTTGTCCCTTTTTGTCACTTGATGATAAAGGGGGAGAAACTTGAGAGTTAGTCTTCAAACGGGATACTTTTGGGGCTTATGAACTATATTTAAGTTACAAACTCTTGGCTCTTCTGAAGTTTTTATGTAATGAGTTGTAACTTAAGCCCGATGGTACTCTGACGCTTTTGAACGTTTTTCTTCGCATGCTTATTCCTCAAGTTTTAATGCACGCATGCTGGAATTCGTCAGATACCATTTGTCATCATGCATTTTCATTTTGTTCATATGATATGTTACATGTATGCATGATTTACAAGAATCAGGGGGAGATCTCCATGATATAAATCATCAATGTGCACTTGCTGTGAAAAGCAAAGTCCTCACGATATGCACATCTTTAGGGGGAGTCTCTGTGAATCTTGAGTTCAAATTCCTCAACTGAGTATTTACACTTCATATTTTTGATCCCTGTTGAAGACTTAACCTAATTGTCATCAACCACCAAAAAGGGGGAGATTGTAAGTGCATCTAGTGCCCCTTAGTGATTTTGGTGGTTTGAAGACTTATAGGTTAAGTATCTAATGTGTTTATAAGTGTACACAGGATCTATAAGTCATTGAGGAGTTTGAGATATTTGAATTATATCGACCCCTAAAAATATATATCTTCGTTTGAAGAAATTGGCCTGAAGCTGAAAAATGAATCGCGAGGAATCTGCGATGAAATTGATATTCCTCATGAAGATACTGAAATTGAGGAATCCGGTGTGTCCTGAAGAAAATCACTCTGAAGAATTTGAAGCATGAAGATTTACTCTTTCTGTTTTATTTTCTTCGCATTTGAGTAATAGGAACACCGTACTGTTAAAGGGGGTCGAAGTTACACTTTGGAATGAATTTCCTCATGGTGCTCAACCCAAGCCTAATCCTATCAAAAGCCTCAAGTGAGGAATACAAGTGACATGAGGACTCTCATAGTTGAGGGTTCCGACCGTTTCGATAGCCACACCAAGTCATTGGTCTTATCCACTCCAACGATCATATTATTTAAGGGCATTAGTGTCAAATCATGTCGGGATGCTCCCAGACTATAAATAGCCACCCCACAACCATTAGCTAGTTGGCTGCTCCATTAAAAACTGACACTTGTCATAAGAGCAACCCAATTGCTCAGAGTCTTTGAGAGTAATTCATCAGTGAGGAAATACACCATACACCGAAACCACAAACCAAACCTAGTGATTGAGCATCACTAAAGAAGTTGTTCCTGTGTGGGGCTGAAGCCTTTTACCTTTGAGGACTGTGCATCCTCCAGACGATTAGGCGTCATGGTCTAGAGCTTTCTAGCAGTCAATTGTGGATCGCCGGGTGACCAAGTTTGTGAGGGTTTGGAAGTCTGCCCTGAAGACTTACCACGAGTGTTGGGCGAGGACTGTGTGTTCTTAGCCCAAGGAGAACACGGTAGGGACTGTGTGTCCTTTGGGTTCAATACCAAGCCGCTCCAAACCAGATGTACGACTGTCACAGCGGTTGGAACTGGGTCATCGACGAGTGTCTTCACTGAGAAACGGGTTCTAAATTCCTCAACTCCTTACTTTCCTCGTATTATGTGTTGATGACTTTCACTGCTACTGTTTGAAGAATTTGCTGAAGGCTTTGTCTAAATTTCCTCAACCCCAAATTCTTCACGTTAGTTAATCCTCATCTGTATTCTGCATGCCTGCTCACAGTGCAATCTGTTTTCACATTCCTCACTCCAAAAAACTGTTGTAGTGAAACTTTGCACTTCTGATCCGTTACTATTTCCGCTGTAAGTTTGTCATGAGTGAGGAATTTCCTCAAAAGGAATTTCCTCAGTGATGAAATTCTAAAAATCTCCTATTCACCCCCCTGTAGTCGATATAACGCACTTTCACCAACAATGCGGCAGAATATAAAGCTTTTCTCCATGGGCTTAGAATCGCCAAAGAGATGAACCTCAGTCGAGTCAGATGCTGGGGCGACACAGACCTGGTGACATAACAAGTCTCTCGCACATGGGATTCCAGAGATCCCCTGATGGCAGCTTATAGACGTGTCGTATCAGACGTGGCGGGTCATTTTCATGGTTATCAGGTTGATCATATTGATCGTCGACTCAACAAGGCGGCTGACGCTCTTTCACGACTGGGCTCACATCGTAAGCCGGTTCCCCCTAATGTCTTTTTGGATGTATTGCATAACCCGTTAGTAAAATTGCCTTCGGAGAAGGACTTAGCGGTTCCTGACCCTGAGTGTCACACCCTGTTTTTCATCACAAGTATTTTATGTTGCAAAAATCAGAGCTTGTAAAAACTTTTTCAAATAATGTTGTGAGTCCAGTGTAAACCCTTGTTTGAGTATATGCTTGCTTGTTTGATGACTCAAACCCATGAAAAACTTATTATTTTGCTCTCTTCAAAAACCCTTTTTCCTTTATAACAAGATCACCTTCATCATGTTGGGATACACTATTAGCTCATGAAGCCAAGTGGCACTTCCAACCAAAGTTTGTGATCTGATCCAAAATATTATTTTCAATCATTAAAAATATTAATTGGTGATTTAAAATATTATTTTCCTATTTTATAACTATGTCTGTTTCTAAGGCTAGTAATGATATTCCCACAAGGAAAATTGCTTTCCTGCCTTAGAAAATTCTGAGTAAATTCATGGAAGCTCAGAAGGACATATATTTTCCATATATGAGATTTTCAACCCTATTTTATATTAATATTATTTGAGTAAAACCCTGAAAACCATTTCTGTTTGTTTTAGCTTTTTGAGATGTTTCCAAAGGAAATTATCTCAGTAAATTCCCATAAAATTACAGGAGCCCTCCCAAGCCATATTAGGTGCTCACCTAAAATCTCACCTTGATCCAAGGTGGGGAAGTGCACCTAATGAGCCCAAAACCCTCTCTGTCCAGATAAGAGTTGGAACAACTCTACATTGCAAAGTTTCTTCAATGGAGCTGAAACTTTGCAGAGGTGTTTGACACCCCAAATGAGGACTCCACAGCAAAGATGGGATTTGTGAGACTCTGTTTGACCACACTTCCTTTGTAAAGGACAGTACTGGTCATTTTGAGGCATTTTCATGTTTACAAAGCTAAACTTGTTCAATGGAGCTCAAATTTGGTGAAACCCCATGTTTTTACCCCAAGACCAAACCTGTTAAGTTTCATTTCCAGTGGTGGAGTGGAAACACCCCAAGTCACTGTCGAACACCTACTGAGAGGAAGGTAAAAACCCTCCGAGCCACTGTTTTACCCAATGGAAAGGCCCCAAACTTGGTGGGTTAGAGCCCCAGAACACCCTGAGCACCCAGTCAATCAGCCCCTCCCCAACTCCAAGCACAAGTGACAAGAACTCCAATTTGAGCCGCAGGGCAGTACTGGCAACACTAGTGTTCCTTGCTCCCTTGACCAGCTCGAGCTCCCACTAAACCACAACAGCTAGGCACACTCCCAGCAACACTCAGGATATGGAGGACACGTCCCAAGTGCCCCAGAGCGAGCCAGCATGCCGTGGCATGCAAAAACTGCGCTCTGGGCGTGCTGCACAGAGCCTCCAGCAAGAGGACGACGCCCCGGCCGGTCCCAACCTCCCCAGTTATGTCCAAACGCTCCACCGACAACCATTCAGTGCAAAGCTACCCCCAGGGACACTCTCCCCTCGCGCAAGAGCTCAGGCGACGCGTGCCCGTGCGCGCCCGAGCATGCACGGTCGCTGCGGCTCGACCCACTCGCTTTCCCTCTGCGGCCGATGCACCAGGAGGTCCTAAACCACGCCCCGAACCCGTGGTTTCTTGGCCAGCACCTCACTGTGCTCGCACGCGCGCCACGGTGAGTCACCGGCGCGCCCGAGTCAGGTGACCATCGCTGGCCTATAAATAGGTCCCCCCGGCACCCCAACACCCTCCAAGCAGCTCCAGCACAACCAGTAGAGACCCCCTAGCCACCCAATCGAGCTCGCAGAGCCCCGGTGCTCGAGATCGACCAAGGCCCCTCCACCTCGGAGCTCCGGTCGATCTCCGGCTAAACGTCGGCTCCTGCGCTGCCCGACCTCCCATTACACTCCCCTTGACGCCAGGACCATTTCCCCCAACTTCCCCGAGCGAATCCGTGCCCCTAGCCACTAGTTCAACACCAACCCGAAACCCTTGCGCCACGACCACCTCGTTGCTGGCGACCGAGACCACCTGCGGTGACGTCCCGACCACGAACAGGTAGGCGGAGGCACGAGGGACCCGTTCCCGCTCCTAGATTGGCTTGAGGACAATGGCAGCCTCGTCGGCGTCCATCTCCACCTCTCTGGCTGGAGGTAGGAGAAGGACCCGACAGGTGGAGCCCACCTGTCGGTGTCCTGGGGTAGCCAGCGCGCGCAGCCGCTGACGTTGACCCCAGGGGCCCACAGGTCAGGTTTGAACCTGGCCCGCGCGCGCCTGGTGGCCAGGCCTGCTGGCTGGGCCGGCTGGATCTGTTCCCCCTGGCCTTTTCCTTTTATTTTACTTAAATGATTTTTATAATAATATTTAGCTAGTAGAAAAATATGATTCGTCCACCAGTAATTTTCTAAAAATGTGTAGTAATTGATTCTGTAGTGTTTGACATTTATCAAAAACAGAAACTATTTTGGCATAATAAAATGATATTAAAAAGCACTTGTTTGCTTCTGTTTGCTTTTAAATAAATATGCTTAGCTAATAAAAACTATAGAAACATTTTCCGAAATGATAAACTAAATTTATTCAAACTTTGCAACATTTTTTAAAGCACTTTGTGATCTGTTTTGGTGTGAGCTATTATTTATTTATTCTTTTCTCGACGGTAGAATTACCGAGTGACGGAGGATCCGGAGCGGAAGACCTCGAAGACCCCGGATACCTAGCTGACCTAGGCAAGCAGCCCTTTTGCCATGACTTAAGCATATGAAATGATGCACGCTAGTATAGCAAGTACTTTCATTGCATGAGATCACAGTGCCGGTTCATCATTGATGTGATGGTACCGAAGACTTCATCGAAGCACTTGCATGATAGTAATGATATTCACATGGCTCCTCGGAGCACAAACATGATGAGCTGACCCTACTGTCTATGAGGATCATGCTACTGTCATGTTGATTAGTAAAGTTATAAGATCATTGCACCAAGCTTGACCCTACCCCGTGAGGGTCATGTTATTACCATGTCGACAAGTGATGATAGCGCATATATCATGAACATGATGATGATTTAAATAAAGAGTTTATGAAAACC
Organism: Hordeum vulgare subsp. vulgare; assembly: GCF_904849725.1. Taxonomy (NCBI): domain Eukaryota; kingdom Viridiplantae; phylum Streptophyta; class Magnoliopsida; order Poales; family Poaceae; genus Hordeum; species Hordeum vulgare. The sequence goes on along the minus strand of NC_058518.1, from coordinate 139,441,468 downwards.
CCGTCGGGTGCCACTAATGCCCGAGGGTGATGATGAGTTGGTGATCACTTTTGGTGAAGTGATGCACCGGTTTCGGAAATGGGATTAGATTTATGATGTGTCGACCGTCCCAACCTTATCAGTACGACCACGATACCCCTTTATGGGACGGGGCTTTGTTGATTACTCTGGTCGGTACTAGCAAAGAGCCACATTACTACTGGCGGGAGTGATCGGTGTCACTCTCGTGATGGGGTCGTGCCAGGTAGGACGACTATGCCATTATTCTGAGTTCCAGGCACACCGTTGGTCCCTGCATGGTTGATACAGTCCAGAGTCGGTGCTCGTAAGATGTACAACATGTGGGCTGGGTACCAATCGAGTGGACCTCTTTGTCTAGTATCGTCAGGGGAAAGATGATGATCGGGTACTTACCTCGGATATATGTGATATACCGCGAGTCGTGGATGACACGGAAGTTTCCCATTTCTCGTGGGTCGAGCATACTACCTCTGCAGAGTGTAAACTATTCGAATAGTCGTGTCCACGGTCAAGGATAGTTGGGTGGTGCTGCTTAATCTACGTCCAGCGTTTCCACATAAACCAAGAGTGTGTGTGGTGTTAAAAATGTGTTGTTATGATAATCACAATAATATGATCAAGTTCGGTGACTTGACATATAGGGTAAACCCGGATGGTTTAGCCCTCATTAATACATTGAGATTATGACAAGTCCGATGACTTGGCATATAGGGTGAACCCGGTGTGTTCAACCCTTAACAGATATGTTGATATTTGTAACCTGTTCTTAAAGAATAATTCTTTAACTTGTTGCATATACCTGATCATTCCACCAAATTGCATTCCACTAAGGATGCATGTTACTGTTATTCTTCACTATAAATGTTCATATCATGGGCTGTTTGCGAGTACATTGAAAGTACTCATTGGCTTGCCACTGGTTATATTATTGACCAGACATGGAAGGACCGGAGTTTGGCGACGAGTACGTCGTCGGAGATGAACCTGCGATCTAGGACGCTTCCAAGTCATAATGCCTGTCGGTGTAGGCTTGATGGCATGGGCACCGCTTAGCCCTTACGAGTTTCCGCTACTCGATGTATCCGTTTAATGTGGCCTTAGGCCTCGCTCTTGAACCCGACCTTCTGGTCGTTTGATGTAATAATTTCGGTACTTGGATGTAAGACTCTATTATTCAGTATCTGTCTTCAGTGAACATTGATCCTTGGGGTCACTGGCACGGCGAACTCGAGTTGCTAGTCGGGGTCCCCACACTGAGTCTCAACTTGTGGCAGCTCTCCGTGCTACCCCAGATTCGATTGTCCCTTACATGGCGTATCTACCACGAGGCGAGTTACCTACTGATGAGTTGTTGGCTCGCCAAATTATCCGTTGGTGCAAGTTCATGATCATACAAAAAGGCGAGTTACACAAGTGAAGCACTTCTGGAATCTTTCAAAGGTGTGTCTCATCTGAGGAAGGGTGTGCAATTCTCAATGAGATACATGCAGGAGATTTTGGTCATCACGTCGGGTCATGATCTTTGGTGTCTAAAGCCTTTAGGCATGGATTTTACTGGTTGACAGCCCATGCAGATGCTGAGGATATAGTACGCAGATGTGATGGATGCCAAAAATTTGGGCGTCAGATGCATGTGCCGGCTCAGGAATTACGGATGATCCCAATTACATGGCCTTTTGCGGTCTGGGGACTGGACATGGTTCGTCCTTTCAAAATGTCATTTGGTAAGAAGACTCACCTATTGGTGGCAGTTGACAAGTTTACCAAGTGGGTTGAAGCAAAACCAGTTAGCAGTTGTGATGCAGACACGGCCGTCAAGCTCCTCAAAAAGTTGATTTTTTGCTTTGGGTATCCTCATAGTATTATAAGTGATAATGGTACTAATCTATCCAAAGGCGCCATGCAAGAGTTTTGCGCAAGGGAGTACATCCGTCTTGATGTTTCTACAGTTGCACACTCCCAATCTAATGGACAGGCAGAGAGGGCAAATCAAGAAATATTGCAGGGAATCAAGCCCCAGCTTATGGTACCTCTGGAACGTACTCCGGGATGTTGGGTTGAAGAGTTTCCTTTGATTTTATGGAGCACTAGAACCACCGCTAATCGGTCTACTGGTTGCACGCCCTTTTTCTTGGTCTATGGAGCAGAGGCAATGTTACCAAGTTACATCAGACACGACTCGCCACGACTTGCCGCTTATGTGGAACAAGACAACGAGGTGGCGCGTCATGATTCGTTGGACACCATGGAGGAAGAAGGTGACTTGGTCGCGTCATGATTGGCGGTTTATCAACAGGACTTACGATGCTATCATAGCCATCGAGTCAAAAGCCGAGTCTTTCAGGAGGGCGACTTAGCGCTCCGGTTGATTCAGGATCATACCGGTATGCATAAGTTATCCCCTCCGTGGGAAGGACCTTTTGTCGTCAGCAAGACTCTTCACAACGGTTCATACTACCTAGTGGATCTTTGCACAGATAGGCCAACAACAGAGGTTGAGACGACCCAGCCATGGAACATAGCCCACTTACGGCCATACTATACTTAGAGCCACTGGCTCCTTATCTATGTATAGAATTTAATCTTTGTAATCTCTTTTCATATATATAAAGCAATAAAGCCGCCCCCCACGAACTTCGTGGTTTCTTCCGTTTCAGCTTCCTGAAAGCATGAGTCTTTATTGTTTAATAAGTCGTCCAAGCATGGACGCTATCAGCATCAAAGAGCATAAGTCGCCACGTTGCACATATTTCAAAACTGGATGTTGGTACGCCACAGAGGACCAAAGTTTCCACATTGCACGGTTCAAACATGGGCACCCTATATGGTTTTGAGAATTAAGTCGGCTTACTTGGGGGCTACTAGCTCCCAAGTCGTTTTGAAGTAAGAGCGTACACGCTTCTGCAATCCTATGTCCGACTTTTCACTAATCATAGGTCACTTGGGGACTTCTGCTCATTGAGCTCAGCCTGAATACCCTCTTGGCTAGCGAAAAATTAATGCATTACAATGGTTATACTAGACTGTGTCTTTGGCGACTCGCCCTAAGGTACCATGTACTCTTGACGAGTCAATCCACTTTTTCGACCCTGAACTTGCCTTGGTTAAAACATGAAGGGTGCTAGCGGGAGCCGGCACATGGAAAATAGACAAACCATGGGTTCACTGAACCTGCTTCACTGAAGCTTGACTTGCACGTGATCAGCCGGTCTAAACAACTCAGATTGTTGCAAAAGCCTTCCTGGGGTAACACTAGAGTCTTGCAAACTCGTCCTATCCTGTCGTAACTCATTGAGACGATGAACTTTATGACTATCTTTGTGGCATAGCCCAAGGGTTTCATAAAAACTCCATCATAAACCGCCGCGGCTCATTGAGCCGGCTTATTATTTTTCTCTGATAAACAGGGAAATAAGTTTTTCTTCTCAAACATGGCAAAGCATGGGGCAAGGTGATTCACATTAATAAAAGGTGAATACTTTAACACCATCACAAGGTAAAGTTATTGTTTTCAAAATCCTAGACTATTACATGGCTCAGCAGGCCATACCAGGGAACATAACCCGGCCATCAAGGATCAAAGTATTCTCTGCGGGTAATCTTCATATCAGTTTGAATCAAGCTGCCTCGGGGTTATCCTCCCTCGAGCTTTCGCCATCTTCGATCTGTAAGTCGCCCAATTTCCAATTGCAATTGGTCAGGGCGTGGAACTCGTCTTCGTCAGTCAAGATGGTGGACAGATCGACATCAAAGTCGAAAGGATTCTTACGACGCCGCAGAGTCAGGACGGTGATTTCATACGAAGGAGGAGTAACCCGTTTGATGTGCTCATCATAAGCCGCCTGATATTTGCCTAAATCCAGGCCGGCTGCTAGTTGAGTCGCCGCAAAGCGAGATTCTTTTACATAATGGTGGTAGTCCTCTTTAGTGAAATCTGACCCGTCATCTTCACAAAGACCTGGCTCATCTTCACAAAGATGACCCGGCCCTTCGGGGCTACTGATAACCCACAAGTGTAGGGGATTGCAACAGTTTTCGAGGGTAGAGTATTCAACCCAAATTTATTGTTTCGACACAAAGGGAAGCGAAAGAATATTCTCAAGTATTAGCAGCTGAGTTTGTCAGATTCAACCACACCTGAAAGATTAGTGTCTGCAAGCAAAGTATCAGTAGCAAAGTAGTATGACAAGAACGGTGCCAGAAACGGATCTGTTGCCGGCAGACTATTCCTAACTGTTGTATCAATGGCGCTAGTAGGTTGCACATGGAAAGGGAACTATTCTTGCCCGCCAACGGAGACGAAAAAGGATCTTGCGATAGGTAACAACAAAGTAGCAAGGAACAGCAGTAGCAGCAATAGCAGAGGAACAGCGGTAGCAACAGTAGTAGCAAAGTGGCCCAATCCCTTTTGTAGCAAGGGGCAAGCCTGGACAAAGTAATGTAGCTAGGACCATTAGTAAAAGACTCGTAGGCAGTGGATCGGTGATGGATGAGTATGACGGATGTGATTCATCAGGTAACAGCTATAACACGGAGAGATAAGTAAGTAGCTCCCGTTCATCAATCTAATGTGGGCATGTATTCAGTATGTAGTCATACGTGCTTAGGGAAAAGAACTTGCATGACATCTATTGTCGATCCCTCCTGTGGCAGCGGGGTCCTAATGGAAACTACGGGATATTAAGGTTCTCCTTTTAATAAAGAACCGTACCAATGCATTAACAGTTGGTGAATACATGAAATCATCATACTATGGTCATCTCTCGGAGTGGTTCCGGCTATTGTCACTCCGGGGTTGCCGGGTCATAACACATCGTAGGTGACTACAACTTGCAAGATAGGATGTAAAACACACATATATTGGCGACAACATAATAGGTTCAGATCTGAATTCATGGCACTCGGGCCCTAGTGACAAGCATTAAGCATAGCCAAGTAGTAGCAACATCAATCTAGAACATAGTGGATACTAGGGATCAATCCCCGTCAAAACTAACTCGATTACATGATAGATATCATCCAACTCATCACCGTCCAACAAGCCTATGATGAGATTACTCACGAACGATGAAGAGCATCATGGAATTGTCAATGGAGGAAGGTTGATGATGACGATGGCGACGATTTCCCCTCTCCAGAGCCCGGAACGGACTCCAGATCTGCCCTGTAGATGAAGAACAGGAGGTGGTGGCGCCTCCGTATCATAAAATGCTATGAAACCTTCTTTCTGTTTTTTTTCCGGGCGAGACGGAAGATATAGAGCTGAGTTTGGGGCGGTGGTGCCACGTGGGCCCCACAAGCCCTCACGGCGTGGCCTAGGGGGGTGGCTGCGGCCCAGGGGCTTGTGGCCCACTAGCACGCCCCATTCGGTGGATCTTTGCGCACGTATTTTTCTTTTATTCCAGAAAAATTCTCCGTAAATTTTCAGGACATTCCGAGAACTTTTATTTCTGCACAAAAACAACACCATGGCTATTCTGCTAAAAACAGCATTAGTCCGGGTTAGTTCCATTCAAATCATGCAAATTAGAGTCCAAAACAAGGGCAAAAAAGTTCGGAAAAGTAGATACGACGGAGACGTATCAACTCCCCCAACCTTAAAGCCTTGCTTGTCCTCAAGCAATTCAGTTGACAAACTGAAAGAGACAAAAGAAAAACTTTGATGTACTCTGTTTGATCTTGTTGTTGCAACTATGTCTAACTCATAACCAGAATTTCAGCCAGATCACAAGAAAACCACATAAGCAAATGGCATCTAGGTCTCACGATAAACTCATATCAATGGCATAATCACCTAGCGAGCAAATAATAATAAGCCTCAAATGTCAACACTTCAATCAAAACAACATGAAGCAGTACGAATAGATGGTATCTCGCTAGCTCTTTCTGAGACCGCAAGACATAAATGCAGAGCACCTACAATGACCAAGGGCTGACTAAACATTGTAATTCAAGGCAATGAAGATCCAGTCACAGTCATACTCAAGAGAGTTAAAAGCAAAGCATAAAAATGACAGAGGTGCTCTCTAATTGGTGCTTTTGTAAGAGGAGGATGACTCAAGAGGAACATAAATAGACAGGCCCTTCGTAGAGGGAAGCATTGATTTGCAGAGGTGCCAGAGCTCAAGCTTTGAAAACAGAGATAATAATTTTGGGTGGCATGCTTTCATTGTCAACGCAAAGACTAAGAGTTATCAACATCTTCCACGCTACACATGCTATAGGCTGTTCCCAAACAGGAAAGTAAAGTTTTGACTCCCCCACCACCAATCAATCACACTCCACGGCTAGCCGAATCCTCAGATACCGTCCATACCAACATCAATCATGGGGGGGGGGGGGTTTGCAATTATCTTTTCGATTTGAGCATGGAACTGGGAATTCCAATTACCGTCCCCTTTCTCGTGAACGATAGTGAATAAACACATATCAAGGATAACACGTCTAGCATGGAAGATACCAATAGCCCCCTGTCACCACATGAGCGGTTCAGGCATGCAAAACAGATTATTTCTTGAAGGTTTAGAGAGTGGCACATGCAAATTTACTTGGAACGACAGGTAGATACCGCAGATAGGTAGGAATGGTGGACTCATATGGAACAACTTTGGGTTTATGGAAGTGGATGCACAAGCAGTATTCCCTCTTAGTACAAGTGAAGGCTAGCAAAAGACTGGGAAGCGACCAACTAGAGAGCGACAACGGTCATCAAAATGCATTGAGATTAACTAACATTGAATGCAAGCATGAGTAGGACATAAATCACCATGAACATGAACATCATAGAGGCTATGTTGATTTTTTTTCAACTACATGCGTGAACATGCGCCAAGTCAAGCCACTAGAATCATTCAAAGGAGGATACCAACCTATCATACTACAACACAGTTATCTCAACATTCATGTGGGCATCCAAGACAAACCATTATAAGCACCTAGCTAAGTAAGCATGGCATAAGCAACTATGATCTCTAAGTTGTCATTGCAAACATGTTTCTCTCACAACAAAGCTGAATCAGGTATGTTGAGCTAGTCACATTTACAAAAACAAAATAGTTCGAGTTCATACCAGCTTTTCCAGGCTCAGTCACTTCATCATATATCGTCATTATTGCCTTTCACTTGCACGACCGAACGATGTGAAAAATAATAAGAGTGCTCGTGCATTGGACTAAAGCTAGAATCAGTAGGCAAACACAAAGGAGAAGAAAAGTAATATGGCTCTTTGAAAGCTAAACAGGTGTGCATGCAAGAGCCACTAAACATTGTAACCAATATCTTCTACCTTGACCCAAAGAAAAATAAAACTATCTACATGGGAAGGTCCCCACAAGCAGAACAAGAAAAAGAATTTTTTTTTGGTTTTTCTCAAACTAGACAGGCACACGAAAAGAAAACTAAAAAAAGAAAATAAACTAGCATGGATGATACAGTGGCAAAGTGTGAACACCGGCTAACAAAGTAAAAGCATAAGCAAGAATGTAAAGTCGGTGAGAACACGTACTCCCCCAAGCTTAGGCTTTTGGCCTAAGTTGGTCTACTGCCATGGATGGTCCTGGCGAAACCCAAAATCATAATGGGGGTTATACGGGAGTGCTGCAGCCACTGCCTGAATAGCTGCCTCACGGAGACGAGCAACCTTTGCCTCCCTCTCATACTCCTCTTTCTCTCCTGTGGTTATGTAATATCTCCGTTTTACCTGAAATTCAAAGAAGGCAGGAGCAGGAAGGGTAATATCGAAAACACACTGCCGGTTAGATATCAAACAATATAGGAGGGATTCGTCATCCCTCTCAAGGAACTGGTAGCGTGTCAAAGCGACGCGGTCAAGGAAAGCTATATGGAGCGGGGGATCTCCTTCGCGGATGGGTACTCCAAGAAAATTTGCTATGCGAGTGGCATAGATTCCACCAAAGAAATCCCCTTCAATAGCATTCTTATTCAGCCTCCTTCCTATAATAGCTCCCATGTTGAAGCTTTTGTCACCCGTCATTGCGCTCTTAAGGATACTAAGGCCGGGTGCGCAGAGGTGACAATGTTCAATCTTGCCATTAATGCATCTGCCTATGAAGAGGGCAAAGTAATGCAAGGCAGGAAAATGAATACTCCCCATGGTAGCTTGCGTAATATCTCTAGTTTCTCCAACAGTAATACCAGAGCAAAAATCTCTAACCGAAGATTTAGGAGGATCATTGAGACTACCCCAGATAGGTATTTTGCAAATTCTATTGAAATCCTCTAAATCCATGGTATACGATTTATCATAGAGATCAAACAGTACCGATGTCTCACGGCCAGCTGAAAATTTGAATCTACGAACAAAAGAGGCAGTGAGAGCAACATATTGTTCACATTTATCGAGATGAATTCTTCGAGTGCGACATTGTGAACAAGTGCATCAAACTCATCTTTGAAACCTGCCTCAATCATAAATTCATCAGAAGGCCATTCACCTGGTTATACCTGCGCGTCCCTTGGTTGGTAAGGATCAGGCTCCCGAATCGCAAGACGGGGACCTCTCTTGCTTGAGAAACCACCATGAAAGTTTCTCCTGAACATCTTCCTTTTCTGAAATTTTCAGTGACCCAAAGGAAAAGTGAACAAGGCTCAACTAAACTCGTAGCAACTACTCCAACCAGTGCCTAGAGGCCATAATACGCATCAAAACTACTTCGGACTAGGTAGAATTAGCATGCAAAGCTCAAGAACATGGTCACCAAGGCAGCAAAAATACGCGGAGTATAAGGCACTAGAGCAAAAACTAATTGGACCAATGGAGGAGTCACTTACCAAGGAGTAATTTCCCCAAAACAGTTCACAGAACGGTGATTTGAGCAAAGAGATCGAAAATCCTAGCAAGAGGAGCAAGAACACGGAATTTGAGCTGTGAAATGATTTTTTTCTGGAGGTAGGAAAACCAGATGAGAGAAGGAATGAGTGGAAGGGGTGCCTATGGGCCCCACAAGCCTGGGTGGCGCGGCCACGGGGGTGCCCGCGCCCCAAGGGCTTGTGACCCACCGGTGTGGCCCACAGACAAGATCTTTGTCTCAGAATTTTTAAAAAATTCCAGAAAAAATCATACTTGAATTTTAGGACGTTCGGAGAACTTTTATTTTCGGGGTACTTTTCTACCGGATGCTAAAACAGAAAAGAGGGAAAACTAAACTAAACCTATCATTTTTCTTCTAAGCAACCTAAGGTGAAAGCTTGGAACAGAGGTTTGTGACTCCTCGATTCATCCATCTCATGGTCATCGAAAGAAATATGTCAGTGAGGTTGATCAAGTCTCCTCGACAAACCTTTTCGAATCGCAAAAGAGAATGGAGAATTTTTGAATAGTCACTAGGTCACCTCAATGGGGATGTGTATCTCCCCAACAAGCAAATCATACTTCATCTTGACACGAGGAATAGGGCATTCAAAGCTCCCAATAAGAATTGATGAAGTTTTTTGATAGCATTGATCCAATGTACTCGATATTGTTTCTTCGGAAAGTGCACCGTATGCTCATTACCATTGACATGGAAAGTGACATTGCCTTTGTTGCGATCTATAACAGCCCCTGCGGTGTTTAAAAAGGGTCTTCCGAGGATGACTGCCATGGCATCGTCCTTGGTAATATCCAAGATAACAAAGTCTGTTAAGATAGTGACGTTAGCAACAACAACAGGCACATCCTCGCAAATGCCAATAGGGAAGTAGTTGATTTGTTGGCCATTTGCAGAGAGATTCCAGTGGGTGTCAATTTATCCAGTTCAAGTCTACGATAAAGAGAGAGAGGCATAACACTAACACCGGCTCCAAGGTCGCGTAACGCAGTTCTAACGTAGTTGCCTTTAATGGAGCAAGGTATAGTGGGCACACTGGGATCACCTAGTTTCTTAGGAGTTCCACCCTTGAAGGTATAATTAGCGAGCATGGTGAAAATCTCAACCTCAGGTATCCTCCTCTTATTAGTCACAATATCCTTCATGTACTTAGCATATGGAGACATTTTGAGCATATCTGTCAAACGCATTTGCAGAAAGACAGGTATAATCATTTCAATGAATCGCTCAAAATCCTCATCATCCTTTTTCTTGGATGGCTTGGGAGGAAAGGGCATGGGTTTCTGAACCCATGGTTCCCTTTTTTTACCATGCTTCCTAGCAGCGAAGTCATTCTTATCGTATCTTCTATTCTTAGGCTGTGGGTTATCAAGATCAACACTAGGTTCAATCTCCACATCCTTATCATTGCTAGGTTGAGCATCATCATGAACATCACTATTGATATTATCATTAGGCTCATGTTCATCGCCAGATTGTGTTTTAGCATCAGACACAGAGACATCGTTTGGACTCTCAGGTGTAGCAGCAACAGTGTTGCTAGCGTGCATGTTCCTATCATCTTTCTTCTTCTTTCTAGGATGACTAGGTGCATCAGTGCTAGCTCCTTGAGAATCTTGATCAATTCTCTTCGGATGACCCTCAGGATACAAAGGTTCCTGAGTCATTCTACTGCCTCTAGTGACGACTCTAACGGAATTGTCATTCAACTCATTGAGCAAGTCATTTTGAGCCTTAAGTACTTGTTCTACTTGAGTAGTAACGTTAGAGGCATGTTTACTCAGAAGCTTAAGATCATTGACATTTCTTTCCACACAAGCACTTAAATGACTAAGCATACGAGCATTCTGTTCCAATTGTCTGCTAACATGATCATTGAAACTTTGTTGTTTGGCAACAAAGTTATCAAATTCATCCATGCATAGGCTAGCAGGTTTATCAAAAGGAATATCACTCTCATCAAACCTACGCAGAGAATTTACTTCTACTACCTGTATCGGGTTATCGAGACCATGGATCTCTTTGGTAGGTGGTAGATTTTTGACATCTTCAGATTTAATGCCTTTCTCTCACATAGATTTCTTTGCTGCTTGCATATCTTCAGGACTGAGGAATAGAATACCTCTTTTCTTTGGAGTTGGCTTAGGAGGTGGTTCGTGAATAGTCCAACCATTGTCATTGCACAAGATGTTATTCATCAGAATCTCAGCTCGTTCTACGGTTCGTTCCATAAAAACACTACCGGCACAACTATCTAGGTGGTCTCTAGAAGCATCGTTAAGTCCATTATAGAAGATATCAAGTATTTCATTCTTTTCAAGAGGGTGATCAGGCAAAGCATTCAGTAGCTAGATAAGCCTCCCCCAAGCTTGTGGGAGACTCTCTTCTTTAGCTTGAGCAAAGTTGTATATTTCCTGCAAGGCAGCTTGCTTCTTATGGGCAGGGAAATATTTTTCAGAGAAGTAGTAGACCATATCCCGGGGGCTACGCACACAACCAGGAGCAAGAGAAGTGAACCAAGTCTTAGCATCATCCTTTAGCGAGAATGGAAATAGCTTGAGCATGTAGTAGTGGCGGATCTTTTCCTCACTAGTGAATAGGGTGGCTATATCGTGCAGATTGGTAAGATGGGCTACAACCGTTTCAGACTCATAACCGTGAAAAGGATCAGATTCGACCAGATTGATTAGCTCAGGGTCGACAGAGAATTCATAATCCTTATGAGTCACATAGATAGGCGAAGTGGCAAACTTTGGGTCGTCTTTCATCCTAGAGTTCAGAGATTTTTCTTTCCACTTGCGTAGTAATTTCTCAACATCATAGCTATCCTTACACGCAAGAAAATCCTCAGCTATCTCTCCCTCCATAACATAACGCGTATCAGGCATAACAGGAAATTCAGGCATAGTAGCAGGTTCAACTTCAATGTAGCGACCCGACTCAAGACGAGTGAAGCCTCTCGTGTTTCCGTACAATCCCAAGATCATGCTGGTACACACTCAGTACATAATGTATATATTCAAGAGTTCAATCACACAGCTTTATTAATCGAAATCTCATAAAGAGTACTTTATTACAATAAAGGATTACAATAAAGTGGCTGAAGGCCATCTCATGAGATATCTAACGAAGACTAGCGGAAGCATCAGGTAGACGAGTCCATCCGACTCCAAGGGCATATCGCTGAGCATAGATCGTAGCCTCACTCTTGGTCGGAAAAGTACTCTGCAACATGATACGTTGCAGCAGTGTAGGTCAGCATATTGAATATGCCGGCAAGTCATCAAAGAGAGGAGTAAAATAATAATCAACTATCTCTACATGCATATTTGGCCGGTGGGGCTAAGTTTTGCATAAAGCCAATTTTATCCTACAACAAGAGGGGTTGGAAGCAAAATATTACTACATTGTTTGTTGTTAACGAGATGGTTCCACCAACCAATTCTCGTACCCGAATAGTTGTTAACACCCACATCATTATTAAGTTGTGTCGAGAGTTCAGGGGAAATTCAATGCCTTCGGCTCAAGTTGTCCATGACCGTGGACACGGCTAATCGATTAGGTTGGGCACTCTACAGAGTTTTGCACACGTTCCCCACAAGATTTGATCGCCTCCGTGTATGTCCTCGCACTTCAGGGTGTTTGAAGACCGGATGATCAAAACATGGTCTTTCAACGGGTCCCTCTGAATCCCTGTCGGTGCCCATCCATTCCTACCGTTCTTCTACATCTGCTAGCACCTCCTGTCCAGAGTCGCCGCGTTGTCCAACCAAGCCAGAGCCCATAATGACTTGTGGCTGTTCAGGTAAGCCTTGAGTCTTGAAGTCTCCGTCCGTCTCTTCGAGCCCGGGTGAAGCTTTCGCAGGATGTCATGGCCGTCCCCAGCATCCCGGGCATCCACTGGTTTCTCCAGGGAGCCGATCAACCGTCCTTCACCCAGAGTTGCATTGCGTCCGAGGTCTTGAAAATCTTGTCTTAACCGGTCTTGATTATTTAATCAACCTCGCATCACTCGTGTTATGCACTCAACCGAAAACCCGTCTACTCAAGCATAGCAAATATAAAATTGTCGTCCCGGGGCCAAGTATCGGGGTTGTTGTGTGCCTACCACATGATACTACAACTTATACTAAAGTTTCCAAGTACGTAGGCAGCATGCAATTGGGCAAAGAAAGGTGAACTACCATGCATCGAAAACATAGGAAAATAACATGATCAAAATGACTTGCCTTGATGATAGTTGTCTTGCTCGAGTGCTTCTAAGTAACACGCTTCGCACTCCGGATGATCTACCGATACAAACACAAAACACACCATAAGCACTTCAATCAAGCAAAAAGAAAAAATAACATCACAAGTAAGGATTTGCGAAAACCTAAGTAAAAGAATTCAACACGCGTCACTATGTTAGAAACTTGTTTCTGTTGAAAACACCAGTAACAGAACTTTAAAATTTTTGAAACTTCTACCACAGTAAGATATAATCACTAGGAAGTAGTAGCAAAAAGAATCAAATCAAAATCATTTTTTAAACTCCTGGAATAGGCAAAACAAGGTTTAAACAAAATCTGATCTAACTTATATTTGAAAATTATATGTTTTTAAAAACTACGGAAAAATTGGAGTCTACTGGAACAAGAATCAATATCATTGGACTTCGGGATCAAAAGTTATGGCCAAAACAAAACAGAAACTTTTCTGTTTTTGCACTTAGACAAAAAAAAGAAACTAACTAGCTAACTACAGGGGGTATACGTGGCGCACTGTGATAGGCTGCGGGGGTGTTTGTTGCAATCGTTAGGAGCAAACGGCCGAGGGCTAACAAAACTACTGGTTAACCGTGTTAAGTGAAAAAAAACCAGCACGGTTTTCTAATCTAAACCAAAGAGGTACCCTAATCTAATCTACTCCATAAGATATGGATCTAAGGGCTAACAAAACAAAAGAAAAAAACAACAGAAAGAGGAGGGAGTTACCGTGGCTAGGGCTGGCAACTGCGGCGAGGGGAGGTGGTCGCCGGCGAGGGGAGGGGCTCCGGGGTGGTTGACGGGACGGGGAGGTGGCGGCGGCGGTCCTTCGGCGAGGGGAGGCGTCGGGCGGAGCGGCGAGTGGCGCCGGGGTGCTGCTCCCAGGGGTGGTTGACGGTGCAGCTTGGGCTGCTGCCGGCGGTAGTGGCGGGACGGGCTCGGGCGGCGGCTCGACGTGGGCGGGGTGGGAACGGAGTGCGGCGGAGCGGGGGAGTATTTATAGGCCGGGGAGGGGACCGGGGAAGGAAGGAGTAGAGGGGATCCGGGGGATCCCGAGTTCTTGGGAAGATCGGCTCGGGCTCGGGCAGGAATTAGGAAGGAGGAGGGAGATGACCGCGGGGTGGGAACGGTCGGCTAGGGGAGGGACCGCATGGCAGTGGGATGAGGGGGCTGGGAAAGGAAAGGGCGGTCGGCACTTAAGGGATTCGGTCCCGGGTTGTGGGGGTGGCGGGCCACAGCTATTTAGCGCTCGGGGCGGTGGCTTCCTAAAAAAAAGGACTTGCCTATTTTATAACTTTTCCGAAACAGAAAAACAAAAGTGAATAAAAGGAAATAAATCAAAATATTTAATATACAGTATTATATACCAAAAAAATCAGAAAAATATCCTCTACCCAAATAACATTTTTCCAAAGCAAAAATAAAAACTTAAAAAAAATGTTTTTTTTCAGAAATTCCTCAAAATGCTTTATTTTCTTTTTGCAAATATTTTTTGCAAATGATCTTTCGATTTCTTGGCTCCAATATTTCACAAATTGCCCGCACTTTGGAGGGTCATTTTCCTCCTCTCTCTCTCTTGCGTGCAAGAGAGTATTTCCCCGGGCATTTCTCGTGCGAGGAAAAATGGAAATGCAAATCAAAAGACGAAAGGATTCAAGTGCTAAATTTATTTCAATCAATATGCATAGATGCTTAGCTACAATGTAAAACATTCTCAATTAGGAAAATTGGGATGTTACATTCAATAGTGTCAGCAGTTTCAGAAGTATCATCACGTCTAGCAGCAACTCTACCAATTTGTGCACTAAGGGCACCTAGTGGCAAAGCAGTATCACGCATAGCATCATCACATAGTATCAAGCATAGCATCATCAGGTATAGTATCAAGCATAGCATCATCAGGCATAGTATCAAGCATAGCATCATGGGCAGCAGAAGTAGCATCATCAAGAACAGGCGACATATCAAGATTTCTAGTAGGAAGCGAAGTCACAAACTTACACAAAACTGAAGGTGAATCAAGTGCAGAGCTATATGGCAGTTCCTTACCTCTCCTCGTAGTGGAAGGCAAGATTTTAGTTCTTGGATCATTTGGATTCCTCATAGTGACCATCAACCGAAAATCCCAAGTGACTCAGAGAATATAGATGTGCTTCCCCGGCAACAGCGCCAGAAAAAGGTCTTGATAACCCACAGGTGTAGGGGATCGCAATAGTTTTCGAGGGTAGAGTATTCAACCCAAATTTATTGATTCGACACAAAGGGAAGCAAAAGAATATTCTCAAGTATTAGCAGCTGAGTTTGTCAGATTCAACCACACCTGAAAGATTAGTGTCTGCAAGCAAAGTATCAGTAGCAAAGTAGTATGATAGCAACGGTGCGAGAAACAGATCTGTTGACGGCAGACTATTCCTAACTATTGTATCAATGGCACCAGTAGGTTGCACGTGGACGTGGAACTATTCTTCCCCACCAACGGAGACAAAAAAGGATCTTGCGACAAGTAACAGCGAAGTAGCAAGGAACAGCAGTAGCAGCAGCAGCAGCAGAGTAACATCAGTAGCAACAGTAGTAGCAAAGTGGCCCAATCCCTTTTGTAGCAAGGGACAAGCCTAGACAAAGTAACGTAGCAAGGACCAGTAGTAAAAGACTCGTAGGCAGTGGATCGTGATGGATGAGTATGACGGATGTGATTCATCATGTAACAGCTATAACACGGAGAGATAAGTAACTAGCTCCTGTTCGTCAATCTAATGTAGGCATGTATTCCGTATGTAGTCATACGTGCTTAGGGAAAAGAACTTGCATGCCATCTATTGTCCATCCCTCCCGTGGCAGCAGGGTCCTAATGGAAACTACGGGATATTAAGGTTCTCCTTTTAATAAAGAACCGAACCAACGCATTAACACTTGGTGAATACATGAACTCCTCATACTATGGTCATCTCCGGGAGTGGTTCCGGCTATTGTCACTCCGGGGTTGCCGGGTCATCACACATAGAAGGTGACTACTACTTGCAAGATAGGATCTAAAACGCACCTATATTGGCGACAACATAATAGGTTCAGATCTGAAATCATGGCACTCGGGCCATGGTGACAAGCATTAAGCATAGCCAAGTAGTAGCAACATCAATCTAGAACATAGTGGATACTAGGGATCAATCCCCATAAAACTAACTTGATTACATGATAGATCTCATCCAACTCATCACTGTCCAACAAGCCTACGATGAGATTACGCACGAACGATGAAGAGCATCATGGAATTGTCAACGGAGGAAGGTTGATGATGACGATGGCGACGATTTCCCCTCTCCGGAGCCCGGAACGGACTCCAGATCTGCCCTCCCGATGAAGAACAGGAGGTGGCGGCGCCTCCGTATCGTAAAACGCGATGAAACCTTCTCTCTAATTTTTTTCCAGGCGAGACGGAAGATATAGAGCTGAGTTTGGGGGCGGTCGTGCCACGTGGGCCCCACTAGCCGTCACGGCGCGGCCTAGGGGGGTGGCCGCGGCCCAAGGGCTTGTGGCCCACTGGCACGCCCCCTCCAGTGGATCTTTGCGTAGGTATTTTTCTTTTATTCCATAAAAATTCTCTGTAACTTTTTAGGACATTCCGAGAACTTTTATTTCTGCACAAAAACAACACTATGGCAATTCTTCTCAAGACAGCGTTAGTCCGGGTTAGTTCCATTCCAATCATGCAAATTAGAGTCCTAAAGAAGGGCAAAAAAGTTTAGAAAAGTAGATACGATGGAGACGTATGAGCTAGAGGTTGAAGCTTTTGTTTAAATACAACTTAAAGACCCGTCTCATCTTTAAGAAGATGACCCGGCCCTTGGGGGCTACAGGTTAAAGCTTTTGTTCAAATACAAGATAAAGACCCGTCTCGTCTTTAAAAAGATGACCCGACCCTTGGGGGCTACTGATTGAAGATTTTATTCCAAGTTTTCAATTAAATTCCCAGCTCATATTTACAAAGTTCACCCGGACCTTGGGGGCTACACGTTGATACATGGCACAAATGCACGATTCGTCATGGAGGACTCGACCTTTGGATGGCTAATGGGAGGACATGTCAAGAAGATTAAAATAGATCATACCACATGTTTTATCCGGATCATGTTGGCCAAGCTCTTTTCCATCTCATGGCTCGTCTCCAGGCGGCTCACAAAAGGAGAGTACAGTTTTTCAAACTCCAAGCTTTCATAATTGGGAAGCTTCAGCTTGGTGATATCTTTTTCTGCAAATACTTGGGCGTCTTTTCGCATGTGTTTGGTTATAACTGCAGTTGCAGGCTTAGAATAGCTGGTACCAGTAACAACGAATGAATCTGGGTCTTCAGGCACCATAGAAGGACTGGGCGGGTTGATGTTTTCAGTCACTTCCTTTTGAGGGCTTGAAGGGTTGACCCGGATGTCAGGAAAATCATCAAGAATATCGTCACAAATTCCAGCTGGTTCTTCTTGAGCCTCTGGGACGGAGGTACTCGTACCAAACACTTATGCCGCTTTGGGAGCAGAAGACGAGTCGCCGGTTTTCCTCTTCTTTGATTGCGCCATGAGAAACAACGGCACCAATGTTGAGACGGAAACATTGACATCCGAAAGAACATGTTAAGTAAAGGAACTTACCCCTGAAGACGAATCATTGAGGGAGAGTCGACATAGCTCGGTCGCCAGAGGAAGGAGGGGAACCTGTTGGTTAGGATTCAAAGATTGGGTAAATCATGAGAATATCTTGCACAAGAAGAAAAAGATGCTTGCAGTAATGTACCTCGTTCTGTCGTTTGCGACCAGTTGTTTTCTCAGGCAAGCCGGACACTAGGTCCCCGGAGTGGCTTCGAGTGTGACGTTTTGGTGTATAACTCGCCTCATTCAAAAGGAAATTGGGATCCACATAAGCATGTGGGTGAGACATGGGAACTTTCCTATAGATTCGCCTGGCCGGCTTGGGGGGAGAAGAGTTGAGTCGGAAGAAATGAAAATTACCTCGACATCTTCATCCTGGCTCTCAAAGTCATAATCCTACAAACAAAGGTAGCCAAGCATGAGTACAAGTCAGATATAAAACAATAAAGACAAGAGAGTTTTACCTTTAAAGTGTTCTTCGGTGGCCTGAGACTCACCAACAACAGATGACTCTTTTGCTGCGGCTTTGCCTTTGTTATTCTTCTTTCTCTTAGGGGCAGGTTTGGTCATTTTCTTGATGATTGTCTTGGGCCTTCGGGACCAAAAGGCCGAATCCCTCTGATTGACATGATGAAAATCTCATATCAGAAACATGAATGAGTACGTTAAAAAGCTAAAAGGGCGACTTGGATTGTTTACCTGTGGAGCCGGGTTGGAAACGCACAAAGGTTTAAGCCCAATTCTGGAGCAATTCTCAACGGGTTTGCCACTTCGTTTCTTCACAATATCGACAATGTCTTCTTCTTTAAGCCTCACACTGTAAAAGCATTGGGGGTGGTTTAAGTCGCCATTGTATTCACACATCAAGCCGTTCCGGCGGCTTAAGGGCATGATTCTCCACTCCACCCAGCAGTGGATCAGATCAATCCCAGTAAGACCATTAACGATAAGAGCCTTCAGCTTTGCAAAGATAGGGACAAGCGTGGCTTCTTCCTCTTCAATTAGCTTTTCCAGCAACTTGAAGTCCATGGGCAGACGTTCTTCTCTGAAACCTGGTAAAGGGTTCTCAATGGGTGGAGGGGTGTCGCGGCAGTAGAACCAAGTCTTTGCCCAACCTTTGCGATGACTAGGCAATCTAATGCTCGGAAACCCGCAATCACGACGTTGCTGGATATTAACTCCCCCGAGCTCTTGGCAAGGCCCGTTGGCAAATTCAGTCTGGTGGTTCATATAAAAAAACTTCCTGAACAACAGTAAAGTGGGCTCTATTTGCAGATAAGCCTCACATAATACTTGGAACTGACAAAGGTTACTGATGGAGTTTGGCCCCAAGTCTTGGGGATGGAGGTTGAAGAAGTGCAAGGCGTCTCTGAAGAATTTTGAGCCGGGCGGTGTGAAGCCTCACTCAAGGTGATCAGCAAAAATGATTATTTCCCCTTCGGCGGGTTGAGGGGTTGGTTCCCCTAAGGAGGTTCGCCAGCCAATGACCTCCTTGGGCGCAAGATTGCCCACTTTCACAAATTTCTCAAGATAAGTGTCGTTGACTTCTGTTGGCAGCCAGTTACATTTAGAGATGGTACTTATGACTACAAAAAAATAGATTGGCGGGTTGTCAGGACCTACGAAATGATAACTTCCCAGCCAACGGTTGGAAGCATATCTACAAGGGAGTTGTAACTCGCCGTAGCATTGAGGGCGGATTGTGACTCTAAAGGTTTCCTTAAGGATATTCCCAATTCAGGACAAACATGTTTCCAACACCGAGAGATAATTTATGGATCTACGGGTAGTTCTATTGGAGAAAATAATACTAGCCGAAAATTCAGGCGCTAAGAACACAAAACACTGCGTAAATAGTGTGTTCATCTATAGAGCAATGGAGGAAGAATAAAACTTGCTGGGGAGCGCGATGGGACTACCATAGTTTATTGCTACGAGAAAGGGTCTAAAATACCATGCTTAGACGGGTTGATGGTAAGAGGACCTAGCATTCATGGAGTTTTGGTGCTACCCTAAGAGATGTGAGGGTTCAAGATCTAGACCTAATGGAGAAAGGGAACTTACCCGAAGAGCGAAGGCGATGATGGAAGGATGTCGCCGAAGTTCTATGTCGGAGACCGCGCCCCCGAGCAGCCTGAGAAACGGTTGATCCGCAATAGAGGTTCAGCGATGGCGAGGTGGTCGAGACGCGAGCTCGAGGAAGACGACGCAGCCGAAGAGATTGAATGGAGGTAGGTGGAGATGCCCCCCCACTCCCCTGCGGCTATTTAAAGGCCTAGGGCAGGGTTGAAATGGCAGGCGCAGGAGTCAAGGCGACAAATTGAAAACCGAAAATAATGGCGCCTAGATTCTTGGGATAAGAGGATAAAGACGAAAAGATCCGTTGGAAATGATGTCATCAAAATCCCGGGAATAGTGGAGAAGGTGATGTCACCAATAAATGACCTGGCGACTCAAGCAATTTGTAAAAATTGGCGGCTCGTACTTATTGAAGAAAGGACGGAGATAATATGAGTCACCGAAGACAAGCGTAAAGGTTGATTGGTGTGAATGAATTCAAGTCAATCTGGGGCCTAATGTTGGGGATATTACATGTGGTATGACCCGCCCTGTTGGGCCGGGTCAGGAAAGCGGTGACTCATACATACATGGTCAGTGTAAGCCTTGGCCCAGGGCTTGAGGTGCGCTGGGAGATCTTAAATAAAGGGCTGCCAGGGCCCATGAGGTAGATGGCGGTTCAAGATTGATGAAGAAGATAAGTCGCCAAGTTGGTTTCCTGGCTTGGAAAACATGGCGACTTAGAGATATGGAAAGCCACGGTTTGTAACGTGGCTGGGACTTTGTAACCCCTATGGCCTCGACCTATATATAAAGGCGAGTCTCTAGGGCACATAGGCTAAGTTAAAAATCATCAAGAGCTAAGTCAGGCGAGTTACGTGTGGCTCCCCAATAGAGGGCCGACGCATGCCCGTCCCCAGGTTAAGACCAGACGCACGCCAAAGACATGATACAACAATTCCACGCAAAAATGGCTTTATTAATATAATGGAGTATTACATTATTGTTTCTTACAACAATATTACAGAACTCCAAAGCTAACTAAATGGCAGCAAAGGTCTTGAATCAGCGGTCTCAACGTCTCTGGCTGGGCTCCATAACTCGCAAGACTGGCTGGGTTACGATCTAGCACGACGAGTCTTCTCGTGCAACTAGCCACGTGCAACGCCAGGTGAGTACTTTGAATGTACTCGCAAGACAACCAAGTACATAGCATCCAAACAAGCAGATAACAAAGCAAACACTATGCTATATAAGAATTAATCTAAGCATGGCATAGAATCAACCAGAAAACATAAATCAAGCATGGCATGCCATGGATCAAACATGTACTCTACCTAACTAGCATGGCAAAGATCACAAATGAGTGCTTAAATTACTTACTGTTACCGGATACCAGCTTACTCTCTTTTGGTTGTTCCACAACCCTTGATACACTCGTAATCCAACCTGAACGGATCGAAATCACATCCAAATGATATGATCATCTGACCACTCATCATATAGCCTTCTCTTGTCTAACATATTATGTTCCCGACATCCACCGATGTCCACACAAGATGAGTTCTTCCATCATTACTAACACGGATATGGTTGACCATCTACTGAGGTCTGGACGGGTTGTCCAATACCGTGGACTCGGCTATTCGGATAGATTCTTACACTCTGCAGAGGTTGCACACTTTACCCACACTATGGAGCACTGACCTGATGATCCCATTCGGGTGGACCAGTGTTACTCCAACGAAACTTGTCTGACCCGTGACTCTCTCTTCGTACCACCGGCATTCATCCTCTCCTGGAGTTTTTCCCTGGGTGGCCAGGTGTCCTCATGACACCTGCCACTGTCCTGGCCAAACTAAACTGTCCCAAACGGGGACGCCGACATAAACAACTCACTGGCTCACAGGGTTATCACCGCCTACCTGATCAGGGTAGCACGCGTGCATAACCCTCCCTCTTTGGGGGTACCGGTGAAAGAGCACGCAATCAGACCAAATCAAGGCCGTCCCATATCAACAAATGTGGTTGCACGGGTAAGCCTGGACAGGTGACTCAAGATCAACCAACTAGGTTGCATTTGTTAACTCATTCAACTTATCCATCATTGTACCCTTACTTTGACGAGTATAAGTGCTCCATTTGGAGTTTATTTGGACCCTCTAGGAATTGTGCAAGGTGGGGTTCTGGTAATCCAATTTGAATTTGAATTTGACCATTACAGGAAAGTTTTTAGGAAAAACATTTAGGACATAGTTTTGGATAGAGCCTGATTTTAGAAGCATCTAGGACTGTGAAGCATTAATTTTGGAGCTAGGATGATTTTTCTTGGGTTTCTACAAGCCGCTATAAAAACGAAAATGGAAAAGGCTTACCTAGTGGGCCAACCTCGCACTAAGCATAGCATAGTGAAGATTTGACTGCGTCAGCCCAACTACCCGGTTGCACGCACGACGGGGTGACTCGGAGGCGGACTCCCGGGAGTGTGTCTCCCACACGGTAAGGCACAAAGAGGAGGGCACGCCACCACTTAAACGAGGGGGCCCGTCTGCTGGGCTCACTGACTGGTGGGGCCCGCTTGTCGGATCTGTCCCCCACCTGCCGCTTGAGCGGGAAGGAGGCACAAGCGAGACCGAGCGTGCACCAATGCTGCTCCGACGGCACATGACATCTTCGGTCATGCTCAGCACACCGTCGGGATCGCGAGGCCGCGTCGCTTCCATACCTGGGTTGTTGGAAATATACCCTAGAGGCAACAATGAATTAGTTATTATCATATTTCCTTGTTTATTATAATTGTTTATTATCCATGTTATAATTGTATTGATTGGAAACTCAAATACATGTGTGGATACATAGACAACACCGTGTCCCTAGTGAGCCTCAACTAGACTATCTCGTTGGTCAAAGGTGGTTAAGGTTTCCTAACCATAGACATGAGTTGTCATTTTATAATGGGGTCACATCATTTTAAGAATGATGTGATGGACAAGACCCAACCGTAAGCATAGCATCTGATCGTATTAGTTTATTACTACTACTTTATCCATGTCAATGTATCTGTTCCTATAACCATGAGATCATGCAACTCCCCGACACCAAAGGAATGCCTTATGTGTATCAAAAGTCACAACGTAATTGTGTGACTATAAAGATGCTCTACAGTATCTCTAAGGGTGTCTCTGGAGTTGGCATGGATCAAGACTCGGATTCGTCACTCCGTATGACGGAGAGGTATCTTGGGGTCCACTCGGTAATGCAACATCACAATATGCTTGCAATAAATGTGACTAAGGACTTAGTCATGGTATCTTGTATTATGGAACGAGTAAAGAGACTTGTCGGTAACGATATTGAACTACATATGGAGATACTGACGATCGAATCTCGGGCAAGTAAAATACCGGTGGACAAAGGGAACTGCATACGGGATTGATTGAATCCTTGGCATCATGGTTCGACCGACGAAGATCTTGGTGGAATATGTTGGAACCAATATGAGCATTCTGTTCCCGCTATTGGTTATTGACCAGAGAGGTGTCTCGGTCATGTCTACATGATTCTCTAACCCATAGGGTTCGCACACTTAACGTTGAGTGACTCTAGAGTAGTATTGGGATATGTTTGTTGGTGACCAAATGTTGTTTGGAGTCCCGAATGAGATCCAGGATGTGACGAGGAGCTCCGGTATGGTCCGGAGGTAAAGATTTATATATAATAAGTCATATTTTGGCTGCCAAAAAGTTTCGTGTTCTATCGATATTGTACCGGGAAGGTTTCGAAAGGTTCTAGAGGATGCCGAAGGAGTCCGGAAGGGTCCCTCCAGCCCGTGGGACGTGCATGGGCCATAAGGGGCGTCCAAGGGCCCATGTGGCTAGGGGGTAGGAAACCCTAAAGGGAAAGGCACCTAGGAGGTGCCTTGGGGAGGGAGGATGACTCCTCTCTTTTGGTCGCTGCCCCCTCCCTTGGATGAGGGGTTAGGGTAGTGCCCCCTACTTCCCCTTGCCTCCAATAAATAGTGGAGGGGAGGGGAGGGCTGAACACAACAAGTCCTCTCCCTTGAGACAGCCCCTCCCTCCCGTCTCTCATGTTCTTCCTCATTCGCAGTTCCGGAGGCGCTTGGCGAAGCCCTGCTCGCACTGATCCACCACCATCTTCACCATGTTGTCGTGCTGGTCGAAATCCCATCTACTTCTCTTCCCTCGCTTGTTAGATCTAGGAGGAAGAGACGTCATCGAGCTGCACCAGTGCTGAACGTAGAGGTCCTGCCCGTTCAGTGCTAGATCAAGACGGATCACGTTTGGATCGTGAAGACATACGACTACATCAACTGCGTTATATACGCTTCCTCTAAGCGATCTACAAGCGTATGTAGATGCACTCCCCATCTCATAGATGTTGATCTTCAGAGATTGATCTTGGTGAGTATAGGAAAAAGAAATTACCCATGCAGCCTTCCCCAACAGTGGCATCATGAGAAAGGTCAATGCATAGATAACATGCACGAGTAGAGCATAAAAGAGTTTGTGGGAGTGGATGTTCAGATTTCTTACTTCCATAATCCTGGTTTGATTCAGCGATATTGTGGGATGAAGCTCGTCCACGTACGAGACACCGGTTCCATTGACTCACATGCAACTTGTTGCATAAAGATGGTTGGCGGGTGTTTGTCTCTCCCACATTAATTGAATCGGAATCGACAGAGGCAGTCTTTGTAGAATGTTAAATAGCAACTTGAATATCACCGTTGTGGCTTTGCGTAGGTAAGAATGGTTCTTGCTAAATTACCCATAGCAGCCACGTAAACACATGCAACAACAAGTAGAGGACGTCTAACTTGTTTTTGCATGGTATGTTGTGAAAAGATATGGCCAATGACATGATGAGATATATGTGATGTATGAGATGACCATGTTCTGTATAGAATTATCACGACTTGCATGTCAATGAGTATGGCAACCGGCAGGAGCCATAGGGTTGTCTTTAATTATTTGTGCATTTTTTCTTTACTTGATCGCTATGAGTTAGCAATAGTGGTAGAAGCATAGTTGGCGTGACAACCTCAATGGCGGCACAATGATGGAGATCATGGCGTCATGGCGGTGACGATGGAGATCAAGTCGATGCTTTGGAGACGGAGATCAAAAGCACAAGATGATGATAGCCATATCATGTCACTATTATGATTTGCATGTGATGTTAATCCTTTTATGCTTCTTATTTTTCTTAGGACAATGGTAGCATTATAAGATTACCCCCCACTAAAATTTCAAGATAAAATTGTGTTCTCCCCAAGTGTGCACCATTGCGGAGGCTCGTTGTTTCGAAGCACCATGTGATGATTGGGTGTAATAGACTATATGTTCGCATACAACGGGTGTAAGCCAGTTTTGCACATGTAGAACACTTGGGTTAAACTTGACGAGTCTAGCATGTATAGACATGGCCTCGGAACACAGGAGACCGAAAGGTCGAACATGAGTCATATAGTAGATATGATGAACATGGAGATGTTCACCATTGAAACCACCTCATCTCACGTGATGATCGGACTTGGGCTGGTGGATTTGGATCATGTCACACTCGAACAACCTAAGGGATGTTGAGTTGAGTGGGAGTTCTTAAGTAATATGATTAATTGAACTCATTATCATGAACATGGTCTAAGTTGTCTTTACAAAGTATGTTGTAGAACAATAGCTCGCGTTGTAGCTCCCCTGTATTTTTTATGCGTTCCTAGAGAAAACTAAGTTAAAAGATGATAGTAGCAATTATGCGGACTAGGTCCGTAAACTGAGGATTGTCCTCATTGTTGCACAAAAGGATTATGTCCTTAATGTACCGATTGGTGTGCTACCCCCTCCCCCCCAAGCGTCGTCTATGGATGTTGCGAACATCTGACATGCATGTTTTGATGGCTACATGATAGTTCAGTGCATCATGCTTTATGACTTAGAACTGAGGCTCCAAAAACGTTTTGAACATCATGGGATATATGAGATATTCCAAGAGCTGAAAATGCCCATATTGAGAGGTAAGAGACCTCTCACAAGATTTCTTTGCCTCAAAGATGAAGGTGAATAGCTCAATCGATGAGCATGTGCTCACATTGCGTGGGTGCTAGAATCGCTTGAATCAAGTGGGAGTTGATCTTCCAAATAAGATAGTGATTGACATAGTTCTCCAAGTCACTACCACCAAGCTACTGGAGCTTCATGATGAAATACAACATAACAGGGATGGAGATGATGATCCCTCAGCTATTCTCGATGTTTGACACCACGAAGGTAGAAATCAAGAAGGAGCATCAAGTGTTGATTGTTAATAAAACCACTAGTTTCAAGAAGGGTAAGAGCAAGAAGGGAAACTTCGAGGATGACAATCCAGTTGTTTGTATAGTGAAGTAACCCAAGGTTAAACCCAAACCCAAGACTGAGTGCTTTCATTAGGAGGCGAGTGGTAATAGGAAGCGAAACTGCCATGAATACTTGGCAGATAAGAAGGTTGGCAATGTCGACAAACGTATGTATGCTATATGTGTTATTGACATGTGTCTTACTAGTGCTCATTATTTCTCCTGGGTATTTGATATCGGTTAAGTTGCAAATATTAATAACTCGAAACAGGAGGTGCAGAATAAACAAAGACAAGCTAAGGGAGAGGTTTCTATGTGTGTTGGAAGTGTTTCCAAGGTTGATGTGATCACCATCGCATGCTCCATCTACCTTCAGGATTAGTGGTAAACCTACATAAATGTTATTTGGTGTCTGCATTGAGCATGAACATTATATTGATTTTGTTTATTGTGAGACGATTATTCATGTAAGTTAGAGAATAATGGGTTATTCTGTTTACGTGAATAATATCTTTCATGATTATGCATGCAATGTGTATTGTTTATTGCATCTCGATCATAGTGATACATATGTTCATAGTATTTATGCCAAAAGATACAAAGTTAGTAATTATAGCAACACTTACTTATGGCACTACCGCTTAGGTCATATTGGTATAAAATGCATGAAGAAACTCCATGTTGATGGATCTTTGGACTCACTCGATTTTGAATCATTTGAGACATGTGAACCGTGCCTATTTGTGTAAAACGCATGAAGAAACTCCATGGTGATGGATCTGTTGTTCTCGCTAGATTTTGAATCGCTTGAGACATGCAAACCATACCGCGTGGGCAAGATGACTGAAGGCCTCTTTTTCTAGTGAGATGGAACGGGCAAGTGCCTTATTGGAAATAATACATTTTGATGTATGCGGTCCAATGAGTGTTGAAGCACACACTGGATATCGTTATGTTCTTACTCCACAAAGGATTTTAGTAGATGCGGGAATATTTACTTGATGAATCACAAGTCTGAAATGTTGAAACGTTCAAGGAATTATAGAGTGAAGTTCAAGATCATCGTGACAAGAGGATGAAATATCTACGATGTGATCATAGAGGTGAATATCTGTGTTATGAGTTTGGTATATATTTAAGACAATTTGGAAATTGTTTCACAACTCATGCCATCTGGAACACCATAGTGTGATGGCATGTCCGAACATTGTAGTCGTTCCCTATTGGATATGGTGCGTACTATGATGTCTCTTACCGATTTTCCACTATCCTTTTGGGGCTATGCATTATAGACAACCACATTCACTTCAAATAGGGCACCATATAATTCCGTTGACATGAAACCATATGAACTATGGTTTGGCAAGAAACCTAAGTTGTCGTTTCTTAAAGTTTGGGGTTGCGATGCTTATGTCAAAAGGCTTCAGGCTGATAAGCTCGAATCCAAAGCGGATAAATGCATCTTCATAGGATACCCAAAGGAAACAGTATGGGATACCTCCTCTCTCATATCCGAAGGCAAAGTGTTTTCTTCCTAAGAATAGGTCATTTCTTGAGAAAGAGTTTCTCTTGAAATAATTGAGTGGGAGGTTGGTGGAACTTGATGAGGTTATTGTACCATCAATTCAACCAGAGAGTAGCAGGATGCATGAAGATGTTCCAATGGGGCCAACACAAGTTGAAGAGAAAGCTAATGATGGTGATCATAAAGCTTCAGATCAAGTTACTACCAACCTCGTAGGTTGACAAGGACACGTACTGATCCAGAGTAATACATTAATCCTCTCTTGGAGGTCATGTTGTTGGACAACAATGAACCTAGGAGCTATGGAGAAGCAATGGTGGTCCCGGATTCCGACAAATGGCTGGAGGCCATGAAATCCGAGAAAGGATTGATGTATGAAAACAAAGTGTGGACTTTGGAAGAACTACTTGATGGTCGTAAGGCTATTAAGTACAAATGGATCTTTAAAAGGAAGACAGATGATGATGGTAAATGTCACCATTTAGAAAACTCGACTTATCGCAAAGAGGTTTTTGACAAGTTCAAGGAGTTGACTACAATGAGACTTTGTCACTCATAGCGATGCTAAAGTCTATTGGAATTATGTTAGCATATGTCGCATTTTTCGATTATGAAGTCTGGCAGATGAATGTGAAAATATTGTTTCCTTGACGGTTTCCTTGAGGAAAGGTTGTATGTGATACAACCAGAAGGTTTTGTTGATCCTAAGGATGCTAGAAGTCATGTGTGCTCCAGTGATCCATTTATGGACTAGTGCAAGCATTTCAGAGTTGGAATAAGCCATGTGATGAGTGATTAAGGCTTTTTGTTTATACAGGGTTATGAAGAAACTTGTATTTTCAAGAAAATGAGTGGGAGCACTATAGTTTGATAAGTATATGTGGTTGACATATTGTTGGTCAAAAATGATGTAGAATTTATGGAAAGCATAAAGGATTGTGTGAAAGGATTTTTTCAAAGGAAAACATGGATTAAGCTACTTAAAACATTGGGCATCAAGATCTATAGAGATAGATCAAGAAGCTTGATAAAACTTTCAATGAATACATACCTTGACAAGATTTTGAAGGAGTTAAAATGGATCAGTCAAAGAAGGAGTTCTTGCCTGTATTGTAAGGTGTGAGTTTGAGTAAGACTGAAAGCCCAACCACGACAGAAGAAAGAGAAAGGATGAAGGTCGTCCCCTATGCGTTAGCTGTAGGCTCTATAGTATGCCATGTTGTTTACCGCACCTGATGTGTGCCTTGCCATGAGTCTGTCAAGGGGTACAAGAGTGATCCACGAGTGGATAACTCGACAACGGTAAAAATTATCCATATAAACTAGAGGACTAAGGAAATGTTTCTTGATTATGGATGTGATAAAATAGTTCATCAGAAAGGGTTACATCAATGCAAGCTTTGACACCAATCCGGATAACTTTGAGTAGCAAACCGGATTCGTATAGTGGAGAAATCATTTGGAATAGTTCCAAGTGAAGCATGGTAGGAGCATCTATAGTATGACATCGAGATTTTTAAAGAACACATGGATCTAAATGCTACACCCTTTCACTAAAACCTCTCTCACAAGAAAAACATGATCAAACCCCAGAACTTATTGGGTGTTAATCACATGGTGATGTGAACTAGACTATTGACTCTAGTGCAAGTGGGAGACTATTGAAAATGTGCCCTAAAGGAAATAATAAATTAGTTATTATCATATTTCCTTGTTCATGATAATCATTTATTATCCATGTTATAATTGTATTGATTGGAAACTCAAATGCATGTGCGGATAGATAGACAACACCGTGTCCCTCGTGAGCCTCTACTAGACTAGCTCGTTGATCAAAGATGGTTAAGGTTTCCCAACGATAGACATGAGTTTTCATTTTATAACAAGGTCACATCATTTGGAGAATGATGTGATGGACAAGACCCAACCTTAAGCGTAACATCTAATCGTATTAGTCTATTGCTACTTCTTTATACATGTCAATGTATTTTTTCATATAATCATGAGATCATTCAACCCCCTGACACGGGAGGAACGCCTTGTGTGTATCAAACGTCACAACGTAACTGTGTGACTATAAAGGTGCTCTACAGGTATATCCGAGGGTGTGTGTGGAGTTGGAATGGATCAAGACTGGGATTTGTCACTCCGTATGACGAAGAGGTATCTCAGGGCCCACTCGGTAATGAAACATACCAATAAGCTTGCAAGCAATGTGGCTAAGAAGTTAGTGACGTGATCTTGTATTACAGGATGAGTAAAGAGACTTTCCGGTAACGATGTTGAACTAGGTATGGAGATACCGATGATCGAAACTCGGGAAAGTAACATGCCGCTGGACAAGGGAACTACATACGGGATTGACTGAATCCTTGGCATCGTGGTTCGACCGATGAAGATCTTCATGGAATATGTAGGAACCAACATGGGCATCCAGGTCATGCTATTGGTTATCGACCGTAGAGGTGTCTCGGTCATGTCTACGTGATTCTCGGATCTGTAGGGTCCGCATGCTTAATGTTTAGTGACGCTAGAGTAGTATTGGAAAATGTACGTTGGTGATCTAATGTTGTTTGGATTCCCTGATGAGATCCCAGACGTCATGTGGAGATCCGGAATGGTCCAAAGGTAAATATTTATATATGGGAAGTCATATTTTGGCTACCGGAATTTTCGGGTTTTATCGGTATTGTACCAGGAAGGTTTTGAAAGGTTCCAAAAGGTTCCACAGGATTCCGGAGGTGTCCGGAAGGGTCCCTCCAGCCCCTGGGACGTGCATGCGCCATAAGGGTGCGTCCAAGCCTTCTTGGGTTAGCCCCCAAGGGGCCATGCGGCTAGGGGTAGGAAATCCTAAAGGGGAAGGCACCTAGGAGGTGCCTTGGGAGGGAGGACTCCTCTCTCTTGGCCGCTGCCCCCTCCCTTGGATGAGGGGTTAGGACTGCGTCCCCCTACTGCCCCTTGCCTCCAATAAATAGTGGAGAGGAGGGGAGGGCTGAACACAACAAGTCCTCTCCCGTCTCTCCCGTTCTTCCTCGTTCGCGGTTCCGGAGGCGCTTGGCGAAGCCCTGCTCGCACTGATCCACCACCATATCCACCATGGTGTCGTTCTGGTCGAGATCCCATCTACTTCTCCGCCCTCACTTGCTAGATCAAGGAGGAAGATATGTCATCGAGCTGCACGTGTGCTGAACGCGGAGGTCCTGCCTGTTTGGTGCTAGATCAGGATGGATCTCAGCTGGATCGTTAAGATGTATGACTACATCAACCGCGTTATATACACTTCCTCTTAGTGATCTAGAAGTGTATGTAGATGCACTCCCCCTCTCTTAGATGTTTACCTCCATAGATTGATCTTTGTGAGCGTAGTAATTTTTTTGTTTCCCATGTGATGTTCCGCGACATGGGCTTGGCACGCGTAGGGGAGGGCCGCCGAAGTGCCGACGTTGATGGACTCAAAGAGGATGTCGTCCTTTAGTGGCATCGGGCATACGACACCTCGGGAGGAAAAGAAGGTGCTGGTGAGGCTTGGCAGTGACGAGGAAAGCACCCCGGTGTTGCTTGATGGAGGGAAGGGGCTCGGGGGAGCCCAAATTTGAGGGAAGGCCACGACGGCAATGTAGGCCGCAGGAGGAGGAGGAGGGGGCGGGAGGATGATTTGGTAGTCCTAGGGTGTTTGCGGGAGGGTGGTAGAGCCAAGGGAGGGCAAAGGGGATCCTGGAGCTAGCTTATATGGCTGGGAGCGTGGTTCACCGTGGACGGTGTCCAAGACCTTGACACCGACGCAAATAGGGGGCAAGGGGGAGCTCTGGGGCATGTCTAACGACTTCGTGGGCACGACCCACATCGAGGGAGATGGAAAGGAGAGATGGGGGCATCGACATGAGCTTGCGCGTGCAAGGCCAACCACTGGTCGGGCAGAGTGGTGCTGGGCTTGCACGGTAGAGCGACGGAGGGGCAACGAAGGAGGGGGCCGACATGATATCGTGTTGAGGACGTTGAGGCGACCTCGAAGGACACAATCCAACTGGCCAAAGCCATCTGATGGTTTGGAATGGGTGCCTCTATAGTGTCGGAGCACACTGTAGCAGGCTCTAGAGCACCCATATTGCATGCCACTCTATGATGTTGTGTTGTGGGCATCTCCCATCTTGTCCACTAGACCTAGTAGGGAGTAAACAAAGGGGAGATGCCCTTGGATGCCCTTGGGAATTCCTTAGCAGACAAGAAAAACTAAGAGGGAGAGAAAAGGGTCTTGCCCAAGGGTGTAAAAGTGGGTTTCAACCCACTCCATGATTGAGTTGGGGCTTGGCTGTTGTCTCTCGGGGTGATGTGGGTCTTGGTGAAGTTGTGGTAAAAGTTTGGAGCCAAGGAGAATACTTTTGGGGGCTCAATCATTGCACTTTGGATCCCACTAGAAGGTGTTTGATCCGTGTTTGGGCAAGCAAAAGGATTCCCCTTCCTATGAAACTTAACAGGAGTGAAACCTCGGTAGAAATGAACTTGCTAACCAGATTTGGGATTTAAGGATGAAAGTTTCCAATGTAAACTCTGTAAACCCTAGAAGTGGGCAGAAATGGCTTTCTCTAGATCTATTCATGCATATTAATTTCCCCTAATGCACCACCTCGTGTGGTGGCATCATTTGATGATCATGGCAAGCCCAAAACGTTTTCGATCAATTGGAGAAACTTGAAAAAACAAATATTCTAAATCCTCGAAATCAACAGAAGTGGTTTTGAGGGAATTTGGGCAAGTGTATCTATTCTCCTTGATGCACCACTTGGTGTGGATGCATTATTAGCGTATTAGAACATGTCCACAAAATCTGAGCACAAATGGAGAGACTTGGCAATGTAAAGTTGCTCAAGTTTGGATATGTACAAAGAGGGTTTTGGAATATTTTGGTGAACCAAAACAATTTGCACTAAGATGAAACTTTGCAAGATCATCAGATATATCATGTGGGATTTGCTAGAATTTTAGTGCATTATTTGAGAATCTTTCTTATAGAAATATTTAAAATACTTGAATTGAATAGAAAGGGTTTTGGAGTGTTTTTTCCAATATTTTGAACAAGCCCGTCTGTTGAAACTCTTATATATGGAAAATATATATCGAGTAAGTTTTCCTAAATTTCCTCAAATATTGTGGAAGCATAAAAATAATTTTGCCCTATAAAAGACCCTATTCTGGCCTCGAAAAAGGTATTTAAATTAAATACAAATTAAATTCTAAAATAATAATTGTGTGGTTTTGGGAAGCCTTTTTGATGATAGGATCCAAATAAAATATTTGGGGCCAAAAAATTTCCCTAATTTGAGTACTTGTAGTACAAACCTCAATTCTAGGGTTTATGAAAGCTTAAATCAAATAATTGTTTTTTCGTAAAAGCTTATGTTGTATAAAATAGCTTTATATACTATACACATGGTATGGTCATTGGGTAAATATTTGGAGCAAGGAGATGAGTCTAGAGAGTAGGAGGAATTTTTGTGATAAAACACAAACAAGCAAGTAAGAAAACAACAATAAAATCCAGCATCCCAAGCACACAAACTTTTTAATTGGTCCAGATTTTTGATCTATGTTGACTTAGGCAAAATAGAGGGTGTGACAGACCTACCCCCCTTACAAGAATCGCGTCCCCTATATTCCTAAGCAAGGCATTGAAAATATAAGAAATTCGGGTCTGAGGTAGTCTTCACGTTCGTGCGTTGCTTTTTCTTTGATGTGAATGCTCGAGTGGATATTGAAGTACTTGATGATACAACTTCGACCGCTTTGCTTGGTTCGTATGAGGGTGGACGAGGTTCTTGAAATATGTTAGGCTTGACCAAAGGTTAAGGGCTTGATGAACATTGTTCAGGAAAGGGCATGTCTTGCTTGTGCATTCCAAACTCGGAGTACGTGGGAAGGTAGGGTGTGTGTGTGTGCTGGTCTTGGGGTTACTCATGGTGGTTAGTGACATCTCGATGTCTCATGTTAGAATAGATGGGTCAAGGTTTTGGTGTAGCTTGGAAAATCATTGACTTCCTTAAGGCAGGTGATCTACCGTCACATGTGGTCTTCTTTCTTAAGAGTGCTGAAGCGTGTCAATGTAGGCTTCTCATTGATATCTTCTTCTTCGGTAGTTGCCCGGGTATGTTCTTCATTTACCTTCAGCCATCTGTCTTCGTCATCCCGGACACACGACTCTGGAGTGTCTTCAGTTGCTTGGTCTTCTAGCCTCTTCGTAGCTACTTGTAAAAAGTCTGGGTTGGGTTTCATACATAAGACAAAGTTTAGAGACTTTATGTTAAAACGGGTCCTACCACCTAGGAGAGTTTTTGAGGGGGGGGTCCTAGATGAGCTGGTTACCCAAAAGTATGGACCATCCATCTAATTCCCCAGGTTTGAGGCTCAACAAGCGGGGTGAACCACCCTTGACAGGGGTTTCACCATGATCTAGTTAGGGTTCACGTCCTTGATTGGACCAAAAAGGGGCTATTTAATTTCTTTCGATGTCCAAAGGCTTCTTCGTGCTTGAACGTCCATGCTTCTTGACTTAGTTGATGTAGCCGATAGAGAAGTGGTAATTGACCTCTATTTCTCCTTGTCCTTCTTCTTCTTCATCGTCGTGGTTTCCCAACCGTAGTGGTTCTTCATCTTGTTTGGTAAGAATGTCTTCTGGTACTTGGAGGAGTTCACTTGTTCAAGGTAAAACCTTACACTTGAGAAAAATGTAAACCAATGCTTTCGCGGCTTATCCAAATAGGACTAAGGTGTTCCTTACTCTTGTGGATAAATAAGTATGTCATCCATGAGGATAACAACGTATTTCGCCAAGCATCACATAAGTACATTACTCATGGGATATGTGAGAGGAGCATGCATTGGTTTTAGATGGTCTCTTGTCCAAGGGTTTGTGGTCCAATCTAATCTAGTTATTTGTGTCCACCTTCCTCATGGACATGATTGGTGGTGATCGAGGTCGAGTATTGGCCATAGTCTAATGACTTAGAGCCAAGACTTGTGGTCATCGCCCGACCATATTATGGCTCGGTAAAGCTTCGGGGTTTCAAGGAGCTTAGGATGTGAGTGAACGTCTATCATCTCATCTTTGAGGACACTTATTGGATGCCAAAAGTCCTACCTATTTCTCCAAATG
This sequence comes from Hordeum vulgare subsp. vulgare, assembly GCF_904849725.1. Classification (NCBI taxonomy): domain Eukaryota; kingdom Viridiplantae; phylum Streptophyta; class Magnoliopsida; order Poales; family Poaceae; genus Hordeum; species Hordeum vulgare. The sequence continues at coordinate 139,406,653 of NC_058518.1, read as the reverse complement.
GAATCATCCAATCTAATCAAAAGTAACATCTCATATAAGTCAACTCCAACATCTCTTACGCTATTCAACTCCAAGGTCCGAGAGAAGGACTAAACCAAAATCTCATAAGTATACCATAACCAACTCACATGTATCCCTATGTAAAAATGCTCGGCAAGCATACAAGCTACTAAGCTTGATTATGATACCACGATTCCGAGTGCTCAAATAAATTATCCAAGGTATAAGGTACTGCATTCCTACGCTAAGAAGGCACGTAATATACCAATCCAAGATCTTGTTCACATCGTGTGAATCCGATCAAGTGGTCCTTGTCGGTGTGAAAACCGGAAGATCTCGGGTAGGGGGTCACGAAATGTGGACCTTAGGTCGATGGGTTGCAAGAGAGAGGGGGGGGGGAATGGTTATGCAGGTTCGGGACCTTGTAAGGAGGTAAAACGCTACGTCCTTCTAGATTATATTGATGTAGATGATTACAAAGTCTACCTCGATACCGTGTATACTAAACGCTAGGTGGAATCTTCCTTTTACATGGATGAGGACCCCTGGTTTATATAGTCATTGGGGGGGGCCTAGGGTTACATGCAACCAACCTAGTCTACTTTTAGTTGGTTGCTCCTGCTGGCTACGCCTATAGGGATTTCCTTGGCAAATATGCAAGGGATTCCCCCGCGGCCTTGGAGCCTTGCGTTGGTGTTCCGTTGAAGAGGAAAGGGTGATGTAGCACAGCGGCGGTAAGTATTTCCCTCAGTTTGAGAACCAAGGTATCAATATAGTAGGAGGATCGCGTCAAGTCACAAGTACCTGCACAAACACAAAGAGCTTGGACCCAACGCTATGAAGGGGTTGTCAATCCCTTATAGATTGTTTGCAAAGTGAGACCTGAAAGCAAAAAGTAAACTTGGGGTGCCTTGGGCATCCCCAAGCTTGAGCTCTTGCCACTATTTATCTCTTTGTCCACAAGAACTTAACCCAAAACTTGAAAACTTCACAACACGAAACATAAACAGAAACTCGGGATAACATTAGTATGAGAAAGCAAAGCACCACTTCCTTAGGTACTGTAGGAAACTTAAATTCTACTTATGTTGATGTTGGGTTACTGTATTTTCAATCTTCCATGTCTAATACCCTCGATACTATCCATAGTTTCATCAAAATAAGCAACCAACTCAACAAAAACAGAATCTGTTAACAACAGATCGGTCTGTAGCAATCTGTATACTTCTTATACTTCTGTTACTTAAAAACTTCTAAAGAATTACGACAGTGTGAATAATTTGCGTAGCAATCAGCATAAAAAAGAATCAACTCAAAAGCTCTCACAAAAAGGAAATGAAAATTCTTTTCGTGAGCATAAAGTTTCTGTCTTTTCCAACATGATCAAACGATCATCCCCAAGACTAATCATAACGGTTTTACCTGGCACAAACGCAAAATAAACTTAAAAAACACAATAATAACAGAATTATGAAAGTGTGGAAAACAAAAAACAGAAATAAAAAAGGATAGATTCGTTGGGTTGCCTCCCAACAAGTGCTATTGTTTAACGCCCTTAGCTACGCATAAGGTGATGGAATCACGTATAGTCATCTTTGGTGCTCAAACCATATGTAACCCTCATCATAGATTCATAAGGCAATCTTATTTTATTTCTAGGAAAGTGCTCCATGCCCTTATTTAAAGGAAATTGAAATCTAATATTCCCTTCCTTCATATCGATCATAACACCAATAGTCCTTAGGAAAGGTCAACCTAGAATAAAGGGAATTGAAGGATTGCAATCTATGTCAAGTACAATGAAATCCACGGGTACATAGTTCTTATTTTCAACAATAAGAACATCATAATCCTCCCCATTGGTTTCTTGACAGTAGAATCCGCAAGATTGAAATTAAGAGAACACTCTTCAATCTCATGAAAACCAAGAATATCACATAACGACTTTGGAATCGCGGAAACACTAGCACCCAAATCACACAAAGCATTGCACTCATAGTTTTTTATCTTGATTTTGATAGTAGGTTCCCACTCATCATGAAGTTTTCTAGGTATAGAGACTTCTAGTTCGAGCTTCGCTTCAAGAGATTTCATCATAACATCTACGATATGCGCGGTAAAGGCTTTGCTTTAGCTATAAGCATGTGGAGAGTTTGCAATGGATTGGATCAAAGAAATGCATTTAAACAAGGAGAAATTATCATAATTGAATTCCTTGAAATCCAAAGTGGGAGTTTCATTACTACCCAAAATTTTGACTTCTTCTACTCCACTCTCCACACCTTCATCATCAAGATAGGTGGACTCCGAATCATTGGGGCGTTTTCAACCAAAGTGGATTCATATCCAGCCCCTCCATAAATAGGTTTGACACGCGAAAACAAAGATTCAAGAGGAGACACACCAAGCACTTTATGATCTTCGTGATTTGCATCACTAGAATGCACCCTTTTAAACCATTCATGTCTAGCGCGAATTTGGGTGGTTCTTTCTTTGCTCTCATTCATGGAGATACGCATAGCTTTCAAAGTTTCATCCAAGTTGACCTTGGGAGGAGCGCATCTATCTTTCGAAGCATCAATATCACAAGCCATCCTATCAACGCTCTTAGCCAAATCATCTATTTTGAGTAGTTTTTCCTCTATGGACGCATTGAAAATCTTTTGAGAGTTGATGAACTCTTTGATATTACTCTCTAGATCAGAGGGTAATTTGTTGTGATTTCCATAAGTGTTGTTGTAGGAATTGCCATAATTGTTAGAGGAGTTACTAGGAAAAGGCCTAGGAACATAGTTTCCTCTAAAAGCATTGTTGTTGCCAAAATTGTTCCTACCAACAAAACTTACGTACAAACTAGCGTTGCTACTCTCAATCAAAGAAAATAGTGGCATGTCATTAGGATCTATGGTAGCGTTTCTACTAGCAACGAAATTCATCAACTCGTCCATCTTAGCACTAAGCGAGTTAATCCCTTCTATAGCGTGTACCTTTTTGCTAGCGGGCGACCTTTCAGTGTGCCACTGAGAGTAGTTGGTCATGATATTGTCTAGGATTTTTGTAGTGTCTCCTAACGTGATTTCCATGAACGTTCCACCTGAGGTAGAGTCCAAGATATTGCGAGAAGCGAAATTCAAGCCAGCGTAAAAGATTTGTATAATCATCCACAAACTCAAGCCATGAGCGGGACAATTTCTAATCATAAGCTTCACCCTCTCCCAAGATTGTTCAACGTGTTCATGATCAAGTTGCTTGAAATTCATGATATCGTTACGTAAGGAGATGATCTTAGTCGGCGGAAAATACTTGGATATGTAAGCATCTTTGCACTTATCCCAAGAATCGATACTATTTTTAGGCAAAGAAGAAAACCAAGTTTTTGCGCGACCTCGCAACGAGAAAGGAAAAGTTTTAACTTAATCACATCATTATCCACATCTCTTTTCGTTTGCATATCACAAAGCTCAATGAAGGTATTGATATGGGATGCGACATCTTCACTAGGAAGGCCAGAGAATTGCTCTTTCATAACAAGATTCAGCAAAGCTGCGTTGATTTCATACGATTTCGCACTAGTGGCGGGAGAAATCGGAGTACTAATAAAATCATTATTATTAGTGCTCGAGAAGTCGCAAAGTTTGGTGTTTTCAGCCATGATGACTTCAACAAGCAAACAAGCACACAAGCAAGCGAGAAAACCAGCAAAGGGAAACGGCAAAGGCAAAAGAAAACGGCGAAGGAGAAAGGCAAATGAAAACGGAAAATGTGAAGTGGGGGAGAGGAAAACGAGAGGCAACTTGCAACAAAAGTAAAGGCAAGAGAAGAGTTTGTGAGACCTACTTGGATAGATCTTGATTTCTCCTCCCCGGCAACGGCGCCAGAAATACTTCTGATGTCAGTTGTGCTTCCCTTGCAACGACGCCAAGAATAGTCGTGTCGACGGCACCAGGAATCCTTCAGCTGCGGCTATGCCTTAGGGGACTTCATAGGCAAGTATGCAAAGGATTTCCCCCATGGCCTTGGAGCCTTGCGTTGGTGTTCCCTCGAAGCGGAAAGGGTGATGTAGCACAGCGGAGGTAAGTATTTCCCTCAGTTTGAGAACCAAGGTATCAATCCGGTGGTGGAGTATCACAAGATCCTGCACAAACACAAAAGCTTGCTCCCAACGCTATGAAGGAGTTGTCAATCCCTTATAGATTGTTTGCCAAGTGAGAACTGAAAGCAACAAAGTAACAAAGCAAAGTAAAAGCGGAGGTGTAAACGATGGATGTGAATAGACCCGGGGGCCGTAGTGTTTACTAGTGGCTTCTCTCATGAAAGCAAGTAGACGGTGGGTGAACAAATTATTGTCGAGCAATTGATAGAACCACGCAAAGTCGTCACGATATCTATGAAATGATTATATCTATATGCATCACATCCAAAACAAGTAGACCGATACTTTCTGCATCTACTACTATTACTCCACACATCGACCGCTATCCAGCATGCATCTAGTGTATTAAGTCCATAAGAATAGAGTAACGCCTTAGGCAAGATGACATGATGTAGAGGGATAATCTCCAACCAGTGATAAAAGCCCCATATTTTTACCCTTGATGGCCACTACTTGATGTGTGTCGTGCTGCCCCTACTGTCACTGGGAAAGGTCACCACATGGTAGAACCCAAACCAAGCATTTCTCCCATTGCAAGAATCATAGATCTAGTTGGTCAAACAAAACCCAAGACTCGGAGAGACTTACAAGGATATCAAATCATGCATATAAGAAATCAGCAAAGACTCAATTATATATCATAGATAATCTGATCACAAATTCACAATTAATCAGATCTCGACAAACACACCACCAAAGAAGATTACATCGGATAGATCTCCATGAAGATCATGGAGAACTTTGTATTGAAGATCCAAGAGAGAGAAGAAGCCATCTAGCTACTAACTACGGACCCGTAGGTCTGAAGTGAACTACTCATGAGTCATTGGAGGGGCGATGATGTTGATCAAGAAGCCCTCCAACTCCAAAGTCCCCTCCGGCAGGGCGCCGGGAAGGGTCTCCAGATGAGATCTCGTGGAAACGGAAGCTTGCGGCGGTGGAAAAGTATTTTCGAGGCTCCCCTGATTTTTTTCTGAATATTTGGGAATAAATAGGCCAAGGATCTAGGTCAGGGGGCGGCCAGGGAGGCCACAAGCCCTGACACCGCCGCCTCCCCCTGGCGGAGTGGGGGCTTGTGGGCTCCCTGGAGCCCATCTGGCTTGGCCCAAAGGCCCCCTAATCTTCTTCTGTTCGGGAAAAAAACATTTCGGGGTTTTTATTTCGTTTGGACTCTGTTCCAAAATCAGATCTGAAAAGAGTCAAAAACACAGAAAAGAGGAACTGGCACATGGCACTGAATTAATAAGTTAGTCCCAAAAATGATATAAAAGGTACATAAAACATCCAAAGAAGACAAGCTAACAGCGTGAAACCATAAAAAATTATAGATACGTTTGAGACGTATGATTCCCATGTTCGATCCAATTCGGAGGTGCCTTCTCGAATAATCCGCAGAGCTTTTGAAAAAGCGTTATAGCTGGAGGTCGAAGAGTCTCTCCCATGAGGAGAGTTCCGAAGTAAAACAACTATCCGGTAAGGTCAAGGTGCTTGCTCATTGCTAGCTAACCATTGTTGATGTAATGGCCATAGTGATTACCCGATACATCGAGACGCTCCAACAACATACACATCCTTGTGGTGTTATAGCGGGACGAGCGATTCCACTCAATCCAGAAGGCTAGGACCGAAAGCCCAGAAAGCCTTAGCGGCCATCCAAGCCGATCTATTCAAAGGGGGAAATGAAGATTTTAAGTGCCCCTTTACCAAGGAAGGCTATTCGGCATACAACCCCGTCGAATACGTAAGTGTGCTAATGTTCAAAGCTTCGGGCGTTCACGCCCTTTATGGTCTCATTTATAACTTCCACCCCTTCCTTTCATCCTTGGAAGCACTCGATCGAGACGGTAAAATGTCTCATGCCTCATCCCGAGGACTATGCCCGTGACGACGATCCTCGGTTTCATGAAGACCTAGAGCTTTCGATCACTTTCGAGGACGGGGTGTTTTACCAGGATGGAGTTGATGAACAGAGTGTAGCCCTTGTAGCAGACAACCCTAGTCCCCTTCCATCTTCCGGTAGTAAGAAAAAAACAAGGGTCCAACGAGGGGCTGCGCCAAGGGGTCGTCGGAGAGCTCGCCAAACTACTCCCCGGACAAGATCGGCCGGGGTTCTGTCAAACAAGGACATAATTCCCAAACAAAGTGTGGCGGGAGAAAACCCATCTACTCCTCCACCAGAAAAAAGGTATACGTAATGACTTATAGTGCTTACAACGATATCTGTCCTTCCATACTTTCATGACCCTTGACCGACCAATGCAGGAGACGTGTGCAACCTTCCCCGCCCCGAGGACGGTGTCGAGGTATTAGGTAGTCAACCAAACCCCGGCGCGTCGATCATCGCCGGAGTACAAAACACGGGTCCGATCCCTGAGTGTTCGGACAGGCTGTGGGTAATGAACTCCGAATATGAGAGTGCCATGAATCATCATCAACGGAAGGAGGCTCTATGTCACCCTATATTTTCTGAACAAGATTTTAATGCTCTTAATTCGGTCGATGCGTACCTTAGAGCCATGCAGCCGGTCTTAAAGAGGTGGTCGGGCAAGTTTGTGCCCACCTGCATGCAATTTATCGACTTTATAATATCCAAACAAAAGTTTGGACCAAGTAGCCCCCGAGCCTTAATTTGGTCGAGACGATGGAATTAAGGGCCAACAACAAGTCCTTTTTCAATCTGCAATCTTTGAAGCAGGAAAAGGAGAGTTTATCCAAAGATCTCCATGAGAGTCAGGCCGATTTAAAGGCTAGTAGGGCCGAGCTGGAAGATGTGAAGAAATTTACTAGAGAAGCCCATGGTAAAGGAGTTGATTTGCAATATGTTGAATTTGCTTAAAATATATATTAATAGCCAAAAAAAATTGCTATAGTAGGTGAATCAATAGGCCAAATGCAAAAAAGATCTGGATGCCTCTCGAGAAGCTCGGCGATATGCCGAATCACAGGTTGAAGCCGGTCAGTGCATATTGAGGTGATGCCATGAAGAAAACAACAATCTCAAGGAAGAGAACAAGAAACAAGCTCAAGCAGTTGAGAGTTTGAAAACTCAATTGGCGCACACTCGACAAGAGAACCATAAATTGAAAGGCGGCATGTTCTGTAACTAGAGCTCTCACTAATTCAACTTTTATTGCGCTGATCATGAAAATTTCTTCCTCCTTTCGATTAGGTATTTTGATTGGGCATCCTGAGGAGGAGGCTACTTACTTTGGGGGGAACCTGTTGAAGGAACTATCTACTGTGCATGAGCGTGCGTGGAAGGCTGTGCGTAGTATGGTCTCAACTTTATGGCTGAACCAATACCCTCCGCAAGGGATGGAAAATCTTGCCGAGAAATTTACAAGAGCCCGCAATCGCTTAGAATTGTGGAAGACCTCGGCCTACCGAGAAGGAGTTAGGGAGGCGTGGGCTATGATGAAGACCCGCTTTACCCGCCTAGATCCCGAGCACATGGCTCGAGTTGGACTAGTGGGACCATATGGGAAGGAGATTCCTTCACATCTCGTGTACGATCAATTGATTCCCACCGCGTGCTTATAGCACGAGGACTATGCATTAGATGCTATAATAGATCAACTATATCAATTACCAAGCGTGTAATCGCCTATAATGATATTTGTATGTTAAGACACTTCCCTCCATATTTTGAAAATTCCGTCTTTAACTGCCCAATGGCTTCTACTTCCCATGTTATAAACTAGGTGGTGTTTCGTATTATGTATCCTGCACACGTAGGAATCAAATTTCTGATAACTAGGCAGTGCGGCCATGTGGTACTAACAGACAAAAGTTATATGGGTGGATTATGTTATATTACAACTAAGCATAAGAAACATCTTCTGGAAAAATAGTTCCTTAATGGGTTCCTTTTCCCGAGGCTGCTACATAGGTTGTAGTCGGTAAGGTTGTTTATCCGCTCAACACGGTCAGCGGTTTGATGATGCAAAATTTGCCGAATAGGTGGGCATCGTCCTAGCCGATCAAGTTGTATCTCAAGAAGCGCTAGCTTTTGGCTTTACCCGTCTGAGATATGTGTCTGCGTGAACCAGACGTATCAATCACAGCGGTGCTCCCTTTACCCTCTAGCCGAATACATCGGGAACATAGAGTGTAACCACATGAGCGAGGCAACCCATCATTGCTAAAATCTTAAGTGCAATTGATGCATACAATGGCAGAGTCAATGTTTTTATTTCAAGATGCATACATGAACAAGTAGGTATGACAAATAATTTGAACAACTTCTATCGGAAGCCCCTAGGTGCTATTTGATTATCCGTGTTATACTTCTATAGGAAGCCCCTAGGTGATATTTGATCATTCCGTTTAACACGGATAATTTGGCCAATGTCCGAGGGTGTTCGGTCAAGCCGAATATGCCTCAAGAATAGCTAACTATCCATATAGGAAAAAATAAAAAACGTGGGTGATACGGGAAAAAGAAAGTGATCAAAAGGGGAGGATGATAGTGGTCTAGCCGTAAAAAAGGCGAAGGCGAGATGCATTCCACGGGTTTGGCTCGACGCGATTGTCTTCGGATCTGCGCACGCGATAAGCTCCTCCTATTAAGATTTCATCAATTATAAAAGGGCCCTCCCACTTAGGGTAAAGTTTATGCTTCTGTTTCTCCGAGAGGCATAGGATGAGTTGTCCCACGTTATATGCCTTTGCTCGGACATCCCTGCTCTGATAGCGTCGAGCTTGTTGTTGATAGAAAGCTGATCGAGCTAGAGTTATGTTGCAGTCGCCTTCCAATGCATCTAAGTCGCCTTGGCGATCTAACTCGGCTTATTTTTCCTTGTACATGCACACCCGAGGTGTGTCGTGTATAATGTCACACACGAGGACTTCCTCGACCCTGTACACCATGAAGAAGGGGGTTTACCCTGTGGATCGATTTGGGGGGTGCGCGAGTGATCGATACAAGAGGTGCCTAAAGGGGGGTGAATAGATTACTTGTCAAGATTAAAATCCTAGCATTTTACCAATTAATGGTTGGCAGATTTTATTGATTCTAACAAGTCTAGTACACCCAACACATGCTAGTCAACAAATATGGCGGCGAAGAAGTAAAGACTTTCCACATGTAGTAAGGAGTAGAGTTTAGGAGATCAAATGCAAAGAGGTTGACACGGCGATTTTTGGCATGGTTCTCATAGGTGGTGCTATCGTATGTCCATGTTAGTGGAAACTTTAACCCACAGAGGGTAACGGCTATGAGAGTCCATGCAGGGCTCCACCCACAAGTGGTCCATGAAGAAGCGGCCTTGTCCATTCCACCACGTCTTTTGTCCACGCAGGACTAGCCTCGCTCACAGTAGATCTTCATAAAGTAGGCGATCTCCTTGTCCTTACAAACATCTTGGTTCAACTCCACAACATGAAGTAGGAGGCTCCCAATCTACACCTAACCAACCTAGGAGACACCACCCTCCAAAAGGTAATAGATGTGGTAGAACGATGAACTCCTTGCTCAATCACTCTCCTCAACACTCAATCACTCAATCACTCTCTCACAAAATAGGCATGGGTAGGGGAGAGTGATTTGGTGGAAATCAACTTGGGGAGTCTAGGAATGGAATCTCTTGATCTCAACACATGAGTAGGTGGCTCTCTCTCAAAAAATGGATCTGGCAATGAAGTGTGGGTTGTGAGTGATTCCTCTACGAATGAGAGGTTAGTGCAGGGGCATATAATGACAGCACCCAAAATGCAACTGTTATACCTAAAGTGACCAACTCGGTGACACCGAAGTCATAAACTCGGTGGTACCGACTTGCACAAAAGGCAGCAACTTTTGAATCTCAATGACACCGATATACACAACTGGTAGAACCGAAAATGTGGCTAATGGTCAGATGAGCCAACTCGGTGACACCGATACCAAAACTTGAAAATTCCGATTTTGTGTACCGAGGAAACACAAGGTTGGTCACCTGAACTCGGTAGCACCAATGCAGAGTCGGTTATACTAAAATGGTAGGTTTAGCTAGTGTTCTATCTGGGTTGAAAATCGGTAGGGACGAATATGAAAACTTGGTGGCACCGATTTTGGATATTTGGCTTTGGACAGAAATGTTATGTGGGAAAATGACTCAGTAATTTTGGTGGCTCACTCTGAGCACTTGAGCAGTCAGTTCATTATAATGCTTCACCTACTTTTAATAGTGTTCGCTTTCCTATGGACTCAAAAGTGATTTCTCACTAATATAAAATGAAGAGTCTTCTTGCTTGATGCTTGAGCCAATCTTATTCCCTTTCATGGGGATTCTCCTCACAAACCTTTATCCAATGCTCTCTATGGACTAAACCTGAAATATACTTCCTCCGTTCCTAAATATAAGTCTTTCTAGAGATTCCACTAGTAAACTACATACGGATGTATGTAGACATACTTTAGAGTGTAGACTCACTCATTTTGCTTCGTATGTAGACTTCTAGTGAAATCTCTTAAAAGACTTATATTTAGGAATGGAGGGAGTACTAGGTAAAAGTGTTAGTCAAAGAGACAAACTATGTTGTCATGAATTATCACAACCACCAAGGGAGCATATGTGCTTTCAATCTCCCGCTTTATGGTAATTCATGACAACATATAATCAAAGCTTCAAATAAAAATAGGCATTATAATATGACAACTTTGAAAGATATATGACTAGTACAAGCTCTCCCTAAATGTGTTCAATATATTTTTTAAATTATAGTTCCTTTGGAATGCATGGGCACACATAAGGTAGAAAGGACAAGACAAGTCATGTAAATATTGGCTATATGCATCGAAGACATATGAATGAAGAACTTCCATGTTCAAGACTCCCTCTTGCAAACAATATGTGCAAGAAATAAGAGATCATCATGAACAAGGATATGATGCATATACTTACCTTGAGGATCTTGAGCATCTTAGCAGTAGAATTACACTTGAGAAAACAGTTGTTAGATAACACAACGGTATACTATTGTGAAGATGCAAAGAGCTTCAACATCACCAAGATATGGAGAGCATATGAGAAAAATGATTTGATGATAGATATGTCTCGAAGAAAATTTAGAACTTTCTCCCTTAAGAATGAATATGTGATTACCTCTCCCCATGAATCATAGCATATAGATATTGGGAGTAGGTAGGGTGAGACAAGTTCAATCCAGAAAATAAAAATTTGTAACTCTCTCTCCTCCTTAATTGTGTTGCTCCCCTCAGTATGTAAGGTATGATATATGTTCCCTCTTGGAAGATCTTCCCTTAGGATGACCTTCCTTTAGGAACCTATATCTCCCCTCTTGATATTTCTCCGTTCATGTAAATATTTCTCCCCCTTTGTGTAAGCTTATTAGAATCTTTGATATTTCTCCCCCTTTGGCCTTAATTGCCAAAAATGTTAGAGGGAAGGGCTCACTGAGAGTAAGGGATCCTGGATTCATTTCCTTCTGATAAGAGTTCCTTGAAATATTTCTCTCCCTTAGATATTGATATGATTTCACTGATTCATCTCCCCCTTGGGTATAGGTACGAGTTCATTGAATGTTCTCCCCCTTTAATATGCATAAAAGTTCCTGGAAAGATCTCCCCCTGTTTGTTAGGGATCCTAGATGTTTCTCCCTCTTACATTGTGGGATCAGTGAGACTTCTGTCTCTTTTTGAAGTTTTCTCCTCCTTTGAAAAGTATGGGAAAAATATTATATCCTCCTTTGAAAATGTGATAGGTTCAATAAAACTCTGGAGGTCATAAACTTGGGATCACAGAAAATATTTCTCTCCCTTTGGAAAATATTCAGAAAATTTCAAGAAGAATGATAAGCATAGAGAATTTTCGGAGTCATCGAGGCATTGTGATTCGGTAGAACCAAGTATATGAAATAGGACTCTGGAAGAAATCCGGTGGGACCGATTTTTCCAATCGAGTGAAACCGAGTTGAAGTGAAGACCAACTACTTAAATAGATACCAAATGTAAAGTACCAATTGAAGGGTTACCAATTGTAACATATCCCAATTGAGAAATTCCAATTGAGACGGAACAGTAAAAGATACCAATTGTATGATAAATACAAAGTGAAAATGGAAAATAAGAAATTCAGGATAACACAGTAAAGATTTAAAAAAACACATATAGATGAGTTTTGTATGGTTCCAAGAAGTCAAGCATCAAAAACATGAACCATACAGGAATATCCATCTAGATGTTGGGCGGTGACTAGGTCACCTATATTAGAGTATTTGACTTGAGGAGTCAAGCAAAAATGCCTGATCATAGGTCATACTCATCATTAAGCATGAAATGGGGTTACCATTTTCAATTAAGCACTTCAATGTATTCATATCACTTGAGTTGTTTTACCTCATGAATTAGTGTAAAGCTTTATCAATAATATGAGTACATACCTTCAAATGATGTTGATGACGTGACATGCAGGTGAACTTGTTGTGAATGCTCAATGTTGATGAAGATCATCCTGAGTTTGGAGCGATCCTTGTCGTTTTGGCTCACTTTTCACCTACATATGTTAGTATTGGAAATATGCCCTAGACACGATAATAAATTGGTAATTACTATATTTCCTTGTTCATGATAATCGCTTATTATCCATGCTAGAATTGTATTGAATGGAAACTCAGATACATGTGTGGATACATAGGCAACACACTGTCCCTAGTAAGCCTCTAGTTGACTAGATCGTTGATCAAAGATGGTCAAGGTTTCCTGGCCATAGACAAGTGTTTTCACTTGATAACGGGATCGCAGCATTAGGAGAATGATGTGATGGACAAGACCCAAACTATGAACGTAGCATATGATCGTGTGAGTTTATTGATACTGTTTTCGGCATGTCAATATATATGTTTCTATAACCATGAGATCATGCAACTCCTGGACATCAGAGGAATACCTTGTGTGTATCAAACATCACAACATAACTCGGTGAATATAAAGGTGCTCTATAGGTATCTCCGTAGGTATCTGCTGGGTTGGCGTGAATCGAGACTGGGATTTGTCACTACGTATGACGGAGAGGTATCTCGAGGCCCACTCGGTAATACAATATCACAATAAGCCTTGCAAGCAATGTGACTAAGGAGTTGTTCACGTGATCTTGTATTACGGAACGTGTAAAGAGACTTGGTGGTAACGAGATTGAACTAGGTATGGAGATACCCACAATAGAATCTTCCTATTAACATGCCAAAGGATAAAGGGAATAGCATATGGGATAAACTGAATCCTTGACACAGAGGTTCAACCGATAAAGATCTTCCTAAAATATGTTGGCTCCAATATGGGAATCCATGTCCCTCTATTGGTCATTGACTGGAGAATGTCTCAGGTCATGTCTACATAGTTCTCGAACCCGCAGGGTCTGCACACTTAAGGTTCAGTGACGTTTCCGTATTATTGAGTTATGTGTGTGTTGGTAACCCAAAGTTTTTCAGAGTCCCGGATGAGATCCCGGACGTCACGAGGATCTCTAGAATGGTCCGAAGGTAAAGATTTATATATCTGAAGTCCTATTCTGGTCACCGGAAAAGTTTCGGATACTTCGTTAGTGTACCGGGAGTGTCGGGAGGGTACCGGGGACCATCGGGAGGGGTGTCACGCCCTGAGGGGCCTCATGGGCTGTGGGAGGAGACAAACAAGCCCCTAGTGGGCTGGCCTAAACCCCCACTAAGGCCCATGAGGTTTGAGAAGGAAAAAACCCAAAGGTGGAACAGGAGGAAAGGGTTTCCATGTGAAGAGGAGGAATCCTACTCCTAGTAGGATTGGAGCAGAACTCCTCCACCTCCAATTTCGGCCAAACCTTGAGGGTTTGAGGCTACCTCCTCCTTCCCTCCCTCCTATATATACTTGAGGAATTAGAGGCATCCCTAACCCTAATTGCCACCTGCTCCCTCTACTTCATCTAGATCGGTTTCTCCTCTAGTCTAGTTCGACGGTGCTTAGGCGAAGCCCTGCTTGATTAGTTCACTACCACCACCACCATGCTGTCATGCTAAAGAACTCATCTACTTCTCTGCCCCTCTTGCTGGACCAAGAAGGCGGGGATCGTCATCGAGCTATACATGTCCTCAACGCGGAGGTGCCGTCTGTTCGGCACTAGATCGGGACGGATCGTGATGGGATCGTGGGACGGATAGTGATGAGATCGCGGGACGGGCTGTGATTTGGATCACAAAGATGTTCCCCTACATCAACCGTGTTATATACGCTACCGCTTAGCGATCTACAAGGGTATGTAGATTCACTCTCCCTCTCGTAGATGATCATCACCATGGATAGGTATTGCATGTGCGTAGGAAATTTGTGTTTCCCATGCAATGTTCCCCAATAGTTAGTCATGCAAGGAAGGCCATAATATATCCGAATGACAAGAGTGAATGAATTCAACAAATGGTTGTCAATGATATGATTTTTTTGTTTTCTTCCTTCATCTCCAAAGAAGGGGTTGTTGATACTTGGCCATGTCAAGATTGCTTTTGATGAGAGTTGTTTGCAATCTTGTGGAGTCCAGTTCTTCCAAGTACCTACAAAGGGTTAGATGCAATGCAATACAAGTGAACATAGTTCTCCAAGACATAATATGGTGTCAAATCAAATGCATCATGGAATGGACAATCAAGCTCATGCCCTTGCATGCATCCAAGTGAGTCTAGCTCAAGTTTGAAGCGTCAATGGTGTTCGACTCCCTCCTCCAATGACAAAACACCTTCTCATGAAGTGGTTTGGTAAAGATATCAGATAATTGTTTGTCAGTATGAACATGCTTGAGATCTATACCTGCTTTACCAACATGATCACAAATGAAATGATGTCGCACTTGAATATGTTTTGTTCGAGAATGTTGCACATGATTATAGGCAATTTTAATAGCACTTTCATTGTCACATAACAATGGAACTTTTCTAACATGAGTGACATAATCCTTAAGAGTTTGAGACATCCATAGTAGTTGCTCACAACATGATCCAGCGGTAATGTATTCCGCTTCGGCAGTAGATAAAGATACCGAGTTTTGTTTCTTGCATGACCAAGAGACAAGAGATCTCCCAAAAAATTGACATGTACCCGAGGTGGATTTTCTATCGACCTTGTCTCAGGCATAGTACAAGTTGGAATAGCTAACAAGATTAAAAGAAGATCCCTTGGGATACCATATGTCAAAGTTTGGTGTATGTTTGAGGTATCTCACAGTTCTGTTAATAGCCAGTAGATGACACACTTTAGATGTCGCTTGGTATCGGGCACACATGCAAACACTCAACATGATGTTAGGACGGGAGGCATATAGATATAACAATGAATCAATCATTGATCAGTAAACCTTTTGATCAACTAGTTTGTCCTCCTTAGTGACGTCA
The DNA here is from genome assembly GCF_904849725.1 of Hordeum vulgare subsp. vulgare. Taxonomy (NCBI): domain Eukaryota; kingdom Viridiplantae; phylum Streptophyta; class Magnoliopsida; order Poales; family Poaceae; genus Hordeum; species Hordeum vulgare. The sequence goes on along the minus strand of NC_058518.1, from coordinate 139,391,148 downwards.
ACATGTCCACTAGTAGGCATGGGAGTTCTCATACCTTTGCACTCTTGCATGTTAAACTTCTTGATTATGTCCTTGGTGTACTTGGTTTGAGAGATAAATGTACCTTCTCTCGATTGTTTGATTTGCAAACCAAGGAAGAATTTCACCTCACACATGTTGACATCTCATACTTATCTGACATCAACCGTCCAAATTTCTCACTAAAATGTGGGTTAGTAGAACCAAAGATGATATCATCCACATATATTTGTCACACAAATAGTTCTCCATTAACTCTTTTAGTGAATCAGCTTGCATCAATTTTACCAATCTCAAAACCCTTTTCAATGAGAAACTTTGTTAGGCATTTGTACCAAGCTCTAGGGCTTGTTTAAGACCATATAACGCTTTATGAAGTTTGTAAACATGATTAGGTTTCTTAGGGTTTACAAAGCTAGGATGTTGTTTAACATAAACTTCCTCCTCAATTTGACCATTCAGAAAAGCACTTTTGATATCCATTTGGTAAAGAGAAATATCATGGTGATTGGCATAAGCGAGAAGAATGTGAATGGCTTCAAGCCTAATAACGGGGGCATAGGTCTCACCGTAGTCCATACCTTCGAGTTGCGTGTATCCTTGGGCTACGACATGCGCCTTGTTGCATATGACTTGTCCATCTTCATCTTGCTTGTTTAGAAACACCCATCTTGCACAGATAATGTTGTGCTCTTCGTTGGGCTTCTCGACAAGTGTCCACACTTCATTCCTCTCAAAGTTTTGTAGATCTTGTGCATGGAATTCACCCAATCCGGGGCTTGAAGGGCTTCTTCAACCTTCAAAGTCTCAATGTAGAGATGAAATAATAATGCTCACACAAGTTAGCTAAACGAGGTTTAGAGCGAGTGATTCTCCTAGTTTTGATGTCATCGTAGATTTGATTCAGCGGATGGTCTGTGTACACTCTTGCTCTAACTCTTGGTTGCTTCTTCTTGTTGGATGGTGGAGCATCTTCATAATCATATTCTTGCTCGTTGTTGTTGACGGTGTCATCTCCTTGAGTTGGTGGTGAGGAAGGTTGAGGTGGATCATCATGATGTACTTCTTCCTCTTCTTCATCATGTTGTGTACCACTTGTGGATGCCTCCATGTCGTTCTGTGGTTTGCCTTTACTTGAAGTAGGGGCTTCCACTTGAGTTGATAAAGTATTCTCCTTCACCTCCATGGGACGAATCTTGCCAATAGATAAATCTTGGATGGCTTCCGAAGGTTCCTTATCTCCTACATCATTTGGCAATTGTTCAACTTGCGAATCATTAGTCTCATCAAAATTCACATCTACCATCTCTTCAACTTTTTGAGTGAAGTTATTGTAGACACGATAAGTGTGGGAGTTCAATTCGTAACCAAGTAGGAAACCTTCCTAAGATTTAGGAGCAAATTTAGAGCGATGATGCTTATCAACAATGTAGCACTTAGAGCCGACTACTCAAAACTATCCAACTTGGGGTTTGTTACCAGTGAGTAGCTCGTATGTCTTTTTACCAAGAAGCTTCTGTAGGTAAAGTCGTTTTATGGCATGGCAAGTTGTTTCCATGGATTCTACCCAAAAGTGTCTTGGCATCTTTTATTCGTCAAGCATCATTCTGGCCATCTCTATGAGAGTCCGGTTCTTTCTCTCAACAACTCCATTTTGTTGAGGTATGTACGTCGTTGAGAACTCATGTGAGATAACTTCATCGTCAAGAAAAGTATCAACATTAGTGTTCCTGAACTCTGTTCCGTTGTTGCTCCGAACTTTTTTGATCTTCACTTCAAACTGATTTTGAGCTTTTCGAGCGAAGTTCTTGAAGATTTTTTGTACCTGTGACTTATCATCAAGAAAGAATACCCACGTAAATTTGTAAAAATCATCAACAATGACTAAACCACAAGAATTTCCACCGAGGCTCTCGTAAGCATTGGGGCCAAAGAGATTCATGTGAAGAAGCTCGAGTGGTCTTCTTGTAGTCATAATGTTCTTCACGGGATGACTTCCACCAGCTTTCTTTCCTCCTTCACAAGCACGAAAAGTCTATCTTTGTCAAATATAATATTTTTAACACCAAAAATATGATCTGCTTTGATAAGTTTGTCAAGATTATGCAGAGAAACATGTCCTAACCTTCTATGCCACAACCAACCTTTAGAAGATTTTGCAATAAGACATGTACAAGGTTTGAATTTTTTAGTGAAATCAACAATGTAGAGATCACCTCTACGGAAACTAGTAAATATAATGTTATGGTTCTTGCTACAAAACACCCAGCAGTCAACTTTTGCAAATAGCACATCGAAACCAAAGTCTGCTAGTCTAGATACAGAAAGAAGATTGTAGCCAAGGGATTCAACAAGCATGACATTTTGAATGGAGCTATGATGACATACGGCGGCCTTACCAAGACCAACTACCTTACCATTGGAGTTATCTCCAAAGGTCACATACCTTCGAGGTCCACGATTTGGTGTGAGCTCATTGATAATGTCTTTATCTCCGGTCATGTGATCGGTGCATCCATTGTCAAGTATCCACTCCTTTCCTCCGGCCATGTAGTCTCTAAGGTTCGCCATAAGACTAAGGCTCCTCGTGGTATTCTCATACTCTATGTCAAACTCCTCATCTTCATCGTAGTATCCATGCTCCACATAATCATCATCGTAGTAGCCATGCTCCACATAATCATCATCGGACGAAATTCCCTCATCATAAGAAACAAGAATTTCATCAGAAATTTGACTATGACAATGTTCATATTTATACATGTGAATGGCTTCACAATGATATTGTTAGTAGTAATGACATCTCCTTTAGCACGCATGAGGTCACGAAGCTCAAATAGGCATTTATCAAAATTAGGATAATTTGCCTTAATTTTATGAAAGGCAATGCATTTGTGGATAATGATATCAAGATTTTTCAAGGAATAATTTGGATATCTTTCCTCTAAGTCTTTCCACAAAGTATGAGCACGCTCAAAGTTTTGCATTTGATTAAGCACATTTCTTGGTACTCCTCTAATGATTAGATTAACAGTGTTAAGATTACCAAGCATATCAATTTCATCATCATGAGAAGGATGTACGGGATCAATGAGATGCGCATAGGGATATTAAACATACTTGCGCAAATGGAATTCATCAAATATATAGTGCATTTCATCTTTCCATTGTCTATAATACTCACCATTGATAATGGGCACTCTACAACTAAAAATCCCCGAACTAGTCACATTCATATTACTCCAATGGTGATTAAACCAAGGTTCTAGAGACCATGCTGTGATACCAATTAAGATATCGATAGAAGAGGTGTCTAGAGGGGGGGGGGGGGTGAATAGACTACTTGACAAGATTAAAATCCTAGCCTTTTCCCAATTAATGGTTGGCAGATTTTAGCGATACTAACAAGTCTAGTGCACCCTACACATGCTAGTCAACAAATATGGCAGTGGAAAAGTAAAGACTTTGCACATGTAGTAAGGAGTAGAGTTTAGGATATCAAACGCAAAGACGTTCACACGGCAATTTTTGGCATTGTTCCAATAGGTTGTGCTATCGTACGTCCATTTTAGTGGAGACTTCAACCCATGGAGGGTAACAGTTGCGAGAGTCCATGGAGGGCTCCACCCACAAGGGGTCCATGAAGAAGCTAGCTTGTCTATTCCACCACAGCTTCCGTCCATGAAGGACTCGCCTCACTCATGGTAGATCTTCACTAAGTAGGCAATCTCCTTGCCTTTACAAACATCTTAGTTCAACTCGACAACACGAAGTAGGAGTCTCGCAATCGACACCTAACCAATCAAGGAGGCACCACCCTCCAAAAGGTAATTAATATGGTAGAACGATGAACTCCTTGCTCTTGTGCTTCAAAAGATAGTCTCCTCAACACTCAATCACTCTCTCACAAAATAGGCATGGGTAGGAGAGATTGATTTGGTGTAAAGCTACTTGGGCAGTCTAGAAATCAAAGTTCAAATGGCAGGAATGTAATCTCTTGATCATAACACATGAGTAGGTGGATCTCTATCAGAAAAATGGACCTGGCAATGAAGTGTGTGTTCTGAGTGCTTCCTCAGCGAATGAGAGGTTGGTGGAGGGGTATATATAGGGAGCACCCCAAATCCAACCGTTACACTACACCTAAAGTGACCAACTCAGTGACACCGAAGTCATAAACTTGATTGTACCAACTTGCACAAAAGGCAGTAACTTTTGAATCTCGGTGAGACTGATATACACAACTCGGTAGAACCGAAAAGGTGGCTACTAATCAGATGACCCAACTCGGTGATACTAATACCCAAACTCGAAAATTTCAATTTTGTGTAACGAGGCAACAAAAGATTGATCACCTGCATTCGGTAGCATCGATGCAGAATCGGTTGTACCGAAATGGTAGGTTTGGCTAGGGTTCTCTCTAGGTTGAAAATTGGTAGGGGCAAATCTGAAAACTTGGTGGCACCGATATTTGATAATTGGCTTTGGACAGGAATGTTATGTGGGAAAATGATTGAGTATTTTTGGTGATTATCTCTGAGCACTTGAGCAATTAGTTCATTTAAATATCACACCCCCTTTTAATAGTATTGGCTTTCCTATGGACTCAAAAGTGCTTTCTCACAAATATAAAGTGAACCGTCTTCTGGCTTGAAGCTTGACCCAATCTTATTCCCTTTCCTTCATCAAGGGGCTTCTCCTCACCAACCTTTGGCCAATGCTCTCTATGGATTAAAGCTGAAATATACTAGGTAAAAGTGTTAGTCCAAGAGACAATGTATGTTTTCATGAATTATCAAAACCACCAAGGGAGCATATGTGCTTTCAATGCACAAGCCCCATAGCACGAAGTCCAGCTCCTCCACCCATTGCTAATGAGAGTCTTGAAGGGAGCAGACCAACCTGGGTTTAATACTGCTCATAATAAGACCGTTGACTCTTTCGACTTGTCCATTGGTCTGCAGGTGGTATACGGAGGCATAATCCAGCTTTATGCCCAAGTTTCTGCACCAATCTTTGACCTCCTGGGCGGTGAAAATGGATATGTTATCTGTTATTATTGTGTGCGAAACACCATAACGGTGTACAACACTGGAGATAAATTCGATTACTGGTTTAGCCTTGGCCGAGGTGATCGGCTTTGCCTTGATCCATTTGGTAAATTTGTCAACCATAACCAGGAGGTATTTCTTTTTCCTCGTCCCCCTTTAAGTGGGCTGACCATATCTAGACCCCAGACCGTGAAAGGCCAAGTGATCGGAATAGTTCGAAGAGCTGTTGGGCGCATGTGGCTTTGGTTTGCAAAGAGTTGACACCCCGTACAATGCTGAATGAGTGTTTGGGTGTCCTCTTGGGCCGTTGGACAGTAGAATCCGGCTCGGAAAGCCTTGCTGACCATGGCTCGTGCAGTTGCGTAGTGACAGCCCATACCGGTGTGTACCTCGGTCAAAAGCTGCATTCCTTCTTCCTCGGATATGCACCGCTTGAGTACTCCTATGGTGCTATTTTTGTATTGCTCGATGATACGTCCAAAATGCATCACTATTTTGTATCATAATATGTCTCCATTCATTGATATATTTCACATTATGATGATGTACTTATAGTGTTTTGGCCTATTTTACACAGTTTACAACTTTCCGGTGCTGAAACAACAGACGCAGGATTCAGCAAAGAAAATAGAACAAAGAGTAACCATATCAGAAAACCTCCAACTGCACTGAAAATTGGAGGGAATAAGTTTCCGAACAGATACCGAAGACAGACCAAAGAAGGGCCAGAAGGGGGCCACAAGTCACCGAGGCGAACTGCTGGCGCGCCCCCCCTAGGCCGCACTAGGAGGCCGCCAGGGTGGTCGGCCCTGCCTCCGGTGCTTTATTTTGGCCTATATGTTCCTCTTGACCTAAAAGATACGGGGGAGAAGAGTTTTTGTAGTTCCGCCGCCGCTCCGCGGCAAAAACCTATAGAGAAGAGAAGACCTTTCCGGCGGGAAGATTCCGCCAGGGAGAACTCCTCCCGAAAGGGGAGATCATGCTCATCGTCACGGGCATCATCGAGATCATCATCACCATCATCACCATCACCAGCACCATCTCCACCTTCATCCATCTACTTCACCATTGCAATCGGAGTTGTACCTTGCACTATTCATCCCCTCTACTCTACCGACGTTGATTACTCTTTTGTGGTGAATTCTATTGAGTTTAGTTGGAGGATTATTGTTATGACCAGATTGTTAATCATATTTTAATCACCTCTGATCATGATCTCTTTTATGTGTTGTGAGTAGTTCCGTTAGTTCTTGAGGACATGGGAAAAGTCTAGATGCTAGTAGTCATATGATGTTGAAGTAATATGTGTTGATTGATATTTAAGTTAAGGTGTTATTCTTCTAATGGTGTTATGTGAACGGTGACTACATAACACTTCACCTTTTTAAGGACCTAGGGGAATGCATCGTGTATAAAGAATGCTTATGGTGGGTTGCCGGAGTGATAGAAACATGAACCCCAATTCGCATACTTTTGCATGAGGGAGTATTGGATCCTAAAGCTTATTGCTATGGTTAGGCTTAGCCTTAATTTCTCTCTTCTATTTGCGGATGCTTTCAAGAGGGATTAATCATAAGATTGTACTTGTCTTAGCCTAGACTATGCACTAGTTAAGATCCACCCACATAACACTTATCAATAAAAAACATAGTACTAGACGGAATATAGCGAAAGCACTTGACTATCTCTCCTGTGTGTCCTCGGGAACGCCTTAGTCCTTATAAGTTAGTCCCTTGGCTTATCCTTTGTGTTTAAAAGGATTGGGACACTTTCTGCACCTCGGCACCATTTACTTTACTTGCATTTATTTCCTTGTTTCTTATACTAGAAAACCCATAAGAAGTTACCTTTCAGTACTTGCAGTTATTCCTAGTTCAAGATCACTTGTCAATACCTTCTGCTCCTCATTGGGTTCGACACTCTTACTTATCGAAAAGGCTACGATTTATCCCCTACACTTTTGGGTCATCAAGACCATTTTCTGGCGCCATTGTCGGGGAGTGTAGCGCTATTGGTAAGTGAAATTGGTAATGAAACCTTTACGTTGTACGTGCGGTTTTTGTTTTATTGTTTTCGTTTCTTTTGTCCCTATGGACAACTCTGGTCTTGGTTTGTTGCTTGTGGGGAACTGCCCCAACAATATTATGGTGGAGAAGCCTCCCCCACCTACTGAAATTGTGCCCTTTAAAATACCAACTCGTATTATTGATTGTGTTTTGGCTAATCGATATGCACGAGATAGACATCTAGGTGAACACTTGCTATATCTTTCACAACTATGCTCCTTACTTAAGCTTGCAGGTATATCAATGGATTTTGTTATGAGAAAGCTATTCTATCTATCATTAAAAGATAAGGCTTTGGATTGGTGTAGGCTTCTTGACGACTCTCATTTACTAAATTGGCAAGATCCTATGCCTCTCTTTTATGCAAAGTTTTATCCTCTTCATGAAATACATTGAGACAGGAATTATATTTACAACTTTTGGTCTCGTGACGGAGAAAGCATCTCTCAAGCTTGGGGGAGATTGAAATCCTTAATGGTCAAATGTCCCAATCATGATCTCTCCAAATAAATTCTTCGTCAAGATAAAGAGATGCTTGATGCTTCCTCTAGTGGGGCATTCTCCAACAAGAGCACTGAAGCTAAGTGGGATCTTATTGAAAGGAACCATAAGAACATTGAAGACTGGGAGATTGATAAAGGTATTTAACACGTTATAAATTATGAGCATGATTACATTAAGAGCTATGTGAAAATTGATTACTTCAATACCTTTTGCGGTAAGATTGGTCTTGATTCCCAACTTCTAATTGATTTTTGCAAAGACTTTGCCTCTTTGACTCTTCTGAGAAGAAGGAGGATCAACACCATAAACATTTTAAGGAACTACCTGTTGATATTAATGTTGTTGACCCTATTTTGCATGCAGTTGAATATGAAAAGCCCCCTTTTCCCGCAAGGATGAGGGAGCATTCTTTTGTCACAAGCATCCTGAATAAAAGTGAAAGAACGACTGACGAGCATGAGGACCCGATTAAAGTCGATCCTCAGGCTGCATTAGTCAAGGATCTTGTTACTAGTAATATTGAGGATTCCAATATATTTTTTGTGCTCTTTCTACTAACCTTGTTATAGCCAAGAATAAAGGATCAATTTCAGGTACTCCAATTGTATCTATTAAAATATGCAATCATAATTATTATGGGTTATGCGATTTGGGATCCAGTGCTAGTGCTATTCCTTTTTCACTTTATCAAGAGATCATGAATGAGATTCTACCATGTGAAATTGAAGAAGTTGATGTTACTATTCATCTTGCAAACAAAGAAACTATCTCTCCTATTGTAATTGTACGAGATGTTGAAGTTCTATGTGGAAAGGTAAAATATCCTACCGACTTTCTAGTACTTGGTTCAACGCAAGATAGTTTTTGCCCTATTATCTTTGGTAGGCCTTTTCTCAAAACTTGTGGAGCTATTATAGATTGCAGGAAAGGAAAAGTATATGTTGAATTTAATGGTGAGCCATATGAATTTAACTTCTCTAAATTCTCGAAGCAAACTCGTGGTACTGATATGCCTAGTAATGATAAAATTATTGAAGAGATTGCTTCTATTGCTATTCCTCCTAACAATCCTTTGTGGAAATTTATGGAAAACCACGAGAATGATATGCATATGCAGGAAAGGAATGAGCTAGATGACATATTCTTGAGACAACCTGCTATCCTGAAGCACAATCATCCGGTTGAGCCTTTGGGAATTTTATCGAAACCCAAAGACGACCCGGTGTTTGATCTTAAACCTCTTCCCAGTACACTCAAGTATGCTTATCTAGATGAAAAGAAAGTATATCATGTTAATATCAATTCTATCCTTTCAGGATATGAAGAAGAGCGATTATTAGAATTCCTTCGTAAACACGGAGGCGCTATTGGCTATACCCTTGATGATCTTATGGAGGTTAGTCCATCTATTTGTTAGCATATAGTATCAATCTTGAGCCTGATGCTAAAACGGTTGTTGATCATCAACAACAGTTGAACCCGAAAATGAAGGATGTTGTGAGGACCGAGATCCTCAAGCTTCTAGCCGCACGTATTATCTACCCTATACCTGATAGTAAGTGGGTAAGTCCAGTACATTGTGTTCCCAAGAAAGGAGGTACGACTGTGGTTCCTAATGATAAGAATGAACTAATACCTCAAACAATTATTATTGGATATAGAATTTGTATTGATTATAGGAAGCTGAACAAGGAAACCAGGAAGGACCACTACCCGCTGCCGTTCATCAACCAAATGCTTGAAAGGTTATCCAAAAACACTCGCTTTTGCTATCTTGATGGGTACTCTGGCTTCTCTCAAATTCATGTTAACACTACCGATCGAGAGAAGACCACTTTTACTTGTCCCTTTGGTACTTATGCTTATAGACGTATGCCTTTTGGTTTATGCAATGCTCATGCTACTTTTCAAAGGTGTATGTCCGCTATCTTTCATGGTTTTTGTGAGGAAATTGTGCAGGTCTTCATGGACGATTTCCCCGTCTATGGAACCTCTTTTGACCATTGCCTCCGCAACCTTAATAAAGTTTGCAGAGATGTGAGGACATGAACTTGGTACTCAACTGGGAGAACTTCCACTTCATGGTCAATGAGGGAATTGTTCTTGGCCACAAGATTTCTGAAAAAGGAATCGAGGTGGACATGGCAAAGGTTGAAGCAATCGAGAGAATGCCTTATCCAAAAGACATCAAAGGTATTCGTAGTTTCCTCGGTCATGTTGGTTTCTATAGGAGATTTATTAAAGACTTCTCTAAAACTTTGAAACCCCTCACTAAGTTTCACCAAAAGGATATTCCTTTTGTGTTTTATGAAGATTGTAAGGAAGCCTACGAATTTCTTAAGAAAGCCTTGATAACCGCCCCTATAGTCCAACTACCTGATTGGAATTTGCCTTTTCAAATCATGTGTGATGCTAGTGATTTTTCTGTTGGAGCTGTGTTAGGACAGCTAGTTGATACGAAATTGAATGTTATCCATTATGCTAGAAAAACCCTTGATAGTGCTCAAAAGAATTACGCTACTACTGAGAAAGAAATTTTAGCAGTAGTGTTTGCTTGTGATAAGTTTAGGCCTTGCATTGTTGATTCTAAAGTCATTATTCAGACTGATCATGCAGCTATTAAGTATCTTATGGAAAAGAAGGATTCCAAACCAAGGCTTATCATATGTGATGGGGTCATAGTCCTAGGGTAGGGTCATAGGCCTGCCGTACATGTCCTACCCAAGGACTACCCCACACAAAGGATAGGACCCTAAGTCTGCCCCGACTGAATTAAGGAGTCCCCATCAGCCAGTCGGTAACAGGCCCTGAATCGTCCAGTAGGAGACTAGCATTCGGAGGCCACCAGGCTAACCGGAGGAAAACTGCCGTACGTTTCCGGGTGCATTTATTAGCATTTAGGGCATACGTTACCTGTAACGTATGTATTCAATCGCCACTACCCCACCCCCGAATCAGAACCGTTGTGGAGGGCAGCACACTCTATATAAGCCGCTCTCCCCCACTGGTAAAGGGGTTAGAAAATCATTGTATTCCATATTACACTCGGTAACAAGCTCCGAGAGCACTGAGACGTAGGGCTGTTACCTCCACCGTAGAGGGGCATGAACTCATACAACCTCGCTGTAGCTAGGACTCTGCCCATCTCATTCGTACCCTACACATCTACTGTCAGGCTTATACCCACGACAGTTGGCGCCCACCGTGGGGCAGGCGTCTAAGCGACTTCCGGCGAGTTTGCGACTACTTCCTTTCGTCATGTCGTCTGGTGGAGATTCGAGCATGGGTCACCAGATCCTCTTCGGCGTTCTCTCCTTCATCGTCGACGATTCGGCGTGGCTTCGGGAGGCGCCTCTCGACGTCGAGGCGCTTCCCTGTCGCGGGGCCACGCACTTCCGTGCCGGCGCTCGCGGCGTTCTTCTTCTCCAACAATCGACTCCATTATCGGCTTGCACCTCCGTCATGCGCCGCAACAAGCGGTCCCGCAGTCCGCATCTCCAACGTTGGGTGCAGCATGCCCGAGCGCGTCAGATCGCGTCCTCTCAAGTGGCAGTTCTAGAGTCTGTTGTGGTTGCCCCGCGTTCCCAGTGCTCGGGCTCGGTTCCGACTGAGCTCCCTTTCGAGTACGCGGGTCGTGGGCCTGCAGCAGAAGTACACATGGCCAACTCCCATGAAGATCCCCGTCAAGCCGGCCGGAGTGAGCGCGAAATCGGCGAAGCATCCGGTGCATGCCGTCCACCTCGTCGTTCTGCCAGTCGGCACACTCAGCGGAGCAACGTGGAGTTGTTCCGCACACCTCTCCTCAACTTGGCTGCGGCTGCCCAGATTGCCGATTCCCTCCAACCGACTGATTCAGAGGCAGGAAGGGGAATCGAGCAGATCCGAGCTCTGTTGCGCACGGCGCAGCAGCAGAATTCGGCAGTCTCCCAGTCACACAATCGGATCTATAATAGTTTCGTCCATGCAAACACGCATCGATCGGTTCACAGCCCTGGTTCCTGTCAGCATCACAGGGTAGGCAGCCGTTCCATGATCCGTGAAGATCGCCGCCGCTCACGCACCCGCCGTGGGGTGGGCCCTATGGGTCCCGACATCATGATGATCGGCGTTCGGTCGGCGACACTGACGACCCAAGACCCGACGCAAGAGGGCGAATCGCCCAGCGAAGAGTCGACAGGGGTCGAGCCCACCGCGATGGTCGCGATATGGACCATCCGAGTGGAAGCAGGACCATCGTGTTCGGCCCCGAGTGTTTTAGTCGAGCCATCCGCTCGGCTAACATCCCGCCCAACTTCCGATTGGCAGCGGGAATCGGTAAATTTACGGGGGAGTCCAAGCCTGAAACATGGCTAGACGACTACCGAGTGGCAGTCCAGATCGGAGGAGGGGACGACCATGTCACTATGAAGCACCTCCCTCTGATGCTCGACGGCTCGGCTCGAGCTTGGCTGAACCAGTTGGCCCCCTCAAGCATTTACAGTTGGGCAGATCTGGCCCGAGTGTTCATCAGAACCTTCGAAGGGACGTGCAAACGCCCTGCAGGCCTCGTGGAGCTTCAGCACTGTGTCCAGAAGCCGAATGAGCCCTTGCGCGACTTCATCCAGCGATGGACAACTCTTTACCGGACGGTGGAGAACGTCACGAAGCATCAAGCGGTATGTGCATTCAAGGCAGGCGTACGGTACAGAGAGCTGTACTTGAAGTTCGGTCGAACGAGCGACATCTGCATGAGCAAGATGATGGAGATAGCGGCTTGCTATGCAAATGGCGAAGAAGAGGACCGCATCCGGAGCGGCAAACACAAGACAGTCGGCGATGTCGACGGAGGTAACACTCGGAAGCAGAAACAAAAAGTTCCGCCCACACCGCAAGCAGAAGCTGCAGTTGTGACCAGCGCCAAGTTCAAGGGCAAAGGGAAAGCGCGGTTTACCCCCAAGAAGAAGCCGTTCAACAATCCCATCCTGGACCAAGCTTGCCCGGTTCACAGGAAGATGGACGAAGAAGGCAACCCCATATACGTGAAGCACACCACTCGGCAGTGTCGTCTCCTGATCCAGGGGTTCAGCGAAGGGCAACCGAGTGAGAAGAATCCTGAACAAGATGAGGAGGATAAGGAGGATCCGTTCCCCCAAGTCCATGCAACCCTCATGATATTTGCTGACGTCGAAAGCAAGAGTCGACTGAAGCTGGTGAACAGAGAAGTCAACATGGCCGTTCCGACTGCCCCCAAGTTTCTTAAATGGTCTCAGACTGCGATCACCTTTGACCAGTCGGATCATCCAGCGCATGTCCCCACCCCAGGAAGACAGGCTCTGGTCGTCGACCCGGTGGTGGAAGGAGTCCGACTGTGCAAAGTCCTCATGGACGGCGGTAGCGGACTGAACATCATGTACGCTGACACTCTCAAGGGAATGGGCATTCCGATGTCCAGACTCAGCGAGAGCAGTATGCAATTCCACGGAGTCATCTCGGGACGGAAGGCCAAGTCACTCGGCCAGATCGCGTTGGACGTCATCTTCGGCTCCGACAAAAACTTCCGCAAGGAAAAGCTTACATTTGAGGTGGTGGATTTCCGGAGCGCTTACCACGCAATTCTGGGCAGCCCGGCATACGTGAGCATCATGGCACGTCCATGCTATGTGTACTTGAAGTTGAAGATGCTAGGCCCAAAAGGCGTTATCACCATCACGGGCAACCGCTAGCGAGCCGAAGAGTGTCTGCAGCAGGGATCAAGAATCGCCGACCAGCAGATGGCGGTACTCGAGCTCGACCAGTACAAGAAGACAGTCGACCCTGCCGACCTGATGCGCTCAAAGAAACCAGCTTTTGAGTCCGGGTTCCAGTCGGCGGGGGAGACGAAAAAGGTCAGCATCCACCCGACGGACGACTCTACCGCCCCGACGAACATCTCCACCACCCTCGATCCTAAATAGGAAGCCGAGCTCACCCAATTCCTCCGTGAGAACTGGGACATCTTCGCATGGAAACCATCTGACATGCCAGGTGTACGCAGGGAGTTGGCTGAGCACCGACTGCATGTGGATCCCGCCGCTCGGCCCGTCCGAGAGCGCCTGCGCCGGTCCGCCGCGCACAAGAGGAAGGCAATCGGAGAAGAGGTGGCCAAGCTATTGGCTGCCAACTTCATTCGCAAGGTTCACCACTCCGAGTGGCTCGCCAATGTTGTCATGGTGCCCAAGAAGGACAAGTCACTCCGAATGTGCATTGACTTCAAGCATCTCAAGAAGGTCTGCCCGAAAGACCATTTTCCGCTCCCCCGCATAGATCAAATTGTCGATTCGACTACGGGATGCGAGCGGTTGTCATTTCTTGATGCCTATTCGGGCTATCATCAGATCCGTCTGTATGGTCCCGATGAGTTAAAAACAGCCTTCATCACCCCGTTTGGGTGCTTCTGCTACATCACTATTCCTTTTGGTCTGAAGAATGTAGGAGCTACCTTTATGCGTATGATCCAAAAATGTCTCCTCGACCAGATCGGTCGCAATGTGGAGGCATACATGGATGATATCATAGTCAAGTCACGCAAAGGTTCCGACCTGCTGATTGACTTGGCAGAAACATTCGCCAACCTTCGTAGGTACGATATCAAGCTCAACCCAGCCAAATGTTCATTCGGTGTTCCCAGCGGAAAGTTACTCGGTTTCTTCGTTTCCGAAGGAGGGATCGACGTTAACCCCGAAAAGATCGGGACCATCGTTTGAATGGAGAGCCCGGTTAGAATACACGATGTTCAACGGCTCACAGGTTGCCTAGCGGCTTTGAGCAGGTTCATCAGTCGACTCGGCGAAAAAGCACTTCCTCTGTACCGACTCATGAAGAAGTCAGATACCTTCGAGTGGACAGACGAAGCCCAAGTCGCATTCGACGACCTCAAAGTCCTACTTTCCACCCAGCCGGTTCTTACTGCTCCGCTCAGTAAAGAGCCCCTTCTTCTATATATCGCGGCTACAAATCAAGTCGTCAGTACTGTTCTTACAGTCGAGCGAGAAGAAGAAGGAAAAGCATACAAAGTTCAGCGGCCAATGTACTACGTCTCCGAAGTCCTGACCCCTTCCAAGCAGAGGTATCCCCATTATCAGAAACTTATCTATGGGATCTATATGACTACGAAGAAGGTGGCCCATTATTTCCAAGACCACTCGGTATCTGTCGTTTCTGATGCTCCGTTGTCGGAAATTCTCCACAATCGAGACGCGTCAGGCCGAGTGGCGAAGTGGGCAATGGATATGATGTACTGTGACATCAAGTTCGAGGCCAAGAAAGCTATTAAGTCTCAAGCCCTGGCTGACTTTATAGCAGAATGGGTAGAACAACAGCAACCCACTCACATCTACTCGGCTCATTGGACGATGTTCTTCGATAGGTCTAAGATGTTGAATGGATCCGGCGCTGGTGTTGTGATCATATCACCAAAGGGTGACAAGCTCGAGTACGTGCTTCAAATACACTTTGATTCCTCCAACAACGAGGCAGAGTATGAAGCTCTCCTCTACGGATTGCGCATGGCCATCTCACTCGGCGTCCGTCGCCTGATGGTCTACGGCGATTCGGATTTGGTGGTCAACCAAGTGATGAAAGAATGGGACGTAAGGAACCCCACCATGACAACATACTACAATGCAGTGAGGAAGCTGGAGAAGAAGTTTGAAGGTCTAGAACTCCATCACGTTCCGAGACTGAAGAACCAAGCAGCTGACGAGTTGGCGAAACTCGGATCCACTCGGAGACCAGTCCCGAGTGATGTCTGCCTCGAGCACCTCCATCTTCCCTCAGTCAAAGAAGACCCCTTCATAGAAGAACCGGTACAACCCAAGAGCGTAACAGATCCGACTGAAGTCGATGTACCTGTTGTGGTTGATCTGGTCACACAGATTCTGGCTGTCATTCCTGATTGGACTGTGCCGATCATTGCATATATCCTAAGGCAAGAACTTCCAGAAGATGAAGTGCAAGCGAGGCAAATAGTTCGCAGGTCGAAGGCATTCACTATCATTGACGGTCAATTGTACAAGGAGAGTGTTTCAGGAATTCTTCAACGTTGCATTTCCCCAGAGGAAGGGAAGTTGATCCTAGAGGATATTCACTCGGGAACTTGCGGTCATCACGCTTCTTCGAGAGCAATTGTCGCCAAGGCATTCAGAGCTGGTTTCTTTTGGCTACAAGCAAACAAGATGGCTAAAGATTTGGTCGACCGATGTGAAGGCTGTCAATTCTACTACAACAAGCCCCACAAGCCAACATCTGCATTAAAAACAATCCCACTTGTGTGGCCAGTTGTAGTTTGGGGATTAGATACAGTCGGACCATTTAAGACAGGCCAAGGAGGCTACACACATCTGTTGGTGGCAGTCGACAAGTTTACAAAATGGATAGAAGCCAAGCCCATCAAGAAACTCGATGCCTCAACAGCTGTCAAGTTTGTCAGGGACATCATTTCCAGATTCGGGGTACCTCACAGCATAATCACGGACAACGGGACAAACTTCGACTCGGGCAGATTCAAAGGCTTCTGTGCGAGTCAGGGTATCCGAGTGGATTTTTCTTCCGTAGCACATCCTCAATCCAACGGGCAAGCTGAGCGGGCGAATGGGCTTATTCTTCAAGGTTTGAAGCCCTGACTCCTGCGAGAGGTAGGACACGCTGCTGGTGCATGGGTCACCGAGTTACCTTCAGTGCTTTGGGGCCTCCACACCACTCCGAACAGATCAACGGGGCGATCGCCGTTCTTCCTCATTTATGGAGCAGAAGCGGTCCTTCCGAGTGACCTGCTTCACAATGCCCCACGAGTCGAACTCTTCTCCGAAGCTGAAGCAGAACAAGCAAGGCAAGATGGAGTCGATCTTCTAGAGGAGGAGCGCGAGATGGCACTTAATCGCTCAACAATTTAGCAGCAAGATCTGCGACGCTTTCATGCGCGTCACGTCAGGAGTCGCACATTTCAAGCTGGCGATTTAGTGCTCCGAGTGGATCAACAAAGACCACACAAGTTGGCTCTTGCCTGGGAAGGGCCTTTCATCATCTCCAAGGTGCTGAACAACGGAGCATACAGACTCTACAACATTCAGAGGGAGACAGACGAGCCGCGCGCATGGAACGGGGATCTCCGCAAGCGTTTTTATACGTGATCGTCGACTGAAGCAGTGTAACGAACAAGTTTTGATGAAATAATATGTACAGCAGATTCAGTTTTTTGCAGATTCAGAGTTCTCCCACGGTCGTAGACTCCGGACACAAAAAAACAAAAAAACTTAGCTGCGATCCTCAATCGCCTAAGTACTCGCTTCCTCCGAGTGTGCACTACACGTCACACTGGGGGACTTAGCTGCGATCCTGAATCGCCTAAGTACTAACCCCCTCCGAGTGTGCAATACACGTCGCACTCGGGGACTTAGCTGTGATCAAGAATCACCTAAGTAATCACTTCCCCCGAGTGTGCACTACACGTCGCACTCGGGGACTTAGCCGCGATCCTGAATCGCCTAAGTACTAACCCCCTCCGAGTGTGCAATACACGTCGCACTTGGGGACTTAGATGTGATCAAGAATCACCTAAGTAATATCTTCCTCCGAGTGTGCACTACGCATCGCACTCGGAGACTTAGCCGTGATCAAGAATCACCTAAGTACTAACATCCTCCGAGTGTGCACTACACGTCGCACTCGAGGACTTAGCTGTGATCAAGAATCACCTAAGTAATAACTTCCTCCGAGTGTGCCCTACACGTCGCACTCGGGGACTTAGCTGTGATCAAGAATCACCTAAGTAGTAACTTCCTCCGAGTGTGCACTACACGTCGCACTCGGAGACTTAGATGTGATCAAGAATCACCTAAGTAATATCTTCCTCCGAGTGTGCACTACGCGTCACACTCGGAGACTTATCTGTGATCAAGAATCACCTAAGTACTAACATCCTCCTAGTGTGCACTACACGTCGCACTCGAGGACTTAGATGTGATCAAGAATCACCTAAGTAATATCTTCCTTCGAGTGTGCACTACGCGTCGCACTCGGAGACTTAGCTGTGATCAAGAATCACCTAAGTACTAACATCCTCCGAGTGTGCACTACACGTCACACTCGAGGACTTAGATGTGATCAAGAATCACCTATGTAATATCTTCCTCCGAGTGTGCACTACGCTTTGCACTCGGAGACTTAGCTGTGATCAAGAATCACCTAAGTACTAACATCCTACGAGTGTGCACTATGCGTCACACTCGGGGACTTAGTTGTGATCAATAATCACCTAAGTATTAATCTTCTCCGAGTACGCACTAAGCGTTGCACTCGAAACAACATTCAAACAAAAGACTAAATGTTTTCATTCCGATTCCAAAAGTCTAGAAACGATAGCTGACTCGGTGCGGATCACGCTTACCCACACCGATTTAAAAGTATGACGGCCAACAGAAGTGGCAAGAGTACCTTACAGATAAACACTGGGCATACCAAGGATAAAGTTTTATCACGCGTCAGCTGGGCCGGCGCCAGGACTGGAAGGCTCCACGAAAGTGTCCAAATCGATTCCATCGGTGATGCGGGTAGCAGTCTCAAGGAACGTCTCCATGAAGTCTTCGAATCGAAGCTTCTTCGTGTTGGCGACCTTCAATGTCTTCAGCTTATCTTCCCGCACCTCCTTGCAATGGACTCAGACCAAGGACAGCGCAACATCAGCACCGCAACGCGCTGCCGATTTCTTCCACGATTGCACTCGGCCCGGATTCTCCTCCAGTCGCGCCATCAAGGATTCCATCTCCTGCCGCGACTCGTCTTCCGGCCAAAGTTCCTTGTCAATTTGGCCAACGACTTCTCTCAGTCGACCGATGAAAGGACTCACTTTCCCTACGCGGATATGCGCCCGGAGCAGATCCCGGTTGGCCTCCTCGCCGAGTGGCACGTTGTCCTGAATGGACCGCTCCACAGCCGCTGCTTCATCTTTAGCATCAACGCAAAAGTCTGCAACACACGGACAAACATAAAATAAAAACTGAGTGCAAAGCACACGGTACAAGCACTCGGCAAAGCATAAGACTTACCAGCCAGACGAGTCGTCATTTGCCCAGCCCAGTCCTTCACATACTTCTCCTGAGCTATACATCGTTTGTTCAGGGCGGCCATCTGATTGTGCCAAGCAGTCATGTGTTTCTTCATTTTTTCCACCTCCTCCGTCAACACCTTGTTTGCCTCCAGAGCCTCCTCCAAGGACTTCTCTCGTACCTCCAGAGCATCCTTCATGCCGGCCATGGCGAGCATAGCAGCATCAAGTTCACCAGCGAAGAGGTTCTTCTCCGCCCTCAGGGCCTCATAGGCCGTTCCCATTTCACAAGTTTTCTGCCACCAAGAAACAAAGGACAATCAGCAAGTTTATCAGTTCACAGTCTAAGTTCTTCAGACCCCTGCCGACGCAAGCAGTCGACAGCGGTCTCGGGGACTACACCGAGTGGGTTCACTGAGAGTGACCCCACTGGCATGCACCTCAACCAGGCCTGCCCTATTGAGATGCATGTTTTCACCTACGCCTCAGAGGCCAATACTACCCGACCTGAGTGCAACTTACTCTCGGGGACTCTTACCGCAAGTGCACTCCGACTGCAACAAGTACTCGCACTCGGCAATCCTATCTACGGACACAACCAAACTAAAGGCAAAATGTATAAAGACAACTGTCGGTGCAAGCACTCGACAGAAGTCGCGGGGACTACACCCACTCGGTTCACTCAGAGTGAACCCATTGCAAAAAACAACAACACCTAGTGGGTTACAGAAGAAAAGTAAGTACTTACTAGACTACTTACTCGGATATCATTGCGGAGCTCCAATCTCGGCTGGTACAAGGCCGCAACGGAGTCATAAGCCCTCTTGGCTTCTCCAGCCATCAGCTCCGCCTACACCATGGCCCCCTTGGCCGCTCCCACCTGCTCCTCCGGAAGACGCCAGATGCTGAATTCATCATTCGACGAACCGGGAATCGTAGGAGGTTCCTGGGGCATCCCAAGGTCCGCCCAGTCGGTTCCTCCCCCACCAGCACCGGTTCAGTCGGTGGCGGCGCTTCAGTCGGCGGGGCGTCGGCGGCAGGGGTGGCAGCAGGAGGAGCAGCCTCAAGGACAGGCTCCAGGACAGGCTCCACGGCGGGGTCGGTTCTCCCCTGGTCGTCCTCGTCCAGGCAAATCGCCCCTGACAAGCCGAATGACATGACGTCTCAGAAAAAGAAAGAATGGCGCATTCCGTGGGGATAAAACACCCGACTCTCCTACAACACACCTAGCTGGGACGAAACGACGTTGTCCGTGTCCATGGGGTCGTCCCCTTGGCGAGCCAGAGAGGTTGCAGAGGTAGCGACCCTGTCGAGTGAAATCCATTCAACTTGTAAACAGGGGTTCACTCGGATAACAGAAAGAGCCGAAAGTTAGATTCACTTACGTGGAGGTGACAGGGATAGCAACCCTCATTCTCGGCAGAGCCTTCCGAGGCTTGGGCGCACTCGGCTTGGGTGCCCTGGAAGACTGGCCTGCGGGCTCAGCGGCGGTGTCCCTGGCCCTCTTGGTGCCTCGAACACTCGGGACCACCGGAGCAGCAGGCGGAGCACTCGACGATGCAGGAGGAGCTGAAGGGATGGCGGGCTCGTGTCGGCGCTTGGTCCGATGCTCTCGTCGTGGAGGTGGCGAGTATTTCTCTTCATCCTCTACCTCTTCCTCGTTGTCCTCCTCCTCCGACTCCCCACTGTCGGAGACGTATTCGGCGCTCTCCACGCTGCCCTCCTGACTGCCTTCCTCCTCTTCCTCCTCCGGATTCCCATTCGAGACGGGGGAGAACCAGTTGGTCCACGCCTGCATGAAGTTCAGTCGGAAAAATTAGGCATCACACGGAGATATAAGTAAACGTCTGGAATCAAGAAAGTTCAATGCACTCGGCTAGTGCCACTCACCTGATTCGGTGGAGGGTGGTCCGCACTGTAAGGCGTCACTCGGCGAGCTCCTTTGGGGTTCTCACAGGGGCCCGTGATTTGGAGCACCCACGAGGTCACCCTCTCCTCGGGTACGCCCACCACGTTGGTCCGAGTGGAATCCTCGGGCCCTGTTTAGTGCCACATATCATGGTCACGAGCCTACAGCGGCTGGATCCGCCGACCAAGGAAGACTTCCAGCAGGTCTTTACCGGTGACCCCCCTCTTGACGACATCCACGAGTGCCTCAACCAAAGGATGGATGTCGTTCCTCTCGGCCTTCGAGAGCGCGAGCTGCTTGGGCGGAGCGGGCCGGTCTAGACTAAACGG
The DNA here is from genome assembly GCF_904849725.1 of Hordeum vulgare subsp. vulgare. Lineage (NCBI taxonomy): Eukaryota > Viridiplantae > Streptophyta > Magnoliopsida > Poales > Poaceae > Hordeum > Hordeum vulgare. The sequence continues at coordinate 139,370,212 of NC_058518.1, read as the reverse complement.
AGGCAACCCAGTCGATGCATTCGGACAGCCGATGTCCTAACAGTAGAACCACGTCGACTGCCAGTTCCTAACCGACTCACTCAACTGGAGAGCAGGATAGCTGCTCCGACTCTTCTTCTGGAATCCTAAACCTCCACAGAGCTGGAGGAGGTGCGTCTTGTCATCCGACTGACTAAGACGTTTGATAGTTTGGGATCGGGCGGAGAAGATGTGTTTGAACAAACCCCAATGGGGGGGCAACCAATGAAACACTCGCACAAAACGATAAAGGCAGAAAGATGGGCGATGGCATTCGGAGGAAAGTGATGAAGTTGGGCCCCAAAGTGGTTCATGATGCCTTTAAAGAAGGGACGCGGGGGCAAAGAAAAACCTCTGTGAACATGGCTGAGGAGCAGGACGCGCTCCCCCTCCCGAGGCGCCGGCTCGACCTCGTCGTCCGCCGGCAGTCTCCAGCACTTATGCACGAGCATTCCGTGCTCCACCAGCTCCAGCAGGTCTCCCTCCGTCACCGTGGAGGGGAGGAAGTCTCCTTGGATCCACCCCGCCGGCAGCGACCGCTGTCGCCGTTGAGCAGGCGCCGCCGCCTTGTTCTTCTTCTTCCTCGGCTCCATCTTGCTGGTCTGACCCTTGGTCATGGAGGCGACAGCGAACCCTCGAGAGGGAGGAGAAGGAAAGAGCGTAGGAGCGCAGGGGGTGGCGAGGAGGACGGAGCAGGCGAGAGCGAAAGATTCGGCGAGCGTAACGGAGGAGCCTCGTCGCCCAGAGTTAAATAGAGCGCCGACTGGGTCACTGGCGAATGGGCCCGAAATCTTATCTGCCCGACCGGCCGCGGCGATATCAGTGGAGGAGTTGAAGGCGCGAGAATCGAGGCGTCAGGCGCTACTCGAGCGCGCTGGCATCATCCCCGCTGAGCACGTGGAACCCAAAATTTGAGATCCCGGAAAATCCGCCGCTCTCAGTTGACCGGTCGCGTGAAAAGATGCCGCAGAAGCACTCGGTTCCCGAAAGTCTGTTTCGCAAGCGCTTCCACTCGGATCGCTGGTCAGGAAAGATAAAATGGATAGAGGCAAGCCACGCCCAAGCCGAACCTAGTCCAGTCGGATCTGAACCTCAAGCACCGCTTCGGCGTTTCAACCCCAATCCATTCGGGGACTAATGATGGGGTCATAGTCCTAGAGTAGGGCCATAGGCCTGCCGTACATGTCCTACCCAAGGACTACCCCACACAAAGGACAGGACCCTAAGTCTGCCCCGACTGAATTAAGGAGTCCCCATCATCCAGTCGGTAACAGGCCCTGAATCGTCCAGTCGGAGACTAGCATTCGGAGGCCACCAGGCTAACCGACTGGGTACACTCGGTACATCGTAACCTCTCTGGAGGAAAACTGTCGTACGTTTCCGGGTGCATTTATTAGCATTTAGGGCATACGTTACCTATAACGTATGTATTCAATCGCCACTACTCCACCCCCCAATCATAACCGTTGTGGAGGGCAGCGCACTCTATATAAGCCGCCCTCCCCCACTAGTAAAAGGGGTTAGAAAATCATTGTATTCCATATTACACTCGGTAAGAAGCTCCGAGAGCACTGAGACGTAGGGCTGTTACCTCCACCGTAGAGGGGCCTGAACTCATACAACCTCGCCGTAGCTAGGACTCTGCCCATCTCATTCGTACCCTACACATCTACTGTCAGGCTTATACCCACGACAATATGGGTCCTTCTTCTTTAAGAATTTGATTTGCAGATTGTTGATAGGAAAGGAGCAGACAACCCTGTAGCAGACAACCTATCCAGGATGGAGTACATACCACATGATCCTATTCCGGTGAACGATAGTTTCCGTGATGAACAATTAGTTGTTTTGTAGGTGAAATCTAATTCAGATCCATGGTATGAAGATTATGCTAACTTTATTGTTGCAAAGTTTTTGCCTCCAGGTTTAACATTCTAGCAGCGGAAGAAGTTCTTCCACGACTTGAGGAATTACTTTTTGGATGACCTACGTCTTTTTAGAGAACGTGCAGATGGAATTGTGAGGAGATGCATACCTGAGCATGATCAGAAGGGTATTTTGAGACAATATCATAGTAGTCCTTATGGAGGACATCATGCCGGTGAGAGGACCGCACACCAGGTTCTCCAATCAGGTTTTTATTGGCCTACTATTTTTAAAGATGCTAGAAATTATGTTTTATCTAGTTATAAGTGCCAGAGAGTTGGTAATATTAGTAGGAGGAATGAAATGCCTATGAATTATTCTCTAATCATTGAGCCTTTTGATTGATGGGGTTTTGATTTTATGGGTCCTTTCCCTCCTTCACACAAGTACACTCACATCTTAGTAGTTGTTGATTATGTGACCAAGTGGGTTGAAGCAATCCCCACTGAAAGTGCTGATCACAAGGCATCCTTGAAAATTCTCCAGGATGTAATCTTCCCTAGGTTTGGTGTACCTAGGTACCTCATGACCGACGGAGGATCACATTTTACACACGGTGCTTTTTGAAAAGCTCTAGCCAAATATGATGTTGATCATAGAATTGCTTGACCTTACCACCCTCAAATAAGTGGGCAAGTTGAGATCACAAATAGAGAGATCAAGTTGATCTTGCAAAACTGAGTGAACAGTTCTAGAAAGGACTGGTACGATAAACTAGGAGATGCCTTGTGGGCGTATAGAACTGCTTACAAAAATCCCATGGGAATGTCTCCGTATAAGATGGTCTATGGCAAGGCATGCCATCTACCTCTAGAGTTAGAGCACAAATCTTTCTGGGCTGTTAGAGAGCTTAATGTTGATCCAAAGCTTGATGGTGAAAAGCGTCACATGAACTTAACTTCTCTAGATGAGTGGAGAAGTGAAGCTTACGAGAGCGCAAAAATGTTTAAAGAAAAGGTAAAGAAGTGGTATGACAAGAGAATTTTGAAACGTGAATTTAATGTTGGTGATAAAGTTTTGTTGTATAGATCTCATTTCAGGTTTTCTCTAGGTAAATTACTTTCCAAGTGGGAAGGACCGTACCATATCGAAGAATTATATTGCTCCGCTGCAATCAAGATTAATAATTTTGCAGGCACAAAACCACATGTTGTGAATGGGCAAAAACTCTAGCATTACATAGTTGGAGACCCCATCAATGTAGAGGTGGATGTGAAGTTGGAGACCCCATCAATGTAGAGGTCGATGTGATACAGGTAGACACTCACAAAGAACATATTGCAACACTGTATCAGACACCAGCAGAAGCAGAATAAGAATAGGTATGAAATATGGTAAAGAAACTTCGCGAACATCAATAAAAGTTCCATATTATGTGTTTCTTCAAAATTAGGAAAATTTCGAGCCGAAGCAGATCCGGAGACGAGCTCCAGGTCAGCGAGGCAACTTGGTGGCGGGCTAGCCCCTGGCCGCACGAGGAGGCCGCCTGGACGACCCGGAGTCCGTCTCCGCCTCCACTTTGGCTTGTTACCTTCCTTTTGGTGCAGAAAACTTTGCTATATATTTTCCCGGATCGTCCCGGCTTTGTATCTTGCCATTTCGTGCGTTTTCTTTTCGATCTATTTGTGCTAGGAGAACTTTCAGCAAACTTAGGTACCATGACTTCCCCAAAATCTCCCAAGGACAAGTTCCTCATCAATGTCATCAACCTTTACCTTGCAGAGGTAAAGAGAAACCCTCAAACACTTTGGGTGGAGGATAGTATCCTCCACAAAGAAGATTTGAAGGGACCTATCAAGGAGGGGAGCACCAGGGCCAGGCTAGAATAAGTGGCGCAAGAAGTCTTCAAGTACAAGTTGATGGTCGAGCGTGGTGTCGAGGCCAACAACGATATCATCGCTGAGCTGAAGAGGGAACATGAGGAGGAGATGAAGGAAGTGCGGTCAATCATATCCGCATTAGAAACCATAGTGTTCGAGCTTCAAGGGCATATCTATGACCTTCAAAACCAGAACTGTGTGTATGAACTTAAGTTTTTGCGCATAGGCTTGTCTGCTCAAAACAGGATCTTGGAGATTGAAGAATCATGTGTGGAGGGAGGACCTCTGACATGGAAGAGTTTCGCTAAGGATAACCTGAGGAACAAGATCAAGGATGAAGAGTGGAATCTTCATGGGTAATGGCATTCCCTTAGCTTGTTCCACGCTTGGGAGAGTGCCCGGTATCTTTATTTTTTATCCTTTACCTTTTATGGTCAAGTTTAGTGCCATATCATGTCTAGGGAAGTTATCTTATGAAATAGGTGTTTGCATTGAGGTCTATCACTCATTTGTGGAGAGTCTTGTATCCGTGAGCGTGCAGCGTCTATGATGGAATATTAATGAGAAGTCTATTGGTTTCTTTGTTGCACTTGGTATTCTCTTCATGCCATCGATCTTATATGTTGATTCTTATGGGAGTATTGATCTTACATATCAGGTATGGCTTTGAAAACTTTATTTAATCTTGGCAAACATAGCATTGGTCATAACAACAAGCATTAGTTTTTCTAGTAGCGACATAGCCAAAACCTTTATGTTCTTATGCTTGAAGTGGCATGCTGACAAGGAAGACAACTTGATGGTTTATGCCAATTCTATATGTTAAACTTTATATTGTTTTGCATCCAAGTCTACATTATTTGTCCGCTCTTAAAAACCTTTGCTAGCCAATCCTTGCACTAAGAGGGAATACTTCTTGTGCATCCATACCCTGAAACCTCAACCTTCCCAAGAGTCCACCATACCTTCCCTATACGTGGCATTTCACCGCCACTCCTAAAGTATATTACTCATGTACTATATTTAAACCTTCAAATATTACCCCCTGTTTTGTGCCTCTGCTTTAGCTCATGAGGAAGTAGTAGATAGTTCATAATCTTATCATATTGGACAAGTTTTATCTTGGGTTTGCATGTCTAATCTGCAAACCCCTAATACAAGAAGGAACTGGCATGAGTGCGTCCAGATCGTAAAAGATAATAACAACAAACAAAACCTCCTTCACGCTTTTTTGATGAGAAATCAAAAAACTTTGGTAGTGATAAACAAAGGAGACTAAGGGGATGTGATCGTCCCCACTTTGGGAGCTGTTCCTCAAAACTTGTCCAGCATGAGAAGTATTGGGCTATCTATTAGCATTCGTTGAAAAATTATGCACCTCTCAAAAGCTTGTTTTACAATCTTGTTGATTTAAAAATCTCTAAAAGCTCTAGCACATGAGTTTTCCCTACTTCCCTATGCAAAGGGCAAATCTTTTAATTTTTATGTTGAGTGAGTAAAACCTACTTCTTTCTATCCTAAAAAGAGCACACACCTTATGTTGACAAAGATGCATGCATTTATATTGTTTCATTGAGAGTTGTCATCTCACAGCTTTGTTGATGTTATCATTAAGATAAGTAAGTTGTCTTTTAAAGCCTAGCTAAAGCAAACATCTTCCTTTGTGTTAGCATTTTCACTTCCTGACTAATAACATGTTCTTTCAAAAAGCTTCAATTGATCTCATCAAAATATAAGAGGAAGCGCAAAAGTTATTAGTTATTAGTTGTTCTTTGACCAAGGACATGTTTGCCATGTGTTGGGGATATTACCTGCGGTGTGACCCGCTCTGTTGGGCCGGGTCAGGAAATGGGCGACTCATACATACATGGTCAGCGTAAGCCTTGGCCCAAGGCCTAAGGTGTGCTGGGAGATCTTCGATAAAGGGCTGCCATGGGCCGTGAGCTAGATGGTTGTTCAAGATTGATGAAGAAGATAAGTCGCCAAGGAGGTTTCCTGGCTTGGAAAACACGGCGACTTAGAGATATGGAAAGCCACGGTTTGTAATGTGGCTGGCACTCTGTAACCCCTAAGGCCTCGACCTGTATATAAAGGCTAGTCTCTAGGGCAAATAGGCTAAGTTAGAAACCATCTAGTGCTAGGTCAGGCGAGTTACGCCCTCCTTGTAATCGAATCCACCATCAATATACACAAAGCGGGACGTAGGCTTTCACCTCCACAGGAGGGGTCGAACCTGGGTAAACCTGAGTCTCGCTTCCCCTCACCCTCTTTGAGTCGCCACCAAGGTGCGATGGCTCCATCCCTAAGTCCTTTCACGAAGACATCTGCCATGACAAAACCACGACAGTTGGCGCCCACCGTGGGGCCTGCGCACGGTGGAGTTGAGTTCTCAAAGGGAGCCCTTCCGGGGTTAGGAAGCTACGCGGTCAGCATCATGACGAAGAGCCGCCACGGGAGGTACTACATCCACAACTCTCAGTGGGGACCTGTCGCCGATTCGATCGAATCTGGATACAGGGTCCCCTTTGGCAAGATTCACATCCTCATCGGCAAGATTGGGGCTCCCGTACCTGAGCCGGACACCTTCACCGACATCGTCGAACCGGCCCGGTACGCCCATCCCGCCAAACATCAGGTCAGGACACACCTACCGACCTACTGGACGAGCCAGTGATCCAGGAGATCACCCCTGTCAACACGGACGACGAGTAGTCCATAGGCGACACAGATTCAATCTAGCCTCTCGACGACGGACAACTCGGGGGGTTGACCGAAGAAGTAATCCCTGAGGATGTTGAAGGTCCCCACCGTCAAGTCACCATCTACATGGTGGGAGTAGCGCCGCCTCAACCAAACGCGGCGGGTAACAATGAAGCCAGCGGATCGGGGAAGACCCCGACTCAAGCTATGGCAGATCTGGTAGCAGAGATGGCCAAACTCATGGCGATCACTATGACGGCGAAGAACCAGGAAGCGGTCATAGCCGAGTTGACAAAACTAAGCGCGACATAGAAGGAGAAGCCGCCAGGATGGCAACACAGCGGGCCTAGATCACCGCAGAGACAGAACAGCTGAATAATGAGGGATGGCAGCTTGAGCGACAGCAGTGCGCCTCCGATGTGATCCACCAGAGGAGGCATCACAACCGTCTGCCAGCCGATTAAAACCTAACTCGGCTCTTTGACAGCCCACACACCCCTGGGATGGAGCCCAACTGGCCATGGCAAGTCGCCCCGTGAGGCAATCCGGCCCAGCCACCGCCTAACCCGCAGGCACCTCAGCCGACAGCGGCTCATGCGCCCCGTTTTCAGACACTGCAGGGTCACTTCTCAAACCCCGTCGACAACATGTTAGCAGCAACCCGCCACCTTGAATCTCTCCCCATTCACGTAAACTCTCCGGCTGAGGTAGAGGCAAGAAACGCAATTAAGATGCTGAAAACAGCGGTAGTGCAACAGGCGCAGTACTCATATAGCCGCGAGCGGCTATACTCCATGCCCCAGGCTAGTCACACCAAGAGTCGCCATGATGATCCGCCTGCAGTGTCCAGCGAACGACGACGGTTACCGTAGATCAATCCGCCTGGAATTCTCGACACACGGGCTCAAGAGCTTGTGGATGCAGCACGAGCCGCCCGCCTGATGGAGACAGCGGCCGCGTCGGGTCAGGGTTATCCGGCTTATACCTTGCCTTCTCTCGCGCGGTCAGAGACTGGTGGCAGGAACATTGGGATACCTTGTCTGGCACCCGCCCTTCGCAATGAGCGTATGCTGAAAGATTTCAATGGTCCGCGAAAGGTCCCCAATTACACGCCGGACCTAGAGCCAGGTGCATGGATTGAGAGTTACGATCTTGCAATGGATATGCTCGATGTGAGTGAGGCGGTCTACGCCAAATATTTCACGATGATGCTTGAAGGGACAACACGCATGTGACCGAAAAACTTGCCACCCAAATCCATCAACAACTGGGCCGGGTTATAGGAACATTTTGTAAAAAAAATCAGAGGGACTTGCAAGCGCCCGATGACCATCGTCGACTTACAACACTTTATCCAGCGTCCAGATGAGTCGGCCCACCACTGGACGCGGTGAGTTGCAGAAGTGATCCATTCATCAGATGGCATCTCGGCGGCTCAGGCCGTGCTAATCTTGGAGAAAAATTGTCACTACGAGCCTTTGGTGCTGAAGCTTGGGCGACTCACACGTAAGGTGCGGGACATGGGGGAATTGATGGACACCCTGACTAGGTATGCCGAATGAGACGACACCAAAGATCCCGAGGAGGATGACAACAAAGTCAAGACCACCAGGAGAGGCGAGTCGTCAAAAGTCCACCCTCAGTTCTAGGGGCGAGCCAACCACAACCCCGCGAGACAAGAAAAAAGAGGCAGCAGGAAGGCGTCACGGATTTCGTTCCTAATACTAACGCTGGGAACGGGAATCAGCGTCAGAAGAAAAGGGGCTTCCGCGGGAAGAAGCCACGCAACTATCATGAGATGCTCAAGGGCCCCTGCCCATAGCACACTACCGCGGAAGGTCCGTCTACCTACTCTTGGGAGGATTGTTATGTAATGCAGGAGTTTCGTGCTGAAGCACTAAAAAACGGGCAAGGAGGCAACCATGGCGGACACCAGGATCAATTTGGTGCGGGCGGCTCACACAGAAACCCGTTTGGTGGATTTCCTAACCCGGGCCCGCAGGGCGGGTCACAGGCTAATGTTGGGCAGTATCAGGTTTAGAACAGTCAGCAATACAATGCACAAGGTGTTTTTCAGCAGCAGCCTCCACAAGGCGGCTCCCAGCGGCAGGATGACCCCGACGGCTTCCAGAATAATCCTAAGAAGTCAAATCCTACTTCTCAAACAACATCACCAGAAATTGACTTGCTTGTGTTGGTTTTTCCCTTGAAGAGGAAAGGGTGATGCAGCACACGAGCAGTAAGTATTTCCCTCAGTTTGGGAACCAAGGTATCAATCCAGTAGGAGAATCTCGTCAAGTCCAGAGTAGCTGCGCAAACACAAAAGAGCTTGCACCCAGCACTATAAAGGGGTTGTCAATCCCTCCAAGATTGATTGCAAAGTGAGATCTTAAGGCGGAAAGTGCAACGAAGTAAAAGAGTAAGGTTGGAAATATGGTGTGAAGTAGACCCGAGGGCCATAGTGTTCACTAGAGGCTTCTCTCAAAATAGAAAATATTACGATGGGTGAACAAATTACTATCGAGCAATTGATAGAACAGCGCAAAGTCATGACGATATCTAAGGCAATGATCATACATATAGGCATCACGTCCAAGACAATTAGACCGATACTTTCTGCATCTACTACTATTACTCCACGCATCGACCGCTATCCAGCATGCATCTAGTGTATTGAGTTCATGACGAACAGAGTAATGCCTTAAGCAAGATGACGTGATGTAGAGGGATAAACTCAAACCAATGATGAAAACCCCATATTTTTACCCTTGATGACAACAACATGATGCGTGCCTCGCTATCCCTTCTGTCACTGGGTGAGGTCACCACACGGTATGAACCTAAATCCAAGCACTTCTCCCATTGCAAGAATCATAGATCAAGTTGGACAAACAAAACCCACAACTCGAAGAGAATTACAAGGATATGAAATCATGCATAAGGGAGATCAGAAGAAACTCAAATAAGATTCATAGATAATCTGATCATAAATCCACAATTCATCTGATCTCGACAAACACACCGCAAAACAAGATTACATCAGATAGATCTCCATGAAGATCATGGAGAACTATGTATTGAAGATCCAAGAGAGAGAAGAAGCCATCTAGCTACTAGATATGGACCCGTAGGTCTATGGTGAACTACTCACGCATCATCGGAGAGGTCATGGTGTTGATGAAGAAGCCCTACGTTTCCTAATCCCCCCTCTAGCAGGGCACCAGAACGTGCCCCGGATGGGATCTTGCGGAGACAGAAGCTTGCGGCGGCGGAAAAATACTTTCGATGATCTCCTGATTTTTTCTGGAATTTTTGTGAATATATAGTTGAAAGGCCTAGGGCAGAGGAGGCCCAGGGAGCCCACAAGCCAGGGAGGCGCGCCCCCCTGGCCGCGGCTAGGGGGCTTGTGGGGTCCCTGGTGGCCCCCTGCCTTGGTTCTCAAGTTCCCCGATCATCTTCTGTTTCAGAAAAAACTTTTTGGAAGTTTCGTTCTGTTTGGACTCCATTTAAAATCCTCCTCTGAAAAAGGGTCAAAAACACGGAAAAAACAGGAACTGGCCCTTCGCACTGAGTTAATATTTTAGTCCCAAAAAAAGATATAAAAGGGATACAAAACATCCAAACTTTGACAAGATAATAGCATGAAACCATTAAAAATTATAGATACGTTGGAGACGTATCATTAAACAGCACGCAATATCATGTATTCACCACCAGTACTTGCAAAAGGGACCAAAAGATGAAGCACAGAGCCTTCAGCGTGATTGAGCCGGCGCTCCCCAGATACCTCAACTGGTCTGAGCAACCAATTGTTTGGAGTAGGGAAGATCACCCGCCCCGGGTTGATAACTCTAGCGACTTAGCTTTGGTCGTGGCGCCCCTGGTTAGGGGCTATACCCTTTACAAGGTCCTTATGGATGGAGGCAGCAACATTAACATCTTATATTTCGATACCTTTCGGGGGATGAATTTCTCAGAGGGTGATTTGGTGCCATCCTCCACGGTCTTCCACGACATTGTCCCAGGTAAGTCGGCATACCCTATTGGACGCATCAAGCTTAATATGGCCTTTGGCACATAGTCTAAGTACACGAGCGAGTCCCTCATGTTTGAGGTGGTCAAAATCAAGAGTCCTTACCACGTGCTTTTCGGAAGGCCGGCTTACGCTCGTTTCATGGCCCGTCCATGTTATGTCTACCTTAAGCTCAAAATGCCGAGCCTAAGGGAACTATCACTATCAACGGGCACCGGAAGATAGCTCAAGAATGCGAGGAAGGAGACGCAGCTTATGCTGAGTCAGCTTGCGCAGCTGAGGAACTCAAGTTTCATCAAGCTAATGTTGACGCGAAAGATATGACACCGCTCAAGAGACCCACAATCCATTCAGAGCCGCCCCTCAAGTTTAAGCCGACAAATGACACAAAGTTGATAGATTTCACGCCTTGCGACTCCTCCAAGCAATTCACCATTGCGACGGGTCTGGATCCTTAATAGGAAAGCGCGCTCATCGAATTCATCCGTGAGAATCGGGACATCTTCGCATGGAAACCTTCTGACATGCTAGGTGTACCAAGAGAATTCACTGAGCACCACCTTAACATTGACCCTAAGATAAAGCCGGTTCGACAGTATCTTCGTCGGTTTAACGAAGAAAGGCGTAAAGCGATTGGGAGGAAGTCGCCCGGCTCTTGGCCGCTGCATTCATTGTTGAATTTTTCATCCCGAGTGGTTGGCCAATCCGGTCTTGGTGCTCAAGAAGAACGGTACCATCCGCATGTGCATTGACGACCTCAAAAGGGCTTGCTCAAAGGACCCTTTCACCCTCGCTCATATTGACCAAATCATTGATTCTACGGCTGGTAGCGAGCGACTGTTTTTTCTGGATGCTTACTCACGATATCACCAAATCAAGATGGCTCTGGCAGATCAGGAGAAGACGTCATTTATAACTCCCTTTGGAACCTTTTGCTATGTGTCTATGCCGTTCGGGCTCAAGAGCGCGGGGGCGACTTATGAACGCTGCATCCAGAATTGCATGCAAAATTAGATTGGGCGCAATGTTCATGCCTATGTTGATGACATAGTGGTCAGATCCCAGAAGAAAGAGTCACTTTTGGAGGACCTCAAGGAGACCATTGACAATTTGTGTGTGTATCAGATGAGGCTTAACCCGACCAAGTGTGTTTTCGGCGTTTCTGCAGGAAAGTTATTGGGCTTCTTGGTGTCAGAACGAGGCATCGAGGCTAACCCGGACAAAATCAAAGCAATCACTTCGCTTGGCAAGCCGGACAATGTCAACCAAGTTCAGCGCATGGCAGGTCGTATTGCGGCTCTAAGACATTTCATAAGTCGCCTTGGGGAGAAGGCCACCCCTCTTTATCAGCTGCTTAAGAAAACTGATCATTTTGTTTGGACGGATGAAGCCAATGAAGCTTTCGAGGCCTTGAAGAAACAACTGGCTGAGCCGCCTGTCTTAGCTGCTCCAATTAACAAAGAGCCTGCGGGCCTGCCTCTGTTCAACCTATTGGGCCATCGGCGACCTCTTCTTTGGTTGCTCCATATATTCCTTCCTTGAAAGAAGCCCATCAGCAATTTGACGATTTTATCAACGGCATGGTTCAGGAGATATTTTCCTGTACAATCTACTCTGAAGGTGGGCATCTAGCTCCCAACTGCATGTCGCCGATATGCTCCTCCTGCGGCAGGGTGGGCCATTCCAAATCTAACTGTGCTTCTTTTATGCGTGATAATTGTCTTACTTGTAAACGTAAGAGCCCCACCACCTCCCCTGTCGCCGATTTCTCGGGAACTGTTGGGGATATTACCTACGGATAACCCGCCCTTAGTGGGCCGGGTCATCAAAGGGGCGACTTACCATTCAACGCGTGTCTCGTGGTCTAGAAGCTGGATGGCGGTTCAAGAGGTCGTCTGGATGGAAGATCACCAAGGGAGTTCCCAGTCGTGGAGAGCACGACGACTTAGAGCTAAGGAAAGCCATGAGGAGTAGCATGGCAGGACTTTGTAAACCCTAGGGCCTCGACCTGTATATAAAGGCGAGTCCCGGGGAAAGGTCATGCGAGTTAGAGAGAATCGAGAGCTAGGTCAGGCGAGTTACGCCCTCCTTGTAATTGAAACCACCATTAATCCACACAAAGCAGGATGTAGGCTTTTACCTCCTCACGAGGGGCCGAACCTGGGTAAATCTGAGTCTCTCTTTCTCTCACCCCCTTCGAGTCGCCACCAAGGTGCAATGGATCCATCTTTAAATCCTTTCACGAGGACATCTGCCGTGACAAAACCATGACAGTTGGCACCCACCGTGGGGCTAGCGCACGGTGGAGTTGAGTTCTCGAAGGGAGCACTACCAGGGTTAGAAAGCTATGCGGTCGGCTTCATGACTAAGAATCGCCGTGGGGAGTACTACATCGACAACTCGTTGTGGGAGCCGGAAGACGATTAAGTCGAATCTGGCTATCGAGTCCCCTTCGGCAAAATCAACATCTTCATCGGCGTGATTGGGATGCCTGTGCCTGTGCCGGACACCTCCACCGACATCGTCGAGCCGGCCAGGTACGTCTTCCCTGTCACACGGCGGGACAGGAGCCGCCACATTTTCGTCGGTTTTACGCAGGGAAACGACGTACAAGACGAAGCGGTGGTCCAGGAGATCACCCCCGTCAATTCTGACGGCGAGTCATCCATGGGTGAGACAGATTCAATCCACCCTGACCAGGAAGGACAACTCGGAGGGCTGTCGTTGGCCATGGACCCCGAGGTCTTCGAGAGGTCCCGTCGACAATCGCCATCTACATGGCGGGGTGAGCGCAGCCTTAGCAAAATCCAACCGGCAACAACAAGACCGATGGGACGTCCAAACCCCCAGCGCAAACCATGGCGGAATTAGCGGTGGAGGTTGCCAGCCTTATGGCAACCACGGTCATGTCCGAAAATCAGGAGTCTATCAACGCCGAGCTAGCCAAGCTGCGGGATGCAATGGCCAAGGCGCAGTGGGACATGGAAGCAGAAGCCGCCAGGGTGGTGACGCAGCACGTCGCGATCGCAGTAGAGACGGAGCGGTTGAACACCAAAGGATGGCCGCTCGAGAGACAGCAGTACGTGTCTGACGCCGTTCACCAAAGGAGGCACCATGGGCGTATCCTAGCCGACTTACATCCAACTCGCCTTTTTGACACCCCGTGCACACCCGGGGCGGCTCCTGGTCGGCCTTTACAAACTGTTCCAAGGGGAGGTCCGGTTCCACCGCCCAATCCACCGCCGCCTCAACCAATGGATGCCCATGCGACTCGGTTCCAGACGTCACGGGGTCACTTCTCGAAACCCGTGGACAATGTGCTGGCAGCAACCCGCCATTTTGAGTCCCTGCCAATTTACGGAAACTCCCCGGCCAAGATAGAGGCCAGAAACGCCATCAAGATGCTAAAGTGCTTCAGCACGTGTAGTACTCTGATAGCCTCGATCGACTACACTCCACGCCTCACGAGAGCCACACCAGGAGTCGCCACGAGGACCTACCCGCGGTAACCAGCGGGCCACGGCGATTCCCTCAACCTAACCCGCTCGGGATGCCCGACACAAGAGCTCAGGATATCGTGGACGCGGCACGAGCTATGCATCAAATAGAGATAGCAGCCGCGGCGGGTTTGGTCTACCCGGCTTACACTTCCTCACCTCCCGCGCCCCCGGACGCCGGAGGCAAGCACATCGGTTTGTCGTGTCTTACACTAGTTCTGCGCAACAAGCGAATGCCGAAGGACTTCAAAGGGCCTCGGAAGGTCCCCAATTACTCGCCGGATCTCGAACCAGGGTCATGGATCAAGATCTACGAACTCGCGATGGACATGCTCGACGTAAATGAGGCGGTTTGTGCTAAGTACTTCACTATGATGCTCGAAGGGACGACACATGCGTGGTTGAAAAACTTGCCACCCAACTCCATCAACACCTGGGCGGAGCTAAAGGAGCGCTTTATCAAGAATTTCGGAGGGACTTGCAAACGCCCGATGACCATCGTCAACCTACAGCATTGCGTTCAGCGGCCGGATGAGTCGGCCCACCATTGGACCCGGCGAGTCGCGGAAGTTATTCATTCATCAGAAGGAAAATTGGCGGCTCAGGCGGTGTTGATCCTAGAGAAGAACTGCCATTACGAACCTCTGGTACTAAAGCTAGGGCGGCTTAAGCGGAAAGTATAGGACATGGGCAAATTAATGGATACCCTTACTAGGTATGCCGAGTCGGACGACACCAAGGATCCCACGGAGGACGGCGACAAATTCAGTACCGTCAGGAAGGGCGAGTTACACAAGGGCCATTCTTAGTTTCAGGGCCGGGGCAACCACCACCATGGCAGGCACGGCAAAAAGAGACAATAGGAGGGTCCTACAGAATTTGCCGCTAATACTAATACCGGCAACGGAAACCCGCGCCAGAAAAAGCGGGGCTTTCATTGGAAGAAACCACGCAATTATCACGAGATGCTTAAAGGCCCTTGTCCGCAGCATGCCGTGGTGGAGGGACCGGCGACTCACTCTTGGGAGGATTGCTACGTGATGCAGGAATTTCGGGCCGAGGCGCTCACGAGAGGCCAACGTGGTGAACAGGGCCAGCGACAGGAACAACCCGGCGCATCCTGGTCACGCCAGGTCCCGTTCGGTAGTTTTACTAACCCGGGACCGCAGAGCGGGTCACAGCCCAACGCTGGGCAGTACCAAGTTCACAATCAGCAGTACCACCCGCCGGGAGTATTCCAGCAACCCCCCCCCCCCCCTGCAAGGGGATCCCTAGCGACAGGAAGATCGTGGCGGGTTCCAGAATAACCCCAAACAATTGAACAGCGGGCAGTATCACGTGTTCACCACCAGCACCTGTAAGCGGGATCATAAGGTGAAGCATAGAACCTTCAGCATAGCTGAGCCGGCGCTCCCCTGGTACCTTCAGTGGTCTGAACAGCCCATAACCTGGAGCAGCGAAGACCATCCCCTCGAGTAGACAACCCTGGCGACTTGGCTTTGGTTGTGGCTCCACAAGTCGGAGGGTACACCCTTTCCAAGGTCCTCATGGACGGAGGCAGCAGCATCAACATCTTGTATTTCGACACTTTCCGATGGATGAACCTCTTGGAGAAAGACGTCATGCCATCTTCCACGGTTTTTCACGGCATCGTCCCCGGTAAGTCGGCGTATCCAATTGGGCGGATTAACCTTAACGTGGCCTTTGGCACGGAGTGAAATTACAGGAGCGAATCTCTCCTCTTCGAAGTGGTCAAAATCAAGAGCCCCTATCATGCATTGTTTGGACGGCCGGCGTACGCCAGATTTATGGCCCGCCCATGCTATGTCTATCTCAAACTCAAGATGCCCAGCCCCAAAGGTCCTATTACCATCAGTGGGGATAGGAAGATAGCTTAAGAATGTGAAGAAGGAGACGCGGCTTATGCCGAGTCAGCTTGCGCGGCTGAGGAGCTCAAGTTTCACCAAGCTAATGTTGACCCGGTGTACATGTCGCCGCTCAAGAGGCCGACCATCAATTCTGAGCCGACCCTCAAGTTTAAACCAACGAACGACACCAAGGTTATAGACTTTACACCTGGCGACTCCACCAAGCAGTTCACTATTCGGGCGGGTCTCGGCCCCAAATAGGAAAGCGCTCTCATCGAATTCCTCCGTGAGAATTGGGACATCTTTGCATGGAAACCTTCTGAGATGCTAGGTGTACCAAGAGAATTTGCTGAGCACCATATTAATACTGACCCTAAAGTTAAGCCAGTTCGACAGTACCTTTGCAGGTTTAATTAAGAGCATCGTAACATGATTGGAGAGGAAGTAGCCCGGCTCCTGGCCACCGGGTTTATCATCGAGGTTTTCCATCCTGAATGGCTGGCTAACCGGGTCCTGGTGCTAAAAAAGAACGGCACATTCCGCATGTGCATCGACTACACTGACCTCAACACAGCCTATCCGAAGGATCCCTTCGCCCTTCCCCGCATTGATCAAATTATTGACTCGGCGGCGGGTTGTGAACATCTGTGTTTCTTGGACGCTTATTCAGGATACCATCAGATCAAGATGGCGGTGGCGGATCAGGAGAAGACATCCTTCATAACCCCATTCGGGGCTTTCTGTTATGTGTCTATGCCATTTGGGCTCAAGAGTGCGGGGGCGACTCATCAGCGTTGCATCCAAAACTGCTTGCACAACCAGGATAGGCCGTAATGTCCACGCTTATGTGGATCACATCGTGGTGAGGTCCCGGCGAAAAGAATCGCTCTTGGAGGATCTCAAGGAAACCTTTGACAACCTGCGTGTTTACCAGATGAAGCTTAACCCCACCAAGTGGGTTTTTGGTGTCCCTGCGGGGAAGTTATTGGTTTTCTTGGTATCAGAGCGTGGCATTGAAGCCAACCCGGACAAGATCGAGGAAATTACCTCACTGGGAAACCGGACAACATTAACCAAGTCTAGCGTATGGCGGGTCGAATTGCAGCTCTGAGCTGCTTTATAAGTCACCTCGGGGAGAAGGCCATCCCTCTCTATTAGTTGCTCAAGAAAACTGATCGTTTTTGTGGACGGACGAAGCCGACGAAGCTTTTGAAGCCTTGAAGCGGAAATTAGTTAACCCACCAGTGTTGGCGGCTCCGGCGGATAAGGAACCTATGCTCCTGTACATTGCAGCCAATTCCGAGGCAGTCAGCGTGGCAGTGGTTGTCGAGCGGAAGGAAGAAGGAAAGGAGTATCCGGTCCAGCGACCGGTGTATTTCATGAGCAAGGTCCTCACCCTCTCCAACCAACGTTACCCACATTTGCAGAAGCTTGTTTTTGGGGTGTTTATGGCGAGTCGGAAGCTAAAGCACTATTTCCAGGAACACCCGATCACGGTCGTCAGTTCCGCCCCCCTCGGCGACATCATACAGAACCAAGAGGCCACCGGACGGATTGCTAAGTGGGCCATCGAGCTTGGATCACATCATGTGCGGTATACGCCTCGGACGGCCATCAAATCGCAAGCACTTGTGGATTTCATCAATGATTGGCCGAGTTACAAATCCCGGAGGAAAGGCCTGATCATACTTATTGGACCATCCATTTCGATGGGTCGAGGCAATTGGAAGGCTCGGGGGCTGGCGTGGTGATAACTTCGCCTCAAGAAGATAAGTTTTGCTATGTCCTTCAGCTCATGTTTCCATGTACCAATAATGCAGCGGAGTACGAAGCCTTGCTCCATGGTTTGCGACTCGCCAAAGAGATTAACGTCATGCGAGGCAGGTGTGTAGGCGATTCAGATCTGGTGGCACAGCAGGTTTCTGGCACCCGGGATTCATGAGACCCTTTGATGACGGCTTACAGATGAGCTGTGTCAGATGTAGCAGGTCACTTCACTCGGTATCAAGTGGATCACATCGATCGGCGACTTAACGAAGCAGTGGATGCTCTTTCCCGTCTCGGTTCACAATGTAAGCCAGTTCCTCCCAATATCTTTTTGGATATACTGCATAACCCCTCGGTAAAACTGCCTTCAGAGGAAGATTTAGCGGTACAGACCCCGAGTCTCACCTCGTGGCGGCCCTTCATGCTACTCCAGACTGGGTGACTCCTTACATGGCATATCTCACTAGAGGCGAGTTACCTGCCGACGAGTTATTAGCTCGCCAAATCGTCCGTCGGTGTAAATCCATGGTCATACACAATGGCGAGTTACACAGACGAAGCACCTCAGGGGTATTTCAAAGATGCGTCTCTCCTGAAGAAGGATGTATGATCCTCAATGAGATTCAAGCACGCGATTGTGGTCATCATGTTGGGTCCTGATCCTTGGTTTCTCAGGCCTTCAGACATGGGTTATATTGGTTGACGGCTCACGCATACGCAGAGGAGATCGTTCGCCGATGTGATGGCTGCCAAAAATTTGGACGCGAGATGCACGTGCCGGGTCAGGAATTGCGGATGATACCAATCACTTGGTTGTTTGAAGTCTGGGGGCTTGCTATTGTTGGCCCTTTCAAGATGTCTTCCACAAAAAAGACTCACCTATTGGTGGCGGTTGACAAATTTACCAAGTGGGTGGGGGCGGAACATGTTAGCAGCTGTGATGCAGATACGGCCGTCAAGTTCTTGAAGAAACTAATTTTCAGATTCGGATATCCTCATAGTATCATTACTAACAATGGTACTAATCTATCCAAAGGTGCAATGCAAGAGTTTTGTTCACGAGAGCATATCCAGCTTGATGTTTCCACAGTTGCACATCCCCAGTCTAATGGACAGACGGAGATGGCAAATTAGGAAATATTAGGGGGGGGGGATTAATCCTCTGCTCATGTTACCTTTGGAACGTACTCCAGGATGTTCGGTGGAGGAGTTGCCGTCAGTACTATGGAGTATCAGGACAACTCCAAATGGCTCCACCGGTTTTACTCCTTGCTTTCTGGTTTACAGAGCAGAAGCGGTGTTACCAAGTGACATCAAACACGATTCCGCAGGAGTCGCCGCCAACGTGGAATAGGACAACGAGCTGGCGCGACAGGACTCGCTGGACGCCTTGGAGGAGGAACGTGACTTGGCCACATCACGATCTGCGATTTACCAACAAGACTTGCGACGTTACCACAGTCGCCGGGTCAAGAGCCGGACTTTCCAAGAAGGCGACTTGGTGCTCCGTTTGATTCAAGATCATACTGGTATGCACAAGTTATCACCTCCGTGGGAAGGACCGTTTGTCATCAGCAAGAATCTTCGGAACGACTCATATTACTTGGTGGATCTTCGCCCGAATCGGCCGACTACAGAGGTTGAGACAACTCGCCCCTGGAACATAGCCCATCTGCAGCCTTACTACACTTAGATCCATTAGCTCCCTTTTAACTAGTTTTCAGAAAATTGTAACCAATGAATTATGAAAGCAATAAAGCAGGCACCCACAAATTTTGGGGTCCTTTGTCATTTCAGCTTTTGAAAGCATGAGTCTTTATTGTTCCATAAGTCGTCCAAACATGGACGCTATCAAATTCAAAGAGCATAAGTCGCCATGCTGCACTTACTACAAAACTGGGCCTTGATAAAGCCAAATAGGACCAACGTTGCCACGTCGCACGGTTCAAACATAGGCGCCTTATGTGGTTTTGAGAATTAAGTCGGCTTACTTGGGGGCTACTAGTCCCCAAGTCGTTTCACAGTAAGAGCGTATACGCTTCTGTGATCCTATGCCCGGCTTTTTCCTGAATCATAGGTCACTTGGGGGCTTCCACTTATTGAGTTCAGCCTGAATACCCTCTTGGCTAGTGAAAAATTACCCCATTACAAATGGTTATACTAGACTATGTGTTGAACAAGTCGCCACATGGACCTATGTACTCAGGGCGAGTCAATCAGTCATGTGGACCCTGAACTCGCCTTGGTTAAAACAAAAAAGGTACCGGCCAGAGTCACACATGGGAAATAGAGAAACCATTAGTCTAAAACAACAAGGCGTCATGGAAGCTTGACTCGCGCCTGATCAGCCGGTCTAAAACAACAAGGCTTTTTACAAAGACTTTCTAAGGGTAACACTAGAGTTTTGCAAACTTGTCTTATCCTATCATAACTCACTCAGTCGATAAAATTTTATTTCTTGATGGCAAGACCACAAGGTTTCCTAATATCCTTAAGTCGGCTTTTGGTTACAACTTGCCCCGACTCAGTTTTAAACATTATTTGCCATAACCCGGTGGCTGATCTATTTTTTGCTGTAACCCGGGGGGCTGATCTGTTTTTTGCCATAATCCAGGGGCTGGTCTATTCTTTGCCATGCACTCACTGAGTCGACTTATGTCTTTCCTGACACATAAGGTGAAGACTTTTTTGTCAAATTATGACACTCCCTGGTTCATTAAGTTTACAGGCGATTCATGCATAGATTCACGGAATAAAATTGGTTCAAGAAAGGTTCCATCCAAAGGTACTACTGACTGATTGTTGTTCCACAAAATCTAACAAGCTATTACATGGCTCGCATGGCCAAAACGGGTGTCATCCCCCAGTGAAAAAAGGATCAGTGGACGGATCAAGCCGCCTCCGAATCACCTTGCCTTGATCTCTCTCCGCCTTCGATTCGTAAGTCGCCCAGTTTCCAATTACACTTGGATAGGGCAACAAACTCATCTTCATCATCAAGGAAGAGGGATAGGTCCATGTCAAGATCAAAAGGATTCATGGGTCGAAAAGGAACAAAGCTAGAAGTTTCGTACGAGGGAGGCGTCACCTTCTTTTTCTTCTCATCATAGGCGGCTTGGTATTTATTCAAATCCAAGCTGGCTGCCAGTTGAGTCGCCGCGAAGCGAGATTCTATGATAACTCGGTGGTAGTCCACCTCGGTGAACTCTGACCCGTCATCCTTGAGCTCAGGGTAGCCGGCGGCTATTTCTTCTGGTTTGAGCTCCGGGGCATAGGCTAAACACCAACTCAGGGTGTTCAGGACTCCCTTCCGAGTGGCTGATCTTTTCAGTTCCTCTATTTGAGGAGGCAATGTGGACAGATAGCTGAGCATATGCTTGATAGTTCTGACTGGCTCCTTGCTTCGCATCACCGCGTTAATCATCAGCACGCCCCCGGTATATAGCTGTTCGGCGAAAGTATATATAGCCTTCAGCTTCAGCTTGCAGTCGTCTGGAAGATTGGCGGCTCATGCACCTACAAAGGACACATCAGTACGTAATAGTTTTTCGCGAGACCAGATTATTTCTTCAACAAGCAAGGGTTAATGCTTACCAAACATAGCAACAGTCATGTTGGAAATGTGCTTTTTTAAGCCGGAAACCTCTTGCTGGGCGGCTTCCAATTTTTCCTCAGCTTGCTCGGCACGCTTAAGGATGGCGGCTTGGTCAGCTTTGGCTTTCTTCTCCAGTTTTTGATGATCAGCCTTCATCCTCTCCAGCTCAGCCAGAATCAAGCGGTATTTTCTCTCCGACTCAAATTGTGCATCTTGTTGTTCAGCCAGATTCTTCCTTAATTCGGCTAAAGCCGACTCAGTCTGGGTCATAGACTCCTACATATAAAATTTGGGGAGACAAGTCTCAACATTATTGCAAGCAATACTCTTGACACTTGGGGGCCAATGTATGATCTTATTCAAAAGTCATACCAAATTCAAGACCCGGCTCATCTTTCAAAAAGATGACCCGGCCCTTGGGGGCTACAGGTTGGAGGTTTTAAACTATATACAAGACCCAGCTCATCTTTCAAAAGATGACCTGGCCCTTGGGGGCTACATGTGGGAGATTTTCAACTATATTCAAGATGCTCTCATCTTTCCAAAGATGACCCGGCCCTTGGGGGCTACAGGTTGGAGATTGTAAACTATATTCAAGACCCTTCTCATCTTTAAAAAATATTACCCGGCCCTTGGGGGCTATAGGTTGAATATTTCACCTATATTCAAAGACCCGACTCATCTTTCAAAAAGATAGCCCGGCCCTTGGGGGCTATGGGTTCAAGATTTTAACTATACTCAAAGACCCGACTCATCTTTCAAAAGATGGGCCGGCCCTTGGAAGGCTAATGGGTGGACGATAATACATAAGTAGATGTACCTCATGCCTAAACCTCATAAGATGGATCAAGCTTTTGTTCATCTCATAATCCCTCTCTAGGTGACTTGCGAATCCAGAACAAAGTTGTTCAAATTCCAGCTTCTCATACTGGGGGAGTTTGAATTTACTCGCGTCTTGATCAGGGGAAGGACGAGATTCCTTGGAGGTATGCTTGGACAATACCGCAACTCGGGGAGTGGAGTAGCCAGTATCGGTAACTACGCCATCATCTGGATCTTCAGTCGCCTTGAGAGGGCTTGGCGGGTTAACCTTGTCGACGGCTTCTTTCAAAATTACGGGCGAGTCATCCCGGACATCGGGAATATTGTCCACGGGAATATCATGAGCTGCCGCTTGCTCCTCATCAATCTCTGGGATAGAGGCGCTCGTGCCTAAGGCTTCAGTGGTTTTAGGAGCAGATGATAAGTCGCCAGTTTTCCTTCTCTTCGCATGTGCTCTGAGATAAAGGCACCAAGATTAAAAGCACATATCATTGTTTAAATTGGGATTAACAAAAGGACTCACCCTTGCACACAAACCATCGGCGGGAGAGCTCGTATTGCTGAGTCGCCAGATGTAGGGGAGAAGTCTGGTAGAATAAAGGCTTAAATGTTAAAGAAGTGGCGAGTCATATTTTATACAATGAAGGGTATGATAAAACAAAAGTGTACCTCGCTGGTGCACTTCCGACCAGTTGTCTTCTCAGGCAGTCCGGAGATTAAGTCGCGAGAGTGATTACGGGTTTTGCGCTTGGGGGTATATCTTGCTTTCTTCGAAAGGAAATCAGGGTCCATATAAGCATATGGGTGAGACATGGGCACTTCCCCACAAATCCGTCGGGCTGGTCTAGGAGAAGGAGAAGGTGAGTCAGAAGAAATAGAAATTACCTCAACCGCATCATCTTGGCTCTCATTGTCCTCGCCCTACACATAAGGACGCATGGTATAAGCATAAGTCGGAATACACAGGTAATGAGTGAGGGGGAAGTTTTACCTGTGAGTGTTCATCGTTAGCTCGTGACTCGCCGACAACGGACGAATCTTTGGGGGCGCCTTTACCTTGGCTTGTTTTCTTCCTCTTCTTTGGTGGCGGCTTGGTGGTCTTTTGGGCGGTCACTTTGGGGCCCCTTCGCCAAAATGGATCACTTTTCTGATGAATAGAGGTTAATTTCAAACCAAGAGCATTGGTAAGTATAAGGAAACGAAAGGCAGCTTGGATTCTTACTGGTGGTACCGGGTTGGAGCGACAGAAGGCCTTGAGCCCAATTTTGGCACATTCTTCCAAAGGCTCACCGGTCAGCTTCTTGATGATTCCAACAATTTCACTCTCTGAGAATCTCTTGTGGTGGAAGCACTGTGGATGATTTCCCGTGCCATCATATTCATACATTAGCCCATCTCGGCGACTCAGGGGAAGGATATTCCACTCCACCCAGCAGCGGAACAGATCAATCCCGATGAGCCCGTTGTTGGTCAATGACTTTAACTCGGAGAAAATGGGGATAAATTCCGACTCTTCCTCTTATGTGAGCTTCTCAGGCAGTTTGAAGTCCATGGGTAGGCGACCTACTTTGACACCCGGGAGTGGGTTTTCGCCAGGTGGAGAGGTGTCCCGGTAATAAAACCATGAATCGGCCCAGCCCTTGGGATGGCTGGGCAGAAGGACTGATGGAAATCCACGCTCGCGGCGTCTTTGAATGTTGACTCCTACAAGCTCGTGGTTGGGACCGTTGGAAACTCGGTCTGGCAATTCAAATGGAAGAAGTTCCAAAATAAAGGAACTATGGGCTCTCTCTGCAAGTATACCTCACAAAAGACCTGGAACTAGCAAAGGTTTCTGATGGAGTTGGGTCCCAGGTCTTGAGGATGAACGTTAAGGAAGTGCAAGACGTCTCGAAAAAACTTTGATCCAGGCGGTTTAAAACCTCGCTCAAGGTAATCGGTAAAGATGACTACTTCTCCTGCAGCGGGATTGGGAGTCAACTCGCCCGGGGCAGTTCTCCAACCAATGGTTTCCTTGTTGTCAAGAAGAGCCACCTTAATAAACTTCTCGAGAGTAGCGTCATCGATTTTTGTTGGTAACCAGTTGCACTTCGAAATGGCCATGACTACAAAAGACAGGGGAACGAGGCGATTTAGTAAAAACTATGAAGTATTCTAACTCGCCAATATGGGTCTACAGTATGTTCAAAAAGGATTTGGTGACTCACCAAATGGGTGACATACATCATAACTCGCTAGTCGGGCGATTCATGGAAGTATCTTTGAAGTATTGTAACTCGCCCTTCAATTGAAAAGGAAGGGGGCATAGCTATGGTGATAAATTTAAGTTGTTATGGAAGGTGGAGCTAAACGGCGACTCTCAAGGGTCCTTATTCCTTAGGGATGTTCTCGGAAGACGAACAAACGTGTTTCTAAAAATAGGCAGCAAACTATGGATCTACGAGTGGATCAGAACAAAGGAATATTGCTTGACTAAATAGTGAAAAGATAAGAACATAAGGCAGCAACAGCAGTGAATCCACAGCGTGAAGGCTTAAGATAACAAAATGACGCGATAAAGTGGCCATGGTTTGCTACTACTTAAATCTATTACAAAGATATGAAGCAGTTCTAAGGCAGGAAAGAACGGTTGTCGCGTCAGGGAGCTAGCTCGCGGGAACAATGGCCATGGCGTTCTCGGCTTAACCCTAATCAGGGAATGTGTGTACCTGAGGAAAGGAAATCGGTGTCGGGGACGAAATCAAAGAACTTTGTGCTTTTTGGCGCCCGGAAGACCACGGTCGACGGAGGAGCTCCAGGAACCGGTGACAACGCCGAGGTGCTGGTGCTCGAAGAGGAAGAGCACGAGGAAGACGAGGGAAAAGATGGGGGTAGGCGACAGGGCTTCCCCCCCCCCCCATTTCTCCTGCGGTTATTTAATGGGCCAGAACGGGAATCGAGGCTGTCAAGGCGGAGATTGAGGCGACAAGTCAGAGACTACGATGATGGCGCCTAGATTTTCGGGATAAGTGAATGTGGAGCAAAAGATCCGTTGGATGGTTGCGATGTTAAAACCCCCGGAATTAAGAGGATAAGGTGATGTCATCAAAGATTACACACCGGGTCAGATAAAATTACAACGAGTGGCGACTTATCATTCGTCGGAAGATAGAAATGGTAAGAGTCGCCCCAAATTGGTGAAGGTTTATTGACATGAATGAAATCATGACAATCTGGGGCCTATTGTTGGGGATATTACCTGTGGATAACCCGCCCTTAGTGGGCCGGGTCATCAAAGGGGTGACTTACCATTCAACGCGTGTCTCGTGGCCCAGAAGCTGGATGGCGGTTCAAGAGGTCGTGCGGATGGAAGATCACCAAGGGAGTTCCCAATCGTGGAGAGCACCGCGACTTAGAGATAAGGAAAGCCACGAGGAGTAGCATGGCATGACTTTGTAAACCCTAGGGCCTCGACCTGTATATAAAGGCGAGTCCCGGGGAAAGGTCGGGCGAGTTAGAGAGAATTGAGAACTAGGTCAGGCGAGTTATGCCATCCTTGTAATCGAAACCACCATTAATCTACACAAAGCAGGACGTAGGCTTTTACCTCCTCAAGAGGGGCCGAACCTGGGTAAATTTGAGTCTCGCTTTCGCTCACCCCCTTCGAATCGCCACCAAGGTGCGATGGCTCCATCTTTAAGTCCTTTCACGAGGACATCTTCCATGACAAAACCACGACAAGAACCTCTGTTGTTCTTGGGGAAGCCGCACAGCCTGCCGAACAGTTCCTCCCTGTCCTATCGCACTCATCGCCTCCCAGGACTCCCTCAGAGCCACCGCCATTAATGCCTCCTCCTCATGCAACTCTGACTGACATGGCCAACTTTGAGCTAGACCCCAAGCGGTATGTACCTCGGGGCCATAACATCACCGACAGTGGCCCTGACCGCCTCCCACGGACGTTCATCACGCCGGCAATCCCCATTGCCTACAGGCATGAACAGTATGTCATTGCCGAGGTGATGCCTGACCCGCGTGCTGATCAAGTTGCTCAGGTACGGCAGGAGGTTGTTGATCTTATGCAGAACTTGTGCTTTCATGTCCGCTCTGCTCAGCCTTGGATTGAGGGGGTAGGTTTACTCGAGCTTAGGGATGGTGGTGAAAGCTTTGCTGCCGCTCGGATGGTTCCCCAGGATTTTGGGAACGATACTTTTGTCAGATGCATGCGGGAGAATGAGGGAGTAGGTTTTAGAGGTGCTTCTGGTTTCCTCCAGGGCTGTCTGATGTTTTTAGGTTTACCTTTGGATTTCCGCAATACTAATGATCTTCGGGCTGCGGTTAACACTTTTGGTGAATTCCACCATTGGGTCAGCGATGATCCGTACCTAGTCCGCTCCATTGTTTTTGCATCCTTCCCAGATGATATTCTGGTTCCCCGTAGTGTCACTTTTTCAGAGTATGCTGCTTGGGGTGGAGTGAGGGTTTCTTGGTCTGCACCTCTGTTCATCTTGGGTGCAGGATTTGCTGAACAAATGCCGAATGATGAGGATCACATGCCCCTCAATGGCAACCCACATTCGTTGCAAGGACAGTTGGAGCAGGATAATCTGCTCTTTGCTCTTCCGCCCTATCCAGCTGTGGGATGGAATGCTGTGCCGCCACCACCACCACCTCTAATGCCTGAGCCCCCAGTTCAGCAAGCACGATGGTGGCAGTTGGGGCTAGCAACCTGAAGCTCGTGCTGATGAACCTGCTACCCCGAAATAAGACCAGGAGTCCATGGTCATTGATCAGCCAACTTCTTCTGACTCTGTTCAGAAGATTGTGGTGGTTGATCCTCATCCGGATGATGTTGAAGCTGGTGCAGAGGACCAAGATGATAAGGCAGCTGACGATGATGTTACTGATGCTCCTGTCCCTCCTAATGGGGACCATGCTGGTGGGGAGAAAGCTACTGATGATGTGGCCCCTGAAGATTTCAATCCCCTGGCGATTGTTCCTTACCAGTAGCCCCTGGTACGGCCTGATCAGTTGATGATTGGAGTGGTTCAGGTTGCCTATGGACCTCCGCTCCCACGGGTCGTATCCTGGACACGGTCCTTTGAAGCGCTCATGGGGGTTTTGACCTCCAGGGATGTCCCTCGTCACCTTCAGATGCCTGCGGCCATGCCAATTGTGCTACCCAAGCGCTCCGGGACATTGGGTTTTGATGAAGCCAGCGCTGAACCTCACAACATCTACCAGGACAGCACTCCTGCACCTGCTTTTGAGTTAATTCTTTCATCTGACAGCATCTCTACACCAACAGGGGATTTGTTCTCCTTTGAGACTCCGGCTTCCCCGAAGAGGGGGTCTCGCAAGAAGGCCACACCCATTGTGGACTCCTATGTACGCCGCTGTACCAGGGGATCGATCAAGAGGGATGGTTTCAAGCATGTGCTGCAGGAACTCCTGATGCATGTGCCCAAGAAGAGGAAGCCAAGAGATAAACCCCTGGATGCCCCAGAGGTTCAGGCAGCGCCATCTTCTACTCAGGAGGAGTCTATCCCACCTACGACTCCAGTGCGAGTGATTCAGGCGGTGGGCCAAAGTCTTGACATTGCACCCGAGAAGATGTCAGAGGATCGACTTATGGAAGATCCTGATGTCTCCAAGCCTTCACCTATTGATGATTAAACCACTATCTATGTAGCTATGTTCTTATTGATGTTAAGTTTGTTTTTCTACTTCTGGTTGTGTGTCACAGCTATCGGAACTTTGGATGCGTGGGTTATTATGTAACTCCACTTTTACTACTTTCCATCCTTGCTATGGATAGTCGATCTACAAGAAGCTGGCATGTTCTTTGCTGGAATGTGGGTGGTGTAAATTCGGATTCACGGCAAAGAGCGGTTCAAAACAAAATTGATGAATGCTTGGCTACGATTGTTTGCCTTCAGGAAACTAAAATGCAATATCTTGCTTTTCGGACTGTTAGGAGATTTTGCCCCAAAATATTTGATCAATTTTCTTATATTCCATCGCGTGGTGCCTCTGGTGGATTTATTACTCTATGCAACTCCTCTATTTTAACTGGCACTTTGGTTGAAACACAGACTTTTGGTTTAATTGTGTCATTCACCTCCAACCACACCTGTGAGACTTGGACTCTGGTTAATGTCTATGGCCCTTGTCAGGGAGAGGCTAGAGACCAATTTGTTAGCTGGCTATACCATCTTAATATCCCTCCAAATGATGATTGGCTGCTGCTTGGAGATTTCAACTTTATTCGCTCCCCTTCCAATAGAAATCTCCCTGGTGCTGATGTGAATGACATGTTCATTTTTAATGAGATCATTGGTCACCTGGGTCTTTTGGAATTGCCTCTCAAAGGTAGGTCTTTAACTTGGTCCAATATGCAAGACTCACCCCTTCTGGAGCAACTAGATTGGTTATTCACTTCTCCCAATTGGATATCATCTTATCCCCTGATTCAAGTTCTGCTTTTAGCCAAGTCTACATCTGATCATGTTCCCTATCTGGTGACAGTGAACACCTCCATCCCTAAATGTAACCTTTTTCGGTTAGAAAATTATTGGGTGGAGATGGATGGTTTCCTAGAATGTGTGCAGCAGTCTTGGAAGACCCCTTCGAGGAAAGGTCACATCTCTGCCATCATCATGGATAAGTTTAAGCATCTAAGACAGGCCCTGAAGAGATGGCAGACTAGTCTTTCAAAGCTCAAAACACTCATTGATAAGTGTAATCAAGTGGTACTATATCTGGATGACCTAGAGGAGCTCAAACCCCTTTTCAGACCTGAAGCTAATTTCGGGCTCATTGTCAAACTCCATTTAGATCACCTACTGCATCTGCAGTTTCTATACTGGAAAAAGAGGGCTACCATCAGATTCATCAAGGTGGGGGAGGAAAATACTAAATTTTTCCATGCCATGGCTACTGAAAGATACAGAAGAAACTCCATCTAATCTCTTAAATTGGCATATGGATCTGTTATCACTGATCATGAGCAGATTGCAGGATGTTTTTGGTCTTCCTTCAAAAACAGGATAGGTTCCTCTCAGTGAATCAACTTGGCATTTGATCTTCAATCTCTCATTCACAGAGTGGAAGGGCTTGATGTTTTAACACTGCCTTTCACCAAAGAGGAAATTGATAGGACTGTCAAAGAAATGCCCATTGATAAGACTCCTGTACTACTGAAATTCAGAAATTTTCCGTCTGCCATGGCAGACGGCAAAGGGGAGAACCACGGACGGCAAAGGCTTTGCCGTCGGTCAGCACACGGCAAACTAGACGGTAAAAAAAATCCGGTGCAGAGGTTCTTTGCCGTCTGTTTTTTAAAGCGGACGACAAAGAATCTTTGCCATGAGGGGGCATATGGCAAACTAAATGGGACGACACATAGTGCATCGGCCCTGTTAAGTGTTAACGGCAGGCCTCCTCTCTTTGCCGTCTGCCATCCCCCCCTTTGCCATGTGGGGGCAGACGACAAAGAGGGGAGAGAGAGGGGGCTGATTCCCCCCTTTGTCGTATGCCCCCCCCTTTGCCATGTGGGGGCAGACGGCAAAGAGGGGAGAGAGAGGGGCCAGATTCCCCTCTTTGTCATCTACCTACCCCCCTTTGCCATGTGGGGGCAGACGGCAAAGAGGGGAGAGAGAGGGGGCAGATTCCCCCCTTTGCCGTCTGCCATCCCCCCTTTGCCATGTGGGGGCAGACGACAAAGGGGGGAACCAACCCCTTTTTAATTTATTATTTTATTATATCCAGCATTTTTAACAATAATCAGGATATATATATCTATTGGACATAAATAAATTTCTTTCCGTACTCATAACCATATTAAAATAACTCTCATCCATAGTGCATACATATTATGCAAGTTGCATCCGTACCAAACCATATATTACATCAGTTTCATCCACATGCATACAAATTTTCATATATATCCATATACTACAATAGTTTCAATACAAGCCATGGTACAAGAAATCATCTTCAAGCATTCATCAATATGATCCAAGCTTCCCGTGAAGTGAAGGTAATCTGCAAAATGACAAATAAGAAAGTTAGAAGAATAATACTAGATGAAGAAGTGTATATATAGGTTATTTCGGAGATAAATTAGCTAAGTATAAACCATTTAGGAGCTAACTAAGCTAATTATGTCATTTAGGTGGAACCCTAGCTAACTATAGGTCGTTTCGGAGCTAACTTGGGTAAAATAGGTCATTCCGGAGCAAACTATGCTTATTAAGCCATTTTGGATGTAGCTAGGCTAATTAGAGGCCATTTAATACCTAAGTTAGGGGGAATAGGTCATCTTGCAGCTACGTAAGTCTTATTATGTCATTTAGGAGAGAACTTAGCCAACTATAGATCATTTTTTATTAAATAGGTCATTTTGGAGCTAACTAAGCTAATTATGTCATTTCGTAGGATAATTAGCCAATTTAGCCTTTCTTGGATGAGTCTAAGCTATGTACAAGAAGAGAAAGAGAATAAGAAGTAAAGGAAGGAGGAGGAGGAGGAGGAGGAGGAGAAGGAGAAGGAAGAGGAGAAGAAGAAGAAAAGAAGAAGGAGAAGGAGAAGGAGAAGGAGGAAGAAGGAGGAAGAAGAAGGAGAAGGAGGAGCTCCATCTCCTTCTTCTCCTCCTTCTTCTGCTTCTTCTTATCCTCCTCCTTCTCCTTCTTTTTCTTCTCTCCTTCTTCTTCCTCCTTCCTTTCATTTTTCCTCTTTCTTCTCCTCTTGTCCCCTTCTTCGGGCTAAATTGGCTAAGAATGCCTTTTTGGAGCTAATTATGTCATTTCTGGGATAATTAGCTAAGTATAGGTCATGTTTTATTAAATAGACCATTTAGGAGCGAACCAAGCTAATTATGTCATTTAGGTGGAACCCTAGCTAACTATAGGTCGTTCCGGAGCTAACTTGGGTAAAATAGGTCATTCCGGAGCAAACTATGCTTATTAAGCCATTTTTGATCCAGCTAGGCTAATTATAGGCCATTTAATACCTAAGTTAGGGGGAATAGGTTATCTTGCAGCTACGTAAGGCTTATTATGTCATTCAGGAGAGAACTTAGCTAACTATAGGTCATTTTTTATTAAATAGGTCATTTTGGAGCTAACTAAGCTAATTATGTAATTTCGTAGGATAATTAGCCAATTTAGCCTTTCTTCGATGAGTCTAAGCTACGTAGAAGAAGAGAAAGAGAAGAAGTAAAAGAAGGAGGAGGAGGAGGAGAAGGAGAAGGAAGAGGAGAAGAAGAAGAAAAGAAGAAGGAGAAGGAGAAGGAGGAAGAAGGAGGCAGAAGAAGGAGAAGGAGGAGCTCCTTCTCCTTCTTCTCCTCCTTCTTCTCCTTCTTATCCTCCTCCTTCTCCTTCTTCTTCTTCTCCTCTTCTTCTTCTTCCTTCCTTCCATTTTTCCTCTGTCTTCTCCTCTTGTCCCCTTCTTTGGGCTAAATTGGCTAAGAATGCCTTTTTGGAGCTAATTATGTCATTTCGAGGATAATTAGCTAAGTATAGGTCATGTTTTATTCAATAGACCATTTAGGAGCTAACTAATCTAATTATGTCATCTAGGTGGAACCCTAGCTAACTATAGGTCGTTTCGGAGCTAACTTGGGTGAAATAGGTCATTCCGGAGCAAACTATGCTTATTAAGCCATTTTGGATCTAGCTAGGCTAATTATAGGCCATTTAATACCTAAGTTAGGGGGAATAGGTCATCTTGCAGCTAGGTAAGCCTTATTATGTCATTTAGTAGAGAACTTAGCTAACTATAGGTCATTGTTTATTAAATAGGTCATTTTGGAGCTAACTAAGCTAATTATGTCATTTCGTAGGATAATTAGCCAATTTAGCCTTTCTTGGATGAGTCTAAGCTACGTAGAAGAAGGGAAAGAGAAGAAGAAGTAAAAGAAGGAGGAGGAGGAGGAGGAGGAGGAGAAGGACAATGAAGAGGAGAAGAAGAAGAAAAGAAGAAGGAGAAGGAGAAGGAGGAAGAAGGAGGAAGAAGAAGGAGAAGGACGAGCTCCTTCTCCTTCTTCACCTACTTCTTCTCCTTCTTCTTATCCTCCTCCTTATCCTTCTTCTTCTTCTCCTCTTCTTCTTCTTCCTTCCTTTCATTTTTCCTCTTTCTTCTCCTCTTGTCCCCTTCTTCGGTCTAAATTGGCTAAGAATGCCTTTTGGAGCTAATTATGTCATTTCGAGGACAATTAGCTATGTATAGGTCATGTTTTATTAAATAGAGCATTTAGGAGCTAACTAAGCTAATTATGTCATCTAGGTGGAAACCTAGCTAACTATAGGTCGTTTCAGAGCGAAATTGGGTAAAATAGGTCATTCCGGAGCAAACTATGCTTATTAAGCCATTTTGGATCTAGCTAGGCTAATTATAGGCCATTTAATACCTAAGTTAGGGGGAATAGGTCATCTTGCAGCTACGTAAGCCTTATTTTGTCATTTAGGAAATAATTTAGCTAACTATAGGTCACTTTTTATTAAATAGGTCATTTTGGAGCTAACTAAGCTAATTATGTCATCTCGTAGGATAATTAGGCAATTTAGCCTTTCTTGGATGAGTCTAAGCTACTTAGAAGAACAGAAATAGACGAAGAAGTAAAAGAAGGAGGAGGAGGAGGAGGAGAAGGAAGAGGAGAAGAAGAAGAAAAGATGAAGGAGAAGGAGAAGGAGGAAGAAGGAGGAAGAAGAAGGAGAAGGAGGAGCTCCTTCTCCTTCTTCTCCTCCTTCTTCTCCTTCTTATCCTCCTCCTGCTCCTTCTTCTTCTTCTCTTCTTCTTCTTCTTCCTTCCTTTCACTTTCCTCTTTCTTCTCCTCTTGTCCCCTTCTTCGGGCTAAACTGGCTAGGAATACCTTTTTGGAGCTAATTATGTCATTTCGAGGATAATTAGCTAAGTATAGGTCATGTTTTATTAAATAGACCATTTTTGAGCTAACTAAGCTAATTATGTCATCTAAGTGGAACCCTAGCTAACTATAGGTCGTTTTGGAGCTAACTTGGGTTAAATAGGTCATTCCGACGCAAACTATGCTTATTAAGCCATTTTGGATCTAGCTAGGCTAATTATAGGCCATTTAATACCTAAGTTAGATGGCATAGGTCATCTTGCAGCTATGTAAGCCTTATTATGTCATTTAGGAGAGAACTTAGCTAACTATAGGTCATTTTTTATTAAATAGGTCATTTTGAGCTAACTAAGCTAATTATGTCATTTCGTAGGATAATTAGCCAATTTAGACTTTCTTGGATGAGTCTAAGCTACGTAGAAGAACAAAAAGAGAAGAAGAAGTAAAAGAAGGAGGAGTAGGAGGAGGAGGAGGAGAAGGAGAAGGAAGAGGAGAAGAAGAAGGAAAGGAGAAGGAGAAGGAGAAGGAGGAAGAAGGAGGAAGAAGAAGGAGAAGGAGGAGCTCCTTCTCATTCTTCTCCTTCTTCTTATCCTCCTCCTTATCCTTCTTCTTCTTCTCCTCTTCTTCTTCTTCCTTCGTTTCATTTTTCCTCTTTCTTCTCCTCTTGTCCCCTTCTTCGGGCTAAATTGGCTAAGAATGCCTTTTTGGAGCTAATTATGTCATTTCAAGGATAATTAGCTAAGTATTGGTCATGTTTTATTAAATAGACCATTTAGGAGCTAACTAAGCTAATTATGTCATCTAGGTGGAACCCTAGCTAACTATAGGTCGTTTCGGAGCTAACTTGGGTAAAATAGGTCATTCCAGAGCAAACTATGCTTATTAAGCCATTTTGGATCTAGCTAGGCTAATTATAGGCCATTTAATACCTAAGTTAGGGGAATAGGTCATCTTGCACCTACGTAAGCCTTATTATGTCATTTAGGAGAGAACTTAGCTAACTATAGGTCATTTTTTATTAAATAGGTCGTTTTGGAGCTAACTAAGCTAATTATGTCATTTCGTAGGATAATTAGCCAATTTAGCCTTTCTTGATTGAGTCTAAGGTACGTAGAAGAAGAGAAAGAGAAGAAGAAGTAAAAGGAGGAGGAGGAGGAGGAGGAGGAGAAGGAGAAGGAAGAGCAGAAGAAAAAGAAAAGAAGAAGGAGAAGGAGAAGGAGGAAGAAGGAGGAAGAAGAAGGAGAAGGAGGAGCTCCTTCTCCTTCTTCTCCTCCTTCTTTTCCTTCTTCTTATCTTCCTCCTTCTCCTTCTCCTTCTTCTTCTCTTCTTCTTCTTCCTTCCTTTCATTTTTCCTCTTTCTTCTCCTCTTGTCCCCTTCTTCGGGCTAAATTAGTTAAGAATGCCTCTTTGGAGCTAATTATGTCATTTCGAGGATAATTAGCTAAGTATAGGTCATGTTTTATTAAATAGACCATTAAGGAGCTAACTAAGCTAATTATGTCATCTAGGTGGAACCCTAGCTAACTATACGTCGTTTCGGAGCTAACTTGGGTAAAATAGGTCATTCCGGAGCAAACTATGCTTATTAAGCCATTTTGGATCTAGCTAGGCTAATTATAGGCCATTTAATACCTAATTTAGGGGGAATAGGTCATCTTGCAGCTACGTAAGCCTTATTATGTCATTTAGGAGAGAACTTAGCTAACTATAGGTCATTTTTTATTAAATAGGTCATTTTAGAGCTAACTAAGCTAATTATGTCATTTCGTAGGATAATTAGCCAATTTAGCATTTCTTGGATAAGTCTAAGCTACGTAGAAGAAGAGAAAGAGAAGAAGAAGTAAAAGAAGGAGGAGGAGGACAAGGAGAAGGAAGAGGAGAAGAAGAAGAAAAGAAGAAGGAGAAGGAGAAGGAGGAAGAAGGAGGAAGAAGAAGGAGTAGGAGGAGCTCCTTCTCCTTCTTCTCCTCCTTCTTCTCCTTCTTCTTATCCTCCTCCTTCTCCTTCTTCTTCTTCTCTTCTTCGTCTTCCTTCCTTTCATTTTTCCTCTTTCTTCTCCTCTTGTCCCCTTCTTCGGGCTAAATTGGCTAAGAATGCCTTTTTGGAGCTAATTATGTCATTTCGAGGATAATTAGCTAATTATAGGTCATGTTTTATTAAATAGACAACTTAGGAGCTAACTAAGCTAATTATGTCATTTAGGTCGAACCCTAGCTAACTATAGGTCATTTCAGAGCTAACTTGGGTAAAATAGGTCATTTCGGAGCAAACTATGCTTATTAAGCCATTTTGGATATAGCTAGGCTAATTATAGGCCATTTAATACCTAAGTTAGGGGGAATAGGTCATCTTGCAGCTAGGTAAGCCTTATTATGTCATTTAGTAGAGAACTTAGCTAACTATAGGTCATTGTTTATTAAATAGGTCATTTTGGAGCTAACTAAGCTAATTATGTCATTTCGTAGGATAATTAGCCAATTTAGCCTTTCTTGGATGAGTCTAAGCTACGTAGAAGAAGGGAAAGAGAAGAAGAAGTAAAAGAAGGAGGAGGAGGAGGAGGAGGAGGAGAAGGACAATGAAGAGGAGAAGAAGAAGAAAAGAAGAAGGAGAAGGAGAAGGAGGAAGAAGGAGGAAGAAGAAGGAGAAGGACGAGCTCCTTCTCCTTCTTCACCTACTTCTTCTCCTTCTTCTTATCCTCCTCCTTATCCTTCTTCTTCTTCTCCTCTTCTTCTTCTTCCTTCGTTTCATTTTTCCTCTTTCTTCTCCTCTTGTCCCCTTCTTCGGGCTAAATTGGCTAAGAATGCCTTTTGGAGCTAATTATGTCATTTCGAGGACAATTAGCTATGTATAGGTCATGTTTTATTAAATAGAGCATTTAGGAGCTAACTAAGCTAATTATGTCATCTAGGTGGAAACCTAGCTAACTATAGGTCGTTCCGGAGCTAACTTGGGTAAAATAGGTCATTCCAGAGCAAACTATGCTTATTAAGCCATTTTGGATCTAGCTAGGCTAATTATAGGCCATTTAATACCTAAGTTAGGGGGAATAGGTCATCTTGCAGCTACGTAAGCCTTATTTTGTCATTTAGGAAATAATTTAGCTAACTATAGGTCATTTTTTATTAAATAGGTCGTTTTGGAGCTAACTAAGCTAATTATGTCATCTCGTAGGATAATTAGGCAATTTAGCCTTTCTTGGATGAGTCTAAGCTACTTAGAAGAACAGAAATAGACGAAGAAGTAAAAGAAGGAGGAGGAGGAGGAGGAGAAGGAAGAGGAGAAGGAAGAGCAGAAGAAAAAGAAAAGAAGAAGGAGAAGGAGAAGGAGGAAGAAGGAGGAAGAAGAAGGAGAAGGAGGAGCTCCTTCTCCTTCTTCTCCTCCTTCTTTTCCTTCTTCTTATCTTCCTCCTTCTCCTTCTCCTTCTTCTTCTCTTCTTCTTCTTCCTTCCTTTCATTTTTCCTCTTTCTTCTCCTCTTGTCCCCTTCTTCGGGCTAAATTAGTTAAGAATGCCTCTTTGGAGCTAATTATGTCATTTCGAGGATAATTAGCTAAGTATAGGTCATGTTTTATTAAATAGACCATTAAGGAGCTAACTAAGCTAATTATGTCATCTAGGTGGAACCCTAGCTAACTATACGTCGTTTCGGAGCTAACTTGGGTAAAATAGGTCATTCCGGAGCAAACTATGCTTATTAAGCCATTTTGGATCTAGCTAGGCTAATTATAGGCCATTTAATACCTAAGTTAGGGGGAATAGGTCATCTTGCAGCTACGTAAGCCTTATTATGTCATTTAGGAGAGAACTTAGCTAACTATAGGTCATTTTTTATTAAATAGGTCATTTCGGAGCTAACTAAGCTAATTATGTTATTTCGTAGGATAATTAGCCAATTTAGCCTTTCTTGGATCTAACTAAGCTAATTATGTCATCTAGATGGAAGTATAGCAATTTTTTATTAGAACACTAGAAATAACATACCATTATCGTCATCACAGCGGTGAAGCACGGTGGCTCTGGCTTGTTTCACCTGGAGAAGGCTACCCTGGAGAAGGCTCGACTGTAGAAGGGTCGTGCGATGCGTTTCGGGAGATGTTCTGCACCAAACATCGTTTGCAATGTGTAGTTAGCATGAGGACACTCTTAAGATCACTGCACTGAAATGAAACTCACCGTCCCCGCCACGTTAATGACTGGCATCGGCGGAGGGACTTGGCCGCTCTTCTCGCACATAGACTGTACATTTGGTTTCGACAAGTCAAACTTTTTATTTATTAATGAAACGGACATTCAAATGCAAGATTTGAAATAACATGAAGAAGAAACTTACCAAGAAGAGCTCGTATATGGCCCTGTTAGACGCATCATTATGTGCCCTCTCCACCTCCACCAATGCAGTCATCCTCTCCTCCAGCTCCCTAATTTCCTTGTCCTTCTCCGCCATATCCGCCTGCATTGCCTCTCTCTCTCTCTCTCTTTCTGAATAGCAGCCTGCAACACAACTCATTGTTAGCAATGTAATCATATTGGTTCCAACGCACAACATAATGCGGAAAGATAGTGGAGTCCATTAAACTAACCTCGATGGCGAGCTCGACTGGCCGTGGACGACGTGTTATCTCCGGACAAGAGCTCGTTTGGCGTGCTTTTATCTACCGGAGAGTGCTAGGACAACGTATAAGGCTGTCTCCAATGACGATCGAGCCATGGGGCCTCCCGTTGCCATCTATCATCACCAGCTCTGGATCAATAGGCCCCTCGCTCGGGTTAAAGTCCTCCCCTTTCCTCGCCTTCCCATGATCTCTGTACTTCACGAGCTTGTGGTGGGAGGAGATGTTGGTGAAGTTTTCTGGATGCTCAAGGTCAGACTCAGAGAATGCCTTGACCTTCTTGTACGAGGAAGTATGGGCCATCACATACAGGTCGTACATCTGTGGAACCTCCGTCTTATTGTGACGCGCCTAAAAGAGAGAGAGAGGAAAATTGTATTAGTAAAGGGCTCAAGATAGCATTAAGAATGAATTGCATGAGGCATGAAGCAAACCACATACCCACTTCTCGCCAAATTGGATTAAGTTGACGCTCCCTTGATGGTGTGGCACGCCAACCATTTTGCCACGCCTCTCCTTGGCATTGTTGTGGCTGGCCTCCCACGTTTTGGAGCACCACTGATCCACCAAGGCCTCCCAACAATCCATCTTATCCACACACCATCTCGGGGGCACCTAAGTTAATAAAGAAAAATTTGAGCGCGTAAGAACCAAATCAAGGAAACTAACTACAAAGCCTTAATAATATGTAATTACCTTCATGTAATGCTCCTTCTCCATCTTAGCATCACAGCACTTCGCCTTGTCAATCCTAATACGCCGCGTGGCATAGTAGTCTCGAACAACCTGCACCCGAGCCTCGTGCCGAAAGTTTTGAAGTAGGTAGCGACATTCGGTTTCGATAACCTTTGCCACGTCCTCCTCGTATCCCTCCTCACACCTGTAGTAGGTCTGCAAACGAGACAACACCGATTAGTACAATAAATAGCTATGGTGGATTTATAATTGTGTGAAGGAGAAATTACCCAGAACTTTCGGATCACCATGTCCGCCCTCGTGTCGCACAAAACACCATCGATCTCCACCTCCGGCGGGGCCGGGGCACCCAAGTAGTGCCCCCAGGTCATTCCTACCTCTCGCTCCCGACCGGGCAACGTAACAAACCCTAGGAAGTTTTTACGGCAAAGAACAACAAGGACGCTGTTGGGCTTGCGGACACCCTTGGCAACAATCCAACCCCTACAGTATGACAAATTGAAGCCAAAACATTAGATATTTGTGAAAACGCGAAGGAAAAAGGTTAAATAAGAGTAAATTAACTTACTTGTCCCCATTTGGACCAATCGACCACCTATGCTCGGGGGTCGCTGGCACGAGCAGGAGCCCCGAACTACCACGCTGGTAGACGGTAGCCCTCTCACCCAGCTCCTCGTCGCTACCAGCATCCCACTTGGTCTCTTGGGATGTACCCTCATCCCTGCTTTGCTCCCGAGTCGCCTGGAAGGAAGCCTCTGGGACACGAGTCGTGTGGGTCGAAGGCTCATCGACCCGAGGCTCGTGAACCGGAGACCGTGTAGCCTGCACCTCAGACGAATCCACCCTA
This sequence comes from Hordeum vulgare subsp. vulgare, assembly GCF_904849725.1. Taxonomy (NCBI): domain Eukaryota; kingdom Viridiplantae; phylum Streptophyta; class Magnoliopsida; order Poales; family Poaceae; genus Hordeum; species Hordeum vulgare. Next base: position 139,331,171 of record NC_058518.1, on the reverse strand, counting down.
GAAGTCATGTGCTCAGGTGAATCAGCTTGGGGTGGTGGCGGAGACCGTGTAGCCGCCACCTCAGAAGGCGTGGCAGCCACCGCCCTACCTCTCCCACGGCCACGTGTACCTTTAGTACAACATAAATAGCAACATGAGTAATAAAATGTATATAAGTACCAATATGCATACAACATGAGTACAACATAAATACCAACATGAATACAACGTGTACCTTTAGTACCTCTCGGCTTCGCGGGGGGTCGACCTCCTCTCACGGGGGGCGCTCCTTGCAGAGTAGAGATCAACGCTCTCCGAAGAGGCGAGGCAGGGATGGAAGTACCCATCCCATTACCCGCCGACGAAGAAGGAGCCGCGCAGTGCTTTCGACCCTTTCCCACCATCTTTCAACACCTGTCATGACAAAGAGTAAATGAAATTAGAACAACATAAATACCAACATGAGTAATAAAATGTATATAATTTAAGTGTATCATCGTCATAAATACCAACATGAGTAATAAAAATTGAATACCTAACATGAACTCAAAATTTATATATAGTATAATAGTTGGATACCTGACATGAACTAACAACAATCGTGCTCGTCTATATATGCTTCAGGGTCAATAAATGCATCATGATCATCACTATCATCAATAAATTCATCATCATCATAACTATCACGAAGAACATGTGGAAGGCCACTATTATGTAATCGATCAAGATGTGACAGGTCATCCGCAGCAGTAACCTCTTCTTCTCCCAGCTCTTCCTGTTCGGGATCAGGGGTTAAGAGGATTCACTGTCGCTGTCTACTTCAATGTTCTGGGGGGAAGTAGAGCGGTTCTTGAAACGTTTCTTGGACATACGTGTTTCTTGGAAGAATTCTCCTTCATATGTGTCTGGGTTAATGTGAGGTTCGTAGTCCTCTTCATTGAGGGTAGGTGGTCTAAAATGTGGTGGCACTTCATAAACGACATCCCAACCTTTGAGATTTGGATCTGTTTGGCAGGCCCACGGTAGATAGAAAACTTGTGTTGCTTGTTGAGCTGTAATATAGACATCGGGAACATCTAAGTGGGTGTTTTGGTTCATTTCGACTAGTCCTATATGTTCATGAGTCCTTCTAGTCTCCCTCGCCTCAAACCAATAACATTTGAAGACTACGTCGGTCGGTGGGTTTTCACCATAGAATAGAAGTTCATAAATTTTTTCAACTCTTCCATAATACTCGGTGTCTCCTTCACCGATAGCAGAGACAGAACAATGTGTAGTCTTTAGGTCGGGCATAGATAGCTCTTTGCCAAAGGTACAAAAGTGATACCCGTTGATGTTGTATTTGTCAAATGAACGGACCTTATAGTCAAAACCATTAGCGACTTGTCTCAACTCGGCGTCCATAGACTCTGCATCAGCCTACAACTTTAATACGAAAGAATGGATTCATTAGCCGCAAATTAGACCAAGAAATCAAATGGGCCCTTAATGGTAATTAATTACCCTTTGTTTGAACCAAGAGATGAAACCGGGATAGTCGCCTCCATGCTTTGCGAGAAGCTCATACTCTTCGACGGAATCCTTTTCGATGACCGCTCCATCCGAGAATTCGGTGACGTATCGACTATATCAAATATCTGGGAATAAGAGTAGTTCAAAGTAATTAGAAGTTGCGGAACAATAAATTACCAAGAACTTACTCGATGTACGGCCGCACTTCTGTTAGATTGGTGAAGATATACAATGAAATGGTCCGCCATTCTTCGACATCCAACGATTTCCCTTTTGAAGAACCGGATGGTGCGAGCTTAGCTTTGAATAGGCTGAGGTTGGATCGAACTTTTTTTCGATCGCCATCATTGTACCGAGGCTTCAAGTTATGCAAATGATGATTTTTGGCTTCGTAGTGTGCTGTCACGTAGATTGCCGCCTCCTCGGTAATGAATGCCTCGGCCATCGATGCTTCAATTCTACGTTTATTTTTACACTTAGCTTGAAGCGTCTTCTTCATCCTCTCAGTTGAGTAGCACCATCGATTTTGAACGGGCCCCCCATTCTTGCTTCGGTCGGGAGATGCAAAATCAAATGTTGCATTGAATTAAAGAAGCCCGGTGGAAAGATCTTTTCTAATTTGCAAATCAACTCCGGCGCCAACTCTTCCATTTCATCTAGCACGCCAGGCGATAGTTCTTTCGCACAAAGAGAATGGAAGAAATAGCTCAGCTCTGCCAGTACTAGCCATTCATCCTCAGGGATAAAGCCACGCAACATCACCGGCATTACCCGCTCAATCCATATGTGCCAATCATGACTCTTGAGCCCAAATATTTTCAATTTCTCAAGACTCGCTCCCCTCTTTAGATTCGCAACATACCCATCGGGGAACATCAACCGCATTTTCACCCACAATAGCATTTCCCTCATAGCTGGCCTTTCAAGATTGAACCATGCCTTTGGCTTCGCTATGCTTTGCTTTCCTTTCCGTTGTCGCAAGTTTTGCAACGGTCTATCACATAGAGCCTCCAGGTCGATTCTAGCCTTAGCATTATCTTTTGACTTCCCCTCTATGCCGAACAATGTACCAAAAATGGCCTCCACAATATTCTTTTCAGTGTGCATCACGTCAATGTTGGTGGGCAAAGGAGGTCTTTGAAGTAAGGCAGATCCCATAAGCATGACTTGTGAGTCCAGGCGTGTTCCGTATTATACCCTTTGAATTATCCTGGACGCAAATGATCAGGCTCGAGAGCGTTTAACTGATCAAGGGTCTGTTGGCCTGTCAACGCAGCTAGTGTAGTGTTTTTGACAACTCTACCTTTGATGAAATTCTTCTTGTCTTTTCAGAACTTATGGTCAGGATCCAGGAATTGTCTATGCATGTCGAAGCAAGAATACTTGCGACCAGCCTGCAGCCAACGGAACTGAAGAGCTGCCTTGCATGTGGTGCATGGGAACCTTCCATGCACACACTAGCCAGCGAATAGAGGAAACGCCGAATAATCATGCGTCGAGTACATGTACCACACATGCATTTTGAAATTTGTTTTGGTAGCCACGTCGTAGGTCTTGATCCCATTATCCCAGGCTTCTTGCAACTCATCCGTAAGCGGCTGCATGTACACATTCATATTCTTCCCCGGATAGTTGGGCCCTGGAATCATCAACGTCAGGAAAATGTTCTTTCTTTTCATAATCTCTCCGGGTGGCAAATTTAGTGGAATGACAAATACAGGCCAACAACTGTATTGTGCTGCCGTCATACCATACACATTGAACCTATCCGTGCTGATGGCAACTCTAGGTTGCCTTGGATCTTCCGATTTATCCTTATGTAATGCATCGAAGTGCCTCCACGCAAAACCATCTGAAGTGTGTACCAGCATCTTGTTCCCATCCGCCTCTAGTTCGGTTCTTTTGCCCAATTTGTGCCATGTCATCTGTCTGGCCGTCTCTTCGACCATGAAAAGACGTTGAAGTCTTGGTATGATTGGCAGATACCGAAGAACACTAATGGGGATTTTGGTCTGATTCTTCTCACCCATTCCGTTGTCTACCACAATATACGTGGAAGAATTGCAAATGGGGCAATAGTTCAAGGCCGCATACTCAAGCCTAAATAAGGCACATCCATTCTCATAGGCATGTATCTTCTCATAGGGCATCTTAAGTACACGGAGGATTTTCTCTGACTGGTATAGGTTTTGTAGGCAGTACATGGCCTTTGGGTAGAAAGCGTCCAAATATCGTCATCATTTCGTCGTAGCATTCTCTGCCTAGGTTGAATTGAGCTTTCAGAGCCATTACTTAAACGATGGCATCCAGCTGACAAAGCCTAGTCTGCTCATGGAGAGGACGTTTTGAAGACTCCAACATTTCATAGAAGGCCTTTGCAGATTCCTCCATGTCATTGTCCGAATCCCGAGCATCATCAAAGTCTTGCACCATGTCTTCAATCCCGGTACCATGCTCGTCGGTGCAACGACGAATCACCTCAGCTCTGGCACATTGGTCAGACTCACCATGAAAAGTCCACACCGTATAATTTGGCGTAAAACTCCACTTCTGCAGGTGTTTACCCATTTCAAACTCTGTCTGCTTTTTCCAGTTGTCGCAGTTAGGACAGGGGTACCATGTTTTTTGCTGGCCATTTGCAAATGCGTCTCTCACAAACCCCCTGGTTTTTGTTAACCATTCATGGGTCATGTCTTTCTGGCTAGGGTGACCAGTGTACATCCAAGCACGATCACTCATGTTGCCTAGCTACCTATGGAGGCACAAGAAATAAATATATAATTCATCATCTATATTCATACGCTAATCAAGTTAGTTAGTTTTATTAAGTCCATGCAACCTACACGCTAATAGGTAAAGATAGGTCCTAATCCCACCAGAGTATGTGTAGATTGGGTTCGTTTTCCCATGCTCTGCTCCAGATGCGACGCAGAATTTCGGCAGGACCTCACCAGTGTTCTCCTGATACACGTCTCGGCAATAAGCAGAGAGGATGTGTACCCGGAGAACAACAGGGGAGGCACTGACGAAATTCCGCATCGGATCTGGAGCATAGCATACGGGAAAACAAACCCAATCTACACATACTCGGGCTACCCATGGATAATGTTGAACAATTCGAAAGGATGGCGGTTATAAATATGCAAAGAAATGCATATTTATAGATGTCGCCCTTTCGAACGGGAGACGCATACCGGTCACGCATACTCATGATTGAAGAAACCTATAGCTAGCAAGTTTCATCGGCATGAAGACCGGGACAGAACAAATTAAGGGGGTAGGAGGAGAAGTCATTTGTGCTCACCAACAAACGCAAGGACGGAGCTCGTCCAGTGCATGTGGAGGTCGTCGAACAACTGCACATTGAAATTCACATGATCAACACAAATATGATGTTTTTATAATTAACATAATCGGAAAATATGCGACCTAACTCATAATTTACAAAACTATGACCCCGTCGGTTTGTGGAATGCCGAAAAGCACCTTCTCGTTCAACCGGAGGCAGAAGAGTTGTCGGGGGTCGGGGGTTAGTGGCGTCGGAGCTCAGTGCCGTCGAGGGTCGGTAGTGTCGGGTGTCGGTGGCGTCGGGGTTCGGGGGTTAGTGGCGTCGGTGGTCGAGGGTCAGTGTCGTCGGGGGTCCAGGGTCAGTGGCGTCAGGGGTCGGTGGTCGGGGGACTTTTTGGTCAACAAGAGGCCCAAGAGGTGTCGGAGGTCGGGGGTTGGGGGTCAGTTGTGTCGGGGGCGACGTATTCCGCGAGGGTGTCGTCAGGATGTCGTGTTGGGGTTTCGGGCATCGTGTCGGGATGTCGAGGTGTCAGGGTGTCATTTTCTTCTTCTTCATCTTCTTTTTTCCCTCCTCTTCCTTTTCTTCTTCTTCTTCTTCTTCTTCTTCTTCCTTCTTTTCCATTTCTCTCTTCTTCTTCTTCTTCCTTCTTTTCCTTTTTCGTCTTCTTTATTCTTCTCCTCTCTCCTCTTTTTCTTCTTCTTCTTTTTATCCTCCTCCTCCTCCTCTTCTTCTTCTTATTCTTCTTCCCTTATCTACTTATTCTTCTTTTATTCTTCATCTTTTTTCTACTTATTTCAATTATGACTATGTAGAATGCAAACCTATCACTAAACCTATCGCTAAACCTATATAGCACTAAACAGCAAAAAAATTAACAAAAACAAAATCTAACAATCATTAACTAAAAAAGAATCTACCACTAATTAACAAAATAGAATCTACCTCTAAATTAACAAATCAAATAACTAACTAAACCTACTATTTAAGTAAACCTACTATTCAAATCGACTAACTAAATCTAATTAAAACAACTAACTAAATCAACTACCACTAAATCAACTAACTAAATCTAATTAAATAAAAAAACTCACCTAGCCGGGGAGGAGGGGGCGGGGAGGAGGGGCGGGAGGGGAGGCGGCCGGCTGCCGGAAGGGGAGGCGGCGGGCGGGCGGGAGGGGAGGCGGCCGGCAGGCGAGAGGGGAGGCGGCCGACGGGCGGGGAGGAGGGTGTGGGGAGGAGGGCGTGGGGAGGAGGGGGCAGGAGGGGAGGCGGTCGACGGGCGGGGAGGAGGGGTGCCGCGGGAGGGGAGGAGGGGGCGTGGGAGGAGGGGTGCCGCGGGAGGGGAGGATGGGCGGGGGAGGAGACGGCCGGCAGGAGGGGAGGCGGCCGGCTTTCAGTTTTTCTTTAGCTTGCTCCGCCCTTTTCAAAATGGCAGCTTGCTCAGCATGAGCCTTGTCTTCAAACTTTTTGTGCTCTAACTTCATTTTTTCCATGTCGGCTAGAGCAAGGCAAAATTTCTCTTCAAACTTGGCTCGAGCATCCTGCTGCTCCTTGAGGCTTTGTTTCAAGCCGTCCACAGTTGAGTCGGCCCGAGTCAATGTTTCCTGCAACAAACATCGGGCAAGCAAGTCTCAGGACCATTGCAAGCAACATCCCTGACACTTGGGGGCTAATTTACGATCTATTTTTCCTCAACTAAAAGACCGGGCTCATCTTCACAAAGATGACCCGGCCCTTCGGGGCTACAGGTTGAAGATTTTATTCAAGTTATCAACAAAAAGACCCGGCTCATCTTCAGAAAGATGACCCGGCCCTTGGGGTCTACAGGTTGAAGATTTTATTCAAGTTATCAACTAAAAGACCCGACTCATCTTCACAAAGATGACCCGGCCCTTGGGGGCTACAAGTTGAAGCTTTTGTTCAAATACAAGTTAAAGACTCGGCTCATCTTTAAAAAGATGACCCGACCCTTGGGGGCTACATGTTGAAGCTTTTGTTCAAATACAAGATAAAGAGTCGGTTCGTCTTTAAAATTATGACCCGGCCCTTGGGTGCTACTGATTAAAGATTTAGTTCCAAATTTTCAACTAAAGTCCCAGCTCATCTTTACAAAGATGACCCGGACCTTGGGGGCTACACGTTGATACATGGCACAAATGCACGATTCGTCATGGAGAACTCATCCCTTGGAGGGCTAATGGGAGGACATGTCAAGAAGGTTAAAAGAGATCATACCTCACGTTTTATCTGCATCATGTTGGCCAAGTTCTTTTCCATCTCATGGCTCGTCTCCAGACGGCTCATAAAAAAGTACAGTTCGTCAAACTCCAATTTTTCATAATTGGGAAGCTTCAGCTTGGTGATATCTTTTTCTACAAATACTTGGCCGTCTTTTGGCACGTGTTTGGTTAAAACTACAGTTGCAGGCTTAGAATAGTCGGTACCAGTAACAACGACTGAATCTGGGTCTTCAGGCACCTTAGTAGGACTGGGCAGGTTGATGTTTTCAGTCACTTCCTGTTGAGGGCTTGAAGGGTTGACCCGGATGTCAGGAAAATCATCAAGAATATCATCACAAATTTCAGCTGGTTCTTCTTGAGCCTCAGGGATGGAGGTACTCATACCAAACACTTCAGCCGCTTTGGGAGTAGAAGACGAGTCGCCGGTTTTCCTCTTCTTTGCTTGCGCCCTGAGAAACAACGACACCAATGTTGAGACGGAAACACTAACATCCGAAAGAACATGTTAAGTAAAGGAACTTACCCCCCAAGACGGATCATTGGGGGGAGAGTCGACATAGCTGAGTCGCCAGATGAAGGAGGGGAAATCTGTTGGGTAAGGATTCAAGATTGGGTAAATCACGAGAATATCTTGCACAAGAAGAAAAAGATGCTTGTAGTAATGTACCTCGTTCTGTCATTTGCGCCCAGTTGTTTTCTCAGGCAAGCCGAGCACTAGGTCCCCACAGTGGCTTCAAGTGTGACGTTTGGGTGTATAACTCGCCTTATTCAAAAGGAAATTACCCCGACATCATCATCATGGATCTCAAAGTCATCATCCTATAAACAAAGGTAGCAAAGCTTGAGTACAAGTCAGATTAAAGCAATAAAGACAAGAGAGTTTTACCTGTGATTGTTGTTCGGCAGCCCGAGACTCGCCAACAACGGATGACTCTTTTGCTGCGGCTTTGCCTTTGTTATTCTTCTTCGTCTTAGGGGCGGGTTTGGTCGTTTTCTTGATGATTTTCTTGGGCCTTCGGGACCAAAAGGACGAATCCCTCTGATTGACATGATGGAAAGCTCAGATCAGAAACATGAATGAGTACGTTAAAAAGCTAAAAGGGCGACTTGGATTGTTTACCTATGGAGCCGGGTTGGAAACGCAAAAAGGTTTAAGCCCAATTTTGGAGCAATTCTCAATGGGTTCACCACTTAGTTTATTCACAATCTCGACAATGTCTTCTTCTTTGAACCTCACATTGTAAAAGCATTGGGGGTGGTTTAAGTCGCCATTGTATTCACACATCAAGCCGTTCCGGCGGCATAAGGGCATTATTCTCCACTCCACCCAGCATCGGATTAGATTAATCCGAGTAGGACCATTAATGGTAAGAGCCTTGAGCTTTGCAAAGATAGGGACAAGTGTGGCTTCATCCTCTTCAGTTAGCTTTTCCGGCGACTTGAAGTCCATGGGCAGACGTTCTTCCCTGAAACCTGGTAAAGGGTTCTCATTGGGTGGAGAGGTGTCGCGGTAGTAGAACCAAGTCTTTGCCCAACCTTTGGGATAACTAGGCAATGTAACGTCCGGAAACCCGCATTCACGACGTCGCTGGATATTAACTCCCCCGAGCTCTAAGCAAGGCCCGTTGGCAAATTTAGTCTGGCGGATCAGATAAAAAAACTTCCTGAACAACAGTACAGTGGGCTCTATTTGCAGATAATCCTCACAGAAAACTTGGAACTGACAAAGGTTATTAATGGAGTTTGGCCCCAAGTCTTGGGGATGGAGGTTGAAGAAGTGCAAGGCGTCTCTGAAGAATTTTGAGCCGGGCGATGTGAAGCCTTGCTCAAGGTGATCAGCAAAAACGATTATTTCCCCTTCGGCGGGTTGAGGGGTTGGTTCCCAAAAGGCGGTTCGCCAGCGAGTGACCTCCTTGGGCGCAAGATTGCCCACTTTCACAAATTTCTCAAGATAAGTGTCGTTGACTTCTATTGGCAGCCATTTACATTTAGAGATGGTACCCATGACTAGAAAAAAAAAGATTGGCGGGTTGTCAGGACCTACAGCATGATAACTTGCCAGCCAACGGTTGGAAGCATATCTAGAAGGGAGTTGTAACTCATTGTAGCATTGAGGGCAGATTGTGACTCTAAAGGTTTCCAATTGAGGACAAACATGTTTCCAACACCGAGAGATAATTTACGGATCTACGGGTAGTTCTATTGGAGAAAATAATACTTGCCGAAAATTCAGGCGCTAAGAATAAAACTTGCTGGGGAGCGCGACGGGACTAGCACAGTTCATTGCTACGAGGAAGGATCTGAAATACCATGCTTAGACAGGTTGATGGTAAGAGGACCTAGCATTCATGAAGTTTTGGTGCTACCCTAAGAGATATGAGGGTTCAAGATCTAGCCCTAATGGACAAAGGGAACTTGCCCGAAGAGGGAAGGTGACGACGGAAGGAGGTCGCGGAAGTTCTGTGCCGGATACCGCGCCCCCGACCAACGTGAGAAACTATTGATCCGCGACAGAGGTTCGGCGATGGCGAGGTGGTCGAGTCGCGAGCTCGAGGAAGACGATGAAGCTGAGGAGATGGAATGGAGGTAGGTGGGGATGCCCCCCACTCCCATGTGTCTATTTAAAGGCCCAGGGCAGGGTTGAAACGGCACGCGCGGGAGTCAAGGCAACAAATTGAAAACCGAAAATAATGGCGCCTAGATTCTCGGGATAGCAGGATAAAGACGAAAAGATCCGTTGGAACTGATGTCATGAAAATCCTGGGAATAGTGGAGAAGGTGATGTCACCAATAAATGACCTCGCGACTCAAGGAATTTGAAAAAATTGGCGGCTCGTCACTTATTGAAGAAAGGACGAAGATAATATGAGTCAACGAAGACAATCGTAAAAGTTTATTGGCGTGAATGAATTCAAGTCAATCCGGGGCCTAATGTTGGGGATATTACCTGCGGTATGACCCGCCCTGTTGGGCCGGGTCAGGAAAGCGGTGACTCATACATACATGGTCAGTGTAAGCCTTGGCCCAGGGACTGAGGTGCGCTGGGAGATCTTCGATAAAGGGCTGCCTGGGTCCGTGAGCTAGATGGTAGTTCAAGATTGATGAAGAAAATAAGTCGCCAAGGAGGTTTCTTGGCTTGGAAAACACGGCGACTTAGAGATATGGAAAGCCACGGTTTGTAACGTGGCTGGGACTTTGTAACCCCTACGGCCTCGACCTGTATATAAAGGCGAGTCCCTAGGGCAGATAGGTTAAGATAGAAATCATCAAGAGCTAGGTCAGGCGAGTTACGTGTGGCACCCCGATAGAGGGCCGACACACGCCCGTCCCCAGGATAAGACCGGAGGCACGCAAAACACATGATACAACAATTCCAGGCAAAAATGGCTTTATTAATATAATGGAGTATTATTATATTGTTGCATACAACAATATTACACGATTCCAAAGCTAACTAAATGGCAGCAGAGGTCTTGAATCAGCGGTCTCGACGCCTCTGGCTGGGCTCCATAACTCACAGGACTGGCTGGGTTACATCTAGAACGACGAGGCTTCTCCTCCAAGTCGCCACGTGCATGGCCAGGTGAGTACTTTGAATGTACTCGCAAGATAACCAGATACATAGCATCCAAACAAGCAGATAACAAAGCAAACACTATGCTATATAATAATTATTCTAAGCATGGCATGCAATTAACCACAAAACATAAATCAACCATAGCATGACATGGATCAAACATGTACTCTACCTAACTAGCATGGCAAAGATCACAATGAGTGCTTAAATTACTTACTATTACCGGATACCAACTTACTCTCTTTTGGTTGTTCCACAACCTTCGATATACTCGTAATCCAACATGAACGGATCCAAATCACATACAAATCATATGATCATCCGACCACTCATCATATAGCCTTCTCTTGTCTAACATATTATGTTCCCGACATCCTCCGATGTCCACACAAGATGAGTTATTCCATCATTACTAACACGGAAATGGTTGACCATCTACTGAGGTCTGGTCGGGCTGTCCAATACCATGGACTCGTCTATTCGAATAGATTCTTACACTCTACAGAGGTTGCACACTTTACCCACACTATGGAGCACTGACCTCGTGATCCCATTCGGGTGGACCGGTGTTGCTCCAACAAAACTTGTCTGACCCGTGACTCTCTCATCGTACCACCAGCATTCATCCTCCCCGGAGTCCTGTCCTAGGTGGCCCTGTGTCCTCATGACACCTACCACCATCGTGGCCAAACTAAATTGTCCCAAACTGGGACGCCGACAGAAACAACTCAACTAGCTCACAGGGTTATCACCGCCTACCTGATCAGGGTAGCACGCGTGCATAACCCACCATCTTTGGAGGTACCGGTGAAAGAGCACGCAATCAGACCAAGTCAAGGCCGTCCCATATCGGCAAATGTGGTTGCACGGGTAAGCCCAGACAGCTGACTCAAGATCAACCAACTAGGTTGCATTTGTTAACTCATTCAACTTAGCCATCACGCAAGTCCGGAGCTAATGATAAGAGGTTGTCTTGCCTGGGGGCGAAGAATAATCCGGGAAGAAGCGCGATAAAACGCCAGGAAGATTTTCCACAGAGGTTTGCCTCTCGGAGGGCTCAATCAGAGGGCAAGGGCAAAACGGTCATTTCTACTCTGCAAACATGCTACTGCAACAAAAGACTTTCCAACGGCGCCAGAAACAAGTGTGCTGACGGGAGACTATTCTTGTCTTGATACTCCTCAGCAACGGCACCAGGAATCCTTCTGCTACGGCTACGCCTTTAGGGACTTCCTTGGCAAATATGCAAAGGATTCCCCCGTTGCCTTGGAGCCTTGCGTTGGTGTTCCCTCGAAGCGGAAACGATGATGTAGCACATCGGCGGTAAGTATTTCCCTCAGTTTTGAGAACCAAGGTATCGATCCAGTGAAGGATTGTCACAAGTACCTGCACAAACACAAAGGGCTTGCACCCAACGCTATGAAGGGGTTGTCAATCCCTTATAGATTGTTTGCCAAGTGAGAACTGAAAGCAAAAAGAAACAACGCAAAGTAAAAGCGAAAGTGGAAACGATAGGTGTGAATAGACCCGGGGGCCATAGTGTTCACTAGTGGCTTCTCTCATGAACGCAAGTGGATGGTGGGTGAACGAATTACTGTCGAGTAATTGATAGAACCGCGCAAAGTCGTGACGTTATCTAAGGCAATGATTATATCTATAGGTATCACGTCCAAAACAAGTCGACCGATACTTTATGCATCTACTACTATTACTCCAGACGTCGACCGCTATCCAGCATGCATCTAGTGTATTAAGTTCATGAGAACATAGTAACGCCTTAAGCAAGATGACATGATGTAGATGGACAATCTCATATCTACGATAAAACCCCATCTTGTTACCCTTTATGGCAACAACACGATGCGTGCCTTGCTGCCCCTTCTGTCACTGGGAAAGGTCACCACACGGTATGAACCCAAAACCAAGCACTTCTCCCATTGCAAGAATCATAGATCTAGTTGGCCAAACAAAACCCAAGACTCGGAGAGACTTACAAGGATATCAAATCATGCATATAATAAATCAGCAAAGACTCAAATATATATCATAGATAATCTGATCAGAAATCCACAATTCATCCGATCTCGACAAACACACCGCCAAAGAGGATTACATCGGATAGATCTCCATGAAGATCATGGAGAACTTTGTATTGAAGATCCAAGAGAGAGAAGAAGCCATCTAGCTTGTGGGCCCCCTATGGCTCTCCTGCCTTGGCCCTCAAGTCCCCTGATCTTCTTCCGTTCTGTAAAAAATTATTTCGGGGATTTTATTCCGTTTGGACTCCGTTCCAAAATCAGATCTGAAAAGAGTCAAAACACAGAAAAAACAGGAACTGACACTTGGCACTGAATTAATAAGTTAGTCCCAAAAAAGATATAAAAGGTACATAAAACATCCAAAGTTGAAAAGATAACAGCATGAAACCATCAAAAATTATAGATACGTTTGAGACGTATCAAGCATCCCCAAGCTTAACTCCTGCTCGTCCTCGAGTAGGGAAGTGATAAAGAAGAATTTTTTATGCTTTCATGCTACCTAGCATAGATGTCCTTTGTACCTCCTCTTATGTGACGTGAATGTTCAGATCCATTACATTCAAAACAATAGTTTGCTATTCACGTGGAAACAATAATACTTCAAGAAAACTAGCAAGGTAATCATGAACTTTCAAAATAACAAGGCCAAAAGAAAGTTATCACTACGAAATCATATAGTCTGGCTATGCTCTATCATCCTTGCACAACGAATTTAAATCATGCACAACCCCGGTATGGTCCAAGTAATTGTTTTCACACTTTTACTTTCTCAAACCTTTTCAACTCTCATGCAATACATGAGCGTGAGCCATGGTTTTAGCACTATAAGTGGTGTGGAGTGTGGTGGAGGTTGCAAGACAAACAAGGAGAAGATGGTCACATTAACTAGGCATATCAATGAGCTCTCGAGATGCTCATCAATAGATATCAATGTGAATGAGTAGGGATTGCCATACAAATGACGCACTAGAGCTAAGAGTATGTGAAAGCTCTTAAAGAAAACTAGTGGGTGTGCACCAACTTGCTTGCTCACGAAGACCTAAGGCAAATTTGAGGAAGCCTATCATTGGAATATACAAGCCAAGTTATATAATGAAAATTTCCCACTAACTATATGGTGGTGACAAAACGAGAGACTCTCAATCATGAAGATCATGGTGCCTAATAAGCACAAGTGTGGAAGGATAGTAGCATTGTCCCTTCTCTCATTTTCTCTCTTTTTTTTGGTGGGCTCTTTGGCTTCTTTTTTTTATTTTTTTTTATTTTGGTGGGCATCTTTGGCCTCTTTTTGTATATGGGCTTCGCTGGCCTCTTTTATGTCCTCACATGTGACAATGCTCCATCAATGATGATCATCACACTTACAACTCAAAACTTAGAACAGTGATGACTCTATATGGAATGCCTTCGGTAGCGTACCGTGACAATGATCTATCATGGCATAGACATTAATGGAAACATCATGCTAGCTATCTTACGATCATGCAATGGCAATATAGAAGTGGTGGCACATGTCATGGTGATAGTTGCATGGCAATATATCTCGGAATGACTTTGAAAAAGCCATAGTAGGTAGGTGTGGTGGCTGTTTTGAGGGAGGCTAATGGTCAGTTTTGTGCACCGGCGAAAGTTGCACGGCACTAAGAAGATAGTGATGGTGGAAGGTGAAAGTGCATCTAAACCATGGACTCAACATTAATCATGAAGAACTCATATACTTGTTGCAAAAGTTTTAGTAGTAATCGAAACAAAGCATTCAATGCATACTCCTAGGGGAAGGGTTGGTAGGTATAAACCATCGCGCGATCCGAACCGCCACACAAAGGATGACAATCAATAGACTAATCATGCTCAGACTTCATCAGATAGCGGTTCATCATACGTGCATGCTACGGGAATCACTAACTTCAACACAAGTATTTCTAGATCCACAACACCTTACTAGCATAACTTCAATATTACCACAACCACAACTCAAAACTAATTGAAATGAACCAAACTTCTCTAACTATTCAATGCACATGAAGGTGGAAGTTTTCATATCCCTTTGGATAACTACCCCTTTTTGACACTACATTCAAAGCATAGATCAACTACCAAGCCATGCACCGCCGTGCTCTAAAAGATATAAGTGGAGCACACAGAGCAAAATCAACTAGCTCAAAAGATATAAGTGAAGCACATGTGAGCTGAATTGTCTACCAAAGGATATAAGTGAAGCTCGACAAAATCACGGTGAGTGCATGTCTCTCTCTCTCTATGTGTGCAGCAAGGATGATTGTGACACAACAAAAATAAAAGACTCCTACGATACAAGACGCTCCAAGCAAAACACATAACATGTGGTGAATAAAAATATAGCCCCAAGTAACGTTACCGATGGATTGAAGACGAAAGAGGGGATGCCTTCCCGCGGCATCACCAAGCTTAGGATTTTACGGCATCCTTGAATCATCTTGGGGTGCCTTGGGCATCCCCAACCTTGAGCTCTTGCGACTCTTTATCTTTTTGTCCATAAGAACTTCACCCAAAACTTGAAAACTTCACAACACGAAACTTAAACAGAAACTCGTGATAACATTAGTATAAGAAAGCAAACCACCACTTCCTTAGGTACTGTAGGAAACTTAAATTCTACTTATGTTGATGTTGTGTTACTGTATTTTCAATCTTCCATGGCTAATAACCCCCGAAACTATCCATTGTTTGGTCAAAATAAGCAACCAACTCAACAAAATCTATTAACAGCAGACCAGTTTGTAGCAATCTGTATACTTCGTATACTTCTGATACTTCAAAAATTCATAAACTTACGACAGTATGAAGAATTTGCGTAGAAATCAATAGCAAAAAGAATCAACTCAAAACCTCTTATTGAAAAAAACGAAAATTGTTTTCGTGAGCAGAAAGTTTCTGTCTTTTCCAGCATGACCAAACGATCATCCCCAAGACTAATCATAACGGTTTTGCTTGGCACAAACGCAAAAAGAAACACAAAAAACACAATCATAACAGAATTATGAAAGTGTGGAAAACACAAAACATAAAGAAAAAGGATAGATTCGTTGGGTTGCCTCCCAACAAGCGCTATTGTTTAACGCCCTTAGCTAGGCAAAAGGTGATGGAATCACGTATAGTCATCTTTGGTGCTCAAACCATAAGTAGCCCTCATCATAGATTCATAAGGCAATCTTATTTTCTCGCTAGAAAAGTGCTCCATGCCCTTCTTTAGAGGAAATTGAAATCTAAAATTCCCTTCCTTCATATCGATGATAGCACCAATAGTCCTTAGGAAAGGTCTACCAAGAATAATGGGACATGAAGAATTGCAATCTTTGTCAAGTACAATGAAATCCACGGGTACATAGTTCTTATTTGCAACAATAAGAACATCATCGATCCTTCCCATGGGTTTCTTGACAGTAGAATCCGCAAGATGCAAATTAAGAGAACACTCTTCAATCTCATGAAAACCAAGAATATCACATAAAGACTTTGGAATCGCGGAAACACTTGCACCCAAATCACACAAAGAATTGCACTCATAGTTTTTGATCTTGATTTTGATAGTAGGTTCCCACTCATCATGAAGTTTACTAGGTATAGAGACTTCTAGTTTGAGCTTCTCTTCAAGAGATTTCATCATATCATCTACGATATGCGCGATAAAGGCTTTGCTTTGGCTATAAGCATGTGGAGAGTTTGCAATGGATTGCATCAAAGAAATGCATTCAAACAAGAAGAAACTATCATAATTGAATTCCTTGAAATCCAAAGTGGGAGTTTCATTACTACCCAAAATTTTGATTTCTTCTACTCCACTCTCCGCACCTTTATCATCAAGATAGGTGGACTCCGAATCATTGGGGCGTTTTTCAACCAAAGTGGATTCATATCCTGCCCCTTCATCAATAGGTTTGACACACGAAAACAAATATTCAAGAGGAGTCACACCAAGCACTTTAAGATCTTCGTGATCTGCATCACAAATTTCAGGTTTAGCTGCCATCTTATTGACTAAGGTAGCCTGCTTGTCAGAAATTTTGCCCACCAATTTTTCAAGGTGAGCAAGCTGAGAATTTAGTGCAAGGAATTCTTTGGCCATATCATCAACTTCTTTATTCAAACAGTCCATAAAAGAATTTTGCTCCTTTAATTCCCTACGGAAGTAATTGTTTTGGTCAAACTGAGAAGACATAAAACCTTTAATAGTAGTTTCAATCTCTTCCAACCTTCTGAAATAGCTTGGTTTTGCCATGAGGAAAGATCTCTCACGAACAAGCCTAAGAGCAAGCGAGGAAAATGGGCAAAGGAAAACGGCGAAAAGGCAAAAGAAAACGGCAAAGGAGAAAGGAAAATGAAAACGGCAAATGTGAAGTGGGGGAGAGGAAAACGAGAGGCAACTGGCAAAAAAGGTAAATGCAAGAGATGAGTTTGTGACACCTACTTGGATAGATCTCTCCTTCCCCGACAAGGGCGCCAGAAATACTTCTGCTACTGCAACAAAAGACCTTCCAACAGCGCTAGAAACAAGCGTGATAACATGAGACTATTCTTGTCTTGATACTCCTCATCAACGGCACCAGGAATCCTTCTGCTACGACTACGCCTTTATGGACTTCCTTGGAAAATATGCAAAGGATTCCCCCGTGGACTTGGAGCCTTGCGTTGATGTTCCCTCGAAGCGGAAATGGTGATGTAGCACAGCGGCGGTAAGTATTTCCCTCAGTTTTGAGAACCAAGGTATCGATCCAGTGAAGGATTGTCACAAGTACGTACACAAACACAAAGAGCTTGCACCCAATGCTATGAAGGGGCTTTCAATCACTTATAGATAGTTTGCCAAGTGAGAACTGAAAGCAAAAAAAGAAACAAAGCAAAGTAAAAGCGAAAGTGGAAACGATAGGTGTGAACAGACCCGGGGGCCGTAGTGTTCACTAGTGGCTTCTCTCATGAAAGCAAGTAGACGGTGGGTGAACGAATAACTGTCGAGCAATTGATAGAACCACGCAAAGTCGTGACTTTATCTAAGGCAATGATTATATCTATAGGCATCATGTCCAAAACAAGTAGACCGATACTTTCTGCATCTACTACTATTACTCCACACGTCGACCGCTATCCAGCATGCATCTAGTGTATTAAGTTCATGAGAACAAAATAACGCCTTAAGCAAGATGACATGATGTAGATGGACAATCTCATATCTACGATAAAACCCCATCTTGTTACCCTTCATGGCAACAACACGATGCATGCCTTGTTGCCCCTTCTGTCACTGGGAAAGGTCACCACACGGTATGAACCCAAAACCAAGCACTTCTCCCGTTGCAAGAATCATAGATCTAGTTGTCCAAACAAAACCCAAGACTCGAAGAGACTTACAAGGATATCAAATCATGCATATAAGAAATCAGCAAAGACTCAGATATATATCATAGATAATCTGATCACAAATCCACAATTCATCGGATCTCGACAAACGCACCGCCAAAGAGGATTACATCTGATAGATCTCCATGAAGATCATGGAGAACTTTGTATTGAAGATCCAAGAGAGAGAAGAAGCCATCTAGCTACTAAATACGGACCCGTAGGTCTGAAGTGAACTACTCATGAGTCATTAGAGGGGCGATGATGTTGATGTAGAAGCCCTCCAACTCCAAAGTCCCCTCCGGCAGGGCATCGGGAAGGGTCTCCAGCTGAGATCTTGCGGAAACGGAAGCTTATGGCGACGGAAAAGTGTTTTCATGGATTCCTCTATTTTTTCTGTATTTTAGGGAATATATAGGCGAAGGAGCTAGGTCAGGGGGGCGCCAGGGAGGCCACAAGCCTGGTACCCGCACCCCCCCTGGTGGGGGCTACACGGCTTATGGGCCCCCTGTGGCTCTCCTGCCTTGGCCCTCAAGTCCCCTGATCTTCTTTCGTTCTAGAAAAATGTATTTCGGGGATTTTATTCCGTTTGGACTCTGTTCCAAAATCATATCTGAAAAGAGTCAAAATCACAGAAAAAATAGGAATTGGCACTTGGCACTGAATTAATAAGTTAGTCCCAAAAAAGATATAAAAGGTATATAAAACATCCAAAGTTGACAAGATAACAACATGAAACCATAAAAAATTATAGATACGTTTGAGACGTACCAAAACACATTATGAAAATCATACTATCGACACGGGCTCGACGAGACGAAAGCGTGGGCGCTGGTTTTACCTCAATCGGAGCTACGGTTGTGGACATACGCTTGTTAGAGCACCAGGGACCACTCTATAAAAAGAATTACTGCAAAGAGGTCCCTGGAGAAAAATCAGAAATCGCATTCCGGCGGAGTACGTCTTGTGAACATGAAAACGTCTTTTGGAAAAATGCGCCTTCACTTAAACTGCGCGGGCCCGGGGGGTTGACCTCTTCTCTCTTTGACGGGCGGGGCCTGCCTTATCTGCTCCCTCTCTCTCTCTCTCACGCGGGCCCTGCCCCATCTCTCTCTCTCCTCCCGTCTTCTTCTTCCTCATGCTCGCTCGCGGGACAGAGAGGAGGCACCGGCGCTGGGACCACCAGGGCGGCTCTGGCCACCTTGGGTCGAGGGAGAAGCACTGGCAGGATCGGGGTAGAGCGCCGCCTCCATCCCGGACAGGCATGAACGCCGAGGAGTATCAAGGACGCGGCGCCACAGTGAGGCAGAGAGCTTCGGCGGAGCGGGACGCCAGTGACGGCCACGGTGACTTCGGCCCAAAATTGGAGGGAGCGGCAGTGCACAGGCACCTAGGGGAGGGCAGGGGTGAGGTTAGGGCGAAGGGGAAGGGTCAGGGCGCGGGGTTGGCCTGAGGAAACGGCAGCGGCCGACTCGGCCATTGCTGAGGCAGGGAGCTCCGAGGCTCGAGTGGAGGGGGCTGGGCTTGCTGGTGTCGGGGGGCTGAGGGCACGCTATAAATAACTACAGGGAGGGGCTCTCGCGATGCCGGGAGAAGCTCCGAGAGCCATCGCGAGATTCCGTGAGCAGACACCTCCAAGAGCAAGGGGACGAGGGGGAGAGGACTCTATAGGGTTCACGCACGCCATTGGAAACTCTACGACACTCCTGGACAAGTTAGAGCTTGCTGGAGACGTGCTCCTGTCGACCTCAAGGCACAGAGCTCTGATTTGGCACGCTCTACCCATGGCCACCACAAGTCCACGACATTGCCATGCAGCACACGCAGCCAAAACATGTATATGGCCTTCTCCAAGCTTCACTGAGATGACCTATGCATATAGACAACAGTGGGGACCACTGGTGTGACTGAACCAAGGCCAAATAGTTTCCAACAGGAAGGTGTTTGATCTGTGCAGTGGCCACCACAGTGCTCCTCTTTGCATAATCTTTGGGTGAGGTTGACCACTCACTAAGGTCACTATCCTGGCCAAAATTCACCACAAACAAATAAGTCTAGGGGGTACTTCCTTTGTAACTTGGCAATCTCACCAGAATTGAAGAAACTGATGTTGGGGTTATTTGGCTAGATAAAAATGGCTCAAACTTGGAGGAGACTAATGATTTTGGCATATGGAGTCACTGTAACAGTTTCATACCATTTGCATAAATATAAATGGTACTTCCTTCACAGTGCTCCAATCGAGATAGAAACTTAGATAAATTGCTGAGGAATATTGGATTGATGGGATGGGCTAAATTTTGGTGGTCAAGGATAATTTATCATAATGAACTACCGTGCCAAATTTCAGCTCAATGGAATCAAGGAATCAAGCACTTCCTTTGCAAATAGGGAATCTAGACAGAATTTGCAAAGGGATGTTATGCTCAACTTTTGAATTGGGGAACTTGATATTTTGATGGAAATGATGATTATAAGGATATCAGAAGCTCCAGAAATTATTTGGGATTTTTCCTAGCTACCAAAATGGTAGTTCCTTTGGAAAGGGCCCAAATTAGAATATTGGCTTTAAATAGGAAAAATGCAATTTTCCTCACTTAGTGATGGTCAATATTTTATGAGAGCTCTATATGATCACAAAGAATATCTCCACAAGTTTTCATGACCTTGGGAGATGGATAGATATTTCTTGGATTTAATTCCTTAGAAAGGCGGAAACAGGAATTAATTCTAGAGGAGAAATATTGCATATGGCTTGGCAATATTTTTGCACATCTAGGGTTTATGAGGGAAGAATGATCTCTGGAAATTTTGGGAGGATTAAGAGAGCAAGGGAAATGATGGCTCCTTTGTAAATACAAAGGCAGGATTCCCAATTCCAATATTTCAAAGCTAGGGTCTGAAAAAGGTTCAGGTTTTACTCAACAAGGGCATGCTGGCACAAGGGCATGGGAAAAGCACTGAGAGGTTGAGGGAAAGACTGGATTCACCTGGTCATTTGCCAAATTCCAGAGGAAAAATTCGGGAGAGAAAAGCTAGGAAGGAATAACAGCACAAAAATCGATAACCCGATTTTTGGGGTGTTACAAACCTTCCCCCTTAAAAAAATCTCGTCCTCGAGATTCCTAGGGTTAGCTTAGAACAAAACTACTACTACGCCTCCTATAAAAACCTCTGGTCTTGGATCTTAACCCTGTGGTTCAAAACAACCGAGTTAAGAGTACCAAAACTGATACACCTAGATCGATACACAAATATCACGGGACCTACTCCACAGGCGGGGGTTATTGGGTAGCCCTATCATTTTAGAAAAAGCTGAATTTCCTTTTTCCGAAAATGCTTGGGGCACCACCATGAACAGTGACCTCGCTCACTGGCACGTGGGACCAGGGCCCACTGGCAGCCTTCTTCTTCTTTCTCTGGCCAACGGCTCTCACTCTCTCTCTCTCGCTCTTGCACCGTCCGGAGTGCGGCTAGGCACTGCGCACACCTAGCTCCTAAGGCATAAAGCACCATACGACGGTAGTGAGTGGCGTGCACGAGGCCGACGCAGAGAGCACTCCCATCGCTGGCCAACACCGGTCGGCACTTGCTTCCAGTTGCTCAACAATTAGCAATTGTCTTGCAATGGCCCACCAGCGTGTGGGATCACGACAGTTTTTGAGGGTAGAGTATTCAACCCAAATTTGTTGGTTCGACACGATGGGAGTGAAAGGATATTCTCCAGTATTAGCAGTTGAGTTGTCGGCTCAACCACACCTGAAAGATTAGTATCTGCAAGCCAGATATAAGCAGCATAGGTAGTATGATAGCAACGATGCTAGGAAAGAATATGTTGATGGCAGAAAAGTATTGTAGCAGGTAGCAGCAGTATTGTAGCAGGTAGCAGCAGTGTAGCGAGTAACAGCAGTGGCAAGGAACAACAATAGTGACAACAGTAGAAAGTAGAAATAGTAGCAAGTAACAGTAACAACAAGTAACAGTAGTAGCCACAGTAGTGGCAGCCGCAGCAGGACAAAGCAAGTAACAGTAGCAGTGGGACAAACTCGTAGGCAATGGATGAGTGATTTCTTGGATAACATTCATCATGCAATAGTTATAACATGGAGAGATATGTGGCTAGCTCTCGTTCGTCAATGTGATGTAGGCATGCATTCCGTGTGTAGTCATACGTGCTTAGGGAAAAGAACTTGCATGACATCTATTGTCCATCCCTCCCGTGGCAGCGGGGTCCAAATGGATACTACGGGATATTAAGGTTCTCCTTTTAATAAAGAACCGGACCAACGCATTAGCACTTGGTGAACACATGAACGCCTCAAACTATGGTCATCACCGGGAGTGGTTCCGGTTATTGTCACTCCGGGGTTGCCGGATCATAACACATAG
Source organism: Hordeum vulgare subsp. vulgare (assembly GCF_904849725.1). Lineage (NCBI taxonomy): Eukaryota > Viridiplantae > Streptophyta > Magnoliopsida > Poales > Poaceae > Hordeum > Hordeum vulgare. The sequence continues at coordinate 139,308,773 of NC_058518.1, read as the reverse complement.
TAGGTAACTACAACTTGCAAGATTGGATCTAAAACACACATATATTGGTGACAACTTAATAATTTCAGATCTGAATTCATGGCACTCGGGCCCTAGTGACAAGCATTAAGCATGGCAAAGTAGTAGCAACATCAATCTCAGAACATAGTGGATACTAGGGATCAATCCCCGTCAAAACTAACTCGATTACATGATAGATCTCATCCTACTCATCACCGCCCAGCAAGCCTACAAATAGATTACTCACAAATGATGAAGAGCTTCATGCAATTGGAGAGGGAAGAAGGTTGATGATGACGATGCCGACGATCTCCTTGATCCGGAGCCCAAAACGGACTCCAGATCTGCCCTCCAAGGCAAGAACGGGATGTGGCGGCGCCTCTGGATCGTGAAACGCGATGAACTCTTCTTTCCTTGATTTTTTCTGGGACAAAGGGGAATAAATAGCGCTGGAATTGGAGATGGCAGAGCCACGTGTGCCCCACAAGCCTGGTAGCCACGACCAGGGGGAGGCCACGGCTACAGGGCTTGTGGCCCACTGGCCTGTCCCCTCCGGTGGATCTTTGCGCAGGTATTTTGCATATTTTCCAGAAATATTATCCATAAATTTTCAGGACGTTCCGAGAACTTTATTTCTGCATGAGAACAACACCATGGCAATTCTGCTGAAAACAGCGTCAGTCCGAGTTAGTTCCATTCAAATCATGCAAATTAGTGTCCAAAACAAGGGCAAAAGAGTTTGGAAAAGTAGATACGATGGAGACATATCAACTCCCCCAAGCTTAAAACCTTGCTTGTCCTCAAGCAACTCAGTTGACAAACTGAAAGAGAAAGAAAAACTTTGACAAACTCTGTTTGATCTTGTTGTTGCAACTATGTCTAACTCATAACCAGAATTTCAGCAAGATCACAAGTTAACCACATAAGCAAGTGACACAAAGGTCTCACGGTAAACTAATATCAATGGCATAATCAACTAGCGAGCAAATAATAATGAGTTTCAGATACCAACAATTCAATCAAAACAAGCATGAAGCAATATGAATAGGTGGTATCTCGCTAGCTCTTTCTGAGACTGCAAAACATAAATGCAGAGCACTTTCAAAGATCAAGGGCTGACAAAACATTCTAATTCATAGCAACGAAGATCCAGTCATAGTCATACTCAATATCAATCAAAAGCAAAGCATAAAAATGAAAGAGGTGCTCTGTAATTGGTGCTTATATAAGAAGAGGATGACTCAACAGGGAAATAAATAGACAGGCCCTTGCCAGAGGGAAGCATTGATTTGCAGAGGTGCCAGAGCTCAAGCTTTGAAAACAGAGACAATAATTTTGGGTGGCATGCTTTCATTGTCAACGCAATGACCAAGGGTTCTCAATATCTTCCATGCTAATCATGCTATAGGCGGTTCCCAAACAGAAAAGTAAAGTTTTAACTCCCCCACCACCAATCAATCACACTCCACAGCTAGCCGAATCCTCGGGTACCGTCCATACTAACGTCAATCCGGGGGGAGTCTTCTTTTACAGTTATGTTTTCGATTTAAGCGTGGAACTGGGCATTCCAATTACCGGCCCCTTTCTCGTGAATGACAGTGAATAAACACATGTCGAGGATAACACGCCTAACATGGAAGATACCAATAGCCCCGTGTCACCACATGAGCGGTTCGGGCATGCAAAACAGATTATTTCTTGAAGGTTTTGAGAATGGCACATGAAAATTTACTTGGAATGGCAAGTCGATACCGCAAATAGGTAGGTATGGTGGACTCTCATGGAAAAACTTTTGGGCTTATGTAAGTGAATGCACAAGCAGTATTCCGCTTAGTACAAGTGAAGGCTAGCAAAAGACTGGGAAGCGACCAACTAGAGAGCGACAACACTCATCAAGATGCAATGAGTTTGACTAACATTGAGTGCAAGCATGAGAAGGATATAAATCACCATGAACACGAACATCATAGAGGCTATGTTGATTTTGTTTCAACTACATGCATGAACATGTGCCAAGTCAAGCCACTTGAATCATTCAAAGGAGAATACCATCCTATCATACTACATCATAGTCATCTCAAAATCTATGTTGGCATTCAAGACAAACCATTATAAGCTCCTAGCTAATTAAGCATGGCATCAGAAACTATGATATCTAAGTTGTCATTGCAAACATGGTTCTCTCCCAACAAAGCTGAATCTAGGACGACAAGCTAGTCATATTTACAAAAACAAAATAGATAGAGTTCATACCAGCTTTTCCAGTTTGAGTCACTTCATCATATATCATCATTATTGCCTTTTACTTGCACAATCGAACGATGTGAACAATAATAACAGTGCTCGTGCATTGGACTAAGATGAATCTGCAGGCAAACACAAAGGAGAAGACAAAGTAATATGGCTCTTTAACAAATGAACAGGTATGCATGCGAGAGCCACTAAACAATGTAACCATGGTCTTCTACATCGACTCAAAGAAAAAGAAAACTATTTACACGGGAAAGCTCCCAACAAGCAAAAGAAGAAAGGAAAATCTTTTTGGGTTTTCTCAAAAGGACACAAAACAAGAAAACAAGAAAACGAAAATAAACTAGCATGGATAATATAGTGGCAAAGTGTAAACACCGACTAAGAAAGCATAAGCATGAATGTAAAGTTGGTGCAAACACGTACTCCCCCAAGCTTAGGCTTTTGCCCTAGCTTGGTCTACTCCCAAGGCTGGTCCGGGTGATACCCAAAATCATAATGTGGGTTGTACGGGAGCGCTGCAGCCACTGCATCAATAACTGCTTCGCGGAGACGAGAAGTCTCAGCCTATCTCGCATACTCCTCTGCTTATCCAATGGTTATGTAATATCTTAGTTTAACCTGAAAGTCAAAGAAGGCAGGAGAAGGAAGCGTCATATGAAAAGCACGCTGCCGGTTAAATACTAACCGATAAACGAGGGATTCCTCATCCCTCTTGAGAAACTGAAAGCGTGTCAGACCGACACGATCAAGGTAGGCTGTACGGAGAGGGGGATCTCCTGAACGGATGGGTACTCAAAGAAAATTTGCTAAGCGCGTAGCATAAATCCCACCAAAGAAATCCACATTAATGGCATTATTATTCAGCTTCCTTGCTATTATAGCTCCCATGTTGAAGCTCCTGTCACGTGTTACTGCGCTCTTAAGGATACTAAGGTCGGATGCACATAGGTGACAATGTTCAACCTTGCCGTTAATGCATCTACCTATGCAGAGGGCAAAGTAGTGCAAGGCAGGGAAATGAATGCTTCCTATGGTAGCTTGTGTGTTGTCTCTAGTTTCTCCAACAGTTATACTAAAGACAAAATCTCTAACCGAAGACTTAGCAGGACCATTAAGACTACCCCCATCGGGTAGCTTGCAAATCCTATTGAAATCCTCCAAATCCATGGTGTAGGATTTATCATACAGACCAAACAGTATGGATGAGTCACGGCCAACTGAAAATTTAAATCTACGCAAGAAAGAGGCAGTGAGCAAAGCATATTGTTCACATTTATCAGAGAGGAATTCTTCTAACCTAGCATTGCGGACAAGTGTATCAAACTCATCCTTGAAGCCTGCTTCGATCATGAACTCATCGGAAGGCCATTCACATGGTTGTACTGGTGCGTCCCTTAGTTGATAAGGATCGGGCTCCCGAATACAAATACGGGTACCCTTCTTACTTGAGGAAACACCATGAAACTTCCTCCTGAACATAATTTCTTTTTGCTAAAATTTTTGAAGTTCAAGAGAAAAGTGAATAAAGACCAACCACACCTTGTAGCAACTACTCCTACTAGTGCCTAGAGACCGTATCACGCGTTAAAACTACTTGGGACCAGCTAAAATCAACATTTCAAGCTCAAGAACAGGGTCACCAAGGTAGCAAGAATACGCGAAGGATAAAGCACTAGAGTAGAAATTAATTGGACCAATGGAGGAGTCACTTACCAAGGAGTAATTTCCCCAAAACGGTTCGGAGAATGGTGCTTTGAGCAAGGAGATCGAAAATCATAGCCAAATGAGCAAGAACACGGGTTTGAGCTACGAAACGATTTTTTCTGGAGGTAGAAGAAGAGGATGGGAGCTGCAATGAGTGGAGGGGGTCCCTGTGGACCCCACAAGCTTGGTAGTCGCGGCCAAGGGGGAGACCGCGGCTACAGGGCTTGTGTCCCACTGGTGTGGCCCCAGGCCAGCTCTCAGTCCCAGTATTTTTCAAGAAATCCAGAAAAAATCATATTTGATTTTCAGGACCATCGGCGAACTTTTATTTTCGGGGTACTTTTCTCCGGGACGCTAAAACAGAAAAGAGGAAAACTAAACTAAATCTATCATTTTTCTTCTAAGCAACAGAAAATGAAAGCTTAAAAAAGTGGTATGTGACTCTTTGATTCATCCATTTCAGGGTCATCGAAAGAAATCCGTCAATGGGGTTGATCAAATCCTCATGACAAAACTTTTTCAAATCACAAAAGGAAACGGAGAATTGTCGAATAGCCACTAAGTCACCTCAATTTGATATGAATCTCCCCAACAAGCAAATCATACTTCATCTTAACACGAGGAATAGGGCATGCAAAGCTCCCAATAAGAATCGATGAAGTTTTTTCGATAGCTTTGATGCAATGTACTTGATATCGTTTCTTCGGAAAGTGCATTGTATGCTCATTGCCGTTGACATGGAAGGTGACATTGCCTTTGCTGCAATCTATAACAGCCCTTGCGGTGTTTAAGAACGGTCTTCCAAGAATGATCGCCATGGCATCATCCTCAGGAATATCCAGGATAACAAAGTCCGTCAAGATAGTAATGTTAGCAACCACAACACGCACATCCTCGCAAATGCCGACAGGGAAAGCAGTTGATTTGTCAGCCATTTGCAGAGAAATTTTAGTGGGTGTCAACTTATCCAGTTCAAGTCTATGATAAAGAGAGAGAGGCATAACACTAACACCGGCTCCAAGGTCACATAAGGCATTTCTTACATAGTTTCCTTTAATGGAGCAAGGTATAGTGGGCACTCCGGGATCACCAAGTTTCTTGGGAGTTCCACCTTTGAAAGTGTAATTGGCTAGCACGATGGAGATCTCAAGATCTGGTATCTTCCGTTTATTAGTCACGATATCTTTCATGTACTTGGCATATGGAGACATTTTGAGCATATCAATTAACCGCATCTGCAGAAAGACGGGTCTCGACATTTCAATAAAGTGCTCAAAATCCTCATCATCCATTTTCTTAGATGGCTTAGGAGGAAAGGCATGGGTCTCTGAACCCATGGCTCCCTTTCTTTACCATGCTTCCTAGCAGTGAAGTCATTCTTATCGTATCTCTTAGGTTGTGGGTTATCAGGATTAACCGTAGGTTCAATCTCCACATCCTTATCATCGCTAGGTTGAGCATTATTATGAACATCGCTGTCCATATTGTCACCAGGTTCATGTTCATCACCAGATTGTATTTCCGCATCAGACGCAGAAATAACATTTGGTTCTTGAGGTGTGACAGTATTTGGTGAACTGACATGTAGGTTTCTATCATCCTTCTTCTTATACTTAGGATAACTGAGTGTATGAGCATTAGTTCCTTGAGAATCTTGATCAATTCTCTAAGGATGGCCTTCAGGATACAAAGGTTCCTGAGTCATTTTGCCTCCTCTAGTAATGACTCTAACAGAGTTGTCATTTAATTCATTGAGCAAGTCATTCTGAGCTTTAAGTACTTGTTCTACCTGAGTAGTAATCATAGAGGCATGTTTACTCAGAAGCTTCAGATCATTGACATTTCTGTCTACACAAGCACTTAAATGACTAAGCATACGAGTACTTTGTTCCAATTATCTGCTAACATAATCATTGAAACTCTCTTGTTTGGCAACAAAGTTGTCAAATTCATCAAAGCATAGGCTAGCAGGTTTATCAAAAGGAATATCACTCTCATTGAATCTACGAAGCGAATTCACCTCTACTACTTGTATCGGGTTATCGAGACCATGGATCTCTTCGATAGGCGGTAGATTTTTGACTTCTTCAGATCTAATGCCTTTTTCTTGCATATATTTCTTGGCTTCCTGCATATCTTCGGTACTGAGGAATAGAATACCTCTTTTCTTAGGAGTTGGCTCAGGAGGTGGTTCGGGAATAGTCCAAGCATTATCGTTGATCAAGATGTTATTCAGTAGGATCTCAGCTTATTCTACAGTTTGTTCCCAAAAAATACAACCGGCACAACTATCTAGAAGCATCAGTAAGTCCGTTATAGAAGATATCAAGTATCTCGTTCTTCTTAAGAGGGTGATCAGGCAAAGCATTCTATAGCTGGATGAGCCTCCCCCAAGCTTGTGGGAGACTCTCTTCTTTGAGTTGAGCAAAGTTGTATATTTCCTGCAAGGCAGCTTGCTTCTTATGGGCAGGGAAATATTTCTCACGGAAGTAATAGACCATATCCTGGGGACTACTCACACATCCAGGAGCAAGAGAAGTGAACCAGGCTTTAGCGTCATCCTTTAGAGAGAAAGGAAACAGCTTAAGGATATAGTAGTAGCGGATTTTCTCCTCACTAGTGAAAAGGGTGGCTATATCATGTAGTTTGGTAAGATGGGCCACGACCGTCTCAGACTCATAACCGTGGAAAGGATCAGATTTGACTAGAGATATTATCTCAGGGTCGACAGAGAATTCATAATCCTCATCCGTGATAAAGATAGGTGAAGTGGAAAACTTCGGGTCGTATTTCATCCTAGCTTTCAGAGATTTTTCCTTCCACTTGAGAAGTAATTTCTCAGCGTCATAGGCATCCTTACACGCAAGAAAATCCTCAGCTATCTCTCCCTCCATAACATAACCCTCGGGTATATTAGGCAATTCATATCTAGGAGAGCTAGATCTAGAAGGAGCAAAAGCAGGTTCTATCAAAATAGTATCGGCAGTTTCAGAAGCATCACAAGCATTGGCAGTAACTCTAGCAATATGAGCATCAATGAATACACCTAGTGGCATATCAGGCAAAGTAGTATCTCTAGCAGTATCAAGCATAGCATCATCAGGCAAAATAGCATCTCTAGCATCATCAGGCAAAGCAATATCACGCATAGCATCTCTAGCAGTATCAGGCATAGTATCTCTAGCAGTATGAGGCATAACATCTCTAGCAGTATCAGGCATAGTATCATCATAAACATCATCAATGGCAGTAGCATCTCTAGCATCATCTAGCACAGGCGGCATATCAAGATTTCTAGCAGGAGGTGGTGTCGCAAACTTACTCATAACTGAAGGTGAATCAAGTGCAGAGCTAGATGGCAGTTCCTTACCTCCCCTCGTAGTTGAGGGCAAGAGTGGTCCTTCGATCTTTCAGATTCTTCATAGTGATCAGCAGATATAAATCCCAAGTGACTCAGAGAATATAGCTATCCTCCCTGGCAACGACGCGAGAAAAGAGTTGATTCCAGTTGCTCAACAATTAGCAATTGTCTTGCAATGGCCCACCAGCGTGTGGGATCGCGGCAGTTTTCGAGGGTAGAGTATTCAACCCAAATTTTTGGTTCGACACAATGGGAGTGAAAGGATATTCTCTAGTATTAGCAGTTGAGTTGTCGGCTCAACCACACCTGAAAGATTAGTATCTGCAAGCAGCATATAAACATCAAAGGTAGTATGATAGCAACGGTACTAGGAAAGAATCTGTTGACGGCAGATTATTCCTAACTGAAGTATCAATGGTGCCAAAAAAGTATTGTAGCAGGTAGCAGTAGTGTAACGAGTAATAGCAGTAGCAAGGAACAACAATAGTGACAGCAGTAGCAAGTAGCAACAATAGCAAGTAACAGCAACAACAAGTAACGATAGTAGCAACAGTAGTGGCAGCAGCAGCAGGACAAAGCAAGTAACAGTAGCAGTGGGACAAACTCGTAGGCAATGGATCGGTGATTTGTTGGATGACATTCATCATGCAACAGTTATAACACGGAGAGATATGTGGCAAGCTCATGTTCGTCAATGTGATGTAGGCATGCATTCCGTGTGTAGTCATACGTGCTTAGGGAAAAGAACTTGCATGACATCTATTGTCCATCCCTCCCGTGGCAGCGGGGTCCAAATGGATACTACGGGATATTAAGGTTCTCCTTTTAATAAAGAACCGGACCAACGCATTAGCACTTGGTGAACACATGAACTCCTCAAACTATGGTCATCACCGGGAGTGGTTCCGGTTATTGTCACTCCGGGGTTGCCGGATCATACCACATAATAGGTAACTACAACTTGCAAGATCAGATCTAAAACACACATATATTGGTGACAACATAATAATTTCAGATCTGAACTCATGGCACTCGGGCCCTAGTGACAAGCATTAAGCATGGCAAAGTAGTAGCAACATCAATCTCATAACATAGTGGATACTAGGGATCAATCCCCGTCAAAACTAACTCGATTACATGATAGATCTCATCCTACTCATCACCGCCCAGCGAGCCTACGAATAGGTTACTCACGAACAATGAAGAGCTTCATGGATTTGGAGAGGGAAGAAGGTTGATGATGACGATGGCGACGATCTCCTTGATCCTGAGCCCAAAACGGACTCCAGATCTGCCCTCCAGGGCAAGAACGGGATATGGCGGCGCCTCTGGATCGGGAAACGCGATGAACTCTTCTCTCCCTGATTTTTTCTGGGACGAAAGGGAATAAATAGCGCTGGAATTGGGGGCGGCAGAGCAACATGGGCCCCACAAGCCTGGTAGCCACGGCCAGGGGGAGGCCGCGGCTACAGGGCTTGTGGCCCACTCGCCCGTCCCCTCCGGTGGATCATTGCGCAGGTATTTTTCATATTTTCCAGAAATATTCTCCGTAAATTTTCAGGACGTTCCGAGAACTTCCATTTCTGCACAAAAACAACACCATGGTAATTCTGCTGAAAACAGCGTCAGTTCGGGTTAGTTCCATTCAAATCATGCAAATTAGAGTCCCAAAAAGGGCAAAAGAGTTTGGAAAAGTAGATACGATGTAGCCGTATCAGCACTGCTCGCGGATTCGCTCCTGGATGCCGGTGATCGAGCAGCGTGTGGCCTCCTGGACCTCGCTCACCGTACACCGGGTCGGGGCTATAAAACGACTGTGGTTCCCTCTCTCTTCTACCTCACATCCTACCTCACTTCGCTCTTCTCTTTCTGGTTGCAGGAGTGCGGGGCAAGGCACTAATGGCGGGCGTGGGGTCGGAGCTGCTCACGATCCTCCTGGCTGGTCTACTAGCGGCATTGGTTGGCTGCTCGCTGCTATTGTGTGCGATGATCCTTGATGATCATCGCGATGTCTTGGCTAGAGCGATGGCTGGGGGTCAACGACGCCGTCTCAGGCCGGCGGAATAAGCGTTGGCGGTGGCGGCAAGGGGCGACCTATCAACATCACACAAGGCGATGACAGAGGTGCCGTTGGGTCTGGGGTCAATGTGGTGCGGTCAGCGGAGCTCTATCAGTGTGGAGACCACGCTGGTGGTTGCTCCTCGCTAAACGCCATCCACAACTAGTGGGTACTGTGGTAAAATTACGGTTTAGGTCTTGGTCCGGAAGGGGTGTAACGGTGTATGATGCAATAAAATTTCTCTGAATTTCTCTGAGATTACAACCAATATGCAGACATTGCTCACATGATACAGATCCAATCTATTCAAATTAATATGCAATCTGATGCAAAATGCACATGGTGGTAACATGCAGGCAAAAGAAAGAATCATATCAAGCATATTACACTAAGGTGTTTTAATGCTAGTAGGTGTATGTACTCGTGACATACATACACCTACACTAGCTCGCATTTTATTAGGGACTCTGGGCGAGTCTGTTGTTATTAGGTGTAAGTGCTCTACTGACTAGAATCTTGTTAAGAATCCACTGTCAGCTTTGTTAAACATGTCTTCTTAACATGGTGACAGATGAACCAAGCACACAGGGAAAATAAGCATACAACACATTACAACAACATATAGGTACAAACAATGCAGGCAGTACAACAACATGCAACCCTACTGGGCGGCTAATAACAACAACTCACTCCAAACTACATCGTCCTAATCCTAGACGCAGGCGAAGAAACAGTCTTCGCAATGCACCTACTCGCAGCATCTCCTGGCGTCGCTCAATGTCGAAGCCAGAACTGGGCCTACTATTACTAGGGCTCTCCTGGGGAACGAAGGCTGAGGCAACTTCTATCTTGACCGTCGGGCACCTCTATGGGTTGGGGCTCAACTGTTGGAGCTTCAGGGGGAACTTGAGGGAACACATCCTGACGACGGAGTCGCCTGATAGCTCCTAGAATGGAGTTCCAGTGGATGTTCCTGGGTTGATATGGGTCAACAGATTGCGAGGGCGGTACAAGCTGCGAAGGTGGCACTGGGTTTGGCAACAGGGAACGGGTGGACTCGGGTGCAAGTTGACAGGCCGCATGATATGCTTCCATAACAACCCACTTGGTGTCATGGTCAACGGCTTTGAACTCTCTAAGAATGTTAGAGAGCAATAGTCCCTGGGCAGCAACAAACTGAATCAGTCGAGCTATTGTTGGGTCTGAATCTTTGAATGTGCAGGAGAAATCGCAACCTGCGTCTAACGTAGAGGGAAAATAGCGAAACTCTTGCATCTCCGCCACTTGCGGAAACTGGAAACTAAGACGGGTGATGGCTTCCGCAGCAGCTATCTGGACAGCCAACACAGGAGTGGGCATGGGTTTGCCCCGAAAATTCATGGGCTTCCCATCCGCTGCTGGACCTGGGTTTAGATGCACCTTTGCATAGAATCGGCAAAGATGGGGAACGGGTTCCGACTGGAACACCAAATAGACTGGAGGCTTACTACGGCCAAGGGCTCGGGAGAGCATACTCGAAAGGATGGGCGGAAAGCCAGGATAACCATTTGCTAAGGTTCGGCTATGGAAAGTGGGTGTTTTGGAAGAACTGGCCATGGCTGCTGGTTCGAGGATACTAGCCAGGGTTCTCTTGTAGGGTTCTGGCTTACTAGATGGGGAGAGTTGCGGCTCACAAGTGGGAGGGGTTAAATAGGCAGTCGGGCTAGAACACACCAGGATGGCGTAGATCCTTCTCGTGCCGGGTAGAATATACGTCGGCATGGCCGACAACTGGGTAGGGCCGGGGTCCAATCTAGAGTGGCTGGGTGGGCGGACAACTGGGTTGGGACACATCCATTCCGACTGCACCGCCTATTGGTCAATAGTGGCCATGTCGGATGCCAGAGACGAGTCAAATCTACTGGGCTCATTACCAGTTAAACCTATGGTGGTCTTGGTGCCAAGGTAACCTACAGCCAGCCTAGCGCTGATACCACGTCTTGTGGCACCCCGATAGAGGGCCGACGCACGCCCGTTCCTAGGATAAGACCGGACGCACGCCAAAGACATGATACAACAATTCCAGGAAATAATGGCTTTATTAATATAATGGAGTATTACAATAATGTTTCTTACAACAATATTACACAATGCCAAAGCTAACTAAACGGCAGCAGAGGTCTTGAATCAGCGGTCTCGACGTCTCTGGCTGGCCTCCATAACTCACAGGACTGAGTAGGTTACGATCTAGCACGACGAGTCTTCTCCTGCAACTCGCCACGTGCAAGGCCAGGTGAGTACTTTGAATGTACTCGCAAGACAACCAAATACATAGCATCCAAACAAGCAGATAACAAAGCAAACACTATGCTATATAAGAATTATTCTAAGCATGGCATGGAATTAACCAGAAACATAAATCAAGCATAGCATGACATGGATCAAACATGTACTCTACCTAACTAGCATGGAAAAGATCACAACGAGTGCTTAAATTATTTACTTTTACCGGATACCAACTTACTCTCTTCTGGTTGTTCCACAACCCTCGATATACTCGTAATCCAACCTGAATGGATCCAAATCACATCCAAATCATATGATCATCCAACCACTCATCATATAGCCTTCTCTTGGCTAACATATTATGTTCTCTACATCCTCCGATGTCCACACAAGATGAGTTCTTCCATCATTACTAACACGGATATGGTTGACCATCTACCGAGGTCTGGTCGGGCTGTCCAATATCGTGGACTCGGATATTGAATATATTCTTACACCCTGCAGAGGTTGCACACTTTACCCACACTATGGAGCACTGACCTCGTGATCCCATTCGGGTGGACCAGTGTTGCTCCAACGAAACTTGTCTGACCCGTGACTCTCTTATCATACCACCGACAATCATCCTCACCCGGATTCGTGCCCTGCGTGGCCCTGTGTCTTCATGATACCTGCCACCATTGTGCCTAAACTAAACTGTCCCAAACGGGGACGCCGGCACAAACAACTCAACTGGCTCACAGGGTTATCACCGCCTACCTGATCAGGGTAGCACGTGTGCATAACCATCCCTCATTGGAGGTACCGGTGAAAGAGCACTCAATCAGACAAAGTCAAGGCCGTCCCATATCGGCAAATGTGGTTGCACGGGTAAGCCTAGACAAGTGACTCAAGATCAACCAACTAGGTTGCATTTGTTAACTCATTCAACTTATTCATCACTTTACCCTTACTTTGACGAGTATAAGTGTTGCACAATAGTGTAGCAAACAATGGTGATGATAATCCTGGCATGAGATCAAACCCTAGTACTAACATGTCAATGTTACTAAGAATATTATTATTAGCATGGTAATATGTAAACAAGGCATGGCACTGGATAAAAAGTAATGCTAGGAGCTACTACCGATATCATCATAGATGTATGCAAGTGTAGGTTGGCTAACGGTGATCCAGACAAACACACAGAGTGAAAGCAAAGCCATCACGCAAGTCCGGAGCTAATGATAAGAGGTTGGCTTGCCTAGGGGTGACGAATACTCTCGGAACAAGCGCGATAAAATGCCAGGAAGATTTGCGAGAGAGATTTCCCTCTCTGAGGGCTCAATCAGAGGGCAAGGGAAAAACAGTCATTTCTACTATGCAAACACATTATGAAAAATCATACTATCGATACGGGCTCGATGAGGCGAAAGCGTAGGCGCTGGTTTTACCTCAGTCGGACCTACGGTTGCGGAGATACGCTTGTTAGAGCACTAGGGACCAATCTGTAAAAAGAATTACTGCAAACAGGTCCCTGGAGCTAAAAATAGAAAGCGCTTTCCGGCGGAGTACGTCTTCTGAACTGGAAAACATCTTTTGGCAAAATACGCCTTCACTTAAACTGCGCGGTCCCGGGGGGTTGACCTCTTCTCTCTCTGACGGACGGGGCCCGCCTTATCCACTCCCTCTCTCTCTCTCTCTTACACGCGGGCCCTGCCCCATCTCTCTCTCCTCCCGTCTTCTTCTTCCTCTTGCTCGCCCATGGGACAGAGAGGAGGCGCCGGCGCTGGGATCCACCAGGGGTGGCTCCGGCCACCTTGGGCCGAGGGAGAGGCACCGGCGGGATCAGGGCAGAGCGTCGTCTCCATCCCGGACAGGCACAGACTCCGATGAGTACCAGGGATGCAGCGCCACGGAGAGGCAAAGAGCTTCGGCGGAGCGCGACGCTAGTGACAGCCACGACGAATTCGACCCAAAATTGGAGGGGCGGCGGTGCACGGGCACCTAGGGGAGGGAAAGGGTGAGGTCAGGGCGAAGGGGAAGGATCAGGGCGCGGGGTTGGCCCGAGGAAACGGCGGCGGTCGGCTCGGCCATTGCTGAGGCAGGGAGCTCCGGGGCTGGAGTGGAGGGGGCTGGGCTTGCGGCTGTCGAGGGGGCTAAGGGCACGCTATAAATAACTGCGGTGAGGGGCTCTCACGATGCCGGGAGAAGCTCCGAGAGGCATGGCGAGATTCCGTCGGCAGACACCTCTAGGGGCAAGGCGACGAGGGGGAGAGGACTCTAGAGGGTTCACGCTTGCCATTGGAAACTCTACAACACTCCTGGACAAGTTGGAGCTTGCTCGAGACGTGTGCCCGTCGACCTCAAGGCACAGAGCTCTAATTTGGCATGATCTGCACATGGTCACCAGGCGTCCATGGCATTGCCACGCAGCACACGCTGCCAAAACATGTCTAGGGCCTTCTCCAAGCTTCACTCAGGTGACCTATGCATATAGACAACACTGGGGAGCACTAGTGTGACTGAACCAAGGCCAAATAATCTCCAACAGGAAGGTGTTTGATCTTTGCAGTGGCCATCATAGTGCTCCTCTTGGCATGATCTTTGGTTGATGTTGACCATTCACTAAGGTCACTATCCTGTCCAAAATTTAGCACAAACAAATAAGTCTAGGGGTACTTCCTTTGTAACTTGGCAATCTGACCAGAATTGAAGAAACTGATGCTGGGGTTAATTGGCTAGATAAAATGGCTCAAACTTGGAGGAGACTAATGATTTAGGCATATGGAGTCATTGTAAAAGTTTCATCCTAAAAAGAGCAAACACCTTATGTTGACAAAGATGCATGCATTTATATTGTTTCATTGAGAGTTGCCATATCACACCTTTGTTGATGTTATCATTAAGATAAGTAAGTTGTCTGTTAAAGCCTAGCTAAAGCAAACATCTTCCTTTGTGTTAGCATTCTCACTTCCTGACTAATAACATGTTCTTTCAAAAAGATTCAGTTGATCTCATCAAAATATAAGAGGTAGAGAAAAAGTTAAAAGTTATTATTTGTTCTTTGACCAAGGACATGTTTGCCATGTATTGGGGATATTACCTACGGTATGACCTGCCCTGTTGGTTCGGGTCAGGAAAGTGGCGACTCATACATACATGGTCAGTGTAAGCCTTGTCCCAGGGCCTGTGGTGCGCTGGGAGATATTCGATAAAGGGCTGCTAGGGCCCGTGAGCTAGATGGCAGTTCAAGATTAATGAAGAAGATAAGTCGCCAAGGAGGTTTACTGGCTTGCAAAACACAATGACTTAGAGATATGGAAAGCCACGGTCTGTAACGTTGTTGGGACTTTGTAACCCCTAGGGCCTCAACCTGCATATAAAGGCGAGTCTCTAGGGCATATAGACTAAGTTAGAAATCATCGAGAGCTAGGTCAGGCGAGTTACGCCCTCCTTGTAATCGAATCCACCATCAATATACACAAAGCAGGACGTAGGCTTTTGCTACTTCTCAAACAACAGCGCCAGAAGTTGACACGTTGACGGAGACTTGCTTGCGTGTGTTTTTCCCTTGAAGAGGAAAGGGTGATGCAGCACAAGAGCAGTAAGTATTTCCCTCAGTTTGAGAACCAAGGTATCAATCCAGTAGAAGAATCTCGTCAAGACTAGAGTACCTGCACAAACACAAAAGAGCTTGCACCCAACGCTATAAAGGGGTTGTCAATCCCTTCAATATTGATTGCAAAGTGAGATCTGAAGGCGGAAAGTGCAACCAAGTAAAAGAGTAAGGCTGAAAATATGGTGTGAAGTAGACCCGGGGGCCATAGTGTTCACTAGAGGCTTCTCTCAAAATAGCAAATATTACGGTGGGTGAACAAATTACTGTTGAGCAATTGATAGAACCGAGCAAAGTCATGACGATATCTAAGGCAATGATCATACATATAGGCATCATGTCCGAGACAAGTAGACCGATACTTTCTTCATCTACTACTATTACTCCACACATCGACCGCTATCCAACATGCATCTAGTGTATTGAGTTCATGACGAACAGAGTAACGCCTTAAGCAAGATGACACGATGTAGAGGGATAAACTCAAACCAATGATGAAAACCCCATCTTTTTACCCTTGATGGAAACAACATGATGCATGCCTCGCAACCCCTTCTGTTACTGGGTGCGTTCACCGCACGGTATGAACCCAAAACCAATCACTTCTCCCATTGCAAGAATCATAGATCAAGTTGTCCAACAAAACCACAACTCGAAGAGAATTACAAGGATATGAAATCATGCATAAAAGAGATCAGAAGAAACCCAAATAAGATTCATAGATAATCTGATCCTAAATCCACAATTCATCGGATCTCGACAAACACACCACAAAAGAAGATTACATCGGATAGATCTCCATGAAGATCATGGAGAACTTTGCATTGAAGATCCAAGAGAGAGAAGAAGCCATCTAGCTACTAGCTATGGACCCGTAGGTCTATGGTGAACTACTCACGCATCATCGGAGAGGTCATGGTCTTGATGAACAAGCCCTCCGTATCCGAATCCCCCCTCCGACAGGGCACCAGAACGTGCCCCAGATGGGATCTTGCGGAGACAGAAGCTTGCGGCGGCGGAAAAGTACTTTCGATGATCTCCTGATTTTTTCTGGAATTTTTGGGAATATATAGGCGAAATATCTAGGGAAGAGAAGGCCCAAGGAGCCCACAAGCCTGGGAGGCGCCCCCCCCCCGTGGCCGCGGCTAGGGGGCTTGTGGGGTCCCTGGTGGCGCCCTACCTTGGTTCTCAAGTTCCTCGATCGTCTTCCGTTTCGGAAAAAATCTTTTTGGAAATTTCGTTGCGTTTGGACTCCGTTTAAAATCCTCCTCTGAAAACGGTCAAAAGCACGAAAAAACAGGAACTTGCACTTCGCACTGAGTTAATAAGTTAGTCCCAAAAAAGATATAAAAGGCATAACAAACATCCAAAGTTCGACAATTTAATAGCATGAAACCATCAAAAATTATAGATACGTTGGAGACGTATCAAGCATCCCCAAGCTTAACTCCTGCTCGTCCTCGAGTAGGGAAGTGATAAAGACTGAATTTTTGATGTGGAATGCTACCTAGCATAGTTTTCCTTTGTAACTTCTTTCATGTGACATGAATGTTCAGATCCGTAAGATTCAAAAAAATAGTTTGCTATTGACATGAAAACAATAATACTTCAAGCAAACTAGCAAGGTAATCATGAACTTTCAAAATAACAAGGCCAAGGAAACTTATCCCTACAAAATCATATAGTCTGGCTATGCTTCATCATCCTCACACAACTAATTTAAATCATGCACAACCCCGGTATTGGCCAAGTAATTTTTTTCGCACTTTTACTTTCTCAAACTTTTTGTAACTATTACGCAATACATGAGCGTGATCCATGGATATAGCAGTGTAGGTGGAATAGAGTGTGGTGGTGGTTGTGAGACAAAAAAGGAGGAGATGGTCACATTGACTCGGCGTATCAAAGGGCTATGGAGAAGCCCATTAATAGGTTTCAATGTGAATGAGTAGGGATTGCCATACAAAGGATGCACTAGAGCTATAAGTATGTGAAAGCTCAAAAGGAGAACTAGTGGGTGTGCATCCAACTTGCTTGCTCATGAAGACCTAGGGCAATTTTGAGGAAGCCCGTCATTGGAATATACAAGCCAAGTTATGTAATAAAGATTCCCACTAGCATATGGTGGTGACGAAACGAGAGGCTGTCAATCATGAAGAACATGGTGCTATTATGAAGCACAAGTGTGGAAAAGAATAGTAGAATTGTCCCTTCTCTCTTTTTGTCTCTTTTTTTATTTGGGCTCTTGGGCCTTTCTTTTTTCTCCCCTTTTTTTATTTGGGCTCTTTGGCCTTTTTTTTATTTCCTCACATGGGACAATGCTCTAATAATGATGATCATCACACTTTTATTTACTCACAACTCAAAGCTTAGAAAGATAATGACTCTATAGGAAATGCCTCCGGCAGTGTACCGGGATGTGCAACGATCTAGCTTGGCATATGACGTTGAAACATCTCGCTAGCTATCTTACGATCATGACATGGCAATATGAGAGTGACGGCACAAGTCATGAGACGGAACGGTTGGAGTTGCATGGGAATATATCTCGGAATGGCTATGAAAATGCCATAGTAGGTAGGTATGGTGGCTGTTTTGAGGAAGGCATATGGTGGGTTTGTGCACTGGCGAAAGTTGGGCGGCACTAGAGAGGCTAGCAATGGTGGAAGCTGAAAGTGCATCTATACCATGGACTCACATTAGTCATGAAGAACTCACATACTTGTTGCGAAATTTTTTATTAGTAATCGAAACAAAGTGCTAAACGCATACTCCTAGTGGTAGGGTTGGTAGGTGTTAACCATCGCGCAATCCAGACCTCAACACAAAGGATGACAATCAATATATCAATTATGCTCCGACTTCCTAACATAGTGGTTCACCATATGTGCATGCTACGGGAATCACTAACTTCAACACAAGTATTTCTAGATTCACAACACCCTACTAACATAACTCTTAATATTACCAAATCCACGTCACAAAACTAATTGAGAGGAATCAAAACTTCTCTTTCTACTCAATGCACATGAAGATGGAGGTTTTTGTATCCTCTTTGGGTACCTATCACCTTTGGGACTACTTTCGTAGCACAAGCCCACTACCAAGTCACGCACCGCCGTGCTCTAAAAGATCTAAGTGAAGCACATAGAGCAAAATTATCTGGCTCAAAAGATATAAGTGAAGCACGATGAGCATTCTAGCAAAATCACGATGAGTGAATGTCTCTCTCAAAAGGTGTGCAGCAAGGATGATTGTGACACAACAAAAAGAAAAGACTCTTACGATACAAGGCGTTCCAAGCAAAACACATATCATGTGGTGAATAAAAATATAGCTCCAAGTAATGTTACCGATGGATTGAAGACGAAAGAGGGGATGCCTTCCCAGGGAATCCCCAAGCTTAGGCTTTTTGGTGTCCTTGAATTTGGCTTGCGATGCCTTGGGCATCCCCAAGCTTGAGATCTTTCCACTCCTTATCTCTTTATCCATGAGAACATCACCCAAAACTTGGAAATTTCACAACACAAAACTTAAACAGAAACTCGTGATAACATTAGCAGAAGAAAACAAACTACCACCTTTTTAGGTACTGTAGCAATCTTGATTTCTATTTATATTGGTGTTAGACTACTGTATTCTCACTTTTCCATGGCTAGTACCACCCGATACTATCCATAGTTTCATCAAAACAAGCAACCAACTCAACAAAAACAGAACCTGTGAAAAACAGACCAGTCTGTAGCAATCTGTATACTTCGTATACTTCCGGTACGTGATGCTGCAACAAAAGACCTTCCAATGGCGCCAGACACAAGCGTGCTGACGGGAGACTATTCTTCTCTTGATACTCCTCAGCAACGGCACCAGGAATCCCTCTCCTACGGCTACGCCTTTAAGGACTTCCTTGGCAAATATGCAAAGGATTCCCCCGGGGCCTTGGAGCCTTGCGTTGGTGTTCCCTCGAAGCGGAAAGGGTGATGTAGCACAGCGGCGGTAAATATTTCCCTCAGTTTTGAGAACCAAGGTATCGATCCAATGAAGGATTGTCACAAGTACCTGCACAAACACAAGGATCTTGCACCCAACGCTATGAAGGGGTTGTCAATCTCTTATAGATTGTTTGCCAAGTGAGAACTGAAAGCAAAAAGAAACAAAGCAAAGTAAAAGCGAAAGTGGAAGCGATAGGGGTGAATAGACCCGGGGGCCGTAGTGTTCACTAGTGGCTTCTCTCATGAAAGCAAGTAGACGGTGGGTGAACGAATTACTGTCGAGCAATTGATAGAACCGCGCCAAGTCGTGACGTTATCTAAGGCAATGATTATATCTATAGGCATCACGTCCAAAACAAGTAGATCGATACTTTCTGCATGTACTACTATTACTCCACACGTCGACCGCTATCCAGCATGCATCTAGTGTATTAAGTTCATGAGAACAGAGTAACGCCTTAAGCAAGATGACATGATGTAGATGGACAATCTCATATCTACGATAAAAGCCCATCTTGTTACCCTTCATGGCATCAACATGATGCGTGCCTTGCTGCCCCTTCTGTCACTGGGAAAGGTCACCACACGGTATGAACCCAAAACCAAGCACTTCTCCCAATGCAAGAATCATAGATCTAGTTGGCCAAACAAAACCCAAGACTCAGAGAGACTTACAAGTATATCCAATCATGCATATAAGAAATCAGCAAGGACTCAAAAATAATTCATAGATAATCTGATCACAAATCCATAATTCATCGGATCTCGACAAACACACCGCCAAAGAAGATTACATCGGATAGATCTGCATGAAGATCATGGAGAACTTTGTATTGAAGATCCAAGAGAGAGAAGAAGACATCTAGCTACTAACTACGGACCCGTAGGTCTGAAGTGAACTACTCACGAGTCATTGGAGGGGCGTTGATGTTGATGTAGAAGCCCTCCAACTCCAAAGTCCCCTCCGGCAGGGCATCGGGAAGGGTCTCCAGTTGAGATCTCGTGGATTCCCCTATTTTTCTGTATTTTAGGGAATATATAGGCGAAGGAGCTTGGTCAGGGGGCACGAGGGAGGCCACAATCCTGGTAGCCACAAGGCTTGTGGCCCCCCTGTGGCTCTCCCGCCTTGGCCCTCATGTCCCCTGATCTTCTTCCATTCTGGAAAATTTTATTTCGGGGATTTTATCCCGTTTGGAATCCGTTCCAAAATCAGATCTGAAAAGATTCAAAAACACAGAAAAAACAAGAACTGGCACTTGGCACTGAATTAATAAGTTAGTCCCAAAAAAGATATAAAAGGTACATGAAACATCCAAAGTTGACAAGATAACAGCATGAAACCATCAAAAATTATAGATACGTTCGAGACGTATCAGTACCTCATAAATTCTAAAAACTTACGACTGCCTGGGAAAAAGGAATATCAACTAGCAGAAAAAAGAATCAACTCAAAAGCTCTTTCTGAATAAAAATGAAAAATAATCTCGTGAGCGAAAAATTTATGTCTTTTTCCAGCAGGATCAAACAACCATCACCAAGACTAGTCATAAAGGTTTTGCTAGGCTCAAACACAAAAGGAAACAACAATGACACTATCATAACAGAATTCTGATGGTGTGGACGCAACAAAACAGAAAGAAAAAGATAAATTCATTGGGTTGCCTCCCAACAAGCGCTATTGTTTAACGACCTTAGCTAGGCATTGATAGTTCAATGATGCTTGCACAAAAGACAAGAATTGAAGAACAACGAGAGCATCATAAAGCATGTGACAAACATATCTAAGTCTAACATACTTCCTATGCATAGGCATTTTATCGGAAGACAAATTGGCAAGACAACCAATAGTTGCCATATGCAAGGAAGAAGAAAGAGACAAGAGCAATCTCAACATAACGAGAGGTGATTTAGTGATATGAAAATTTCTACCACAATATTTTCCTTTCTCATAGCAATTACATGTGGGATCATAATCAAATTCAACAATATAGCTATCACAAAGGATATTCTTTTCATGATCCACATGCATGCAAAGTTGATGCTCTTCAAAAATAGTGGGATTATCATCAACTAAAGTCATGACTTCTCCAAACCCACTTTCAATATCATTGCAAATATCATAATCATCATGCGACTTAAACAAATTTTCAAGATCATAAGAAAAATCATTACCCCAATCATGATCATTGCAACAAGTAGTGGACATAGCAAAACTAGCATCCCCAAGCTTAGGGTTTTGTATATTTTTAGCATGATTGAAACTAATAGGATTTATAGTGAAGCCATTGCAATCATGCTTTTCATTCAAGGAGCCCTCGTGAATCACTTCATAAATTTCTTCATCACGATTTTCAGATTCATGCATCTCAAGCAAAACTCCATAAAGATAGTCAAGTGCACTCAACTCACTAGCAACTGTATCAACATAATTGGATCTCTTAAAGAGATTAGCAAGTGGATGAGCATCCATATCAATATATTTTCAGCAAGCAAAGATGCAAGCATATTGAAGTCACATAGCACACAAGAAAACGGAAAGCAAGTGGAAGAAAAGGGCGAACAAAAAAGGCAAACAAAAAAGTCAAATATTTTTGTAAATTTTTGTTTTTTAGAAGTGGGGGAGAGGAAAACGAGAGGCAAAAAAGTAAATAAAAGAGATGAGTTTGCGACACTTACTTGGATGAGTTCTTGACTTGATCCTCCCCGACAACGGCGCCAGAAATCCTTCTGCTACTTCTCAAACAACAGCGCCAGAAATTGACACGTTGACGGGGACTTGCTTGCGTTGGTTTTTCCCTTGAAGAGGAAAGGGTGATGCAGCACAGGAGCAGTAAGTATTTCCCTCAGTTTGAGAACCAAGGTATCAATCGAGTAGGAGAATCTCGTCAAGTCCAGAGTACCTGCGCAAACGCAAAAGAGCTTGCACCCAATGCTATAAAGGGGTTGTCAATCCCTTCAAGATTGATTGCAAAGTGATATCTGAAGGCGGAAAGTGCAACGAAGTAAAAGAGTTAGGCTGAAAATATGGTGTGAAGTAGACCCGGGGGCCATAGTGTTCACTAGAGGCTTCTCTCAAAATAGCAAATATTACGGTGGGTGAACAAATTACTGTCGAGCAATTGATAGAACCGCGCAAAGTCATGACGATATCTAAGGCAATGATCATACATATAGGCATCACGTCCAAGACAAGTAGACTGATACTTTCTGCATCTACTACTATTACTCCACACATCTATCCAGCATGCATCTAGTGTATTGAGTTCATGACGAATAGAGTAACGCCTTAAGCAATATGACATGATGTAGAGGGATAAACTCAAACCAATGATGAAAACCCCATCTGTTTACCCTTGATGCCAACAACATGATGCGTGCCTCGCTACCCCTTTTGTCACTGGGTGAGGTCACCGCACCGTATGAACCCAAAACCAAGCACTTCTCCCATTGCAAGAATCATAGAACAAGTTGGCCAAACAAAACCCACAACTCGAAGAGAATTACAAGGATATGAAATCATGCATAAGAGAGATCAGAAGAAACCCAAATAAGATTCATAGATAATCTGATCATAAATCCACAATTCATTGGATCTCGACAAACACACCGCAAAACAAGATTACATCGGATAGATCTCCATGAAGGTCATGGAGAACTTTGTATTGAAGATCCAAGAGAGAGAAGAAGCCATCTAGCTATTAGCTATGGACCCATAGGTCTATGGTGAACTACTCACGCACCATCGGAGAGGTCATGGTGCTGATGAAGAAGCCCTCCGTATCTGAATCCCCCTCCGGCACGGCACCAGAACGTGCCCCGGATGGGATCTTGCGGAGACAAAATCTTGCGGCGGCGGAAAAGTACTTTCGATGATCTCCTGATTTTTTCTGGAATATTTGGGAATATATAGGCGAAAGACCTAGGGCAGAGGAGGTCCAGGGAGCCCACAAGCCTGGGAGCCCCCCCCCCCCGGCCGCGGCTAGGGGGATTATGGGGTCCCTGGTGGCCCCCTGCCTTGGTTCACAAGTTCCCCGATCGTCTTCTGTTTCGGAAAAAAATCTTTTTGGAAGTTTTGTTCCGTTTGGACTCCATTTAAAATCCTCCTCTGAAAAGGGTCAAAAACACGGAAAAAACAGGAACTGGCACTTGGCACTGAGTTAATAAGTTAATCCCAAAAAAGATATAAAAGGCATACAAAACATCCAAAGTTTGACAAGATAATAGCATGAAACCATCAAAAATTATAGATACGTTGGAGACGTATCAGCTTTCACCTCCACAAGAGGGGCTGAACCCTAGGTAAACCTAAATCTCGCTTCCGCTCACCCTCTTTGAGTCGCCACCAAGGTGCGATGGCTCCATTACTAAGTCCTTTCACAAGGACAGCTATCATGACAAAACCACGACATCATGGTTTGATGAGTTTGTTTAGCTCTACTTTTAATTGTAATTGATATTACTCTTTCATAAGGGCCTTATGAGTTGAGATTGTTGTTGAGGATGGTTGAGTTTAGTAGAGAAATTATGATGCTTCTTGTCCTTATTCTTATTTATTGACACTTCACTCTCTAAACTTGTGGACAGGTTTACCGAGCTCAGTATTCACTTGGGGACAAGCGAGGTCTAAGCCTGGGGGAGTTGATAAGTACAAAATGTATCACTATTTTGTATCATAATTTGTCTCTATTCATCGATATATTTCACATTATGATGATGTACTTATAGTGTTTTGGCCTATTTTACACAGTTTAGAACTTTCCGGTGCCGAAACAGCAGACGCAGGATTCAACGCAGAAAATAGCACGAAGAGTCACCATATCAGAACACCTCCAACCGCGGTGAAAATTGGAGGGAAGAAGTTTCCGAACAAATCCCGAAGACAGGCAAAAGAAGGGTCGGAGGGGGCCACAGGTCACCCAGGCGACCTACTGGCGTGCCCCCTAGGCCGCGCCAGGAGGCCGTATGGGTGGTGGGCCCCGCCTCCGGTGCTCTCATTTGGCCTAAATGTTCCCCTTGACCTAAAACTTATGGGGCACAATAGTTTTCGAAGTTCCGCCGCTGCTCCGCAGCGGAAACCTACAGAGAAGAAAAGACGTTTTCGGGGGGCAGATTCCGCTGGGAAGAACTCCTCCTGGAAGGGTAGATCGTCCTCATCGTCATCACCATCGTCACGGGCATCATCGAGATCATCATCACCATCATCACCATTACCAGCACTATCTCCACCTTCATCCCATCTACTTCACCATTGCAATCGGAGTTGTACCTTGCACTATTCATCCCCTCTACTCTACCGGTGTTGATTTCTCTTTTGTGGTGAATGCTATTGAGTTTTGTTGGAGGATTATTGTTATGACCATATTGTTAATCATATTTTCATCACCTCCGATCATGATCTCTATTATGTCTTGTGAGTAGTTCCGTTAGTTCTTGAGGACATGGGAAAACTCTAGATGCTAGTAGTTATATGATGTTGAAGTAATATGTGTTGATTGATATTTAAGTTATGGTGTTATTCTTCTAGTGGTGTTATGTGAACGTCGACTACATAACACTTCGCCTTTTTAAGGACCTAGGGGAATGCATCGTGTATAAAGAATGCTTATGGTGGGTTGCCGGAGTGACAGAAACCTAAACCCGAGTTCGCATACTTTTGCATGAGGGAGTATTGGATCCTAAAGTTTATTGCTATGGTTAGGCTTAGCCTTAATTTCTCTCTTGTATTTGCGGATGCTTGCAAGAGGGATTAATCATAAGAGTGTGCTTGTCTTAGCCTAGACGGTGCACTAGTTAAGATCCACCCACATAACACTTATCAATACAAAACATAGTACTAGACGGAATATAGCGAAAGCACTTGACTATCTATCCCGTGTGTCCTCAGGAATGCCTTAATCATTATAAGTTTAGTCCCTTGGCTTATCCTTTGTGTTTAAAAGGATTGGGCCACTTGCTGCACCTCGGCACCATTTACTTTACTTGCATTTATTTCCTTGTTTCTTATACTATAAACCCCATAAAAAGTTACCTTTCAGTACTTGCAGTTATTCCTTGCTCGAGATCACTTGTCAATACCTCCTGCTCCTCGTTTGGTTCGACACTCTTATCGAAAAGGCTACGATTGATCCCCTACACTTGTGGGTCACCACTCGCCCTTGTGGACCTTATAAGTCTTTGATCGGCGGATGATATACCGCGCCTCGGTTTGGTCGTCACGCAGCTCCTTGCATAATAGATAAGCAAGGAAGGGTTCGGTCCATGGTGCAATTATGGCCATGACCTCATGGGTCGAGGGCATTTATTCGATTGAAGACCCACCGATGACTTGATCGTCATGCTCGATCGCTGGGGGTACCAGCAGCTCTTCGCCTTTAGCCCTTGTGTGGATCGTCTCGTCTTGCCTTACTACGGATGGCTTGAACAGGCGCTCTAGAAAGATGTTGCTAAGGACGAGGTCACGCTTTGCACCTAAGCGGGCGAGAATGCCCGCTGGTTGTTTGTTGTCTCTTGAGACATGGTGGAACTCTAATCCATCAAATTGTGATGATATTTTGAGGACGACGTTCCTATAAGCCACCATTTTTGGATTTTTGCGTCGAATTTGTCGTTAATTTGTGAAATGGCGAGATTAGAGTCTCCTCGCACCTCGGGCCGTTGAATGCCCATTGAGGCTACCATCCGAAGACCGTGTAACAGGGATTCATATTCGGCTGCGTTGTTTGGACCGGCGTACATGATCTATAGCATGTACTGAATATTATCCCCGGTGGGGGTGTGAGAATCACTCCAGCCCCCAGTCCAACGGGAGTTTTGGACCTGTCGAAATACATGGTCCAATGATCATAAGTTCTATACTCTCTGGGGAATTCGGCCTCAGTCCATTCAGCCAAGAAGTCAGCCACGACATGAGATTTGATGGCCCTTCGAGGTTTGTAGGTGATCTCGAAAGGCAATAGCTCGATGGCGCATTTTGCTATTCGGCCAGTGGCATCCTTATTGTTTATAATATCTTCAGCAGAACTTCCGAAGTCACGGTGAGCGCACACTCCTGGAAATAGTGTCAAAGCTTCCGTGATGCCATGAACACTGTATAGGCAAACTTTTGGTAGTGTGGGTACCTGGTTTTGCATGGGGAGAGAACTTCGGATATGCAGTAGACCGGCCATTGAATTCGTAGTTGTTGGCCTTCAGCTTCTCGTTCTACGACGAGTACCGCGATGACGACTTGATTGGTGGCTGAGATTTATAGCAACATTGTCTCCCCTATGAAGGGCGCTGCTAGTATGGAATTACTGGCTAGTATCGTCTTGATGTCCTCCAGAGCCGTTGTGGCCTCATCGGTCCACTTTAAGTCTTTGTTTTTGTTCAAGAACCGATATAGTGGCAGTTCCTTATCGCCTAGACGAGATATAAATCAGCTTAGGGCCGCCACACAGCCTGCCAGCTTTTCGACGTGTTGCAACTCTTTTGGTATCGCGAGCTGTGACAATAGTCATATTTTGGCTGGGTTGGCCTCGATTCCTCTTTGCAATATGATAAATCTGAGGAGTTTGCCCACGGGGACTCCGAAGACGTATTTATCCGGATTAAGCCGAATATTGTATTCCTGCAAATTGGCAAAGGTCTCCCTGAGGTCGTCCACCAACTGGTTGACGTGTCTGGTATTGACGACCGCATTGTCTACATATGCCTCTACTCTTTTTTGGATTTGTTTGCCCAAGAAAGTGTGAATCATGCGTTGGTATGTGGCGCACGCGTTTTTAGCCCGAAAGATATTGTGTTGAAACAGAATGGCATGTAAGGTGTTATGAATGCGGTTGCTGCCTGATCAGATTCCTTCATTTTGACCTCATGGTATGCGAAGTAGGCATCAAGGAAGCATAGGGAATCATGGTTGGCTATGGCATCGACAATCTGATCTATTAGGCGCAATGGAAAGGGAACCTTGGGGCAGGCTTTACTTAGGTATTTGAAATTGACACATAGCTGCCAGGATTTGTCCTTCTTTGGTACTATCACCAGGTTTGCCAACCAATCGGGGTGATTAATGTCCCTGATGAAACCGGCTTCGAGTAACTTGGAGAGCTCTTCGCCCATAGCTTGGCGTTTAGGTTTGGAAAATCGGCGCAAGGCCTGTTTGACAGGATTGAAACCAGCGATTATGTTTAGGTTGTGCTCTGCGAGCCCCCGAGGGATTCCTGGCATGTCTGATGGGTGCCAGTCAAATATGTCCCAATTTTTGCATGGAAAGGCGCATAGTGGTTCGTCGATTTCGGGCTCTAGTTGTGCCCGGTTGACGCTGCTTTATTAGGGTCTGTCGGATGTACTTGGAATTTGGCGATTTCGTCGGCCGGTTTGAAGCATGTGGACAAGGGCCACTTGCCGAGGATCACATTGTTTTTGTCTACCACGACGCATAGTGTCGTGAGTTCGTCTGTGGCAAGGGTCTCTGCAAGTACTTCTAAGGCAAGGGACGTCGTTTTCTTTTCGGCTCGGGGGGCTATTTTGGGGTTTCTGTTTGCCGTGATCACTCTGTTTGGCCCTAACATTTTGAGTTTCTTGTACCCGTAATGTGGTATGGCCTGGAAACCTGTGAAGGCTTTGCGTCCCAACAGTGCATGATAACCACTGTGGAACGGGACGATATGAAAGAGTAGCTCTTCGGATCAGTAATTATCGCGCATACTAAATACCACGTTGAGTGCTACTCGTCCTGTGCAGCGGGCCTCTCTCCCGGGGACAATACACCGGAAGGTGGTTTTGCTCGGCTCGTTTCTAGATCGATTGAACTGCAGTTTTTCAAGTGTGTCCTCGTAAATGAGGTAGAGGCTGTTGCCCCCATCAATCAGTACTTTGTTGAGTGTGAAGATGTCGACTGTGGGGTTTAGGACTATGGCAGCAGGTACCCGGCCTGTACGAGCCATCGGCTCATCACCCTGGTAGAACGTGATAGGTGTGTTTCACCATGGTCTTGCCGCTGCTACATGATGGATTTGATGGAGCTCCCGTAAGGCTCTCTTTCTCTGATTTTTAGATGTGAACGTCTCATAGATCGTTAAGATCTCTTTGGTTGTATCCGGCAGTGCCATTGGCCAGCGCTCCGAGGGTGTCGCGATGAATATAGTCTCTCCGCTTGTTGCGACCTGTCTTAGGACCCAACATGCTCTAAAGCTATGGGTGGATCTTGATTCAGGTGGGGCATAATGTATGAGGCATGGCTCGTCGAGTAGTATGTCAAGGACCGATTTAGCCTGCGTCCGAGTTCTTTTTGCCGAGTTTTCGGTTGCGACCGTCCCCGTAACCGAGGGTGTGTGTCTTGTTCGGATTGGTCTGGCAAGGCTAGGGTCATTGCATATTTGCTGAATTTGCAAAGTACTTTCCCTGGTGCAGTATTTGAGCACAATGCTCGACAGCTCGGTAAAGGACTGAATCCAGCGACGCGAGATGACGTTGAGGATGCCCTCATCGTGGCAATACTATTGGAAAGCGTGAATAAGCTCCCGCTTGTTACGGCCTCCGGTCTTGTTGCCGAGGAGGAATCTGGCCCAAAAGTGTTCTACAGATTCCCCTGGCTTCTGCGTGACTTCGTATGTGCCCGGAGAGCCGTACTCTTGTCTTATTCTCGGTATGGGTGGTTGGTGGGGAAAGATTCTGGATTCCCGTGATTTGTGGGGAGGACACCTCGATAGTCGCGTTCCCGATTAGGTCGCATGATGGGTGTGCCGCTAGCCCTCACGTGTTGTCAGGGCGGGATAGATTTTTCGGACTGTTTGATAAGTCTGAAAGATCGCTGACTGCGATGTAGACCGTCCTTAGCTCAGGTGATTAATGTGTGGAGCATGTGTCCAGGCACTAGATGATCTTTGTCACGTGTGTAGTGGGTGGGATATATATTTCCGTGTCGTCGGTCTAAGTACGATCTGTTCATAGACCGTAACTTGAACGTTTGTCATCCCCATGACTTGCATCTGATCAAGTAGCTTGTGTAACATGGGGATTTCAGTGGGGCTCGCACCGCTTGATTGTTTGGTTTCAACCCGTGTTGCCGATCCCCTCGTGGCATTTGAGGTCGCTTCCAGAGTGTTCTCGGTCAAGTTGTGATCCGATGTCTTCACCATGCCGAGCTCTAGGGCCGAGGTGGGGATGAAGGTCGTCCCGGTGGTGAGGTCTGCGGTGCTCGACGCTGAAGTGTTGGGGGCTGCAGTTCCTTGAGAGGATATAAGATTCTTGTTACTGCAAGATCTCCCTGGGGATCAGTGGTGAACTCTAGGTTACCGAACCTGACTTCCTGACCGAGGGCAAAGTTCTGGACTAGGCAGAGGTGGTCGGCCGGATTGGCGTGCGGAACTAGGCTTCCGAAGGCGAAGATTTGTCCGGGGACGAAGACGTCCCTGTTGACGATCTCTTCGCTGATGACTAGGCGCGCCATCAATACTTTGGCGATCCAATTGATGGAACTATCAATGAAAGAACCAATGTTGGTGCCAAAACCAGCATATCTCTGGTAGGGGGTTCAGAATTGTGGACCTTAGATCGATGGGTTGCAGGAGAGAGAGGGGGACAATGTTTACCCAGGTTCGGGCCCTCGTGAGGAGGTACAACCCTGCGTCCTTCTTGATTATATTGATGTAGATGATTACACACTCTACCTCGAGATCGTGTATACTAAACCCTAGGTGGAATCTTCCTTATACATGGATAAGGACCCCTAGTTTATATAGTCACCGGGGGGGCTAGAGTTACATGCAACCGACCAAGTCTACTTTTATTTGGTTGCCACGCCAGTCTTCGGGGTTCTCCTTCTTGAATACGAGACGATTGCACAGCCTGGCCCATCATAGGCACAACCCATGAGGCCGACCTCTTCGTAGTAAGCCGACTACCCGAGGACCCCTTAATTCTGGACTCCCTCAGTCCTTAAATGGCATCAGTCACTACATGACCCACTACTCCTATGAATCCAATATTGATGGGGTTCTACATAATCTCCTAGAGTTTCTATAATCCACATATCATTACAAGGACTATTATCATAGTGTATCCACCAACTCTATTATCATGACCAAGTAAACCCCAAGGTCAAGCTTATCTAGATCCTTAAATTAACTCTGACAACTCTAACTTTTCTTGCTTATCATCCACAAGGAACATGGTATCATGAGCAAGATCATCGGAATAAATCCGAATTACTCTGAACCATATAGTCTTACTTAACACCAACACTCTATTGGGATTAACTATTTAAATCCAAACCGTGTGTCCAATGAGAACTCCTACTTGCTACTCCAAGTCATTTCTGTAACATCATCAACCCATGACCAGTAATCGTCGAAGTCAATTACCATCCCACCAATAATTTTCAACTTGTGATCCCCAGTTGTCCTACTAAATCCAATTTACTCAAAGGAAAAGTAAATCTTGCTACTTTGATCCAGCAAGTTCACCTATCATCATGGAAATGTTGTAATCCACCAAAGAGTCTTAGCCACATCCTCAAGACACCTATTATAGTTACCTCAAATAATTGTTTACGAGTGTTATACCCGTGGAACGATCCTTCCTATGGCATCAAGGTTTGGGTGCTAGCTCAAGAATGAAGGGTACTTGTTCACTATGGTCACTCGTTCCATAATGAATCCTGTGTTAAGCAGGGGTCATTGAAGCTCAACAGGTGCTCTCACAAATCCGTGTATTAAACACGTGATCAGAGGTTTGAGCTGGGGTAGCTCATGAGGTCTAGGTTGGCCTAGGGAGGGGGTTTCCAATCTTGAGGGAAAAGCATGGCTTTACGAGGTTGGACTTGGTTGAGTATGTTGTAGTCAGAATCTTCTCTACTAGTTGTGCTAGGAAATGTTGCATGGGAAACATAAAAAATCCTATGCTCACCAAGATCAATCTATGGAGACTAACATCTACGAGAGGGGAGTGCATCTACATACCATTGTAGATCGGTAAGCGAAGTGTATATAATGTGGTTGATGTAGTCGAACGTCTTCGCGATCCAATCACAATCGCTCCCGTGATCCTATCATGATTTGTCCCGATCTAGCGTCGAACGGACGACACCTCCTCGTTCAGCACACGTACGGCTCGATGACGTCTCCTCCTTCTTGATCTAGCAAGAGAGGAAGGATAAGTAGATGGGATCTCAACCAGCACGATGGCATGGTGGAGATGATGGTGGAGCAGTGCCAACACGGCTTCGCCAACCGTTGTCAAAACTGATCTGAGGAGAAAACGGAGTTAAGGGAGAGGTAGGGCTGCCACCGGGGCATGGGAATTGGTGTGTTCAGCCCCTCCCTGACCCCCACTATATATAGGACGCAAGGAGGAGGGTTGGGTCGCAGACCTAGCCCCTCCTCCAAGGAGGGGGTGTGGCCTAGGGGGGTTTCTTCCCTCCCCAAGGCACCTAAGAGATGCCTTCCCCTTTAAGGACTCTATTGGGGAACATTGCATGGGAAATAAAAAAATTCCTATGCACATGAAGACCTATCATGGTGATGATCATCTACGAGAGGGAGATCGGATCTACATACTCTTGTAAATGGCTAAGTGGGAAGCGTTAAGAAACGCGGTTGATGTAGTGGAACGTCTTTGCGATCCAAATCGCCGCCGTCCCACGATCCGTCCCGATCTAGTACCAAACGGACGGCACCTCAGCATTCAGCACACGTACAGCTCGATGACGATCTCCGCCTTATTCACTACAAAGAACAAGAAAAGAAATTATTATGTTAATAAGCTACTTCCTTTCTCTTTAAAGGAAGATGCTAAAGCATGGTATGATGCACTACCATCTGGTTCCATTAAGAGTCCTCAAGATTTAGCTCAATCATTTGTAGCTAAATATTTTCCTGCTCATAAGCAACATGTTGATTTACAAAGAATCTATAACTTTAAACAGTTGCAGGATGAGAACCTCCCTAAAGCTTGGGGAGGTATTGCACTTTACTTAAGGCTAGGCCGGTACATGGAATCCCTAAGAATGAATTTCTTGATATATTCTATGTTGGTCTAGCCGCTAAATCTAGAACCTATGTGGACCGTTGTGCTGGTTGTGTTTTCAGGGAAAGAACACCAGACAATGTTGAAGAACTAATGGGCAAGATAGATAAAAATCATGATGATTGGTCCGTTCCTGAACCATATCCACCACATAAAAGAGGGGCATGCTTTTCTTGAGCCCCGAAGTTATGCAGGAAGCAAATAAGTCTATTAAAGAGAAAGGTATTAAAGCTGAAGATGTGAAAAATCTACCTCCTATTGAACAATTATGTGAGCCTACCACTGACCCGCCTATGGTAGCGGTACACCCTCTTTTAGAATTCAATGCAAGTGACATCCCTCATGGTAAGCCCCCTGATCAATGTTTAGATGAGCTTGATATTATTATTGTCAAGAAAAATCACTTTAATGAGAGGATTCAAAGCCAATTGCATGATAATTCCCTTGCTATCAAAAGTTTGCTTGATGTTTTAAGTACGACTGTTAATGATGTTAAAGGTCTTTTTAAGCATTTTCATATGGTTCAAACTCAGCTTGAACAAATTTCGAATGTGCAAAAAGATTTGCTTGCTAACAATGCCAAACAAGTTGATACACAGGCATATGGGATAAAGACCTGAGGAGGTACACACACCCAGGACCCCCTCTATCCGGAGGGGCATCCAAAGAGGATCGAAAAAGATTCTCAATTGTCGGAAGAAGACGTTGTTAGATCCCCGAAGAAGAAGAAGAAACACAAGGAGGCTGACAAATCCAATGATCCCATATTTGATGAAGAACCCGTTATTGATCCTAATAGTATATCTATTTCCATGCTGAAACTAAAGAGGGTGTTGAACCTGATGAAGATAATGAGAAGATTGATCCTCCTGAGATACGAGAAGAAGAAGCACCCGACAAGCGCAAGAGATGTACTACAGAAAATTTTGTTGCAAGAAAACATGGGAAGGAAAGAGAACCATGGGTACAGAAATCAATGCCCTTCCCGCGTAAGTGTTTCAAAACCAAAGAAGAAGAGCATTACCATAAATTTTGTGAATGGATGAAACCTCTTTTTCTTCAAATCCTTCGACTGATGCTATTAAGTTGCCTCCGTACTCAAGGTATATGAAATATATTGTTACTAATAAAAGAAAAGTTCCTAATTAGGAAATATCTACTATGCTTGCTAATTGTTCTTTCAGTGGTAAGATTCCTGAGAAGCTTGG
This sequence comes from Hordeum vulgare subsp. vulgare, assembly GCF_904849725.1. Classification (NCBI taxonomy): domain Eukaryota; kingdom Viridiplantae; phylum Streptophyta; class Magnoliopsida; order Poales; family Poaceae; genus Hordeum; species Hordeum vulgare. Next base: position 139,275,328 of record NC_058518.1, on the reverse strand, counting down.
TGATCCAGGTATACCCACCATTCCTTGCTCCATAAAAAATAATTATGTGAGAACTTCTCTATGTGATCTTGGTGCAGGAGTGAGTGTTATACCTTTCTCTCTTTACAAAAGGCTTTGCCTAGATAAACTAATCCCTACAGATATTTCTCTTCAAATGGCTGATAAGTCAACAGCCGTTCCTATTAGTATTTGTGCGGATGTTCCCTTTGAGGTTGCTAATTGCTTGATCCTTATTGACTTTGTTGTGCTTGACATGCCCGAGGATGGGAGCATGTCTATTATTCTTGGTAGACCTTTTCTTAACACCGCAGGTGCTATTATTGATTGCAACAAAGGAAAGGTGACCTTCAATGTTAATGAGAAGGAGCACACGGCATATTTTCCAAAGAAGATTGATAAAAGGCATGGCCTTAATTCTATTTGAGAATATTGAGACCTGGAAGGTTGGAGAGTGGGATTGTCCTCTACATGTGCACCACAAATACAAAACCATTATGGCGGGGACAATATCCATTCAAATAAAGGTACCATGATTACTTTATAAGAAGCAAAACTTTTTGCTTGATATAACACCTGTTTGGTAGTAATACTTGATCAACCTTGCTAACAAATATGTTTTATGTGAGTAAAAAGAGAAGCTTGTTGTGTTTTCGTTTCCTTTATCATTCATCCTCCTTACTGTACCGAAGTTTAATGTTTTTGAAACTTCATATATTTATTCATTGTTTTGAGCTTGCCAGAAGTTTTGCAGCTTTCGGTACTTCAAAAAAAATTCAAAAGTGAAGTTGTCAGAAAAATTATAATAAAAATTTCCATCAAATAAGAGACGCAGGGGCACCTAGAGCCAGACAGGGGGGCACCCTTGGTCCAGGCGGCCAGCTGGCGCGGCCTGCCCCCTCGCCGCACCCACAGGTCGTCTGGGCCCACATGTGCTCCTTTCCAGGTACTTCTTCCTCCATTCTCTCTCTCTCACTCCGAAATCCCAATTTTTCTCCTCGCACTCGAGTTCTTGCTGTTCTTGGTGGCAAATTTTGATCTCTCTCTACACCCGATCATTTGCATTGAGAATTTGAGCATTTGCTCCCTAGTATGTGACTCCTCCAATCCTCCAATTAAAATTTTGATTGGTGGTCTTATTTGTGAGTACTTAGGAGTTCTTGGTGCTGTTCATATAAGCTTGCATGCATGTTTAAGAAATTTATTTGTGAAGTTTTGATGCAAGTTTATGCATCAGGGAAGTGAGTAGAATAGTTTGCTCCAACTCATTTTTGCTTAAACCTCCATTTTGTGATGAACCAAAAATTTCAGAAATGAGTTTGTTTGGAAAAACAAAAGGATGGCTTGGGAAGAAGAGACCCAAGCCAACTAATAGACTAACTAGAGCTGTAGCTTCATCCTCTACCGTGAGGACAAGTTACAATGATGATATCGTGCCACCGGAGTTGTTCCATGAGACAGACACTGCACGTGCCATGGCATACCCGTGTTCATATTTCCTTACGGCGGCTGGTATTAAGGATGAGTTTGATAACCTCTGTGCGGTTGTAGGTTTGACACGTCTCGTAACACGACGTGTACAACAATATCCAAAACTCACCTATTATTTTATCAATTGGTTTAGATATAATGATAAAACTTCCGTGATTGAATTCAGATTATATGAGGATGTCTTCACCATGTCTTTGGCAAAATTTTGTAATGTTATAGGTGTGCGGAATGTCGGGAAGACGACCAAAATGAACGTTCAGCCCTAGCTGAAATCCCTATTCGCTTCCCTTTGCAGTAAGGACCCGCGAGAAATTCACCGGGAGAAGATCTCCAGCATCTTGTTTCCCCACATCAGGTATTTCGCATACTATATTGCTCGAGGGGTGCTAGCTCGTGACAACACGAGCAACATTTTGGCTCCAGATCTCGCTATCTTGGCAACCGCCCCCTTAGGAGATAACACGTATAATATTGGTGCTTTGATTGCTCGGCGCCTCATCGCTAACAGCGGCAAAGGGCCTCACTTTGGTGGCATTTATGCCACGCTTATCCTCGAGCACCTCGGGCGCACTGTGCGCACGGATGATACGCCTTTTTCATTCATAAGCTTTGATCTTACCGCTATGAAGAGGCATGAGTTTGTTACTAGGACTTCCGAGTTTGGTAACCTTGTTTATATTATGAGGTTTGGCGAGCTTACTACTCGCGAGATCCGTCTAACCACTTTTGTTTGATCATACTAGCAGGAACGGGTGGTCCTTCACCTCGATTGAGCTGGACGAGTTCGTGATCCAACAGTAGTTCCACAACCCCACGGTGGGAGTTGTTCCCGAGGAGGAAGAGCCTTCTTCTTGGGAGGTTAGTCGGGCATCAGTGTACACACCCGGAGCCTCACATGATTCTTGGAGCCGCCCGTACCACTCCGGAGCCTAAGGGAGCTCCTAGAGCCCGTAGTAGCCGACCTCAACTTAGGCCAAAATCCTAAGCTTAGGGGAGTACGTATCCTTCTGCCTTTTCATTGTATCATCCGTAGTTTCCCTTTTTAATATTTTCAGAGTTTTTTCCTATTCTTCTTTGTTCTTTCTTTGCAAAATCTACAAAAAGATTTATATTTTCTTTTGCTTTCTTTTATCCTTTGGGAAACCCAAAAATATTTCTTTTCTCTCTTTAGTTTGCTTTGTTTGCACAGTTTACCTCACGTCCATGGTTGTAATTGCACTTGATTATATCTTTCTACGTTCGATCATCCAAGCGATGATGTAATAATGATGAAGATCGACGGAAGGTATGCAGCAAGGAAAGACGGTATGAACTTTATTTGTTTCTACTTCTGTACATATGCATGTACTTATGATCTAGAGACCAGCTTGTAGCAACATAGTGCTATGATTACAATGCTTTCCCAGTAGTTCATGCTTTCTTTATGACTAGTCTCAAATAGCTGGAGTGCATAATGTGTTATTGAATGTTTAGCATGTATTGCATTGTTCATGGTGTAGCATATTAGAGTGGTATTTCCCTTTGGAGAGTTTTCGGATTGACTTCCCACATGCTTACACATGTCATTGACTAGAAGTCTGACAAGCCTTGATGATCTTTTATTTCAGAATAGTTATATCGCTTTCATGCCTGATTCAATGTTGCTTTGTCGCTCTGCATGATTATGACCATTATTGCTCTCTAGTTGGTCGCCTCCCCGTCTTTTGCTAGCCTTCACCTGTACTAAGTGGACTGACTGCTTGTGCATCCAAAATCCTTGAAACCAATTGCTCCATATGAGTCCACCATACCTACCTATATGCGGTACTTATGTGCTGTACTAAGTAAATTTACATGTATCGTATTATTAATTTTCAATTAGATATTTTGTTTAGTATGCCCGAATCGCTCATGTAGCGACTAGGGGCTATCAGTATCTTCCATGCTAAGTAGGTTATTCTCAACATATGTGTTGATTCACTATCATTCACGAGAAAGTGGCTGGTAACCGGGATGCCCAGTTCCATGCTCAAAGTCAAATCAAACTTAATGAAACAAAATTCCCAGAGGATTGTTGTTTGTATGGACGGTACCCGTGGATTCGGCCCGGCTTGGAGTGTGATTAATTGGTGGAGGGGGAGTAAAACCTTTACTATTCTATTTGGGAACCGCCTATAATGTATTTAGCATGGAAGATATTGTGATCTCTTAGTTGTTACATAGATAATGAAAGCATACCACCCAAAATTTTGATTTATCTCTTTTTCAAAGCTCAAGCTCTGTCACCTCTGCAAATCGATGCTTCCCTCTGCGAAGGGCCTATCTATTTTACTTTCCTGTTGAGTCTTCCTCTTCTTTTAAAAATCACCAACTATAGAGAGCATAATTGTCATTCTGAATGTAATGTGCATTGTTCCAAAGTATCACATTGTCTTCTGTATGATTGTGATATCACTTATTCTGAAATATTTATTTCTAGTCTCCTTAAGACTCCGAAGGAGCGTCTGCATTTATGTTTTGCTTCACTCATGAGCGCTAGCGAGATACCACTCTAGTATGTTCAAGTCATGTGCATTGTGATCTCGTTATGATTTTCAGTTACATATTATTCATTCTTAGTTGTTTGAAACTCTTCACATGATCGAAGGATTGCTTCGTGCATTGTCTTTGTTGTAGCATTACTGCAATACTTGTTGGACTTGTTCGTAGTGCATGCCTATATACATCTGGTGAAACAAAAGAGTTTGTCAAAGTTTACTTTGTCGCGTTCAGTTTGTTGAACTGAATTACTTGAGGACAAGCAATATGCTAAGCTTGGGGGAGTTGATACGTTTCAAACGTATCGACTTTTCCAAGCACTTTAGCTATTTTTGGCCTCATTCTTGCATGATTTGAATGAAACTAACCCGGACTGACGCTGTTTTCAGAAGAGGTGCTTGTATGGTTTTCTTGTGCGCATGAAAATAGATATTTAGATGTCCCCAAAAATTCCCATGAAAATAAAGAAAATCCACGCACCAGGAGGAGCCATGGGCCAGAAGATGGGCCAGAGGGGAGCCACAGGGCCCCCAGACGACCTGGTGGCGCGGCCTGCCCCCTGGCCGCGCCGGGAGGCCGCCTAGGTGGGATCCACCACCTCTGGTGCCCTACTTTGGCTCCTATTTTTACCCGTGATGGAGAAATCCAAGAACAGAAGTCATTTTGCAAGTTATCAACGCGGAGCCGCCGCCACCCTCGGTTCTTCTTCAGGAGAGCTAATCTGGAGGCTGCTTTGGCCTCCGGAGAGAGGAAACCGTCGCCATCTTCATCACCATCACCACTCCATCATCCTCCCATGGCTTCTCCCATCATGTGTGAGTAATTCCCTACTGTAGGTGAAGGGGATGGGAGAGATTGGATGAGTTAGATCATGTAATAGTTCGTTGGATTGTTGGGGGCATGTTGCCTATCATCTACTATGGTGTTTAACATCTTTGCTACTACTTGTTACTCTTAATGCTTGTTACTTTGGGCCCGAGTGCCATGATTTCAGATCTGAATACCTTATGTTTTCATGAATATATTTGTGTTCTAGATCCTACCTATGAGTAGTATGCACCTATTATAGTCCGGAACCGGTGATCCCAATGGTGACAGCTTGGGACACCAAAGGGGATATATAGATTATAATTTGAGGATTCCATGTATCCTTTGATTGTTAATGCTTTGTTCCGGTGCTCTTTGAAAGGAGCACCTTAATCTCCATAAGTTCCTTTTGTCTCCGTTGATAGCAGGATGGTAGGACAAAATATGTTGTGCAAGTTCTTATTGCAAGCACGCACGACTACCTTGGGATACATGTCTAATGTTTGATATATGCCCAGATGATCATTACTTTTCTATGTGCCTTTCCCAAGTTAAATACATGATATCTCTCATCCATGACCAATCATCCATCTCCCTAGCCTACAGTGTTTTAATACTGCTAGTTACAAGGTCCTTTACTTTTGCCGTTTTACTTTTGTTGCTTCGCCACTATTATTTCCGTTGCCATTGTCACTTCCATATCATCGTTGCTACTAATATTTCATTGCCAAGCAAGTATCTTTCAGGTGCGGTTGAATTGACAACTCAACTGTTAAATCTTATAAATATTCTTTGGCTCCCCTTGTGTCGAATCAATAAATTGGGTTAACTTACCCGCAAAAACTGTTGCGATTGCCTACACTTGTGGGTTATCAGCACCAAACTCGTAACTCAGATACTCTCCTCCTTGATCAGATCATAGGAACTTGATCTTCTTGCTATGATGATTTTCAACTTCACTCCGAAATTTCATAAACTTTTCAAACATTTCAGACTTGTGCTTCATCAAGTAGATATCGCCATACCTACTCAAATCGTCAGTGAAGGTGAGAAAATAATGATATCCGATGCGCGCCTCTATGCTCATTGGTCCACACACAACAATATGTATAATCTCCAATAAGTCACTTGCACGCTCCATTGTTCCAGAGAACGGAGTCTTACTCATCTTGCCCATGAGGCATGGTTCGCACGTGTCAAGTGATTCAAAATCAAGTGACTCCAAAAGCCCATCAACATGTAGTTTCTTCATGCGCTTAACACCAATATGACCTAAGCGGCAGTGCCACAAGAATGTGGCGTTATCATTGTTAACTCTACATCTTTTGGTCTCAATGTTATGGATATGAGTGTCATCACAATCGAGATTCAATATAAACAAAGCCCTCACATTGGGTGCATGACCATAAAAGATATTACTCATATAAATAGAACAACCATTATTCTTAGACTTAAATGAGTAACCGTCTCGCATTAAACAAGATCCAAATATAATTTTCATGCTCAACGCAGGCACTAAATAACAGTTATTTAAGTTCATAACTAATCCCGATGGTAACTGAAGTGAGACCGTGTCGACGGCGATCGCATCAACCTTGCAACCATTTCCCACGCGCATCGTCACTTCATCCTTTGCGAGCCTTCGTTTATTCTGCAGTTCCTGTTTCGAGTTGCAAAGCAACAAAACCGTTATCAAATACCCAGGCACTACAACAAGAGTTGGTGAGGTATACATCAATAACATGTGTATGAAATATACCTTGTTTGGCGTTGGTTGCCTTCTTATCGGCCAGATACTTGGGGCAGTTGCGCTTCGAGTGACCAGTCCCCTTGCAATAATAGCACTCAGTTTTCGGCTTAGGCCCAGCCTTGGGTTTCTTTGTCGGAGGGGCAATAGTTTTGTCACTCATCTTGGAGTTACCCTTCTTGCCTTTGTCGTTCTTCTTGAAACTAGTGGTCTTATTGACCATCAACACTTGATGTTCTTTCGGGATTTCTGACTCACCAGCTTTCAGCATCACAAATAACTCGTCGGGTGACTTATTCATCCCTTGCATGTTATAGTTCAACACAAAGCTCTTGTAGCTAGGTGGCAGTGATTGAAGAATTTTGTCACTGGTAGCTTCTTGCGGGAGAGCGATCCCCAACTCAGCTAGACGGTTTGAGTACCCACACATTTTGAGCACATTTTCACTGACAACCGAATTCTCCTCCATTTTGCAAGCATAGAATTTATCGGAGGTCTCATACCTCTCGATCCGGGCATTCTTCTCAAAGATAAACTTCAACTCCTGGAACATCTCATATGCTCCATGACGTTCAAAACATCGTTGAAGTCCCGGTTCTAAGCCATACAAAACTGCACATTGAACTAGTGAATAGTCATCCTTACGAGCTTGCCAAGCGTTCAGAACATCTTGGTCAATCGTAGCAGGTGGTTCATCTCCTAGCGCTGCATCAAGAACATAATTATTTTGCCCAACTTGAAGGATAAGCCTCAGATTTCGAGCCCAGTCTACAAAATTGCTACCATCATCTTTCAACTTAGCTTTCTCTAGGAACATATTGAAATTTAGGGTTGCTATTGTGCGAGCCATTGATCTACAACAATTTTTTTGCAAAGATTACTTAGACTATGTTCAAGAGAATTGAGTTTAGCTAATCATATTACTAATAAACTCCCACTCAAATAGACATCCCTCTAGTTATTCGAGTGTTGCATGATCCAAATTCATTAACTGAAGTCCAATCATCATGTGAGTTGAGTATAGTTTCAGTGGTGAACATCTCCATGTTGATCATATCTAATATATGATTCATGCTCGACCTTTCAGTCTCTTGAGTTTCGAGGCCATGTTTGTACATGCTAGGCTCGTCAAGTTTATCCCGAGTGTTCTGTGTGTGCAACTGTTTTGCACCCGTTGTATGTGAACGTTGAGTCTATCACACCCGATCATCACGTGGTGTCTCGAAACGAAGAACTATCTTAACGGTGCACAGTCGGGGAGAACACAATTTATCTTGAAATGTTAGTGAGGGGTCACCTTATAATGATATCGCCGTTCTAAGCAGACTAAGGTGCATAAAAGGATTAACATCACATGTAATTCATAAGTGACATGATATGGCCATGATCGTGTGCTTCTTGATCTCCATCACCAAAGCACCAGCATGATCTTAATCATCACCGGCGCCACACCATGATCTCCATCATTGTGCCGCCATCGAGGTTGTCGTGCTATCTATGCTATTACTACTAAAGCTACTACCTAGCAATATAGTAAACACATCTGCAAGCACAAACGTTAGTTTAAAGACAACCCTATGGCTCATGTCGGTTGCCGTAGCATCGACATGCAAGTCAATATTTAACTATTACAGCATGATCATCTCATACATACAATATATATCACATCATGTCTTTGACCATATCACATCACATGCATACCCTGCAAAAACAAGTTAGATGTCCTCTAATTTGTTGTCGCATGTTTTATGTGGCTGCTATGGATATCTAGTATGATCGCATCTTACTTATGCAAAGCCACAACAGTGATATGCAAATTGCTATTTAACCTTCTCCAAGGACCGCCTTGGTCAAATCCGATTCAACTAAAGTTGAAGAAACAGACACCCGCCAGTCATCTTTATGCAACAAGTTGCATGTTAGTCGATGAAACCGGTCTCGTGTAAGCATACGAGTAAGGTTGGTTCGGGCCGCTTCAATCTAACACCGCCAAATCTAGAAAAGACTAAGGAGGGCAGCAAATCGAACATCAGCGCACACGAAAACTTTTGTGTTCTACTCAAGATTTCATCTACGCATGAACCTAGCTCATGATGCCACTGTTGGGGAACGTTGCATGGGAAACAAAAAAATTCCTACACACACAAAGACCTATCATGGTGATGATCATCTACGAGAGGGAGATCGGATCCACATACCCTTGTAGATCGCTAAGTAGGAAGCTTTAAGAAACGCGGTTGGTGTAGTGGAACGTCTTCGTGATCCAAATCGCCTTCGTCCCACGATCCTTCCCGATCTAGTACCGAACGGACGGCACCTCCGCGTTCAGCACACGTACAGCTCGATGACGATCTCCGTCTTGTTGATCCAGCAAGAGAGATGGCAAAGTATATGAGTTCTCCGACAGCATGACGACGCGCCGGTGGTGGTGGTGATCTATTCCTAGAGGGCTTCGCCTAAGCACCGTAGAAATCCGATCTAGAGGAAGAACTACAAACTAGAGGAGAGGGTTGCACGTGGCTGAAGTTGTGTCTCAAAAATCCTAAAACCTCTAGTATTTATAGGAGGAAGGAGGGGCTATCCTTGAGCACCAAGGAGAACCTCCTTGGGCTCGGCCGAAGCTAGAGAGGAGGAGTCCTCCTCCAATCGTACTTGGAGTAGGACTCCTCCCCAAGTTGTCCACCTCTTTTGGTTTTTTCCACTTTTACCTCATGGGATTTCTTTGGTTGACTAGTCAGCCCACTAGCAGCTATTGTGCCACCATCAATTCCAAGTGGCCCTCTTGGGGAGTGGTGGGCCCACCTGGTGGGCCCCCGGTACCCATTCGTCACTCCCGCCACACTGCCGGCAATGCCCGAAATTCTTACGGAATCCAAATACCAACTTCCTATATATCAATCTTCATTTACGGACCATTCCGGAAACCCTCGTGACGTCTCAGATCTCATCCGGGACTCTGAACAAAACTTCGGTCACCAGCACCTATAACTCAACTATACCGAAATGTCACCGAACCTTGAGTGTGCAGACCCTGCGGGTTCGAGAACTATGCAGACATGACCTAAGACACTCCCCTGTCAATATCCAATAGGGGGACCTGGATGTACATATTGGATCCTACATATTCTACGAATATCTTATCCGTTGAACCTCTATGCCAAGGATTCATATAATCATGTATACCATTCCCGTTGTCCTTCGGTATGTTACTTGCCCAAGATTTGATTGTCGGTATATCTATACCTATTTGAATCCCGTTACTGTCAAGTCTCTTTACTCGTTCTGTAATACAAGATTCTGTGACTAACTCTTTAATCACATTGCATGCAAGGCTTATATGTGATGTTGTATTACCGAGTGGGCCCCGAGATACCTCTCCGTCACATGGAGTGACAAATCCCACTCTTGATCCATGCTAACTCAACTCACACCTTCGGAGATGCCTCTAGAGTACCTTTATAGTCACCCAGCAACGTTGCAACGTTTGATACACACAAGGCATTCCTCCTGTGTCAGTGAGTTACATGATCTCATGGTCATAGGAATGAGTACTTGACATGTAGAAAATAATAGCAACAAAATGACATGATCATATGCTACATTCATAGTGTGGGTCTTGTCCATCACATCATTCTCCTAATGATGTGATCCCGTCATCAATTGACAACACTTGTCTATGGCTAGTAAACCTTAACCATCCTTGATCAACAGGCTAGTCAACTAGAGACTCACTAGGGACATAGTTTTGTCTATATATACACACATGCATTAATGTTTCAATTCAATACATTTATAGCATGGATAATAAATGTTTATCTTGAAACAGGAAATGTAATAATAACTATTTTATTATTGCCTCTAGGGCAAATTTCCAACAAACTCTTCCCTCCCAACCGCATGGGCCCTTGGCGCATTCCCAACAAGGCTTGGACGCCCCCTTACAGCCCATGCACGTCCTAGGGGCTGGAGGGGTGATACGTCCATTTTGCATCATGTTCTCATGTTTATATTTATCGCTTCTTGGGGCTGTTATTTCACTTCACGGCACAATACTTACGCCTTTTCTCTCTTATTTTGCAAGGTTTACATGAAGAGGGAGAATGCCGGCAACTGGAATTCTGGACTGAAAGTGGAGCAAAGTTGAGATACCTATTCTGCGCAACTCCAAACGTTGTAAAAATCAACGAGAATTTTTTTCCGGATTTATAAAAAATACTGGGCTGAAGAAGCGCCAGAGGGGCGCGTGCAGGTGGCCACAAGCCTGCACGGCGCGGCCACCCCCCAAGCCGCGCCATGAGGGGTTGTAGGCAGCTTGCTGGCCCACTGGCCCCCCTCTTCTGCAATATGAAAGGTTTCGTCTAGAAAAAAATCAAGGAGGAGCTTTTTCGTGGATTCACCGCCGCCACGAGGCGGAACTTGAGCAGAACTAATCTAGAGCTCCCGCAGGACGATCCTGCCAGGGAAACTTCCCTTCCGGAGGGGGAAATCGTCGCCATCGTCATCACCAACACTCCTCTCATCGGAGGGGACTCGTCACCATCAACATCTTCATCAGCACCATTTCATCTCCAAACCCTAGTTCATCACTTGTAAACAATCTCCGTCTCGCGACTCCGATTGGTACTTGTAAGGTTGCTAGTAGTGTTGATTAATCTTTGTAGTTGATGCTAGTTGGATTACTTGGTGGAAGAGTTAATGTTCACATCCTTGATGCTACTCATTACCTCTCTGGTCATGAATATGATTATTCTTTGTGAGTAGTTACTTTTGTTCCTGAGGACATGGGATAAGTCATGCTAATATTAGTCATGTGAATTTGGTATTCGTTCGGTAATTTGATGTGTGTATGTTGTTTTTCCTCTAGTGGTGTTATCTGAACGTCAACTACATAACATTTCACCATTATTTGGGCCTAGAGGAAGGCATTGGGAAGGAGTAAGTAGATGATGGGTTGCTAGACTAACAGAAGCTTAAACCCTAGTTTATGCGTTGCTTCGTAAGGGTCTGATTTGGATCCACTAGTTTAATGCTATGGTTAGACTTTGTCTTAATTCTTCTTTCGTAGTTGCGGACGCTTGCGAGAGGGGTTAATCATAAGTGGGATGCTTGTCCAAGTAAGGGCAGTACCCAAGCGCCGGTCCACCCACGTATCAAACTACGGAAGCACAAATAGTTGCTCCTCAACCTGCCGCACCTACTGAAAACATTTGCTTTGAATTTCCTTCGGGTATGCTTGAGAAACTTCTGCCTAATCCTTTTATAGGAGATGGAACATCACATCCAGACTTGCATCTAATCTATGTAGATGAAGTCTGTGGTTTATTTAAGCTTGCATGTTTGCCCGAGGATGAGGTCATGAAGAAGGTCTTTCCTTTATCTTTGAAGGATAAGGCGTTGACATGGTATAGGCTATGTGATGATACTCGATCATGGGACTACAATCGGTTGAAATTGGAATTTCATCAAAAGTTTTATCCTATGCATTTAGTACATCGTGATCGGAATTATATTTATAATTTTTGGCCTCGTGACAGAGAAAGCATCGCTCAAGCTTGGGGAGGCTTAAATCAATGCTATATTCATGCCCCAATCATGAGCTCTTGAGAGAAATTATCATTCAGAACTTCTATGCTCGGCTTTCTCATGATGGTCGCACCATGCTTGACACTTCTTGTACCGGTTCTTTTATGAAGAGAGATATTGACTTCAAATGGAATTTATTGGAGAGAATTAAACGCAACTCTGAAGATTGGGAGCTTGAAGAAGGTAAGGAGTCAGGTATGAATTTCACGTTTGATTGCGTTAAATCCTTTGTTGAGACAAATACTTTTTGTGACTTTAGCGCTAAGTATGGACTTGACTCTGAGATAGTAGCTTCATTGTGTGAATCCTTTGCTGCTCATATTGATCTCCCCAAAGAGAAGTGGTTTAAATATCATCCTCCTTTAGAATTCAATGTAGTTAAACCCACTCTAGTTGAAGAGAAAGTCATTGCCTATAATGATCATGTGGTTCCCAGTGCTTACATTGAGAAACCACCTTTCCCTGTTAGGATAAAGGATCATTCTAAAGCTTCAACTGTGATACGTAGAGGCTACATTAGAACACCTACACCCCCTGAGCAAATTAGAGTTGAACCTAGCATTGATATTATCAAAGATCTTCTGTCCGACGATGTTGAGGGACATAATATTCACTTCTGTGAAGATGCTGCTAGAATTGCTAAACCTCACGTTAGAGACAAACATAGGCCTATTGTTGGCATGCCTGTGGTTTTTGTTAAGATAGGAGATCATTGTTATCATGGTTTATGTGACGTAGGTGCTAGTGTTAATGCAATACCTCAATCCTTATCCGATGAAATTAAAGACGAGATTGCACTTGTTGAGATAGAGCCTATTGATGTCACTATTCAACTTGCCAATAGAGATACTATCTGCCCTGTGGGAATTGTTAGGGATGTTGAAGTCTTATGTGGTAAAACGAAGTATCCTACGGATTTCCTCGTTCTTGCTACCGCACAAGATAGCTTTTGTCCCATCATATTTGGTAGACCTTTTCTCAATACTGTCAATGCTCATATTGATTGTGAGAAGCAAACTGTCATTGTTGGCTTTGAAGGTGTGTCACATGAGTTTAACTTCTCCAAGTTTGGTAGACAACCTCATGAAAAGGAGTTGCCTAGTAAGGATGAAACTATTTCCTTAGCTTCTATTGTCGTGCCTCCTACTGATCCCTTAGAGCAATACTTTCTTGAGCATGAAAATGATATGCATATGGATGAAAGGGATCAGATAGATAGAGTTGTCTTAGAACAACATCCTATTCTTAAGAATAACTTGCATGTTTAATTGCTTGCGGATCCACCCCCACCAAAGGGTGATCCTGTGTTCGAGCTTAAAGAGTTGCCTGATACTCTTAGGTATGCATATCTTGATGAAAAAGAGATATATCCTGTTATAATTAGTGCTAGCCTCTCAGAGCATGAAGAAAAGAAGTTGCTAAAAACTCTAAGGAAGCACCGTGCTGCTATTGGATATACTCTTGATGATCTTAAGGGCATTAGTCCCACTCTATGCCAGCACAAGATTAAAACTGATCCTGATTTCAAACCAGTTTCTGATCATCAAAGGAGATTAAATCCTAAGATGAAAGAGGTAGTAAGAAAAGAAGTACTAAAGCTCCTGGAAGCAGGTATTATCTATCCTATTGCTCATAGTGATTGGGTGAGTCCGGTGCATTGCGTCCCTAAGAAGGGAGGCATTACCGTTGTCCCTAATGATAAGGATGAATTGATCCCACAGAGGATTATTACTGGTTATAGGATGGTGATCGATTTTAGGAAATTGAATAAGGCCATTAGGAAAGATCATTACACTTTGCCTTTTATCGACCAAATGCTAGAAAGGTTATCCAAACACACACACTTCTGCTTTCTAGACGGTTATTCTGCTTTCTCCCAAATACCAGTTGCACAATCTGATCAGGAGAAAACCACTTACAACTGTCCTTTCGGTACCTTTGCTTATAGACGTATGCCTTTTGGCTTGTGTAATGCACCTGCCACCTTTCAAAGATGTACGATGGCTATATTCTCTGACTTCTGTAAAAAGATTGTCGAGGTTTTCATGGATGACTTCTCCGTTTACGGGTCCTCTTTTGATGATTGCCTCAGCAACCTTGATCGAGTCTTGCAGAGATGTAAAGACACCAATCTTGTCTTGAATTGGGAGAAGTGCCACTTTATGGTTAATGAAGGCATCGTCTTAGGACATAAAATTTCTGAAAGAGGTATTGAAGTCGATAATGCTAAGGTTGATGCAATCGAGAAAATGCCATACCCCACAGATATCAAAGGTATAAGAAGTTCCCTTGGTCATGCTGGTTTCTATAGAAGGTTCATTAAAGACTTCTCTAAGATTTCTAGGCCTCTTACCAATCTCTTGCAAAAAGGATATTCCTTTTGTTTTTGACTATGATTGTGAGGAAGCCTTCGAAATACTTAAGAGGGCTTTGATAACCGCACATATTGTTCAACCACCTGATTGGAACTTGCCGTTTGAAATCATGTGTGATGCTAGTGATTATGTTGTTGGTGCTGTTCTAGGGCAAAGAGTCGATAAGAAGCTGAATGTTATTCACTACGCTAGTAAAACTCTAGACAGTGCCCAGAGAAACTATGCTACTACGGAGAAGGAGTTTTTAGCAGTCGTGTTTGCATGTGAAAAGTTCAGGTCTTACATAGTTGATTCCAAGGTCACTATTCACACTGATCATGCTGCTATTAAGTGCCTCATGGAGAAGAAAGACGCTAAACCTAGACTTATCAGATGGGTTCTCTTGCTACAAGAATTTGATTTGCACGTTGTCGACAGAAAGGGTGTTGATAACCCAGTAGCAGATAACTTGTTTAGGTTGGAGAACGTTCTTGATGACCCACAACCTATTGATGATAGCTTTCCCGATGAGCAACTGAATGTCATCAATGCTTCAGTAGTGCATCGTGGTATGATGATTATGCAAGCTATATCGTTGCCAAATACATACCACCTAGTTTCACGTACCAGCAAAAGATGAAATTCTTCTTTGACTTGAGACATTACTTTTGGGATGATCCTCACCTTTATAAGGAAGGAGTAGATGGTGTTATTAGACATTGTGTACCTGAACATGAACAGAGACATATCCTACAAAAGTGTCACTCCGAGGCCTACGGAGTACAACATGGAGGAGATAGAACTGCGCACAAGGTATTGCAATCAGGTTTGTATTGGCCCACTCTCTTTAAGGATGCCCGTAAGTTTGTCTTGTCTTGTGACGAATGTCAAAGAGTAGGTAATATTAGCAAACGTCAGGAAATGCCTATGAACTATTCAGTTGTCATTGAACCATTTGATGTTTGGGGCTTTGATTATATGGGACCTTTTCCAAAATCCAACGGGTATACTCATATCCTAGTTTCTGTTGATTACGTCACTAAGTGGGTAGAAGCTATCCCCACTAGTAGTGCTGATCACAACACTTCTATCAGGATGCTTAAAGAAGTTATCTTCCCTTGATTTGGAGTCCCTAGATATCTAATGACCGATGGTGGTTCACATTTCATTCATGGTGCTTTCCGTAAAACGCTTGCTAAGTACGATGTCAACCATAGAATTGTGTATCCCTATCACCCTCAGTCCAGTGGTCAAGTAGAGCTATGTAATAGAGAGATTAAACTGATTCTGCAAAAGACTGTCAACAGGTCTAGAAAGAATTGGTCTAAGAAGCTCGATGATGCACTCTGGCTTATAGAACTACCTATAAGAATCCCATGGGCATGTCTCCGTACAAAATGGTGTACGGTAAAGCATGTCATTTACCTCTTGAGCTAGAGCATAAAGCTTAATCGGCAATCAAAGACCTCAACTTTGATTTCAAACTTGTCGGTGGGAAGAGGTTATTTGATATTAGCTCGCTTGATGAGTGGAGAACTCGGGCATATGAGAATGCCAAGCTGTTCAAAGAGAAGGTTAAGAGGTGGCATGATAAGAGGATACAAAAGCGTGAGTTCAATGTAGGTGATTATGTCTTGCTATATAACTCTCGTTTAAGACACTTTGCAGGCAACCTTCTCTCTAAATGGGAAGGTCCCTATGTTGTTGAGGAAGTATATTGTTCCGGTGCTATCAAGATCTACAACACGGAAGGTAATTGTCAGAGAATGGTAAATGGGCAGAGAATCAAGCATTATATCTGAGGTACTCCAACAAATGTTGAAAGCAATATTATCAATACCATACTCCGGGAGAATACCTAAGGGATATTTATTAACCTGTTTCAGACTCCGAAAACGGAGAAGTATGTGATTCGGTAAGAAAACAGAGTCCAAAACTTTTCCAGTAGGAAATTTTCTCTGTTTTGGAATATTTGAAAAAATACAAAATTTGGAAGTAGTCCGGAAAGTGCGCGAGGAGGCGACAAGCCTGCATGGCACGGGCCCACCCCCTGGCCGGGCCATGAGGTCTTGTAGCCACCTCGTGCGCCTTCCGGACTCAGTTTTCGTGCAGGGTACTCCTTCTGGTCTAGAAAAAATCATTATATATACTCCCGTTTGGTCTGACCTCTGCATCATGCAGATTTCCTCTGTTTTTCGTTTCGAGCCTGTTTTCTGCCGCAGATCTAGGTCAAGATGTCTTCTCAGGATTCAGAGGGGGAGAGCTATGTGGCTGATTACCTTGCTAACCCCAAGGTCTATGGGGACTTTGATCCTTATGGCTGGACCTCTGACGAGGAAGAAGATTATGATCCCAAGGGGAAGGAACAAACAAGTTCCGATGAAGAGGAGGCTTCTCTACCTCAACCTGGACGCACGCATGTGGAGTTCAAGAAGTTGAGCCTCCCTGACTCAAGGAAGAAGCCTAAGAACTTGTTTATCCCTTCTCGTTTCTTGCAGGAGAGGAAGCAGGAATTATGCCAAAGGGTGTTGAAGCTTGAAGAGGAAAATGACGATCTAAGGGAGCATAATTTTATGCTCAAGTGGAAATTAAACAAGCTCAAGACCTCTTCAACAACTCTTCCACCTTCACGAACCAAAGGAAGACAACTGAGCATTGGTATGGGCAATCCCCTTGGCTTGTGCCAAGCTTGGGGGAGTTACCCCGGTATCGTATCACCATCACATCTTTTGCCTTTACCTTTGTTTTAGTTTTCCTTTTCAGTTTTCTTTTTTTCTAGAAGATTAAAAGTCTTAGTGTTTTAGTCATGACTTTTTCTTTGTGTCACCCCCGATGTATTCGAGCTCGTGAGCCATATAATAAAGAGTGTCTTAGTTGAAGGGCTTTGCCTCTTGCCATGATCAAAAGAGTGAGAATAGAACAAAAGTATGAAAGATCATGTGATGATCTTATGGGAAGTGATGGCTTCACATATAAAAAGAATGAGGATTGAAACTTGTTGAGGGTAGGCAAACGTAGACCTTGGTCATGGTAGCAATTAATAGGAAGTGATAAAGAAGGAGAGGTTCACATATAAATATATCATCTGTAACACCATCTATGATTGTGAACACTCACTAAACTATTGCATGCCTAGAAGTAGATGTTGGACAAGGAAGACAGCATAATGACGAGAGATCCCTTAGCATGTGACGATTGCTTCCACCTCACATTAGCCAAATCTCCCACACTAAGTAGAGATACTACTTGTGCATCCATAAACCATCAACCCAGTTTTGCCATGAGTGTCCACCATACCTACCTATGGATTGAATAAGATCCCTCAAGTAAGTTATCATCGGTGCAAGCAATAAAAATTGCTCTCTAATATGTATGATCTATTAGTGTGTGGAAAATAAGCTTTGTACGAACCTGTGATGAGGAAGACATAAAAGCGACAGACTGCATAATAAAGTTCTTTATCACAGGAGGCAATATAAAGTGACGTTCCTCCGCACTAAGAGGACACGCATCCAAACCTCAAAAGCGCATGACAACCTCTGCTTCCCTCTGCGAAGGGCCTATCTTGTACCTTTACCTTTTGCCCTTGAAAGAGTCATGGTGATCTTCACCAATTCCCTATTTCCCCTTTGTCTTGGCTAACGTCATATGCTTGGGAAAGATCTATATTCATATGTCAACTTGGAGGTAAGTATTCATGAATTATTATTGTTGTCATTACCCTTGAGGTAAGCAGTTGGGAGGCAAAACTGTAAGCCCCTATCTTTCTCTGTGTCCAGCGGAAACTTTGTTCTCATGAGTACCACGTGAGTTGTAGCAATTGTAGAGAACGAAAGAATGATTGAGTATGTGGATTTGCTTTACAAGCTCTTATTTGACTCTTTCTGATGTTGTGATAAATTGCAATTGCTTCAATGACTAAAGGCTATCGATTGTTACTTCTCGGTAAGGTTCTTGATCCATGCTTTATTTTGTGAAGGAATTATCACTTTAGCATGAGAGATTATATGTTGGTATTGTTGTTCTGATCTTGATCATGATGCATGCATGTTCGTATATTGTTTTGTCGACACCTCTCTCCCTAAACATGTGGACATATTTATTGAGCTAGGCTTTCGCTTGAGGAGAAGCGAGGTCTAAGCTTGGGGGAGTTGATACGTCCATTTTGCATCATGTTTTCATGTTGATATTTATCGCTTCTTGGGCAGTTATTTCACTTCACGGTACAATACTTATGCCTTTTCTCTCTTATTTTGCAAGGTTTACATGAAGAGGGAGAATGCCGGCAACTGGAATTCTGGCCTGAAAGTGGAGCAAAGTTGAGATACCTATTCTGCGCAACTCCAAATGCCGTAAAAATCAACGAGGATTTTTTTCCGAATTTATAAAAAATACTGGGTCGAAGAAGCGCCAGAGGGGCGCGTGCAGGTGGCCACAAGCCTGCACGGCGCGGCCACCCCCCCACGCCGCACCATGAGGGCTTGTGGCAGCCTGCTGGCCCACTGGCCCCCCTCTTCTGCTATATGAAGGGTTTCGTCTAGAAAAAAAATTAGGGAGGATCTTTTTCGTGGATTCGCCGCCGCCACGAGGCGGAACTTGAGCAGAACCAATCTAGAGCTCCGGTAGGACGATCCTGTCGGGGAAACTTCCCTCCCGGAGGGGGAAATTGTTGCCATCGTCATCACCAACACTCCTCTCATCGGAGGAGACTCGTCACCATCAACATCTTCATCAGCACCATCTCATCTCCAAACCCTAGTTCATCACTTGTAACCAATCTCCGTCTCGCGACTCTGCTTGCTACGTGTAAGGTTGCTAGTAGTGTTGATTAGTCTGTGTAGTTGATGCTAGTTGGATTACTTGGTGGAAGAGTTTATGTTCAGATCCTTGATGCTACTCATTACCTCTCTGGTCATGAATATGATTATGATTTGTGAGTAGTTACTTTTGTTCCTGAGGACATGGGATAAGTCATGCTAATAGTAGTCATGTGAATTTGGTATTCGTTCGGTAATTTGATGTGTTGTATGTTGTTTTTCCTCTAGTGGTGTTCTGTGAACATCGACTACATAACACTTCACCATTATTTGGACCTAGAGGAAGGCATTGGGAAGTAGTACGTAGATGATGGGTTGCTAGAGTGACAGAACCTTAAACCCTAGTTTTGCGTTGCTTCGTAAGGGACTGATTTGGATCCACTAGTTTAATGCTATGGTTAGACTTTGTCTTAATTCTTCTTTCGTAGTTGCGGATGCTTGCGAGAGGGGTTAATCATAAGTGGGATGCTTGTCCAAGTAAGGGAAGTACCCAAGCGCCGGTCCACCCACATATCAAACTATCAAAGTAACGAACGTGAATCATATGAACATGATGAAAACTAGCATGACCGAAATTCCCGTGTGTCCTCGATAGCGTTTTTCCTCCTATAAGACTTTGTCCAGGCTTGTCCCTTGCTACAAAAGGGATTGGGACACCTTGCTACACCATTTCTACTATTGTTACTTGTTGCTTGCTACGAATCATCTCACCACAGAATCACTTGTTACCGATAATTTCAGTGCTTGCAGATTTTACCTTGCTGAAAACCACTTGTCAAATCCTTCTGCTCCTCGTTTGGTTCGACACTCTTACTTATCGGAAGGCCTAGATTGATCCCCTATACTTGTGGGTCATCAAGGGGCCCTTCTATACTCCTCCGGAACCCTCTGGAACCTTCTCGAACCTTCTAGAAACTTCCCGGTACAATACCGATAAAACCCAAAACTTTTCCGGTAGCCAAAATAGGACTTCCCATATATAAATATTTACCTACAGACCATTCCGGAGCTCCTCGTGACATCCGAGATCTCATCCAGGACTCCGAACAACATTCAGTCACCAACATACATATCCCAATACTACTCTAGCGTCACCAAACTTTAAGTGTGCAGACCCTGCGGGTTCGAGAACTATACACACATGACCGAGACACCTCTACGGTAAATAACCAATAGCGGGACCTGGATGCCCATATAGGTTCCTACATATTCTATGAAGATCTTTATCGGTCGAACCAAGATGTCAAGGATTCAATCAATCCCGTATGCAGTTCCCTTTGTCCATCGGTATGTTACTTGGTCGAGATTCGATCATCGGTATCTCCATACCTAGTTCAATCTCGTTACTGGCAAGTCTCTTTACTTGTTTTGTAATACAAGATCTCGTGACTAAATCCTTAGTCACATTGATTGCAAGCTTCTTGTGATGTTATATTATCGAGTGGGCCCAGAGATACCTCTCCGTCATACGGAGTGACAAATCTCACTCTCGATTCACCCAACCCAACAGACACCCTTGGAGATACCTGTAGAGAACCTTTATAGTCAGAAGTTACATTGTGACATTTGATACACACAAGGCATTCCTCCGGTGTCCGGGAGTTGCATGATCGCATGGTCATAGGAATAGATACTTGACATGCAGAAAAAATAGTAGCAATAAACAGACACGATCATATGTTATGTTTATAGTTGGGTCTTGTCCATCACATCATTCTCCCAATGATGTGACCCCATTATCAAATGACAACTCTTGTCTATGGCCAGGAAACCTTGACCATCTTTGATCAACGAGCTAGTCCATTAGAGGCTCACTAGGGACATAGTGTTGTCTATGTACCCACACATTTATTTGAGTTTCCAATCAATACAATTATAGCATGGATAATAAAAGATTATCATGAAATAGGAAATATGATAATAAATAATTTATTATTGCCTCTAGGACATGTTTCCAATAGTCTCCCACTTGCACTAGAGTCAATAATCTAGTTCACATCACTATGTGATTAACACCAAATGACTTCTGGGGTTTGATCATGTTTTTCTTGTGAGAGAGGCTTTAGTTAATGGGTCTGAAACATTCAGATCCCTGTGTACTTTACAAATATTTATGTCATACTATAGATATTGCTACTATGCTCCACTTGGAACAATTCCAACTCACTGCTCCACTATACGAATGTGGTTTACTACTCAGAGTCATCTGGATTAGTGTCAAAGCTTGCATCGATGTAACCATTTACGATGAACTCTTTTATCACCTCCATAATCGAGAAAAATTCCTTAGTCCACCACTTACTAAGGATAACTTTGACCGTTGTTCAGTGATTCATTCTTGGATCACTGTTTGTACCCCTTGACAAACTCATGGCAAGGCACACATTAGGTGTCGTACACAACATGGCATACTATAGAGCCTATGACTAAGGCATAGGGGACGACCTTCGTCCTTTCTATTTCTTCTGCCTTGGTCGGGCTTTGAGTCTTACTCAAATTCACACCTTACAAAACAGTCAAGAACTCCTTCTTTGATTGATCCATTTTGAACTCCTTCAATTTTTTTGTTAAGGCATGTCTTTATCAAAAGTTTTATCAAGCGTCTTGATCCATATGTATAGATCTTGATGCCCAATGTTCAGGCAGCTTAATTTAGGTTTCCCATAGAAAACTCCTTTCAAACAACCCTTTATGCTTCCCACAAATTCTACATCATTTCTGATCAAAAATATGTCAACCACATATACTTATCCAAAATTCTATAGTGCTCCCACTCACTTTATGGAAATACAAATTTCTCATAAACTTTGTAAAACCCAAAAGCTTTGATCACTCATCAAAGTACTTATTCCAACTCCAAGATGCTTGCTCCAATCCACAGAAGGATTGTTGAAGCTTGCATACATTTTAGCATCCTTAGGATCGACAAAAACCCTCTGGTTGTATACATACAACCTTTCCTTAAGGAAACGATGTTTTGAAATCCATCTGCCAGATTCCATAAATGAAAAATGCAGCAACTGCTAACATAACTCCAACAGACTTTAGCATCGCTACAGGTGAAAATGTCTCCTTGTAGTCATCTCCTTGAACTTGTCGAAAACATCTTTGCGACAAGTCGAACTTTCTTAATGGTGACATTACCATCATCGTTTGCCTTCCTTTTAAAGATCCATCTGTACCTAACAGCCTTATGACCATCAAGTAGTTCTTCCAGATTCTACACTTTGATTTCATACATGGATCATATCTAGGATTTCATGGCTTCCAGCCATTTGTCGGAATCTGGGCCCATCATTGCTTCTCCATAGCTCGTAGGTTCATTGTTGTCCAACAACATGACCTCCAAGACATGATTACCATACCACTCTGGATCAGTATGTGTCCTTGTCGGCCTACGAGGTTTGTAGTAACTTGATCCAAAGCTTCATGATCACTATCATCAGCTTCCACTTCAACTGGTGTAGGCACCACAGGAACAACTTCCTGCGCCTTGTTACTCACTGGTTGAAGTGACGGTTCAATAACCTCATCAAGTTCCACCATCCTCCCACTCAATTATTTTGAGAGAAACTATTTCTTCATAAATGACCCGTTCTTATAAACAAACACTTTGCCTTCAGATCTGAGATAGGAGGAACACCTAACTGTTTCCTTTGGGTATGCTATGAAGATGCATTTATCGGCTTTGGGTTCAAGCTTATCAGGTTGAAACTTTTGACATGAGCGTCGCAACCCCAAACTTTAAGAAACAAAAGCTTAGGTTTATCGCGAAACCATAGTTCATATGGTGTCATCTCAATAGAAATTGATGGTGCCCTATTTAAAGTGAATGTGGTTGTCTCTAATGCATAAACTCAAAAATGATAGTGGAAAATCGGTAAGAGACATCATAGTACGCATCATATCCAATAGGGCATGACTATGATGTATGGACACACGCTATGGTGTTCCAAGTGGCATGAGTTGTGAAAAAATTTCCACACTATCTTAAATGTATACCAAACTCGTAACTCAGATATTCACCTCCATGATCACATCATAGAAACTGTATCTTCTTATTACGATGACTATCAACTTCACTCCAAAAATGCTTGAACTTTTCAAACATTTTCACATTTGTATTTTATTAAGCAAATATCCTCATATATACTCAAATCATCAGTGAAAGTTAGAAAACTACGATATCCACTACACGCTACAACACCTATTGGACTGCATTCATCGAAATGTAGTATTTCCAATAAGTCACTTGCCCGTTCCATCTTACTAAAAAACGGGGCTTTCAGTCATCTTGTCCGTGTGGCATGGTTCGCATGTCTCAAGCGATTAAAAATTGAGTGAGTCCAAAGACCCATCGGTATGGAGTTTCTTCATGCATTTTACACTAATAGGCATGGTCCGCACGTCTCACGCGATTCAAAATAAGGTGAGTCCAAGGGTCCATCAGCATGGAACTTCTCCATGTGCTTTACACCAATATGACCTTTTAGCGGTAGTGCCACAAGCATGTGGTACTTATCAATATTAACTTTACATATTTTGGCATCAATATTATGAACATGTGTATCACTACGATCGATATTCAATAAACCATTCACATTGGGTGCATGACCATTTAAGGTATTATTCATGTAAATGGAATAACCTTTATTCCCTGACTTAAATGAATAACCGTATTGCAATAAACACGATCTAATCATGTTGATGCTCAACGCAAACACCAAATAACATTTATTCGGGTTCAACACTAATCCCGATGGTAGAGGGAGCATGCGATGTTGATCACATCAACCTTGGAATCACTTCCAACACACATCGTCACATCGCCCTTAGCTAGTATCCATTTATTCCGTAGCTTTTATTTTGAGTTACTAACATTTAGCAACTGAACCGGTATCTAATACCCAGGTGCTACTAGGAGTAGTCGTAAGGTACACATCAATAATATGTATATCAAATATACTTTTATTGATGTTGCTAGCCTTGTTATCTACCAAGTATCTAGGGTAGTTCTGCTTTAGTGAACGTTCCCCTCATATTAGAAGCACTTAGTCTCGGGTTTGGGTTCAACCTTGGGTTTTTTCACTAGAGTGGCAACTGGTTTGCCGTTCATGAAGTATCCCTTCTTGCCCTTTCCCTTCTCGACACTAGTGGTTTTACTAACCATCAACACTTGATGCTCCTACTTGATTTCTACCTTCGCGGTATCAAACATCGTGAATAGCTCAAGGATCGTCTTGTTCATCCCAGATATGTTATAGTTCATCACGAATCTCCATTAGCTTGGTGGCAGTGACTTTGGAGAACTATCACTATCTCATCTGGAAGATTAACTCCCACTTGATTCAAGCGATTGTAGTACCACATAATCTGAGCACATGCTCACCAATTGAGCCATTCTCGTTCATCTTGTAGGCAAAGAACTTGTTGGAGGTCTCGTACCTCTCAACTCGGGCATGAGCCTGAAATCCCAATTTCAGCTCTTGGAATATCTCATGTGTTCCATGACATTTCAGAAACGCTTTGGAGCCTTAATTATAAGCAGTGAAGCATGACGCACTGAACTATCATGTAGTCATCAAAACGTGTGTGTCAGATGTTCGCAACATACACATCCGACGCTTGGGGGGTAGCACACCGAGCGGTGCATTAAGGACATAAGCCTTATGTGCAGCAATGAGGACAATCCTCAGTTTAGGGACCCGGTCCGCATAATTGTTACTATCATCTTTCAACTTAGTTTCTCTAGGAATGTATTAAAAACAGGGAGCTACAGCGCGAGCTAGTGATCTACATCATACTTTTGTAAAGACACTTTGACTATATTCATGATAATGACTTCAATTAATCATATTACTTAACAACTCCCACTAAACTCAACATCCGTGAGGTTGTTCGAGTGTGACATTACCCAAATCCACCAACCCAAGTCCGATCATCACGTGAGATGAGGTGGTTTCAATGGTGAACATCTCCATGTTGATCATATCTACTATATGACTCATGTTCGACCTTTTGGTATCTTGTGTTCTGAGGCCATGTTTGTACATGCTAGGCTCATCAAGTTTAACCCGAGTGTTCCCCATGTGCAAAAATGTCTTGCACCCGTTGTATGTGAACGTAGAGTCTATCACACCTGATCATCACGTGGTGTCTCAAAACGACAAACTTTCGCAATGGTGCACACTCGGGGAGAACACAATTTTATCTTGAAATTTTAGTGAGGGGTCACCTTATAGTGCTACCATCGTCCTAAGCAAAACAAGGTGCATAAACGGATTAACATCACATGCAAACCATAAGTGAAATGATATGGCCATGATCTTGTACTTTTGATCTCCATCTCCAAAGCACCGGGACGATCTCCATCGTCACCGGCACAACACCATGATCTCCATCATTGTGCTACCATCGAGGTTGTTGTACCAACCATGCTTGTACTACTATAGCTACCGTTTAGCAATAAAGTAAAGCATTACTAAGCGCTTAATGATTGATATGCATGTGATACAATAATTAAAGACAACCCTATGGCTCATGTCGGTTGCCGTAGGATCGACATGCAAGTCGATATTAACTATTACAACATGTTCATCTCATACATCAAATATATATCATCATGTCTTTGGCCATATCATATCACAACATACCCTACAAAAACAAGTTAGACGTCCTCTAATTTGTTGTTGCATGTTTTACGTGGCTGCTATTGGTATCTAGCAAGAACGATTCTTACCTACGCAAAACCACAAGGTGGTATACAAGTTGCTATTTAACCTTCTCCAAGGACCGCCTTTGTCGAATCCGACTCAACTAAAGTAAGAGAGACACACACCCGCCAGCCATCTTTATGCAACAAGTTGCATGTCAGTCGATGGAACCGGTCTCTCGTACGTGGGGGAGAAAGGTTGGTCTGGGCCGCTTCATCGCACAATACTGCCGAATCAATAAAAGACTAAGGAGGGAAGCAATCGGAATATCAATCCCCACAATATCCTTTGTGTTATACTCGAGATGTCATCTACGCATAGACATAGCTCATGATGCCACTTTTGGGGAACGTTGCATGGGAAACAAAAAAACTCCTACGCTCACCAAGACCAATCTATGGATACTAACATCTATGAGAGGGGGAGTGCATCTACATACCCTTGTATATCGCTAAGCGGAACCGTATATAACGCGGTTGATGTAGTCGAACGTCTTCGCAATCCACTCACAATACATCCCATGATCCTATCATGATCCGTCCCGATCTTGCGTCGAATGGACGACACCTCCGCGTTCAGCACACGTACGGCTCGATGACATCTCCTTCTTCTTGATCCAGCAAGAGAGTAAGGAGAAGTAGATTGGATCTCAACCAGCACGACGGCATGGTGGAGATGATGGTGGAGAAGTGCCAGCAGGGCTTCGCCAACCGCTGTCGGAACCGATCTGAGGAGAAAACAGAGTAATGGGAGAGGTAGGGCTGCCACCGGGGCGTGGGAATTTGCGTGTTAAGCCCCTCCCTCTCCCCCACTATATATAGGAGGCAAGGAGGAGGGTTGGGTCACAGCCCTAGCCCCTCCTCCAAGGAGGGGGCGCGGGCCTAGGGAGGTTTCCTCCCTCCCCAAGGCACCTAGGAGGTGCCTTCCCCTTTAGGGACTCTTCCCTCCCAACCGCATGGCCCCTTGGGGCTGGCCCAACAAGGCTTGGACGCCCCCTTACAGACCATGCGCGTCCTAGGGGCTGGAGGGACCCTTCCGTACTCCTCCGGAACCTTCCAGAAGCTTCCTAGTACAATAGTGTAAAACCCGATACTTTTCCAGTAGCCAAAATAGGACTTCCCATATATAAATATTTACCTCCGGACCATTCCGGAGCTCCTCGTGACATCCGGGATCTCATCCGGGATTCCGAACAACATTCAGTCACCAACGTACTATTGGAATTATGCCCTAGAGGTAATAATAAAGTGGTTATTATTATATTTCCTAGTTCATGATAATTGTTTACTATTCATGCTATAATTGTAGTAATCAGAAACCGTAATACATGTGTGAATATATAGATCACAATGTATCCCTAGTGAGCCTCTAGTTGGCTAGCTCGTTGATCAATAGATGATCATGGTTTCCTAATCATGGATACTGGATGTCATTGATACCAGGATCACATCATTCGGGAATGATGTGATGGACAAGACCCAATCCTAAGCATAGCACTAGATCGTGTTGTTCGCCTGCTAAAGCTTTTCTAATGTCAAGTATCATTTCCTTAGACCATGAGATTGTGCAACTCCTGGATACCGTAGGAGTGCTTCAGGTGTATCAAACGTCACAATGTAATTGGGTGATTATAAAGGTGCACTACACGTATCTCCGAAAGTGTTTGTTGGGATGTACGAATCGAGACTGGGATTTGTCACTTCGTGACGGAGAGGTATCTCTGGGCGCACTCGGTAATCCATCATCATATTGAGCTCAGTGTGACTAAGGAGTTAGCCACCGGATTATGTGTTATGGAACGACTAAAGATACTTGATCGTAATGAGAATGAACAAGGTATAGGGATACCGATGATCGAATCTCGAGCAAGTATCATACCGGTGGACGAAGGGAATTGCATACGGGATTGATTGAATCCCCGACATCGTGGTTCATCCGATGAGATCATCGTGGAACATGCGGGAACCAACATGGATATCCAGACCCCGCTGTTGGTTATTGACCAGAGAGGTGTCTCGGTCATGTATGCATGTGTACCGAACCCGTAGGGTCTACACACTTAAGGTTCGATGTGGGGACCCCGACTAGTAAGTCGAGATCGCTGTGCCCAGTGACCCCAAGGATCAATGCTCATTAAACACAGATACTGAATAATAGAGTCTTACATCCAAATACCGAATATTACTTCAAATTACCGAAGGGTCAGGTTCACAAGTAGGGCCTAAGGCCAATTAAAACGGGTACAACGGGTAGTGGAAACTCATAAGGGCTAAGCGGGTGCCCATGCCATCAAGCCTACACCGACGGGCATTCTGACTTGGAAGCGTCCTAGATCGCAGGTCCGTCTCCGAAGACGTTTTCATCGCCAAACTCCGGTCCTTCCATGTCTGGTCAATATTATAACCAGTGGCAAGCCAATGAGTACTTTTAATGTACTCGCAAACAGCCCACGATATGAACAAAGAGAGTGAAGTACAACAATAACATGTAGCCTCGATGAAATGCAACTTGGTGGGATGATCATGTATATGCATCAAGCTAAAGAATTACTCTTGAAGAACAAGTTACAGATATCAACATATCTGCTAAGGGTTGAACCATCCGGGTTCACCCTATATGCCAAGTCATCAAACTTGGTCATAACCTCAATGTATCAGTTGAGGGCCAAACCATCCGGGTTCACCCTATATGACAAGTCATCGAACTTGGTCATATTATTATTATTATATCAACACCTTTTTAACACCACACACACACTCAGTCACACTTGTTTATGCGGAAACGCTGGACGTAGTTTAAGCAGGATTACCCAACTGTCCTTGACCGTGGACACGACTATTCGAATAGTTTACACTCTGCAGAGGTAGTACGCTGGACCCACGAGATCCGGGAAACTTCCGTGTCATCCACGACTCGCGGTATATCACATATACCCGAGGTAAGTACCCGATCATTATCTTTCCCCTGACGATACTAAACAAAGAGGTCCACTCGATTGTTACCCAGCCCACATGTTGTACGTCTTACGAGCACCGACTCTGGATAGTATCAACCATGCGGGGACCAACGGTGTGCATGGAACTCATAAAAATGGCATAGTCGCCCTTCCTGGCACGACGCCGTCACGAGAGTGACGACAATCACTCCTGCCACTAGTAATGTGGCTCTTTGCTAGTACCGACCAGAGTAATCAACAAAGCCCCGTCCCATAAAGGGGTAACGTGGTCGTACTGGTAAGGTTGGGACGGTCGACACATCATAAATCTAATCCCATTTCCGAAACCATACTCACACAAAACACCGGTGCACCACTTCACCAAAAGTGGCCACCCATCTCATCATCACCCTCGGGCATTAGTGGCACCCGACGGGGTTTTTCATAAACCTTTGATTTAGCTCATCATCATGCTCATGCAATGGTTCTCTAACTCTACTAGTCAACATGACAGTAGCATGATCCTCATAGATGGTAGGGTCAAGCTCATCATGCTTGTGCTCCGAGGAGCCATATGTATAACATCACCATCATGCAAGTGCTTCGAAGAAGCCTTCGGTACCATCGCACCAATGATGAACCGGCACTATGATCACATGCAACGGAAAAGTACTTCCTATTCTAGCATGCATCAATTCATATGCTCAAGTCATGGTCAAAGGGCTGCTTGCCTTGGTTAGTTGATATCCGGGGTCTTCGTGGTCTTCCGCTCCGAATCCTTCGTCACTCGGTAATTCTATCATCGAGAATAGAATAAATAAGATATATCTCACACAAAAATAGATCACAAATCACTTTTAAAAATGTTGCAAAACTTGGTTAAATTCAGGTTGTTAATTTGAAAAATATATTCTCTTAGTTTTTACTAGCTAAGCATTTTTAATAATTACTAAACACGGGCAAACTATTGCCTTTAATGCCTTTATATTATTATAAAACAGATTCTGTTTTTGAAAAATGTCAACAATGGCAGAATCAAATACTACTCATTTTTAGAAAAATATCAGTGGAAGAATTATATTTTTCCACTGGGTAGTTATTTTTACAAAAATCATTTTAGTCTATGTTTAAAAAAATAAAAGAAAAAGGCCAAAGCCTGGCCTGGGAAGCAGGTCGGCCCAGCCAGCCAGCAGGCTGCCACGCGCGCGCGCGCGCCAGTTTCTAACCTGACGTGCGGGCCCCTGGGGTCAGCGGCTGTGGCTGCGCACGGGGGCTGCTCCAGGACGCCGACAGGTGGAGCCCACCTGTCGGGTTATTCCCCTACCTCCGGCCAAGGAGGAGGAGATGAACTCCGGCGAGGCTACCATCGTCCTTGGGCCTAGCTCAGGGCAAGAATGGGTTCAGCGTGCCTCCGCCTACCTGCAGGTGGTCGGAACAGCGCCGGAGAGGCTCGGAGTCGCCGGCGACGAGGTGGCCGTGGCAGTGGGGTTTCGGGACGTGGTTGAACTCGTAGCTAGGGGCACGGAATCGCTCGGGGCAGTTGGGGGAAAGGTTCCTCGTGTAGAGGGGAGTGTTGTGGTGTGTCGAGTGTCGCAGGAGCCGGTGTGTAGCCAGAGATCGACCGGAGCTCCGAGGCGGAGGGGCCTCGGTCGATCTCAAGCACCGGGTCTCTGCGAGCTTGATTGGGTGGCTAGGGAGGAGCTAGTGGTCATGTAGAGGCTGCTGGAGGGGTGCTGAGGCGCTGGGGAGGCCTATTTGTAGGCCCGCAACGGTGAGCCGACTCGGTGCGCCGGTGACTCACCGTGGCACGCGTGCGTGCACAGTTAGGAGTTGGCTGCAAAACCACGGTCTCCGGACCTGGTTTGGGACGCTCGGAAGCATCGGCCGCAGAGGGAGAAGGCGTGGGGTCGAGCTGCAGCGTGTGTGCATGCTCGGCCGAGTCGGGTGCCCGCGGGCACGCGTCGCCCGAGCTCTAGCGCGGGAGAGGAGGTTCCCTGGCTGCTTCTTTACATAGTGGATTTGTCGGGGGAGGTCTTGGACACTTCGGGGGAGGTTGGAACCGGCCGGGAGCGTCGTCCCCTTCTCGGTGGCTCCCTGTAGCGCGTCCAGAGTGCAGTTTTGGCATGCCACGGCATGCTGGCGCGCTCTGGGGCACTTTAGACGTGTCCCTCATGTCTTGGGTGTTGCTGGGAGTGTTTCTAGCCGTTGTGTGCTAGTGAGAGCACTGGCTGGTCAAGGGGGATAGGTTTCACTAGTGCTGTCAGCCCTGATCTGTGGCACAAATTGGGGTTCTTGTCACTTGTGCTTTGAACTAGGGAGGGGCCAGTTGACTGGGTGTTTAGGTTGATTTGAGGCACTAATACACCAAGTTTGAGGCTTTGACATTGGGTAAAACAGTGTCTAGGTGGGTTTTTACCTTCCTGTCAGAAGGTGTTCGACAGTGGTTTGGGGTGCTTCCACTCCACCACTGGAACTGCAACTTAACAGGTTTGGTCTTGGGGTTGAAGTAGGGGTTTCCACCAATTTTGAGCTCCATTGAACAAGTATAGCTTTGTAAACTTGAAAATGCATCAAAGTGGCCAGATTTGTCCTCTCCAAAGGGAGTGTGACTAAACAGAGTCTTGCAAATCTCATTTTTGGTGTGGAGTCCTCATTTGAGGTGCCAAACACCCTGCAAAGTTTCAGCCCCATTGGACAAACTTTGCTATGTAGAGTTGTTCCAACTCTATTCTGGAGAGAGGGTTTTAGGCTCATTTGGTGACCTTCCCTACCTTGGATCAAGGTGAGATTTTATGTGGACACCAAATATGGCTTGGGGAGGCTCCTGTAATTTAATGGGATTTTATTGAGAGTATTTCCTTTGGAAATATCTAAAAATATTAAAACAGACAGGAATGGTTTTCAGGGTTTTATTCAAATAATTATAATATAAAATAGGGTTGAAAATCTTATATATGGAAAATATATGTCCTTCTGAGTTTCTATGATTTTACTCAGAATTTTCTAAGGTAGAGAAGCATTTTTCCTTGTGGGAATATCATTCGTGGACTTAGAAACAAACATGTATTTAAAATAGAAAAATAATGTTTTAAATCATTAATTAATGTTTTTGGTAAATAATAATAGTATTTGAGTTCAGATCAGCAACTTTGGTTGGGAGTGCTACTAGGCATCATGAGCTAGTAGTGTAAACCAAGCAAGGTAGAGGTGATCTGGTGTCAAAGAAAAGAGTTTTGGAAATTCATTTAAAGATAAATAAATTTATCGTGGGTTTTGGATCAACAAGCAAACAAGCATACATTCATACAAGGCATTCATAGCATTCACAACATCATTAGAAAAAGTTTTAACAAGCTCTGATTTTTGCAACTTAAAACATTGGTGGTGAAAAACAGGGTGTGGCAGACCTATCCCTCTTACAAGAATCTCGTCCCCGAGATTCCTAAGCTAGGCGTTAAATAGCCCTGGAAATTCTGATCGGAGATAGTCTTCACGTTCCCATGTTGCTTCTGCTTCGGTATGGTTGCTCCACTGAACCTTGAAATACTTGATGGTGCGTTTTCTGGTGCAACGCTCTGCTTCATCCAGAATGTGAATCGGCTTCTTGCGATAGGTAAGGTCCGGTTGAAGGTCAACAGCTTGGTGGTCAATGTCCTTGCAAGGATCAGAACGGTTCGGCACTTGTAAGCACTTCCGGAGCTGTGACACGTGGAACACGTTGTGCACGCGTGAAAGTTCTGGGGGTAGCTCCAACTGATAAGCCACTTCCCCGCGCCTTGCCGCGATCTTGAAGGGTCCAATAAACCTTGGGGCTAGCTTCACCTTGACATGGAATCTCTTGGTTCCCTTGAGAGGCGTAACACGCAGGTACACCTGGTCTACGGGAATGAACTCCACATCCTTGCGGTGGGAGTCCGCATAGCTCTTTACTCGGGACTTAGCTGCCTTCAGGTTTTTTGGACAAGTTGCACCTTATTTTCCGCTTCCTACAGCGCTTCTGGCCCAAAAACTAGTCCTTCTCTGGTTTCGAACCAATTGAGTGGGGTGCGGCACTTTCACCCATATAGCACCTTGAATGGGGCCATTTGAAGACTGGACTGGTAGCTGTTGTTGTATGAACACTCAGCAAACGGCAGACAGTCTTCCCATTTGGCACCATGAGCCAAGACACATGCGCGGAGCATGTCCTCGAGTATCTGGTTTACCCTCTCGGTTTGTCCGCCCGTCTGCGGGTGGAAAGCCGTGCTGAAAGAGAGCTTGGTTCTGGAAGCTTCTTGAAACTT
Source organism: Hordeum vulgare subsp. vulgare (assembly GCF_904849725.1). Lineage (NCBI taxonomy): Eukaryota > Viridiplantae > Streptophyta > Magnoliopsida > Poales > Poaceae > Hordeum > Hordeum vulgare. Next base: position 139,242,084 of record NC_058518.1, on the reverse strand, counting down.
CTTCCAGAATCTTGAGGTGAACTGCGTGCCGCGGTCGGACACGATCTCCTTAGGAACTCCATGGAGGCTAACGATGCGCTCAATGTAGAGGCTAGCCAACTTGTCACCCCCGTAGGTGGTGTTGACCGGAATGAAATGAGATACCTTAGTTAAGTGGTCGACGATGACCCATATGGAGTCATGACCCCTGCTTGATCAGGGTAGTCCGGTGATGAAGTCCATGCCGACCTTATCCCATTTCCATTCTGGCACTTGAAGAGGTTGTAGCAGCCTAGCAGGTCGCTGATGATCAGCCTTGACCCGCTGGCATACATCACACTTAGCGACGTAGGAGCCCATCTCTCTCACTACTGAAATTCAGAAATTTGCCGTCTGCTAAGGCGGACGGCAAAGGGTGCAACCACGGATGGCAAAGGCTTTGCCGTCGGTCAGCGGACGGCAAAGTAGACGGCAAAAAAAAATCCGGTGAAGAGGTTCTTTGCCGTCTGCTTTTGTAAAGCGGACGGCAAAAAATCTTTGCCATGAGGGGGCAGACGGCAAAATAAATGGGACATCACATATTGCAACGTCCCCGTTAAGTGTTAACAGCAGGCCTCCTCTCTTTGCCGTCTGCCTTCCCCCCTTTGCCATGTGGGGGCAGACGGCAAAGAGGGGAGAAAGAGGGGGCAGATTCCCCCCTTTGCCGTCTGCCTTCCCCCCTTTGCCATGTGGGGGAAGACAGCAAAGAGGGGAGAGAGAGGGGGCAGATTCCCCCCTTTGCCGTCTGCCTTCCCCCCTTTGCCATGTGGGGGCGGACGGCAAAGAGGGGAGAGAGAGGGGGCAGATTCCCCCCTTTGCCGTCTGCCTTCCCCCCTTTGCCATGTGGGGGCAGACGGCAAAGAGGGGAACCAGCCCCTTTTTATTTATTTTTTGTTATATCCAGCATTTTTAACAATAATCAGGATATATATATATATTTGACATAAATAAATTTCCTTCCGTACTCATAACCATATTAAAATAACCTCTTATATCCAGCTTTCAAGTTGCATCCGTACCAAACCATATATTACACCAGTTTCATCCACGTGCATACAAAGTTTCATATATTCATATACTACAATAGTTTCAATACAACCCATGGTACAAGAAATCATCTTCAAGCATTCCATCAATATTTTCCAAGCTTCCCGTGAAGTGAAGGTAATCTGCAAAATGACAAATAAGAAAGTTAGAAGAATAATACTAGATGAAGTAGTGTATATATAGGTTATTTCGGAGAGAAATTAGCTAAGTATAGACCATTTAGGAGCTAACTAAGCTAATTATGTCATTTAGGTGGAACCCTAGCTAACTATAGGTTGTTTCGGAGCTAACTTGGATAAAATAGGTCATTCCGGAGCAAACTATGCTTCTTAAGCCATTTTCGATCTAGCTAGGCTAATTATAGGCCATTTAATACCTAAGTTAGGGGGAATAGGTCATGTTGCAGCTATGTAAGCCTTATTATGTCATTTAGGAGAGAACTTAGCTAACTATAGGTCATGTTTTATTAAATAGACCATTTAAGAGCTAACTAAGCTAATTATGTCATTTCGTAGGATAATTAGCCAATTTAGCCTTTCTTGGATGGTCTAAGCTACGTAGAAGAAGAGAAAGAGAAGAAGAAGTAAAAGGAGGAGGAGGAGGAGGATGAGAAGGAGAAGGAAGAGGAGAATAAGAAGAAACGAAGAAGGAGAAGGAGAAGGAGGAAGAAGGAGGAAGAAGAAGGAGAAGGAGAAGGAGGAACAAGGAGGAAGAAGAAGGAGAAGGAGGAGCTCCTTCTCCTTCTTCTCCTCCTTCTTCTCCTTCTTCTTATCCTCCTCCCTCTCCTTCTTCTTCTCCTCTTCTTCTTCTTCCTTCCTTTCATTTTTCCTCTTTCTTCTCCTCTTCTCCCCTTCTTCAGGCTAAATTGGCTAAGAATGCCTTTTTGGAGCTAATTATGTCATTTCGAGGATAATTAGCTAAGTATAGGTCATTTTTTATTAAATATGTCATTTTGGAGCTAACTAAGATAATTATGTCATTTAGATGGATAATTAGCCAATTTAGCCTTTCTTGGATAAGTCTAAGCTACGTAGAAGAAGAGAAAGAGAAGAAGAAGTAAAAGAAGGAGGAGGAGGAGGAGGAGAAGGAGAAGGAAGAGGAGAAGAAGAAGAAAACAAGAAGGAGAAGGAGAAGGAGGAAGAAGGAGGCAGAAGAAGGAGAAGGAGGAGCTCCTTCTCCTTCTTCTCCTCCTTCTTCTCCTTCTTCTTATCCTCCTCCCTCTCCTTCTTCTTCTTCTCCTCTTCTTCTTCTTCCTTCCTTTCATTTTTCCTCTTTCTTCTCGTCTTGTCCCCTTCTTCGGGCTAAATTGGCTAAGAATGCCTTTTTGGAGCTAATTATGTCATTTTGAGGATAATTAGCTAAGTATAGGTCATTTTTTATTAAATAGGTCATTTCGGAGCTAACTAAGCTAATTATGTCATTTAGACGGATAATTAGCCAATTTAGCCTTTCTTGGATGAGTCTAAGCTACGTAGAAGAAGAGAAAGAGAAGAAGAAGTAAAATAAGGGGGAGGAGGAGAAGGAGAAGGAAGAGGAGAAGAAGAAGAAAAGAAGAAGGAGAAGGAGAAGGAGGAAGAAGATGGAGAAGGAGGAGCTCATTCTCCTTCTTCTCCTCCTTCTTCTCCTTCTTCTTATCCTCCTCCCTCTCCTTCTTCTTCTTCTCCTCTTCTTCTTCTTCCTTCCTTTCATTTTTCCTCTTTCTTCTCGTCGTGTCCCCTTCTTCGGGCTAAATTGGCTAAGAATGCCTTTTTGGAGCTAATTATGTCATTTCGAGGATCATTAGCTAAGTATATGTCATTTTTATTAAATAGGTCATTTTGGAGCTAACTAAGCTAATTATGTCATTTAGATGGATAATTAGCCAATTTAGCCTTTCTTGGACGAGTCTAAGCTACGTAGAAGAAGAGAAAGAGAAGAAGAAGTAAAAGAAGGAGGAGGAGGAGGAGGAGAAGGAGAAGGAAGAGTAAAAGAAGAAGAAAAGAAGAAGGAGAAGGAGAAGGAGGATGAAGGAGGAAGAAGAAGGATAAGGAGGAGCTCCTTCTCCTTCTTCTCCTTCTTCTTATCCTCCTCCCTCTCCTTCTTCTTATTCTCCTCTTTTTCTTCTTCCTTCCTTTCATTTTTCCTCTTTCTTCTCGTCTTGTCCCCTTCTTCGGGCTAAATTGGCTAAGAATGCCTTTTTGGAGCTAATTATATCATTTCGAGGATAATTAGCTAAGTATAGGTCATTTTTTATTAAATAGGTCATTTTGGAGCTAACTAAGCTAATTATGTCATTCAGATGGCTAATTAGCCAATTTAGCCTTTCTCGGATGAGTCTAAGCTACGTAGAAGAATAGAAAGAGAAGAAGAAGTAAAAGAAGGAGGAGGAGGAGAAGGAGAAGGAGGCGAGAAGAAGAACAAAAGAATAAGGAGAAGGAGAAGGAGGAAGAAGGAGGAACAAGAAGGATATGGAGGAGCTACTTCTCCTTCTTCTCCTCCTTCTCCTTCTTCTTATCCTCCTCCCTCTCCTTATTCTTCCTCTCCTCTTCTTCTTCTTCCTTCCTTTCTTTTTTCCTCTTTCTTCTCCTCTTCTCCCCTACTTCGGGCTAAATTGGCAACGAATGCCTTTTTGGAGCTAATTATGTCATTTCGAGGATAATTAGCTAAGTATAGGTCATTTTTTATTAAATAGGTCATTTTGGAGCTAACTAAGCTAATTATGTCATTTAGATGGATAATTAGCCAATCTAGCCTTTCTTGGGTGAGTCTAAGCTACGTAGAAGAAGAGAAAGAGAAGAAGAAGTAAAAGAAGGAGGAGGAGGAGGAGGAGGAGAAGGAAGAGGAGAAGAAGAAGAAAATAAGAAGGAGAAGGAGAAGGAGGAAGAAGGAGGAACAAGAAGGAGAAGGAGGAGCTCCTTCTCCTTCTTCTCCTCCTTCTTCTCCTTCTTCTTATCCTCGTGCCTCTCCTTCTTCTTCTTCTCCTCTTGTTCTTCTTCCTTCCTTTCATTTTTCCTCTTTCTTCTCGTCTTGTCCCCTTCTTCGGGCTAAATTGGCTAAGAATGCCTTTTTGGAGCTAATTATGTCATTTAGAGGATAATTAGCTAAGTATAGGTCATTTTTTATTAAATAGGTCATTTTGGAGCTAACTAAGATAATTCTGTCATTCAGATGGATAATTAGCCAATTTAGCCTTTCTTGGATGAGTCTAAGCTACGTAGAAGAAGAGAAAGAGAAGAAGAAGTAAAAGAAGGAGGAGGAGGAGGAGGAGGAGGAGGAGAAGGAGAAGGAAGAGGAGAAGAAGAAGAAAACAAGAAGGAGAAGGAGAAGGACGAAGAAGGAGGAAGAAGAAGGAGAAGGAGGAGCTCCTTCTCCTTCTTCTCCTCCTTCTTCTCCTTCTTCTTATCCTCCTGCCTCTCCTTCTTCTTCTTCTCCTCTTCTTCTTCTTCCTTCCTTTCATTTTTCCTCTTTCTTCTCGTCTTGTCCCCTTCTTCGGGCTAAATTGGCTAAGAATGCCTTTTTGGAGCTAATTATGTCATTTCGAGGATAATTAGCTAAGTATAGGTCATTTTTTATTAAATAGGTCATTTTGGAGCTAACTAAGCTAATTATGTCATTTAGATGGATAATTAGCCAATTTAGCCCTTCTTGGATGAGTCTAAGCTACGTAGAAGAAGAGAAAGAGAAGAAGAAGTAAAATAAGGAGGAGGAGGAGGAGAAGGAGAAGGAGAGGAGCAGAAGAAGAAAAGAAGAAGGAGAAGGAGAAGGAGGAAGAAGGAGGAAGAAGAAGGAGAAGGAGGAGCTCCTTCTCCTTCTTCTCCTCCTTCTCCTTCTTCTTATCCTCCTCCCTCTCCTTCTTCTTATTCTCCTCTTCTTCTTCTTCCTTCCTTTCATTTTTCCTCTTTCTTCTCGTCTTGTCCCCTTCTTCGGGCTAAATTGGCTAAGAATGCCTTTTTGGAGCTAATTATGTCATTTCGAGGATAGTTAGCTAAGTATAGGTCATGTTTTATTAAATAGGTCATTTTGGAGCTAACTAAGCTAATTATGTCATTTAGATGGATAATTAGCCAATTTAGCCTTTCTTGGATGAGTCTAAGCTACGTAGAAGAAGAGAAAGAGAAGAAGAAGTAAAAGAAGGAGGAGGAGGAGGAGGAGAAGGAGAAGCAAGAGGAGAAGAAGAAGAAAAGAAGAAGGAGAAGGAGAAGGAGGAAGAAGGAGGAAGAAGAAGGAGAAGGAGGAGCTCCTTCTCCTTCTCCTCCGTCTTCTCCTTCTTCTTATCCTCCTCCCTCTCCTTCTTCTTCTTCTCCTCTTCTTCTTCTTCCTTCCCTTCTTCGGGCTAAATTGGCTAAGCTAATTAAGTCATTTAGATGGACGTCTAGCTATCTTTTATTAAAACACTAGAAATAACATACCTAAGTTAGGGTCAAGCACGGTGGCTCTAGCTTGTTTCACCTAGAGAAGGCTGCCCTGGAGAAGGCTCGACTATAGAAGGGTCGTGCGATGCGTTTCGGGAGATATTCTGCACCAAACATCGTTTGCAATGTGTAGTTAGCATGAGGACACTCTTAAGATCACTCCACTGAAATGAAACTCACCGTCCCCGCCACGTTAATGACTGGCATCGGCGGAGGGACTTGGCCGTTCTTCTCGCACATAGACTGTACATTTGGTTTCGACAAGTCAAACTTTTTATTTATTAATGAAACAGACATTCAAATGCAAGATTTGAAATAACATGAAGAAGAAACTTACCACGAAGAGCTCGTATATGGCCCTGTTAGACGCATCATTCCGTGCCCTCTCCGCCTCCACCAATGCAGTCGTCCTCTCCTCCAGCTCCCTAATTTCCTTATCCTTCTCCGCCATAGCCGCCTGCATTGCCTCTCTCTCTTTCTGAATAGCAGCCTACAACACAACTCATTGTTAGCAATGTAATCATATTGGTTCCAACGCACAACATAATGCGGAAAGATAGTTGAGTCCATTAAACTAACCTCGATGGCGAGCTCGACTGGCCGTGGACGACGTGTTATCTCCGGACAAGAGCTCGTTTGGCGTGCCTTTATCTGCCGGAGAGTGCTAGGACAACGTATAAGGCCGTCTCCAATGGCGATCGAGCCATGGGGCCTCCCATTGCCAGCTATCATCACCAGCTCTGGATCAATAGGCCCCTCGCTCGGGTTAAAGTCCTCCCCTTTCCTCGCCTTCTTGTGATCTCTGTACTTCACGAGCTTGTCGTGGGAGGAGATGTTGGTGAAGTTTTCTGGATGCTCGAGGTCAGACTCAGAGAATGCCTTGACCTTCTTGTACGAGGCAGTATGGGCCATCGCATACAGGTCGTACATCTGTGGCGCCTCCGTCTTATTGTGACACGCCTAAAAGAGAGAGAGAGGAAAATTGTATTAGTAAAGGGCTCAAGATAGCATTAAGAATGAATTGCATGAGGCATGAAGCAAACCACATACCCAGTTCTCGCCAAATTGGATTAAGTTGACGCTCCCTTGATGGTGTGGCACACCAACCATTTTGCCACGCCTCTCCTTGGCGTTGTTATGGCTGGCCTCCCACGTTTCGGAGCACCACTGATCCACCAAGGCCTCCCAACAATCCATCTTATCCACACACCATCTCGGGGGCACCTAAGTTAATAAAGAGAAATTTGAGCGCGTAAGAACCAAATCAAGGAAACTAACTACAAAGCATTAATAATATGTAATTACCTTCATGTAATGCTCCTTCTCCATCTTAGAATCATGGCACTTCGCCTTGTCAAGCCTAATACGCCGCGTGGCATAGTAGTCTTGAACAGCCTGCACCCGAGCCTCGTGCCGAATGTTTTGAAGTAGGCGGCGACATTCGGTTTCGATAACCTTTGTCGTGTCCTCCTCGTATCCCTCCTCACACCTGTAGTAGGTCTGCAAACGAGACAACACCGATTAGTACAATAAATAGCTATGGTTGATTTATAATTGTGTGAAAGAGAAATTACCCAGAACTTTCGGATCACCATGTCTGCCCTCGTGTCACACAAAACACCGTCGATCTCCACCTCCGGCGGGGCCGGGGCACCCAAGTAGTGCTCCCAGGTCATTCCTACCTCTCGCTCCCGACCGGGCAATGTAACAAACCGTGGGAAGTTTTGACGGCAAAGAACACCAAGGACGTTGTTGGGCTTGCGGACACCCTTGGCAACAATCCAACCCCTACAGTATGACAAATTAAAGCCAAAACATTAGATATTTGAGAAAACGCGAAGGCAAAAGGTTAAATAAGAGTAAATTAACTTACTTGTCCCCATTTGGCCTAATCGACCACCTCTGCTCGGGGGTCGCTGGCACGAGCGGGAGCCCCGAACTACCACGCTGGTAGACGGTAGCCCCCTCACCCAGCTCCTCGTCGCTACCAGCATGGCCACTTGGCTCAGGCCAGGTATCCCACTGGGTCTCTTGGGACGTACCCTCATCCCTGCTTTGCTCCGGAGTCGCCTGGAAGGAAGCCTCTGGGACACGAGTCTCGTGGGTCGAAGGCTCGTCGACCAGAGGCTCGTCGACCCGAGGCTCGTGAACCGGAGACCGTGTAGCCTCCACCTCAGACGAATCCACCTAGAAGTCTTGTGCTCAGGTGAATCAGCTTGGGGTGGTGGCGGAGACCGTGTAGCCCTACCTCTCCCACGGCCACATGTACCTTTAGTACAACATAAATACGAACATGAGTAATAAAATGTATATAAATACCAATACGCATACAACATGAGTACAACATAAATACCAACATGAATACAACGTGTACCTTTAGTGCCTCTCGGCTTCGCGGGGGGTCGACCTCCTCTCACGGGGGGCGTTCCTTCCAAAGTAGAGAGCAACACTCTCCGAAGAGGCGAGGCAGGAATGGAAGTACCCATCCCATCACCCGCTGACGAAGAAGCAGCCGCGGAGTGCTTTCGACCCTTTCCCAGCATCTTTCAACACCTGTCATGACAAAGAGTAAATGAAATTAGTACAACATAAATACCAACAGGAGTAATAAAATGTATATAATTTAAGTGTATCATCGTCATAAATACCAACATGACTAATAAAAATTGAATACCTAACATGAACTCAAAATTTATATATACTATAACAGTTGAATACCTAACATGAACTAATAACAATCGTCCTCGTCTATATATGCTTCGGGGTCAATAAATGCATCATGATCAACACTATCATCAATAAATGCATCATCATCATCACTATCACGAAGAACATGTGGAAGGCCACCATTATGTAACCGGTCAAGAAGTGACAGGTCATCCGCAGCAGTAACCTCTTGTTCTTCCAGCTCTTCCTGTTCGGGCTCAGGGGTTAAGACGGATTCACTGTCGCTGTCTACTTCAATGTTCTGGGGTGAAGTAGAGCGGTTCTTGAAACGTTTCTTGGACATACGTGTTTCTTGGAAGAATTCTCCTTCATATGTGTCTGGGTTAATGTGAGGTTCGCAATCCTCTTCATTGAGGGCAGGTGGTCTAAAATGTGGTGGCACTTCATAAACGACATCCCAACCTTTGAGATTTCGATCAGTTTGGCAGGCCCACGGTAGATAGAAAACTTGTGTCGCCTGTTGAGCCGTAATATAGACATCGGGAACATCTAAGTGGGTGTTTTGGTTGATTTCGACTAGTCCTATATGTTCATGAGTCCTTCTAGTCTCCCTCGGCTCAAACCAATAACATTTGAAGACTACGACGATCGGTGGGTTTTCACCATAGAATAGAAGTTCATAAATTGCTTCAACTCTTCCATAATACTCGGTGTCTCCTTCGCCGATAGCAGAGACAGAACAATTTGTAGCCTTTAGGTCGGGCATAGATAGCTCTTTGCCAAAGGTACGAAAGTGATACCCGTTGATGTTGTATTTTTCAAATGAACGGACCTTATAGTCAAAACCATTAGCGACTTGTCTGAACTCGGCGTCCATAGACTCTGCATCAGCCTACAAGTTTAATACGAAAGAATGGATGCATTAGCCGCAAATTAGACCAATAAATCAAATGGGCCCTTAATGGTAATTAATTACCCTTTGTTTGAACCAAGAGATGAAACCGGGATAGTCGCCTCCATGCTTTGCGAGAAGCTCATACTCTTCGACGGAATCCTTTTCGATGACCGCTTCATCCGAGAATTCGGTGACGTATCGACTATATCAAATATCCGGGAATAAGAGTAGTTCAAAGCAATTAGAAGTTGCGGAACAATAAATTACCGAGAACTTACTCGATGTACGGCCGCACTTCTGTTAGGTTGGTGAAGATATACAATGAAATGGTCCGCCATTCTTCGACATCCAACGATTTCCCTTTTGAAGCACCGGATGGTGCGAGCTTACCTTTGAATAGGCTGAGGTTGGATCGAACTTTTTCTCGATCGCCATCATTGTACCGAGCCTTTGGGTTATGCAAACGATGATTTTTGGCTTCGTAGTGTGCTGTCACAAAGTTTCCGCCTCCTCAGTAATGAATGCCTCGGCCATCGATGCTTCAATTCTACGTTTATTTTTACACTTAGCTCGAAGCGTCTTCTGCATCCTCTCAGTTGAGTAGCACCATCGATTTTGAACGGGCCCCCCCATTCTTGCCTCGGTCGGGAGATGCAAAATCAAATGTTGCATTGGATTAAAGAACACCGGTGGAAAGATATTTTCTAATTTGCAGATCAACTCCGGCGCCAACTCTTCCATTTCATCTAGCACGCCAGGCGATAGTTCTTTCGCACAAAGAGAACGGAAGAAGTAGCTCAGCTCTGCCAGTACTAGCCATTCATCCTCAGGGATAAAGCCACGCAACATCACCGGCATATCCCGCTCAATCCTTATGTGCCAATCATGACTCTTGAGCCCAAATATTTTCAATTTCTCAAGACTCGCTCCCCTCTTTAGATTCGCAGCATACCCATCGGGGAACATCAACCGCATTTTCACCCACAATAGCATTTCCCTCATAGCTGGCCTTTCAAGATTGATGTCACATCCCTGACACCTTAAGCAAGTTAGTATTGTGCTCATGTCTTCTTTGCATTGCATCTAAGAAACTTTCAACAAGAACAAAGAAAGAGGTGAAGGAAAAACTCAAACCCTAGCCACTTCTTTAAATAAAGGAAATCTCAAACTAGTTAAAATCAATGAACCCAAAATGGCCTCAAGAAAAGTTCAAACTTACTGATAAATAATGAAAGTAAATGAGCAATGAAGAAAACTATTTTCTTGACACTTTAAGCATTTTAAATAAATGCAAAAAGCTACTGGTTTCAAGTTTTAAATTTGAAAATAGAAACTTTAAACTTTCAAAAATGTTGAAAACTTTAGGAATGGTTGGAATTATTCCAACAAATATTCTAGGGTGCTCAACATAGTTTTTACATTTTATTTGGGAGTTGAAATAAATAGAAAATCAGTGAAATAGCAAAACAGAAACAAAACAGAGAAAAAAGGGAAAAGAAGTTCTCTCTGTATCGATGACCTCGATGACGCCCGAACCTTGGCCGCCGCCAAGCTCGTCGATGGCATCATCTCCGGCCAGATCAGCCCCGGCTAAGTGCAGAAATGGAGCTGCGGGAGATGTGTCGTTCTTCTGGTGCTCTCCGCGCAGCGTTTGGCCCCCTGTGCGCCGTTTCCGAGCCCCTCCGCCATTCTGGTGGTCGCCGGAGACTCCCCGCCGGGGAGAACGACCTCGCCGCCGGTGGATCTCAGCTGGCCTGAGCCACTAACGTGTGGGGCCAGCCTCTGGATAGTTTAGAGATAAAATAATAATAATAATAAATCAGATTAATAAATAAGACACTCACATGTGGGTCCAGTGAGTTTAATTAACTAAATAAGATTAATCCTAATCTAAAATTGACCAGAGAGACTGACTAGTGGGTCCCACTGGTCAGGTTTGACTTTCAACGGCCAAATGGACCTGCTGATGTCATGCTGATGCAAAAAAAGTATTTTCCAGTACAAAAATAATTCCAGAAATGTTTAAAACTTCAAAAATTCATAGAAATTAATCTGTAACTCCAATGAAAATAATTTATATATGAAAAAGTATCAGAAAAATTCAAGGAATCTGAATATGCTATTTTCAATCATGTTTGAAGAAGTTACAGAACCCAAACATGTAGATTAATGACTAAGTCAATTCTTATAAATACTTTATAAATGGAATTTGGAAAATATTCAAATTTCATTATGTTTGACATGATCAAACATTGTTCTAATAACAAACCAGTACCATAACATGACATCTCATGCATGCTAACATCAAGTTGATCTGAGCCTCAGGTCGAATCAATTAAATCGGTATCCGAGAAAACCTCGTTTGAATTGATATTTGAATGTGATTCAAATCAACTTCAAACCTAATACATGTTGACCTTATTAGTATACCACCTTGCATTCTCATGCCATGCTCATGCATCATCTTGTTTGCATATCATTGTTATTGATTGTTGTCCTTCATCTCGGTAGGCTCCGCACCCCCGGATTCCATCGAATATCCGTCTGACGGATATTGTCCCTCCTCTGAGCAACAAGGCAAGCAACCATTTTGATCATCCCGATAAATCCCATGTTCTTGCTCTTGCACATACTTATTGCATTAGGATCAAATGCTTCAAATGCTTTTGCCACGTTAGTTGAAACCACTTCCTTTGCATGACCTAACCTTGTCATAGTAAATAGCCGAACCTTGCAACCTAGCATACCTGATAGTTGCTTGAGCTATGTTGTGCCTTATCCTGCTATGCATGCTATGCTTAGAGTTGTGTATGGTCTTTCATCTGGGAGATGAACAGAATTGTGAGAATGTGTTTGGTAAGCAAAGGTTGTGTGTTGAACCTGATTTGGTAAAGGTACCGATGAAAGGTTGTGTAGGAGTACATGGCGGGTTGTTTCATTGGAACCGTCCTTAGGAACTGAGTTCCGTGTATGTAATCCAAGACAAGATACTACCACATGCTGGGCCCTGAAATATGACCCCGCTCGGCCTATTAATCGCTTAGTACTCGGTCCAGGAGTTGCAAGTAGTTTCTGGTGTTTATAGTAATGCTGGAGGCCGTGCATGGTGCTGACCTGAGAGGTGGGCCGTGATGCGGTAGGCAGTGGCACGGTGTACCAAGTGGCACCCGGATGGTGGGCCTGGGAACCCTGCGCACATCGTTTGAGGCCGTGGCGGAAACCTCGGCCGGACTTCCGTACGGGTTACTCTCAGATAGGCGATAAACCTGGACTAGGTACTAGTGTGGTTAACGGTCGTGGTCGACTCCCTCACTAGGCTTCCGCTTGAAGGTTGCCGAGGTGCATGACGTGCACATGGCGATAAGTGCCGAGAGCGTGTGTGACGAAGTACACCCCTGCAGGGTTATGATCTATTCGAATAGGCGCGTCCGCGGATATGGACTACTTGGAGACATATGTTGTTCATAGATAACTTCAATGGCTACTCATAAAATTTTCAAGATAAGCGTGAGTGTCGTGGACGGCAATTCCGAATGGTGACGGAATGATTCCACGATGGTGTATTGTTGTGGTGTTAGTGGACTCGTGTGCGAGAAATCAAGTTGTCAAAATTATTTAAAAATGCAAGTTGTCTAGCCACGAGTCAAATGCTGGCTTTCCGCATGAAACCCCACAATACCCTTTTGATGCCTTGCATGAGTAGTTAGTTATCCTAAAGTCTTGCTGAGTACCTTCGTACTCATGTTTGCTTAATAAATGTTGCAGAGGTTGCTAATGACCCTAATGGAAGGTTCTTCGTAGACATCGACGACGACGAGTAGCTGGTGTCCCAGCTACGATCTGGCCCTACGTTGGGTCTGTAGTATAGTCAGGCCATGTGCCTTCTAGTTGCCCTGTCTGTACTCAGATAGTTTAAACTCTTCCGCTGGCTTGTAACTGAATGACTGCTATTATGGGTCGTGAGGCCCTTAATGTGTAATATTATATGTGTGGCTTTCCGAGCCTCTTAAATAAAGCTTGTATGTTTATGGTTATGTTGTGATGCCATCGATGTATCTATACATGTAGGTATGCCATCCATACGTGTGTCGTACTTGATATGTATGGGGTTCGATTACCTAGTCGTGAACTTTAGTATCACTCCTTACAAGGAAATGCCCCTTTGTGATCCAATGAGCCTTGGTAGTTCGCTACTGCTCCGGACACATTGGTTGACCGGCATGTGTCCTTCTTAGCTGCTGTGTCTGTCCCCTTTGGGGAAATGTCACGCGATGTAATGGAGTCCTTGTAGCTTGCTACGACTCGTCTACATTCGCTGATGACTGACACCTGCTTTGTTGGGTCATGTATGCCTGTCCTTGTGCGGTACTGCCACTTTGGTTTATGACTAGACATGTCGATCCGGGTTCTTTGACATTGGAATGCTAGCGACACTATTGCATACATGAGTCAAAAGACGCAAACGGTCCCGGCTAAGGTAAGGCTGCAGCCGTGGAGTGAACCGTGCGTGAGACCGCAAAGGGATGCGATGTGTTACAGGCTGGATTCCTATGGCTTAGGATCGGGGTCCTTACAATTGAACCATGCCTTTGGCTTCGCTATGCTTTGCTTTCCTTTTCGTTGTCGCAAGTTTTGCAACGGTCTATCACATAGAGCCTCCAGGTCGATTCTAGCCTTAGGATTATCTTTTGACTTCCCCTCTATGCCAAACAATGTACCAAAAATGGCCTCCGCAATATTCTTTTCAGTGTGCATCACATCAATGTTGTGTGGGCAAAGGAGGTCTTTGAAGTAAGGGAGATCCCATAAGCATGACTTGTGAGTCCAGGCGTGTTCCGTATTATACCCTTTGAAGTATCCTGGACGCAAAGGATCAGGCTCGAGAGCGTTTAACTGATCAAGGGTCTATTGGCCTGTCAACGCAGCTGGTGCAGTGTTTTTGACAACTCTACCTTTGATGAAATTCTTCTTGTCTTTTCTGAACTTATGGTCAGGATCCAGGAATTGTCTATGCATGTCGAAGCAAGAATACTTGCGACCAGCCTGCAGCCAACGGAACTGAAGAGCTGCCTTGCATGTGGTGCACGGGAACCTTCCATGCACACACCAGCCAGCGAATAGCGCAAACGCCGGATAATCATGCGTCGAGGACATGTACCACACATGCATTTTGAAATTTGTTTTGGTAGCCGCGTCATAGGTCTTGATCCCATTATCCCAGGCTTCTTGCAAATCATCCTTAAGCGGCTGCATGTACACATTCATATTCTTCCCCGGATATTTGGGCCCTGGAATTATCAACTTCAGGAAAATGTTCTTTCTTTTCATAATCTCTCCGGGTGGCAAATTTACTGGAATGACAAATACAGGCCAACAACTGTATTGTGATGCCGTCATACCATACACATTGAACCCATCCGTGCTGATGGCAACTCTAGGTTGCCTTGGATCTTCCTATTTATCCTTATGTAATGCATCGAAGTGCCTCCACGCAAAACCATCTAAAGTGTGTACCAACATCTTGTTCCCATCTGCATCTAGTTCGGTTCTTTTGCCCAATTTGTGCCATGTCATCTGTCTGGCCGTCTCTTCGACCATGAAAAGACGTTGAAGTCTTGGTACGATTGGCAAATATCAAAGAACACTAATGGGGATTTTGGTCTGATTCTTCTCACCCATGCCGTTGTCTACCACAATATACCTGGAAGAATTGCAAATGGGGCAATAGTTCAAGGCCGCATACTCAAGCCTAAATAAGGCACATCCATTCTCACAGGCATGTATCTTCTCATAGGGCATCTTAAGTACACGGAGGATTTTCTCTGACTGGTACAGGTTTGCAGGCAGTACATGGCCTTTGGGTAGAAAGCGTCCAAATATCGTCATCATCACGTCGTAGCATTCTCTGTCTAGGTTGAATTGAGCCTTCAGAGCCATTACTTGCGCGATGGCATCCAGCTGACAAAGCTCAGTCTGCTCATGCAGAGGACGTTTTGAAGACTCCAGCATTTCATAGAAGGCCTTTGCAGATTCCTCCATCTCATCGTCCGAATCACGAGCATCATCAAAGTCCTGCACCATGTCTTCAATCCCGGTACCATGCTCGTCGGTGCGACGACGAATCACCTTAGCTCTGGCACGTTGGTCAGACTCACCATGAAAAGTCCACACCGTATAATTAGGCGTAAAACCCCACTTCTGCAGGTGTTTACCCATTTCAAACTTTGTCTGCTTTTTCAAGTTGTCGCAGTTGGGACAGGGGCACCATGTGTTATGCTGGCCATTTCCAAGTGTGGCTCTCACAAACCCCCTGGTTTTTGTTAACCATTCATGGGTCATGTCTTTCTGACTAGGGTGACCAGTGTACATCCAAGCATGATCACTCATGTTGCCTAGCTACCTATGGGGGCACAAGAAATAAATATATAATTCATCATCTATATTCATACGCTAATTAAGTTTGTCAATTTTATTACGTCCATGCAACCTACACGCTAATAGGTAAAGATAGGTCCTAATCCCACCCGATTATGTGTAGACTGGGTTCGTTTCCCCATGCTCTGCTCCAGATGCGACGCAGAATTTCGGCAGCACCTCCCCGTTGTTCTCCTAATACACGTCTCGGCAATAAGCAGAGAGGATGTGTACCCAGAGAACAACAGGGGAGGCACTGACGAAATTCCGCATCGGATCCGGAGCACAGCATACGGGAAAACAAACCCAATCTACACATACTTGGGCTGTCCATGGATAATGTTGGACAATTCGAAAGGATGGCGGTTATAAATATGCAAAGAAATGCATATTTATAGATGTCGCCCTTTCGAACGGGAGACGCATACTGGTGACGCATACTCATGATTGAAGAAACCTATAGCTAGCAAGTTTCATCGGCACGAAGACCGGGAGAGAGCAAATTAAGGGGGTAGGGGGAGAAGTCATTTGTTCTCACCAACAAACGCAAGGGCGGAGCTCGTCCAACGCACATGGAGGTCGTCGAACAACTACACATTCAAATTCACACGATCAACACAAATACGATGTTTTTATAATTAACATAATCGGAAAATATGTGACCTAACTCTTAATTTACAAAATTATGACCCCGTGGGCCTCTAGAAGGCCGAAAAGCACCTTCTCGTTCAACACAAGGCAGAAGAGGTGTCGGGGGTCGGGGTTTAGTGGCGTCGGGAGTCAGTGCCGTCGAGGGTCGGTGATGTCGGGTGTCGGTGGTCGGGAGTCAGGTTAAATGCGTCGATGGTCGGGGGTCAGTGTCATCGGGGGTCGAGGGTCACTAGCGTCGGGGGTTGGGGTCTTTTCGATCAACAAGAGGCCAAAGAGGTGTCGGGGGCCTGGGGTTGGGGGTTAGTGGCGTCGGGGGTCGGGGGTAGGGGGTCGAGGGTCGAGGGTCAGTGGAGTCGGGGGTCGGGGGTCAGTGGTGTCGGGCGTCGGGAGTTGGGGGTCAGGGGTCAGTGGTGTCGGGCGTCGGGGGTCGGGGATCGGGAGTCGGGTGTCAGTAGCGTCGGGGTCGGGGGTCGAGGGTCGGGGGTTGGTGGCCTCGGGCGTCGAGGGTTGGTGGCGTCGGGCGTCGGGGGTCGAGAGTCGGGTGTCGGGGTCAGTGGTGTCGGGTATCGGGGTTCGGGAGTCGGGTGTCAGTGGCGTCGGGGGTCGGGGGTCGAGGGTCGGGGGTTGGTGGCATCGGGCCTCGGGGGTTGGTGGCGTCGGGCGTCGGGGGTCGTGGGCGGGGGGTCGGGGGTCGGGGTCCTTTTCTTTCTTCTTCTCCTCTCTCCTCTTTTTCTTCTTCTTCTTGTATATCCCTTGTGACCTCACTCGGCCTCCATAACTCTAACTTTCTATTAACCCCCGTTACTAGAAATGGAAACTATCTAGAATCTAGTGTTTTTTTTAGATTTTTGCTTTCCTCCTTGAAAGAAGAGACCACCATTGCAAAAGCACAAAGAAGCAACCGATGTATATATCTCGGGATAACTTTCATTTCTTATATGTGCCACCGAAATTTTCTATTTTCCAAATGTTGAGTCCATGACAAGGCGGGGTCGGGCCCACCTGTCGTCGACACGGCGAGTGGCATGTATGTATCATGTGGCAGCAGATTACTAAATTAATGGACAACACATCATCTTGGATTAATCACTTTTGCTTTGATATGATTTAATTAAGGTTAGTGGGAAGAAAGAAAAAGGCCTAGCTAGGAGACTGAATCATCTCTTGTTCTGACCAGAAAATGTACATCAACCTCAAATCCAAATGGACTCCCATGGTTCATGCAGGGACGGATTCAAGGGGGCGAGGGGGGGCGAGACCCCCCCTATAGATCGTGTCGTCCACTAATAGCGAGTAGTTTTCGCTAGAAAAAATCATCTACGCAACTGTCCGTTCCTTCCGTTGCCCCCCTTGTGCCTCCCTTAACCAGGCCCGTGGATTGCTTTACATATGACTGGACGCAAAAGGCCCAAATTCTAGGAAATATAAAAGGAGATCAGCCCACTATTATTGAAGCAAAGAGGCCAGCCTAGTACACCATACGAATAGTTATCCCTAAAAAATAGTTCAGATCTCATCCAAGTACTTCGTTTCCAACCTGCTCCTGCGATCGTGTTCAAAACCTGCTCCTGCGATCGAACCTGTCATCGTGGCCAATTGCTAGATGGTGATCTATTGTATTTCTTTGCCGAGAAGTAAGGGGGCACAAAGGCGCCATCATGTCGATCCATCGGCACATTTTGGCCGGCCGGCCGGACCAATGAGCGACCAAACAAAGGGAAAAAGGTTAGATCGATTTTAGCATTAGATTAGTTTGTGTGTTTCAAACCACATGTTTTTGCAGTTATCTCTAGAACCATTTCCCTTTTTTCGAGTAAATCATTAGATTAGTTTGTGCCTTTCAAACCATAACAGTGTAATGGTAGAACTAGACATCAACAATTAGCTTGAAAATTACTGGTCTTTGATACTAATACTTGGAAATAAAATTTCATATTAATATGGAATGTAATATTTATTTTGTTTACTGAAGAATGACCAAATATAAACTAGCTAGGTGGCTGTTTGTATCAAAGCACATAAGCATTCAACCAAAAAATTCGGGGTTGACCAGATGATGTATAGCCTCTGTTTTGGTTAAGGTAAAATTATTTAGCTCATCCTAACCCCATCTGCTATTCAACTTTATAGTGCAGCCCAATTTTTGGCGAGGCCACCATTTGCTCCGCCAAAATTTGGTGTGCTGTTGTTTGATATGATGACCACAAACACAATACAAACATATACCCTAGATCTTTCACATTTTGTGAATGTCTATACTATAATTTTGACTCTTCTAGTTCTTGCCCCCCTATCACTATTTCCTCGCTCCGTCCCTGGGTTCATGGATTCATCGTCTAAAGCTATCTAGAGTCAAGTACAAGGAAACTTCATCGTCAGATGCACTGAAATGAAAAAAAGAAAGAAAAAAAATTGAACTCACCAGGGAAGTTGCCGCGGGAGGGGTGTGGCCGCGGGGAGGGGGTAGATGCAGGGAGGGGTGTGGCCGCCGGGAGGGTTGTGGCCGCGGGGAGGGGGTAGATGTAGGGAGGGGTGTGGCCGCCGGGAGGGTTGTGGCCGCGGGGAGGGGGTGGCCGCAGGGAGGGGTCGCCGGGAGGGGTGTGGCCGCCGGGAGGGGGTGGCCGCAGGGAGGGGTCGCCGCGGGGAGGGGTGTGGCCGCGGGGAGGGGGTGGTCGCGGGGAGGGGTCGGGGTGGCCGTGTGGAGGGGGTCGCCGCGGGGAGGGGAGCGCCGCGGGAAGGGGGTCGCCGGTGGGAGGGAGGCGGTGCGGAGGCGGGGGCGAGTGACAGTGAGCGCGAGGGGGAGAGAGACAGTACTGTGGGGAACAGAGAGAGACAGTGAGCGCGAGGGGGAGAAGACGGCCGTTACACGGTCGGCCCCTTTGCCGTCCGCCCCCCGACGGCAAAGGCCCCAACGGCAGACGGCAAAGGCCGACACACGGCAAAGCTAGCCTTCCGTCGGGCACGGCAGGCATGGGACCCACCCGTGCTCTTTGTCGTCTGCCCTTGGTCGCTTTGTCGTCCGCTGGCAGACGGCAAAGGGCCGACACATGGCAAATAGTTTTTTTGCCATCTGTCAGCCCTTTGTCGTCCGCCTTGTGTTAACTGACGGCAAAGAGGTTCTTTGCCATCAGCCAGCAGACGGCAAAGACATGGCTGACGGCAAAGAACTGGATTCCAGTAGTGTCTCTTCATGCCATGCCACCAGAATCGTTCTCGGAGGTCTTGATACATCTTGGTACCACAGGGATGGATGGAGTATGGCGTGTCATGGGACTCTTGCAGGATCAAGTCCTTGAGTTCGGCCTTGTTGGGCACGCATAAGCGTTTGTCGTACCATACCACTCCTTGATCATCAACCAAGAACCCTGGGGCCTTGCCTTCCTGTATCTTCCTCTTGAGGCCTTCAATACTCTTGTGTCCCTTCTGGTCTTCCTTGATATCATCAGCCAAAGTTGGTTTGACTTCGAGGTTGGCCAGGTATCCTGGTTCGACTAACTCCAGCCCAAAGTTTTCCATCTCTTCATACAAGGCGGGCAACCTTTCCTTGAGCAAGACGTTCAAGGTGCCAGCCTTCCGGCTTAAAGCATCGGCTACCACGTTTGCCTTACCGGGGTGGTACTGAATGCTGAGGTCGTAATCCTTGATTAACTCAAGCCATCTTCGTTGCCTCATATTCAGCTCCCTTTGGTTGAAGATATATTTCAGACTCTTGTGGTCCGTGTATATTTCACATCGCTTCCCCAGAAGGTAATGTCGCCATGTCTTCAAGGCATGCACTACGACTGCTAACTCGAGATCATGGGTGGCGTAGTTCTCCTCATGCGGACGCAGTTGCCGTGACAAGTACGCCACGACTCTGCCATCTTGCATTAAGACTCCATCGAGTCCGGTTCCGGAGGCATCACACTAAATCACAAACTCCTTGTTGATGTCCGGGGTAGCTAGTACCGGGGCGGTAGTCAATCTTTTCTTCAACTCTTGGAAGCTCGCTTCACACGCCGGTGTCCACTCGAACTTCCGGGCTTTCTTCAAAAGCTGAGTCATAGGTCGAGCGATGCTGGAGAATCCCTCTACAAACTTGCGGTAGTATCCCGCGACCCCGAGGAAACTCCTGACATCCTTCACGTCTCTCGGCGATTCCCAGTTGGTGACTGTGGTAATCTTGGATGGATCTACTGCCAATCCGCTTGCCGTCATGATATGACCCAAAAGTCCAACTTCGTTCAGCCATAATTGGCACTTGATGAACTTGGCATACAGTTGGTGCTCTCGAAGCTTTCCCAGAACTAACCTCAAGTGTTGCTCATGCTCTTCTTCGTATTTTGAGAAGATTAATATGTCATCGATGAATACGACAAAAAACTTGTCCAAATACTCCATGAAGACCTTGTTCATGAGGTACATGAAGTAAGCTGAGGCATTTGTCAATCCGAATGGCATGACAGTGCACTCGTAGAGACCGTATCGGGTCACGAATGCAGTCTTGGGTATGTCCTCGGGTCGAATCTTTAACTGGTAATATCCGGATCGGAGATCGATCTTGGAGAATACCTTAGCTCCATTTAACTGGTCAAACAGGTCTTCTATCTTGGGGAGTGGGTACTTGTTCTTGATTGTGACTTTGTTGAGAGAACGGTAATCAACGCAGAGTCGAATGGTACCATCCTTCTTTGATACAAACAAAACAGGTGATCCCCAAGGTGATGCACTCGGACGGATGAATCCTTTCCTGAGTTGCTCATCCAGCTGCTTCTTCAGCTCTGCTAGCTCCTCGGATCCCATCATGTAAGGCTTCTTATATATAGGCCTTGACCCGGGCATGAGCTCGATGATGAACTCGATGTCTCTGTCAGGAGGCATTCCAGGTAGCTCATCAGGAAAGACTTCCGGGTACTCACAGACTACTGGCACTTGGTCGAGCTCTACCTCGGATAGGTTGTTGCTTCGAGGTACTTGAGCTGATACCGGCTCAGAGACATACTTGACCTTGACCCCTTGGTCGCTTGTCATGGTAATGGCCCTGTTGGCACAATCTAAGAGACTCTCGTGCTTGGGCAGCCAATCCATGCCGAGAATTACTTCTAAGCCTTGCGACTTAAGCACAATGAGGTCTGCCAAGAAGCTCGTCCCATTGATAACTATCTCGACCCTTCTACACCCTAGATTGGTCCTCAACACTGCTCCCGGGGTTTGAATTGCCATCTTCCCACGAAGCAGAGTGGGTTTTAAACCACACTTTTCTGCAAACCTTTGAGTAACAAAAGAATGTGAAGCACCACAATCAAACAACACTGTAGATGGGGTGGAGTTGACGAGGAACGTACCCAGAATGCAGTCCGGGTCTTCCTGCGCCTCTTCGGCGGTGATGTGGTTGATCCGCCCCCTGCTATTGAACTGCTAGTTGCGGGGAACCTGGTTTCTTCCTGGTGCTCCTTGACCTGGTTTGGGTGCATTGGGACGCGGTGCATCGGGCTTCTTGTTGGGACACTGCCTGGAATAGTGTCCGGTTAGACCACACCCAAAATAGGTGACCTGACCCGGAGGGTTGGTCTTGACTCCACTGTTATTCGGCGGGTTGGAAACTGGCTTGGTGTTGACTTGACGATGATAATTCTGACGGGATACCAGGGTCTTGTACTGCTGCTGCTGATAATTGGGCCTTGCAGGTGCTGACTGACATGGTCTTGGTCTTGCATTAGTGGGTCCTCCACTGCCTATCATCTTGCGCTTGCGGGTGTCGTCCATTGCACGATGCTTGTCTTCCAGCATAAGTGCCTTGTTAACCAGGTCGCTGAAGGTCTTGCAGACGCAAACTACCAACTGGTATTGCAAGGACTGTTGCAACCCTTCCATGAAGCGTTCCACCTTAGCGGCCTCAGTGTTAACATCCTCAGGGGCATCCTCGACAAGAGGTTAAACTTATGCATATATTCTTTAACAAATCCACTGCCTTGCCTCAAGGCTCGGAATTCCCGCTTCTTGATGGTCATCATTCCTGGTGGAATATGTGCCGCGCGGAATCCTTCCTTGAACATTGCCCAAGTGATGACTTGCCCAGCTCGCATGATCTGGAAACCATCCCACCAAGCCCTGGCGGTGCCTCCGAGACAGTGAGAAGCATAAAGGACCTTCTCACGTTCATCGGTGCACTTGACCAGCGCAAGGAGGTCTTCAATAGTGCGAATCCAGTCATCGGTATCCAATGGTTCAGTCGTCTCTGTGAATATGGGAGGCGTAGTCTGCATAAACTCGGAGAGAGTAGAGCGGCCATTGCCATTCCCGTTCTGTGGCGGGTTGTTCACTAGGACTTGAGCCAGCTGCTGAATAGCGGCATTGTTGGCTTGACACTCCTTGCGAAGAGCCTGAAGGAACTGAGCCATAGTCAAGTTCTCGGGAGGAGGTGGCGGAGGAATATTGCCAGGCTGCTCATGGTGATCTCCAGCATGAGCTTCTCCTTCGGTTCCCTGCGGCTGACCTGAGGAGGTGGCGCCGGGTTTGCCGAAGGTGCTGTTGTGGGTTGCGTTCACCATCCTATCATGGAAACAGACAGGTCAAAAATCCACCTTGCTTGAAACCACAAGGGTTTGCTCTAGTAAGAGGGGGTGTCCAAAAGCGCGCTAGTGCGAGTTTTTAAAACCAAAGTCCTGGAAACGGAATTTGCATTCATTGAAAACAAGTGACGTAGTCGCGTACAGGCTGCCTAGGCAGAATGTGGCTTACATCATACACACTCATAATTTGAAAGATCGGATACATGGATACCCTACGCTCAGGGGTACTCCTAGTTGCCTACGCTGAAGTCCTACGCAGCGGACTGCTCGGTCTCATAGGTGGGTTCGGCAGGATCTTCATCTTCGTCGGTGTCTTCTTCCTTCAAAGGAGTGGAAGAAAGAAGCAGTACATCACGACGTCTCTTAGGTGAGGCGGCGAAGAGCTCACTATACTCTTCCGCTGTCACACGGCGACTCTGAAGAGGGACAGCCCGGATCGGTAGCACACCACCCCTGGTAGCAACACCGGTCCTTCCTTCAGGTGCGCCTGCTTTCTTCACCTTACGATTCCTCATCTTCTCGGTGTGAAGTAGGCCCTTGACTTGGTGCAGTTCTTGGCGAAGCTTCGTTGATTCCTTAACCAGAAGGTGCGTCAAGGTGTTGGATGAGAGACTGAAGTAGGTCTGAAACCTTAATGGCATCCCGTCCTCAGACGATGGGGTGAGCATCCAACTCCCGTCCACTCCTTCCTTAATAAAAGGTAGGTGACGAGTTGCGGGCTCATCAGCCATCTCAGGGAGGATATCGCAGAAATGTACGAGCGCCTCTCGTGCGGCTGTCTCCACTGCCAGCATCAGTTCCCCCATTTGTGGTCCTTCAAAGAACCAACTGGACGGGGAGTCGTTAGCCTTCACTATCACATCCACGGGATATTCCTTGGTGTCGGCGTTGACCCAGTGCTCGTGGTAGAGGAAGAAGGGCGTGCAGCGTACGTGGCACTTCTCGAGACTATCCACCAGGAGTAGGGGAAAGTCGGTCTCCAGAAAGCGTCTTAGGTACGGCGGCCATCTACAAGATATAGGAGAGAGAGAGAATCAGAAGATTCTAGGTGCAAAATCTTAAGTGTAAGGCTGGTGTACTAATCGTTTTCGGCTAACGTCCATGCTACCTAAGGCTTCCTATAGTCAGGATGGCTTTGATACCAGTTCTGTGGGGACCCCGACTAGTAAGTCGAGATCGACGTGCCAGTGACCCCAAGGATCAATGCTCACTGAACACAGATACTGAATAATAGAGTCTTACATCCAAACACCAAATATTACATCAAATGGCCGAAGGGTCAGGTTCACAAGCAGGGCCTAAGGCCAATTAAAACGGGTACAACGGGTAGCGGAAACTCATAAGGGCTAAGCGGGTGCCCATGCCATCAAGCCTACACCGATAGGCATTCTCACTTGGAAGCATCCTAGATCACAGGTCCGTCTCCGAAGACGTTCTCATCGCCAAACTTCGGTCCTTCCATGTCTGGTCAATAATATAACCAGTGGCAAGCCAAGGAGTACTTTGAATGTACTCGCAAACAGGCCATGATATGAACAAAGAGAGTGAAGTGCAACAATAACATGCAGCCTTGATGAAATGCAACTTGGTGGCATGATCATGTATATGCATCAAGCTAAAGAATTACTCTTGAAGAACAGGTTACAGATATCAACATATCTGCTAAGGGCTGAACCATCCGGGTTCACCCTATATGCCAAGTCATCAAAGTTGGTCATAACCTCAATGTATCAGCTGAGGACCAAACCATCCGGGTTCACCCTATATGCCAAGTCATCGAACTTGGTCATATTATTATTATTATATCAACACCTTTTTAACACCGCACACACACTCACTCACACTTGGTTTATGCGGAAATGTTGGACGTAGTTTAAGCAGGATTACCCAACTGTCCTTGACCGTGGACACGGCTATTCGAATAGTTTACACTCTGCAGAGGTAGTACGCTGTACCCACGAGATCCGGGAAACTTCTGTGTCATCCACGACTCGCGGTATATCACATATACCCGAGGTAAGTACCCGATCATTATCTTTCCCCTGACGATACTAAACAAAGAGGTCCACTCGATTGGTACCCAACCCACATGTTGTACGTCTTACAGCACCGACTCTCGACAGTATGAACCATGCGGGGACCAACGGTGTGCCTGGAACTCGTAAAAATGGCATAGTCGCCCTTCCTGGCACGACCCCGTCACCAGAGTGACGACAATCACTCCCGCCACTAGTAATGTGGCTCTTTGCTAGTACCGACCAGAGTAATCAACAAAGCCCCGTCCCATAAAGGGGTAACATGGTCGTACTGGTAAGGTTGGGACGGTCGACACATCATAAATCTAATCCAATTTCCGAAACCATACTCACACAAAACACAGGTGCACCACTTCACCAAAAGTGGCCACCCATCTCATCATCACCCTCGGGCATTAGTGGCACCCGACGGGGTTTTTCATAAACCTTTGATTTAGCTCATCATCATGCTCATGCAATGGTTCTCTAACTCTACTAGTCAACATGACAGTAGCATGATCCTCATAGATGGTAGGGTCAAGCTCATCATGCTTGTGCTCCGAGGAGCCATATGTATAACATCATCATCATGAAGTGCTTCGAAGAAGCCTTCAGTACCATCACACCAATGATGAACCGGCACTATGATCACATTTTAGTCTCTGTTTAAAAAAATAAAATAAAAAGGCCAAAGCCTGGCCTGGGAAGCAGGCCGGACCAGCCAGCCAGCAGGCTGCCACGCGCACGCGCGCGCCAGTTTCTAACCTGATGTGCGGGCCCCTGGGGTCAGCGGTTGTGGCTGCGCGCGGGGGCTGCTCCAGGACGTCGACAAGTGGAGCCCACCTGTCGGGTTATTCAACTACCTCCGGCCAAGGAGGAGGAGATGAACTCCGGCGAGGCTACCGTCGTCCTTGGGCCTAGCTAAGGGCAGGAATGGGTTCAGCGTGCCTCCGCCTACCTGCAGGTGGTCGGAACAGCGCCGGAGAGGCTCGGAGTCGCGGGCGACGAGGTGGCCGTGGCGGAGGGGTTTCGGGACGTGGTTGAACTGGTATCTAGGGGCACGGAATCGCTCGGGGTAGTTGGGGGAAAGGTTCCTTGTGTCGAGGGGAGTGCTCTAGTGGATCGAGTGTCGCGGGAGCTGGCGTGTAGCCGGAGATCGACCGAAGCTCTGAGGCGGAGGGGCCTCGGTCGATCTCGAGCACCGGGGCTCTACGAGCTCGATTGGGTGGCTAGGGAGGAGCTAGTGGTCGTGCAGAGGCTGCTGGAGGGGTGCTGAGGCGCCGGGGAGGCCTATTTATAAGCCCGCGACGGTGAGCCGACTCGGTGCGCTGGTGACTCGCTGTGGCGCGCGTATGTGCACAGTGAGGAGCTGGTTGCGAAACCACGGTCTCCGGACGTGGTTTGGGACGCTCGGAAGCATCGGCCGTAGAGGGAAAAGGCGTGGGGTCGAGCTGCAGCGTTTGTGCATGCTCGACCAAGTCGGGTGCGCGCGGGCACGCGTCGCCCGAGCTCTAGCGCGGGAGAGGAGGGTCCCTGGCGGCTCCTCTACACACAAGGGTTGTCGGGGGATGTCTTGGACACTTCGGGGGAGGTTGGAACCGGCCGGGAGCATCGTCCCCTTCTCGGTGGCTCCTTGTAGCGCGTCCAGAGCGCAGTTTTGACATGCCACGGCATGCTGGCACGCTCTGGGGCACTTTAGACGTGTCCCTCATGTCCTGGGTGTTCCTAGGAGTGTTTCTAGCCGTTGTGTTCTAGTGAGACCACTGGCTGGTCAAGGGGGACAGGTTTCACTAGTGCTGTCAGCCCTGATCTGTGGCACAAATTGTGGTTCTTGTCACTTGTGCTTTGAACTAGGGAGGGGCCAGTTGACTGGGTGTTTAGGTTGATTTGAGGCACTAATACACCAAGTTTGAGGCTTTGACATTAGGTAAAACAGTGGCTAGGTGGGTTTTTACCTTCCTGTCAGAAGGTGTTCGACAGTGGTTTGGGGTGCTTCCCCTCCACCACTGGAACTGCAACTTAACAGGTTTGGTCTTGGGGTTAAAGTAGGGGTTTCCACCAACTTTGAGCTCCATTGAACAAGTTTAGCTTTGTAAACTTGAAAGTGCATCAAAGTGGCCAGATCTGTCCTCTCCAAAGGGAGTGTGATTAAACAGAGTCTTGCAAATCTCATTTTTGGTGTGGAGTCCTCATTTGAGGTGCCAAACACCCCTGCAAAGTTTCAGCCCCATTGGACAAACTTTGCTATGTATAGTTGTTCCAACTCTATTCTGGACAGAAAGGGTTTTAGGCTCATTTGGTGACCTTCCCCACCTTGGATCAAGGTGAGATTTTATGTGGGCACTGATACGTCCATTTTGCATCATGCTCTCATGTTGATATTTATTGCTTTTTGGGCTGTTATATTACTTGTGGTACCATACTTATGCCTTTTCTCTCTTATTTCACAAGGTTTATTTGAAGAGGGAGAATTTACGCAGCTGGAATTCTGGACTAGAAAAGGAGCAAATCCTAGTCCACTATTTTGCACATCTCCAAATGCCCTGAAAATTTACGTGGATTGTTTCTGGAATATATTAAAAATACTGGGTGAAAGAACTACCGGAGAGGGGCCACCAGGGCCCCACAAGCCCCCACTCCGCCACCACCAC
This sequence comes from Hordeum vulgare subsp. vulgare, assembly GCF_904849725.1. NCBI lineage: Eukaryota > Viridiplantae > Streptophyta > Magnoliopsida > Poales > Poaceae > Hordeum > Hordeum vulgare. Next base: position 139,214,784 of record NC_058518.1, on the reverse strand, counting down.
CCTGGTGGCGGTGGGCAAGCTTGTGGGCTGCCTGAAGGCCCACTAGCCCCCCTCTTTTGCTATATGAAGCGTCCTAGTCTGCAAAAAATCAAGAGGGAGCTTTTTTGTGGTTTCGCCGCCGCCACGAGGCGGAACTTGAGCAGATCCAATCTAGAGCTCCGGCAGGACGATCCTGCAGGGGAAACTTCCCTCCCGGAGGGGGAAATCGTCGCCATCGTCATCACCAACACTCCTCTCATCGGAGGGGAGGCATCTTCATCGACATCTTCATCAGCACCATGTCCTCTCCAATCCCTAGTTCATCTCTTGTAACCAATCTTCGTCTCGCAACTTCAATTGGTACTTGTAAGGTTGCTAGTAGTGTTGATTACTCTTTGTAGTTGATGCTAGTTGGATTACTTGGTGGAAGAGTTTATGTTTAGATCCTTGATGCTATTCATTGCACCTCTGTTCATGATTATGATTATGTCTTGTGAGTAGTTACTTTTGTTCCTAAGGACATGGGATAAGTCATGTTAATAATAGTCATGTGAATTTGATATTCGTTCGGTATTTTGATATGTTGTATGTTGTTTTCCTCTAGTGGTGTTATGTGAACATCGACTACATAATACTTCACCATATTTGGGCCTAGAGGAAGGCATTGGGAAGTAGTAAGTAGATGATGGGTCGCTGGAGTGATAGAATCTTAAACCCTGTCAATGCGTTGCTTCGTGAGGGGCTGATTTGGATCCACTAGTTTAATGCTATGGTTAGACTTTGTCTTAATTCTTCTTTTGTAGTTCCGGATGCTTGTGAGAGAGGTTAATCATAAGTGGGATGCTTGTCCAAGTAAGGGCAGTACCCAAGTGCCGGTCCACCCACATATCAAACTATCAAAGTAACAAACGCGAATCATATGAACATGATGAAACTAGCATGACAGAAATTCCCGTGTGTCCTTGGGAGCGTTTTTCCTCCTATAAGACTTTTTTTAGGCTTGTCCCTTGCTACAGAAGGGATTGGGCCACTTGCTGCACTGTTGCTACTACTTGTTACTTGTTACTCTTTGCTTGCTACGTTTCACCTTGCTACACAATCACTTGTTACCGCTACTTTCAATGCTTGCAGTTATTACCTTGCTGAAATCCGTTTATGAGAGCCTTCTGCTCCTCGTTGGGTTCGACACTCTTACTTATCGAAAGGACTACAATTGATCCCCTATACTTGTGGGTCATCAAGACTCTTTTCTGGCTCCATTGCCGGGGAGTGAACCGCCTTTGGTAAGTGGAAATTGGTAAGGAAACATTTATATAATGTGCTGAAATTTATTGTCACTTGTCACTATGGAAACCCTTCCTTTGAGGAGTTTGTTCGGGGTATCTTCACCACGAACAGAAACACGAGGAGTTTCTCCTCAACCTGAGGTACCTAATGATAATATCTTTTATGAAATTCCTTTGGGTATGCTTGAGAAACTGCTGGCTAATCCTTTTACACGAGATGGATCTTCACATCCAGACTTTCATCTAATCTATGTAGATGAAGTTTGTGGTTTATTTAATCTTGCAGGTTTGCCCGAGGATGAGGTAAAGAAGAAAGTATTTCCTTTATCTTTGAAGGATAAGGCATTGACATGGTATAGGCTATGTGATGATGCTGGATCATGGGGCTACAATCGGTTGAAATTGGAATTTCATCAAAAGTTCTATCCTATGCATTTAGTACATCGTGATCGGAACTTTATTTATAATTTTTGGACTCGTGACAGGGAAAGCATAGCTCAAGCTTGGGGGAGGCTTAAATCAATGCTATATTCATGCCCCAATCATGAGCTCTCCAGAGAAATCATCACTCAAAACTTTTATGCTCGGCTTTCTCATGAAGATCGTACCATGCTTGACACTTCTTGTGTCGGTTCTTTCATGAAGAAGGATATTGATCACAAGTGGAATTTATTGGAGAGAATCAAATGAAACTCTGAATATTGGGAGCTGGAGGAAGGTAAGGAGTCAGGTATGAATTTCCAATTTGATTGCGTTAAATCTTTTGTTGAGACAAACACTTCTAGAGATTTTAGAGCTAAGTATGGACTTGACTCTGAGATAGTAGCTTCTCTATGTGAAACTTTTGTTGCTCATGTTGATCTTCCCAAAGAGAAGTGGTTTAAATATCATCCTCCTGTAAAAAGCAACATAGCCAAAACCAATCTAGTTGAGGAGAAAATCATAGCTTTTAGTGGTCCTGTTGTTCCTTGTGCTTACACTGAGAAACCACCATACCCTGCTAGGGTAATTGATTATTCTAAAGCTCCAACTGTGATACGTAGGGGTTACATTAGACCACTTGCACCCCCTGAGGAGATTAGAGTTGAACCTAGTGTTGCTATTATCAAAGATCTCTTAGCCGAAAACATAGATGGGCATGTTATCAAATTCTGTGAGGACTCCGCTAGAATTGCTAAACCTCATGCGAAAGACAAACACGGACCTGTAGTTGGCCTGCCCGTTGTTTCTGTTAAGATAGGAGATCACTGTTACCATGGTTTATGTGATATGGGAGCTAGTGTCAGTGCTATACCCCGTTCTCTATATGATGAAATCAAAGATGAGATTGCACCTGCTGAGTTAGAACCCATTGATGTCACTATTACGCTAGCTAATCGAGGCACTATCTGCCCTCTGGGAATTGTGAGGGACGTAGAAGTCATGTATGGTAAGACGAAGTATCCTACCGATTTCCTCGTCCTTGGTACTGCACAAGATAGCTTTTGTCCCATCATATTCGGTAGACCCTTTCTCAACACTGTCAATGATCACATTGATTGCATTAAGCAGACTGTCACAGTAAGTTTCGAGGGTGTGTCTCGTGAATTTAACTTCTCCACGTTTGAAAGACAACCCCATGAAAGAGAGTCGTCTGGTAGGGATGAAATCATTGCTCTTGCCTCTATTGTCGTAACTCCTACGGATCATTTAGAGCAATATCTGCTTGAGCATGAAAATGATATGCATATGGAGGAGAGAGATGAGATAGATAGAATTGTCTTAGAACAATATCATATTCTCAAGAATAATCTGCGTGTTGAACTGCTTGGGGATCCTCCCCCACCAAAAGGTGATCTTGTGTCCGAGCTTAAACAGTTGCCTGATACTCTTAAGTATGCCTATCTTGATGAGAAGGAGATATATCCTGTCATTATTAGTGCTCTCCTCTCAGAGCGCGAAGAGAAGAAGTTACTAAAAACTCTGAGGAAGCATCGCGCTGCTATTGGATATACTCTTGATGATCTTAAGGGGATTAGTCCTACTCTATGTCAACACAAGATTAAAACCGATCCTCACTTTAAACCAGTTGCTGGTCATCAAAGGAAATTAAATCCTAAGATGAAAGAGGTCGTTAGAAAAGAAATATTAAAGCTTCTAGATGTAGGAATCATTTATCCCGTTGCTCATAGTGATTGGGTAAGTCCAGTACATTGCGTACCTAAGAAGGGAGGTATCACCATCGTTCCTAATGATAAGGATGAACTAATCCCACAAAGGATTATTACCGGCTATAGGATGGTGATAGACTTCCGGAAACTGAACAAGGCAACCAGGAAAGATCATTATCCTTTGCCGTTCATCGACCAAATGCTAGAAAGGCTATCAAAACACACACACTTCTGCTTTCTAGACGGTTATTCAGGTTTCTCGCAAAATACGTGTTGCACAATCTGATCAAGAGAAAACCACTTTCACCTGCCCTTTTGGTACCTTTGCCTATAGACGTATGCCTTTTGGCTTATGCAACGCACCTGCCACCTTCCAAAGATGTATGATGGCTATATTCTCTGACTTCTGTGAAAAGATTGTCGAGGTTTTCATGGATGACTTCTCCGTTTACGGGTCTTCCTTTGATGATTGCCTCAGCAACCTTGATCGAGTCTTACAGAGATGCAAAGAAACCAACCACGTCTTGAATTGGGAGAAGTGTCACTTTATGGTTAATGAAGGTATCGTCTTAGGACACAAAATTTCTGAGAGAGGCATTGAAGTTGATAAGGCTAAGGTTGATGCAATTGAGAAAATGCCTTGCCCCACAAATATCAGAGGTATACAAGTTTCTATAGAAGGTTCATTAAAGACTTCTCTGAGATTCTAGGCCTCTTACCAACCTCTTGCAGAAGGATGTTCCTTTTGTATTTGATGAGGATTGTGAGGAAGCTTTCGAAATACTTAAGAAGGCTTTGATAACCACACCTATTGTTCAATCACCTGACTGGAACTTGCCCTTTGAAATCATGTGTGACGCTAGTGATTATGCTGTTGGTGTTGTTCTAGGACAAAGAGTTGACAAGAAGTTGAATGTCATTCACTACGCTAGTAAAACTCTAGACAGTGCCCAAAGAAACTATGCCACTATGGAGAAGGAATTTTTAGCAGTCGTGTTTGCATGTGAAAAGTTCAAATCTTACATAGTTGACTCCAAAGTCACTATTCACTCTGATCATGCTACTATTAAGTACCTTATACAGAAGAAGGACGCTAAGCCTAGGCTGATCAGATGGGTTCTCCTGCTACAGGAATTTGAGTTGCACGTCGTTGACCGAAAGGGTGCTGACAACCCAGTAGCAGATAACTTGTCAAGGCTAGAGAATGTCCTTGATGACCCACTACCTATTGATGACAACTTTCCTGATGAGAAATTAAATGTCATCCGCACTTCACATAGTGCACCGTGGTATGCCGATTATGCAAACTATATCGTAGCCAAATACATACCACCTAGTTTCACCTATCAACAAAAGAAGAAATTCTTCTTCGATTTGAGACACTACTTTTGGGATGATCCTCACCTTTATAAGGAAGGATTAGATGGTATTAGACGTTGTGTGCCTGAACATGAACAGGGACAGATCTTGCAGAAGTGTCGTTCCGAAGCCTACGGAGGACACCATGCTGGAGATAGAACAGCCCATAAGGTATTGTAATCAGGTTTCTATTGGCCCACTCTCTTCAAGGATGCCCGTAAGTTTGTCTTGTCTTGTGATGAATGCAAAAGGATAGGGAACATCAGTAAGCGTCAGGAAATGCCTATGAACTATTCACTTGTCATTGAACCATTTGATGTCTGGGGCTTTGATTATATGGGACCCTTCTCGAGTTCCAATGGGTACACTCACATCTTAGTTGCTGTTGATTACGTTACTAAGTGGGTAGAAGCTATCCCCACTAAAAATGTTGATCACCACACCTCTATTAAGATGCTTAAAGAAGTCATATTCCCAATATTTGGAGTCCCTAGATACTTAATCACTAATGGCGGTTCACACTTCATTCATTGTGTTTTCCGCAAGATGCTAGCTAAGTATGATGTCAACCATAGAGTCGCATCTCCTTATCATCCTCAGTCTAGTGGTCAAGTGGAGTTTAGTAATAGGGAGATCAAGTTGATCCTACAAAAGACCGTCAATAGATCTCGAAAGAACTGGTCTAGCAAACTTGACGATGCACTATGGGCTTATAGGACTGCTTATAAGACTCCCATGGGCATGTCACCGTATAAAATGGTTTATAGTAAGGCCTGTCATTTACCTCTTGAGCTGGAACACAAAGCTTATTGGGCAATCAAAGAGCTCAACTTTGATTTCAAACTTGCCGGTGAGAAGCGTTTGTTTGATATCAGCTCGTTAGATGAATGGAGAGCCCACGCATATGAGAATGCCAGGTTGTTCAAGGAAAAGGTTAAGAGATGGCACGACAAACGAATACAGAAAGGAGAGTTCAATGTAGGTGATTATGTCTTGCTATACAATTCTCGTTTGAGATTCTTTACAGGCAAGCTTCTCTCTAAATGGGAAGGTCCCTACGTTGTCGAGGAAGTATATCGTTCCGGTGCCATGAAAATCAATAACACGGAAGGAAATTTTCCTAGAGTGGTAAATGGGCAAAGAATCAAGCATTACATCTCTGGTACTCCCATAAACGTTGAGACCAATATCATCAATGTCATAACACCAGAGGAGTACATAAGGGATGTTTATCAGAATGTTTCAGACCTTGAAAACGAAGATGTATCTGTTTCAGCAAGAAATTGGACTCCGATACTTTTCCAATAGGAAATTTCTTCCGTTTTGGAATTTTTGGAAAATTAGAAAAATAAAAAGCAGTCCGGAGAGCGAACGAGGCGGCCACAAGCCCTACCACCGCCCCCACCCCCCTGGTGGCAGTGGGAAAGCTTGTGGGCACCTCGTGTGCCTCCCGGACTCCGTTTTCTTGCGGAGGACTCCTTCTGCCCTAGAAAAAATCAATATATAGTCGCCCGAAGGTTTTGATCTCCATATCGCGCAGTTTTCCTCTGTTTTCGTTTTGAGCTTGTTGTGTGCCGTAGATTTATGTCAAGATGTCTTCTCAAGATTCTGAAGAAGAGATCTATGTGGCCGATGATCGTGCTAACTCTAGGATTAATGGGGACTTGGAACCATATGGCTGGATCATTGATGAGGAAGAGGACTATGAGCCCAAAGGGAAGGAGCAAACGAGTTCCGATGAAGAGGAGGCTCCTCTACCTCAACCTGCAAACACCCATGTGGAGTACAAGAAGTCAAGCCTCCCTGATCATAGGAAGAAGCCTAAGACCTTGTTTATCCCTTCTCGTTTCTTGCAGGAGAGTAAGCAGGAGCTTTGTCATAGAGTTTTGAAACTTGAGGAGGAAAATGACGATCTAAGGGAGCAGAACTTTTTGCTCAAGTTGAAATTAGACAAGCTCAAGACTGCTCCAACAACACCAGCATCACCACCAAAGGAAGACAACTAAGCATTGGTATGGGCAATCCCCTTGGCTTCTGCCAAGCTTGGGGGAGTTGCCCCCGTATCGTATCACCTTTATATCTTTTGCTTTTACCTTTGTTTTAGTTCTTTCCTTTTTAGTTTTTATTTCTTCTCTTAGAGGAATAAGTCTTTAGTTTTTAGTTTGAGTCTTTTGCTTTTGTCTCTCCCCCGATGTATTCGAGCTTACGAGCTATATAATAAAGAGTGTCTTAGTCAAGGGCTTTGCTTTGTGCCATGATCAAAATCTATGAAAAGAACGATAGCATGAAAGATCATGAGAGGATCTTATGGAAAGTGATAACTTCACTTATGACACGTATGATGATTGAAACTTGTTGAGAATAAATCAACATAGACATTAGTCATTGTTGCAATTAATAAGAAGTAATAAGGAAAGAGAGGTTCACATATAAATATATCATCTTAGACACTTTTCACAATTGTGAGCACTCACCAAACTATTACATGCCTAGGAGTAGATGTTGGACAAGGAAGACAACATAATGAATTGTGTTTGCTTGGTTCCAAACAATGTTATATGATTATAGATCCCTTAGCATGTGACTATTGCTTCCACCTCATATTAGCCAAAACTCCCGCACTAAGTAGAGATACTACTTGTGCATCCATAAACCTTCAAATCAGTTTTGCCATGAGAGTCCACCATACCTACCTATGGATTGAATAAGATCCTTCAAGGAAGTTGTCATCGGTGCAAGCAATAAAAATTGCTCTCTAATATGTTTGATCTATTAGTGTGTGGAAAATAAGCTTTGTATGAACCTGTGATGAGGAAGACATAAAAGTGACATACTGCATAATAAAGTTCTTTATCACATGAGGCAATATAAAGTGACGTTCCTCCGCACTAAGAGGACACGCATTCAAACCTCAAAAGCGCATGACAACCTCTGCTTCTCTCTGCGAAGGGCCTATCTTGTACCTTTACTTTTTGCCCTTGAAAGAGTCATAGTGATCATCACTAGTTCCTATTTTTGCCTTTGTCTTGGCTACTGTCACATGTTTGGAAAAGATCTATATTCTTATATCAACTTGGAGTTGAGTACTTATGCTTTATTGTTGTTGACTCTACCCTTGAGGTAAATTGTTGGGAGGCAAAACTATAAGCCCCTATCTTCCTTTGTGTCCAGCTGAAACTTCGACACCATGAGTACCACGTGAGTTGTATCAATTGTGGAAAACAAAATAGATGATTGAGTATGTGGGTTTGCCTTACAAGCTCTTATTTGACTCTTTCTGATGTTGTGATAAATTGCAATTTCTTCAATGACTATGGACTATTGTTGGTTACTTCTCGGTAAGGTTTTTGCTTCATGCTTTGCTTTGTGAAGGAATTGTTACTTTCCCATAAGAATCTTTATGATATATTGTTGTTCTATGTGTGATCATGATGCCCTCATGTCCGTATTATGTTTTATCGACACCTTCGTCCTTCAACATGTGGACATGTTTATGGAACTTGGTTTTCGCTTGAGGACAAGCGAGGTCTAAGCTTGGGGGAGTTGATACGTCCATTTTGCACCATGCTTTCATGTTGATATTTATTGCTTTTTGGGCTGTTATATTACTTGTGGTACCATATTTATGCCTTTTCTCTCTTATTTTGCAAGGTTTATTTGAAGAGGGAGAATTCAGGCATCTGTAATTCTGGACTAGAAAAGGAGCAAATCCTAGTCCACTATTCTGCACATCTCCAAATGCCCTGAAAATTTACATGGATTTTTTCTGGAATATATTAAAAATATTGGGCGAAAGAACTACCGGAGGGGGGCCACCACGGCCCCACAAGCCCCCACTCCGCCACCACCACCCCTGGTGGCGGTGGGTAAGCTTATGGGCTGCCTGAAGGCCCACTAGCCCCCCTCTTTTGCTATATGAAGCGTCCTGGTCTGGAAAAAATCAAGAGGGAGCTTTTTCGTGGTTTCGCCGCCGCCACGAGGCGGAACTTGAGCAGATCCAATCTAGAGCTCCGGCAAGACGATCCTGCAGGGGAAACTTCCCTCCAGAAGGGGAAAATCGTCGCCATCATCATCACCAACACTCCTCTCGTTGGAGGGGAGGCATCTTCATCAACATCTTCATCAGCACCATCTCCTCTCCAATCCCTAGTTCATCTCTTGTAACCAATCTTCGTCTCCAACTCTGATTGGTACTTGTAAGGTTGCTAGTAGTGTTGATTACTCTTTGTAGTTGATGCTAGTTGGATTACTTGGTGGAAGAGTTTATGTTCAGATCCTTGATGCTATTCATTACACCTCTGGTCATGATTATGATTATGTCTTGTGAGTAGTTACTTTTGTTCCTGAGGACATGGGATAAGTCATGTTAATAATAGTCATGTGAATTTGATATTCGTTCGGTATTTTGATATGTTGAATGTTGTTTTTCCTCTAGTGGTGTTATGTGAACATCGACTACATAACACTTCACCATATTTAGGCCTAGAGGAAGGAATTGGGAAGTACTAAGTAGATGATGGGTTGCTGGAGTGACAGAAGCTTAAACCCGAGTCTATGCGTTGCTTCATGAGGGGCTGATTTGGATCCACTAGTTTAATGCTATGGTTAGACTTTGTCTTAATTCTTCTTTTGTAGTTGCGGATGCTTGCGAGGGAGGTTAATCATAAGTGGGATGCTTGTCCAAGTAATGGCAGTACCCAAGCGCCGTTCCACCCACATATCAAATTATCAAAGTAACGAACGCGAATCATATGAACATGATGAAACTAGCATGACAGAAATTCCCGTGTGTCATCGGGGGCGTTTTTCCTCCTATAAGACTTTGTTGAGGCTTGTCCCTTGCTACAAAAGGGATTGGGTCACTTGTTTCACCGTTGCTACTACTTGTTACTTGTTACTCTTTGCTTGCTACGTTTCACCTCGCTACACAATCACTTGTTACCGCTACTTTCAGTGCTTGCAGTTATTACCTTGCTGAAATCCATTTACCAGAGCCTTCTGCTCCTCGTTGGGTTCGACACTCTTACTTATCAAAAGGACTACGATTGATCCCCTATACTTGTGGGTCATCAAGCACCAAATATGGCTTGGGGAGGCTCGTGTAATTTAATGGGATTTTATTAAGAGTATTTCCTTTGGAAATATCTAAAAAGGTTAAAACAGACAGGAATGGTTTTCAGGGTTTTATTCAAATAATTATAATATAAAATAGGGTTGAAAATCTTATATATGGAAAATATATGTCCTTCTGAGTTTCTATGATTTTACTCAGAATTTTCTAAGGCAGAGAAGCATTTTTCCTTGTGGGAATATCATTCCTGGCCTTAGAAATAGACATGTATTTAAAATAGAAAAATAATGTTTTAAATCATTAATTCATGTTTTTGGTAAATAATAGTAGTATTTGAGTTCAGATCACCAACTTTGGTTGGGAGTGCTACTAGGCATCATGAGCTAGTACTATAACCCAAGCAAGGTAGAGGTGATCTGGTGTCAAAGAAAAGAGTTTTGGAAATTCATTTAAAAATAAATAAATTCATCATGGGTTTTGGATCAACAAGCAAACAAGCATACATTCATACAAGGCATTCATAGAATTCACAACATCATTAGAAAAAGTTTTAACAAGCTCTGGTTTTTACAACTTAAAACATTGGTGGTGAAAAACAGGGTGTGACATTCGATGACGCTAGGGTTATAGGGAAATAGTATACGTGGTTACCTAAGGTTGTTTGGAATCCCGGATGAGATCCCGAACGTCTCGAGGAGTTCCGGAATGGTCCAGAGGTAAATATTGATATATATGAAGTGAGGATTTGGTCACCGGAAATGTTTCGGGCGACACCAGTAATGTACCGGGACCACCGGAAGGGTTCCGAGGGTCCACCAGCAAGGGCCACCAGCCCCAAGTTGCTACATGGGCTAAGAGAGGGTGCGAACCAGCCCATATATGGGCTGGTGCATGTCCATAACCAGCCCAAGGCGCACAAGGGGTGGAGAGAGGGGAAACCCTAGTAGTAGGAGGCCACCTTGGGCCTCAAAGGCCCACCCTAGGGCCCTCCACCCTTCGTCGCCATCCTCCTTGGCCTCTAAGGCTGCCGCACCCTTTAGGGTGGGAAACCCTAAAGGGTGGGCACCTCCTCCCTCTCCTCCTATATATATTGAGGGTTTTGGGCAGATTTGAGACAACAATTGATTCTCTCTCGGCGCAGCCCTACTCCTCCTCCTCCTCGTCCTCCATAGTACTTAGCGAAGCCCTGCCGGAGTTCCACGCAGCTCCATCGTCACGATAACGTCATGCTGCCGGAGCTCTCCCTCAACCTCTCCACCCTCCTTGCTGGATCAAGCCGTTGGAGACGTCACCGGGCTGCACGTGTGTTGAACACGGAGGCATCGTCATTCGGTGCATAGATCGGAATCCACAGCGATCTGAATCGCTGCGAGTACGACTCCATCAACCGCATTCTAGCAACACTTCCGCTTAACGATCTTCAAAGGTATGAATATGCTCTACTCCTTTGCTCGTTTCTGGTTTCTCCAGAGATAGATCCTTGCATGACGTAGGATTTTTTTTGAAAATACTATGTTCCCCAACAGTGGTATCCGAGCCAAGGTTCTATGCGTAGATTCTATGCACAAGTAGAACACAAAAGTTTTTGGCGCGGTCAATTTCTTGACATTACTAGTCTTATATTGATTCGGCGGCATCATGGGATAAAGCGGCCCAGACCGACTCTACACGTACTCTTACGTGAGACTGGTTCCACCGACCGACATGTACTTGTTGCATAAGGTGGCTAGCGGGTGTCTGTCTCTCCCACTTTAGTCGTATAGGATTCGATGAAGAGGGTCCTTATGAAGGGTAAATAGCATTGGCATATCAATGTTGTGGCTGTCATGTAGGTAAGAAACATTCTTGCTAGAAACCCTAACCAGCCACATAAAACTTGCAACAACAATTAGAGGACGTCTAACTTGTTTTTGCAGGGTATGCTATGTGATGTGATATGGCCAAAAAGCATGTGATGTTACATATGTGATGTATGAGATTGATCTTGTTCTTATAATAGGATTCACGACTTGCATGTCGATGAAGTATGACAACCGGTAGGAGCCATAGGAGTTATCTTAATTTATTGCATGAGATGCAATGCCATGTTGATTGCTTTACTTTATCGCTAACTGTTAGCTATAGTAGTAGAAGTAATAGTTGGCGTGACGACTTCATGGAGACACAATTATGGATATCATGATGATGGAGATCATGGTGTCATGCCGGTGACGATGATGATCATGGTGCCCCAAAGATGGAGATCAAAGGAGCAAGATGATATTGGCCATATCATGTCACTATATGATTGCATGTGATGTTTATCATGTTTTACATCTTATTGCTTAGAATGATGGTAGCAAAGATAAGATGATCCCTCATTAAAATTTCGAGATATGTATTTCCCTAAGTGCACACCATTGCGAAGGATCATTGTCTCGAAGCACCACGTGATGATCGGGTGTGATAGATTCTAACGTTCGCATACAACGGGTGTAAGCCAGTTTACACAAGCAAAACACTTAGGTTGACTTGACGAGCCTAGCATGTACAGACATGGCCTTGAATACGGGAGACCGAAATGTCAAACCTGAGTCGTATGGTTGATACGATCAGCATGGAGATGCTCACCATTGATGACTAGTCCGTCTCACGTGATGATCGGACACGGGCTAGTCGACGTGGATCATGTAACACTTGGATGACTAGAGGGATGTCGATCTAAGTGGGAGTTCATTAGTATAAAATTGTATTTACAAATATTATAGATCCAATGGCCAACGCAAATGTCCCATTCAACTTCAACGTGTTCCTAGAGAAAACCAAGCTGAAAGACGATGGGAGCAACTATGCGGACTGGGCTCATAACTTAAAGCTCATCCTCATGGATTCCAAGAAGGCATATGTCCTTAATGCACCACTAGGTGATCCTCCCGTAACCACAACGACCCAGGAAGTTAGGAACGCCTCGCAGTCGCGGAGTGATGACTACTCTCCGGTTCAGTGCAGCATGATTTACAGTTTAGAACCGGGGCTCCAAAGGCGTTTTGAGCAACACGGAGCATATGAGATGTTCGAGGAGCTGAAACTTATTTTTCAAGCTCATGCCGGGTCAAGAGATATGAAGTCTCCGACAAGTTCTTTAGTTGTAAGATGGAGGAGAATAGTTCTATCAGTGGGCACATACTCAGAATGTCTGGGTTGCACAACCGCTTGACTTAGCTGGGAGTTGAACTTCCGGATGATGCGGTCATTGACAGAATCCTCCAGTCGCTTCCACCTAGATATAAAGGCTTTGTGATGAATTACAACAAGCAAGGGATGGAAAAGACTATTCCCGAGTTGTATTCAATGCTGAAATCTGCGGAGGTAGAAATCAAGAAAGAGCATCAAGTGTTGATAGTCAATAAGACCACCAGTTTCAAGAAAGGCAAGGGTAAGAAAAGCTTCAAGAAAGACGGCAAAGCAATTGCCGCGCCCGGTAAGCAAGTTGCTAAGAAGAAGTCAAAGAAATGACCCAAGCCTGAGACTGAGTGCTATTACTGCAAGGGAATCGGTCATTGGAAGCGGAATTTCCCTAAGTACTTAGCGGACAAGAAGGTCGGCAACGTCAAAGGTATATGTCATATACTTGTTATTGATGTGTACCTTACCAACGCTCGTAGTAGATCATGGGTATTTGATACCGGTGTTTTTGCTCACATTTGCAACTCTAAGCAGGAACTGCGGAACAAGCGTAGGTTGGATGAGGATGAGGTGACGACGCGCGTCGGGAATGGTTCCAAGGTCGATGTGATCGCCGTCGTCATGCTACCTCTACATGCACCTTTGAGATTAGTTATAAACCTTAAAAATTGTTATTTAGTACCAGCTTTAAGCATTAACATTGTATTGGGATCTCGCTTGATGCAAGATGGCTATTCATTTAAATATGAGAATAATGGTTGTTCTATTTATATGAGTGGTATGTTTTATGGTCATGCCCCGCTGGTAAATGGTTTATTCCTCATGAATCTCAATCGTGATGATACACATATTCATAGTGTGAGTACCAAAAGATGTAAGGTTGATAATGATAGTCCCACATACTTGTGGCACTGCCGCCTTGGTCATATCGGTGTAAAGCGCATGAAGAAACTCCATACTGATGGACTTTTGGAGCCTCTTGATTTTGAATCATTTGACACATGCGAGCCATGCCTCATGGGTAACATGACCAAGACACCATTCTCAGGAACAATGGAGTAACCAACCAACTTATTGGAAATAATACATACCGATGTATGTGGTCCAATGAGCATTGAAGCTCGCGGACGCTATCGTTATATTCTCACCATCACTCATGATTTGAGTAGATATGGGTATGTCTACTTAATGAAGCACAAGTCTGAAACCTTTGAAAAGTTCAAGGAATTTCACAGTGAGGTGGAGAATTAACGTGACAAGAAAATAAAGTTTATACGATCTGATCGTGGAGGAGAAAATTTGAGTAACGAGTTTGGCACGCACCTAAGGAAATGTGGAATTGTTTCATAACTCATGACGCCTAGCACATCGCAGCGTAGCGGTGTGTCTAAACGTCGTAATCGCACTTTATTGGATATGGTGCAATCTATGATGTCTCTTACCGATTTACCGCTATCATTTTGGGGATATGAATTGGAAACCGCCGCATTCACTTTAAATAGGGCACCATCCAAATCCGTTGAGACGACACCGTATGAATTATGGTTTGGCAAGAAACCTAAGCTGTCATTTTTGAAAGTTTGGGGTTGTGATGCTTATGTGAAGAAACTTCAACTAGAGAAGCTCGAACCCAAAGCGGAAAAATGCATCTTCATAGGATACCCTAAGGAAACTATTGGGTACACCTTCTATCTTAGATCCGAAGGCAAAATCTTTGTAGCCAAAAACGGATCCTTTCTAGAGAAAGAGTTTCTCTCGAAAGAAGTAAGTGGGAGGAAAATAGAACTTGATTAGGTAATTGTACCTCCTCTCTAACGGGAGAGTAGGTAGCACAAGAAAATGTTTCTGACGCGCATGCACCGGCTAGAGATGAAGTTAATGATGATGATCATGAAACTTCGGATCAAGTTGCTATTTAACCTCGAAGGTCGACAAGGGTACGTTCCGCACCAGAGTGGTATGGCAACCCTGTTATGGAAATCATGTTGTTGGGCAACAGTGAACCTTCGAACTATGAAGAAGCGATGGCGGGCCCGGATTCCAACAAATGGCTTGAGGCCATGAAATCCGAAATAGAATCCATGTATAACAACAAAGTGTGGACTTTGGTGGACTTGCCCGATGATCGGCGAGCCAAAGAAAATAAATGGATTTTTGAGAAGAAGACCGGCGCGGATGGTAATGTGACCATTGATACGTCCATTTTGCATCATGTTTTCATGTTGATATTTATCGCTTCTTGGGCTGTTATTTCACTTCATGGTACAATTATTATGCCTTTTCTCTCTTATTTTGCAAGGTTTACATGAAGAGGGAGAATGCCGGCAACTGGAATTCTGGCCTGAAAGTGGAGCAAAGTTGAGACACCTATTCTGTGCAACTCCAAACGCCGTAAAAATCAACGACGATTTTTTTCCAAATTTATCAAAAATACTAGGCCGAAGAAGTGCCAGAGGGGGGCGTGCAGGTGGCCACAAGCCTGCACGGCGCGACCACCCCCCCCCCAGGGCGCGCCATGAGGGCTTGTGGGCAGCCTGCAGGCCCACTTGCCCCCTCTTTTGCTATATGAAGGGTTTCGTCCAGGAAAAAATCAAGGGTGAGCTTTTTTGTGGATTCGCCGCCACCACGAGGCGGAACTTGAGCAGAACCAATCTAGAGCTCCGACAGGACGATCCTGCCGGGGAAACTTCCCTCCCAGAGGGGGAAATCATCGCCATCGTCATCACCAACACTCCTCTCATCGGAGGGGACTCGTCACCATCAACATCTTCATCAGCACCATCTCATCTCCAAACCCTAGTTCATCACTTGTAACCAATCTCTGTCTCGCGACTCCGATTGGTACTTGTAAGGTTGCTAGTAGTGTTGATTACTCTTTGTAGTTGATGCTAGCTGGATTACTTGGTGGAAGAGTTTATGTTCAGATCCTTGATGCTACTCATTACCTCTCTGGTCATGAATATGATTATGCTTTGTGAGTAGTTACTTTTGTTCCTGAGGACATGGGATAAGTCATGCTAATAGTAGTCATGTGAATTTAGTATTCGTTCGGTAATTTGACATGATGTATGTTGTTTTTCCTCTAGTGGTGTTATGTGAACGTCGACTACATAACACTTGACCATTATTTGGGCCTAGAGGAAGGCATTGGGAAGTAGTAAGTAGATGATGGGTTGCTAGAGTGAAGAAGCTTAAACCCTAGTTTATGCGTTGCTTCGTAACAGGCTGATTTGGATCCACTAGTTTAATGATATGGTTAGACTTTGTCTTAATTCTTCTTTCGTAGTTGCGTATGCTTGCGAGAGGGGTTAATCATAAGTGGGATACTTGTCCAAGTAAGGGCAGTACCCAAGCACCGGTCCACCCACATATCAAACTATCAAAGTAAAAAACGTGAATCATATGAACATGATGAAAACTAGCATGACAGAACTTCCTGTGTGTCCTTGGGAGTGTTTTTCCTCCTATAAGACTTTGTCCAGGCTTGTCCCTTGCTACAAAAGGGATTGGGCCACTTTGCTACACCGTTGCTACTTTTGTTACTTGTTGCTCGCTACGAATCATCTCACCACACAATCACTTGTTACCGACAATTTCAGTGCTTGCAGATATTTCCTTGCTGAAAACCACTTGTCAGATCCTTCTGCTCCTCGTTGGGTTCGACACTCTTACTTATAGAAAGGACTACGATTGATCCCCTATACTTGTGGGTCATCAGCCATCTATAAGGCTCTACTTGTCATTAAGGGTTTTCGACAAGTTCAAGGGATTGACTACGATGAGACCTTCTCACCCATAGCGATGCTGGAGTCGGTCTGAATCATGTTAGTAATTGCCGCATTTTATGATTATGAAATATGGCAAATGGACGTCAAAACAGCATTCCTGAATGGATTTCTTAAGGAAGAATTGTATATGATACAGCCGGAAGGTTTTGTCGATCCTACCAATGCTAACAAGGCATGCAAGCTCGAGCGCTCCATCTATGGGCTGGAGCAAGCCTCTCGGAGTTGGAACATTCGCTTTGATGAGGTGATCAAAGCGTTTGGGTTTATACAAACTCATGGAGAAGCCTGTATTTACAAGAAAGTGAGTGGGAGCTCTATACCATTTCTCATATTATATGTGGATGACATATTGTTGATGGGAAATGATATAGAACTATTGGAAAGCATCAAGGCCTATTTGAATAAGAGTTTTTCAATGAAGGCCCTTGGAGAAGCTGCTTACATATTAGGCTTCAAGATCTATAGAGATAGATCGAGACGCCTCATAGGTCTTTCACAAAGCACATACCTTGACAAGATATTGAAAAAGTTCAATATGGATAAGGCTAGGAATGGGTTCTTGTGTGTATTACAAGGTGTGAGGTTGAGAACGACTCAACGACCGACCACGGCAGAAGATATAGAGAATATGAGTATTGTTCCCTATGCTTTAGCCATAGGCTCTATTATGTATGCCATGATGTGTACCAGACCTGATGTGAACCTTGCCATAAGTTTGGTAGGGAGGTACCAGAGTGATTCAGGAGTGGATCACTGGACAGCGGTCAAGAACATCCTTAAGTACCTGAAGAGGACTAAAGATATGTTTCTCGTTTATGGAGGTGTCGAAGAGCTCGTCGTAAAGGGTTACGTTGATGCTAGATTTGACACAGATCCGGATGACTCCAAGTCACAAACTGGATACATTTATATTTTGAATAATGGGGCAGTTAGCTGGTGCAGTTGCAAGCAAAGCATCGTGGCGGGATCTACATGTGAAGCAGAGTACATAGCTGCTTCGGAAGCAGCACATGAAGGAGTCTGGATGAAGGAGTTCATCACCGACCTAGGAGTGATTCCAAGTGCGTCGGGCCCGCCCGGCGACTCTGTTCTATGACAAAACTGGAGCTATTGCCATTGCAAAGGAGCCCAGGTTTCACAAGAAGACCAAGCACGTCAAGCGCCGCTTCAACTCCATTCATGGATACGTCCAGGATGGAGATATAGATATTTGTAAAGTACACACGGATCTGAATGTTGCAGAATCGTTGACTAAACCTCTTCCACAAGCGAAACATGATCAGCACCAGAACTCTATGGGTGTTCGATTCATCACAATGTAACTAGATTATTGACTCTAGTGCAAGTGGGAGACTGTTGGAAATATGCCCTAGAGGCAATAATAAAGTGGTTATCATTATATTTCCTACTTCATGTTAATTGTCTATTAATCATGCTATAATTGTATTAACTGGAAACCATAATACATGTGTGAATATATAGATCACAATGTGTCCTTAGTGAGCCTGTAGTTGGCTAGCTCGTTAATCAATAGATGATCATGGTTTCCTGATCATGGACATTGGATGTCACTGATAATAGGATCACATCATTGGGGAATGATGTGATGGACAAGACCCAATACTAAGCATAACACTAGATCGTGTTGTTCGTGTGCTAAATCTTTTCTAATGTCAAGTATCATTTCCTTAGACCATGAGATTGTGCAACTCCCGAATACTGTAGGAGTGCTTTGGGTGTATCAAACGTCACAACGTAACTGGGTGATTATAAAAGTGCACTACAGGTATCTCCGAAAGTGTTTGTTGGGTGGTACGAATCGAGAGTGGGATTTGTCACTCCGTGTGATGGAGAGGTATCTCTGGGCCCACTCGGTAATCCATCATCATATTTAGCTCAGTGCGACTAAGGAGTTAACCACGGTATGATGTGTTACGGAACGAGTAAAGAGACTTGCCAGTAACGAGATTGAACAAGGTATAGGGATACCAACGATCGAATCTCGGGCAAGTAGCATACCGGTGGACAAAGGGAATTGCATACGGGATTGATAGAATCCCCGACATCATGGTTCATCTAATGAGGTCATCGTGGAACATGCGGTAACCAACATGGATATCCAGACCCCGTTGTTGGTTATTGACCACAGAGGTGTCTCGGTCATGTCTGCATGTGTCCCGAACCCGGAGGGTCTACACACTTAAGGTTCGATGATGCTAGGGTTATAGGGAAATAGTGTACGTGGTTACTAAAGGTTGTTCGGGGTCCCGGATGAGATCCTAGACGTCATGAGGAGATCCAGAATGGTCCAAAGGTAAAGATTGATATATAGGAAGTGAGGATTTGGTCACCGGAAATGTTTCGGGCGACACCGGCAATGTATCGGGACCACCGAAAGGGTTCCGAGGGTCCACCAGCAAGGGCCACCAGCCCCAAGTTGCTACATGGGCTACGAGTGGGTGGGAACCAGACCATATATGGGCTGGTGCGCCTCCACAACCACACCAAGGCGCACAAGGGGTGGAGAGGGGAAACCATAGGCGTGGGAGGCCACCTTGGGCCTCAAAGGCCCGCCCTAGGGCCCTCCACCCTTGGCCGCCGCCCTCCTTGGCCTCTAATGCTGTCGCACCCTTTAGGGTGGGAAACCCTAAAGGGTGGGCACCTCCTCCCTCTCCTCCTATATATATTGAGGGTTTTGGGTATATTTGAGACAACAACTGCCTCTCTCTCGGCGCAGCCCTACTCCTCCTCCTCGTCGTCCTCCGTAGTGCTTAGCGAAGCCGTGTCGGAGTTCCACATAGCTCCTTCGTCACCACGCCGTCGTGCTGCCAGAGCTCTCCCTCAACCTCTCCTCCCTCCTTGCTGGATCAAGGCGTTGGAGACGTCACCGGGCTCCACGTGTGTTGAACACGGAGGCACCATCGTTCAGTGCATAGATCGGAATCCACCGTGATCTGAATCGCTGCGAGTACGACTCCATCAATAGCGTTTTAGCAACGCTTTCGCTTAGAGATCTTCAAAGGTATGAAGATGCTCTACTCCTTTGCTTGTTGCTGATTTCTCCATAGATATATCCTTGCATGACGTGGGAATTTTTTTGAAATTACTACGTTGCCCAACACGTACATATCCCAATACTACTCTAGCGTCACCGAACGTTAAGTCAATAACCAATAGCGGGACATGCATAACCATATTGGTTCCTACATATTCTATGAAGATCTTTATCGGTCGATCCACGATGTCAAGGATTCAATCTATCTCGTATGAAGCTCCCTTTGTCCATCTGTATGTTACTTGCCCGAGATTCAATCGTCGGTATCTCCTTACCTAGTTCAATCTCGTTACCAGCAAGTCTCTTTATTCGTTCTATAATACAAGATCTCGTGACTAACACCTTAGTCAAATTTCTTGCAAGCTTCTTGTGATGTTGTATTATCGAGTGGGCCCACAGATGCCTCTCCATCATACGGATTGACAAATCCAAGTCCCGATTCACGCCAACCCAACAAACACCCTTGAAGCTACCTATAGAGCACCTTTATAGTCACCTAGTTACGTTGTGACGTTTGATACACACAAGGCATTCCTCCGGTGTTTGGGAGTTGCATGATCTCATGGTCATAGGAACAGATACTTGACATGCAGAAAATAGTAGCAATAAACTGACATGATCATATGCTATGTTTATAGTTTGGGTCTTGTCCATCACGTTATTCTCCCAATGATGTGACCCCGTTTTCAAATGACAACTCTTGTCTATGGCCAGGAAACCTTGACCATCTTTGATCAACGAGCTAGTCCATTAGAGGCTCACTAGGGACATGGTGTTGTCTATGTACCCACACATGTATTTTAATTTCCAATCAATACAATTATAGCATGGGTAATAAATGATTATCATGAACGATGAAATATGATAATAACTAATTTATTATTGCCTCTAGGGCATATTACCAACAAGTTGTTTGTTGAGGTGAACCCTCTGTGCATGTAGTCTTGTTGGTATAGTGCAATCAAACAAGTGCCGAAAAGGCCAAACACAACATCAAGATGAGGTAGGTGATATAGTCGTGTACTTGTTTCCTAGGGAAAAAGTGTGACTTATATCAAAGCACAAACAAGCAAAAATAGGCAACAGACAACATGGTTCCATTTGAACCATCTCACAGACTAGACTTCGCGTAGGGGATACACGACTCATCCTACCCTAGGGGTTCTCAGACTCAATAGCAGTGCTTGCTTCGTGTCTTGGACAGGAGTCCGCTAAGTCTTCTGGGTCTTCTTTAGGTGTTGTTGTGTCTCCTGTTGTTCATCGGAACAATCTGGTTTATTCCTGGAGAATCTTTGACAACCTCCCTCTGGTGAGCTGACGGAGAAGGTGGTTCCTCATGGTTGTTGTTGATAGGATCTTCTGTTGTCCTCGTAATCTTGTCAATGTCTTCTTGTCTTCCATGGCATTGGGGGTTTAAAGTAGACAATCATTTACGCAATGACATCAACAAGGCATGATAGAGTTCCTACGGGTCGGTTATGTTGATTACAATATCGACACCAAGAGTGGGGAGGTGAAGAGAACCGTTTTCCTGCTCACTATGGTGAGGCGGACTGTCA
This sequence comes from Hordeum vulgare subsp. vulgare, assembly GCF_904849725.1. Lineage (NCBI taxonomy): Eukaryota > Viridiplantae > Streptophyta > Magnoliopsida > Poales > Poaceae > Hordeum > Hordeum vulgare. The sequence continues at coordinate 139,193,372 of NC_058518.1, read as the reverse complement.
GTGCACTATAGACTCGGGTCCCTAGTGCCCCAAAATTGTGCACGGGCGCAAAGAGCCCCTGACGGGAAGGTGTGGCGGGATCCAGACAAAATGCACCCCCAAGATTACCTAGGCCCCGGCAAGCCTGCCTTGCCGGGAAGATATCCAAGGCCATGCCCGTTAGTGGTTGTGATGAACTCGCCAGGCACGAGGCCTCGGCAAACCTCCTTTGCCGGGACGACAATCGAAGCCCCTGGCAAGCTTCCTTGCCAGGATGAAGACCCAAGGCCCCGGCAAGCACCCTTGTCGGGATGACGAGGCTAGGCACTGGAGGGCAACCGCCCTTGCCATAGTGCCACCGCCCCCCGAGTTCCAGTGCATTTTGCATGCGCCGCCGAGGTGTCCACAGGTCGAAACACCTGGACACATGTCTTCACCAGCACTTAGCTGACAAGGACAGGACGTGCATTTAATGCACCTCATAGCGGTAGATGGATAAGCAACTCTCTAGGTTCACGGTAACATTTCGTGAACCTACCACCGAGCATTGTAGGTGACCCCTTTGCCTATAAAAGGAGGCCCTTAGCTCATTCACAAGGGGTTAGACTCTTTGGAGATTGGCCAAGAAGACGGTTATCATCACTGTAACGAACAACAAAAACGCTTAATACGATCAGACGAGCAGGACGTAGGGTTTTACGCATAAGCGGCCCAAACCTGGGTAAAAAGGCTTGTCGGGTGTTGATCGTTAGATCTGCTCTTGACGTTGTCTTTCCCCGCCCTACGATCACAAGGGTATCACGTTAATCCCCATAGGTGTCGACCTAGCATCGCCGACATCTTTGGCGCGCCACGTAGGGGGCATGGGAGATACGCGTGAATCGGAGCAAACTCAGTACCGGCTCCATCAAAGTTTTGGCGCTATGCCGCGTTCCCCTGAAAACGGGGTACCGCGGCGGGCGCCCTATTCTACTACATCTTCCCAAGGCTTGCGCGAGCGCGTTGCTACACGCACGCGAGGGGCAGGGAGGCGGAGGCTCCAAGACCAGCGTTGACAAGCTGATGCATCGCTCGGGGGCCAACGCGCAGCTGTCGAGGGCGTGCGTGGGTGCTTCACAGAGGCCCCGCGCATACTCCCGCGGACGCACCTCCGCGGAGCGATGCATAGTCGTTGATGATGTGCCACACGGTCCTGAAGCCTTGGCGCGTGCTCTAGTGCGAGTGTTGCGCCCCTGAGCGCGTCGCATCAACGCCCAAAGACGCGCTTGGGGACTCCGCAAGCACAACCTAGTAAGAGAAAAGCGAAGGGGTTACACCTCGGTCGGCTCTTCCTCCAAACTACGGTCGAGGACCGTCGGCAAGAAGACTTTGCTGGAGGAAAAAGCCGCCGGGAGTGGTGATTCCCTGCTTGCCAAGGGCTCCGACGCCCCGGAAAAAGATTCAAGCGCCTCGCAACCACGGCGAGGACAGATAAGTTTTTAAGTTTAAGATTCGGATCTGGAGTAGATAGATCCCCTGCTTTTTCCCTTTGAAAACTTCCAGTATTTGTGTGTGGAGTTTGCGTGTACTGGGAACTTCCCAAAGTTCGGTGCACCTTGTCTCTGTTTCGAACTTGTTCAAACGACCTGAATGGCAACAAAGCACCTTCAAACAGTTGCGAACCTGATCAACAGACCAAGGGCTACGTAGCACCCGATTTCGTCTCAAGCTGCGCTTGACGATTTCCATGGTTGGGCCGAACGCGGCAAGGAGCCTTGCCGGTAGTTGCGGGCAAGCTCCCACATTATGCAAAAATGAATAATACAAAGATCGGAATCGAAAAAGGAAAAAAGTAGTCTTTTCATTCATTTGTTTGGGGTATTTCTCAAATATGTCACATGGATGATATGTTCTACTCTAACCTAGAAGTTTTGTCCTTGGCCAGGAGCTACGCTCGCCGGACCAGGGTTCAAGAAGACATGGAGCGGCCCTCTGCACGATCCAGGCTGGTTCCTCTGGGACCAGCATTGCGCGGAGGAGAACGGAGCCCGAAGAGATGGAGGAGCAGAAGCCTGGGCGCTAACGCGAAGATGAGGCAGCTCCGGTCGGTCCAGCGCGGAAGGGAGGGAGCGGCAGACTAATGGTAGTGGTACGGCCGGTGGTCAGCTCGAGGACAGCCCCCCTTATACAGACAGTGTCTACAGGGGGCCTGACCCGCTTCCACGGTCGTCATCATCTGTCCCTTCGTCGCTACTCCCACACGAGGAAGGGCTTTGTGTCTCACTCGAGCTCTCTTCGCAGCAGCCGAGACGCGCACCCGAGCTCCCATATAGCTTAGCGGAGAGCGTGTTCTCCGCCACCTTCTTGAAGCGTAGAACATGACTGTCCCAGAGGTTGTGGGCGCACGCGAAGCTTTTCCACCCGCGGTCGAGGAACAGGGTCCGAGGCCTAGTGCGCTCCGCAGCCACCGGCACGGCACCATTGCCATAGTCGTGCATGCGGAGCCACAGGGTCGGGCCGGGCTCTCCTTCCGTTGCCTCGGCGAAGACACTAGGAAGCCGGAGGTGGGACCGGATGGGTCCCCGCAGTCGGACAAGGAACTCCATCGGGTTCCTTCCAACATGGGCCACCATAGGAGCAAGCCCCGGGGAAGGCGGAGGCATTAGAGTAGCGCTCTGCCTCCCCCGGCCTCGACCTCCGCTGCGACCTCGGCCCCTCGCCCTTCCTCCACCACGGGCATTCGGGTCGTCTTCCGCCGCGGCACCCCCAGAAGTTGTGGCATGATCCGAACGGGATCCCCTCGCCGCCCTCACGACCGACGGTGGCCAACCCCGCCCCCTAACCATAGTTAGGGGCAAGTGCCACCATCAGACAGAAGACGATTCTGAAGGCCAAGATCGAGGAGTTGGTGGATTCAGAAGGAGTTGGGTGAGAAAAACCCCTCGCAAACCCTCCCAAATTATAGGATGGGGTGCGGAGAGTAGCCTCCCTTACTCCAGAAGCCACCACCCTCCTCTCCCAATCGCTCGAGCTCACGGGCAAACAGAGAACCGCCCTGATGCGCCAATACATGCACGGGCGGGCCCAGCCACTACTGCGCCTTTTAAGGCCTCGTCTGCCACCTGTCCATCCATGATTGTGCATGCCACACGCGTGGCAGAGGCGTTTCAGGAGACGGAGAGGCCACTCCGCGCACGACCTCCCACTTTGTGCATCCGATGCGCGGCGTGGGGAAACACAACCGCCAGTAGATCCAGCCACAAAGGACCATGCACCTCTTTGGGCCTGGCCCAACAACACTCCGCACGCGTGTGTGGCCCAGGCCCGGGGGTTCATGTCGGTGCACTAAAGACTCGGGTCCCTAGTGCCCCAGACTTGTGCACGGGCGCAAAGAGCCCCTTACGTCAAGGTGTGGTAGGATCCAGACAAAATGCACCCCCAAGATTACCAAGGCCCCGGCAAGCCTGCCTTGCCGGGAAGATATCCAAGGCCACACCCATTAGTGGGCGAGATGAACTCGCCAGGCACGAGGCCTCGGCAAACCTCCTTTGTCGGGACGACAACCGAAGCCCCCGACAAGCTTCCTTGCCGGGACGAAGACCCAAGGCCTCGGCAAGCACCCTTGCCGGGATGACGTGGCAAGGCACTCGAGGGCGACCGCCCTTGCCACAGCGCCATCGCCCCCCGAGTTCCAACGCATTCCGCATGCGCTGGCGAGGTTTCCAGGTGTCGAAACACCTGGACACATGTCTTCACGAGCACTTAGCTGACAAGGACAAGACGTGCATTTAATGCACCTGACAGCGGTAGATGGATAAGCACCGCTCTAGGTTCACGGTAACATTTCATGAACCTACCACCGAGCACTGTAGGTGACCCCTTTGCCTATAAAAGGAGGCCCTTAGCTCATTCACAAGGGGTTAGACTCTTTGGAGATTGGCCAAGAAGATGGTTATCATCACTGTAACGAACAACAAAAACGCTTAATACGATCAAACGAGCAGGAGGTAGGGTTTTATGCGTAAGCGGCCCGAACTTGGGTAAAAAGGCTTCCCAGGTGTTGATCGTTAGATCTGCTCTTGACGTTGTCTTTCCCCGCCCTACGATCACAAAGGTATCACGTTGATCCCCATAGGTGTCGACCTAGCATCGCCGACACGGACCAAATGGTGAGGTTCTCGTCCATTGGTGGTTGTCCACACAACAACGGTAAGGACAGAGTCGCTCTACTTGCGATGCATATCATGACCTTGCATATCTCGTGTCCAGATCGTTGTATGCCAAGGTTGCATAACTCTGGGACAGTGTCGAGGGTGCGACCATCTTCTGAATCTCATCATTCCTCGAGAAGGTAGCTTATGTTGGTCTTGTCTTGTCATAGCGTTGCCAACCTTGTATTCCAAATATGTGAGTGATTGTTTAGCAAGGTCGCTCCCTTTCAAGTTACCCACGAGGATTTCAAGGAATCCAGTAGTCACAGGCATCAGTGTGCTAGCGACCATTTGAAACTCTTAATATATTAGATGAGGAGTGTCAAGAGAATAAGGGTGGAAGTGCTAAGGCAAAAATCTTCGCTTACTTTGAAAATTTAGAAGAGGTGAGAGATATAGAGGTTTTGTAAGTGATTTTGAAGGATCTAGAAAATAGTTTTGTCCTAAATAACGTCCATGCTAGAATGGCTCTGGTAGCAGCTCTGTGGGGACCCCGACTCATAAGTCATGATCACCGAATGAATGTGCACAGTGATCTCAGAGATCAATGCTCACTGAACACATGGTAATTGAATAAAGAGTCTTACATCCATTATGTACCGTTTTCCTTGAATATGGCCTTTATGGCCAAGTCTTCATATATTTGCAACGAAAAATCTTCATCAATAGCGTGAACTCATGCCATATGCCTTAACGCTATATGCATTATGATTGGGAAGCGTCCTAGATCGCACATTCATCACCAAGGTAATCTTCATCATATATTGTTCTCTCATGCCTGGCCAATAAAATAACCAAGGGCAAGCCAATGAGTAATTTGAATGTACTCGCAAGCAACCTATGTTTGGAACAAGGCAATAACAATGCATGATATAACACTAATAGGTAAGTTGCAGAAAGCTAGTTTTGACTATAATGTCATGATCAATCAACTTGTAAAAGCATGCATCACAAGGTTGCACATATCCATACGACCAAGTTATAGATATCATCATAAGCATGGGTTGAACATCTCATGTTCATCTATCATGTCAAATCACCCGAATTAACTCAAGCATCATCTTTCTCACACTATCATCTTTCTCACTCACACGCATCAAGTCTGTGAAAACATATGGACATAGTCTAAGAAGGACCACCCAACTGTCCTTGACCACGGACACGGCTATTCGAATAGTTTTACACTCTGCAGAGGTTTACGCGTTGTACCCACAAGACTCGGGGAACTTCGTGTCATCCACGGCTCGCGATATATTACATACCCAAGGTAAGCGCCCAAACAATGTCTTTCCCCTAGCGACACTAAACAAAGAGTCCACTCTTTGCTGCCATCCCTCATGATGTACATCATACGAGCCTCGCTCTAGACCGTACCATCCACGAGGGCACGCAACGGTGTGCCTGGTGTGTGTGAAAACAACCCATGGTCACCCTACTTGGCATGATTCCGTATCGAGAGTGACCACGCCACTCCCGCCACTAGTAATGCAGGCTCCCTGCTAGCATATACCAAAGTAAAAAAACAAACCCCATACCATAAAGGGGGTATCGTGGTAGCACATGTAAGTTTGGGATGGTCAACACATCTTAAATCTAATCCTTTTTAGAAACACACCCACAACTTGCTCTGGTACACCACTTCTTTCTCAAGTGGTTACCTAGATCAACATCATACCCCTCGGGCATTTTTGGCACCCTATGGGGTTTTCGAAAAGTCTTTGAAATCATATATAATTTTCATCACCATGCATGTTCCGATCCCATTAGTGTAGCAACTACCTAGCATCCTAACTACTTCCCACCCGCACAACCGTCATAGGAAGGTAGGGTCATGCTAGGTGCAAGTATCAACAAGGAAATATCAGAGACAACCCACCAAGGTGGTCGCCGATTCAACATGATTCAGATGCAACAAAATGAAGTGCCATATGACATGCATAAAGAAATGGTTTCATAGTAATGATCAAAGGGATGCTTTCCTGGTTCAGCAAAGTCTTCAAGGTCTTCACCAACTTCTGGTCCAACTCCGAGTACTTCGTCTACTCCAGCAACTACCATCAGAAACAACTGCAATAAGCAACACCACAAGCAAAGAAATAAAAGTGCTATAAATTAGGAGTTTTATTTTTATAGGACACCTCTCGCTATAAGAAAAATAACCAAAGGGATTTCAGTGGATCTAGATCAACGAGGATTTCCGGAAGGTGAAAATGGAGGGATTACTGGACCTACGAGAAGTCGACAGAAAATATTTTCTTAAAATGAGTAGAGGCACTCATTTAATAGGGCATGATTTTAATAGACCTTTGGAAGTGGTTTCAATAGATTTAGAGTTGGTATGAATTCCCGAGAGATTTAATAAGATGGAATAAATGGAAATGGGGCTATTTATTTGGTCCAACAGAAATAATGCCTGATAAAATTGTTAACTCGGGCTAGAAACATAGTTCATGATTTTATAGGCACCTAGGAACTTGAATCACTCCATTTGGAGTTGATTTGGACCGTCTAGGAATTTTGCAAGGTGGGGTTCTCGTAGTTCAATTTGAATTTGAATTTGAACATTACAAAAAGGTTTGCAGGAAAAACTTTAGGACATAGTTTTGGATAGATCCTGATCTTAGAAGCATCTAGGACTATGAATCATTAATTTGGGAGCTAGGATGATTTTTCTAGGGTTTTACACTTGTTGTAAAAAAAATATGAAAAAGGTTTTACATAGTGGGCCAACCTCGCACTGGGTGTAGCATAGTGAAGATTCGACTGGGCTGGCCCAACTACTTAGATGCACGTGCGACGGGGCAACGTCGAAGGCACACTCCTGGGAATGCGTCTCCAATGCAGGAAGGCGGAAAGAGGAGCGGGAGCCTCCACTTCAATGAAGGGGCCCGGCTGCTGGGGTCATTGTCTGGTGGGGCCCGCCTGTCGGGTCTATCCCCCACCTCTCACTCGAGCAGGAAGAAGGAAGAGGAGAGACTGAGCGCGCACCGGCGCTGCTCCGGCAGCACAGACCATCTTCGGTGATGCTTAGCACATCGTCGGGATCGTGAGGCTGCGTTGCTTCCATCCCTCGGCTTGGTGCAGGCAGGGGACGACCACAGTGGTGCGAACATGGATGGATGTGGAGAGGACGTCGACCTTTACTGTCATCGGGCACATGGCACATTGGGAAGAAATGGAGGCGTTGAGGATGCCTGGCGGTGACGAGGAGAGCACCCCATGCTGCTTGATGGAGGGAAGGGGGTCAGGGGAGACCGAATTCAAGGGAAGACCATGGTGGCAATGTCAACCGCACGAGGAGGATGGGGCACGGGAGGATGATTTGGAGGTCCTACGGTGTTTGCGGGAGGGTGAGAGAGCCAAGGGAGAGCAAAGGGGAGCCTGGAGCTAGCTTATATGGATGGGGGTGGTTCATCATGGACAACATTCAAAGCACATATGCTCCCTTGGTGATTTTGATAATTCATGACAACATACATTGTCTCTTGGACTAACACTTTTACCTAGATATTTCAGGAAAAGTCCATAGAGATCATTGGCTAAAGGTTTATGTGGAGACACCCTGGATTCAAGAAAAGAATAATATTGGCTTGAGCTTCAAGCTAGAAGACTCTTCATTTTATATTTGTGAGAAATCACTTTTGAGTCCATAGGAAAGCCAATACTATTAAAAGGGGGTGAGGTAGTAAAATGTACTGATTGCTCAAATGCTCAAAGTTAGCCACCAAAACACTCAATCATTTTTCCCACATATCCACTCTGTCAAGTTCGACATTCAAAAATTCGGTGTCACCAACGTTTCCACATCGGACCCACCGAGTTTGAACCTCAAACAGAACCCTAGCCATTTCCACCAAATCGGTGCAACCGAAACTGCATCGGTGCTACCGAGTTCAGTGTGACCAACATTTTGTTGCCAAGATACACAAAATCAGAATTTATGAGTTTGAGTATCGATGACACCGAGTTTGTTCATATAATCGTTAGTCACCTTTTCGGTGCCACCGAGCTCTATATATCGGTCTCACCGAGATTCAAAAGTTCACACTTTTAGTACTAGTAGGTACCACCGAGTTGTCCACTTCGGTGTCACCGAGTTTGCACTTTTGTGTGTAACATTGGTTTTTGGCTGGTGCCTATATATACCCCTTCACCCACCTCTCATTAGTGGGAGAAGCACTCAGAACACACATTTCATTTCCAGATCCATTTTATGAGAAAGAACCACCTACTCATGTGTTCAGACCAAGATATTCCAATCCTCATTTGAAACATCTCTAGCCTCGGCAAACTACTTTCCACCAAATCAACCTCTTGTACCCATGCATATTTTGTGAGAGAGTGATTTGTGTTGAGGAGACTATATTTAGAACACAAGATCAAGGAGTTCGTTGATCTACCACATCTATTACCTTTTGGAGGGTGGTGCCTCCTAGATTGGTTAGGTGTCGCCTGGGAGCCTCCTACTTCGTGTTGTGGAGTTGAACCAAGATGTCTGTAAGGGCAAGGAGATCGCCTACTTCGTGAAGATCTACCGTGAGTAAGGCTAGTCCTGTGTGGGCGGAAGCTGTGGTGGAATAGACAAGGCCGCTTCTTTGTGGTGGAATAGACAAGGCCGCTTCTTTGTGAACCCCTTGTGGGTGGAGCCCTCTGTGGACTCCCGCACCCGTTACCCTCCGTGGGTTGAAGTCTCAACTAACATGGACGTACGATAGCGCCACCTATCGGAACCATGCAAAAATCGTCGTGTCAACCTCATGCGTTTGATCTCCCTACCTTACTTCTCTACATTACAATTGCATGTTTTACTTTCCGCTGCTATACTCTTAGAACTGCATGTGTAGGGTGACTTAGACGTGTTACAACTGCTAGATTTCTGCCCTCCTAGAAATTAGGTTAAACCAGATTTTTAATCTTGACAAGTAGTCTATCCACCCCCCTCTAGACACATCTTCTATCGATCCCTGAATTGGTATGAGAGCAAGGTCTCCAAAACCTTGGTTTAACCACCATTGGAGGAACATAAATGTGACTAGTTCCCAGATTTTTAATTGTAGAGTGCCTATTCTTGATAGGGAGTACTTTAGACAATGGAAAGACAAAATGCTTGACATATTCGATGAGTTCCATTTGCGCAAGTATAGTGAATATCCCTATGCGCCTCCCATTGATCCCATACATCCTTCTCATGATGATGAAGTTAATATGCTTGGTAACCTTAACACTGTCAATCTTATCATTAGAGGTTTACCAATAAATGTGCTTAATCAATTGCAAAACTTTGAGTGTGGCCATACCTTGTGGAAAGACTTAGAGAAAAGATATCCAAATTATTCCTTGAAAAATCTTGATATCATTGTTCACAAGTACATTGCTTTCCATAAGATGAAGCCAACCGATACTAACTTCGATAAATGCCTATTTGAGCTTCGTGACCCCATGCGTGCTAAATGAAATGTCATTACCATCAACAATATCATTGTTGAAGCCATTCGAATGCATAAACTTGAACATCATAATAATCAAATTTCTTATGAAACTTATGTCTCTTACGAGGAAACTTCATTCGATGATCACTATGCGGGACGTGGATACTACGATGATGATGAGGACTTCGACACCGAGTATGAGAAGACCATGAAGAACCTTAGTCTTATGGCTAACCTTAAATACTACATGGCCGGTGGTAAGGAGTGGGTTCTCAACAATGGATGCACTGATCACATGACGAGATATAAAGACATGTTCCATGAGATTACACCAAACCGTGGACCTCGGAAGTATGTGACTTTTGGAGACAACTCCAAAGGTAAGGTACTTGGTCTTGGTAAGGTGGTTGTACCTCATGACAGTTCCATTCAGAATGTCATGCTTGTTGAATATCTTGGCTACAATCTAGTTTCCATATCTAGACTAGCATACTTTGGTTCCGATGTGCTATTTATGAAAGTTGAGTGCCGAGTGTTTCGTAGTGACAATCATAACATCATCTTTACTGGTTTCCGTAGAGGTGATCTACAAATTGTTGATTTCTCTAAAATATCCAAACCCCATACATGTATTATTGCAAAATATTCTAAAGGTTGTTTATGGCATAGAAGGCTTGGACATGTCCATATGCGTAATCTTGACAAACTTATCATCATATTCTTGGTGTTAAAGATGTTATCTTTGACAAAGATAGACTTTGCAGTGCTTGTCAAGCAGGAAAACAAGTTGGAGGAAGTCATCCCGTGAAGAACATCATAACCACAAGAAGACCCCTCGAGCTGCTTCACATGGGTCTATTTGGTCCCAACGCTTATAAGAGCCTTGGTGGAAATTCTTATGGTCTAGTTATTGTTGATGATTTTTCCAAATTTACGTGGGTGTTCTTTCTCAATGACAAGTCGCACGTACAAATGATCTTCAAGAACTTTGCTCGAAAAGCTCAAAACAAGTTTGAAGTGAAGATCAAGAAGGTTCGGAGCGACAACGGAACGGAGTTCAAGAACACTAATGTGGATACATTTCTTGACGAAGAAGGTATCTTACATGAGTTCTGGGTGACGTACACACCTCAACAAAACAGAGTTGTTGAAAGGAAGAACCAGACGCTTATAGAGATGGCAAGAACAATGCTTGACGAATACAAGACTCCAAGATACTTTTGGGCAGAAGCCGTGGAAAAAGCTTTCCATGCCATAAACCGACTCTACTTGCACAAGCTTCTTGGTAAAACGACATACGAGCTACTCACCGGTAACAAACCCCAAGTTGTATACTTACGAGTATTCGTCTCTAAGTTTTATATTCTTGATAAGCATCATCGATCTAAATTTGCACCTAAATCTTATGAAGGCTTCCTTCTTGGTTACGGATAGAACTCTCACACTTACCGTGTCTACAACAACTTCACTCAAAAAGTTGAAGAGACAGTAGATGTGAAGTTTGATGAGACTAACGGTTTGCAAGTCGAACAATTGCCAACTGATATAGGGGATAAGGAACCTTCGGAAGCTATCAAAGATTTGGCCATTGGCAAGATTCGTCCCATAGAGGTGAAGGAAAGCACTTCATAAACTCAAGTGGAAGCTCCTACTTCACGTCAATGCGAACCACAAAATGACATGGAAGCATCCACAAGCGGCACACGACATGATGAAGAAGAGGAAGAGAAACATCTTGATGATCCACCTCAACCTTACTCACCACCGCCTCAAGGAGAAGATGACTCCAACGACAATGCTCAAGATGAAGATAAATAAGAGGAAGCTCCTCCATCCAACAAGAAGAGGTTGTTAAGAGTTGGAGCAAGAGTGGATAGAGATCATCCGCTGAAACAAATCTACAACGACATAAACAACGGGAGAATCACTCGCTCTAAATCTCGTTTAGCTAAATTTTGTGAGCATTATTCTCTCATATCTAGCATTGAACCCTTAAAGGTAGAAGAAGCTCTCCAAGATCCATATTGGATGAATGCCATGCATGAAGAGCTACACAACTTCGAGAGGAACCAAGTATGGACACTTGTTGAAAAACCAAAAGGCGAGCAGAATATCATTGGCACAAGATGGGTGTTTCGCAACAAAGCACGTCTCGTAGACCAAGGATACACGCAAGTCGAAGGTATGGAATATGGTGATACTTATGCTCCTGTTGCTAGACTTGAAGCCATTTGTATTCTTCTAGCTTATGCCAGTAAACAAGATATAACTCTCTACCAAATGGATATTAAAAGTGCCTTTCTCAATGGAGAAATTGAAGAGGAAGTTTATGTTAAACAACCTCCTGGTTTTGTGAACCCTAAAAAACCTGATCATGTTTACAAACTTTGTAAAGCTTTATATGGTCTTAAACAAACACCTAGAGCTTGGTACAAATGCCTAACGAAGTTTCTCATTGAAAAGGGTTTTGAAATTGGCAAAATTGATGCAACCTTATTCACTAAAAGAGTAAATGGAGAACTATTTGTTTGTCAAATATATGTGGATAATATTATCTTCGGTTCTACTAACCCTCATTTTAGTGAAAAGTTTGGAAAGCTGTTGTCAAAGAAGTACGAGATGTCCATGATGAGTGAACTGAAGTTCTTCCTTGGATTGCAAATAAAACAATCGAGAGAAGGTACATTCATCTCTCAAACCAAGTATACCAAGGACTTGACCAGGAAGTTCAACATGCAAGAATGCAAAGGTATGAGAACCCCCATGTCTACTAGTGGACATCTTGACCTCACTAAAGATGATGCACCCGTTGATCAAGAGGTTTATCGATCAATGATTGGATCATTGTCATATCTATGTGCCTCTCATCCTGATATCATGCTAAGTGTTTGCATGTGTGCCCGCTATCAAGAACCACCTAAAGAGTGTCATCTATTGACTGTAAAAAGCATAGTGAGATACGTCATACATACACAAAATTTTGGCATATCGTATCCCAAGGGATCTTCTTTTGATCTTATTGGCTATTCCGACTCGGACTATGCTGCACACAAGGTTGATAGAAAATCCACCTCGGGTACATGTCAATTTGTGAGACCTACTTGGATAGATCTCTCCTTCCCCGGCAATGGCGCCAGAAATACTTCTGCTACTGCAACAAAAGACCTTCCAACGGCGCCAGAAACAAGCGTGCTGACGGGAGACTATTCTTGTCTTGATACTCCTGAGCAACGGCACCAGGAATCCTTCTGCTACGGCTACGCCTTTAGGGACTTCCTTGGAAAATATGCAAAGGATTCCCCCGTGGCCTTGGAGCCTTGCGTTGTTGTTCCCTCTAAGCGGAAAGGGTGATGTAGCACAGTGGCGGTAAATATTTCCCTCAGTTTTGAGAACCAAGGTATCGATCCAGTGAAGGAATATCACAAGTACCTGCACAAACACAAAGAGCTTGCTCCCAGCGCTATGAAGGGGTTGTCAATCCCTTATAGATTGTTTGCCAAGTGAGAACTGAAAGCAACAAAGAAACAAAGCAAAGTAAAAGCGAAAGTGGAAACGACAGGTGTGAATAGACCGGGGGGCGTAGTATTCACTAGTGGCTTCTCTCATGAAAGCAAGTAGATGGTGGGTGAACGAATTACTGTCGAGCAATTGATAGAACCGCGCAAAGTCATGACGTTATCTATGGCAATGATTATATCTATAGGCATCACGTCCAAAACAAGTAGACCGATACTTTCTGCATCTACTACTATTACTCCACACGAAGACCGCTATCCAGCATGCATCTAGTGTATTAAGTTCATGAGAACAGAGTAACGCCTTAAGCAAGATGACACGATGTAGATGGACAATCTCATATCTACGATAAAAGCCCATCTTGTTACCCTTGATGGCAACAACATGATGCGTGCCTTGCTGCCTCTTCTGTCACTGGGAAAGGTCACCACACGGTATGAACCCAAAACCAAGCACTCTCCCATTGCAAGAATCATAGATCTAGTTGGCCAAACAAAACCCAAGACTCGGAGAGACTTACAAGGATATCAAATCATGCATATATGAAATCAGCAAAGACTCAAATATATATCATAGATAATCTGATCACAAATCCACAATTCATCGGATCTCGACAAACACACCGCCAAAGAGGATTACATCGGATAGATCTCCATGAAGATCATGGAGAACTTTGTATTGAAGATCCAAGAGAGAGAAGAAGCCATCTAGCTACTAACTACGGACTCGTAGGTCTGAAGTGAACTACTCACGAGTCATTGGAGGGGCGATGATTTTGATGTAGAAGCCCTCCAACTCCAAAGTCCCCTCCGGCAGGGAACCGGGAAGGGTCTCCAGATGAGATCTCGCGGAAACGGAAGCTTGCGGCGGCGGAAAAGTGTTTTCGTGGATGCCCTGATTTTTTCTGGATTTTTAGGGAATTTATAGGCCAAAGACCTAGGGAAGGGGAGCTCCAGGGGGGCCACAAGCCTGGTTGCTGCGGCCTCCCCCCTGGCCGCGGCAACAGGGCTTGTGGGCCCCCTGTGAGCCCACTTGCTTGGCCCTCAAGCCTCCCGATCTTCTTCTGTTCTGGAAAAAATTATTTCGGGGATTTTATTCCGTTTGGACTCCGTTCCAAAATCAGATCTGAAAAGAGTCAAAAACACAGAAAAAACAGGAACTGACGCTTGGCACTGAGTTAATAAGTTAGTCCCAAAAAGATATAAAAGGTAAACCAAACATCCTAAGTTGACAAGATAACAGCGTGAAACCATCAAAAATTATAGATACGTTTGAGACGTATCAAGCATCCCCAAGCTTAACTCCTGCTCGTCCTCGAGTAGGGAAGTGATAAAGAATGATTTTTTGATGCTTTCATGCTACCTAGTATAGATGTCCTTTGTAAATCCTCTTATGTGACGTGAATGTTCAGATCCATTAGATTCAAAACAATAGTTTGCTATTGACGTGGAAACAATAATACTTCAAGCAAACAAGCAAGGTAATCATGAACTTTCAAAATAACAAGGCCAAAAGAAAGTTATCCCTACAAAATCATATAGTCTCGCTATGCTCTATCATCATTGCACAACGAATTTAAATCATGCACAACCCCGGTATTGGCCAAGTAATTGTTTTCACACCTTTACTTTCTCAAACTTTTTCAACTCTCACGCAATACATGAGCGTGAGCCAAGGTTTTAGCACTATAAGTGGTGTGGAGTGTGGTGGAGGTTGCAAGACAAACAAGGAGAAGATGGTCACATTAACTAGGCATATCAATGAGTTGTGAAGATGCTCATCAATAGATATCAATGTGAATGAGTAGGGATTGCCATACAAATGATGCACTAGAGCTAAGAGTATGTGAAAGCTCTTAAAGAAAACTAGTGGGTGTGCATCCAACTTGCTCCCTCACGAAGACCTAAGGAAAATTTGAGGAAGCCTATCATTGGAATATACAAGCCAAGTTATATAATGAAAATTTCCCACTAGCTATATGGTGGTGACAAAACGAGAGACTCTCAATCATGAAGATCATGGTGCTTAATACGCACAAATGTGGATAGGTGGTAGCATTGTCCCTTCTCTCTTTTTCTCTCATTTTTTTTGAATGGGCTCTTTGGCCTTTTTTTGGTGGGCATCTTTGGCCTCTTTTATTTCCTGACATGGGACAATGCTCCATCAATGATGATCATCACACTTACAACTCAAAACTTAGAGCAACGATGACTCTATATGGAATGCCTTCGGTAGTGTACCGTGACAATGATCTAGCATGGCATAGACATTAATGGAAACATCATGCTAGCTATCTTAAGATCATGCAATGGCAATGTAGACGTGGTGGCACATGTCATGGTGGTAGTTGCATGGCAATATATCTCAGAATGACTTTGAAAAGCCATAGTAGGTAGGTATGGTGGCTGTTATGAGGAGGCTAACGGTGGGTTTTGTGCACCGGCGAAAGTTGCACGGCACTAAAGAAGATAGTGATGGTGGAAGGTGAAAGTGCATCTAAACCATGGACTCAACATTAGTCATGAAGAAATCATATACTTGTTGCAAAAGTTTTAGTAGTAATCGAAACAAAGCATTCAACGCATACTCCTAGGGGATGGGTTGGTAGGTATAAACATCGCGCGATCCCGACCGCCACACAAAGGATGACAATCAATAGACTAATCATGCTCAGACTTCATCACATAGCGGTTCACCATACGTGCATGCTACGGGAATCACTAACTTCAACACAAGTATTTCTAGATCCACAACACCTTACTAATATAACTTCAATATTACCATAACCACAACTCAAAACTAGTTGAGATGAATCAAACTTCTCTAACTATTCAATGCACATGAAGGTGGAAGTTTTCGTATCCCTTTGGATAACTACCCCTTTTGAGACTACTTTCATAGCATAGATCAACTACCAAGCCATGCACCACCGAGCTCTAAAAGATATAAGTGAAGCACATAGAGCAAAATCAACTAGCTCAAAAGATATAAGTGAAGCACATGTGAGCTGAATTGTCTAACCAAAATATATAAGTGAAGCTCGACAAAATCACGGTGAGTGCATGTCTCTCTCTCTAGGTGTGCAGCGAGGATGATTGTGACACAACAAAAATAAAAGACTCCTACGATACAAGACGCTCCAAGCAAAACACATAACATGTGGTGAATAAAAATATAGCCCCAAGTAACGTTACCGATGGATGGAAGACGAAAGAGGGGATGCCTTCCCGGGGCACCCCCAAACTTAGGCTTTTACGGCATCCTTGAATCATCTTGGGGTGCCTTGGGCATCCCCAAGCTTGAGCTATTGCCACTCTTTATCTTTTTGTCCATAAGAACTTCACCCAAAACTTGAAAACTTCACAACACGAAACTTAAACAGAAACTCGTGATAACATTAGTATAAGAAAGCAAACCACCACTTCCTTAGGTACTGTAGCAAACTTAAGTTCTACTTATGTTGATGTTGGGTTACTGTATTTTCAATATTCCATGGCTAATACCCCCCGATACTATCCATAGTTTCATCAAAATAAGCAACCAACACAACAAAAACAGAATATGTTAACAACAGACCAGTCTGTAGCAATCTGTATACTTCGTATACTTCTGGTACTTCCAAAATTCTGAAAAATTACGACAATCTGAAGAATTTGCGTAGCAATCAGCAGCAAAAAGAATCAACTCAAAATCTCTTATAAAAAAAATAAACATTCTTTTCGTGAGCAGAAAGTTTATGTCTTTTCCAGCATGACCAAACGATCATCCCCAAGACTAATCATAACGGTTTTGCTTGGCACAAACGCAAAAAGAAACACAAAAAACACAATCATAAAAGAATTATGAAACTGTGGAAAACACAAAACAGAAAGAAAAAGGATAGATTCGTTGGGTTGCCTCCCAACAAGCGCTATTGTTTAACGCCCTTAGCTAGGCATTGGTAATTCAATGATGCTCACACAAAAGACAAGAATTGAAGCACAACGAAAGCATCATAAAGTATGTGAAAATCACATCTAAGTCTAACATACTTCCTATGCATAGGCATTTTATAGGAAAACAGATTGTCAAGACAACCAATAGTTGCCATATGCAAGGAAGAAGAAAGACACAATAGCAATCTCAACATAACGAGAGGTAATTTGGTAACATGAAAGTTTCTACCACAATATTTTCCTCTCTCATAGCAATTACATGTGGGATCATATTAAAATCCAACAATATAGCTATCACATAGGATATGCTTTTCATGATCCACATGCATGCAAAGTTGACGCTCTTCAAAAATAGTGGGATTATCATCAACTAAAGTCATGACTTCTCCGAACCCACATTCAATATTATTGCAAATATCATATTCATCATGAGGTTTGAACAAATTGTCAAGATCATAAGAAAGATCATCACCCCAATCATGATTATTGCAACAAGTAGTGGTCATAGCAAAACTAGCATCCCCAAGCTTAGGGTTTTGCATATTTTTAGCATGATTGTCACTAATAGGATTTATAGTGAAACCATTGCAATCATGCTTTTCATTCAAGGACCCTCGTGAATCATTTCATAAATTTCCTCATCACGATTTTCAGATTCACGCATCTCAAGGAAAACTCCATAGAGAAAGTCAAGTGCACTCAACTCACTAGCAATTGGTTCCACATAAGTGGATCTCCTAAAGAGATTAGCAAGTGGGTGAGGATCCATATCACTAGATTTTCAGCAAGCAAAGATGCAAGCATATTGAGGGCACATGACAACACAAGCAAACAGAAAGCAAGCGAAAGAAAAAGGTTAACGAAAAGGCAAACGAAAAAGGCAAACGAAAAAGGCAAATGTGAAGTGGGGGACAGTAAAACGAGAGGCAACTGGCAAAAAAGTAAATGCAAGAGATGAGTTTGTGATACCTACTTGGATAGATCTCTCCTTCCCCGGCAACGGTGCCAGAAATACTTCTGCTACTGCAACAAAAGACCTTCCAACGGCGCCAGAAACAAGCATGCTGACGGTAGACTATTCTTGTCTTGATACTCCTCAGCAACGGCACCAGGAATCCTTCTGCTACGGCTACGCCTTTAGGGACTTCCTTGGCAAATATGCAAAGGATTCCCCCGTGGCCTTGGAGCCTTGTGTTGGTGTTCCCTCGAACCGGAAAGGGTGATGTAGCACAGCAGCGATAAGTATTTCCCTCAGTTTTGAGAACCAAGGTATCGATCCAGTGAAGGAATATCACAAGAACCTGCACAAACACAAAGAGCTTGCTCCCAATGCTATGAAGGGGTTGTAAATCCCTTATAGATTGTTTGCCAAGTGAGAACTGAAAGCAACAAAGAAACAAAGCAAAGTAAAAGCGAAAGTGGAAACGATAGGTGTGAATAGACCCGGGGGTCGTAGTGTTCACTAGTGGATTCTCTCATGAAAGCAAGTAAACGGTGGGTGAACGAGTTACTGTCGAGAAATTGATAGAACCGCGCAAAGTCGTGACGTTATCTATGGCAATTATTATATCTATAGGCATCACGTCCAAAACAAGTAGACCGATACTTTCTGCATCTACTACTATTACTCCACACGTAGACCGCTATCCAGCATGCATCTAGTGTATTAAGTTCATGAGAACAGAGTAACGCCTTAAGCAAGATGGCATGATGTCGATGGACAATATCATATCTATGATAAAAGCCCATCTTGTTACCCTTGATGGCAACAACATGATGCGTGCCTTGCTGCCCCTTCTGTCACTGGGAAAGGTCACCACACGGTATGAACCCAAAACCAAGCACTTCTCCCATTGCAAGAATCATAGATCTAGTTGGCCAAACAAAACCCAAGACTCGGAGAGACTTACAAGGATATCAAATCATGCATATAAGAAATTAGCAAAGACTCAAATATATATCATAGATAATCTGATCACAAATCCACAATTCATTGGATCTCGACAAACACACCGCCAAAGCTGATTATATCGAATAGATCTCCATGAAGATCATGGAGAACTTTGTATTGAAGATCCAAGAGAGAAGAAGCCATCTAGCTACTAACTACGGACCCGTAGGTCTGAAATGAACTACTCACGAGTCATTGGAGGGGTGATGATGTTGATGTAGAAGCCCTCCAACTCCAAAGTCCCCTCCGGCAGGGCACCGGGAAGGGTCTCCAGATGAGATCTCGCGGAAACGGAAGCTTGCGGCGGCGGAAAAGTGTTTTCGTGGATGCCCTGATTTTTTCTGGATTTTTAGGGAATTTATAGGCCAAAGATCTAGGGCAGGGGAGCTCCAGGGGGGCCACAAGCTTGGTTGTTGCGGCCTCCCCCCTAGCCGCGGCAACAGGGCTTGTGAGCCCCCTGTGGGCCCACTTGCTTGGCCCTCAAGCCTCCCGATCTTCTTCCGTTCTGGAAAAAATTATTTTGGGGATTTTATTCCATTTGGACTCCGTTCCAAAATCAGATCTGAAAAGAGTCAAAAACACAGAAAAAAACAGGAACTGGCGCTTGGCACTGAGTTAATAAGTTAGTCCCAAAAAAGATATAGAAGGTAAACAAAACATCCAAAGTTGACAAGATAACAGCGTGAAACCATCAAAAATTATAGATACGTTTGAGACGTATCATTGTGTTACAATGAAAGTTCTATTAAGATTGCATATAATCATGTGCAACATTCTAGAACCAAACACATCCAAGTGCGACATCATTTCATTCATGATCAAGTTGCCAAAGGCGATATTGATCTGAGGCATGTTCGTACTGACAAACAATTGGCTGACATTTTCAGCAAACCACTTGATGAGAAAGTGTTCTGTCATTTGAGGAGTGAGTTGAACATCATTGATGCTTCAAACTTGAGCTATACTCACCCGGATGCATGCATGGGCATGAGCTTGACTAACTATTTCTTGATGCCATTTGATATGACTATATTATGTCATGGAAACTATGCTCCCTTGTATTGCATCTAACCTTTTGTAGGTACTTGGAAGAAATACACTCCACAAGATTGCAAACGAACTCTCATCAAAATTAATCTTGACATGGCCGAGTATCAACAACCTTTTCTTCGGAGATGAAGGAAGAAGACAACAAAATCATATCCTTGACAATTCTGTGATTGAATTTCACTCATGTCATTTGGATATATTATAATCTTCCTTGCGTGACTAACCAATGTAGGTGAAAAGTGAATCAAAACGTCATGCATAGCTCCCAACTCAAGATGATCATCATCAACATTGAGCATCCACAACAAGTTCACCTACATGCTGCGTCATCAACATCATACGAAGGTATGTAATCATATCCTTGATAAAGCTTTACATCAATTCATGGTGTACAGCAACTCAAGTGATATGAAGACATTGAAATGCTTAATCCAAACATGGCAACCCCATTTCATGCTTAACGATGAGTATGACCTATGATCAAACATCCTTGCTTGACTCCTCAAGTCAAATACTCTAATATAGGTGACCTAGTCACCGCCTCACATCTAGATGGAGAATATCGACTGGTTCACATTTGATCTTTCACATTCTTAGAACCATTCCACTCTCATCTATATGTGTGTATTTTCTAAAAAACTAAAAAAAGGTTTATTCTTCTTACTTTTGTTTTATTTGTCTCAGTTGGAATTATCTTTCTTTCGGACACTTGACCTTTTTGAAACAATTCTTTCAATCAACCTATTTTCTGTTAAAGAGTTGACTATCATTGCAACTCGGTTTCACTGAATTGGGAAATTCGATCCAACCGATTTTTTTCCAAGAGGCCTAAATATCGATCTCGGTTCTACCGAATCATTATGCCTCAGTGACTCCGATGTTTTTGACTTTGTTTCTCTGATATTTTCTTCCGGACTATTGTCTTAGGGGGAGACAACTTCTCTAGGGGAGAAAAATCTCAGTGATCCCATGCTATATAAGAGTGAGAATTCTCTAGGATCCCTAACTCGGGGGGAGATCATTCAAGGAACTCTTATCCATGCCAAAGGGGGAGAACATTCAAAGAACTCTACAAAATATCTAAGGGGGAGAAAAGACAAATTCCCGGAACCCTTACAAAAGAGAGAAGTATCCAGGAACCCTCTATTTACTCTCAATGAGCCCTTACCCTCTGATCTTTCTTTTTGGTAATTGTGCCAAAGAGGGAGAAACATCATCAAAGCTTCCATTCCGTGAACCTATTTATAGGGGATAAATACTATCATACATTATCAAGAAGCTTATACAAAAGAGGGATCAACAACACTAAAGGGAGATACTTGTATCATACCCTATACATAAAGGGGGAGAGATAGATACCATTCTAATTAACTTTATTGGATGAACTTATTTTCCGTACCTACTCCCAATATCTACATGCCATGATTCAGGGGGAGAGGAAACTTTAAATACTCATTTTTAAGTGAGAAAAGTTCTTGTTCCTTGAAGACATATTCTTTCATTCCAATCCTATCTTAACTATGTCTTCAATTTCTTGGTATTTTTGAATTTCTTTGCATCTTTACAATAGGGTACTCTTGTGTTATCTAACATTTGTTTTCCCAAGAGTACTCCTATATCAAGACGCTCAAGATCCTCAAGGAAAGTATATGCATCATATCCTTGTTCATGATGACCTCTTGTTTCTTGCACATATTGTTTGCAAGAGGGAGTCGTAAACATGGACGTCTGTCATTCACATATGTTTGATGCATATAGCCAAGATTCCTATGACTTGTCTTGTCCTTCTACCTTCAGTGTTCCCATGCATTCCAAAGCAACTATCCTTTAAAGGGATTGCACACATTTAGGGGGAGCTTGTACCAGTCATATTTCTTTCAAAGTTGTCATATCCTTATGAGTATCTTTATTTGAAGCTTTGATTGTATATTGTCATCAATTACCGAAAAGGGGGAGATTGAAAGCACATATGCTCCATTGGTGATTTTGATAATTCATGACAACATACATTGTCTCTGGGACTAACACTTTTACCTAGATATTTCAGCAAAAGTCCATTGAGAGCATTGGCTAAAGGTTTATGCGGAGACACCCTTGGATGCATAAAGGAATAATATTGGCTCAAGCTTCAAGCTAGAATACTTTTCATTTTCTATTTGCGAGAAATCACTTTTGAGTCCATAGGAAATCCAATACTATTAAAAGGGGGTGAGGTAGTAAAATGAAATGATTGCTCAAATGCTCAAAGTTAGCCACCAAAACACTCAATCATTTTTCCCACATATCCACTCTATCAAGTTCCACATTCACAATTTTTTTGTCACCAACATTTCCACATCAGACCGACCGGGTTTGAACCTCACACAGAACCCTAGCCATTTCCACCAAATCGGTGCAACCAAAACTACATCGGTGCTACCGAGTTCAGTGTGATCAACATTCTGTTGCGAAGATACACAAAATTGGAATTTCCGAGTTTGAGTATCAGTGCCACCGAGTTTGGTCATCTGACGTTAGTCACCTTTTCGGTGCCACCGAGTTCTATATATCGGTCTCACCGAGATTCAAAAGTTCACACTTTTAGTACTAGTCGGTACCACCGAGTTATCCACTTCGGTGTCACCGAGTTTGCACTTTTGTGTGTAACGGTTGGATTTTGGCTGTTGCCTAATATACCCCTTCACCCACCTCCCATTCATGGAGAAGCACTCAGAACAATCACTTCATTTCTAGATCCATTTTCTGAGAAAGAACCACCTACTGATGTGTTGAGACCAATATATTCCAATCCAATCATTTGAAACTTGATCTCTAGTCTCCCCAAACTGCTTTTGACCAAATCAACCTCTCCTACCCATGCATATTCTGTGAGAGAGTGATTTGTGTTGAGGAGACTATCTTTAGAAGGACAAGAGCAAGGAGTTCATTGATCTGCCACATTTATTACCTTTTGGAGGGTGGTGCCTCCTAGATTGGTTAGGTGTCGCTTGGGTGCCTCCTACTTCGTGTTTTGGAGTTGAACCAAGATGTTTGGAAGGGCAAGGAGATCGCCTACTTCGTGAAGATCTACCGTGAGTAAGGCTAGTCCTGTGTGGACGGAAGCCGTGGCGGAATAGACAAGGCCGCTTCTTTGTGGACCCCTTGTGGGTGGAGCCCTCCGTGGACTATCGTAGTCGTTACCCTCCATGGGTTGAAGTCTCCACTAACATGGACGTACCATAGCGCCACCTATCGGAACCATGCCAAAAATCGTCGTGCCAACCTCATGCGTTTGATCTCCCTACCTTACTCCTCTACATTACACTTGCATGTTTTACTTTCCACTACTATACTCTTAGAACTACGTGTGTAGGGTGACTTAGACGTGTTACAACTGCTAGATTTATGCCCTCCTGGAAATTAGGTTATGCCAGATTTTTAATCTTGACAAGTAGTCTATTCACCCACCTCCCCCCACCCCCCCCCCTAGACATGTCTTCTATCGACCCCTCAAGCGTCCATGGCTATGACACCAGCGCGACTAGGGGCCAAGGAGGAGGTCTCGGGCATGTCTAAGGACTTCGTGGGTGCGGCCTACATCGGGGGATATGGGGAGGAGAGACGAAGGCATCGACACGAGCTTGCACGTGCGAGGCGAACCACTGGCCGAGCGAAGCAGTGCTGGGCATGCGGGGCACAACGACGAAGGGGCAACAAAGGAGGGGGCGACATGCTGTCGTGTTGAGGATGTCGAGGCGGCCTCGAGGGACACAATCCCACTGCCCAAAGCGACCTCATGGCTCGGAACATGAGCCGCTACAGTGCGGAAGCGCGCTGTAGCACACTCTAGAGCGCCCATATTGCATGCCACTCCATGCCGGTTTGCTCTCGGCGTGTTCCATCTTGTCCACTAGACCTAGGAGGGAGTAAACAAAGGGGAGACGACCTTGGATGCCCTGGAGAGTTCCTTAGTAGAGAAGAAAAGCTGAGAGGGAGAGAAAATGGTGTTGTTGAGGGGTGTAAAAGTGGGTTTCACCCCACTCATGATTGAGCTGGGGCTTGGCTGCTGCCTCTCGGGTGTTGTGGGTCTTGGTGCAGTTGTGGTAAAAGTTGGGAGCCAAGGAGAAGAGTTTTGGGGGCTCAATCATTGCACATTGGATCCCACCACAAGGTGTTTGATCCATGTTTGGGCTAGAAAAGGATCCCCCTTCTATGTAACTTAACAGTAGTGAAACCTAGGTAGAAATGAGGTTGCTAACCAAATTTCGGATTGGGGATGAAAGTTTCCAATGTAAACTCTGTAAACCCTAGAAATGGGCAGAAATGGCTTTCTTTAGATCTATCCATGCAAATTAATTCCCCCTAATACACTACTTGGTGTGGTGGCATTATTTGAGGGTTAGTGCAAGCCCAAAAAAGTTTGGGATCAATTGGAGAAACTTGATAAAGCAAATATTCAAAATCCTGGAAAATAGTGGAAGTGGTTTTGTGGGAATTTGGGCAAGTGGATATGTTCTCATTGATGCACCACTTTTGTGTGGATGCATTATTATGGTATTAGAACATGTACACAAAATTTGAGCACAAATGGAGACACTTGGCATGGTAATGTTGCTCAAGTTTGGATGTGGACAAAGAGGGTTTTTTAATATATTGGTGGACCAAAATAATTTGGATTGCGATGAAACTTTGCAAGATAATCACATATATCATATGGGATTTTCTAGAATTTGACTTAAATTATTTGAGAATAATTCTTATAGAAATATTTCAAATACTTAAAATAAACAGAAAAGGTTTTGGAGTGTTTTGTATAATATTTTCAACAAGACCATATGTTGAAATTCTTATATATGGCAAATATATGTCTATTGAGTTTTCCTAAATTTTCCCAAATATTTTGGAAGCATAAAAATAAATTTCCCCCTATAAAAGACCATTTGTCGCCTCAAAAAAAGGTATTTAAATAAAATACAAAATTAACTTTTAAAATAATAATTTTGTGGTTTGGGGAGTCTTGTTGATAATAGGATCTAAATAAAATATATTGGGCAAAACTTTATCCCTAATTTAAGGACTTGTAGTACAAACCTCAATTTTAGAGTTCATGAAAAGCTTAAATCAAATAAATGCTTTTTCATCAAAAGAATAATTTGTAGAAAATAGCTTTATGTACTATACACTTGATATGGTCATTGGGCAAAGATTTGAAGCAAGGAGATGGGTCTAGATAGTAGGAGGTTTTTTTGTGATAAAGCACAAACAAGCAACAAGCAAACAACAATCAAATCAAGCACCACAAGCACACACAAAAATTAATTGGTCCAAATTTTCGAGCTATGTTGACTTAGACAAAACATAGGGTGTGACAGAGCCAAACCTAGAAAAGGGAAACAACACATTTAAAAGGGTCGAGCAGAAAGGTACCAAACGACCACAAGACCACCTAAGCATCATCTGGATACGCAGCAAGGAGCCAAACCGAGAAAACCCTATTCACCGGCGAAGTGTCGACCTCTCGCACACCCATCGATCGTTCATGGGTCGGCCCATGACAGATGCTTCCACTACTAGAAAAACGGCTATAACTAATATGGACATTAATGGCACACCATGTATGTGGTGCGCCACTGCTATATAGCAGTGGTGCACCAGATACAGGTGCGCCATTATTGTCCATATTACTAATGACGCACCTGGTGTGCGGTGCGCCATTACTAGTTTTTGTCCTGGCCCCACACCCTTTCTAGACTTAGCAGTAGCGCACCAGGGGAAAGTGCGCCATTACTAGTTTTAACTAGTAATGGCGCACCACACCCACGGTGCGCCACTACTAACAAAAAAAATTCAATTTTTTTTCAAAACTAGTAATGACGCACCACACACCAGGTGCGCCATTAGTAACCCTGGTTACCAATGGCGCATTCTTAGGAGGTGCGCCATTGCTAACCCTCCCCCCACTATAACCCCTACGGACTCTTCCCTCCCCTGTCTCCTCCCCCAAAGGCCCTAACCACCTCCTGCCGCCCGGTCCTCCCTCGTCGATTGACCGAGCGCACTAGGGTTCCTCCCCCACCGCCCGGTCCTCGCCTCCTCCCTCCGACAAGCGAGGCCTCCTCCGACCCCAACAAGCACGGATCCGACGCTCTCATCCTGCCGGTCGCTGCCGTCCTCTGCCGCCGGTGAACGAAGGCCGCTGCCGTGACTCCTCATCGCCACCTCCCGCCGTCTCTTCCTGCGCGTGGCTAGCGGCTGCTCTCCGTCGACCTCTGCCTGGGGGTGAGCCTCTCTTCCTTACATCTACGTTCCTTGTCCATCCCTTTGTTCCCTGTTCCTCTCTCGTTCATGCTCCTAGTTACAAACATGGATGGTGGATAGATGGATGTATGTTGATGTTAGGTAGTACTCCCTATATGATTTGCTTGGTGGATGGATGAGTGGTGCTAGTTGCTTGCTAGATGGATGGATGAATGGTGCGAGTACATAGAATTATTAGTCTAAGTTACTATCTCTATAGTAGATAGTAATATTTTCACCTAAAGTTTGTTCAAAGGTTATTCAATCCATCTAAAGGAATATATGTGGATAGGAGATAGTAGTAGTGTTTATCAGTAATTTTGGTATGAGGGTCTACCAATGCATCTAGGGGTTAAGAGACTTATAATGTTGCTATATCCGAGTGGCCTGTGTTTTGGTATAAGAAATTTTGCAATATGGTTAGGCATGAGAGGTTGTTCATAATATTCTCTGTTTTACCCCATCTTTTGTACTTGTTCATTGTTGCTATATCTGAGTGGCCTATGTTTTGCCGGAATGTTGATTCATTTCCGTTCCGGCAAATTTTAGACGCTCCATATGTCCACTTTTTAGTAAATGTCATGCCCAAATTTTCTCTGTTTTAGGAAATGTCTGAGGACGAAGAGGAATTCGTTATGTGCGAATACTGCCAAGACAAGCGCGGCCTTTGCGATACGCCTTACCTAGTTGATGATAGACGCTTCAGCATCATGCTAGATGAGGACTTCGAAGTGGATACAGTAAGTCACAACGACAAGTCCTTTTCGTAATTAAGCATGACTGCTTTTGCTTCAACTTATAATTTTTATTTTTTACTATTCTACTAGTGTATCCCCTACCATGCAAGACATTATGTGTTGGATAAGATTGGTTTCAGTACTGAAATAAATATGGAGGTAAAGATAGTTCACTTGAGGACCGAGCATGGTTATGCTTTTGCCATAAAATTGTACAATGCAGACACCTACTCCTTTTTTGAATGCAAAACTTGGATAGCACTATGCAAGGCTTATGCATTTGAGCCTAATATGCTTATCACCTTTGATATTCGTCCGGAAGATGAAATTGAAGGTATTATCGACATCTGGGTCGATGTGCACACGCCTCCTGTTCTACTATTATGTGAGTTTCTCAACCACATTTATTATGTAATTTATATTATTTATTTAAAAATAATTGACAACTTATTTTCATTAACAGCTTATTTTCATTCTTAAAAAAATGTACGGAAAATGGTAGACAAAACTTATTACTACAATGATGAAGCAGAATTAACTTGTAAGGAGAAACATCATCTTATCGCATTTATCAATGATCTTGAGAATTACAATACCTATCAGCAAACTCCCCAACATTATGGTCAATATGTGCCGCTAGTGCACGTGGTGAACTACGGTAACATGGAGATTGCATGGTAAGATTTTCTACTATTACAACATGCATGCATCTTTTGCATAAATTCTTGTAAAACTAAACTACATTGGTAGCTACAAAGCTAATACTATGTTTTTCAACAGAAAATCCCGCAAGATTGTGTGCCTCATCTGATGTTACCAAGAGGTCATGTTGATGTTATGATGATACGACCAGCACGGCCAGGTCAGCCTAGGTATCTGCATCACTCCTGTCCATACCGGATTTCTAAAACCGATGAAGTCATGACAATCAAAGATTGGAAAAAATGTATGATCAATCGTAGAGAGCTACTTGGAAGCAACATTGTGCGTAGGCCAAGAATTGGAGACAAGATTATCTCTCCTTAATGGAGAGTCAGGGCATATCTTGTTTTATGATATTCTACCTAGCAGAGGAGTAGGTCCTAGGTACAATATGTTATTATGTGCTACAATGTGTTAGAGTTGACGACGATGATGAGAAGGAGTTGTGATTATGACTAGTGACCAACTTTTGTTATATGATATCTCATTGACGAAAATGATATTAAATAGTATTGGTGGTAATGACTGTGATGATTATTAGTTATTTCCGAGATGATGTGATGATGTGCTACAATGTGTTAGAGTTGACGATGATGATGAGGAGGAGTTGTGATTATGACTAGTGACCAACTTTTGTTATATGATGTCTCATTGACTATGATGATTACTTCTACATCACTATGTATCGTTATTTTCGAGATGATGTGATGATATTTTATGAAACTATTGTATAGAATATGTATCACTTACTTCTACATCATTTATATATGTATCACTATGATGAATTGTATTCGAAGACTAATCTTTTATTGTATTCGATAAATCTGTTGTTTATATGTTGTGTTGTTTATATTATGTGTTTAATGTATTTTGTAATCTGTCCAATATCAGAAAAGCAAAAAAATAAAATCCTAACCATATTACATTTTAGTGGCGCACATAAATAAACACCCTAGTCACTGTTATGTAGATTAATAGTGGCGCACGAGGCGTGCGCCATTACTATTTATTAGTAGTGACGTGATAATAATGGCGTACCTATAGTGCGCCATTAGTAGCCAAAACAGGTGCGGCACTAACAGTCTTTTTTCTAATAGTGTTCCTACAAAGAAAATCCCCTAAAAAAACCAAGAGACCGAGGAATCAAACCTCAAACCTCCTACTCGTGGGGGTGTGTTGCTAGCCACTCGAGCTTAACAACGCTAGTGCCTTATACGTGCAAGAGGTCGACTATTATTTTTTTTTTCGTGTTTTTACTTTTTTTTTGAATTTCTTTTTTCATTTTAGGAAAATCGCAATTTCAGAAAAAGTTCAATATATTCAATAGTTTGTTGAGCTTTTAAAAAAAATGTTCGATTTTTTTCATGCTTCCAAAACATTTTGTTCTTATCAAAAAATGTACAATTTTTATTTGTGTTTTCAAAATATGTTTGTTGTTTCAAATTTTGTTAGTGTTTTTCAAAAAATGTTTGCATTTCGAAATTTCTTCAAATTCTCAAAAAAATAGGGATTTCACATTTGTTCCCATTTTTCAAATTTGCTCCTGGTTTTCAAAAAATGTTCATGTTTTCAAATTTTCAAAAAACTTTTGAAATTTCACATTTGTTCCCATTTTTTAAAATTGTTCATGATTTTCAAAAAGATGTTTTTTGAATTTGTTTAAATTTTCAAAAAAGTTTTGGAATCTCACATTTGTTCCTATTTTTCAAAAATTGTGCATGTTTTCCAAAAAAAATGTGTTTTCAAAAAATGTTCATGTTTTCAACTTTTGTTTAGAAATTTTCAAAAAATGTTCTTGTTTTTAAAATTGCTCGCATATTTGGAAAAATTGTTTCAATTTTCAAAATTTGCTTGCATTGTTATAAAAACTAGCAAGGTGGCCCTCGCAAATGCAAGGGCTAGTACTATCATAGTAAAAAAATCTATTCTTTGTACTACTATACATAATTTGAATTTATTATTTTTTAGGAGTAATTCCTCTTTCATTGAATATTGGAATATTATCTGGTCTAACCTATGGGTTTCACTTATGCGGTAGCACGATAGTGTTAGTGTTGTGTCATTGGTTTGATATGAAATGACAGTTGAGCGAAATCATGATTCAACTCAAGGCGTCTCATTCTTTAACTTTTAGGTCTCGATGCCTCCTTTTCTCCTTTTTATTGTCATTTTACAATTGAATCAATTTAAGTAACTAACGTGCTGCATTAAAGTGTTAGATGTTAATTTGATGCCCCTTCACTTTTTTTGGTCTTGGGATCGGCATCGGTAGTGTTAGGTCCCATACTGCATTTAATATGATTAGTGTCGATGAGTGCCTAATTGACTTGGGCTATAATAAACTTAATGTAAGATATAATATATATGTTATTGATGAACAATTGAACTATTTTTATAACATTATATTTTTTTCTTACCCACCCCATACGTACCGAGTAAATGGTAGTAACATCAAAACACATAGATAACGAGTAATCTTAGTTTGGGACCGTATACACCCAACTTTATTTGTTTTAGCTCATATGATCCAGGATTCGACGCTTGCTACATTATATTTGGGCTTGTATGACATAGATAAATTATTTATTTCATATTAAAGCCGAAGGAGAGAACCTTTAAAATACTCGTCATCGGTGTTCTCATTTTGAGAGCATAGTTTTTCCTTCTCCGTAGTCAACCCATAGTAAATTTGCTTTGGATCTTTTCCTTGATTCCTTCTTTTCTCTGCTCTTGAGAAATGATTATCTCTTCTTGTATTTTTTTGTAGTATCATTTATAAGTGATTGTCTCTTAATAAGTATGTTGTAACAAATAATTTTAGTACACATAGTAAATGATGAGAAGTCTTTTCCAATACTATACCTCATCATAGAGGATTCTCTAGAAGTATCATTCATTATATTATTTTTAAGTCATATACTTTATCTCTCCTTTTTTATGTTTAGTAGATTTTTTTTGTTAATCTCTTACAAGATAACTACCCGGTATGATAAAAATAAATCACTAGAATAGTTATCTTATTGGGTTCTATGAAGGTAACTTTGGGAAAGAACAATCTCTCCGCAAGCACCAACAGAAATAAAAAGTTATGCATTGACACTGCATACATAGAAAATCTCCTACTAATTTAAATTATGTGACAACGGATGGTTAGAACGTTATGGCTAAATGAGTAATGTTTTTTTTGTTAACATAAGATAGTTTCATTGCCATTTGGGGAAACAACAAATCTCTTGTATGTGAAAGTAGAAGGAAACCATCACATCACAACAGAGAAAAATAAAATGGTTTATATGTAGTAACTGCTTGAGAGGCAAGAGTACGTAAAGGTAAAGGTCTACGTCAAAGTTAATATTGCTTAGTCAGGTTAGTATGTACTTCAAAGTTCGAACCTGATAATTCTCAATATATATACTGCTACACGTTAATTTACTATATAAACGTTAAAAAAATCATTCAAATCGACACACTTAAATCTCAAGAAAGAGTTTCCAATTAGGTATACACTCCAAGAAATATTATAGTCCATTAGAACATAATGCATTACTCATACACGGGGTTTTGTTCAGCCACATTAATACAACTCGTGTTTTGGTGTTCTAAATTGCTTCTTCTATCTGTGTACATAACAGGTGTTTCTGATTCCGTTCCTCTACATAGACAGTCAAGTATGCACACACTTAGTATGTATTGCCGTATGCACATACTTCAGATAACATCGACAGATTGGTCCACGTGAACATTCGAGAAAACCTTGATAGCCTGCAAGAAATACTATGGCGCAACACAAAAAGTAAACAACCAACCCCGAAAGGCATTTTGATCACGTGCATTACTCCAACTGAAGTTTTGATTTTGGTTCTTTAGTTTTCAAAATTTACAATCCTATTGTATAGTATATACTAAGAATATAGTAACTTAGGCCAAGAAAATAATTTTGGAAAATTATACACTTGCACTCACCTTTGAGTTACCTATTTTCTATTTCTACTATACCAACTCGTACATGTTCACATCATGTACCATATACGATCCCGCCAAGAATTTCAAATCCTTTCTACCAATTCTTCACGATACATCTTAATTTGATTTAGAAACACACATCTATAACATTAATGAAGCTACGACATCATGTTACAAAAAGGAAATGAATACGTGAGTTGCAAGCTATAACATGATAACTACAAAAAATGATAAATAATCAGCGGCTAATATTAGTGCTGGCTAGCTGCACACACAAACAACCATCTAATTTGGATGATATGTATTGCATTGTAACATAAGTTGTCGGACATATCATTGTCTGCACATGGCTAGAAGTAGAACAGATACTTACTTTGATCAAACCGTCCTAATCTCCATCTCTCGAATATGTATTATCTCGCGGACGGTACACTATACCTACTAGGAAAAAAGTAGAGATATAAATGAACAGAAAAAGGTGCATCAAGGCGTGAATAAGGAATAGGTTACATTTGTCGGTATCTAGATATTACATGACGACGATATGCTCTAAAACTATATATCAAGGCAATGGAAAAAACAATCAAAAGAAAGATACATACGCACAAGAATCAAGATCTAGTCTCTAAGATGTTTACCACCGTACGTGCATAAAGTTTATATCTTCCTTACCGCCGCTACGCACCATAGTATAGATCTAGCCTCTTGGATGTGTACGTGCTCTAGTGCATCAAGTTTATAACTTTACATCTTCTTTCTTGCGACCAATTTGCATGCATGGACTTGGTCCACTAAGCCATCAACCGTGATCTGCCAAGAGCTACTGATGATAGACTGCATGCGGTGCACACTGATTGTTAATTGGATCAATCGGCAAGAGAACGTCGCGATAAAAGATGGAATTAATAAAAAGGGTTGGCTTTCCACTCTAATCTAGGGGAAAGGATCATATTAGGAGCCTAACTTTAGGTTGAAAAATCAATCTCGTGCGCTGGCCGACAGCCGTCGTGGGCATGCATGTGACCTAATCTGGAGAATATGGAGAGAGGATATGGAAATAGCCTTGACGTTATCGACACGCACGTGGCATTGATGGATAATTGTTTTCAACTTTAGTAGATTAGATTAGACTAGTAAAAGGCCCGTGCGTTGCAACAGATATGCAATCTAATATTACACTTGTGAAAACTATAAATATTATAACAAAATATTTTCATCATAAATGTAAGATGAATATTTATCAGGAACCATCTTCTTCGTATACTGAAATAATATTTCAGGTCTATTTCTGAGTTTTGGGCTGTATATGCAGATGAAACGGGATGGTTACACACTATGCAATTATACGGTCTGTAATGGATTCTCTGAACCCACACAGGTAAGATGAGGATTCCTTTTAATACTTGCGTTTTCAGTAGCACTCTCTTCTCGTACATTAAGATTTCCCAGATATTTTCACACATTGGCAAGCCGCCTTTTGCATCGCTTACTCGAATGCGCCATCATTTTTCAGCAATCCGCAGATGTATCTCAGCCGGGCTATCTGACTGGAGAACACTTCAAGGGAAACAGCAATGGTGGCTGCCAGATGATCATAGTACAAATGCTATTCACCAAGGGAGCCAGCAACAATGGGTACAGCTAGAGAAGCAACCCTTAGCCTCGGCTAATGTCAGCACACCCCACTTCTCGAATCCTGGTTACCCAGCCGAGCAGCAGTACAGCAGCAGAGTCTTCCAACAAGACCAGAGGTGGCCACCATTTTCAGGTGGGACGTGCTCAACGGATCAGCACCAGCACCAGCACCACCACTATCCCCAAAGCAGACAGGATACACCAGGAGGGTCCGGCGAGAGATACGCGGCCACCACAAGCATGGGCACCGGCAGCTATAGCCAGCGGCACCACGAGGCTCCTCGCCGGCAGAAGCGCGGCGGCAGGAGGACGTACCAGTGGGGGTTCCAGCACTAAGTTAATTTGCGGTAGAGTGGCTGGCGTGTGTACCTCAAGAACTCGGCGACGCTGTCGTGGATCACCCGCTCGAACAGCCCCATCAAGAAGTCAACTCCGCCTGCAAATTCCAAGAACAGTCAAGCTCAGGGCGAAGGCCGGAGGGAGCCGCCAAAAAAGGGCGCGCGGCCAGCACGGCTATCAGGGCTGCGTTCTTGGCGGCGACGCTAAGCGCGGTCTGCCACCTCGGCCGACCGGCGCGGCGGCGGCGGGGGCAACAGCGGCAGCGGTGCGCGACGTCGGGGTGGAGGGATGGGGGCGCTGGTCGAGGAGGGATGTGGATAAGAAGACCTTGACCACGAGGAGGGGTGTTTCTATAAAAACGAAACGTTTTTTAACTAAACAAAGGACTGCGGTTAATTTCTCTGAAATAGAAGAGTTTTTTGGTAAAACCGCCAGCGAGGAACGACAGAGGCGCTCCGCGCTTTATTATTAGATTAGATGTGATGGTCCTCTTTTTTCTAATAAATTAAAGGCCAGATGTTTCTGATTAATGTGAGATTTTGTAGTTATTTTTGTATTTTTGATCGGTATTTTGCTTTTGTAGTTGTGTTCTTTCATCAGGAAAATATATACATTGGACATCATTACTGTGTTCATGGATTGTTTGTGAACATTCAATTTTTTTAGACTAATAAGCATGCACGTGGATGCACGTCTCAAAAAAATGGGTTCATATGATATTATAGTAAAATAATTTCTGATTTTTTTCATACGGGTACAAAATGTTATTATGTCACTTAAATTGTATTTTTTAAATTGTGACATATTTGTGATCCAACACATGTATCATAATCTATAGTAAAACATATTTGAGATTTTTTATCGAGTCATTTATCGGTGTCTTATATAAAACAATATGAGAACGTGCGTAACATACAATCTAGAAACATGTCTGCGCACAAAATTCATGATCACATAATAATTGTATTATAATTGTTACAGAAATATATTTTAAAAACCAGGACTAAACACGTATTGATGGTCCATCTTTTGAAGCAATGAAAGTACATCTATAGATGCGATCTATGATGCTTCCTTCAACGAATGGGATATTGTTTTGAGATTCATTTTCTTCATACTTTAAAATATGCATCAAAAATCGTTTCCTCGGTTCAAAACAATCCTACATATGAATTAGACAACATTGTTATAACAAGTTTGTATGTGCAATGTGTATACAAATAAGCATGGTGTAAATACTCACATGGGGTATGGAAAATATAGCTTTCCATCGCACAATGAGTGCATGTAGTTAGAAACCAAATACCCCGACAAGGCACTGCATGTATGAAATAAACACATAAAGTGTGTTGAATGAATGAATTATTTAATATTATAATGCATTAAACAGATACGTACCAGTGTGAGTTTGTTGGAACAACCGGAATTCCCATTTAGAGATATCGTCCTTGAATGCAGGGTTTGCAACTTGGAGTGCGAGGTTTAGATTACTGACCACAGTTTTAAGTATATTCTTCCCCAAAGTAGGTATTGGTATCAGATCAAAAATTGAGATAACTTTTTTATCTTGATCCAAGACAAACAATAGAAACAGCCCAAAAATATCCGAAGGCAATAAAATCTGCAATGATGCATATGTTTGTGAATACATGAAATATTAATTAAAACCAAATAAACCACTATCATAAACGAAAAATTAAAATCTTACCATATCACACTGTGAGATATGATACTCACTCTGTCAGGCCAGCTATGAAACAATCATTTGAACGTAGCACTGACCATATTTGCATGATGACTTGGGTCTCGTGCATAGTGGAACATGGACTATAAAAAGGAAGAAAATAATAGTGCTATGAGATAAAAATATGTAATACGTAATTATAGTAACTTACACAAAAGTTTAGATCCATGTAGTGAGATGGAATGTCAGTGAGAAGCTGGACTTCGTGGCGCGCTAGTATCCGCAGAGCCATGTTAAAGCAATCAATATCCATATATTCATCATTGTTTAATATGTTTTTTATTTTTCTCAACTTTAAGCTGATAGGGTAAGGATCAAAGCTTTTCACCCATTCGCTCCTGTAAAATCAAAATTTTGTCAATTATAATGACATCAGAGTAATTTATTAGAATACAAAATGAACTAAAAGAACATGGCTTACTCTAGTAAAGCGTCATCATCAACCATATTGATGAACAAGCACAGTTCGTCTATTAAGTCATCGTCTTTTGGGTTGACAGACGGTGAAAGGATATATGACTGTGAGATGAGCTCAACATCTAATGATGTATTCGATGTTTTGAGATTCTAAGGGGGTCCATCCAGAATCATACAATTTGTGGGATCTGTATTGTTCTCGTCATCTTCCATGTCTCGATTTCTTATATTATCATCATTCAATTCCGAGTCCACTAAAATGACAGCTAGTTTTGTTCTAAAATCTGCTGATCCTATTAAAGTAGAAATAAGAGTTAAATAATGATACAACATAGAATAAGTATTACATAAAATTTACGCTGTAATTGACTGAAAATTTGGCACCTCTCCCTGTTAAAGAAAAGGTTGTCATGTAGAATAGTGGTATAAAAAATATAAGATCAGAGCTACTACAAATTACCAACAAGAAGAAATAACAAGTGTGAACCAGATCGATGTCACCTTTGTGACGTACACTGTTACGGAATAGAGGCAACATTCGCAGCAACTTGATAGAAAGATGCGTTCTCAAACACACCGTATCTTGAAAGTCATGTACTTGAACCAGTTGCAAATTCATACTAAATGATTTGTCATTTCTTAATAAAAAAGACAGACAACTAACGATCACTTAATATGCTCAATAGAAAAGCATTGCCAAACAGAACTCCACTTGTGCGTCTAAAAGATTGCCAGACTGCCAGCGGCCAATAGCTTTCCATGTTCCATCCCCCCAGAATCAGAGAACGTGTAATAACTAAATAGGCATGCTTTCTTTTCAACTATCCCAAATAAATATAATCTGAACTTTGGTTTTGTTATATAAATGTTCACTTGCCGTTTGACTAAATATGTACTTCAGGTACAGAGATGATGGATTGGCGACGGAGACAGAGACGGCGCGACGGTATGATGCAGTGACGCGAGGTCGGCGTGCAAGGATAAGGCGATGGGAACCAATTTCGTTTAGATCCCTTACTTTTTGATAAGAGCCCCGTGATTGCAGGGGACGTACGCTGGGCAGTTTTCTTTTTTTATGTAACGCTGGCTGGTAACGTGGTGCTGGTGGCTGGATGGTGGAGATGGAGCACGGTCAGTCATAGATGGATTTGCTAAGTGCACACCGTGGTGCTGCATGGATGGTGGATGGACGTTAGATTGATATTTGTGGACTATTTGTGTGGCGGTGATGGGTGTTTGTTTTTTTGGGAGTAATAGCTCGTGCAGTTAGTAAAGTTTTTGTTTGCTTCTTTATTAATAGTATAGATATAGATGTATTTTCACGTACAATCCTTTTTTGAGATTGATGGGGTTATAGTCCCAGGGTAGGGTCATAGGCCTGCCCTATAGGTCCTACCCAAAGACTACCCTTCATAGAGGACAAGGCCCTTAGACAGTTTCGACTGAACTAAGGACTCCCCCATCATCCAGTCGGTGACGAGCACTCGGAGCATATTTAACGTACCGACTGGATTCCACTCTGTACATCGTAACCTCCCACGAGGGCAACGGTCATACGTTTTCATACACCATTATTAACATTTAAGGCATACGTTACCTGTAACGTAGGCATTTATTCGCCACTACTCCATCCCTGTTCACCGGGCCATTATGAAGGACAGCGCACTCTATATAAGCCGCCCTTCCCCACTGGTGCAGGGGTTGGCATTTACTGTAATCCCATATTCCACTCGACACTAAGCTCCCAAGAGCACTGAGACGTAGGGCTTTTACCTCCACCGTAGAGGGGCATGCACTCATGCATCCTCGCCGTAGCTAAGGCTCTGCCCATCCTTTCGTACCCTACACATCTACTGTCAGACTTATACCCACGACAGTTAGCGCCCACCGTGGGGCAGGCGTCTAAGCGACTTCCGGCGAGTTTGCGACTTCATCTTTTCATCATATCGTCCGACGGAGATTTGTGCATGGGTCATGAGATCCTCTTCGGCGCACTCTCCTTCATTGTCGACGATTCGGCATGGCTTCGGGATGCGCCCCTCGATTTCGAGGCGCTCCCCAGTCGCGGGGCAATGCACTTCCGTGCCGGTTCCCGCGGCGTCCTTCTTCTCCAGCAATCGGCCCTGGTGTCGATCTTCGCCCCTGTCACGCGCCGCAACAAGCGGTCCCGCCATTCGCGGCTCCAGCGTTGGGTACGACATGCCGAGGCACGACAGAACGCGTCCTCTCAAGTGGCGGTCCTCGAGTCGGTTGTGGTCGCGCCGCCGTCCCAGTGCTTGGACTCAGATCCGACTGAGTTACCTTCCGAGTACTTGGGTCGCGGGCCTGCAGCCGAAGTTCTCATGGCCGATTCCCATGAAAGTCCCCTCCGAACTGGTCGCAACGAGCATGAGGTCGGCGAAGCATCCGGCGCTCATCGTCAACACCACCGTTCTGCCAGTCGACGCACTCGCCAGAGCAACGTCGAGGTGTTCCGCACACCCGTCCTCAACCTGGCTGCCGCTGCGAAGATAGCCGATTCCCTCCAACCGACTGATTCAGAGGCTGGTAGAGGGATCGAGCAGATCTGTGCCCTGTTGCATATGGCGCAACAGAATTCGGCGGTCTCCCAGTCGCACAACAGGATCCACAACAGTTCTGTTCACGCGAACACGCATCGGTCAGTTTTCAGCCCCGACTCTCATCAGCGACGCAGAGGGGGCAGCCGTTCCAGGAATCCCAAAGATCGTCGCCGTTCACGCACCCCTCCGCGGGGTGGGCCTTACGGGCCCCGGCATCACGATGATCGGCGTTCAGTCGGTGACGCGTATGATCCAAGGCCCAACGCAAGAGGGTACATCGCCCAGAAGAAGGTCGACAGAAGTCGAGCCCACCGTGATGATCACGATAGAGACCGTCCAAGTGGAGGCAGTGTTGGAAATATGCCCTAGAGGCAATAATAAATTAGTTATTATTATATTTCTTAGTTCATGATAATCGTTTATTATCCATGCTATAATTGTATTGATTGGAAACACAGTGCATGTGTGGATACATAGACAAAACACTGTCCCTAGTAAGCCTCTAGTTGACTAGCTCGTTGATCAAAGATGGTCAAGGTTTCCTAACCATAGGCAAGTGTTGTCACTTGATAACGGGATCACATCATTAGGAGAATCATGTGATGGACTACACCCAAACTAATAGACGTAGCATGTTGATCGTGTCATTTTGTTGCTACTGTTTTCTACGTGTCAAGTATTTGTTCATATGACCATGAGATCATATAACTCACTGACACCGGAGGAATGCTTTTTGTGTATCAAACATCGCAACGTAACTGGGTGACATAAAGATGCTCTACATGTATCTCCGAAGGTGTTCGTTGAGTTAGTATGGATCGAGACTGGGATTTGTCACTCCGTGTGACGGAGAGGTATCTCGGGGCCCACTCGGTAATACAACATCACACACAAGCCTTGCAAGCAATGTGACTTAGTGTAAGTCACGGGATCTTGTATTACGGAATGAGTAAAGAGACTTGCTGGTAAACGAGATTGAAATAGGTATGCGGATACTGACGATCGAATCTCGGGCAAGTAACATACCGAAGGACAAAGGGAATGACATACGGGATTATATGAATCCTTGGCACTGAGGTTCAAACGATAAGATCTTCGTAGAATATGTAGGATCCAATATGGGCATCCAGGTCCCGCTATTGGATATTGACCGAGGAGTCTCTCGGGTCATGTCTACATAGTTCTCGAACCCGCAGGGTCTGCACACTTAAGGTTCGGCGTTGTTTTATGCGTATTTGAGTTATATGGTTGGTTACCGAATGTTGTTCGGAGTCCCGGATGAGATCACGGACGTCACAAGGGTTTCCGGAATGGTCCGGAAATGAAGATTGATATATAGGATGACCTCATTTGATTACCGGAAGGTTTTCGGAGTTACCGGGAATGTACCGGGAATGACGAATGGGTTCCGGGTGTTCACCGGGGGGGCAACCCACCCCGGGGAAGCCCATAGGCCTTGGGGGTGGCGCACCAGCCCTTAGTGGGCTGGTGGGACAGCCCAAGAAGGCCCTATGCGCCATAGGAAGAAAATCAAAGAGAAAAGAAAAAAAAAGAGGAGGTGGGAAAAGGGGGAAGGACTCCTCCTTCCAAACCTAGTTGGACTCGGTTTGGAAGGGGAGGGTTGCCCCCCTTGGCTTGGCCGAACCCCTTGGGGGTTCTTGGACCCCAAGGCAAGGCTCCCCCTCTTCCCCCTATATATACGGAGGTTTTAGGGCTGATTTGAGACAACTTTGCCACGGCAGCCCGACCACATATCTCCACGGTTTTACCTCTAGATCGCGTTTCTGCGGAGCTCGGGCGGAGCTCGGGCGGAGCCCTGCTGAGATAAGTTCACCACCAACCTCCGGAGCACCGTCACGCTGCCGGAGAACTCATCTACCTCTTCGTCTCTCTTGCTGGATCAAGAAGGTCGAGATCATCGTCGAGCTGTACGTGTTCTGAACGCGGAGGTGCCGTCCGTTCGGCACTAGATCGTGGGACTGATCGCGGGACGGTTCGCGGGGCGGATCGAGGGACGTGAGGACGTTCCACTACATCAACCGCGTTCACTAACGCTTCTGTTGTGCGATCTACATGGGTACGTAGATCGAATATCCCCTCTCGTAGATGGACATCACCATGATAGGTCTTCGTGTGCGTAGGAAACTTTTTGTTTCCCATGCGATGTTCCCCAATAGTGGTATCAGAGCCAGGTTCATGCGTAGATGTCTTCTTGAGTAGAACACAAAAGTTTTTGTGGGCGGTGATGTGCGTTTTTCTGCCCTTCTTAGTCTTTTCTTGATTCCGCGATATTGTTGGATTGAAGCGGCTTGGACCGACATTACTCGTACGCTTACGAGAGACTGGTTTCATCGCTACGAGTAACCCCGTTGCTCAAAGATGACTGGCAAGTGTCAGTTTCTCCAACTTTAGTTGAATCGGATTTGACCGAGGAGGTCCTTGTATAAGGTTAAATAGCAATTCATATATATCCGTTGTGGTGTTTGCGTAAGTAAGATGCGATCCTACTAGATACCCATGGTCACCACGTAAAACATGCAACAACAAAATTAGAGGACGTCTAACTTGTTTTTGCAGGGTATGCTTGTGATGTGATATGGCCAACAATGTGATGTGATATATTGGATGTATGAGATGATCATGTTGTAATAGATAATATCGACTTGCACGTCGATGGTACGGCAACCGGCAGGAGCCATAGGGTTGTCTTTAAACTAACGTTTGTGCTTGCAGATGCGTTTACTATTTTGCTAGGATGTAGCTTTAGTAGTAATAGCATGAGTAGCACGACAACCCCGATGGCGACACGTTGATGGAGATCATGGTGTGGCGTCGGTGACAAGAAGATCGTGCCGGTGCTTTGGTGATGGAGATCAAGGAGCACGTGATGATGGCCATATCATGTCACTTATGAATTGCATGTGATGTTAATCCTTTTATGCACCTTATTTTGCTTAGAACGACGGTAGCATTATGAGGTGATCTCTCACTAAAATTTCAAGACGAAATTGTGTTCTCCCCGACTGTGCACCATTGCGACAGTTCTTCGTTTCGAGACACCACGTGATGATTGGGTGTGATAGACTCAACGTTCACATACAACAGGTCCAAAACAGTTGCACACGCGGAACACTCGGGTTAAGCTTGACGAGCCTAGCATGTGCAGACATGGCCTCGGAACACATGAGACCGAAAGGTCGAGCATGAATCGTATAGTTGATATGATTAGCATAGAGATGCTTACCACTGAAACTATTCTCGACTCACGTGATGATCGGACTTGAGATAGTGGATTTGGATCATGTACCACTCAAATGACTAGAGAGATGTACTTTTTGAGTGGGAGTTCTTAAGTAATATGATTAATTGAACTAATTGTCATGAACATAGTCTAATGGTCTTTGCGAATTACGATGTGGCTTGCGCTATAGCTCTAATGTTTTTATATGTTCCTAGAGAAAATTTAGTTGAAAGTTGATAGTAGCAAACTTTGTAGACTAAGTATGTAAAACCGAGGATTGTCCTCGTTGCTGCGCAGAAGGCTTATGTCCTTAATGCACCACTCGGTGTGATGCACCTCGAGCGTCGTCTGTGGATGCTGTGAACATCCGACATACACGTTTCTGATGACTACACGATAGTTCAGTGCAAAATACTTGATGGCTTAGAAGCAAGGCGCCGAAAACGTTTTGAAACGTCACGAAACATAAGTGATGTTCTAAAGAGATGAAATTGTGATTTCATGCTTGTGCCCTTGTTAAGAGGTACGAGACCTCTGACAAGATTCTTTGTCCACTAAGTAAAGGAGAAAAGCTCAATCGTTGAGCGTGTGCTCAGATTGTCTGAGTACGACAATCGCTTGAATCAAGTGGGAGTTAATCTTCCAGATGAGATAGTGATGGTTCTCCAAGGTCACTGCCACCAAGTTGTGAGAGCTTCGTGATGAACTATAACATATCAAGGATAGATACAATGATCCTTGAGCGATTCGCGATGTTTGACACTGCGAAAGTAGAAATCAAGAAGGAGCATCAATAGTTGATGGTTTGTAAAACCACTAAATTTCAAGAAAGGCAAGGGCTAGAAGGGATACTTCGTGAAACGGCAAAACAGTTGTTGCACTAATGAAGAGACCCAAGATTAAACCCAAACCTGAGACTAAGTGCTTCTGTAATGAGGGGAACAGTCACTGAGGTGGAGCAACTCTACATACTTGGTAGATAAGAAGGCTGGCAAAAGTCGAAAGAAGTATGTTTGATATACATGATGTGTACTTTACTAGTACTCCTAGTAGCATGAGGGTATTGGATACCGGTTCGGTTGCTAAGTGATTAGTAACACGAAATGATAGCTACGGCATAAACGGAGACTAGCTAAAGGCGAGGTGACGATACGTGTTGGAAGTGTTTCCAAGATTGATATGATCAAAACGTCACACGCTCCCTCTACCATCGGGATTGGTGTTAAACCTAAATAATTGTTATTTGGTGCTTGCATTAAGCATGAACATGATTGGATCGTGTTTATTGCAATACGATTATTCATTTAAAGAGAATAATGGTTACTCTGTTTGCTTGAATAAACACCTTCAATGGTTTATTGAATCTCGATCGTAGTGTTACACATGTTCATAATATTGGTGCCAAAAGATACGAGGAAATGATGATAGTACCACTTACTCGTGGCACTGCCGCTTGAGTCATGTTAGTATAAATTGCATGAAGAGGCTCCATGCTGATGGATCTTTATATTCACCTGATTTTGAATCACTAGTGACATGCTAATCATACCACATGAGCAAGGCCTTGTTTTCATTGAGATGAAACAAGATAGTAACTTGTTGGAAATGATACATTTTGATGTATGCAGTCCAATGGGTGCTGAGGCACGCAGTGGATATCATTATGTTCTTACTTCAATGACGATTTAAGTAGATACAAGAGTATTTACTTAATGAATCACAAGTCTGAAATATTGAAAAGTTCAATTCTGTTTCAGAGTGAAGTTCATCGTAACAAGAGGATAAACTGTCTACGATATGATCATAGAAATGAATATCTGAGTTACGAGTTTTGGTACGCAGTTAAGACAATGTGGAAATTGTTTCGCAGTTCATGCCACCTGGAACATCATAGTGTGATGATGTGTCTGAACGTCATAGCCACGCACTATTTGGTATGGTGCATGCTATGATGTCTCTTATCGAATTACCACTATCGTTTATGGGTTATGCATTAGAGACAACCGCATTCACTTTAAATAGGGCATCGCGTATTTTCGTTGAGATGACACGGTATAGACTATGGTTAGGAGAAACCTAAGTTGTCGTTTCTTGAAAGTTTGGGGCTTCGACACTTATGTGAAAAAGTTTCAGTCTGATAAGCTTGAACCCAAAGCGAATAAATGCATCTTCATAGGATATCCAAAACAGTTGGGTACATCTCCTATCTCAGATCCGAAAGCAAAGTGTTTGTTTCTAGAAACGGATCCTTTCTCGAGGAAAGGTTTCTCTCGAAAGAATTGAGTGGGAGGGTGGTAGAACTTGATGAGGTTATTGAACCATCAATTCGAACAGTGTGTAGCAGGGCGCAGGAAGTTGT
Organism: Hordeum vulgare subsp. vulgare; assembly: GCF_904849725.1. Classification (NCBI taxonomy): domain Eukaryota; kingdom Viridiplantae; phylum Streptophyta; class Magnoliopsida; order Poales; family Poaceae; genus Hordeum; species Hordeum vulgare. The sequence goes on along the minus strand of NC_058518.1, from coordinate 139,149,348 downwards.
TCCTGTGGCGCCTACACCAATTGAAGTGAAAGCTGATGATGGTGATCATCGAGGACCGGATCAAGTTACTACAAGCCTCGTAGGTTGACAAGGTCGCATACTACTGCAAGAGTGGTACGGTAACCCTGTCTTGGAGGTCATGTTGTTGAGCAACAGTGAACTTACGAGTTATGGAGAAAGCAATGATGGGCCCGGATTCCGACAAATAGCTGGAAGCCATAAAATCCGAGAGAGGATCCATGTATGAAAACAAAGTGTAGACTTTGGAAGAACTACTTGATGGTCATAGGACTATTGAGTAAAGATGGATCTTTAAAGGAAGACAGACGATGATAGTGATAAGTCACTATTAAGAAAAGCTCGACTTGTCACAAAGATGTTTCCGACAAGATCAAACAGTTGACTATGATGAGACTTTCTCACTCGTAGCGATGCTAAATGTCTGTTAGAATTATGTTAGTAGTTGCTGCATTATTTATGAAATATTGCACGTAGGATGTCAAAACATTGTTTCCTCGACGGTTTCCTTGAGCAAACATTGTATGTGATACAACCAGGAGGTTTTGTCGATCCTAAAGATACTAGCAAGTATGCAAGCTCCAGTGATCCTTCAATGGACTGGTGCAAGCATCTCGGAGTTGGAATATACACTTTGATGAGATGATCAAAGATTTTGGGTGTGTAAAAGGTTTATGAGAAACTTGTATTTCCAAAGAAGTGAGTGGGAGCACTATAGAATTTCTGATAAGTATATGTGGTTGACATATTGTTGATCACAAGTAATGTAGAATTTCTGTGAAGCATAAGAGGTTGTTTGAAAGGAGTTTTTCAAAAGGAATACCTGGATTGAGCTACTTGAACATTGAGCATCAAGATCTATGGAGATAGATCAAAACGCTTGATAGAAGTTTCAACAAGATGCATGCCTTGACAAGTTTTTGAAGGAGTTCAAAATAGATCAGCAAAGAAGGAGTTCTTGGTTGCGTTGTAAGGTGTGAATTTGAGAAAGACTCAAAACCCGACCTCGGCAGAATAAAGAGAATAGATGAAGGTCGTCTTCTATGCCTTAGCCTTAGACTCTAAAGTATGCCATGCTGAGTACCGCACCTGATGTGTGCCTTGCAGCAAGTCTGTTAAGAGGTACACAGAGTGATCCAGGATTGAATCACTGATCAGCGGTCAAAGTTATCCTTAGTAACTAAATAGACTAAGGAATTTTTTCTCGATTATGGAGGTGGTTAAAGAGTTCGTCGTAAAGGGTTACGTCGATGCAAGCTTTGACACTAATCCGAATAACTATGAGTAGTGAAACGGATTCGTATAGTAGAGTAGATATTTGGAGCATTTCGGAATAGCACGTAGTAGCAGCATCTATAAGATGGCATAAAGATTTGTAAAGAACGCACGGATCTGAAAGTTTCAGAACCATTGACTAAAACCTCTCTCACGAGCAAGACGTGATCAGACCCCATAACTATATGGGTGTTGGATTCGTTGGAATCACATGGTGATGTGAACTAGATTATTGACTCTAGTGCAAGTGGGAGACTGTTGGAAATATGCCCTAGAGGCAATAATAAATTAGTTATTACTATATTTCTTAGTTCATGATAATCGTTTATTATCCATGCTATAATTGTATTGATTGGAAACACAGTGCATGTGTGGATACATAGACAAAACACTGTCCCTAGTAAGCCTCTAGTTGACTAGCTCGTTGATCAAAGATGGTCAAGGTTTCCTGACCATAGGCAAGTGTTGTCACTTGATAATGGGATCACATCATTAGGAGAATCATGTGATGGACTAGACCCAAACTAATAGACATAGCATGTTGATCGTGTCATTTTGTTGCTACTGTTTTCTGCGTGTCAAGTATTTGTTCCTATGACCATGAGATCATATAACTCACTGACGCCGGAGGAATGCTTTGTGTGTATCAAACGTCGCAACGTAACTAGGTGACTATAAAGATGCTCTACAGGTATCTCCGAAGGTGTTCGTTGAGTTAGTATGGATCGAGACTGGGATTTGTCACTCCGTGTGACGGAGAGGTATCTCGGGGCCCACTCAGTAATACAACATCACACACAAGCCTTGCAAGCAATGTGACTTAGTGTAAGTCATGGGATCTTGTATTACGGAACGAGTAAAGAGACTTGCTGGTAAAAGAGATTGAAATAGGTATGCAGATACTGACGATCGAATCTCGGGCAAGTAACATACCGAAGGACAAAGGGAATGACATACGGGATTATATGAATCCTTGGCACTGAGGTTCAAACGATAAGATCTTCGTAGAATATGTAGGATCCAATATGGGCATCCAGGTCCCGCTATTGGATATTGACCGAGGAGTCTCTCGGGTCATGTCTACATAGTTCTCGAACCCGCAGGGTCTGCACACTTAAGGTTCGGCGTTGTTTTATGCGTATTTGAGTTATATGGTTGGTTACCGAATGTTTTTCGGAGTCACGGATGAGATCACGGACGTCACAAGGGTTTCCGGAATGGTCCGGAAACGAAGATTGATATATAGGATGACCTCATTTGATTACCGGAAGGTTTTCGGAGTTACCGGGAATGTACCGGGAATGACGAATGGGTTCCGGGTGTTCACCGGGGGGGCAACCCACCCCGGGGAAGCCCATAGGCCTTGGGGGTGGCGCACCAGCCCTTAGTGGGCTGGTGGGACAGCCCAAGAAGGCCCTATGCGCCATAGGAAGAAAATCAAAGAGAAAAAAAAAAGAGGAGGTGGGAAAAGGGGGAAGGACTCCTCCTTCCAAACCTAGTTGGATTCGGTTTGGAAGGGGAGGGTTGCCCCCCTTGGCTTGGCCGAACCCCTTGGGGGTCCTTGGACCACAAGGCAAGGCTCCCCCTCTCCCCCCTATATATACGGAGGTTTTAGGGCTGATTTGAGACAACTTTCCACGGCAGCCCGACCACATATCTCCACGGTTTTACCTCTAGATCGCGTTTCTGCGGAGCTCGGGCGGAGCCCTGCTGAGATAAGATCACCACCAACCTCCGGAGCGCCGTCACGCTGTCGGAGAATTCATCTACCTCTCCGTCTCTCTTGCTGGATCAAGAAGGCCGAGATCATCGTCGAGCTGTACGTGTGCGGAACGCGGAGGTGCCGTCCGTTCGGCACTAGATCGTGGGACGGTTCGCGGGGCGGATCGAGGGACGTGAGGACGTTCCACTACATCAACCGCGTTCACTAACGCTTCTGCTGTGCGATCTACAAGGGTACGTAGATCGAATATCCCCTCTCGTAGATGGACATCACCATGATAGGTCTTCGTGTGCGTAGGAAATTTTTTGTTTCCCATGCGACGTTCCCCAACAGGCAGGACCATCGTTTCTGGTCCCGAGTGCTTCAGTCGGGCCATACGCTCAGCTGACATCCCTCCCAACTTCCGATTGGCGATGGGAATCAACAAGTTCACAGGAGATTCCAAGCCAGAAACTTGGTTGGATGACTACCGAGTGGCAGTCCAGATCGGTGGCGGAGATGACCAGGTCGCCATGAAACATCTCCCCCTGATGCTCGACGGCTCGGCGCGAGCTTGGCTGAACCAGTTAGCTCCGTCAAGTATCTACAGCTGGGCAGATCTGTCCCGAGTCTTCATCAAGACCTTCGAGGGTACGTGCAAGCACCCTGCTGGTCTCGTGGAGCTCCAACACTGTGTCCAGAAGCAGAACGAGCCCCTGCGCTATTTCATCCAGCGCTGGACGACCCTCTACCACACGGTGGAGAACGTCACAGAGCACCAAGCAGTCTGCGCCTTCAAGGAAGGCATGCAGTACAGAGATCTGTACCTGAAGTTCGGTTGGACATGCGACATCTCCATGAGCAAGATGATGGAGATAGCCGCACGCTATGCAAATGGCGAAGAAGAGGACCGCATACGTAGCGGCAAGCATAAGGCAGTCGCCGACGAAGATGGGAACAGCAATCGGAAGCAGAAGCAGAAAGCTCCATCCACTCCATAGGCAGAGGCAGCAGCCGTTACAAATGCCAAGTTCAAGGGCAAGGGGAAATCTCAGTACACCCCCAAGAAGAAACAGTTCGGGAATTCCATCCTTGATCAGCCATGTCCAATCCACACGAAGATGGACGAAGAAGGCAACGCCATATTTCCGAAGCACACCACTCGGCAATGTCGCCTCCTAATCCAAGGATTCGGTGAGGGCCAGCCGAGTGAAAAGGACACCGAGCAGGATGATGCGGACAAGGAGGATCCGTTCCCCCAAGTACATGCAACATTGATGATTTTTGCTGACGTGGAAAGCAAGAGTCGACTGAAGCTGGTGAACACGGAGGTGAACATGGCAACCCCAACCAACCCCACGTTCCTCAAATGGTCTCAGACTGCGATCACCTTTGACCAGTCGGACCATCCAGCACACGTGCCCACCCCAAGGAGGCAAGCTCTGGTCGTCGACCCGGTGGTGGAAGGAGTCCGACTGCGCAAAGTCCTCATGGACGGTGGCAGCGGCTTGAACATCATGTACGCTGACACTCTCAAGGGGATGGGCATTCCTATGTCCAAACTTAGCGAGAGCAGCATGCAGTTCCACGGAGTCGTCCCAGGACGAAAGGCCAAGTCACTCGGCCAGATCGCGTTGGACGTCGTTTTCAGCTCCGACAAGAACTTCCGCAAGGAAAAGCTGACATTCGAGGTGGTGGACTTCCAGAGTGCATACCATGCGATTCTGGGCCGTCCGGCGTATGCGCGTTTCATGGCCCGTCCATGTTACGTGTGTTTGAAGCTGAAGATGCCAGGTCCCAATGGTGTGATCACGGTCACAGGCAATCGGCAGCGGGCCGAGGAGTGTCTGCAGTAGGGGTCGAGGATTGCCTATCAGCAGATGGCTATCCTCGAGCTGGATGAGTACAAGAAGACAGCCGACCCCGCTGACTTGATACGTTCGAAGAAGCCAGCTTCGGAGTCCGTATTCCAGTCGGCTGGAGACACAAAGAAAGTCAACATCCACCAGACGGACGACGCCGCTGCCCCGACGAACATCTCCACCACCCTTGAACCAAAATAGGAAGCCGAGCTCATCCAATTCCTTCGTGAGAATTGGGACATTTTCGCATGGAAGCCCGCTGACATGCTAGGTGTACCCAGGGAGTTGGCTGAGCACCGACTGCATGTGGATCCTCCTTCTCGGCCCGTTCGAGAACGCCTGCGTCGGTCCGCCGCGCATAAAAGGAAGGCAATCGGAGAGGAGGTGGCTAAACTTTTGGCGGCCAACTTCATTCGCGAGGTAGACCACTCCGAGTGGCTCGCCAATGTTGTCATGGTGCCCAAGAAGGACAAGTCTCTCCGTATGTGCATCGACTTCAAGCATCTCAATAAGGTCTGCCCGAAAGATCATTTCCCACTCCCCTGCATTGATCAAATTGTTGATTCGACTGCGGGGTGCGAGCGTTTATCATTCCTTGATGCCTATTCGGGCTATCATCAGATCCGTCTGTATGGTCCGGTGAATTAAAAACAGCCTTCATCACCCCATTCGGGTGTTTCTGCTACATCACTATGCCATTCGGTTTGAAGAATGCAGGAGCAACTTTTATGCGCATGATCCAAAAACGCCTCCTTGACCAGATCGGTCGAAATGTGGAGGCATATATGGACGATATCGTAGTCAAGTCACGCAAAGGTTCCGACCTGCCGACTGACTTGGCAGAAACATTCGCCAACCTACGTAGGTACGATATCAAGCCCAACCCAGCCAAGTGTTCATTCGGCGTTCCCAGCGGGAAGTTACTCGGTTTCTTTGTTTCCGAACGAGGGATCGATGTCAACCCCGAAAAGATCGGGACCATCGTCCGAATGGAACGGCTGGTCAGAATACATGATGTTCAAAGGCCCACAGGTTGCCTAGCGGCTTTGAGCAGGTTTATCGCTCGACTCGGCGAGAAGGCGTTACCTCTGTACCGACTCATGAAGAAATCAGATACTTTCAAGTGGACAGACGAAGCCCAAATTCCATTCGACGACCTCAAAGCCCTGCTTTCCACCCAGCCAGTTCTTACTTCCCTGCTCAGTAAAGAACCCCTTCTTCTGTACATCGCGGCTACAAATCAAGTCATCAGCACTGTTCTCACAGTCGAACACAAAGAAGAAGGCAAAGCGTACAAGGTTCAGCGGCCAGTATATTATGTCTCCGAAGTCCTCACTCCTTCCAAGCAGAGGTATCCCCATTATCAAAAGCTTATTTATGGGATCTACATGACTACAAAGAAGGTGGCTCATTATTTCCAAGACCACTCGGTGTCTGTCATTTCTGATGCTCCGTTGTCGGAAATCCTCCACAATCGGGACGCGTTAGGCCGAGTGGCGAAGTGGGCAATGGAGATGTTATACTGCGACATCAAGTTCAAAACCAAGAAGGCTATAAAGTCTCAAGCTCTGGCTGACTTCATAGCAGAATGGGTAGAACAACAGCAACCGACTCACATCTACTCGGCTCATTGGACCATGTTCTTCGATGGGTCCAAGATGTTGAATGGCTCCGGCGCTGGCGTAGTGATCATATCGCCAAAAGGTGATAAACTCAAGTATGTGTTGCAGATACATTTTGATTCTTCCAACAACGAGGCAGAGTACAAAGCTCTCCTTTACGGATTGCGCATGACCATCACACTCGGCGTCCGTCTCCTCATGGTCTATGGCGACTCGGATTTGGTGGTTAATCAAGTGATGAAGGAGTGGGATGTAAGGAACCCCACCATGACTGCATACTGCAACGCAGTAAGGAAGCTCGAGAAGAAGTTTGAAGGTCTGGAACTTCACCATGTTCCACGACTGAAAAACTAAGCGACAGATGAATTGGGAAAACTTGGATCCACTCGGAGACCGGTCCCGAGTGATGTCTGCCTCGAGCACCTACACCTCCCCTCAGTAAAAGAAGATCCTTTTACAGAGGAACCAGTACAACCGAAGAGCTCAACAGATCCGACTGAAGTCGAGGTCCCTGCTGTGGTTGATTTGATCATGGAGATTCTTGCTCTCACCCCCGAATGGACTGTGTCGTTCATTGCGTACATCCTGAGGCAAGAGTTACCAGAAGACGAAGTCCAAGTGAGGTAGATCGTCCGCATATCCAAGTCCTTCACCGTCATTGATGGCCAGTTGTACAGGGAAAGTGTTTCAGGCGTCCTTCAGCGATGCATCTCCTCTGAGGAGGGACAGTTAATCTTGGAAGAAATTCACTCGGGAACCTGCGGTCATCATGCCTCCTCAAGAGCAATCGTCGCCAAAGCATTCAGAGTTGGTTTCTTCTGGTTGCAGGCGAATGAAATGGCAAAAGATATGGTCGACCGATGCGAAGGCTGTCAGTTCTATTCGAACAAGTCCCACAAGCCAACATCTGCGCTGAAGACAATCCCTCTTGTTTGGCCGTTCACCGTGTGGGGATTAGATACAGTCGGACCATTTGGAACAGGCCAAGGGGGATTCACTCATCTGTTGGTAGCAGTCGACAAGTTTACCAAGTGGATTGAAGCCAAGCCCATCAAGAAGCTCGACACCCTTACGGCCATCAAATTTGTCAGAGACATCATCGCCAGATTCGGGGTTCCGCACAGCATAATCACCGACAACGGCACAAACTTCGACTTGGGCAGGTTCAAAGGCTTTTGCATAGGCCAAGGAATCCGAGTGGATTTTGCATCCGTGGCACACCCCCAAACAAACGGGCAAGCAGAGCGGGCGAATGGTCTTATTCTTCAAGGGTTGAAGCCTCGACTCCTGCGAGAAGTTGGACATGCCGCCGGCGCATGGGTCAACGAACCGCCTTCGGTGTTGTGGGGCCTCCGCACAACTCCGAATAGATCTACAGGGCGATCCCCGTTCTTCCTCGTTTATGGAGCAGAGGCGGTCCTTCCGAGTGACTTGCTTCACAACTCTCCACGAGTCGAACTCTTCTCCGAAGCCGAAGCAGAGCAAGCTAGGCAAGACGGAGTGGATCTTCTGGAAGAAGAGTGTGAGATGGCACTGACTCGCTCAACAATTTATCAACAAGATCTGCGGTGATTTCACGCGCGACACGATCAGCAGAGACCACACAAGTTGGCTCCCGCCTGGGAAGGAGCCTTCATCATCTCTAAGGTGCTGAACAATGGGGCGTATCGACTTTACAACCTCGATAGGGAAACGGACGAGTCGCGAGCATGGAACGGAGATCTCCTGAAGCGCTTCTACACATGACCGCCGACGGGGACAATGTAAAGAACAAGTATCATTGAAGTAATACAAAGCAGATTGATTTCTTGCAGGTTCAAAATTCTTCCGCGTTTGCAGACTCCGGTATAAAAAATTCGCTCCGAGTGCACACTAAAAGTCGCGCTCGGGGACTTAGCTGCGACCCAGAGTCGCCTAAGTACAAACTCGCTCCGAGTGTGCATTAAAAGCCACACTCGAGGACTTAGCTGCGACCCAGAGTCGCCTAAGTACAAACTCGCTCCGAGTGCGCACTAAAAGTCACACTCGGGGACTTAGCTGCGACCCAGAGTCGCCTAAGTACAAACTTGCTCCAAGTGCGCACTAAAAGGCTCACTCGGGGACTTAGCTGCGACCCAGAGTCGCCTAAGTACAAACTCGCTCCGAGTGCGCATTAAAAGCCGCACTCGGGGAGTTAGCTGCGACCCAAAATCGCCTAAGTACAAACTCGCTCCGAGTGCACACTAAAAGTCGCGCTCGGGGACTTAGCTGCGACCCAGAGTCGCCTAAGTACAAACTCGCTCCGAGTGCGCATTAAAAGCCGCACTCGGGGACTTAGCTGCGACCCAGAATCACCGAAGTACAAACTCGCTCCGAGTGCGCACTAAAAGTTCGCACTCGGGGACTTAGCTGCGACCCAAAGTCGCCTAAGTACAAACTCGCTCTAAGTGCGCATTAAAAGCCACACTCGGGGACTTAGCTGCGACCCAAAATCGCCTAAGTACAAACTCGCTCCGAGTGCGCACTAAAAGTCGCACTCGGGGACTTAGCTGCGACCCAGAGTCGCCTAAGTACAAACTCGCTCCGAGTGCACACTAAAAGCCGCACTCGGGGACTTAGCTGCGATCCAGAGTCGCCTAAGTGAAAAGCTTCCTCCGAGTGTATTCTCGAGATCCACTCGGAGGCTTAGCAGACCCTCATTGAGGCTCATGTGGATGTGAAGACAACTGACAACTACATGAGTAACAACTCGCTCCGAGTGCGAGCTTACAGTCGCGCTCGGAGACTTAGCTGTGACCCAGAGTCGCCTAAGTACAAACTCACTCCGAGTGTGCACTAAGTACAAGCTTCCTCCAAGTGTATTTTCGAGATCCACTCGGAGGCTTGGCAGACCCTCATGGAGGCTCATGTGGATGTGAAGACAACTGACAACTACATGCTCTGCATGTTTGTCATCGACTTCACCAAGAAACGCCAAACAAAAACCACGAACCAGAATCGTGTCAAAAAAACGTAGCGAAAGAAGAGCGAAATATTCGATTCGAATTCAAAGTTGGAACCACGAATGTGACGGCCAACAACAGTGGCCAAAGTTTGATACAGATACCACTCGGCATACCGAGGTAAATGTGCGTTCACCATAAAGTTTTTCAAGCGTCACCGGGACTGGCAGGCTCCACAAAGGTGTCAAGGTCGATCCCGTCTGCGATGCGAGTGGCTGTGTCGAGGAAGGTCTCCATGAAATCTTCGAATCGAAGTTTCTTGGTGTTGGCGACCTGCAACGTCTTCAGCTTTTCTTCGCGAGCTTCCTTGCAGTGCACTCGGACCAGAGATAGCGCCACGTCCGCACCACAACGAGCGGCAGACTTCTTCCATGCCTGCACTCTGCTCGGGACGTCCTCCAGCCGAGTCATCAACCCATCTATTTCTTGTCGGGAATCGTCTTCGGGCCACAGCTCCTTGTCGATCCGGCCGATGACTTCTGTCAGGCGGCCAATGAAAGGTCCCACTCAGCTAAGGCGAATATGCGCTCGGAGCAAGTCCCGGTTGGCTTCGTCGCCGAGTGGAACATTCGGAACAACCGACCGTTCAATGTCGGTTGCTTCAGCCTCAGCGTCCCGACAAAAGTCTGCAAAGAAAAGACAAGCAGAAAGTAAGCGCAGAATGCACTCCAAAGTCAAGAAGCACTCGGCAAAAAACTTACCACCAAGTAGTGCAACCATCTTCCTTGCCCAGTCGCTGACGTACTTCTCCTGCGCCATGCACCGAGTGTTCATCAACTACAGCTGGCCCATCCATTCAGTTCTTTGACTCTTCAATTTTTCAATTTCGGCTAGCAATGCCTTGTTGGTCTCCCGGGACTCCTCCAGAGACTTCTCTCAGTCAGCAAGAGCCCCCTTCACACCAGCCAGGTCATTCACAGCCGCCCCCAACTCCGCAGCAAGCTGAATCTTCTCAGCATTCAGAGCATTGTACGCAGATCCCATTTCGCAAGTCTTCTGCCAAATAAGTGCAAAGGGAAGATCAGACACATTCAACAAGGAAAAAGTAGCAACACATATGACAAAACAATTAAAGCTCAAAGTTCTTCAGACCCCTGCCAATGCAAGCAATCGACAGCGGTCTCGGGGACTACACCCAGTGGGTTCACTAAGAGTGACCCCACTGGCATGAAGCTCGAACAGGTCGACCCTATTGAGCTCCATGACAAACAGACGAATCTATGAGACTACCATTACCCGACCTGAGTAACACTACTCTCAGGGACTACACCCAGTGGGTGCACTCAGAGTACCCCCACTGGTACCATTCGGGAAGATCAGCTCTGATCTGTTCAGATCACGGAAAATACATATAAAGACAACTGCCGGTGCAAGCACTCGACAGAATTCTCGGGGACTACACCCACTGGGTTCACCCGGAGTGAACCCACTGCAAAATCATCCTACTGTATCCGAGTATATCACTGAAACCCCCAGTGGGTGACAAGAGGAAAGTAAACACTTACTAGCGCACTTACTCGGATATCGTCCCGGAGTTCCAAGCTTTTCTTGTACAAAGACGCGATGGAGTCATACGCTCCCTTGGCGTCACCCACCATTAGCTCCACCTGCACCATGGTGTCCTTGGCGGCCCCCACCTGGTCTTCCGGGAGGTGTCGGGCGTCATATTGAACGGTTGACGGACCCGACACGACAGAAGACTCCTTGGGCATCCGGAGCTCCGCTCCATTCGGTTCCGCCGCGAGGGGCGCCGTCTCAGTCGACAGCACCATCTCGGTCGGCGGCACGTTCATGGTGGGAGCAGCAGCAGATGGAACAACCTCAAGGATAGGCGCCAAAGCTGGCCTTGACCCCCTTTGGTCGTCGTCCTCCAGATGGATCACCTCCGAAGGAAGCCCGACTGAACAATATGAAATTACAGAAAAAGGACAAGATTAAAGACAGCACTCACGAAACAATAATACAAACTCTCAGAGTCGTGACAAGGTACCTTGCTGGGATGTGGCAGCGTTATCCGTGTCCATGGGATCATCGTCCTGGTGCGGCAGAGAGGTGGCGGAGGTAGCGGCTCTGTTGAGTGAAACCCACTCGACGGATAAGCATGAGTTCAATCAGACAGTGAAAGAGGATGGGAGAACAAGACACTTACGCTGAGGCGACTGGAACAGTGATCCTCATCCGAGGCAAAGCTTTCCGAGGCTTAGGCCCACTAGGTTTGGCCACCTTGGACGGCTGGTCCGTGGGCTCGGCAGCAGCGTCCCTGGTCCTCTTCACACTCCGAGCACTCGGAGCCACCGGAGGAGCTGGCGGAGCACTTGGGGCCGCTGGAGGAGCCGGCGGAGCCGCAGGATCGTGACGGCGCTTAGTTCGATGCTCTGATGGTGGAGGTGGCGAGCTCTGCTCCCCAACCTCCTCCTCCTCCTCTTCGGTCTCCTCCTCTATCTCCCCACTGTCGGAGACGTACTCGGCGCTATCCATGCTGCCCTCCTGGCTGCCCTCCTCTTCCTCGGTCGGATTCCCGTTCGAGACGGCAGAATACCAATTGGTCCACTCCTGCACAAAACACAGTCGGCAACGTCAGGCGGCGGGACAAGAAAAGCGATAAATCTAAGAATATTGAAAGCACTCGACAAGATGTGCCCACCTCATTCGGAGGAGGATTATCGGCGTGGAAGGGCTTCACCCGCAGGGCTCCTTCGGGGTTGTCGCATGCGCCTATGATGCCACGGACCCACGCTCTCACAGTCTCCCCGGTCACGCACTCTGGATGAGTCCGAGTGGAATACGAAGGCCCCGCGTAGTGCCACATGGCGTGGTGTCGGGCTTGCAGCGGCTGGATGCGCCGACCCAGAAAAGTCTCCAGCAAGTCCGTGCCGGTGACTCCCTTGCGGACGACGGCTATCAGCGCGTCGACCCGAGGCTGGATCTGGATCTTTTCCCCCTTTGAGAGCGCAAGCTGCCTGGGAGGGGCCGGACGGTCTAGGCTAAAAGGTGGCAACCCAGTTGAAGCATTCAAACAAGCAATGTCCTGGCAATAGAACCAGGTCGATTGCCAGTTCCTAATTGACTCGGACAACTGGAGAGGGGGGTAGCTACTCTTTGTTTTCTTCTGGAAGCCTAAGCCCCCACAGAGCTGGAGGAGATGGGTCTTATCGTCCGACTGGCTAAGCTTTTTGACGGTTTGGGACCTAGCGGAGAAGACGTACTTAAAGAGCCCCCAGTGGGGGGACATCCAATAAAGCACTCACAAAGGGTGACAAATGCGGCAAGGTGGGCTATTGCGTTCGGAGGAAAATGATGGAGCTGCGCCCGAAGTAAGTCATGATACCTCGGAAGAAGGGGTGGGGAGGCAAGGAGAAGCCCCTGAACACATGGCTGAGCAGCAGAACGCGCTCGCCTCCTTCGGCGCCGGCTCCGTCTCGCCCTCCGGCAGCCTCCACGACTTGTCGATGATCATGCCGTGCTCCACCAGCTCCAGCAAGTCGTCCTTCGTCACCGTGGATGGGAGGAAATCCTCCTGGATCCAACCCGCCGGCAGTGCCCGCTGTCGCCGCTGAGCAGGGGTCGTCCCCTTCTTCTTCTTCTTCTTCTTCTGCGACTCGAGTTTGCTGGTCCGCCCCTTCGTCATGGCGAAGGCAACAGATCCGTAGAGGAGGAGAGGAAGGAGGAGGCTTGGGGCGCGCAGGGAGCTGCGGGAGGAGCGGGGTTAATGCGAGGAAGATGAGCAGCGCAACAAGAAATCCCCGCAGGAGGGGCTTAAATAAGCTTCCGACTGAGTCACTAACAGGTGGACCCGAAATCTTATCTCCCCGACCGGTTGCTGCGATGTTAGTGGAGAAGATAAAGGCGAGGTAATCGAGGCGGCAAAACCTACTCGATGGCGATGTCGTCATCCCCGCTGAGCGTGCGGCAACCGAAATTTGAGGATCCCGGAAAATCCACCGCTGTCAGTTTGACCGGTCACATGAAAGATTCCGCGGAAGCACTCGGGCCCTGACGGTTCGTTTCATTGGTATATTCACTCGGATCACTAGTCGAAAGGATAAAATGGATCGAGGCAAACAACGCCGAAGTCACATCCATACCAGTCAGATCCATACTCCAGACATCACTTCGTCATTCCAACCTCGATCCATTCGGGGACTAATGATGGGGTTATAGTCCCAGGGTAGGGTCATAGGCCTGCCCTATAGGTCCTACCCAAAGACTACCCTTCATAGAGGACAAGGCCCTTAGACAGTTTCGACTGAACTAAGGACTCCCCCATCATCCAGTCGGTGACGAGCACTCGGAGCATATTTAACGTACCGACTGGATTCCACTCTGTACATCGTAACCTCCCACGAGGGCAACGGTCATACGTTTTCATACACCATTATTAACATTTAAGGCGTACGTTACCTGTAACGTAGGCATTTATTCGCCACTACTCCATCCCTGTTCACCGGGCCATTATGAAGGACAGCGCACTCTATATAAGCCGCCCTTCCCCACTGGTGCAGGGGTTGGCATTTACTGTAATCCCATATTCCACTCGACACTAAGCTCCCAAGAGCACTGAGACGTAGGGCTTTTACCTCCACCGTAGAGGGGCCTGAACTCATACATCCTCGCCGTAGGTAAGGCTCTGCCCATCCTTTCGTACCCTACACATCTACTGTCAGACTTATACCCACGACAGAGATGGATGTCGTTGGTTTGGTTGTGCTCGTTGAGTTTTTTCTAGATGGAATGCCAAGTAGTACATTTTTTAGAATGATCTCTTTCCTTTTTTATTTGGGGGTAGGAGGTGTGCTCGTTGAGTTTTTCTAGATGATTGTCAAGTAGTACAATTTTCTGGGAGCTCCCACTCCACGCCTTCAATGCCGGTCAGGGGAACCGGCGCGTGCAGCGCTCCTCCCGTGGGCCGGCCCATGTAAAATGCGTTGGTTATTAATTTTTAAAAAAAAATCAGATTTGCGAAAAAAGTTTAATGGTTATAAAAAAAGTTCACCGATTTTTTAAATATGTTCATGAATTTTCAAAAAGTTTACAAAATTCGAAAAAATATCAATTTTGAAAATAAAGTTCATCAATTTTTTAAAACAGTTCATTGATTAAGAAAAAAGTTCATGCATTTTAAATTATGTTCATTGATTTTCAAAGAAGTTCACTGATTTCTAAAAAACAATCATCGATTTTGAAAAAAAAAATCATCAATTTCAAAAAAGTTCAAGACCTCTAGATGGGCCGGCCCGTTACGGAGCGCTGCAGGCGCCAAATAGCAATTTTTGCCTGTAACCGCTCCCTGTGGCGTTAAATAAGGTTTGCCCAATTTTCTTTAGGATGGTCTTCTTTTTTTATTTGGGGGTAGGAGGTGTGCTCGTTAAGTTTTCCCTAGATGGATTGACACGTAGTACAATTTTTTCTGGAATGATCTCTTTTTTTATTTGAGAGTAGGAGGTGTGCACGTGCAGTTTTCTTTTGCTCTTAAGATTGATCATCACGTGGGTTGTGGGCTGGTTTGTGCACACGTTCAGTTTTCTCTTTTTGAGATGGATGGATCTCGTGGGATGGTTTGCTCACATTCAGGTTTTCTATATATTTTAGATAGATTGTCACGTGCTCCTTCCGTAAACTAATATAAAAACATTTAAAGCACTACTTTAATAATCTAAGCGTTCTTACATTAGTTTACAAAGGAAGTACTTTTTCTAGATGAGTCTTTATCAATTAAAAAAAAATCATGTTACAAAGATCTAACGGCTACAATACGTTGTCCATAAAATGAATGGTACTTATTTTTTAATTAACGTGAGTTTTTCTAGCAAATATCCCTAGTTTTCATCCGCATTTTCCTTTTAGTATATAGTACTCCGTAATAGATAGATATATAGATAATAAATGTTCGAACTTTGAAGCATTACTTACATATTAGAAAATTGTTTATAATTTCCAAAAATTGTTTCAATCAAATCGAAGAGTGTTATAGTTCTCGCATTGTTGTTAGTTCTTAGACACCAGCGCTGCAAGTTGGTCACTTAGAATCATCATCTTGAATGGTAATTGACATGACCTTGTTACTCAGAGGTCAGCGGTTTGATTCCTCCTAAACACCCTATTTTTCCTTGTTAGTGTCTATCATGGGCCGGCCCAATCGGTTCATCTGTGTGTAAGGCTGCCCATAATGAAAGTATCATAAGTAGTATCGTACATGTCAATTAGGCAATTTTTATGAGGTGACATAGAATTAAATGAAGAAAAAGAGGGTCGAGTATCATATCATGATACTGTATAATATTAAATGATGTGCTATTATGTGTCTTGCATGACAACAAATGAACTATCATATGATACTAACATATGATACTATGCATTCCGGATATGGTATCATAAACTAGTATCATATACATGATACTAGTATATAATATTATCCATTACAACCAGCTTAAAGAGACGACCTTTTACCGCAAAGTGCAGCGTATAGGAGCTCTCGCCAAACTGACTCAAGCGAAACAGTCGGGTTGTTCCGAAAGGAACAAAACCACCTTATCTGGAACGGTTCACTCACGTCCGGGGTACATTGTGTTAGGTCGACGTTTTCGTACATAAACATATGCATGCGCACCATTTGCGTCGTCGCGTTGGAGTTGTGCTTGCTGCAAAAGCTGGCCAAACGGAACGGGCCAACAAGCCCATCCCACAAGCACGCTAGCACGACCCGCCATGAGCCAGGCACGACACGGACTAAACTAGGGGAGCCACTCGTTAGAGAGTGCTTCTTCGGGAGCCTCGCAGCGAGCACTCCTTCGGGAGCCTCGCAGTGAGCACTCCCATGCGCCACCACTTGGCGCGTTCTCAGCTGCCGCCACATGTCCCGTTCTGAGCGCTTCCTTTGGATTTTATTTTATTATTTTTTCGAACGCGTTTTTGATTTTTTAGATTATATTTTTTTGGTGTTTTGATATTTCACCGGTCTTTCTTAGCTTTTTGACGAAAAAAATTCAATTTTTTTTGCAAATTTGTTTTTTTTTCTTTGCGAGAGGCATGGTTTTGCTTTCGCGACATGCACAGTTTGCCTTCGCGAGAGACACGGTCGTGCCTCTTGGAAACGGGAAAAACGTATTTTCTGTTTTTTGCGAGAGGCTTGGTTTTGCTTCCGCGAGAGGCACGGTTTTGCTTCCGCGAGAGGCATGGCCGTGCATTTCGTAAAGGAAAAAAACCCATTTTCTGTTTTTTTTCACGAGAGGTACGATTTTGCTTCCGCGAGAGGCAGGGTTTTGCCTTCGTGAGAGGTATGTCCGTGCCTCTCGAAAAAGGAAAAAATGCATTTTTTCGAGAGAGGCGCAATTTTGTTTTCGCGAGAGGCACGGTTTTACCGTCGTGAGAGCCACAACCGTGCCTCTTGAAAAGGAAAAAGAAACACGAAAAAACACGTTTTCTGGGGTTTTTTTCCTATCGCGAGAGGCATGTTTTTTTGTCCGGTTTTCTTTCATGAAAAAAAAATCATCAAAATCTATCCAAAGTGACGGACCCAGGATCGCTGCGCACTCTAGGGGAACAAAGGGAGGACCGAGGCACACATAGTCTATTGTAGCATTGTAGCTACAGTGCGTGCTACTGTCAACAAACGAATTGAGGCTCATGCCCTAGGGGGTCGCCCGGACTGCGTGGGTCCTAAATCCGTCAATGCCTATAAATATGTGATCTAGTTTTAAGGATCTTGATGTAAAAAACACAACGATGAAAACGGTTCAAAATTTACACGCACAATTTAGAAGATAAAACATTTTAAAAATACAAATCTACGAAAAAAAGAAAACTCTCAGGTTGCCACAAATAACACGCATGCAGTGCGCCATTTATTACAACCTGAAAAAGAATTGATCTTTAAAAGGTGTACTCCTCAATCAGTGATTTTGCTAAACTAGTCGTGCCGGCACACGGCATGCGGCTGAATGTTGGGCATGAGGGCCGGCACAACATGATCCATTTATTTTTATTTTTTATTTTTTCTAAATTTATGTATTCCTAAAATTCAGCTCAATAGGCATAAAAACCAGGCCAACCAAATGAAAAATATATAACACAACATGCTAAAAATACGGGCCCACTTACTAACCTGATCACGTTTAGACGTGAAGGTGCAACAGAAACAACACGACCCGGTTACTAATCATGCCCCGTGGGTCGTGTCGTGGTTGTCATGATTAACATGAACTTTGGCCAGCTCTGCTTACAAAAAAGCTACTCCTTTATTTTGTAATATAAATACATTTTGACACTACATTAATGTCAAAAACACTTAAACGAAGGGAAAACTTTTGAGGTTCGTATTTGATCACGCAACAAGCATGCGTCAGAAATTCATCAACTAACCAAAGCTCAAAAGACGTAGCAAGCCGACGGTTAGATGTGGAGCACCGCCGTGACTGGGGTTGAGTTCGTCGGCGGCTGGATGTGGAGCAGTGTCAGGGCTCGGGTTGAGCGTTGAATATATGATCAAATTACGACAAGATTTAAATCAAATAAACAGTAAATAAATCATGACGACAATAACATAGACTACATTAATCATGAAGACTAGTATAGTAAACGGATAGATCGAATCTACGATACAAACTAGACACGTAAAATTTAGCATGATCTTAAATAGAGAGGACAAAATTACATACGATTCATGGGGAGTAAAACCGACAATGTTGATGTTGTCGCCAGTGACAGAGCTTGATTAGAATTATAGGAGAGGCTAATCCATGTAGGAGGTATTATTAAATCAAAGATTGGGCAAAACACCGTCATTCTTGTCTAATTATGTGCTAATAATATAAGAAAACTACACGAGAGGCGGGGTTTCGGAGGCCTGCTGTCTTCTCGCGGTGCACGCTGAAGGAAGGAATGGAAAAGACTTGGATGGCGGCGCAATGATTTGAAACGATGTGAACCATATGTAGGGTTGGCAGGGACCTCACACACACACACACACACACACACACACACACTCACACACACACACACACACATATATATATATGGTAGGGTGGAGAGACGTGGACTGAACTCATGTCCGAGTCGGTTACAACCTGCGATCCGACGTCTCAGATCGTGGCGTGTGCGTAGGTATGAGGCGAGGCAAACGAGGAGGAGGAATGCACGAGGACCTCTTCTCTTTTCACTCTCTCTTACAAGTGTTAGAAGAACTCACATTATAATAATGTATTTCTTTCTTACTAAAAATATGAGACTAAACTTCAGTTCCATTCACACCACACGTACAACCAAGTCACACGGCCATAATAACTTTAAATTTTAGTTGGGATTTTTTTGAAAAAGGGGTTACTCCCTTCCCCATTTATTAATGAAGTAGCACAACAACCGAGTTACAGATCAACCGATTACCATCATCTAAACAGAAGAAACATCCACCCAGGCACAACACTCAGGAAATGTCTGGTGGAGAAGACTAAAACTACAGCCAAAACGACACAAAAATCGGGCCAAAACAGTCTGGGCAACACTAGCAACATAGTCTAACTCTTTTATGTATTACATCACCAAGGAAGATGATCAAATCAGATCCATGCTATCTGCATGAGTTCCCCCCGATGTTTGTCCAGCAGGAGGACGAATCGCCGTAGAGTGTCCACCTGGGCAACATCGTAGAGAGCCATCCATTGCTGCAATATCCCTTTTAGCTTGGCAAGGCCGGAGCCCAGGCCTCTCCATGTGCGCCCCTGGAAACAGAATTCATTCGTCAATCTCCATATGCTCCATAAGAAGGCAACAGTTACCAGGTTAAGCACAAGTCTTTTTTTGTTTAATTTCCACAAGGATGAGATATCATCAAAGCACTTAATCTTTCGAATATGAAAAGAATCAGAAATTAACGACAATATACCAACAACATTAATGCAGTCAAAGAATAGGTGTTGAATAGATTCAACTTCATTACAAAACAAGTAGGATAGGTCATCAACTATTTTCCTTTTAGCAACATTATCCTTAGTTAAGATTTTATTGTATAAACACAACCACAGGAAAACATGTATACTTTCACGGCACAACGTTTTCCAAAGAGTATCTCCAAAAGGATAACCACACCACCAAAGTTAATGCAACTGTAAAAGGATTTCACTGAATACTTTCCATTAGGTTCGAGGAGCCAAACCGGCAAGTCCTGGGATTCCGACAAAGGAAAATCTTTAATATGATCAATAAGTTGTCCCCACCTCACCATGCCCTCGCGTTCAAAACACCGCCTAAAGGAGAGCTTAAGAGTTATCCCATCCCAAACCTGGGACACCGAGCATTCCTGCTGGTTGTAGATATCGAACAACTCCCAATATTGACTTTAAGGGAACAATCCCCAGCCCAGGTATCATGCCAAAAACTAATATTATTACCATTACCGATTTTCCAGGAATAAAAGTTTTTGGCAGCTTGTAACGCCGAGGATACCCTTTTACATAAGGGGGAGCCTACCCGATGTCTGGACCACCGAATATTTGGGGCATACATATTATATTTATAAGCAATCAATTTTTTCCAGTCACTATTATTATTATCAAAGAACCGTTTCCCCCACGAAGCCAAAAGGGCCATGTTAAATTCCCTCAAATTGGGGACCCCCAAACCTCCAAAAACTTTATTCCTAGAGACTAGCCCCCAATGTGCTAGATGGTACTTATGTCGATCTCCTGAGTTCTCCCAAAGAAAGTGTGCCATTTGGGAATTAATAGCATTATTCGCCCACTTGGGGAATTTCACCACTGCCATCACATAAGGAGGGATACTTACAATGCAAGCACAAAGCAGAATTATTTTGCCTTTATATGTAAGGTACCTCCCGAGCCAACCCGAAATATTCTTAATAATTCTGCCAATATAGCTGCAAATCCCCCCTCTTTAATTTGTCATAGTGCAGAGGCACTCCCAAATATTTAATAGGAAAGGAACCTAAGTTACAACAAAAAATCTGGGCAAAGAAGTTCGCTCCCTCTTCATCTATATTAACGGTAATCAGGCCACTCTTATGAAAGTTGATTTTCATACCTGATAAGCTCTCAAAGCAGGATAAAATCCATTTAAATTTTTTAGCTTTCTCATAGGAATCCTCTAGAAAGAGGAGAGTATCATCTGCATATTGAAGACTGATTACACCACCTGGTATTGCATTTGTTAGTAGCCCCGAAATCAGACCATGATTGGAGGCTTTAACCAACATCTTAGAGAATACATCATCCACTAGATTGAACAGAAGAGGGGACATAGGGTCTCCCTGTTTAAGACCTTTTCCACCCATGAAATAGGGACCAGCGGTGTCATGAATACGCACACTAAAGGTGCTCTGGAACAGTAATCTCTTGATCCAGGAGATCCACTTGGACCCAAAACCCCATGGACTCCAGCATCTCAAATAGTAAATCCCAGCTAACTCGATCATAGGCTCTTTCATAATCAAGTTTGAGCACAAGCCCAGGCGAATTAGATTTATTCACCTCATGAATCACTTCATGAGCAAGAACCACACTTTCAAGAATATATCTCCCTTTAATAAAAGCAGTTTGGTTATGGGTGATCAATCTGTTACTAATAGGAGACAACCTATTAGTAAGCGCTTTGGAAAAAATAAATTACATCACAATTACTAAGACTGATAGGTCCGAATTTCCTCATACTCTTAGCATCAGGCTCCTTAGGGATTAAAATGATCAACGCGAAATTAAGTCTATGGATATCTAATCTACCCTCCTCGAAATCCCGCACCATCGCCATAAAGTCTGATTTAATCAGATCCCAAAAATTATGGTAAAAAAAAGAAAAGAAAGGCCATCCAGACCTGGCGCTCCATTGGCATATGAGCCAAAAATGGCCTCTCTAATTTCATCCTCCGAGATTATTTTTGAAGAATCTCATTTTGTGCATCAGTAATCAATTCATCTCCCTCCCAGAAGGAAGGCCCAAGATGAATGTTATGTCTCTCTTCATGGACGAACAGTCCTTTATAAAAGGATGTCGCAATCTCCAACATTTCACTTGTGGTATACACAGGACCAGAGTCCCCAACTAGTTCAGATAAATGGTTCTTGCGGTGTCTGTGATTGGCTAACGCATGGAAATAAGCGTTGTTCTTATTCCCATCTTTGATTCTGCGGTTTCTCGATCTCTACCATAAGGCAGTCTCTTCTTTCCTCATAATGTTCTCCAACTCACACTTAATTTCTTTCATACGAGCCTTGTCCATATCTGTAACACGCCCGGATTCCGCAAATATATCTAGGATATCAAATTCTTGGACTAATTCCCTCTTTTTTAAGAGCCGCTTCGATGTTAGCACTCCAACCTTTGA
This sequence comes from Hordeum vulgare subsp. vulgare, assembly GCF_904849725.1. Taxonomy (NCBI): domain Eukaryota; kingdom Viridiplantae; phylum Streptophyta; class Magnoliopsida; order Poales; family Poaceae; genus Hordeum; species Hordeum vulgare. The sequence continues at coordinate 139,127,560 of NC_058518.1, read as the reverse complement.
TTTTGTTTCTAGCTGCTTGGATTTAAAAATCCAAACATCTATGACATCTCTCCCCAACACTAGGGAACTCCACACAGTTTCTACTAAGCTTTTAAAATCGGGTTGTTCTAACCACCATTTCTCAAATCTAAAGATCTTTGGGGAGGTAACCCTCTGAGCCCCAGTATCAAGCAGAAGGGGGGTATGATCACTGTCAATTCTGGGGAGAGCCCTCAGTACAGATAACGGAAACAAGCTATCCCAAGATGGGGAAATAAGAACTCTATCAATGGTAGCAAAAATAGGGTTGTCCTGGTTATTACACCAAGTATATTTCCTATTAGCAATATTAATTTCGATCAAACCCCACTTATTAATCTAGTCATTGAAGAGGAAAGTAACAGAATTGTTGACATTACCACTGCTTTTATCAGATTCAGACCTAATTAGATTAAAATCACCACCCAAAATTATAGGATATGAAGCATGATTCATAACATCATGAAGTTCAACAATAAATTCGACTTTATGTTCATTATAGGATGTACCATAAATAGCAACAAAGTGCGACACAACCTTGTCAGTTTTATTTTTAATTGTAGCAGTCACACAAAATTTCCCATTGACAAAGCCAATAACCTCATACATATCACTATTAACAAAATTTCCCATTGACAAAGCCAATAACCTCATACATATCACTATTAACGCCCACAAGGACACCACCAGCTGATTTTTTGCGAGGCAATTGATGCCATGTAAAATTCTTACTACCAACAATATTGTTCATCATGAAACTATCAATGTTCTCTTTCTTGGTTTCAAAGAAACCAACAAAGTCTACTACATTGTTACTAAGGAAGTCACCCAGGCGCTGAATGTTACCAGGTTGACCCAGACCACGGATATTCCAGAAGGCTCCTATCATGAAATTTTGAAAGGGTGGGATAGGCCACAAAGCCTTCTAGACTGCCTCATAGTTGGGCAAGAGCTACCTAGATCAACAGTGCCTTATGATTTAATGGCAACACTGGTCCCACCTGGGGGAGAACACCCATCTCCAACACGCGAGGGAGTGTAAAGGTTATCCGGTAAAACAGTTTCCGGATTAGCATCCGCAAATTCAAGACATCCAAGACTCTCTCTAAGAACTAAATCTCTAATGATATCATTTTGTTCCACAGAACTATCACCCACACATAAGTATATTTTAGTAACTTGATCAGCAAGCGGTTCTGCATTAGAAGTAACAAAAGATTTACCTTGGACGGAAGCATGAATTTCCAGGTTCTTCTTTTGCAGATAAGCAATAGACTTATCCATGATTTTGATATTCCCATGTTGTCTTGTAGTTGGTCTGGCAAAGAGCACATGCCCCCACTTCCCAGACTGGTTGGAATTCCATTTCAGCTTCTTCTCAGCCTCTACCATCTCCATTGATTCCATCAAAGATCTCTTAGTAGATCCAAGAGTTCCAGCTAGGGTTTCAGGGAGGCATTCCATTGGGTTTCTCGCGTCAAGATCTTCAAAACTAGATCCCATATTGATAGGTTTTGACTAACTTTTTTTCATGAAAAAAACTGGACGAAAAAATCCGATGTTTTTCCCTTTCCGAGTGCTTCTCGCAAAAAAGTGAGAGCAGAAAACGCGTTTTTTACCCCTTTCGAGAGGCATGGTCGTGCCTCTCGCGGAAGCAAAACCGTGCCTCTCGCAGGAAAAAGAGAAAGCAGAAAACGCGTGTTTTCCTTTTCGAGAGGCACGCAAAACCGTGCCTCTCCCGGAAGCAAAATCGTGCCTCTCGCGAAAAAAGAGAGCAGAAAACGCGTTTTTCCCTTTCCAAGAGGCACGGCGTGCGGAAAACCCCCGAAAAAACCCACTCTAAAAAGTCGAAAACACGTGCAAAAAAATAAAATAAAATACGAAGAAACGCGTCAAGTGACGGCGCGCAAGAGTGCTCGCTGGAAGGCTCACGAAGTAGTGCTCGCTAACTTTTTTTCAAATTGTTTAAATTGCTTATCACATGTGTCATGTTGTGGGAGTACTCGTTTACTAAGCTTGTATTTTAGAAATCCAAAAAAGAAAAAGCTTCGCCTGTATTTTAGTTGGGCTTTGGGTAAAGCCTACGGGCAAAAGTCCAACATTGAGCACGCCAGCGGCTGGATGTGGAACACGATGAGGGCGCCGTCAGGGCGGGGCGCCCAAGGAACGACGCGCACGAACGGGGCCCGGCCATGAGGTGCATGGAGCACGGGGCTCGCGTGCGCGGGCGTGGCCGAGCTCGGGCCATGGCGCCATGGCGGCCAGTCTCCATCAGGGGCCTGTTTCCAATGGGGAAAGAGGGGCTGAGGGGCCATGGCGGCCAGCCTCGAGCAGCAGCAGCGTCACCTCGTCGTCCGCCTGCCTCAGCTCAGGAACAACGCCGCCTTCCGTCCTCCACGCCGGCGCTCATCACGCGTGGCCTTGGTTGATGCTCGCCTTGCCGGACCTCCGCCCGGTACGAGCTCCATCTCCTGCTGCCTTCGTCCGGCCGAGCTCCATCTCCTCCGCGGCAACTCGAGCGGGCGCACCTCGAGGATCCCCAGCGGCGCCGGCATGGGAGGACGCGGCGAAAGGGATGACCGGCGGCGGAGGGGAATCGGTAGGCAGGTGAGCTGCAGTGCGGGGAAGCGCCAGAGCTGGCCAGAATCGGCCGGCGACGGCAACGGCAGGGGAGGGGATCGAGAGGCGGGGTGCGCGCGTGAAATTTCCGTGGGCGGTTGGGCGTTCGCGACGCAGTTTTTGCGGTTGGGATTTTGGGCAGGCGGCCGCGTGATGTAAAACCGGACCACGAATTTTTGTGTTTAGAGCAGCCTTTTTTGATCCAAGTGATAAAAATATGCTTCTTTTGGGCAGCTGCTCTATACAGGGCTGCTGTTGAAGATGCTCGAAGTATATAATTCATTTGTAAATTCGGCATCGGAAGGGATAGCCGAGCAAATGTTCTGCAAATTTCCACTGTTCAACGACAAGCGCCTCCCGCATCTGGGGCACGCCGGGAGCTCCCCCGCTGCGGATGCTGGTGACTGGTGTGTGCTTTCATCTTTGTCGCCGTCCTAACTCCAAACTAATCTCTCCTTGCGGCAAAATAATACTCCCACCTCCGGAATTATTTGTCGAAAAATGAATAAAAATGGATGTATCTAGTAGATACATCCATTCCTCGACAAGTATTTTCGAACGAAGAGAGTATTGTTGTTCGGTCTGCTTATGTTGGGTTTTCAGCACAGGTATTAAAGATTCTTCGTGAGCTATTGCAGTGTGTAGTTAAGAGAGACATGGATTGCTTTTACTAAACTTGTTCCAGAGATTCAATGCTAGCATACTGTCTCTATTATTATCTTTCTCCACATACTACAGGTGGAACATTCAGAATAATATATGAATATTTACTTATTTAAGTCGCATATATGTCTGCTAGGCTGAGTGCAAACTTTATTGGAAGCCTCAAAATGCCTCCATGTATGCATGATATTTAATTTTGTACTCCCTCTGTCCCAAAATAGTGTCTCAAGCTTAGTACAATTTTATACTAGAGCTAGTACAAAGTTAAGCCACTTATTTTGGGACGGAGGGAGTATGATATTACTGTGACATCTCCAACAAATTTGTCTCAAACAGAGGCAAATGGAACATTGTCCTTGAGAATTACTCCCTCCGTAAAGAAATATAAGAGTGTTTAGATCACTACTAAAGAAATACAGAGGGAGTAATATTTATTGCAGTGACCATAAGTGGTTTTTGACAGAGATGATAGACAACATGGCCCTTTCCAGTTTTCACTATAAAATGTGGCATATACCATGAGGTCATCATATAGATTAGTAGCTTTAGGTAGGAAATGGGCGATATACCAGAAGTTCACCGTATAGATTGGTAGACTTAGAAAATATAAGCATGTGTTTCACCAATAGATACCTAGGTGATGTAAATTTGAGTCACTGCCTCACGGCTGTGTGAATCTCATCCGTGGAAACTATGATCTATGTTTGCATGGTGACTATATATCCTCGATATAGCAATGAAATGGAGGGCCAACCTTTGTCAATTGCTCCCAGATCAATGGTTTCCGTTATCTTTTGTTACTTGTTTCAATGATTGTGGTACTTGGTTAAATGATTTGAGTGATTGTAATACTTATAAGAAATGATTGTATTGTTTAGTAATAACAGCACTGTGTTCCAAGATTATCCAAACCAAACAAAGCCCAAATGAAATCACTTAAATAAGTGCTCATATATCATATATTCCAGGCTAGTACCTCACAACTTTACTGTGTTGAGGACAGCAGGTGGCCAACCATGGTCAGCGTTCTCTATCAGGAGGCAAAAAAACAGAACGGAGTGACAGTCGAGCTGGCCTGACATGGTTCCTGAAATGGTAAGATATTCATGGTTGTCTTGTTGCTGATTTTTTACACGGCAAGCTCTTCCTACTGATTATTAATGCATTTTGATTTGTGTCTTGTAAAGTGGGTTCTGTTCTATGATTCCTGATCCCTCTGTTCTGGACTTGCCGGAAATGATACCATCACTAGGTGTCAAGGAGCAGTTTATGTTTACACTTCTCTTGGTGAACCATATTTTTTTTAATCAGCTACCAGCTTTACATCTGGCAGAAGCCAAGTTCAAGGAAACATGATGAATCTAAATTCAGGCCTTCGCCGATGTTGTCCCACGTTGGAAAAAAGTTACAAATATACTCTTTCAGCAGCACCACTGCTCTTATATCGCCAACATTCTAGTTCCGCTAAGTCATCGCCTCATTCTCCAAGTAGCCAGACAAACCTTATATTATACTGATTTATGTGGATATGATGTTAAGTTTTTGCTGTCCAGAAATATCATATTTAGGGGAGGTAGTGTCCTATAAACCTCTAAGATTTGAAGATTGAGCTCAGTAACATTTGGGTGATATGTAAAATTCAATCTCAGAATGAATATTTATTTTTAACCGATCATTTCTATTGCTCTTGCTGTTTATCTTTTTCATATTTTCCAAATGCAGTTCAGTTTGTTGTCGGAATTTTACAAGTTTGTACAATATCATCTCCCATACATATGCCATTTTCTTTTGAGAAACTATTATTAATTCGACGCATGGTTTCCGTGGAGAGGGTGTTGAAGTGTATATGTGGATTGTCTAGCCCTTTCCATCAGCTTGGAATTTTGGTTGCGTTGGCTAGTGCATGAAGCATAACAGAGATTTCACCGGATATTTACTCTATGAACAGAAGAAGTCTGCGTCAATCTAAACTCGGCCAGCTGGGTTAGTGAACAGCTGACCTGATTGTCTGTACACCCTTTAGAGTTAATCGCATCCTAGTTTATGCCCTTTGTCATGGAGAAGTAGAGGCACATATGTCAACCACAATATCTCTTACCTTTAATAGTCTCAGAATATGTTTTGCCTGTAGCATTGCATATGCACATTCCTTTCTTACTTGCTATATTTCAGTGTAGCAGGCAAATAATTTTGATTATGACAGTTAGATGGGTATATTGTCTTTAATAGCTTGAAAATTCGTTTAGTATATTACCTGCACAAGAGAAAATTTAAAACCGACCGTAAAACAACACATAATGAAAAATTGTTAATAAATGTTCAGAAAACTTTCTACTAGTACGCAGCACAATTTAATCGTGTTCTTAGACAGATAGACAAATTTGCGAATGCTAGAATGAGTTGGTTTGATTTTTTCAGTAGTTATTATTCTCCTATCTATAGAAGAGATATGCCACCACACTCGGTGAAAAGAAGAGGGTTCACCAAGACAATGCGGTCTTGTAAACCTCACACCCAAAGAATGAAATTAGCCAGGTAACAGTGAATACAAAAAGTTAGATGGGTATATTGTCTTTAATAGCTTGAAAATTCATTTAGTATATTATCTGCACAAGAGAAAATTTAAAATCGGCAGTAAAACAACACATAATGAAAAATTGTTAATAAATGTTCAGAAAACTTTCTACTAGTACGGAGCACAATTTAATCGTGTTCTTAGACAGATAGACAAATTTACAAATGCTAGAATGAGTTGGTTTGATTTTCTCAGTAGTTAATATTCTCCTATCTATAGAAGAGATATGCCACCACACTCGGTGAAAAGAAGAGGGTTCACCAAGATAATGCGGTCTTGTAAACCTCACACCAAAGAATGAAATTAGCCAGGTAACAGTGAATACAAAAAGGGTTCCATACAAAATCAAATGGTCCTGATCCAAGATGAGCTCTTGAGCAGTTGGCATATATCACATCTGCCATTCGATGGACCTGAAAAGATGCGTTGGAAGTTTGGAACAATTTTTCATTTTTATGTAAGAGCTCCTTGGTTGATTTTTATTTTGTTGCACTTAATTGAACTCTCTAGTGCAGGATCCAATCCTGCAGAATACAAATGTAAGTTTTATGTGTAAGTTTTACTTAGTGCCCTTATTCTCATAGATGTCATCTCTCCTTGCTTCAGATTTTATGTGATTGGCAATAGGCTTGTTTTGGAATATGCATTGCAAGGTGCACATGCAACGATTCTTGCAATTGTTAGAGTAGTGAGGTGATGGTTTTGCCACCTCTTGCTCTGTGATCAGATTTGTTCTCTGCGGCTATTGTTTGCTATGCATCTTGTGGCATGATTCGCCAAGATAAGAACTTTACTGACACTAACCATTTAAGCCAATACCTGTCGTTTTAATATGCTGTTCGAGGTTAAGATTCTCTTATCACTATCCTGTAGAGATACCAAAAAGTCATTATCACCGCTCCAATTATGCATTATTCCTCTTCCTTTTCAGCACTTATCTAAAGTAGTGGATGGGACCAAACAAATACACAACTATAACCCAAAAACCATGGGTGTAGCTACTGGAAAGGTTTATCCATCCTTTTCTGTATGAAGTGGAATAAAGGGAGAATTTCCTGCCCACCATGCATCTTCCTTTTTATCATCCAGTTTTTGGTTTCAGTGTGAAAGCATGGTGATGACACTGTTTCTCTTCTTCCTTTTCGATAGGATGCCTGTTTCGTCCATTTGCTGGTTACACCTCACACCCAATTTTTGCTGTTAGCCTTTCCTGACATTGTTTTAGGAATGTGAGATGTGGAGAAAAGGAGCCGATAGTTGAGCTTCTTTGGATCATCAGATGATGGATCTATCTGAGCTGTCAAGCTTTAATGATCTTACATCTTTTTCTTGCATCAGAGATGCTTGTAGATGTTTTTACAATCAATTTTTTTTAATTGCAGGAAGTATACAGCTCTAAGTGATTGGACATCAAGATATATACACATACGTATGTATTATATATTTTTAAAGTCATTCAATGTTGTAATGGGTATACCTTTTTCTCCCCATGTGATGGGTCTGTGCATGTTTTAGTTCCCCACTGTTCCTCTCTTTCTGATAAATGACTGCAACAGTGATCTAATGACTTTGTAACAACCAATTTTCATTCAGAAAAAAACATTTTTTAAAGGTTTCTCCAATCATTGTCTGATTCACACCCACTTTTCTTGTAGTGTGAAGTTCCTGTTTCTATTCTACCTGTACCAATCAATCCAATCATCCATAGCATTTGGGTGTCGTACCTCTAAGCTCATTGACGCTGACAAATTTCTATGCTTCAAGAAAATTCAGCTGTAGTAGGAATTACGATTTTTCAGGATACAGAAACTATTACCTGGACATTCATCTGTGTAACATAGTAAACAGCTTCAATCTTCAATACAGTGTAACTGCTTTAGTTTTCCAGGAACCAATCTTTAGAAGGTTTGTGCAGAGTTTAGTACTCCCAACTATCTGTTATGTAAAAATGAATGTCCTTTCTGTTTCTTATTCGCAGAGAATTTTATCTATTGATGTCATTTTATAGTCACTTAAATTCTCCCAGAACTCTTTAGTACTCCCTCCGTCCCAAAATAAGTGTCGCAGATTTAGTACTAAATTAGTAAAAAAATTGTACTAGATCAGCGACACTTATTTTGGAACGGAGGGAGTATAAGTCTTTTTAGAGATTCCACTGTGAACTATATATGTAGCAAAATGAGTGAATCTATACTCTAAAGTATGTCTATATACATCCGTATGTTGTCCGCAGTGGAACCTCTAAAAAGACTTATATTTAGGAACGGAGGAAGTAGTAAATATCTTGTAAAGGTAGAATTTTTTGATTTAGTGAATCTGTTCTCCTTACATTAAACGCTCATCATTCACTCATAAACTTTTAATTTAGCCAAATTGCTGGACCCTGCTCTCTGACAAATATCTTGTAAAGGTATTTCGTAAATTTCAGTCGCAGACGTGGTTTCTTTATTTGTAAAAGATTAACAGTGTAATTGGATATTTATAGTTGTATCCTATCTAGAAATGTTTATTTATCTTATTTCTAGGTTTGCTTATTTGGGAACAAGTTCTAGGGCACTTTACTTCTGTGCATTCCTGCGGTGCAGCGTCATCATATTCTGAAATCCTTTTCTTGTCTAGGGTGTAAACCACACAACCCACATGAAAGAGAACTCATAGATCAACTTGCAGCATTTGTAGTTGGGTTTTTATTTCAGCAGTTTCATGAAAAGAAAAGTAATTTGTCTTTTTTGTTATGCTTTATTCACAGGAGGACATTATCAATTAGAATAAAGATTTTGCATGCATAAATAAATTCTGTTTCCCACTATATATACGGCCTCCTTGCATGTCTCATTGCAGCCATCTCAGTTCTCTCTGTCTGCTTGTACTGACATATAAGGCCAACTATGGATTACTCAAATTTGCGTCGCCAAATTACCTTCATGAAGAAAAGTTTCTTTGATCAGGTTTATTGGCTCCCCTTTTGTTCATTTGAAATCTGGGTTTACAATCAATTACTGTGTTGCACATGTTAACCTCTTCTCCCAAGAGCTGCAAGTTTTGACTGGATAACTTCTAGGCCGAATTACTCTCGTCGTGATTTGTGTTCTGATAGAATGATGACCTTTGGACATCTCCCCATGACATGATCCACTGAGGCTCTGAAAACATTGATCTACTGCATTCTTTTCTTTCAAATATATGGAGTTTCTCTCTGGTGGCGGGACTCAGTGGATTCTTCACTCATTCTGTTTCAATTTTTTACTTCATTGCAACTGCATAACTCATTCACTCTCTAATCTGGTCTAATGGGACAATATGGGGGCAAATGGCAACTTGGATACTATTTTCCCACACAACAGTTATGCCACTCTTTTTTTTCTTCCACAAAAGCATTGGCAGCTGAATGCATCATGATGTTTAACTTTAGATATATGGGCAAGGATGTAATAGACCATAAGAATAGAAAATCACTCTCTTTATTTCCTTCATTCTATTCCTTTGAGAATATACAAAAGGTTGGAGTGTTCAAACTGTTCAGAGTAATCGTAGGGTAGGATCATTTTGATGATGCATTAGTATCTTCTAGGCAAATATTAGGGTGCCCTTTATACCTAAGCTAGGTTGACCCCTAAAACCACATTGATGTAGCTGACTTAGTTTGATTTTCGACAAATATTAAGGTTCTTGTTATACTTAGCTAGGTTGAAGCCTATAACAACTTGCTGGGACTGAGTTTGTTTGATATTTTACTAATAATTTTGATTTACCCATGTAATCAAGAATCTTTTTTTCTGCCATGGACCACACAAATGGTATTTTATTTTATGTTGTATTTCAGGCTTCTTTGATTTGCCTTTTAATCTACTTTGTGCTATTCCTGCAGGGTTACCTTGATGAACAGTTTCATCAGCTGGAAGAACTGCAGGACGAATCAAGCCCCAATTTTGTTGAGGAAGTTGTGGTTTTGTTTCTGAAAGATTCGCCGAGATTGTTGTCAAACATAGAACAAACAATGTAAGCAATACGTTTGCAAGTCAGGCCATGACTGTTTTTTCTTCTGGAACAGTCCATACAAATGGTTTCAAGACATATCATATCTACCAAAAATGGAATCATATTTAGTGCATTCACTTTCCAGTTCCTTTTGATGCAGTGGGAAGTACCCTCAGGATTTCTACCGGTTAGATTCTCTTGTGCACCAGCTCAAAGGCAGCGGATCCAGGTACAGGACCTGTGAATATGCTCAGAAAACACCCAGTGTGAATAATCTTATTGCGGGTCTCATCAGCACAGAATCACCCATTCAGTATATAAAGGATTTAAGAATGCTTAGTGATTTAGGGAACGAATATTATTAGCAAATGGAAATGTTATCACCGACAGCTTTACCTTTTGCGTGCCTCATGTGTTCCAATTCACTGATGTTGACTTGTGTTTGGCGTAGCATTGGAGCAGTGAGGATGAAGAACGAGTGCTCGGTGTTTAAGGCACACTGCAATGACAGGAATCTGGAAGGGTACGCATCACTCATGTTTTGTTTTCATCTTCCGTTGCCAGGCGATTTGCTCATCTCACCTGTTGTGGTATGTCCATGGTCGTGCTTCAGATGCCGCAGGTCACTGCAGAAGATGAAGAGGGAGCATGCCACTCTGAAGCAGAAGCTGGAGTCATATTTTCAGGTACATCAGACACCTTTCCCTTGAAAACCTATCATGGTTAAACACCATTTTACCTATCTTGTATTTAATGCATGCCAACAACGATACAGTTGCTGCGGCAAGTCGGGCCTCGCGAGCATGCCGTCAACTCAAGGAACTAAGAGGATAGCATATGGAATGCAGTTCCAAGGGAAATAAGGGACGAGCTACCTCTGTCCCTTGGGAGTTTTTATCATCCATAATTTTTGCTTGCTTTTTACCTGGGCTCTTTTGTTGTTCATGGGTGGTCTAGTTCTTTGCTGTGTGAAGTTTGCTATGGGGAATGCCATGATGTAATCGAACTCTGAGTAGCTGTGCCCCAAATGTAATGATACTAATATGAGTTGTGCCATACTGCCATACTGGAGTCTCTTCTCGTGTGAATACTACAAATCATTGCAGCTGGCCTGCAAACTCAGAGAAGCGCGCGTTTCAAAAAAAAAAAAAAAAAACTCAGAGAAGCTCTATTTATCTAAGAATCATAAGCCTTTTTATTTTTTAACCTGGTCTAGTTCCGTTTCATACTTTCGTGAGTGATAATATCCTTTTACTAGCATCATATTGTTCTGTTTCAGAATTCATTAGAGAGCACGAAAAGCTCACCCGATGAACCAAACTAGCTACGGCATAGCATTTGGCACTTCCCAATTTCCATCAAATAGTTGGCAGTGGATTCCCTGATATTGGCACTAAGGGGAGTACATATTCAGTGGTACCAACACTTTACATCACCATGATACTAACCATCGAATTCAAATTCAGAAGTTCTTACAAATTCTGAAATATACACATATACTCCCTCCGTCCCAAAATAAGTGTCTTAAGCTTAATACAACTTTATACTAGAGCTAGTGTAAAGTTAAGACAGTTATTTTGAGACGGAGGGAGTACTATACTATTACTATATTAAAGCTGCTAAGCTAGCAGCCCTCCCGTGCGTTGAAGTGCTGGGCGATAGCTCTCTTTCTGGTTGACACGTCTCCACATTTATATGTTTGCCCTGTATTGAGTGAGCCTCACCTTCTTGAAAAAAAATTCATGTTGCTTGAGAATTACCGTTGAAGTTATTATTTAACATAGTACACACATATATGCTTATATGCTCATACATATGTACATATACCCATTTCTATGAACGCACGCACGCCCATTCTATCCCTATGAACACCTTCCAAAGACCGAGCCCCCACATTCTCTTAAGATTGCTGAAGTTGTTACAAACATCTTCGTAGCCGATGAGAGCGTCTCATCCCACTAAATGCAAATCGCGTAAAGGTCCGAAATAAATTAAAAAATAAGCATCAATGTGAAGTCTATGACTTGAACTCTCATGGACTGCGATATCACTGTCCTCATTACCATCCAACCACAAATTAGTTCGTCACTTGCGTTTGTTACTTGCCCATCATTTTATATATCCTCCTCTTCCGTCCCTTCGCCCGGCCCTTCGGGAATCATTCCGTCGCTCTCACGAGATATTTCTCTCCCTTTGGCACATGTTACAGCAAAAGCGGCAGTGACGGCCCAACTTCCTTTACCTATGTCTCTCTTTCTTCCTCATGATCATGCTGTTGTTCCTTCGTTGGCCCAACGAGCTAAACCTGGGGTCTATTCCGTGAGGAGCGATGCGTGCGACAACGAGGAACAACAATGGGTGCCATGGCTCGCCGCCATCGACATCGAGTGTTTCATCGTATATAGTAAATAATGGAAGTTGCTAAGCTAGCTAGATCCACTGTCATGCATTTTGAAGTACTCTAAATTTAGTGCTTCCCTACGTGGCACGTGTTGGTTTTTATTTAATTCACTATTAGATTTTTTTTGTTTGCTACTGTTTTCTAACACAGTATAACGCCGATGCTGACATATGCACAAGCACCGACGTTATAGACTCATCCCTATAAACACAGTCAAGCATGCTATCTTTATGAGAACATTTGAGATACTAAGCCGGGACTACATTTGAAGACCGATGAAGTCACCGCACATGATTTGGTGGTCGACGGGGACGTCTCCTCCAACTTAATGAATATCACCAAAGAGGCTTAAATAAATCTAGGACAATGGGAGCAACGAGGCCACCAGAGTACACAGTAGATGCTCACATACACTCACCTCTATCAATGCACCCGCACACCCAACCCATATAACGCTATCAGGAGAGATTGAAATAAATTCAGGAAAATGTGAGCACCATCGTCAACACACTTGCACTCACCCATGTAAATGCGCACACACACCCAACCCCTATAACATTGTGAGTAGCATAAACAGTACCGGTTTTCCCTTATTCTACCTTCTATATAAAGTTAGGTTAATTATGATGCAATACCTAGCAGCTTTTTCTGTAGGACATCATAGGATAAGAAATTAAAGAAAATTACGTGCCTTAGAGCATGCATGTTAATAACAATTAAACTATGAGAGTTAGGCTTGATTTGATTGATAATGCATCTCTAATTCGGTCAATCATGCATGCTATTTTTCACAACTAAGAGTTACGGGTTGAAACATACATTACTCAAAATATCATGTATAAAGAAGTCATCATTGCACTGTAATGCCAAAGGTTCTATCTTTTTACTAGAGTATCCTTCGTTCGATTTTTGCTTTTTTTGAACTGACGTTTATATGCATTATAGAAAACAATGACATTGCTGGGTTTTTAACTCGGCTACCTATACCGAGCCTAAAAGAGTAGACTTTGTCTAAAGGTTGATCCTTTCTATTTTCTAATTCACCTTTTTTGTTGTTTTTTTCATCTTCGGTATCTTGCTTCGTTCATCAATATAAAGTTTCATCTATTATAGGGTGGGGTATTATCTTTCAAATCTGATCTTTAAACTTTATATCAGAGCAGTTTTCCATCAGTTCGAAGAATGCTTCATTCTGTACAATTTTCATACTTGGCCGGAACATTTAAAATATATAACTAAGTATATGTAACCATAGGCGAACAATTTTTTTGTATCTTTCGATATTTCTTAAAATTAAATTGACTTGCACATTAGCAACTGCCAGTTTTTTATCCATGCTTTCTTTTCTTCTATAAGAATAATAATGCAGTCACATACACTAGCTTCACGACGGCGTGGCGTGCCGCGACGCCTCCGCCTACTAGTAGTATATTAAAGCGGCTAAGCAAAAGCCCCTCTCATGCGTTTGCCCTTTTGAGGCTAGTTCGGCAGTGCATGGCGTAGCCCTGCCGAATCAGCTCCTCCAACATCACCGTCACACCGTCGTGGTGTCGGAGAATTCATCTACTTCTTCGCCCATCTTGCTGGATCAAGAAGGCGGAGATCGTCATCAAGCTGTACGTGTGCTGAATACGGAGGTGTCGTCCGTTCGGCGCTAGATCGTGATTGGATCGCGGGACTGCTTGCAATTTGGATCGCGAAGACATTCGACTACATCAACCGCGCTTCTTAACGCTTCCCGCTTGGCTATCTACAAGGGTATGTGGATCCGTTCTCTCCTCTCGTGGATGGTCACCATCATGGATAGATCTTATGTGCGCGTAGGAAATTTTTTGTTTCCCATGCAATGTTCTCAAACAGTGGTATCAGAGCTAGGTCTATGCGTAGATGACATCTCGAGTAAAATACAAAAGAGTTTGTGAGAACTGATATTCAAATTGCTGCCCTCCTTATGGTTTTCTTGATTCGACGATATTGTTAGATGAAGCTTCCCGGACCAACCTTACTCGTATGCTTACGAGAGACCGGTTCCATCGACAGACATGCAACTTGTTGCATAGAGATGGCTGACGGGTGTCTATTTCTCATACTCTAGTTGAATCGGATTTGACAGAGGCGGTCCTTGGAGAAGGTTAAATAGCAACTTGTATATCACCATTGTGGTTTTGCGTAGGTAAGTATCGTTCTTGCTAGATACCCATAGCAGCCACGTAAAACATGCAACAACAAATTAGAGGACGTCTAACTTGTTTTTGCAGGGTATGATGTGATATGACATGGCCAAGTACATGATATTATATATTTGATGTATGAGATGATCATGTTGTAATAGTTAAAATATCGACTTGCATGTCGATGCTACGGCAACCGGGAGGAGCCATAGGTTGTCTTTAATTTATTTTAGCGCTCGGTGATGCTTTGCTTTATCGCGAGTCCAGTAGCTTTAGTAGTAATAGCATAATTGGCGTGACGACCTCGATGGCAGCACAATGATGGAGATCATGGTGTGGCGCCAGTGATAATGGAGGTCATGCCGGTGCTTTGGAGATGGAGATCAAAAGCACAAGATCATGACCATATCATGTCACTTATGATTTGCATGTGATGTTAATCCTTTTATGCACCTTATTTTGCTTAGGACGACGGTAGCATTAAGGTGATCCCTCACTAAAATTTCAAGATAAAATTATGTTCTCCCCGAGTTTGCACCGTTGCGAAAGTTTGTCGTTTCGAGACACCACGTGATGATCGGGTGTGATAGACTCTACGTTCACATACAACGGGTGTAAGACAGTTTTGCACACGCGGAACACTCGGGTTAAAATTGACGAGCCTAGCATGTACAGACATGGCCTTGGAACACGAGAGACCAAAAGGTCAAACATGAGTCATATAGTAGATATGATCAACAAAGAGATGTTCACCATTGAAGCCAACTCATCTCACGTGATGATCAGACTTGGGTTGGTGAATTTGTATCATGTGTCACTCGAATGACTAGAGGGATGTCAATTTGAGTGGGACTTTTTAGTAATATGATTAGCTAAACTCTTTATCTTGAACTATAGTATAAGTAATCTTTGCAAATCTATGTTGTAGATCAATGGCTCGCGCAGTAGCACCCTTGAATTTTAATGCGTTCCTAGAGAAAGCCAAGTTGAAAGATGATGGAAGTAACTTTGTAGACTGGGCTCGAAATCTGAGAATTGTTCTCACGGTTTCCCAAAAGCCTTGTGTCCTTGATGCACCGCTAGGTAACATGCCACCCCAACTGGCGACCCAAGATGTTATGAACATCTGGCAATTGCGTGTGGATGACTACTCGATAGTTCAATGTGCAATTTTGTGTGGCTTAGAATCGGGACTTCAAAGACGTTTTGAACGCCATGGAGCATATGAGATGTTCCAGGAGTTAAAGTTTATCTTTGAAATGAATGCCCGGATCAAGAGGTATGAAACCTCCGATAAGTTATATGCTTGCAAAATGGAGGAGAACGAGTCTATCAGTGAGCATGTGCTCAGAATGTCTAGGTACTCTAACCGTCTAGCTGAGTTGGGAATTGTTCTCCCGCCAGAGCCAATCACTAACAGAGTTCTTCAATCGCTGCCACCTAACTATAAATGCTTTGTGTTGAAGTACAACATGCAAGGGATGAATAAATCAGTCGCCGAGCTGTTTGCGATGCTGAAAGTCGCTAAGTCAGAAATCCAAAAAGAACATCAAATATTTATGGTCAGTAAGACCACCAGTTTCAAGAAAAATGGCAAGGGCAAGAAGGGTAACTACAAGAAGAGTGGAAAATCAGTTGCCCCTCCCGTGAAGAAACCCAAGGCTAGTCCCAAGCCAAAAACGGAGTGCTATCATTGCCAGGGGACTGGCCACTGGAAGCAGATCTGCCCCAAGTACCTGGCAGACAAGAAGGCGACCAACGCCAAATAAGGTATATATGATATACATGTTATAGATGTGTACCTAACCAAGTCTCGTAGTAGCGTCTGAGTATTTGATACCGGTTCGGTTGCTCACATTTGCAACTCCAAGCAGGAACTACAGAATAGACAAAGTTTGGCGAAGGACAGAGTGACAATGCGCGTGGGAAATGGTTCCAAGGTTGATGCGATCGCCATCGGCACGCTCTCACTTCAATTACCATTGGGATTAGTGATGAACCTGAATAATTGTTATTCAGTGCCTGTGTTAAGCATGGACATTATATCTGGATCTTATTTATTGCGAGTCGGTTACTCATTTAAATCAGAGAATAATGGTTGTTCTATTTATATGAGTAATATCTTTTATGTTCATGCACCCAGTGTGAAGGGTTTGTTATTATTGAATCTCGATAGTGATGATACACACATTCATAACATTGATGACAAAAGATGTAGAGTTAATAATGATAGTGCCACTTTCTTGTGGCACTGCCGCTTAGGTCATATTGGTATAAAACGCATGAAGAAACTCCATGCTGATGGACTTTTGGAGTCACTTGATTTTGAATCACTTGACACTTGTGAACCATGACTCATGGGCAAGATGACTAAGACTCCATTCTCCGAAACAATGGAGTGTGTAGGTGACTTACTGGAGATCATACATACTAATGTGTGCGGACCAATGAGCATAGAGGCGCGCAATGGTTATTGTTATTTTCGCACCTTCACCGATGATTTGAGTAGATATGGTTATATTTACTTGATGAAACACAAGTATGAAACGTTTGAAAAGTTCAAGAAATTTCAGAGTGAAGTTGAGAATCATCGCAACAAGAAGATTAAATTCCTATGATCTGACCGAGGAGGAGAATATTTGAGTTATGAGTTTGGCACTCAGTTAAGACAATGTGGAATTGTTTCACAGTTGACTCCGCCTGGAACACCACATCGTAATGGTGTGTCCAAACGTCGTAATCGTACTTTATTAGATATGGTGTGTTCTATGATATCTCTTACCGATTTGCCATTATCGTTTTGGGGTTATGCATTAGAGACAACTGCATTTACTTTAAACAGGGCACCATCAAAATCCGTTGAGACGATGCCATATGAACTATGGTTTGGAAAGGAACTAAAGTTTTCATTTCTTAAAGTTTGGGGATGCAATGCTTATGTGAAAAAAGCTTCAACCTGAAAAGCTGGAACCCAAAGCGGAGAAATGCGTCTTCATAGGATACCCTAAAGAGACAGTTGGGTACACCTTCTATCTCAGATCCGAAGGCAAAGTGTTTGTCGCTAAAAATGGAGCTTTTCTTGGGAAAGAGTTTCTCTCAAAAGAATTGAGTGGGAGGAAGATAGAACTTGATGAGGTTATAGAACCTTTACTTCAACCAACAAGTGGCGCAGTGCAGAAATAGGTTTCTGTGGAGCCTGCATCAGTTGAAGAGAAAGCTGTTGATGATGATCATGTAGCTTCAGATCAAGTTACTATCGAACCTCGTAGCTCGACGAGGGCACACACTGCTCCTAAGTGGTATGGTAACCCTGTCTTATCAATCATGTTGTTGGGCAAATATGAACCTACGAGCTATGAAGAAGCGATGGTGGGCCCAGATTTCAACAAATGGTTAGAGGCCATGAAATCCAAGATAGGATCCATGTATGAAAACAAAGTGTGGACTTTAGAAGTATTATGTAAAGGGCGAAAGTCCATTCAGAATAAATGGATCTTTAAGAAGAAGACGGACATGGACGGTAATATTACCGTCTACAAAGCTCGACTTGTGGCAAATGGGTTTTCACTAGTTCAAGGAGTTGACTACGATGATACTTTCTCACTCGTAGCGATGCTTAAGTCCGTCAAAATCATGTTAGCAATAGCTGTATTTTTCGGTTATGAAATTTAGCAGATGGATGTCAGAACAACGTTTTAATGGTTTCCTTAAAGAAGAGTTGTATATGATGCAACCAAAAGGTTTTATCGATCCAGAGATCCATTTATGGACTGGTGCAAGCATCTCGGAGTTGGAATCAACACTTTGATGAGGTGATCAAGGAGTTTGGGTTTATACAAGTTTGTGGAGAAGCTTGTATTTACAAGAAAGTGAGTGGGAGCTCTACAACATTTCTAATATTATATGTGGATGACATATTGTTGATTGGAAATGATATAGAACTTTTGGGAAGCATAAAGGATTATTTGAATAAATGTTTTTCAATGAAGGACCTAGGAGAAGCTGCTTACATATTAGGCATCAAGATATAAAGAGATAGATCAAGACGTTTCATATAACTTTCACAGAGCACATACCTTGATAAAGTTTTGAAGAAGTTCAAAATGGAACAGTCCAAGAAAGGGTTCTTGCCTGTGTTACAAGGTATGAAATTGAGTAAGACTCAATGCCCGGTGACTGCAGAAGATAGAAAAAAGATGAGTGTCGCCCCCTATGCTTTTGCCATAGGCTCTATCATGTATGCAATGTTGTGCACAAGACCTGATGTCAGCCTTGCAATAAGTATGGCATGAAGGTTTCAAAGTGATCCAGGAATGGAACACTGGACAACGGTCAAGAATATTCTGAAGTACCTGAAAGGACTAAGGAAATGTTTCTCATGTATGGAGGTGATATAGAGCTCGTCGTAAAGCGTTACATCGATGTAAGCTTTGACACTGATCTGGATGACTCTAAGTCTCAAACCGGATACTATCTATTCTCAATGGGGGGTGCGGTAAGCTGGTGCAGTTCCAAGCAAAGCGTGGTAGCTGATTCTACATGCGAAGTGGAGTACATAGATGCCTTGGAGGCAACTATATAAGGTGTCTGGATGAAGGAGTTCATGACAGATCTTGGAGTTGTGCCTAGTGCACTGGATCCAATGACTCTGTTCTGTGACAACACTGGTGCCATTGCTCTAGCCAAGGAACCAAGGTTTCACAAGAGGACCATACACAGAAAGCGACGTTTCAATTCCATCTGCGATTACATCAAGGAGGAGGACATAATTATTTGCAAAGTGCACACAGATCTGAATGTTGTAGACCCGTTGACTAAGCCTCTTCCACAAGCAAAACATGATCAACACCGGAAGTCTATGGGTGTTAGGTTCATTACAATGTAAATCACATAGTGATGTGAGCTAGATTATTGACTCTAGTGCAAGTGGGAGACTGTTGGAAATATGCCCTAGAGGCAATAATAAAATAGTTATTATTTTATTTCCTTGTTCAAGATAATCGTTTATTATCCATGATAGAATTGTATTGATTGGAAACTCAAATACATGTGTGGATACATAGACAACACACTGTCCCTAGTAATCCTCCAATGGATTAGCTCGTTGATCAAAGATGGTCATGGTTTCCTGACCATAGACAAGAGTTGTCACTTAATAACGGGATCACATCATTAGGAGAATGATGTGATGGACTAGATCCAACCTATGAATGTAGCATGTGACCGTGTCAGTTTATTGCTACAGTTTTCTGCATGTCAAGTGTATGTTCCTATGACCATGAGATCATGTAACTCACTGACACCGTAAGAAAACCTTGTGTGTATCAAACGTTGCAACGTAACTAGGTGACTATAAAGGTACTCTATAGGTATCTCCGAAGGTTTCTGTGAGTTAGCATGGATCAAGACTGGGATTTTTCACTATGTGTGACAGAGAGGTATCTCAGGTCCCACTAGGTAATACAACATCACAACAAGCCTTGCAAGCAATGTGACCAAAGAGTTAGTCACGGGATTTTGTATTACAGAACAAGTAAAGGGACTTGCTAGTAACGAGATTGAACAAGGTATAGAGATACCGACAATCGAATCTCGAGCAAGTAACATACCGAAGGATAAAAAGGAAAGATATACATGATTAACTGAATGCTTGACATAGAGGTTCAAGTGATAAAGATCTTTGTAGAATATGTAGGAGAAAATATGGACATCTAGGTCCCGCTATTGATTATTGACCGGAGAGTGTCTCGGTCATGTCTACATAGTTCTCAAACCCGCAGGGTCTACACACTTAAGGTTCGATGATGTTTCGGTATAGATGAATTATGTATGTTTGTTACCGAATGTTGTTCGGAGTCTCGGATGGGACCCCGGACATCACGAGGAGTTCCGGAATGGTCCAGAGACGAAGATTGATATATAGGAAAGATGTATTCGGGTTCCGAAAAGTTTTCGGGCATTACCGGTAAAGTACCGGGAGTGACGAATGGGTTTTGGGGGTTCACTGGGAGGGGCCACCCACCCGGAGGAGAACCACATAGGCATAGAGGTGCTGCACCAGCCCCTGGTGGGCTGGGCGGCCAGCCTCATGGGCCTATTTGGCCGAATAGAGCGAAGGTGGGGCAATCCCACTAGAAGGAGGACTCCTCCACCAAACGGAATTGAAGGAGGACTCCCCCCCTTGTGCGTCGCCGACCAACCCGAGGGGTTTTTTCCTAGGGAACCACCCCTCCCTCCCACCTATATATAGTGGAGAGGATAGAGGCTAGCCGCACGACAAGCCACGGCGCAACCTCTCTCCCTCGACTACTTTGTGACACCCTGTAGGCTAGTTCGGCAGTGCACTGCATAGCCCTGCCAAATTAGCTCCTCCAACATCACCGTCACACCATCGTGGTGTCGAAGAATTCATCTACTTCTTCGCCCCTCTTGCTGGATCAAGAAGGCGGAGATCGTCATCAAGCTGTACGTGTGGTGAACACGGAGGTGCCGTTCGTTCGGCGCTAGATCGTGATTGGATTGTGGGACGGCTTGCGATTTGGATCGCGAAGACGTTCGACTACATCAACCGCGTTTCTTAACGCTTCCCTCTTAGAGATCTACAAGGGTATGTGGATCCAATATCTCCTCTCGTACATGGTCACCACGATGGATAGATCTTATGTGTGCGTAGGAATTTTTTTTGTTTCCCATGCAATGTTCCCCAACAACAGGTTCAGTTACATTATTGTCATAGCGAGACTGTGTCTGAGCGTCCTTTTGACCTTGTTCACTCTGATGTCTGGGGTCCAGTTCCCTTTGCCTCAATGGGAGCCCGTCGCTACTATATTATCTTTATAGATGATTTCTCTCGACACATGTGGATATATTTCATGTCTTCTCGTAGTGAGATCTATCTATAAGCGTTTTGCTGCCATGGTTCACACTCAGTTCTCTACGCCTATTCGTGTGTTCTGTACCGACTCTGCTCGAGAGTATATCTCCAAGATCTTGCATGGATTTCTCGCTGAGCAAGGTACTCTTGCTTAGTTCTCTTGTCCTGGTGCTCATGCTCAGAATGGCATGGCTGAGCGCAAGCATCGTCACCTTCTTGAGACGGCTCATGCGATGATGATCGCTGCCTCTCTTCCACCTCACTTTTGGGCTGAGGCTGTTTCCACTTCCACGTATCTCATCAACCTTCATCCATCCACTGGTTTCCAGGGTGGCGTTCCTTTCGAGCATCTCTTTGATCATCCACTGCTTTGCAGGGTGGCGTTCCTTTCGAGCGTCTCTTTGATTGTTCTCCCGATTACTCGACGCTTCGTTTGTTCGATTGTGTTTGCTATGTTCTTATTGCCCCACGTGAACACACCAAACTATCCGCTCAGTCCATTGAGTGTGTCTTCTTAGGTTATAGCGATGAGCATAAGGGATATCGTTGTTGGGATCTGATACGTCTCCATCGTATCTACTTTTCCAAACTCTTTTGCCCTTGTTTTGGACTCTAATTTGCATGATTTGAATGGAACTAACCCGGACTAACGCTGTTTTCAGCAGAATTGCCATGATGTTGTTTTTGCGCAGAAATAAAAGTTCTCGGAATACCT
Organism: Hordeum vulgare subsp. vulgare; assembly: GCF_904849725.1. NCBI lineage: Eukaryota > Viridiplantae > Streptophyta > Magnoliopsida > Poales > Poaceae > Hordeum > Hordeum vulgare. Next base: position 139,105,546 of record NC_058518.1, on the reverse strand, counting down.
GGAAATTTACGGAGAATGTTTGTGGAATATATAACAAATACTGGCGTAAGAAACAACGGAGGAAGTGGAGCGTGGAGCCCACAAGCCCACATGCCCCCTGATCGCGCCTGGCAGGCTTGTGGGGCCCATGTTGCTCCACCGCCTCCAATCTCAGGTCTATTTAGCCTCTTTCGTCCGGAAGAAAATCACGGAGAAGGGTTCATCGCGTTTTACGACACGGAGGCGCCACCACCTCCTGTTCTTCCTCTGGAGGGCAGATCTGGAGTCCGTTCTGGGCTCCGGAGAGGGGAAATCTTCGCCATCGTTATCATCAACCTTCCTTCATCGCCAATTCCATGATGCTCTTCACCGTTCGTGAGTAATCTAATCATAGGCTTGGTGGACGGTGATGGGTTGGATGAGATCTATCATGTAATGGAGTTAGTTTTGACGGGGATTGATCCCTAGTATCCACTATGTTCTAAGCTTGATGTTGCTACTACTTTGCCATGCTTAATGCTTGTCACTAGGACCCAAGTGCCATGATTTCAGATCTGAACCTATTATGTTGTCGCTAATATATGCGTGTTCTTGATCCTATCTTGCAAGTTGTAGGTACCTACTATGTGTGATGACCCGGCAACCCCGGAGTGACAATAGTCGGAACCACTCCCGGAGATGACCATAGTATGAGGAGTTCATGTATTCACTAAGTGTTAATGCGTTGGTCCGGTTCTTTATTAAAAGGAGAACCTTAATATCTTGTAGTTTCCATTAGGACCCCGCTGCCACGGGAGGGATGGACAATAGATGTCATGCAAGTTCTTTTCTCTAAGCACGTATGACTACATACGGAATACATGCCTACATTACATTGACGAAGTGGATCTAGTTACATATCTCTCCGTGTTATAACTGTTGCATGATGAATAGCATCCGACATAATCATCCATCACCGATCCAATGCCTATGAGTCTTTTCCTACTGATCCTTGCTAAGTTACTTTGCCGCTACTGCTGTCACTGCTGCTATTGTTACTCTATTGCTACTGCTGTTACTCTTCTACTGATACTTTGCTGCAGATACTAAATCTTTCAGGTGTGGTTGAATTGACAACTCAACTGCTAATACTTGAGAATATTATTTGGCTTCCCCTTGAGTCGAATCAATAAATTTGGGTTGAATACTCTACCCTTGAAAACTGTTGCGATCCCCTATACTTGTGGGTTATGAAGACTATTTTCTGGCACCGTTGCCGAGGAAGCACAACTATATTCTATGAGTCACTTGGGATTTACGTCTGCTGGTCACTATGAGGAATCTGAAAGATCCAAGAACTAAAGTCTTGCCCTCAACTACGAGGACAGGTAAGGAACTGCCATCTAGCTTTGTACTTGATTCACCTTCAGTTATGAGTAAGTTTGCGACACCACCTCCTGCTAGAAATCTTGATATGTTGCCTGTGCTTGATGATGCTACTTCTGCTGCCCATGATACTTATGATGATGCTATGCTTGATACTGCTTTTCCACTAGGTGCATTCCTTGATGCACAAATTGCTAGAGTTGCTGCTAGATGTGATGATACTTCTGAAACTGCTGATACTATTGAAGTAGAACGTGCTATTTTTCCTGTTAGAACTAGCTCTCCTAGATATGAATTGCCTGATATGCCTGAGCGTTATGTTATGGAGGGAGAGATAGATGAGGACTTTCTTGCTTGTAAGGATAGCTATGATGTTGAGAAATTACTGCTCAAGTGGAAAGAAAAATCTTTGAACGATAGGATGAAATACGACCCGAAGTTTGCTACTTCGCCTATCTTTGTGACCGATAAGGATTATGAATTCTCTGTCGACCCTGAGTTAATCACTCTGGTCGAATCTGATCCTTTTCACGATTATGAGTCTGAAACGGTTGTAGCCCATCTTACCAAACTGCACAATATAACCACCCTATTCACGAGTGAGGAAAAGATCCACCACTACTTTATCCTCAAGCTGTTTCCTTTCTCGCTAAAGGATGATGCTAAGACTTGGTTCACTTCTCTTGCTCCTGGTTGTGTGCGTATCCCCCAGGATATGATCTACTACTTCTCTGAAAAATATTTCCCTGCCCATAAGAAGCAAGCTGCCTTGCAGGAAATATACAACTTTGCGCAAGTTGAAGAAGAGAGTCTCCCACAAGCTTGGGGGAGGCTCGTCCAGCTACTGAATGCTTTGCCTGATCACCCTCTTGAGAAGAATGAAATACTTGATATCTTCTATAATGGACTAACCGATGCTTCTAGAGACCACCTAGATAATTGTGTCGGTTGTGTTTTTAGGGAACGAACCGTAGAACAAGCTGAGATCCTATTGAATAACATCTTGTGCAATGAGAATGCTTGGACTATTCCCGAACCACCTCCTAAGCCAACTCCGAAGAAAAGATGTATTCTATTCCTCAGTCCCGAAGATATGCAAGAAGCTAAGAAATCTATGAAAGAGAAAGGCATTAAATCCGAAGATGTCAAAAATCTACCACCTATCGAAGAGATCCATGGTCTTGATAACCCGATACAGGTAGTAGAAGTAAATTCTCTTCATAGATTCAATGAGAGTGATATTCCTTTTGATAAACCTGCTAGCTTATGCCTGGATGAATTTGATAACTTTGTTGCCAAACAACAGAGTTTCAATGATTATGTTAGCAGACAATTGGAACAGAATGCTCGTATGCTTAGTCATTTAAGTGCTTGTGTAGACAGAAACGTCAATGATCTTAAGCTCTTGAGTAAACATGCCTCTATGGTTACTACTCAAGTAGAACAAGTACTTAAGGCTCAAAATGACTTGCTCAATGAGTTGAATGACAATTCTGTCAGAGTCATCACTAGAGGCGGTAGAATGACCCACAAACCTTTGTATCCTGAGGGTCATCCTAAGAGAATTGAACAAGATTCTCAAGGAGTTAGCATTGATGCACCTAGTCATCCTAGAAATAAGAAGAAAGATGATAGGAACTTGCACGCTAGCAACCGTGTTGCTGCTACACCTGAGAGTCCAAACGATGTCTCTCTCTGATGCTGAAACACAATCCGGTAATGAACATGAGCCTAATGATAATATCAATAGTGATGTTCATGATGATGCTCAACCTAGCAATGATAAGGATGTGGAGATTGAACCTGATCTTGATAACCCACATCCTAAGAATAAGAGATACGATAAGAACGACTTTGCTGCTAGGAAGCATGGTAAAGAAAGGGAACCATGGGTTCAGAAACCCATGCCCTTTCCTCCCAAACCATCCAAGAAAAAGGATGATGAGGATTTTGAGCGATTTGTTGAAATGATTAGACCTGTCTTTCTGCAAATGCGTTTGACAGATATGCTCAAAATGTCTCCGTATGCTAAGTACATGAAGGATATTGTGACTAATTGTGACACCCAGTTTTTGCTATCACCTGTGTGTATTGTGAAATTCTGAGCTTGTTAAAACTTTTTCAAAAACTAATGTTGTGAATGCCATGATTGGCATTGTATGCTTGTATGCTTGACCATGTGAGGATAAAATCCCAAATTCTTTTTTCTGCATAACACTGATTTCCAAAAACTTTTGCTTATTTCTGATCAAGGTAAAACCCCACCTTGAGTTGCACTACATGCCCTTGATAGCAAGCAGTACTTCTACTGATAGTTGGTAATCTAATTTTAACCTATCTTTATATTTCAAAACCACAAAGATAATTATTTTTGCAATTATTTTCCTGATTAAATAGCATGTCCATTTCTGAGGCCAGAAATGGTATTCCAACATGGAAAAATACTTTTCTGCCTTAGAAAAATCTGATTAAATTTGGAGATGATTAGAAGGACATATATTTTCCATACATAGGATTTTAAAACCCATTTTATATTATAATTATTGATTAAAACTATGAAAGCTATTTCTGTCTGTTTTGGCATTTTGAAATATTTCCAAAGGAAACATTCTCAATAAATTCCTAGAAAATTCGAGTAATATCCCTGAGCTCTATTTGGTGTCCACATAAAGTTTCACCTTGATCCAAGGTGAATAAGGACCCCAAATAACCCAAAGACCCTTCCTGTCCAGAATCAAGTTAGAGCGACTCTACACAACAAGGTTTGCCCTATGATGCTAAAACTTTGCACGAGTGCCTAATACCTCAAATGAGGGTTCCACACCAAAAATGGGATTTGTGGGACTTAGTTAGCCCACACTCCCTTTGGAAGGGACAAATCTGGTCACATTGGAGTATTTTCAAGTTCACAAAGCTAAACTTGTCCTTTGGAGCTCAACTTTGGTGAAACCCCATGGTTTACCACCAAACCCAAACCTGTTAAGTTGCAGCACCAGTGGTGGGGTGCAACCCCCTTAAACCACTGTCGAACACCTTCTGACACTTAGGAAAAAGCCACCTTAGCCACAGCTAAACCAAACCCCTTTGCTTCAAACTCATAGATTAAGTGCCCATTATCTGAGTCTAACCCCAGTCAACTGACTCCTCACTGGTTCAAAGTGGAAAGGCCAAAAACCCCAATTTAGATTTCAGTTCATGACTGAGAGCACCAGTATTTCTTGCCTCCCTTGACCAGCCGAAGCTCCCACAAGGACCAAACGGCTAGCTACACTCCCAGCCAGTGCCAGGACATGCTAGACACGTCCAAAGTGCCTCAGAGCGCGCCAGCATGCCGTGGCATGCCAAAACTGCACTCTGGGCGCGCTACAGGGAGTCACCGAGGTGGGGGCGACGTTCTCGGCTAGTTCCAGCCTCCCCCGAGATGTCCAACCTCCTCCCCGACAACTCTCATGCGTCGAGCAAGCCTCAGGGCCCCTCCTCTCCCGCGCTAGAGCTCACGCGATGCGTGCCCGCGCGCACCAGAACCGGCCAAGGTTGCGCGGCCACGAATGCTCGACTCCTCTCTCTCTCCCTCTGCTGCAGATAGTTCGGGCAGTCCAAAACCACATCCTCAGACCGTGGTTTCGACCCCAGCCTCTCTGTGCACCCCCATGTGCGCCACGGTGAGTCACCGGCGCTCTCGAATCTGCTCACCGTCGTGGGCCTATAAATAGCCCTCCCCCTTGCTCCAACACCCCTCAGATAGCTTCACCACGATCACTAGTACCTCCCTAGCCACCCCAGCAAACCAGCAGAGCCCCGGTGCTCGAGATCGACCGAGGCCCCTCCGCCTCGGAGCTTCGGTCGATCTCCGGCTACACGACGACTCCTGCGCCCCTCGACCCATCAAACTAACCCTCTCAACCCCAAGATGCTTTCCCCCAACTCGTCCGAGCATTTCCGTGCCTCTAGCCACCCCCTTGACCACCTCCCAAAACTCCTCCGCCACGGCCTCCTCGTCGCCGGTGAACCCCCTGCCTCCCCGTCGTTGTTCCGACCACCAGCAGGTAGGCGGCAGTAAGGCGAACCCATTCCAGTCCTCGTTGGGGCATGAGAGCGTCGGCAACCACGCCGGCGTCCTCCTCCTCCTCTGTGGCCAGAGGTAGGAGACGACCCCGACAGGTATGCCCCACCTGTCGGTGGCCCAGCCTCCTCCCCCGCGTTGTCCTCAGCCACTGACCGCAGGGCCCCGCACGTCAGGTTCAAACCTGACGGCGCGCGCGCCTGGGCAGGCTGTCTGCTGGCCATGGGCCAGCCCAGCTCTGGGCCGAGCCAGGCCGGGAGTTTTAGCCGGTTTTTTTAAAACCCTGGTTTCTAAGATTTTTATAAAAACATTTAACCAGTGTAAAAATATAATTTTTCCATTGTTATTTTTCTAAAAATATGTAGTATTTAATGATATGCTTGGATGAAATTCTTCAACAACTATTCTATTTTTCATTAACAAAAAGGACTAAAATGAAATAGTTTAGCTTCTGTTTGCTTGATTTTAAAAATTTTCCTTCAAGGAAAATTAAGACAAATATTTTTAAAATGATACCTTAGATTTATCAGTAATAAAAAACATTTTTAAAATGACTTTGTGATCTGTTTCTGTGTGAGCTATTTTCTTATTTATTGTTTTATCGGCGATAGAAAATCCGTGTGACGAGGGAATCAGAGCGGAAGACCTCGAAGACCCCGGATACTTAGCTGACCAAGGCAAGCAGCCCTTTGACCATGATTGAGTATATGTTACTTTGCATGTTAAAATAGCAAGTATTCCCGTTGCATATGATCATAAGTGCCGGTAATCATTTGATATGATTTTACCGAAGGCTCCCCCGGAGCACATGCATTGAGCTTGACCCTACCCCTTGAGGGTCCTGCTAATACCATGTTGACAAGTAAAGGTAGAAGTAGTATTATCATGAGCATGTTGTTGACATAAAGCAAGAGTTTACTAAAACCCCGTCGGGTGCCACTAATGCCCGAGGGTGATGATGAGTTAGGTGGTCACTTTCGGTGAAGTGATGCACCCAGTATTTCTGTGAGTATGGTTTCGGAAATGGGATTAGATTTATGATGTGTCGACCGTCCCAACCTTACCAGTACGGCCACATTACCCCTCGTGGGACGGGGCTATGTTAATTACTCTGGTCGGTGCTAGCAAAGAGCCACATTACTAGTGGCGGGAGTGATGTGTGGTCACTCTCGTGATGGGGTCGTGCCAGGTAGGACGACTATGCCATTTTTATGAGTTCCAGTCACACCGTTGGTCCCCGCATGGTTGGTACTGTCCAGAGTTGGTGCTCGTAAGACGTACAACATGTGGGATGGGTACCAATCGAGTGGACCTCTTTGTCGAGTATCGTCAGGGAAAGGTATTGATCGCGGTACTTACCTCGGGTATGTGATATACCGCGAGTCGTGGATGACACTGAAGTTTCTCGGATCTCGTGGGTCCAGCGTACTACCTCTGCAGAGTGTAAACTATTCGAATAGCCGTGTCCATGGTCAAGGACAGTTGGGTAATCCTGCTTAAACTACGTCCAGTTGTTTCTGCGTAAACCAAGTGTGTGTGAGTGTGTGTGTGTGGTGTTGAAAAAGGTGTTGTTGTGGCAGTAATGATATGACCAAGTTCGATGACTTGGCATATAGGGTGAACCCGGATGGTTCAGCCCTCAACAGATATATTGATATCTGTAACCTGTTCTTCGAAAGTAATTCTTTAACTTGATGCATATTCATGATCATTTCCACCAAGATAAGTTACACCAAAGATGCATGATATTGTTATCCTTCACTTTCATTGTTAATGTCATGGGCTGTTTGCGAGTACATTCAAAGTACTCATTGGCTTGCCACTGGTTATGTTATTGACCAGACATGGGAGGACCGGAGTTTGGAGATGAGTACGTCTTCGGAGACGCCCCTGCGAACTAGGACGCTTCCGAGTCAGAATGGCCGTCGGAGTAGGCTTGATGGCATGGGCACCCGCTTAGTCCTTATGTTTTCCGATACTAGTGTATATGAGTGATTTGGCCTTAGGCCCTGTCTTGTGAACTTGACCCTTTGGTCATGTGTTGTAATAATCGGTACTTGGATGTAAGACTCTTTTTCGGTATCTGTGTTCGGTGAGCATTGATCTCTGTGATCACTGAGCACGGCGATGTTGACTAGTAAGTCGGGGTCCCCACAAAGCTGGTATCAGAGCCATCATGACTATAGGAAGCCTTAGGTAGCATGGACGATAGCCGAACAATTAGTGCACATAAGCCTGACTCGAGAACCCGCACCCACTAAAAATTTCTAACCCTCTCCTCTACACCTTGTAGATGGTCGCCATAGCTGAGATGCTTCTGGAGACGGGATTTCCTCTGCTTTTGAGCGATAGCCTTGAGAATGTCAAGTACGTCACACACCCATCTTCCTCTACCACGAACACTGGGTCAACGCCGACACCAAGGAGTATCACGTGGACGTGATAGTGAAGGCTAATGACTCCCCAACTAGCTGGTTCTTTGAAGGGCCATAGATGGAGGATCTGATGTTGGTCGTGGAGACTGCGGCACGAGAGGCACTCGTGCGACTCCGCGACATCCTCCCTGAGATGGATGACGAGCCAGCTACTCGCCACCTACCTTTTGTTAAAGATAAGGTAGACGGAAGTTGGACAGTCAACCCCTCATCCGAAGACGAGACGCCATTGAGGTTTCAGACCTACTTCAGTGTCTCCTCAGATACCTTGACGCATCTTTTGATCAAGGAGTCGTCTAGAGTTCGCCAAGAGCTGCACCAAGTCAAGGACCTACTTCGCATGGAGAAGATGAAGAACCGCAAGGTGAAGAAAGAAGGAGCACCCATAATATCACCTGGCTTTGCCTTCCGAGGAGGAATACCCCCGCTTCAGGCCGTTCCTCTCCAGAGTCATCGCTTAACCGCAAAAGAGTACACCGAATTCTTTGCCACCTCACCAACCAAGAGACGTCGAGATGGTCCGCTTCCTTCCCCTACTCCTTCAAGGAAGGGAAGCACAAATGAAGATGAAGATAGAGATGAAGATGAAGATGAAGATCCCACGGAGTCGGCTTATGAGACCGCGCAGTCGATCGCTTAGCAGCGTAGGCAACTAAGGATGTACCGAGCATAGGAGTTCTTGTATCAGGATCGTATGACCTCGGATGTTGTGTAAGCCTGTTGGATGCAAGTCGCATTCTGCCTTAGGCAGCTTGTGAGCGACTACATCGCTTGTTTCAAATTTAATGCAGTAGTTCTTTTCAAAACCATTGTCACAAAAATCTTGCATGCTAGCACAACACCAGGCCCCCTCTTTACTAGAACATCATCCCTTTTGAGTGCAACCAGTTTGGCAAATTGACTTGTCTGCTCCTTTGACAGGATGGTGAATGCAACTTGCAATAGCACCTTCGGCAACCCCGACTCTGCTTCTTCAGGACAGAAGCAGGGAACCGGAGAAAGCTCAAGCTGGAGATCACCACGAGCAGCAAGACGACGTTCCACCACCACCACCTCCTCCTGAAAGCTTGACCATGGCTCAGTTCCTTCAAGCTCTTCGAGAGGAGCGTCAAGCCAACAATGCCGCTATCCAGCAGCTGGCTCAAACCTTGGTGAACCACCCACCGCAGAACGGGATTGGCAACGGTCGCTCAACTCTCTCTGAGTTTATGCGAACCATGCCACCCATATTCTCAGAGACGATTGAACCATTGGATGCCGATGACTGGATCTGCACTATTGAAGACCTTCTCGCGCTGGTCAAATGCACTGATGACCGCGAGAAAGTCCTCTATGCAACTCACTGTCTCGGAGGCATAGCCAGAGCTTGGTGGGATGGATTTTAGATCATGCGAGCAGGGCAAGTCGTCACTTGGGCCGTGTTCAAGGATGGATTCCGCGCTGCTCACATTCCTTCGGGAATGATGACCATTAAGAAGCTAGAATTCCGAGCCTTAAGGCAAGGCAGTGGATCTATCAAGGAGTATTTGCAGAAGTTCAACCTCCTATCAAGATACGCACCTGAAGACGTCAACACTGAGGCTGCCAAAGTGGAACACTTTATGGAAGGGCTGCATCAGTCACTCCAGTATGAGCTGGTTGTTTGTGAATGCCGGACCTTCAGCGACCTGGTTAATAAGGCTCTTATGTTGGAAGACAAGCGTTGTGCAATGGACGACACCCGTAAGCACAAGCTAATGGGTAGTTGAGGACCGAGTAGCACGAAACCACGATGTGACAGCTCGATGCCGACGTTCCAGAAGATTCCCCTTTTCTTTCCGTTTTCGTCGTGTGTTTATTTTATTTTGTCGCATCTTCATCGCATCATGCGCATCATCAGCATTGCACGGCATCCTGTTGCCGTCAGTTTTCAAAACTTGCATCCGTTGTTATTTGCTGGTTCTCGTCGTTGTCCGTTCTGAGCCCGACCGCACTCGCACGCGCCCGCGACATCGTTCGAAACCCTGTTTTAAAAGTGTGCGTAAAACTTTCTCTGATCGGGTTGAGATTTGACGTGCGGTCTTATTTTAATAAAGCTAGGCCGCTTGTCGAATTTCGTCGTGATCGGAGTCCGTTTGGTACCCGAATGGTCGACCATAGCGGCACCGTATTCGGTCTACCGTCGGACGTTTGTCGGTGTTTTAAAAATCGTTGCCGTGTCGCCCGTTTCCCCTCTCGTCTCTGGATATCTACACTACACAACCACTTACCCATTCCCGCGTTCGGAATCGTCCGAATCCGACCTCACGGTTGGATCCGGAACGAAATTCTGGTAAACCTAGCCCCCCCTTTGTCTATAAATAGGACCCCCATGCATTTTTAGCAGTCTCTCTCCCTCTCCTCGAAATCCATGCAACCCCCCGAAACCCTAGCCGCCACCCCACTCTCTCCCCTCGCTCCCGGCCCGCCCGGGCCCGGATCGGGCCCTCTCGGGCCCATCTGGCGAGCGCCGCTGTCTGCCCGAGCAGCAGAGCCCCGAGCTCCTCCAGCCGCCCGTGTCCCACGCCTCCATCCGCCGGTCGCCGCCGGCCGCCGCAGTTCATCCCCCACCGGCGCCCCTTCTCTCGCCGGAGCGCCTCCCGCCGCTGACCAGGTCGCCCCTCGCCCCATTCCCTCTCTGTCCTCCCCCCGTATCCCTCCTCTCACCTACCTCTCTCTTGTTCGTGGTCCCTGGCAGGAGTAACCGTGGCCTCGAGCGCCCAAGATGCGCCCCCTTGCCCGATCTGCAACACCGTCGCAGAGATCCGGTGCGGGAAGACTGGATCTTTCCATTCCGCCGCTCGGAGGACCCTTTGCTGGCCTCGTCTGTCGCCGGCCAGATCTGGCGGTGCCCTTGCAACCTCCTACTCGAGCGGGAGGAGAACGAGCAGCCATCGCTTGGGCGCTCGCTCGTTGACCACGGGGGCCGGCCAGCCTCGCCTCGAGTCGTGGCCCAGGGAGCCAGCAGCAGGCCCAGCTGGCCCGAGCCAGGCCGAGGCTACTCCACCTGCGCTGCACTAGGCCGGCCCAAGTGGCCAGGGTGAGCCATTCCCCCCCGTTTTGTGCCTTTTTTATCTTGCGCCCCCTGTCGAGCCCGTTAAATAATTAGGTTGATTTTCGGAATTATATAAGTTCCAGAAAACTAGGCGATTTTAGAACGTCCATAGATTTTATTTTGTAAGTCGAATCGCGACGTGTAGCATATGTATTTCGTGTAGTTTTGCACGTAGAACACGATTTCACAACTTGCATATTTATTTGACGTTGTTTGACATGTCGTATGCATAGATTAGCGTGCTGTTTCTATAGGTTTCGTCCCGTAATAATTTTCCGCGCGTGTTCGAATTGCTCGGATGCCGTAGTATAAATGCCCATGTTTTAGGAACCATTTTCCGTGTATTTTAGAGTAGACTTTGGTATTTTTGCGTGTAGGGATTGCCGTTAGTTTATTTATCCATGTATAGGTTATTATCTCGCATATATGTGTGGCATTATTTTTGTGTTGCAACCCCACATGTTTTATATGCTTTCGGGGTAACAATCCATGGGATTTTTCTGTGTATTTAGTTTTAGCTTTTCAGCAAGTTAGTTCGCGCGATATTTTGCCATGTTGCCCTCTTGTCTTTTTCGTAGGATTTATTCCGTGCTTCGTTTGAATAAGTTGTCAACTAGGGAGTTGTTCTTGGGTGTTTAGACTAGCCCCTGGTAATTTTGGTTGCAATAGAAATGCATGTTTAGGTGTGGTTTGCTTGCTCTCAAGTTGCTAGAAATAGTGCTGATTTGGAGGAGCTGAAATATTTCTAAGTCTGAGATCTGTTATATTTTGTTGCTGTCTTGTCTTGCTTGTATCTTGTGATCTGTAGCTCTTTTGAGGTTGGTCCAATGGAGTTAGTTGTAGCCTTTGTGTTTCTCTATCATGCTGCAAATTTTCATGCCATTTGGAGTCCTGTAGCTTATGGTTTTGCTGCTGTCAATATGCCTTCAGATCGAAAACTGCACTTTCATGAGGTGTAATTTTCACTAAGTCTGAAATAGTGCGTGGGAAGCCATTTTGTGACTTCTTTTCCTAGTGTTCCTTGCTGCCATGTTAGTTGTTGTTAGTTGTTTGTAGTAGTGCTTCTTTCCCTCTTTCGTGTCATGCCTTGCTTGAGTTTATTTGAGTTGAGTAGCTCGTAGTTGTGGGGTGTAGAAGATGCTATGTGGCTGATTTTGGCAGATTGTAGTGATATCTTGTTTTGCTCGTAGTTTTTGAACCGTAGCTCCGATTTGATCGTGTCCTACATGAAACTTGCTTAGAATCTCGTGTAGTTTCATTTTCTCCTTCTGTTTGTATGTTTTGAAGTGCTCATAGCCGTCGTTGCACACATATTGCATTCATGCCATCATATCTTGCAGTGCTTGTAACTTTTGATCCGTAGCTCCGTTGGAGATGATCTCTATGTGTAAATTGCTTGCCTTGACGCGTAGAATCACGTGAACCTATTTGTTTTGCTTTTTAACAACTAATTAAAAGCATTAGTTCAGATCTGGACAGAATTGTAAATTAACATGTGAGGTCATTTCGGAGGTGCTATATGACATTTCCGACCTCATTTAAAATGCCTAGAGAGATAGTTTAATTGCGCTTCACGTCTTGCCATGTTTAACCACATTTAATAATGCCGTATATCTAATCGGGATAGAACTAAATAACTCGTACGTGGAGTTTCATCAATATGCAACTCGTTGCATATTGAACTTCACTTAACGTGTAGTGTTTGTTTGTCGTGAATTGTCATGCCGTGTCTTGCATGTTTTCAGTTGCTCATGCATCATATGTGTTGTGCATCATGTGGTGTATTTGTGTGTTGATGCTTGTTTCCGGTTTGCTTCGTTTCGATAGAGTTCCGCAAGTGTGTCGGATGTGAGGACCCGTTCGACTACGTCGGTTCATCTGCTTCACGGAGTCATTCTTCTTCCAAGCGGGATCTCAGGCAAGATGACCATTTCCCCAGATACCATTACTATCATTGCCATGCTAGTTTTACCGCTTCTATCATTTATGTCTCGTTGCCTACCACATGTTAAATATCAGCCTCTCAACAATGCCATGAAAACCTTCAACCTGTTCAACCTAGCAAACCACTGATTGACTATGTTACCGCTTGCTTAACCCTGTGTTAGCGTTGCTAGTTGCAGGTGCAGTTTCTTCCATGGAAAACATGGGTTCCTTGTCATATCACCTTATTAAATGCTATTTAATTTAATGCACCTATATACTTGGTAAAAGGTGGAAGGCTCGTCCTTTCTAGCCTGGTGTTTTGTTCCACCTTTGCCCCCTTAGTTTCGGCTACCCGTGTTATGTTCCATAAACGAGTGCTCCTAACACGTTCGGGGCTGTTATGGGGACCCCCTTGATAATTCGTTTTAGATTAAAGCTGGTCTGGCAAGGCCCAACATTGGTACTATTTGCCCAACATAATAATTCTGATAATACTGAAATGAATAGGGAGTTAGCGCTACCCGAGGAGTAATTCTACATAATACAGGGACGACCAGTGCTGATGGTGCTGGTCCAAAACATAGCACCGTGCGGGGCCAACCCGGGGCAGCTCGGGAGATTTCTATCAGGCCACCGTACGCTTCGCTTATCCGTCGTGTCCTGAGAACGAGATACGTGGCTCCTATCGGGATCGTCGACACGTCGGGCGACATTGCTGGATTAGTTTTACCTTTGACGAGATATCTTGTGCATCGGGATTCCGGTGATGCTTTGGGTAATCTCAGAGTTGAGGTTTTCCACTAGGGAGTCCGACGAGATCGCGAGCTTCGTGATTGAGGATTTCTATGCGGCTTGTGGTAATTTGTGATGGACTAGTTGGAGCACCCCTGCAGGGTTAAATCTTTTCGGAAAGCCGTGACCGCGGTTAAGTGGCAACGTGGAAACTTTGTTTAACACTGGTTCTAGATAACTTGAAGTTAACTTAATTAAAACTTGCCAACTGTGTGCGTAACCGTGACTGTCTCTTTCGTGATTTCCTTCTCCGATCGAGGACACGGTGGGGTTATGTCTGCCGTAGGTAGGTGTTCAGGATCATTCATTTGATCATCAGTAGCTCACGTCCGCTATGCATAGATCTTCCCCGTCTTATTTCTTGTACTCGTAAGTTTAGCCACCAAATATATGCTTAGCCGCTGCTGCAACCTCACCACTTAACCATGCCTCACCCATTAAGCTTTGCTAGTCTTGATACCTTTGGAAATGAGATTGCTGAGTCCCCTGTGGCTCACAGATTACTACAACACCAGTTGTAGGTACAGGTAAAGGGTACTTGACGCGAGCGCTTTGATTGTTCATTTGGAGTTGCTTGTTCTTCTTCTTCTTCATCGATCTAGGATGGGTTCCAGGCCGGCAGTCTGGGATAGCAAGGATGGACGTCGTTCTTCTTTTCTCGTTTGTTTTCGTCCGTAGTCGGACCCTGCTCTTACTCTTGATGTTTATGTAATGTACTGATGTGACTCTGATGTAGCTTGTGGCGAGTGTAAGCCAATTCTATTATATATCTCTTTTTTTCAGTACATGTACTTGTAACGATATCCATTCTTGCGACACGACGAGATGCGCTTGTATCCCTGACGAGGCCTTCATGCCAAATTGAGGATAGGATCGCATCTTGGACGTGACAAGTTGGTATCAGAGCAGTACCGACCTAGGAGCCCCCTTGATTGATCGAACTTGGCCGAGTCGAGTCTAGTGAAAAAATTGCTTTGAGTCTAGTTATATATCGGAGAGTAGGATTCTTTTTTCTCCTCTTCTATGCTCTGGTGAGGAATCTTGACTTAATAATTTGTTCTACTCCTCTTCTCACTCATTTTTTTAGGATCACGCGGATATTCTTGGGATCTATATGATGCCGATGTGACGGAGTTCTGTCTTGGTGCCTCCTATCTGCTTTGAGTTTCAGGGGAGTTGAGCTGCATGGGATTCTTGAGCACATCGTTATCATTCAAATTTCTTAGTATCTCAGAACGAAGGATGTTCGTAATTGCTTCAATTCTAGTTATGACGAGATAACCGTGATGTCCCCAGTACTGGTGCAGATTGTTCGGGAGTACTGCCATACTTTGTATCGTTGTGATCATGAGGGTCTGTTGTAGATGAAGGTCCGAGATTCTGGTTGTGTGTTGACGGATGTGATACAAGTGACGGGTTAGTATAGGAGTTGTGTGATATTACTCCTTGTATCCGTGTACAAGATTGCATGACCAGATATTTCGGGAATTCTTAGGTGGGAATTCAAGTAGTTACTTATAGGACGATCTTCCAACAAATTTGTGTTGCTTCGATGTCAAGTGGTGATTTCAGATCTTTTCTAAGAGGTGTTCTCATATTTTTAGGAGAGTATTAATTCTTTTTCTCTATCAGTTGTCTTATCAATTCCTTTCAACCAGAGTCATCGTATCAGTTCCATTCAACCGGTGTGCTTCTCTTCAACTGAATTCAATCTTATCTAATTTTGCAAGATCATTCTCTCTTTTATGCTGGATTTCATCTTATCTGTTCCAAGTCGTCTTTGTTTTTCCCCGCCCTCCCACCCTTTTTTTTCAGTGATTGGATTTTCATCCAAGAGTTTTCTTTTCATGGTGCTTCCGCTGTCTGTTCTTTTCTCTCTTACCCGGTGATTCATTGTGAAGATTCTCAGGAGCTTCATGTTCATCCTTATTCAGTCTTGTTATTTTTCCAGTGAATTCAATTTAGTTGTCCGTGTCATCTTATCCATTCATCCTTGTAATTCTTTCCTATATTGGAAATTCTTATGAGCCTATCTTGTTGCTAATTCCTCTCTCTTTCTATCCGGAGTGTTAAAGATATTTCAGAAGTTTTTGTTTCCAATCTTTTCAATTATTTCGAGGTGCTAACCTCATCTAGTTCTCTTCATACCGGTGCATTATCTCTCTTCTAAGCAATCTTTTCTAACGGTGGTTTCTTTGAGTGGGCCCATAACCCACATGTTCTTTCCCAGGATCTTTCCTCGCTCTTTTAATCCTTGCCCGGAGATCATTAATTCTTTTCAACTATGACGTAAGTATGATTTCCATCAGTCTTATCCCTTCATCAAGATCTATTTGAATTAATTCTCATATTGGTTCAACCTTTCATTCTTCTTTATCCCGGAGTGTCTCATTAATTTTTGGTGTTGTTGTTCTCGTCATCAGTCTCAGCTTGCAAATTCGAAGGAGTGTTTCTCTCAGTCTTGTTCCATTCTTGTGAAGACTGACATCTCAGCTTCGTGTATCCTCTCATTTGTTGTCAATCATGAGTAATCCCTTTCTTGCTATCTGGTGCTTCTCTGAGTTGTTTTTATTTCTCGTTCCTCCGAAGGCCATCATTTTAGAAGATTCTTCGTTCTCAGCTTTCAGCTTTCGTCCTTAATTCTTGTCCATTGTTGTCTCTTCGTTCGTCTCCCAGTTATCCCGGTGCCTTGTTATAGTTTTTCTCTCAGGTGGCTCATGATCTCTTCGTTCTCTTGTATCTCCATTAATTCGTGGTGTTCCCATTTATTTGCGAATTCTTATCGGTGCTTCCTTCAATTATGCTTCATGTGGTGCATATCTATCTCTCTCTTTAAGATTCTTTCAAGAGGAACAAGTTGTATGCTAAATCCGTTGCTTGTCATCAATTAAACTTGATGAAGAATTAGCATAACATAATTATTATTCTTGTTTCATCAAATGATTTCAATTATTCTTTCGGAGTGGCTCATGATATCAATTCCTTTTTCTCAACTGTTATTATCTTTTCGTTTCCGGAGTTCCAAGTTCTCTGAAGAATCTCTTTGTGAGGCTTCATCTAAATCTTGGCAAGGTCATAATCTTATTCTTTTCTACCTTCATATCGTTGCATCATTCATTTGTATACGGAGGTCCTTCATGGTGGTTCATCAAGGTTTCAATCCATTCTGAAGTGTTCCTCAAGATTGTTGTTGGAGTACCTCAAGTTTTCTTCTCTTGCTTTTCCAAGTGCATTGTTCTTCCTTTATCATTTGAGGTGGTATTATAACATTCTTGTTAGTGTAGGATCCTCGAAGAGACTTCCATTCAAGTATGAGCTAATTAAAACCACCAATTCTTTGATCATGAGAATTTTCAACCCATGATTTCTTCATTGAGCTATCTTGGTTTGGATCTCACCTAAAGATTTTCCTAGTGATTGTTGCTATCATGGTGCTTGTCATTAATCCAAG
The DNA here is from genome assembly GCF_904849725.1 of Hordeum vulgare subsp. vulgare. Taxonomy (NCBI): domain Eukaryota; kingdom Viridiplantae; phylum Streptophyta; class Magnoliopsida; order Poales; family Poaceae; genus Hordeum; species Hordeum vulgare. The sequence continues at coordinate 139,088,462 of NC_058518.1, read as the reverse complement.
TTCTCAATGTATCCTCTTGGTGTAAGAAGTTTTCATATCTTTGCTTTCATCTATCCTTGGTTCTTGTAGTGGTTGGTTGTCACCTCATAGATGTTGAGATGATTTTCATAAGCCCACTACTATCTTGTTCTTTTCGTTGTTGTTTTTCCAACAACTCCGTCAATTCTTCTCGCAAGGGTGCTTGCCAATTTCATTTGAGATAATAGTTGTCATTCCTTTCTTCATTCTCTTCTTCCGTTTGAGCTACTTCATATTCTCTTGTTCCACAGGCATTGTGATGTTGCTCTTTTGGGTCTATTATGTTGTTCTATCTAGTTCATGGTGTTCCCTTGTTCTATTTAGTTGTTTGTTATGAATATTGCCTATTTCTTCCATCTTATCGAATTATTTGTCCCATTTTCCTACTGAAGTGCTGCCGAAATTTTCCGTGAATTCTTGCTTGTTTCTCATATCATCCCTCAACTCTTTGCAACTTTCAAGGATCATTGGTTTAACTCGTTGGTAAAGAAGCGACTAAGTTTTTACCTCTTGCTTTCTCATCCTCTCCCCCTTTCTTTCCAGGATCTCGGGGAAAGATCCTCTTGTAGTGTAGGAGAGTTGTGACAGCCCGATGCCGGCGTTCCAGAAGATTCCCCTTTTCTTTCCATTTTCATCGTGTGTTTATTTTCTTTTGTCGCATCTTCATCGCATCATGCGCATCATCAGCATTGCACGGCATCCCGTTGCCGCCTGTTTTCAAAACTTGCATCCGTTGTTAGTTGCGGGTTCTCGTCGTTATCCGTTCTGAGCCCGACCGCACTCGCACGCGCCCGCGGCATCGTTCGAAACCCTGTTTTAAAAGTGTGCGTAAAACTTTCTCTGATCGGGTTGAGATTTGACGTGCGGTCTTATTTTAATATAGCTAGGCCGCCTGTCGAATTTCGTCTCGATCGGAGTCCGTTTGGTACCCGAACGGTCGACCGTAGCGGCACCGTATTCGGTCTACCGTCGGACGTTTATCGGTGTTTTAAAAATCGTTGCCATGTCGCCCGTTTCCCCTCTCATCTCTGGATATCTACACTACACGGCCACTTACCCGTTCCCGTGTTCGGAATCGTCCGAATCCGACCGCACGGTTGGATCCGGAACGAAATTCAGGTAAACCTGGCCCCCCCCTTTGTCTATAAATAGGACCCCCATGCATTTTTTAGCAGTCTCTCTCCCTCTCCTCGAAATCCGTGCAACCCCCCGAAACCCTAGCCGCCACCCCACTCTCTCCCCTCGCTCCCGGCCTGCCCGGGCACGGATTGGGCCCTCTCGGGCCCATCTGGCGAGCGCCGCCATCTGCCCGAGCAGCAGAGCCCCGAGCTCCTCCTGCCGCGCGTGTCCCGCGCCTCCATCCGCCTGTCGCCGCCGGCCGCAGCAGTTCATCCCCCACCGGCGCCCCTCCTCTCGCCGGAGCGCCTCCCGCTGCCGACCAGGTCGCCCCTCGCCCCATTCCCTCTCTGTCCTTCCCCCCGTCTCCCTCCTCTCACCTCCCTCTCTCTCGTTCGTGGTCCCTGGCAGGAGTAACCATGGCCTCGAGCGCCCAAGATGCGCCCTTGCCCGATCTGCAACACCATCGCCGGGATCCGGTGCGGGAAGACCGAATCTATCCATTCCGCCGCCCGGAGGACCCTTTGACGTCCTGGTCTGTCGCCGGCCAGATCTGGCGGTGCCCTTGCAACCTCGTGCTCGAGCGGGAGGAGAACAAGCAGTCAGCGCTCGGGTGCTCGCTTGTTGACCACGGGGGCCGGCCAACCTCGCCTCGAGTCGTGGCCCAGGGAGCCAGCAGCCGGCCCAGCTGGCCCGAGCCAGGCCGAGGCCACTCCACGTGCGCTGCACCAGGCCGGCCCAAGTGGTAGGGTGAGCCATTCCCCCCCGCCTGTGCCTTTTTTTATCTTGCGCCCCCTGTCCGGCCCGTTAAATAATTAGGTTGATTTTCGGAATTATATAAATTCCAGAAAACTAGGCGATTTTAGAACGTCCGTAGATTTTATTTCATAAGTCGGATCGCGACGTGTAGCATATGTATTTCGTGTAGTTTTGCGCGTAGAACACGATTTCACAACTTGCATATTTATTTGACGTTGTCTGACGTGTCGTATGCATAGATTAGCGTGCTGTTTCTATAGGTTTCGTCCCGTAATAATTTTCCGCGCGTGTTGAATTGCTCGGATGCTGTAGTATAAATGCCCATGTTTTAGGAACCATTTTCCATGTATTTTGGAGTAGACTTTGGTATTTTTGCGTGTAGGGATTGCCGCTAGTTTATTTATCCGTGTATAGGTTATTATCTCGCATATATGTGTGGCATTATTTTTGTGTTGCAACCCCACATGTTTTATATGTTTTCGGGGTGTGTATTTAGTTTTAGCTTTTGAGCAAGTTAGTTCGTGCAATATTTTGCCATGTTGCCCTCTTGTCTTTTTCGTAGGATTTATTCCGTGCTTCGTTTGAATAAGTTGTCAACTAGGGAGTTGTTCTTGGGTGTTTAGACTAGCCCCTGGTAATTTTGGTTGCAATAGAAATGCATGTTTAGGTGTGGTTTTCTTGCTCTCAAGTTGCTAGAAATAGTGCTGATTTGGAGGAGCTGAAATATTTCGAAGTCTGAGATCTGTTATATTTTGTTGCTGTCTTGTCTTGCTTGTATCTTGTGATCTGTAGCTCTTTTGAGGTTGGTCCAATGGAGTTAGTTGTAGCCTTTGTCTTTATCTAGCATGCTGTAAATTTTCATGCCATTTGGGGTCCTGTAGCTTATGGTTTTTCTGCTGTAAATATGCCTTCAGATCGAAAACTGCACTTTCATGAGGTGTAATTTTCACTAAGTCTGAAATAGTGTGTGGGAAGCCATTTTGTGACTTCTTTTCCTAGTGTTCCTTGCTGCCATGTTAGTTGTTGTTAGTTGTTTGTAGTAGTGCTTCTTTCCCTCTTTCGTGTCATGCCTTTCTTGAGTTTATTTGAGTTGAGTAGCTCGTAGTTGTGGGGTGTAGAAGATGCTATGTGGCTGATTTTGGCAGATTGTAGTGATATCTTGTTTTGCTCGTAGTTTTTGAACCGTAGCTCCGATTTGATCGTGTCCTACATGAAACTTGCTTAGAATCTCGTGTAGTTTCATTTTCTCTTGCTGTTTGTATGTTTTGAAGTGCTCGTAGCCGTCGTTGCACACATATTGCATTCATGCCATCATATCTTGCAGTGCTTGTAACTTTTGTTCCGTAGCTCCGTTGGAGATGATCTATATGTGTAAATTGCTTGCCTTGATGCGTAGAATCACGTGATCCTACTTTTTTTGCTGTTTAACAACTAATTAAAAGCATTATTTCAGATCTGGACAGAATTGTAAATTAACATGTGAGGTCGTTTCAGAGGTGCTATATGACATTTCCGACCTCATTTAAAATGCCTAGAGAGATAGTTTAATTGCGCTTCACCTCTTGCCATGTTTAATCACATTTAATAATACTGTGTATCTAATCGGGATAGAACTAAATAACTCGTACGTGGAGTTTCGTCAATATGCAACTCGTTGCATATTGAACTTCACTTAATGTGTAGTGTTTGTTTGTCGTGAATTGTCATGCCGTGTCTAGCATGTTTTCAGCTGCTCATGCATCAGATGTGTTGTGCATCATGTGGTGTATTCGTGTGTTGATGCTTGTTTCCGGTTTGCTTCGTCTCGATAGAGTTCCGCAAGCGTGTCGGATGTGAGGACCCGTTCGACTACGTCGGTTCGTCTGCTTCACGGAGTCATTCTTCTTCCAAGCGGGATCTCAGGCAAGATGACCATTTCCCCAGATACCATTACTATCACTACCATGCTAGTTTTACCGCTTCTATCGTTTATGTCTCGTTGCCTACCACATGTTAAATATGAGCCTCTCAACAATGCCATGAAAACCTTCAACCTGTTCAACCTAGCAAACCACTGATTGGCTATGTTACCGCTTGCTTAACCCTGTGTTAGCGTTGCTAGTTGCAGGTGCAGTTGCTTCCATGAAAAACATGGGTTCCTTGTCATATCACCTTATTAAATGCTATTTAATTTAATGCACCTATATACTTGGTAAAAGTTGGAATGCTCGGCCTTTCTAGCCTGGTGTTTTGTTCCACCTTTGCCCCCTTAGTTTCGGCTACCGGTGTTATGTTCCATAAACGAGTGCTCCTAACACGATTGGTGCTGTTATGGGGACCCCCTTGATAATTCGTTTTAGATTAAAGCTGGTCTCGCAAGGCCCAACATTGGTACTATTTGCCCAACATAATAATTCTGATAATACTGAAATGCATAGGGAGTTAGCGCTACCCGAGGAGTAATTCTACATAATACACGGAGGGCGAGTGCTGATGGTGCTGGTCCAAAACAGAGCACCGTGCGGGGCCAATCCGGGGCAACTCGGGAGAATTCTATCAGGCCACCGTTCACTTCGCTTATCCGTCGTGTCCTGAGAACGAGATACGCGGCTCCTATCGGGATCGTCGACACGTCGGGCGGCCTTGCTGGATTAGTTTTACCTTTGACGAGATATCTTGTGCATCGGGATTCCGGTGATGCTTTGGGTAATCTCAGAGTTGAGGTTTTGCACTAGGGAATCCGACGAGATCGCGAGCTTCGTGATTGAGGATTTCTATGCGGCTTGTGGTAATTTGTGATGGACTAGTTGGAGCACCCGTGCAGGGTTAAATCTTTTCGGAAAGCCGTGCCCGCAGTTATGTGGCAACATGGAAACTTTGTTTAACACTGGTTCTAGATAACTTGAAGTTAACTTAATTAAAACTTGCCAACTGTGTGCGTAACCGTGATTGTCTCTTTCGTGAGTTCCTTCTCCGATCGAGGACAAGGTGGGCTTATGTCTGCCGTAGGTAGGTGTTCAGGATCATTTATTTGATCATCAATAGCTCACGTCCGCTATGCGTAGATCTCCCCCCTCTTATTTCTTGTACTTGTAAGTTTAGCAACCAAATATATGCTTAGCCGCTGCTGTAACCTCACCACTTAACCATGCCTCACCCATTAAGCTTTGCTAGTCTTGATACCTTTGGAAATGAGATTGCTGAGTCCCCTGTGGCTCACAGATTACTACAACACCAGTTGCAGGTACAGGTAAAGGTTTCTTGACGCGAGCACGTTGATTGTTCATTTGGAGTTGCTTCTTCTTCTTCTTCTTCATCGATCTTGGATGGGTTCCAGGCCGGCAGCCTGGGATAGCAAGGATGGACGTCGTTCTTCTTTTCTTGTTTGTTTTCGTCCGTAGTTGGACCCTACTCTTACTCTTGATGTTTATGTAATGTACTGATGTGACTCTGATGTAGCTTGTGGCGAGTGTAAGCCAATTCTATTATATATCTCTTCTTTTCAGTACATGTACTTGTAACGATATCCATTCTTGCGACACGACGAGATGCGCTTCTATCCCTGACGAGGCCTTCGTGCCAAATTGAGGATAGGGTCGCATCTTGGGCGTGACACACGACCATGACAGTCAGCCCCAGGAAGACCCAACTATCAGCAGCAACAATACAAGTATTCGACATTTCGCCAGAATTACCAGCCTTGACAGCAAGTCAAAGCCAAGCCAGCGAGCACTCCGCCAAACAACGGTGGAGGCAAGACCAATCTTCCAGCGCAAGTTACCTGTTTCGGGTGTGGATAAACAGGGCACTATTCCAGGCAGTGCCCCAACAAGAAACCCGATGCTCCGCGCCCCAATACGCCAAACCCAGGCCAAGGAGCGCCAGGGAGGAACCAGGCTCCCCGCAATCAGCAGTATCACAACAAGGGGCGTATTAATCACATTTCCGCAGAAGAGGCACATGAAGACCCGGACTGCATTCTGGGTACGTTCCTCGTCAACTCTACCCGAGCAATAGTATTGTTTGATTGTGGTGCTTCGCATTATTTTGTTACACAAAAGTTTGCGGAAAAGTGTGGTCTAGAACCTACCTTGCTTCATGGACATATGGCAATTAAAACCCCGGGAGCAGTTTTGAGGACCAACCTAGGGTGTAGGAAGGTCGGGATAGTTATCAATGGGACGAGCTTCTCAGCGGATCTCACTGTGCTTAAATCGCAAGGCCTAGAAGTAATTCTCGGCATGAGCTGGTTGGCCAAGCATCAAAGCATCTTGGACTGTGCCAACAGGGCCATTACCATGACAAGTGACCAAGGGGTCAAAGTCAAGTATGTCTGTGAGCCAGTACCGGTTCGAGTACCATGAGTTAACAGCCTGTCAGAAGAAGGACTCGACCGAGTGCCAATAGTCTGTGAATACCCGGACGTCTTTCCTGATGAGCTACCAGGGATGCCTCCTGACCGAGACATCGAGTTCATCATCAAACTGATGCCCGGATCAAGGCCTATCTATAAGAAGCCTTACAGGATGGGATCAGAAGAGCTAGCGGAGTTGAAGAAGCAACTGGATGAACAACTCAGAAAAGGGTTTATTCGTCTGAGTGCGTCACCTTGGGGATCACCTGTTCTCTTATTGTCCAAGAAGGATGGGACAATCAGACTTTGCGTCGATTACCATTCTCTTAATGAGGTCACGATCAAGAACAAGTACCCACTCCCCAAGATCGTAGACTTGTTCGACCAACTAAATGGAGCTAAGGTATTCTCCAAGATCGACCTCCGATCTGGATATTACCAATTAAAGATCCGATCCAAAGACATACCGAAGACAACATTTGTGACCCGGTACGGTTTGTACGAATGCACTGTCATGTCTTTTGGATTGACTAATGCCCCAGCTTACTTCATGTACCTCATGAATAAGGTCTTCATGGAATACCTGGACAAGCTTGTCATCGTATTCATTGATGACATATTAATCTTTTCCAAGTCTGAAGAAGAGCATGATCAACACTTGAGGTTAGTATTGGAGAAGCTTCGAGAGCACCAACTGTACGCCAAGTTCAGCAAATGTCAGTTTTGGCTGAACGAAGTTGGATTCTTGGGTCATACCATGACAACAAGTGGATTGGCTGTTGATCCCTCTAAGATTACCACGGTAACCAACTGGGAATCGCCAATCGACGTGAAGGAAGTCAGGAGCTTCCTCGGACTCGTGGGATATTACCGCAAGTTCGTAGAAGGATTCTCCCGCATCGCGTGACCTATGACTCCGCTCTTGAAGAAAGGAAATAAGTTCGAATGGATGCCGGAATGTGAAGCAAGCTTCCAAGAGTTGAAGAAGAGGCTAACCACCGCCCCGGTTTTGGCCACTCCAGATATCAACAAGGAGTTCGTGATATATTGCGATGCCTCAAGGACCGGGCTAGGTGGGGTTCTAATGCAGGATGTCAGAGTCGTGGCATACTTGTCACGGCAGCTGCGCCCGCATGAAGAGAACTACGCCACCCATGATCTCGAATTGGCAGCAGTAGTGCATTCTCTGAAGACATGGCGACATTACCTTCTAGGGAAGCGATGTGAAATATACACTGACCAGAAGAGTCTAAAGTATATCTTCACCCAAAGGGAATTGAATATGAGGCAACGAAGATGGTTAGAGTTAATCAAGGACTACGACCTCAGCATTCAATATCACCCCGGTAAGGCTAATGTAGTGGCTGATGTCTTGAGACGGAAGACCAGCACCTTAAACGTCATGCTTAAGGAAAGGCAGCCCGCCTTATATGAAGAATTGGAGAACTTTGGGTTGGAACTAGTGGAATCTGGATTCCTAGACAACCTCGAAGTCAAACCAACGCTGGTAGACGACATCAAGGAAGCCCAGAAGGGTCACAAGAGTATTGAAGGTATCAAGAAGAAGATGCAAGAAGGCAAGGCCCCAGGATCTTGGAGGATGATCAAGGAGTGGTGTGGTTTGGGGAACATTTATGCGTACCCAACAAGGCTGAACTGAAGGATTTAATCCTACGGGAAGCACATGATACACCCTACTCCATTCACCCCGGTGGTACCAGGATGTATCAAGATCTCCGAGGAAGATTCTGGTGGCACGACATGAAGAGGGAAATCGCGTCGTATGTGGCCAAGTACGTCATGTGCTAGCAAGTTAAGGCTGAGCATCAGCGACCCGTAGGGCTGCTACAACCTCTCAAGGTGCCGGAATGGAAGTGGGACAAGGTAGGCATGGATTTTGTTACCGGCTTACCAAGGTCTAGCAGGGGCCATAACTTGATATGGGTTGTTGTCGACCATTTGACCAAGGTGGCCCATTTCATCCCTGTCAACACCACTTATGATGGGAACAAGTTGGCTAGTCTCTATATTGAGCGTATAGTAAGCCTTCATGGAGTTCCCAAGGAGATTGTATCTGACCGAGGCACGCAGTTCACCTCAAGGTTTTGGAGGAAACTTCAAGATGCCCTCGGTACCAAGCTCTCTTTTAGCACCGCCTTCCACCCACAAACGGGAGGACAAATGGAAAGGGTGAATCAAATACTCGAAGATATGCTCCGCACATGCGTCCTAGCGCACGAAGCCAAATGGGAAGACTGTCTGCCGTTCGCTGAATTTTCATACAACAACAGCTACCGATCCAGTCTCCAGATGGCCCCATTCGAAGCATTGTACGGACGGAAGTGCCGCACCCCGCTCAACTGGTCGGAGACCGGAGACGGGCTGATTTTCGGTCCAGAAGTCTTGCACAAGGCACAAGAGCAGGTGCAACTAGTCCAAGAAAATCTGGAAGCAACCAAGTCACGACAAAAGAGTTATGCGGACTCTCGCCGCAGGAATGTGGAGTTCAATCCCGGAGACCTAGTGATCCTCCGCGTCACACCTCTCAAGGGAACCAAGCGTTTCCATGTTAAGGGGAAACTCGCTCCAAGGTTCATTGGACCATTTAAGATCACGGCAAGGCGTGAAGAGGTCGCTTATCAGTTGGAGTTACCTCCGGAACTTTCGGGTGTTCACAACGTCTTCCACGTGTCACAACTTCGGAAGTATCTTCAAGCGCCAAATCATCCCGATCCTTGCAAAGGCATTGACCACCAGGCCATTGACCTTCAGTCTGATCTCACCTACCACGAGAGGCCAATCCGCATTCTGGACGAAGCAGAGCGATGCACCAGGAGCCGCACTATCAAGTATTTCAAGGTTCAATGGAGCAACCACACCGAAGCCGAAGCTACATGGGAGCGTGAAGATTATCTCCGATCTGAGTTTCCAGACCTTTTTAGCACCTAGCTTAGGAATCTCGCGGACGAGATTCTTGTAAGGGGGATAGATTTGTCACATCCAGGTTTTGCTATCACCTGTGTGTATTGTGAAATTCTGAGCTTGTTAATTTTTTTTTCAAAAAATAATGTTGTGAATGCCATGATTGGCATTGTATGCTTGTATGCCTGACCATGTGAGGATAAAACCCTAATTCTTTTTTGCATAACACTGATTTCAAAAAACTTTTGCTTATTTGTGATCAAGAAAAACCCCACCTTGAGTCTCACTACATGCCCTTGATAGCAAGCAGTGCTTCTACTCATAGTTGGTAATCTGATTTTAACCTATCTTTATATTTCAAAACCACAAAGATAATTATTTTTGCAATTATTTTCCTGATTAAATAGCATGTCCATTTCTGAGGCGAGAAATGGTATTCCAACATGGAAAAATACTTTTCTGCCTTAGAATAATCTGATTAAATTTGGAGATGATCAGAAGGACATATATTTTCCATACATAGGATTTTAAACCCCATTTTATATTATAATTATTGATTAAAACTGTGAAAGCTATTTGTGTTGTTTTGGCATTTTGAAATATTTCCAAAGGAAATATTCTCAATAAATTCCTAGAAAATTCTAGTAATATCCCTGAGCTCTATTTGGTGTCCACATAAAGTTTCACCTTGATGCAAGGTGAATAAGGACCCCAAATAACCCAAAAACCCTTCCTGTCCAGAATCAAGCGAGAGCAACTCTACATAGCAAGGTTTGCCCTATGATGCTAAAACTTTGCAAGAGTGCCTAATACCTCAAATGAGGGTTCCACACCAAAAATGGGATTTGTGGGACTCAGTTTGCCCACACTCCCTTTGGAAGGGACAGATCTGGTCACATTGGAGTATTTTCAAGTTTAGAAAGCTAAACTTGTCCTTTGGAGCTCAAATTTGGTGAAACCCCATGGTTTACCACCAAAACCAAACCTGTTAAGTTGCAACACCAGTGGTGGGGTGCAACCCCCTTAACCCATTGTTGAACACCTTCTGACAGTTAGGAAAAAGCCACCTTAGCCACAGCTAAACCAAACCCCTTTGCTTCAAACTCATAGATTAAGTGGCTAGCATCTGTGTCTAACCCCACGCAACTGGCCCCTCACTGGTTCAAAGTGGAAAGGCCAAAAACCCCAATTTAGATTTCAGTTCATGACTGACAGCACCAATATTTCTTGCCTCCCTTGACCAGCCGAAGCTCCCACAAGGACCAAACGACTAGCTACACTCCCAGCCAGTGCCAGGACATGCTAGACACGTCCGAAGTGCCTCAGAGCGCGCCAGCATGCCGTGTCATGCCAAAACTGCACTCTGGGCACGCTATAGGGAATCACCGAGGTGGGGGCGACGTTCTCGGCTAGTTCCAGCCTCCCCCAAGATATCCAACCTCCTCCCCGACAACTCTCATGCGTCGAGCAAGCCTCAGGGCCCCTCCTCTCCCGCGCTAGAGCTCGCACGACGCGTGCCCGTGCGCACCAGAACCGGCCAAGGTTGCGCGGCCACGAATGCTCGACTCCTCTCTCTCTCCCTCTGCTGCAGATACTTCGGGCAGTCCAAAACCACGTTGTGAGACCGTGGTTTCGACCCCAGCCTCTCTCCGCACCCCCATGCGCACCATGGTGATTCACCGATGCTCCCGAATCTGCTCACCATCTCGGACCTACAAATAGCCCTCCCCCTCGCTCCAGATCCCCTCAGATAGCTTCACCACGATCACTAGTACCTCCCTAGCCACCCGTGCAAACCAGCAGAGCCCCGGTGCTCGAGATCGACCGAGGCCCCTCCGCCTCGGAGCTCCGGTCGATCTCCGGCTACACGACGGCTCCTGCGTCCCTCGACCCATCAAACTAACCCTCTCAACCCGAGGAAGCTTTCCCCCAACTCGCTCGAGCATTTCCGTGCCTCTAGCCACCCCCTCGACCACGTCCCGAAACTCCTCCGCCACGGCATCCTCGTCGCCGGCGAACCCGTGCCTCCCCGTCGTTGTTCCGACCACCAGCAGGTAGGCGACAGTAAGGGGAACCGATTCCAGTCCTCGTTGGGGCATGAGAGCGTCGGCAACCACGCCGGCGTCCTCCTCCTCCTCTCTGGCCAGAGGTAGGAGACGACCCCAACAGGTGTGCCCCACCTGTCGGTGGCCCAGCCTCCTCCTCCGTGGTGTCCTCAGCCACTAACCGTAGGGCCCCGCACGTCAGGTTCAAACCTGACGGCGCGAGCGCCTGGGCAGGCTGTCGGCTGGCCATGGGCAAACCCCAGCTCTGGGCCGAGCCAGGCTGGGAGTTTTAGCCGGTTTTCGTCTATTTTTTATAACCCTGGTTTCTAAGATTTTTATAAAAACATTTAACCAGTGTAAAAATATAAATTTTCCACTGTTATTTTTCTAAAAATATGTAGTATTTAATGGTATGCTTGGATGAAATTCTTCAACAACTATTCTATTTTTCATTAACAAAAATGACTAAAATGAAATAGTTTTGCTTTTGTTTGGTTGATTTCAAAAATTTTCCTTAAAGGAAAATTAAGACAAGTATTTTTAAAATGATACCTTAGATTTATCAGTAATAAAGAACATTTTTAAAATGACTTTGTGATCTGTTTCTGTGTGAGCTATTTTCTTATTTATTGTTTTATCGACGTTAGAAAATCCGTGTGACGAGGGAATCGGAGCGGAAGACCTCGAAGACCCCGGATAGTTAGCTGACCGAGGCAAGCATCCCTTTGACCCCGGATAGTTAGCTGACCCCGGATGTTAAAATAGCAAGTATTCCCGTTGCATATGATCATAAGTGTCGGTAATCATTTGATATGATTTTACCGAAGGCTCCCCCGGAGCACATGCATTGAGCTTGACCCTACCCCTTGAGGGTCCTGCTAATACCATCTTGACAAGTAAAGGTAGAAGTAGTATTATCATGAGCATGTTGTTGACATAAAGCAAGAGTTTACTAAAACCCCGTCGGGTGCCACTAATGCCCGAGGGTGATGATGAGTTAGGTGGTCACTTTCGGTGAAGTGATGCACCCAGTATTTGTGTGAGTACGGTTTCGGAAATGGGATTAGATTTATGATGTTTCGACCATCCCAACCTTACCAGTACGACCACGTTACCCCTCGTGGGACGGGGCTATGTTAATTACTCTGGTCGCTGCTAGCAAAGAGCCACATTACTAGTGGCGGGAGTGATGTGTGGTCACTCTCGTGATGGGGTCGTGCCAGGTAGGACGACTATGCCATTTTTATGAGTTCTAGTCACACCGTTGGTCCCCGCATGGTTGGTACTGGTCAGAGTTGGTGCTCGTAAGACGTACAACATGTGGGCTGGGTGCCAATCGATTGGACCTCTTTGTCTAGTATCGTCAGGGGAAAGGCATTGATCGGGTACTTACCTCGGGTATGTGATATACCGCGAGTCATAGATGACACGGAAGTTTCCCGAATCTCATGGGTCCAGCATACTACCTCTGCATAGTGTAAACTATTCGAATAGCCGTGTCCACGGTCAAGGACAGTTGGGTAATCCTGCTGAAACTACGTCCAGTTGTTTCCGCATAAACCAAGTGTGTGTGAGTGTGTGTGTGTGGTGTTGAAAAAGGTGTTGTTGTGGCAGTAATGATACGACCAAGTTCGGTGACTTGGCATATAGGGTAAACCCGGATGGTTCAACCCTCAACAGATATATCGATATCTGTAACCTGTTCTTCAAAAGTAATTCTTTAACTTGATGCATATTCATGATCATTTCCACCAAGATAAGTTACACCAAAGATGCATGATATTGTTATCCTTCACTTTCATTGTCTTGTCATGGGCTGTTTGCGAGTACATTCAAAGTACTAATTGATACATCTCAAACGTATCTGTAATTTTTGATGTTTTCACGCTGTTATCTTGCCTTCTTTGTATGTTTTGTGTACCTTTTTATATATTTTTGGGACTAACTTATTAATTCAGTGCCAAGTGCCAATTCCTGTTTTACCGTGTTTTGACTCTTTTCAGATCTGATTTTGGAACGGAGTCCAAACGGAAGAAAAACCCTGAATGATTTTTTCCCGAACGGAAGAAGTCCAGGGGGCTTTTGGGCCAAGCTAGGTCTTCTCCAGGGAGCCCATAAGCCCCCACTCCACCACAAGGGGGAGGCGGCGGTGGGCAGGCTTGTGGCCTCCCTGGCCGCCCCCTGACCTAGGTCTTTGGCCTATAAATTCCCAAATATTCCGCAAAAAATTAGGGGAGCCTCGAAAATACTTTTCAGCCGCCGCAAGCTTCCGTTTCCGCGAGATCTCATCTGGAGACCCTTCCCGGCGCCCTGCCGGAGGGGACTTTGGAGTTGGAGGGCTTCTTCATCATCATCGTCGCCCCTCCAATGACTCGTGAGTAGTTCACTTCAGACCTACGGGTCCGTAGTTAGTAGCTAGATGACTTCTCTCTCTCTTGGATCTTCAATACAAAGTTCTCCATGATCTTCATGGAGATCTATCCGATGTAATCTTGTTTGGCAGTGTGTTTGTCGAGATCCGATGAATTGTGGACTTGTGATCAGATTATCTATAATATATATTTGAGTCTTCGCTGATTTCTTATATGCATGATTTGATATCCTTGTTAGTCTCTCCGAGTCTTGGGTTTTGTTTGGCCAACTAGATCTATGATTCTGGAAATGGGAGAAGTGCTTGGTTTTGGGTTCTGCCATGTGGTAACCTTTCCGAGTGACACTAGGGGCAGCAAGGCACACATCAAGCAGTTGCCATCAAGGGTAAAAAGATGGGGTTTTTGTCATTGGTTTGAGATTATCCCTCTACATCATGTCATCTTGCTTAAGCCGTTACTCTGTTCTTATGAACTTAATACACTAGATGCATGCTGGATAGCGGTCGACGTGTGGAGTAATAGTAGTAGATGCAGAAAGTATCGGTCTACTTGTTTCGGACGTGATGCCTATAGAAATATTTATTGCATAGATATCATCACGACTCTGCACAGTTCTATCAATTGCTCGACAGTAATTTGTTCACCCACCGTCTACTTGCTTTCATGAGAGAAGCCACTAGTAAACACTACGGCCCCCGGGTCTATTCACATCCATCGTTTACAACTCCGCTTTTACTTTGCTTTGTTACTTTGTTGCTTTCAGTTCTCACTTGGCAAACAATCTATAAGGGATTGACAACCCCTTCATAGCGCTGGGTGCAAGTTTTTGTGTTTGTGCAGGATCTTGAGATACTCCTCCGCCGGATTGATACCTTGGTTCTCAAACTGAGGGAAATACTTACCTCCGCTATGCTACATCATCGTCTCCGATTCGAGGGAATACAACGCAGAAGGATTCCTGGTGCCGTCAACGTGCCCATTTCTAGCGCCACCGGAAGGTCTTTTGTGCAGTAGCATAACGGACATCAGAAGCATTTCTGGCGCCGTTGCCAGGGAGGAGAAATCAAGATCTATCCAAGTAGGTCTCAGAAACTCTTCTCTTGCATTTACTTTTGTTGCCAGTTGCCTCTCGTTTTCCTCTCCGCCACTTCACATTTGCCATTTTCATTCGCCTTTCTCTTTCGCCGTTTTCTCTTGCCCTTGTCGTTTTCCTTTGCCGGTTTCTTGCTTGCTTGTGTGTTTGTTTGTTTGTTGAAGACATCATGTCCGAAAACACTAAACTTTGTGACTTCTCGAGCACTAATAATAATGATTTTATTAGTACTCCGATTGCTCCGCCACTAGTGCGGAATCGTATGAAATCAACGCAGCTTTGCTGAAACATGTTATGAAAGAGCAATTCTCTGGCCTTCCTAGTGAAGATGCCGCATCCCATCTCAATACCTTCATTGAGCTTTGTGATATGCAAAAGAAAAGAGATGTGGATAATGACGTGATTAAGTTGAAACTTTTTCCTTTCTCGTTCCGAGATCGCGCAAAAACTTGGTTTTCTTCTTTGCCTAAAAATAGTATCGATTCTTGGGATAGGTGCAAAGATTCTTACATATCCAAGTATTTTCCGCCGGCTAAGATCATCTCCTTACGTAACAATATCATGAATTTCAAGCAACTTGATCCTGAACACGTTGCACAATCTTGGGAGAGGATGAAGCTTATGATTAGAATTTGTCCTGCTCATGGCTTGAGTTTGTGGATGATTATACAAATCTTTTACGCTGACTTGAATTTCGCTTCTTGCAATATCTTGGACTCCGCCTCAGGTGGAACATTCGTGGAAATCACGTTAGGAGACGCTACAAAACTCCTAGACAATATCATGACCAACTACTCTCAGTGGCACACTGAAAGGTCGCCTGCTAGCAAAAAGGTGCACGCTATAGAAGAGATTAACTCGCTTAGTGCTAAGAAGGACGAGTTGATGAATTTGGTTGCGAGTAGAAACGCTACCGTAGATCCTAATGACATGCCACTATCTTCTTTGATTGAGAGTAGCAACGCTAGTTTGGACGTGAATTTTGTTGGTAGGAACAATTTTGGCAACAACAATGCTTTTAGAGGAAACTATGTTCCTAGGCCTTTTCCTAGTAACTCCTCTAACAATTATGGCAATCCCTACGACAACACTTATGGAAATCACAACAAATTACCCTCTGATCTAGAGAGTAATATCAAAGAGTTCATCAACTCTCAAAAGACTTTCAATGCGTCCATAGAGGAAAAACTACTCAAAATAGACGATTTGGCTAAGAGCGTTGATAGGATGTCTTGTGATATTGATGCTTTGAAAGTTAGATGCGCTCCTCCCAAGATCATCTTGGATGAAACTTTGAAAGCTATGCGTATCTCCATGAATGAGAGCAAAGAAAGAACCGCCCAAATTCGCGCTAGACATGAATGGTTTAAAAGAGTGCGTTCTAGTGATGCAAATCACGAAGATCTTAAAGTGCTTGGTGTGTCTCCTCTTGAATCTTTGTTTTTGGGTGACAAACCTACTTATGGAGGGGCTGGATATGAATCCACTTTGGTTGAAAAACGCCCCGATGATTCGGAGTCCACCTGTCTTGATGATAAAGGTGTGGAGAGTGGAGTAGAAGAAGTCAAAATTTTGGGTAGTAATGAAACTCCCACTTTGGATTTCAAGGAATTCAATTATGATAATTTCTCCTTGTTTGAATGCATTTCTTTGATGCAATCCATTGCAAACTCTCCACATGCTTATAGCCAAAGCAAACCTTTACCGCGCATATCGTAGATGCTATGATGAAATCTCTTGAAGAGAAGCTCGAACTAGAAGTCTCTATACCTAGAAAACTTCATGATGAGTGGGAACCTACTATCAAAATCAAGATAAAAAACTATGAGTGCAATGCTTTATGTGATTTGGGTGCTAGTGTTTCCGTGATTCCAAAGTCTTTATGTGATATTCTTGGTTTTCATGAGACTGAAGAGTGTTCTCTTAATTTGCATCTTGAGGATTCTACTGTCAAGAAACCCATGGGGAGGATCGATGATGTTCTTATTGTTGCAAATAAGAACTATGTACCCGTGTATTTCATTGTACTTGACATAGATTGCAATCCTTCATTTCCCATTATTCTTGTTGGACCTTTCCTAAGGACTATTGGTGCTATCATCGATATGAAGGAAGGGAATATTAGATTTCAATTTCCTTTAAAGAAGGGCATGGAGCACTTTACTAGAAAGAAAATAAGATTTCCTTATGAATCTATGATGAGGGCTACTTATGGTTTGAGCACCAAAGATGACTATACGTGATTCCATCACTTTCGCCTAGCTAAGGGCGTTAAACAAAAGCGCTTGTTGGGAGGCAACCCAACGAATCTATCCTTTTTCTTTTTGTTTTGTATTTTCCACACTTTCATAATTCTGTTATCATTGTGTTTTTTGTGTTTCTTTTTGCGTTTGTGCCAAGCAAAACCGTTATGATTAGTCTTGAGGATGATCGTTTGGTCATGCTGGAAAAGACTGAAACTTTCTGCTCACGAAAAGAATTGTCTACTTGTTTCGGACGTGATGCCTACAGAAATAATCATTGCATAGATATCGTCACGACTCTGCACTGTTCTATCAATTGCTCGACAGTAATTTGTTCACCCATCGTCTACTTGCTTTCATGAGAGAATCCACCAGTAAACACTACGGCCCTCGGGTCTATTCACATCCATCGTTTACAACTCCACTTTTACTTTGCTTTGTTACTTTGTTGCTTTCAGTTCTCACTTGGCAAACAATCTATAAGGGATTGACAACCCCTTCATAGCGTTGGGTGCAAGTTTTTGTGTTTGTGCAGGATCTTGAGATACTCCTCCGCCGGATTGATACCTTGGTTCTCAAACTGAGGGAAATACTTACCTCCGCTGTGCTACATCATCCTCTCCGCTTCGAGGGAATGCAAACACATAAGGATTCCTAGTGCCGTCAACGTGCCCATTTGTGGCACCACCGGAAGGTCTTTTGTGCAGTAGCATAACGGACATCACTCACTGGCTTGCCACTGGTTATGTTATTGACCAGACATGGGAGGACCGGAGTTTGGAGATGAGTATGTCTTTGGAGACGCCTGTGCGAACTAGGATGCTTCCGAGTCAGAATGCATATCGGAGTAGGCTTGATGGCATGGGCACCCGCTTAGCCCTTATGTTTTCCGCTACTAGTGTATCTGAGTGATTTGGCCTTAGGACATGTCTTGTGAACTTGACCCTTCGATCATGTGTTGTAATAATCAGTACTTGGATGTAAGACTCTTTTTCGGTATCTGTGTTCGGTGAGCATTGATCTTTGGGATCACTGAGCACGACGATCTCAACTAGTAAGTCGGGGTCCCCACACTAATAAGAGGAGGATACCTGAGGTTGAGATTTCCACCATGCTTGCCAATTATACCTTCAAGGGTGGAACTCCTAAGAAACTAGGTGATCCCGGTGTGCCCACTATACCTTGCTCCATTAAAGGAAACTACGTTAGAACTGCTTTATGCGACCTTGGAGCCGGTGTTAGTGTTATGCCTCTCTCTCTTTATCGTAGACTTGAACTGGATAAGTTGACACCCACTGAAATCTCTCTGCAAATGGCCGACAAATCAACTGCTTTCCCTATCGGCATTTGCGATGATGTGCCTGTTGTGGTTGCCAACGTCACTATCTTAACAAACTTTGTTATTCTGGATATCCCCGAGGATGATACCATGGCGGTCATCCTTGGAAGACCCTTTCTGAACACTGCAGGGGCTGTTATTGATTGCAACAAAGGCAATGTCACTTTCCATATCAATGGTAATGAGCATACGGTGCACTTCCCGAAGAAACAATATCGAGTACATTGCATCAATGCTATCGAAAAAACTTCATCGATTCTTATTGGGAGCTTTGAATGCCCTATACCTACTGTCAAGATGAAGTATGATTTTCTTGTTGGGGATATTCACATCCCCATTGAGGTAACTTAGTGACTATTCGAAAATTCTCTGTTTCCTTTTGCCATTCGAAAAGGTTTGTCAAGGAGACTTGACCAACCTCATTGACGGATTTCTTTCGATGACCATGAGATGGATGAATCGAGGAGTCACAAACCTCTGTTCCAAGATTTCACCTTCGGTTGCTTAGAAGAAAAATGATAGATCTAGTTTAGTTTTCCCTATTTTCTGCTTTTAGCGTCTCGTAGAAAAGTACCCCGAAAATAGAAGTTCTCCGATCGTCCTGAAATTCAAGTATGATTTTTTCTGGATTTTTTGAAAAATACTGAGATGAAGAGCTAATCAGGGGGCTGCACCAGTGGGCCACAAGCCCTGGAGGCGCGAGCACTGATACATATCCAACGTATCTATAATTTTTTTATGGTTTCATGCTATTATCCTATCAAACTTTGGATGTTTTGTCTGCCTTTTATATCTTTTTGGGACTAACTTATTAACTAAGTGCCAAGTACCAGTTCCTATTTTTTCCGTGTTTTTGACCCCTTTCAGAGGAGGATTTTAAACGGAGTCCAAACGGAACGAAACTTCCAAAAAGATTTTTCCGAAACAGAAGAAGATCGGGAAGCTTGAGAACCAAGGCAGGGGGCCACCAGGGACCCCACAAGCCCATAGCTGCGGCGCACCTCCCATGCTTGCGGGCTCCCTGGGCCACCTCTGTCCTAGGTCTTTCGCCTATATATTCCCAATAATTCCAGGAAAAATCAAAAGATCATCGAAAGTACTTTTCCGCCGCCGCAAGCTTGTGTCTCCGCAAGATCCTGATACGCCTCACACGTATCTATAATTTTTGATGGTTTCATGCTGTTATCTTGTCAACTTTGGATGTTTATATACTTCTTATATCTTTTTTGGGACTAACTTATTAATTCAGTCCCAAGTGCCAGTTTCTATTTTTTGTGTGTTTTTGACTCTTTTCAGATCTGATTTTGGATCAGAGTCCAAACGGAATAAAATCCATGAAATAACTTTTTCCAGAACAGAAGAAGATAGGGGGACTTGAGGGCCAAGGCAGGAGGCCCATAGGGGGCCCACAAGCCCTGTAGCCGTGGCCAGGGGGGCCTGCGGCTACAAGGCTTGTGGCCCCCTTGGAGCTCCCCTGCCCTAGCTCTTTTGCCTATTTATTCCCTAAAATCCTAGAAAAAATCAGGGTGTCCATGAAACCACTTTTCCGCCGCCGCAAGCTTCCGTTTCCGCGAGATCTCATCTGGAGACCCTTCCGGGTGCCCTGCCGGAGGGGACTTTGGAGCTGGAGGGCTTCTACATCAACATCATTGCCTCTCCAATGACTCGTGAGTATTCCACTTCAGAACTACGGGTCCGTAGTTAGTAGCTAGATGGCTTCTTCTCTCTCTTGGATCTTCAATACAAAGTTCTCCATGATCTTCATGGAGATCTATCCGATGTAATCCTCTTTGGCGGTGTGTTTGTTGAGATCCGATGAATTGTGGATTTGTGATCAGACTATCTATGAATTATATTTGAGTCTTTGCTGATTTCTTATATGCATGATTTAATATCCTTGTAAGTCTCTCCGAGTCTTGGGTTTTGTTTGGCCAACTAGATCTATGATTCTTGCAATGGGAGAAGTGCTTGGTTTTGGGTTCATACCATGCGGTGACCTTTCCCAGTGACAGAAGGGGCAACAAGGCATGCATCATGTTGCTGCCGTCAAGGGTAACAAGATGGGTTTTCATCATAGATTTGAGATTGTCCATCTACATCATGTCATCTTGCTTAAGGCGTTACTCTGTACTTATGAACTCAATACACTAGATGCATGCTGGATAGCGGTCGGCGTGTGGAGTAATAGTAGTAGATGCAGAAAGTATCGGTCTACTTGTTTTGGACGTGATGCCTATAGATATGATCATTGCCATAGATAACATCATGACTTTGCGCGGCTCTATCGATTGCTCGACAGTAATTTGTTCACCCTCCCTCTACTTGCTTTCATAAGAGAAGCCATTAGTGAACACTACGGCCCCCGGGTCTATTCACAATTATCATCTCCGCTTTTACTTTCACTTTGCTTTGTTTACCTTTTGCTTTCAGTTATCACTTTGCAAACAATCTATAAGGGATTGACAACCCCTTCATAGCGTTGGGTGCCAGCTCTTTATGTTTGTGAAGGTACTTGTGACTCGACGCGATCGTACTACTGGATTGATACCTTGGTTCTCAAACTGAGGGAAATACTTACCGCCGCTGTGCTACATCACCCTTTCCTCTTCAAGGGAACACCAACGCAAGGCTCCAAGGCCGAGGGGGAGTCCTTTGCATATTTGCCAAGGAAATCCCTATAGGCGTAGCCAGCAGCAGATCCCATCTGGGGCATGTTCTGGTGCCCTGTCGGAGGGGGATTCGGATACGGAGGGCTTCTTCATCAACACCATGACCTCTCCGATGATGCGTGAGTAGTTCACCATAGACCTACGGGTCCATAGCTAGTAGCTAGATGGCTTCTTCTCTCTCTCTTGGATCTTCAATACAAAGTTCTCCATGATCTTCATGCAGATCTATCCGATGTAATCTTCTTTTGCGGTGTGTTTGTCGAGATCTGATGAATTATGGATTTATGATTAGATTATCTATGAATCTTATTTGAGTTTCTTCTGATCTCTCTTATGCATGATTTCATATCCTTGTAATTCTCTTCAAGTTGTGGGTTTTGTTTGGCCAGCTTGATCTATGATTCTTGCAATGGGAGAAGTGCTTGGTTTTGGGTTCATACTATGCGGTGACCTGATAACCCACAAGTATAGGGGATCGCAACAGTTTTCGAGGGTATAGTATTCAACCCAAATTTGTTGGTTCACCAAAGGGGAAGCGAAAGAATATTCTCAAGTATTAGCAGCTGAGTTTATCAGATTCAACCACACCTGAAAGATCAGTGTCTGCAAGCAAAGTATCAGTAGCAAAGTAGTATGATAACAAGGGTGCCAGAAACGATCTGTTGACGGCAGACTATTCGTAACTGTTGTATCAATGGCGCCAGTAGGTTGCACGTGGGCGAGTAACTATTCTTCCCCGACAACAGTGTCGGAAAAGATCTTGCAACAAGTAAGAGCGAAGTAGCAAGGAATATCAGTAGTAGCAGCAACAGAGTAACAGCAATAGCAACAGCAGTAGCAGTAAAGTGGCCCAATCCCTTTTGTTGCAAGGGACAAGCCTAGACAAAGTAACATAGCGAGGACCAGTAGTAAAAGACTCGTAGGCAGTGGATCGATGATGGATGAGTATTATGGATGTGATTCATCATGTAACAGCTATAACACAAAGAGATATGTAACTAGCTCCCGTTCGTCAATCTAATGTAGGCATGTATTCCGTATGTAGTCATACGTGCTTAGGGAAAAGTACTTGCATGACATCTATTGTCCATCCCTCCCGTGGTAGCAGGGTCCTAATGGAAACTACGGGATATTAAGGTTCTCCTTTTAATAAAGAACCGGACCAACGCATTAACACTTGGTGAATACATGAACTCCTCATACTATGGTCATCTCTGGGAGTGGTTCCGGCTATTGTCACTCCAGGGTTGCCGGGTCATAACACATAGTAGGTGACTACAACTTCCAAGATAGGATATAAAACACACATATATTGGCGACAACATAATAGGTTCAGATCTGAAATCATGGCACTCGGGCCCTAGTGACAAGCATTAAGCATGGCAAAGTAGTAGCAACATTAATATAGAACATAGTGGATACTAGGGATCAATCCCCGTCAAAACTAACTCGATTACATGATGGATCTCATCCTACTCACCACCGTCCAGCAAGCCTACGATGAGATTACTCACGAACGATGAAGAGCATCATGGAATTGTCGATGGAGGAAGGTTGATGATGACGATGGCGACAATTTCCCCTCTCCGGAGCCCCGAACGGACTCCAGATCCGCCCTCCAGATGAAGAACAGGAGGTGGCGGCGCCTCCGTATCGTAAAACGCAATGAAACCTTGATACGTCTCAAACATATCTATAATTTTTGATGGTTTCACGCTGTTATCTTGTCTTCTTTGGATGTTTTATGTACCTTTTATATCTTTTTTGGAACTAACTTATTAATTCAGTGCCAAGTGCTAGTTCCTGTTTTTTCTGTGTTTTTGACTCTTTTCACATCCGATTTTGGAACGGAGTCCAAACGGAATAAAAACCCCTATATGATTTTTTCCCGAATGGAAGAAGATCAGGGGGCCTCTGGGCCAAGCCTGGTGGGCCCCAGGGAGCCCACAAGCTCCCACCCCGCCACTAGGGGGGAGGCGGTGGTGTGAGGGCTTGTGGCCTCCCTGGCCTCCCCCTGACCTAGATCCTTGGCCTATATATTCCCAAATATTCCACAAAAAGTT
Organism: Hordeum vulgare subsp. vulgare; assembly: GCF_904849725.1. Lineage (NCBI taxonomy): Eukaryota > Viridiplantae > Streptophyta > Magnoliopsida > Poales > Poaceae > Hordeum > Hordeum vulgare. The sequence goes on along the minus strand of NC_058518.1, from coordinate 139,065,490 downwards.
AGGGGAGCCTCGAAAATACTTTTCCACCGCCGCAGCTTCCGTTTCCGTGAGATCTCATCTAGAGACCCTTCCTGGCACCCCGCCGGAGGGGACTTTGGAGTTGGAGGGCTTCTTCCTCATCATCATCGCCCCTCCAATGACTCGTGAGTAGTTCACTTCAGACCTACGGGTCCGTAGTTAGTAGCTAGATGGTTTCTTCTCTCTCTTGGATCTTCAATACAAAGTTCTCCATGATCTTCATGGAGATCTATTCGATGTAATCTTCTTTGGCGGTGTGTTTGTCGAAATCCGATGAATTGTGGATTTGTGATCAGATTATCTATGATATATATTTGAGTCTTTGCTGATTTCTTATATGCATGATTTGATATCCTTGTAAGTCTCTCCGAGTCTTGGGTTTTTTTTGGCCAACTAGATCTATGATTCTTGCAATGGGAGAAGTCCTTGGTTTTGGGTTCTACCATGTGGTGACCTTTCCCAGTGACAGTAGGGGCAGCAAGGCACACATCAAGTAGTTGCCATCAAGGGTAACAAGATGGGGTTTTCATCATTGGTTTGAGATTATCCCTCTACATCATGTCATCTTTCTTAAGTCGTTACTCTGTTCTTATGGACTTAATACACTAGATGCATGCTGGATACCGGTCGGCGTGTGGAGTAATAGTAGTAGATGCAGAAAGTATCAGTCTATTTGTTTTGGACGTGATGCCTATAGATATAATCATTGCATAGATACCGTCACGACTTTGCGCGGTTCTATCAATTGCTCGACAGTAATTTGTTCACCCACCGTCTACTTGCTTTCATGAGAGAAGCCACTAGTAAACACTACGGCCCCCGGGTCTATTCACATCCATCGTTTACACCTCCGCTTTTACATTGCTTTGGTACTTTGTTGCTTTCAGTTCTCACTTGGCAAACAATCTATAAGGGATTGTGTCACGCCCAAGATGCGACCCTATCCTCAATTTGGCACGAGGGCCTTGTCAGGGATAGAAGCGCATCTCGTCATGTCGCAAGAATGGATATCGTTACAAGTACATGTACTGAAAAAAAGAGATATATAATAGAATTGGCTTACACTCGCCACAAGCTACATCAGAGTCACATCAGTACATTACATAAACATCAAGAGTAAGAGCAGGGTCCGACTACGGCCGAAAACAAACGACAAAAGAAGAACGACGTCCATCCTTGCTATCCCAGACTGCCGGCCTGGAACCCATCCTAGATCGAAGAAGAAGAAGAAGAAGCAACTCCAAATGAACAATCAACGCGCTAACGTCAAGTAACCTTTACCTGTACCTGCAACTGGTGTTGTAGTAATCTGTGAGCCACAGGGGACTCAGCAATCTCATTTCCAAAGGTATCAAGACTAGCAAAGCTTAATGGGTGAGGTATGGTTAAGTGGTGAGGTTGCAGCAGCGGCTAAGCATATATTTGGTGGCTAACTTACGAGTACCAGAAATAAGAGAGGGAAGAACTACGCATAGCGGACGTGAACTACTGTTGATCAAATGAATGATCCTGAACACCTACCTACGTCAGACATAACCCCACCGTGTCCTCGATCGAAGAAGGAACTCACGAAAGAGACAGTCACGGTTACGCACATAGTTGGCATATTTTAATTAAATTAACTTCTAGTTATCTAGAACTAGTGTTAAACAAAGCTTCCACGTTGCCACATAACCGCGGGCACGGCTTTCCGAAAGATTTAACCCTGCAGGGGTGCTCCAACTAGTCCATCACAAACTACCACAAGCCACATAGAAATCCTCAATCACGAAGCTCGCGATATCGTCGGATTCCCTAGTGGAAAACCTCAACTCTGAGATTACCCAAAGCATCACCGGAATCCCGATGCACAAGATATCTCGTCGAAGGTAAAACTAATCCATCAAGGCCACCCGACGTGTCGACGATCCCGATAGGAGTCGCGTACCTCGTTCTCAGGACACGGCGGATGGGTCACACTAGGAGAACCAAACCTCGGGTTGCCCCGCGGTGGCCCCGTAATCTGCCAATTTGGACCAACACTCATATGGAGCACTGGCCCGGGGGTTGATTAAATTATCCTCGGGGTCCAGAAAGTCCCTATGCAATTTTATTAGGTGTTTAGGCAAATGTAGTACCAAAGTTGGGCCTTGACAGACCAGTCTTAATCTAAAACGAATTATCAAGGGGGTCCCCATAACAACCCCGATCGTGTTTGGAGCGCTCAATTATGGAACATAACACCGGTAGCCGAAAACTAAGGGGGCAAAGGTGGAACAAAACACAAGGCTAGAAAGGCCGAGCCTTCCACCTTTTACCAAGTATATAGGTGCATTAAAATAAATAGCATTAATATGGTGATATGACAAGGAAACCATGTTATCACATGGAAGCAATGCACCTGCAACTAGCAACGCTAACACAGGGTTAAGCAAGCAGTAACATGGCCAATCAGTGGTTTGCTAGGTCAAACAGGTTGATGGTAATCATGGCATTGTTGAGAGGCTGATATTTAACAGGTGGTAGGCAACGAGACATAAACGGTAGCAACAGTAAAACTAGCATGGCAATGATAGTAATGGTATCTGGGGAAATGATCATCTTGCCTGAGATCCAGCTTGGAAGAAGAATGTCTCCGTGAAGCAGACAAACCGACGTAGTCGAACGGGTCCTCACATCCGACACACTTGCGGAACTCTATCGAAACGAAGCAAACCGGAAACACAAATCAACACACGGAATTCACCACACAATGCGCAACAAAAATGATGCATGAGCAGCTAAATACATGCAAGTCACGGCATGACAATTTCACACAATCAAAACTACACATTAAGTGAAGTTCAATATGCAACGAGTTGCATATTGACGAAACTCCACATATGAATTATTTAGTTCACTCCCGGTTATGTACACGGCAAAATTAATATTGTCAAACATGCAAGAGGTGAAGCGGAAATTAAACTACCTATCTAGGCATTTTAAGTGAGGTCGGAAATGACATATAGCACCTCCGAAACGACCTCACATGTTAATTTACAATTCTGTCCAGATCTGAATTAACACCTTTAATTAGTTGTTAGACAGCAAAACAAATAGGTTCACGTGATTCTACGCGTCAAGGCAAGCAATCTACACATAAAGAACATCTCCAACGGAGCTACGGATCAAAAGTTACAAGCATCACAAGATATGATGGCATGAATGCAATATGTGTGCAACGATGGCTACGGGCACTTCAAAACATACTACCAGCAAGAGAAAATGAAACTACACAAGATTCTAAGCAAGTTTCATGTAGGACACGATCAAATTGGAGCTACGGTTCAAAAACTACGAGCAAAACAAGAAATCACTACAATGTGCCAAAATCAGTCACATAGCATTTTCTACACCCCACAACTACGAGCTACACAACTCCGATAAACTCAAGCAAGGCATGGCACGAAAGAGGGCAAGAAGCACTACTACGAACAGCTAAGAACAACTAGCATGGCAGCAAGGAACACTAGGGAAATAAGTCACAAAATGGCCTCCCACACACTATTTCAGACTTAGAGAAAATAACACCTCATGAAAGTGCAGTTTTCAGCCTGAAGCTATATTGACAGCAGCAAAATCTATAGCTACATGTCTCCAAATGGCATGAAACTTAACAGCATGCTAGAGAAACACAAGGGGTACAACTAACTCCATTGGTCCAACCTCAAAAGAGCTACAAATCACAAGATGCAAGCAAGACAAGACAACAACAAAATATAACAGATTCCAGACTTAGAAATATTTCAGCTCCTCTAAAACAGCACTATTTCTAGCAGCTTGAGGGCAATCAAAACACACCTAAACATGCATTTCTATTGCAACCAAAAATACCAGGGGCTAAACAAAACATCCAAGATCAACTCTCTAGTTGACAACTAATTCAAACGAGGCACGAAATAAATCCTACGAATTAATCAAAAGGGCAACATAGCAAAATATCGCGCGAACTAACTTCCTCAAAAACTAAAACTAATTGCACAGAAAAATCCATGGGATTTTTCTACCGCGGAAACATATAAAATATGTGGGGTTTGCAACACCAAATAAAACCACACAAAAAAGCAAGATAATAACCTATACGCGGAAAAATAAACTACCGGCAATTCCTACACGCAAAAATACGAGTGACCGCTCTAAAATACACAGATAAATAGTCCCTAAAACATAGGCATTTCTATCATGGCATTCGAGCAACCCGGTCTTGCACGAAAAACAAATACGGGTCGAAACCTATTAGGACAGCACGCTTATCTAGGCAAACAACACGTTAAATTACGTCAAACAATTGTGCAAGTTGGAAAATCATGATCTACGCGCAAATCTACCTCAAAACCATATATTACACGTCGCAAACCGACTAACGGTTTAAAAGTTACGGACGTTTAAATAACTGATAAAACCTGAAATTAACTAATTCGAAAGAACCCTAAAAATACTATCGGGCCGAAACTATTTATTAATGGGCTACAGAGCATGGGCGTAACATAAAAAAAACACGCGGGCGAGGGTTGACCTCGGCTCACCATGGGCCTTGGCCCGGCTCGGCGTTGGAGAATGGAGTGGGCCGGCTCGGCTGGAGGTACTGGCTTGGGCCAACGGTGCAGCTGGGCCCCGGGGGCGGAGCAGGCTAGGCCGGCCCGGCTGGCCGACTGGGCCGCGAGGCTTGGCGGTGCTGGCGAGCAGCGGGGTTCTCGTCCCCGTCCCCGATCCAGAACGGGATCGAGGGAGCGGCGGCGGCTGACCGGCAGGGCTCGAGGCAACGGGGGGGGGGGGGGGGGGGGGGGCTGGCCAGGAACGGTCGGGCGGCGGCCGGATCTGACCCGCCATGGCCGAATACGGCCATCCCCGGTGGCGGCGAGGGCTGGGCCGCGCGGGACACCGAGGGCGGCAAGGCTAGGGCGCTAGCGGCTGCTGGCGGACAGTGGCGGCTGACGGCGGGCGCCCGGGAGACCGGCTGCTCCGGCGACCGGCGGCAGAGGGAGGTGCTCGGGGCACCTCGGCGAGGGGCTGGTGGGGGTGCCCCGGCGAGGCAGCTCGGGCTCGGGCATGGGAGCTCGGTGCCAGGGGCAGGAACCCGGGGAGCTCGCGGGGGCGGCGGATCTGGGCCCGGGACGGGCCTGCTGCGGGCCCGGCGGGCCCTGGCGGCTGGCAGGAGTTGGGGTGAAGCTGAGTTGCGGCTAGGGTTTGAGGCGCGCGCGGATTTCGAGGAGGAGAGAGGAGTGCCTGCCTATTTATAGACGTAGGGGCTAGGTTTATCCGAATCCGGTCCCGTTTTCGCCCACACGATCGTAACCGAACGAACTCGGACGCGGGGTCGGCTAAATGACCGCGTAGAGTAGGCTAGCCGAGGAAGAGAGGGAAACGGTGCGGCGCGGCAACGAATTTTAAAACACCAACAGACGTCCGACGGTAGACCGAATACGGTGCCGCTACGGTCGACCTTTCGGGTACCAGACGGACTCCGATCGCGACGAAATTCGACAGGCGGCCTAGCTATAACTAATTAAGACCGCACATCAAATCTCAACCCGATCAGATAAAGTTTTCAACACACTTTAAAAACAGGGTTTCGATGGTACCGCTGGCGCGTGCGAGTGCGGTCAGGCTCGGAACGAACAACGACGCGAACCAGCAACTAACAACGGATGCAAGTTTTGAAAACTGGCGGCAACGGAGATGCCGATGCAATGCTGATGATGCGCATGATGCAATGATGATGTGACCAATATAAATAGACACACGACGAAAACGGAAAGAGAGGGGAATCTTCTGGAACGTCGGCATCAGGCTGTCACAACTCTCCTACACTACAAGAGGATCTCGCCCCGAGATCCAAGAATGAAAGGGGGAAGAGGATGAGGAAGAACAAGAGGTAAAAACTTAGTCGCTTCTTTGACAAACGAGTGAAACCAACGATCCTTGAAGGTTGCAAGGAGATGACGAATGACATGAGAAAGAAGCAAGAATTCACGGAAAATGGGACAAAAAATTCGGAAAGGTGGAAGAAATAGACAATAATCACAACAAACAAGTAAATAGAGCAAGGGAACACCGTGATCTTGATAGAATAACAAGATTGACCCCAAAGAGCAATATCACAATGCCTCCGAAACAATAGAATAGGAACTAGCTCATACGGAAGAAGAGAATGAAGAAAGAATGACAACTACTAACTCAAATGAACTTGGCAAGCATCCTTGTAAGAAGAATTGGATGGAGTTGTTGGAAATAAACAACAACGAAAAGAACAAGATAGTAGTGGGCTTATGAAAATCATCTCAACATCTATGAGGTGACAACCAACCACTACAAGAACCAAGGATAGATGAAAGCAAAGATATGAAAACTTCTTACACCGAGAGGATACATTGAGAACTGGGATTAATGACAAGCACCATGATAGCACAATCCCTAGGAAAAGCTTTAGGTGAAATCCAAACCAAAATAGCTCAATGAAGAAATCATGGGTTGAAAATATCTCATGATCATAGAATTGGTGGGTTTAATTATCTCATTCTTCAAAGGAAAACTCTTCGAGGCTCCTACACTAACAAGAATGCTATAATACCACCTCAAAGAATAAAGGAAGAACAAACGTGTTGGAAATGCAAGAGAAAGAATACTTGAGGTACTCCAATAAGAATCTTGAAGAACACTTAAGAATGAATCACATCCTTGATGAACCACGAAGAAGGACCTCCGTATACAAATGAACGATGCAAAGATATGAAGGTAGAAAAGAATATGATTAAGACCTGCCAAGATTTAGATGAAGCCTCACGGAGAGAAACTTGATAGAACTTACAACTCCGGAAAAGAAAAGATAAGAACACTTGAGAAACGAATTGATATCATGCCACTCCGGAAGAAGAATTTAAATCTCTTGGAAGAAGGAAGAACAAGAATAAGAATTATGTTAAGCTAATCCTTCATCAAGTTAAATTGACGACAATCAACGGATTAGCATACAACTTATTCTTCTTGAAATGATCTTGGAGAGACAGAGAGATAAGCACCATTTGAGGCACAATTGAAGGCAGCACCAGATAGAATTCACAATTGAATGGGAACACAACAAATTAATGGAGATGCAAGATAACGAAGAGATCATGAGCCACCTGAAAGAAAACTAGAACAAGGCACCAAAATAATTGAGAGACGAACGAAGAGACAACAATTGAGGATGAAAGCTGAAAGCTGAGAATGAAGAAGTCTTCTGAAATGATGGCCTTCGGAGGAACGGGAATAAAAACAACTCAGAAATGCACCGGATAGCACGAAAGGGATTACTCACGATAGAAACAATTGAGAGGAAAACACGAAGCTGAGATGATAATCTTCACAAGAATGGAGCAAGATTGAGAATGATGACGAGAAACAACCCACGAATAACTGAGACACTCCAGAATAAGAAAGAATGAAAGGTTGAGCCATATGAGAATTAATTCAAATAGGCCTTGAAGAAGGGATATGACTGATGAAATTCATACTTACGTCATAGTTGAAAAGAATTAAAGATCTCCGGAAAGAAAATTAAAGAGCCAGGAAAGATCCTGGGAAAGAACCTGTGGGTTATGGGCCCACTCAAAGAAACCACCGTTGAAACAATAGATTAGAAAGAGAGATTGCACCGGTATAAGAAAACTAGATGAGGATAGCACCTCAAAAGAATTAAAAAGGATTGGAAACAAGAACCCCTGAGATGACTTCAGCACTCCGGATAGAATAGAGAGAAATGACAACAAGAAGATAGATTGAGAAAAATTTCCAACATAGGAAAGAATTACAAGGATGAAAAGGATAAGATGACACGGACAACTAAATTGAATTCACCAGAAAAAATAACAAGACTGACTAAGGATGAACACGAAGCTCCTGAGAATCTTCACAATGAAACACCGGGTACAAAAGGAAGAAGAGATAGGGGAAGCATGACTGAATAAGAAGGCACTTGGATGAAATCCAAACACTAAAGAAAAGGGCGGGAGGGCGGGGAAAACAAAAGACAAATTGGGCTAGATGAGATGAACACCGGAATAAAATTTGGAGAGTGATCTTGCAAAAATTGGAGAGAATTGAATCCACTTGGAGAGAAACACACCGGTTGAAAAAGAATTGATATGGCGACTCCGGTTGAAAAGAATTGATAAGACAACTGATTGAGCAACAGGATTTGCATTCTCACATAAAAATATGAGAACACCTCTTAGGAAAGATCTGAAATCACCACTTGACATCGAAGCAACACGAATTACCAAATTCAACAAAACAAAGGATGAGGCTTGCAATTAGCCAGAACAAACTCATGAGAAAGATTTCGTCCGATATTTTCGTGGACAGGATCGCACGGGCTCGATTTACAGTATCCATCAAGTGCAAGGCAGTGCACCTGACATACGAAGCGTCCCCGAGTCGTAGCAAGCTACAAGGACTCTTTAAGACACAACGTGTACCGCTGTAAGTCGACCGTGAACAAACGAATCCACTAGATGTCGAACCCCAACCTAACATCATGCATTTGTTGAAAGATTGTCCTATAAGCAACTACTTGAATTCCCACCTATGAATTCCCGACATATCTGGTCATGCAATCTGGTACACGGATACAAGGAGTAATAATCACACAACTCCTATACTAACCCGTCACCTGTATCACATCCGTCAACACACAACCAGAATCTCGGACCTTCATCTACAACAGACCCTCGTGATCACAACGATACAAAGTATGGCAGTACTCCCGAACAATCTGCACCAGTACTGGGGAAATCGGGGTTACCTCGCCACTACTAGTATTGAAGCAATTACGAACATCCTTCGTCCTGAGGTACTAAGAAATCTGAATGATAGCGATGTGCTCAAGAATCCCCTGGAGCTCAACTCCCCGGAAGAACATCAAGTCAGACAGGAGGCACCAAGACAGAACTCCGTCACATCGGCATCATATAGATTCCAAGAATATCCGCGTTGTCGTGGGTATAAGCCTGACAGTAGATGTATAGGGTATGAATGAGATGGGCAGAGTCCTAGCTACGGCGAGGTTGTATGAGTTCAGGCCCCTCTACGGTGGAGGTAATAGCCCTACGTCTCAGTGCTCTCGGAGTTTGTTACCGAGTGTTATATGGAGTATAATGTTTTTCTAACCCTTTTACCAGTGGGGGAGGGCGGCTTATTTAGAGTGCGCTGCCCTCCACAACGGTTCTGATTCAAGGGTGGAGTAGTGGCGATTGAATGCGTACGTTACAGGTAACGTATGCTATAAATGCTAGTAAATGCACCCGGAAACGTACGACAGTTTCCCTCCAGAGAGGTTAAGACGCACCGAGTGTATCCAGTCGGTAGGCCTGGTGTCCTCCGAGTGTTAGTCTCCGATTGGATGATTCTAGGCCTGTTACCGACTGGATGATGGGGGCACCTTAATACAGTCGGGCATACTTAAGGTCTATCCCTTGCGTGGGGTAGTCCTTGGGTAAGACCTGTAGGACAGGCCTATGACCCTACCCTAGGACTATGACCCCATCATTAGTCCCCAAATGGATTGGGGTTGAAACGTCACAGCGGTACTCGAGGCTCAGATCCGACTGGACTAGGTTCGGCTTGGGCGTTGCTTGCCTATATCCATTCTATCTCTCCTGACCAACGGTCCGAGTGGATGTGTCTTGCGAAACAGACTGTCGGGAACCGAGTGCTTTCGCGGCATCTTTTGACGCGACCGGTCAACTGACAGCGGCGGATTTTCCGGGATCTCAAATTTCGGGTTCCGCGCTCTTAGCGGGGGCGACGTCAGCGCGCTCGAGTAGCGCCTGACTCCTCGATCCTCGCGCCTTCAACTCCTCCGCCGATATCACCGCGGCTGGTTGGGCAGATAAGATTTCGGGCCCGCTCTCCAGCGACCCGGCCGGTGCTCTATTTAACTCTGGTCGACGAGACCCTTTGGTTACGCTCGCCGAATCCTCTGTTCTTGCTCGCTCCGTCTTCCTCGCCACCTCCTGCGCTCATACACCCTTCTCTTCCCTTCCCTTTCGAGAGCTCGCCATCATCACCATGACCAAAGGTCAGACCAGCAAGATGGAGGCAAGGAAGAAGAAGAGCAAGGCGGCGGCTGCCCAGCGGCGGCAGCAGCCATTGCCGGCTGGATGGATCCAGGGAGACTTTCTCCCCTCCACAGTGACGGAGGGGGACCTGCTGGAGCTGGTAGAGTACGGCCAGCTCGTGCATAAATCCTGGAGGCTGCCGGCGGACGACGAGGTCGAGCCGGCACCACGGGAGGGGGAGCGCGTCTTGCTCCTCAGCCATGTTCACCGAGGTTTCTTGCTGCCTCCGCATCCTTTCTTCAAAGGTATCATGAATCATTTTGGTGCTCAACTCCATCACTTCCCTCCGAATGCCATCGCCCACCTTTCTGCCTTCATCGTTTTGTGCGAATGCTTTATTGGTTTTCCTCCCCATTGGGGTTTATTCAAACACATCTTCTCCGCCCGTTCCCAAACCATAAAACGTCTTAGTCAGTTGGATGACAAGACGCCTCCTCCAGCTCTGTGGGGGTTTAGGGTTCCAAAAGAAGAGTCAGAGCAGCTACCCTGCTCTGCAGTTGAGTGAGTCGGTTAGGAACTGGCAGTCGACGTGGTTCTATTGCCAGGACATAGGCTATCGGAACGCGTTGACTGGGCTGCCTCCATTTAGTCTAGATCGTCCTGCTTCGCCCAAGCAACTCGCCCTCTCGAAAGTTGAGAAGAACGACATCCAGCCTTTGGTCGAGGCACTCGTGGATGTTGTCCGGAGGGGGGTCACCGGGATTGATCTCCTGGAAGTCTTCATCGGTCGGCGAATCCAGCCTCTGCAAGCCTGCAACCACGCTATGTGGCACTACACAGGGCCCGAGGACTCCACTCGGACCGTCGCGGTGGGCATACTCGAGGAGAAGGTGACCTCGATAGTGCTCCAAATCACGGGACCTTGTGAGAACCCTAAAGGAGCTCGCCGAGTGGCGCCTTACAGCGCGGACAACCCACCACCGAATCAGGTTAGTGGCATTAGCCGAATGCATTGAACTGTCTTGATTTCAGTCGTTCATTTATATCCTCGTGTGATGCTTAATGTTTCCGACTGAATCTCATGCAGGAGTGGACCAACTGGTCCTCCCCCGTCTCGAACGGGGATCCGGAGGAGGAGGAGGAAGAAGGCAGCCAAGAGGGGAGCGTGGAGAGTGCCGAATATGTCTCCGATAGCGGGGAGTCGGAGGAGGAGGACAGTGAGGAGGAGGAAGAAGACGAAGAGCGCGACTCGCCGCCTCCACAGCCAGAGCATCGGAGTAAGCGTCGACACGAGCCTGTCGTCCCTTTAGCTCCTCCTGCGTCGTCGAGTGCTCCACCTGCCGCTCCGGTGGCCCCGAGTGCTCGAGGCACGAAAAGGTCCAGGGACGCCCCCGTTGAGCCCGCAGGCCAGTCTTCCAGGGCGCCCAAACCGAGTGGGCCCAAACCTCGGAAGGCTCTGCCGCGCATGAGGGTTGCCATCCCCGTCACATCCACATAAGTGAATCTAACTTTCGGCTTTTTATGTTATCCGAGTGAACTCCTGTTTCACAAATCGAATGGGCTTCACTCGACAGGGTCGCCACTTCTGCAACCTCTCCGGCCCGCCAAGGGGATGACCCCATGGACATGGACAACGTCGTCTCGTCCCAGCCAGGTATGTTGTAGGAGAGTCGGGTGTTTTATTCCTGTAGACTGCGCCATCCTTTTCTTTTTCTGAATCGTTGTGCCATTCGGCTTGTCAGGGGCGATTCACCTGGGCGAGGATGGGCAAGGGAGAGCCGAACCGGCCACGGAGCCTGTCATGGAGCCTGTCCTTGAGGCTGCTCCTCCTGCTGCCGCCCCTGCCGCGGACGCTCCACCGACCGAAGTGCCTCCACCGACTGAACTGGTGCCGGTGGGTGAGGAACCGACTGGGGCGAATCTTGGGATGCCCCAGGATCTTCCCACGATTCCCGGTTCGTCGAATGTTGAATTCAGCATTCGGTGTGTCCCAGAGGAGCAGGTGGGAGCGGCCAAGGGGGCCATGGTCCAAGTGGAGCTGATGGCCAGAGAGGCCAAGAAGGCTTATGACTCCGTTGCGGCTTTGTATCAGCGGAGCTTGGAGCTGCGCGATGACATCCGAGTAAGTAGTCTAGTAAGTACTCACTTTTCTTCTGTAACCCAGTGGGTGTTGTCGTTGTCTGTTGTTTGCAATGGGTTCACTCCGAGTGAACCCAGTGGGTGTAGTCCCCGAGACTTCTGTCGAGTGCTTGCACCGACAGTTGTCTTTATACATTTGGTCTTTATTTTTGTCGCGTCCGTAGACAAAATTTCCGAGTGCGAGTACTTACTGCAGTCGGAGCACTCTTGCGGTAAGAGTCCCCTAGAGTAAACTGCACGCAGGTCGAGTAGTATTAGCCTCGGAGGCGTAGGTGAAAACGTGCACCTCAATAGGGCAGACCTGCTTGAGGTGCATGCCAGTGGGGTCACTCTTAGTGAACCCACTGGGTGTAGTCCCCGAGACCGCTGTCGACTGCTTGCGTCGGCAGGGGTCTGAAGAACTTAGTGTGTGAACTGATAAATTTGCTGACTACCCTTTGTTTCTTGTTGCAGAAAACTTGTGAAATGGGAACTGCTTATGAAGCGTTGAGGATGGAGAGGAACCAGTATGCTGGTGAACTAGAAGCTGCCACGCTCGCCATGTCTGGCATGAAGGACGCGCTGGAAGTTCGAGAGAAGTCCTTGGAGGAGGCGCTGGAGGAAAACAGGGTGTTGGTGGCGGAGGTGGAGAGGTTGAAGAAACAGAGGACCGAACTGCACAATCAAATGGCTGTTCGGAACAAGCGATGGACAGCTCAGGAAAAGTATGTGAACGACTGGGCTGTCCAGATGATGACTCGTCTGACTGGTAAGTCTTATGCTTTGTCGAGCGGCTGTATCGTGTGCCATACACTCGGTTTTCATTGTCTGCTTGCTTGTTTGTGGCAGACTTTTGTGGTGACGCCGAAGGTGAAGCGGCGGCCGTGGAACGATCCATGAAGGACAATGTGCCACTCAGCAAGGACGCCAACCGGAATCTACTATGGGCTCATATCCGCGTAGGCAAAGTGGGTCCGTTCATAAACCGACTGAGAGAAGTCTTCGGCCGCATTGAGAAGGAGCTTTGGCCGGAAGACGAGTCGCGGGAGAAGATGGAGACTCTGTTGGGGCGACTTGGGGAGATTCCGGCCCGAGTGCAATCGTGGAAGAAATCGGCAGCGCGTTGCGGTGCTGATGTGGCGCTGTCCTTGGTCCGAGTCCATTGCAAGGAAGTGCGGGAAGATAAGCTGAAAGCCTTGAAGGTCGCCAACACGAAGAAGCTTCAATTCGAAGACTTCATGGAGACATTCCTGGAGACTGCTACCCGCATTGCTGATGGAATCGACCTGGATACCTTTGTGGAGCCCTCCAGTCCTGAGGCGGGCCCCGCTGACGCGTGATCAAACTTAATCCTCGGTATGCCGAGTGTTTGCCTGTAATATACTCTGGCCACTTCTGTTGGCCATCATACTTTTGAATCGGTGCGGGTAAGCTTGATCCGCACTGAGTCAATTATTGTTTCTAGACAGTTGGAGTCGCAATGGAAACATTTAGTCTTTTGCTTGAATGCTGTTTGGAGTTCAACACTTAGTGTGTAGTCGGAGAATATTAAGACTTAGGTGATTCATGATCACAGCTAAGTCCCCGAGTGTGACGTATAGTGAACACTCGGAGGAAGTTATTACTTAGGTGATTCTTGATCACAGCTAAGTCCCCAAGTGCGACGTATAGTGCACACTCGGAGGAAGTAAATACTTAAGCGATGCAGGATCGCAGCTAAGTCTCCGAGTGCGACGTATAGTGCACACTCGAAGGAAGTTAATACTTAGGCGATGCAGGATCGCAACTAAGTCCCCGAGTGTGACGTATAGTACACACTCGAAGGAGATTATTACTTAGGTGATTCTTTATCACAGCTAAGTCTCCGAGTGCGACGTATAGTGCACACTCGGAGGAAATTATCACTTAGGCGATGCGGGATCGCAGCTAAGTCCCCGAGTGCGACGTGAAGTGCACACTCAAAGGAAGTTAGTACTTAGGCGATGCGGGATTGCAGCTAAGTCCCCGAGTGCGACGTGAAGTGCACACTCGAAGGAAGTTAGTACTTAGGCGATGCGGGATCGCAGCTAAGTCCCCGAGTGCGACGTGAAGTGCACACTCGGAGGAAATTACTACTTAGGCGATGCGGGATCGCAGCTAAGTCCCCGAGTGCGACGTGAAGTGCACACTCGAAGGAGATTATCACTTAGGCGATGCGGGATCACAGCTAAGTCCCCGAGTGCGACGTGAAGTGCACACTCGAAGGAGATTATCACTTAGGAGATGTGGGATCGCCGCTAAGTCCCCGAGTGCGACGTGAAGTGCACACTCGAAGGAAGTTAGTACTTAGGTGATGCAGGATCGCAGCTAAGTCCCCGAGTGCGACGTGAAGTGCACACTCGGAGGAGATTATCACTTAGGCGATGCGGGATCGCAGCTAAGTCTCCGAGTGCGACGTGAAGTGCACACTCGAAGGAGATTATCACTTAGGCGATGCGGGATCGCGGCTAAGTCCCCGAGTGCGACGTGAAGTGCACACTCAAAGGAAGTTAGTACTTAGGCGATGCGGGATCGCAACTAAGTCCCCGAGTGCGACGTGAAGTGCACACTCGGAGGAGATTATCACTTAGGCGATGCGGGATCGCAGCTAAGTCTCCGAGTGCGACGTGAAGTGCACACTCGAAGGAAGTTAGTACTTAGGCAATGCGGGATCACAGCTAAGTCCTCGAGTGCGACGTGAAGTGCACACTCGGAGGAAGGTATTACTTAGGCGATTCGGGATCGCAGCTAAGTTTTTTCTTTTTTTTTGTGTGTGTGTGTGTGTGACCGTAGTCTGCAACCGCGGAAGAACTCTGAATCTGCAAAAGAAACTGAATCTGCTGTATATTATTTCGCCAAAACTTGTTCGTTACACTGCTTCAGTCGGCGATCACGTATAAAAACGCTTGAGGAGGTCTCCGTTCCACGCGCGTGGCTCGTCGGTCTCCTTCTGAATGTTGTAGAGTCTGTATGCCCCGTTGTTCAACACCTTTGAAATGATGAAAGGCCCTTCCCAGGCTGGAGCCAACTTGTGTGGTCTTTGCTGATCCACTCGGAGCACCAAATCGCCAGCTTGGAACGTGCGGCTCCTGACATGTCGTGCATGAAAACGTCGCAGATCTTGCTGATAAATTGTTGAGCGAGTAAGTGCCATCTCGCGCTCCTCCTCTAAAAGATCGACTCCATCTTGCCTTGCTTGTTCTGCTTCGGCTTCGGAGAAGAGTTTGACTCGGGGCATTGTGAAGCAAGTCACTTGGAAGGACCGCTTCTGCTCCATAGATGAGGAAGAACGGTGATCGTCCTGTTGATCTGTTCGGAGTGGTGCGGAGTCCCCAAAGTACTGAAGATAACTCGGTTACCCATGCACCAGCAGCATGTCCTACCTCTCGCAAGAGTCGAGGCTTCAAACCTTGAAGGATAAGTCCATTTGCACGCTCAGCTTGTCCATTGCATTGCGGATGTGCTACGGAAGCAAAATCCACCCGGATACCTTGACTCGCACAGAACCCTTTGAATCGGTCTGAGTCGAAGTTAGTTCCATTGTCCGTGATTATGCTGTGAGGCACTCCGAATCTGGAGATGATGTCTCTGACAAACTTCACGGCTGTGGAGGCGTCGAGTTTCTTGATGGGCTTGGCTTCTATCCATTTTGTAAACTTGTCGACTGCCACCAACAGATGTGTGTAGCCTCCTTGGCCTGTCTTGAATGGTCCGACTGTGTCTAATCCCCAAACTGCAAATGGCCACACAAGTGGGATTGTCTTTAGTGCAGATGTTGGCTTGTGGGACTTGTTGGAGTAGAACTGACAGCCTTCGCATCGATCAATCATAGCTTTGGCCATCTCGTTGGCCTGCAACCAGAAGAATCCGGCTCTGAACGCCTTGGCGATGATTGCTCTCGAAGAAGCGTGATGGACGCAGGTTCCCGAGTGGATATCCTCTAGGATCAACTGTCCTTCCTCTGGGGAAATGCAACGTTGGAGGACGCCTGAAACACTCTCCTTGTACAATTGACCATCAATGACAGTGAATGCCTTCGACCTGCGAACTATTTGCCGGGCTTGGACTTCATCTTCTGGAAGTTCTTGTCTCAGGATATATGCTATAATTGGCACAGTCCAATCGGGGATGATTACCAGAATCTCTGTGACCAGATCAACCACAGCAGGCACATCGACTTCAGTTGGATCTGTTGTGCTCTTGGGTTGTACTGGTTCTTCCATGAAGGGATCTTCTTTGACTGAAGGAAGATGGAGGTGCTCGAGGCACACATCACTCGGGACGGGTCTCCGAGTGGATCCGAGTTTCGCCAACTCGTCCGCTGCTTGGTTCTTCAGTCTTGGAACATGATCAAGTTCTAGACCTTCAAACTTCTTCTCCAGATTCCTGACTGCATTGCAGTATGTTGTCATAGTGGGGTTCCTTACGTCCCACTCTTTCATCACTTGGTTGACCACCAAGTCTGAATCGCCGTAGACCATCAGGCGACGGACGCCGAGTGAGATGGCCATGCGCAATCCGTAGAGAAGAGCTTCATACTCTGCCTCATTGTTAGAGGAATCAAAGTGTATCTGAAGCACATACTTGAGCTTGTCACCCTTTGGTGATATGATCACAACAACAGCGCCGGATCCATTCAACATCTTAGACCCATCGAAGAACATTGTCTAATGAGCCGAGTAGATGTGAGTCGGTTGCTGTTGTTCTACCCATTCTGCTATAAAGTCAACCAGGGCTTGAGACTTAATAGCTTTCTTGGCCTCGAACTTGATGTCGCAGTACAACATCTCCATCGCCCACTTCGCCACTCGGCCCGATGCGTCCCGATTGTGGAGGATTTCCGACAACGGAGCGTCAGAAACGACAGATACCGAGTGGTCTTGGAAATAATGGGCAACCTTCTTCGCAGTTAAATAGATCCCATAGATAAGCTTCTGATAATGGGGATACCTCTGCTTGGAAGGGGTCAGGACCTCGGAGACGTAGTACACTGTCCGCTGAACTTTGTAAGCTTTGCCTTCCTCCTCTCGCTCGACTGTAAGAACAATACTAACCACTTGATTTGTGGCCGCGATATATAGAAGAAGGGGCTCTTTTCTGAGCGGAGCAGTAAGAACCGGCTGGGTGGAAAGTAGGACTTTGAGGTCGTCGAATGCGATTTGGTATTTGTCTATCCACTCGAAGGTATCTGACTTCTTCATGAGTCGGTACAGAGGAAGTGCTTTTTCGCCGAGTCGACTGGTAAACCTGCTCAAAGCCGCTAGGCAACCTATGAGCCGTTGAACATCGTGTATTCTGACCGGCCTATCCATTCGGACGATGGTCCCGATCTTTTCGGGGTTAACATCGATCCCTCGTTCGGAAACGAAGAAACCGAGTAACTTTCCGTTGGGAACGCCGAATGAACATTTGGCTGGGTTTAGCTTGATATCGTACCTATGAAGGTTGGCGCATGTTTCTGCCAAGTCAGTCAGCAGGTCGGAACCTTTGCGTGACTTGACTACGATATCATCCATATATGCCTCCACATTGCGACCGATTTGGTCGAGGAGGCATTTTTGGATCATGCGCATAAAGGTAGCTCCTGCATTCTTCAAACCGAAAGGCATGGTGATGTAGCAGAAGCACCCAAACGGGGTGATGAAGGCTGTTTTCAACTCATCGGGACCATACAGACGGATCTGATGATAACCCGAGTAGGCATCAAGGAATGACAAACGCTCACATCCCGCAGTCGAATCGACAATTTGATCTATGCGGGGGAGCGGAAAATGGTCTTTCGGGCAGACCTTGTTGAGATGCTTGAAGTCAATGCACATTCGGAGTGACTTGTCCTTCTTGGGCACCATGACGACATTGGCGAGCCACTCGGAGTGGTGAACCTCGCGAATGAAGTTGGCAGCCATCAACTTGGCCACCTCTTCTCCGATTGCCTTCCTCTTGTGCGCGGCGGACCGACGCAGGCGCTCTCGGACGGGTCGAGCGACGGGATCCACATGCAGTCAGTGCTCAGCCAACTCCCTGGGAACACTCGGCATGTCAGAAGGCTTCCATGCGAAGATGTCCCAGTTCTCACGGAGGAATTGGGTGAGCTCGGCTTCCTATTTAGGATCGAGGGTGGTGGAGATGTTCGTCGGGGCGGCAGACTCGTCCGTCGGGTGGATGTTGATTTTCTTCGTCTCTCCCGCCGACTGGAACGCGGACTCAGAAGCTGGTTTCTTCGAGTGCATCAGGTCGGCAGGGTCGACTGTCTTCTTGTATTCGTCGAGCTCGAGTACCGCCATCTGTTGCTTGGCGATTCTTGATCCCTCTTGCAAACATTCCTTGGCTCGCTGGCGGTTGCCGGTGATGGTGATAACGCCCTTTGGGCCCGGCATCTTTAGCTTCAAGTACACATAGCACGGGCGCGCCATGAAACTCACGCACGCCGGGCGGCCCAGAATTGCATGGTAAGCACTCTGGAAATCTACCACCTCGAATGTGAGCTTCTCCTTGCGAAAGTTTTTGTCAGAGCCGAAAGTGACGTCCAGCGCGATCTGGCCGAGTGACTTGGCCTTCCACCCGGGGACGACTCCGTGGAACTGCATATTGCTCTCGCTGAGTCTGGACATCGGAATGCCCATTCCCTTGAGGGTGTCGGCGTACATAATATTCAGTCCGCTGCCGCCGTCCATGAGGACTTTGCGCAGTCGGACTCCTTCCACCACCGGGTCGACGACCAGAGCCTGCCTTCCTGGGGTGGGGACATGTGTTGGATGATCCGACTGGTCGAAAGGGATCGCAGTCTGAGACCATTTGAGAAACTTGGGGGCAGTCGGAACGGCCATGTTGACTTCTCTGTTCACCAGCTTCAGTCGACTCTTGCTTTCGACGTCAGCAAAAATCATGAGGGTTGCACGGACTTGGGGGAACGGATCCTCCTTGTCCTCCTCATCTTGCTCGGGATTCTTCTCACTTGGCTGCCCTTCGCTGAACCCCTGGATCAGGAGTCGGCACTGTCGAGTGGTGTGCTTCGCGTATATGGGGTTGCCTTCCTCGTCTATCTTTGTGTGAATCGGACAAGGCTGGTCCAGGATGGGATTGTTGAAAGGCTTCTTCTTGGGGGTGAACTGCGCTTTCCCTTTGCCCTTGAACTTGGCGCTGGTTACAGCTGCAGCTTCTTCTTGAGGTGTGGGCGGAACCTTTTGTTTCTGCTTCCGATTGTTACCTCCGTTGGCATCGCCGACTGTCTTGTGTTTACCGCTCCGGATGCGGTCCTCTTCTTCGCCATTTGCGTAGCGAGTTGCTATCTGCATCATCTTTCTCATGGAGATGTCGCCCGTTCGACCGAACTTCAAGTACAGTTCTCTGTACCGCACGCCTGCCTTGAAGGCGCAGACTGCTTGATGCTCGGTGACGTTCTCCACCGTGTGGTAAAGGGTCGTCCATCGCTGGATGAAGTCGCGCAAGGGTTCATTCGGCTTCTGGACACAGTGTTGAAGCTCCACAAGGCCTGCAGGGCGCTTGCACGTCCCTTCGAAAGTTCTGATGAACACTCGGGCTAGATCTGCCCAACTGTAAATGCTTGAGGGGGCCAACTGGTTCAGCCAAGCTCGGGCCGAGCCGTCGAGCATCAGAGGGAGGTGCTTCATAGCAACATGGTCGTCTCCTCCTCCGATCTGGACTGCCACTCGGTAGTCGTCTAGCCATGTTTCGGGCTTGGACTCTCCTGAGAATTTACCGATTCCCGCAGCCAATCGGAAGTTGGGCGGGATATCAGCTGAGCGGATGGCTCGACTAAAACACTCGGGGCCAGACACGATGGTCCTGCTTCCACTCGGACGGTCCATATCGCGACCATCGCGGTGGGCTCGACCCCTGTCGACTCTTTGCTGGGCGATTCGCCCCCTTGCGTCGGGTCTTGGGTCGTAAGTGTCGCCGACCGAACGCTGATCATCATGATGTCGAGACCCATAGGGCCCACCCCGCGGAGGGGTGCGTGAGCGGCGGCGGTACTGATGAGAACCAGGGCTGTGAACAGATCGATGCGTGTTTGCATGGGCGGAACTGTTGTGGATCCGATTGTGTGACTGGGAGACCGCCGAATTCTGTTGCTGCGCCGTGTGCAATAGAGCACGGATCTGCTCGATTCCTCTTCCTGCCTCTGAATCAGCCGACTGGAGGGAATCGGCGATCTTGGCTGCCGCAGCCAAGTTGAGGAGAGGTGTGCGGAACAACTCTACGTTGCTCTGCCGGGTGTGCCGACTGGCAGAACGGCGAGGCGGACGGCATCCACCGGATGCTTCACCGACTTCGCGCTCGTTCCGGCCGGCCTGATGGGGATCTTCATGGGTGTTGGCCATGTGAACTTCTGCTGCAGGGCCGCGGCCCACGTAATCGGAAGGAAGCTCAGTCGGAACCGAGCCCGAGCAGTGGGGACGCGGGGCAACCACAACAGACTCCAGAACCGCCACTTGAGAGGACGCGAACTGGCGCGCTCGGGCATGCTGCACCCAACGTTGTAGACGCGGACTGCGAGATCGCCTGCTGCGGCGCGTGACGAAGGTGCAAGCAGGCAATGGAGCCGATTGTTGGAGAAGAAGAACGTCGCGAGCGCCGGCACGTAAGTGCGTGGCCCCGCGACGGGGAAGCGCCTCGACGTCGAGAGGTGCATCCCGAAGCCACGCCGAATCGTCGACGACGAAGGAAAGAGTGCCGAAGAGGATCTGGTGACCCATGCTCGAACCTCCACCGGACGACATGACGAAAGGAAGTAGTCGCAAACTCGCCGGAAGTCGCTTAGATGCCTGCCCCACGGTGGGCGCCAACTGTCGTGGGTATAAGCCTGACAGTAGATGTGTAGGGTACGAATGAGATGGGCAGAGTCCTAGCTACGGCGAGGTTGTATGAGTTCAGGCCCCTCGACGGTGGAGGTAATAGCCCTACGTCTCAGTGCTCTCGGAGCTTGTTACCGAGAGTTATATGGAGTACAATGTTTTTCTAACCCTTTTACCAGTGGGGGAGGGCGGCTTATATAGAGTGCGCTGCCCTCCACAACGGTTCTGATTCAAGGGTGGAGTAGTGGCGATTGAATGCGTACGTTACAGGTAACGTATGCTATAAATGCTAGTAAATGCACCCGGAAACGTACGGCAGTTTCCCTCCAGAGAGGTTAAGGCGCACCGAGTGTATCCAGTCGGTAGGCCCGGTGTCCTCCGAGTGTTAGTCTCCGATTGGATGATTCTGGGCCTGTTACCGACTGGATGATGGGGGCACCTTAATACAGTCGGGCATACTTAAGGTCCTGTCCCTTGCGTGGGGTAGTCCTTGGGTAAGACCTGTAGGACAGGCCTATGACCCTACCCTAGGACTATGACCCCATCACGCGTGATCCTAAAAAAATTTGAGTGAGAAGAGGAGTAGAATAAAATATTACGCCGAGATTCCTCACCAGAGCATAGAAGAGGAGAAAAAAGAATCCTACTCTCCGATATATAACTAAGACTCAAAGTATTTTTTCACTAGACTCGACTCGGCCAAGTTCGATCAATCAAGGGGGTTCCTAGGTCTGTCCTTGCTCTGATACCAACTTGTCACGCCCAAGATACGACCCTATCCTCAATTTGGCACGAGGGCCTTGTCAGGGATAGAAGCGCATCTCGTCGTGTCGCAAGAATGGATATCGTTACAAGTACATGTACTGAAGAGAAGAGATATATAAAGAGTTGGCTTACACTCGCCACAAACTACATCAGAGTCACATCAGTACATTACATAATCATCAAGAGTAAGAGCATGGTCCGACTACGGACGGAAACAAACGACAAAAGAAGAACGACGTCCATCCTTGCTATCCCAGGCTGCCGGCCTGGAACCCATCCTAGATCGAAGAAGAAGAAGAAGAAGCAACTCCAAATGAACAATCAACGCGCTCGCGTCAAGTAATCTTTACCTGTACCTCCAACTGGTGTTGTAGTAATCTGTGAGCCACAGGGGACTCAGCAATCTCATTTCCAAAGGTATCAAGACTAGCAAAGCTTAATGGGTGAGGTATGGTTAAGTGGTGAGGTTGCAGCAGCGGCTAAGCATATATTTGGTGGCTAACTTACGAGTACCAGAAATAAGAGAGGGAATAACTACGCATAGCGGACGTGAACTACTGTTGATCAAATGAATGATCCTGAACACCTACCTACGTCAGACATAACCCCACCGTGTCCTCGATCGGAGAAGGAACTCACGAAAGAGACAGTCACGGTTACGCACACAGTTGGCATATTTTAATTAAATTAACTTCAAGTTATCTAGAACCAGTGTTAAACAAAGCTTCCACGTTGCCACATAACCGCGGACACGGCTTTCTGAAAGATTTAACCCTGCAGGGGTGCTCCAACTAGTCCATCACAAATTACCACAAGCCGCATAGAAATCCTCAGTCACGAAGCTCGCGATCTGGTCGGATTCCCTAGTGGAAAACCTCAACTCTGAGATTATCCAAAGCATCACCGGAATCCCGATGCACAAGATATCTCGTCGAAGGTAAAACTAATCCAGCAAGGCCACCCGACGTGTCGACGATCCCGATAGGAGTCGCGTACCTCGTTCTCAGGACACGGCGGATGGGTCACACTTGGAGAACCGAACCTCGGGTTGCCCCGCGGTGGCCCCGTAGTCTGCCAATTTGGACCAACACTCATGAGGAGCACTGGCCCGGGGGTTGATTAAATTATCCTCGGGGTCCGGAAAGTCCCTATGAAATTTTATTAGGTGTTTAGGCAAATGTAGTACCAAAGTTGGGCCTTGCCAGACCAGTCTTAATCTAAAACGAATTATCAAGGGGGTCCCCATAACAACCCCGATCGTGTTAGGAGCGCTCAATTATGGAAGATAACACCGGTAGCCGGAAACTAAGGGGGCAAAGGTGGAACAAAACACCAAGCTAGAAAGGCCGAGCCTTCCAGCTTTTACCAAGTATATAGGTGCATTAAAATAAATAGCATTAATATGGTGATATGACAAGGAACCCATGTTATCACATGGAAGCAATGCACCTGCAACTAGCAATGCTAACACAGGGTTAAGCAAGCAGTAACATGGCCAATCAGTGGTTTGCTAGGTCAAACAGGTTGATGGTAATCATGGCATTGTTGAGAGGCTGATATTTAACATGTGGTAGGCAACGAGACATAAACGGTAGCAATGGTAAAACTAGCATGACAATGATAGTAATGGTATCTGGGGAAATGATCATCTTGCCTGAGATCCCGCTTGGAAGAAGAATGTCTCCGTGAAGCAGACAAACCGACGTAGTCGAACGGGTCCTCACATCCGACACGCTTGCGGAACTCTATCGAAACGAAGCAAATCGGTAACACAAATCAACACACGGAATTCACCACGCGGTGCGCAACACAAATGATGCATGACCAGCTAAATACATGCAAGTCACGGCATGACAATTTCACACAATCAAAACTACACATTAAGTGAAGTTCAATATGCAACGAGTTGCATATTGATGAAACTCCACATATGAATTATTTAGTTCACTCCCAGTTATGTACACGGCAAAATTAATGTTGTCAAACATGCAAGAGGTGAAGCAGAAATTAAACTACCTATCTAGGCATTTTAAGTGAGGTCGGAAATGATATATAGCACCTCCGAAACGACCTCACATGTTAATTTACAATTCTGTCCAGATCTGAATTAACACCTTTAATTAGTTGTTAAACAACAAAACAAATAGGTTCACGTGATTCTACGCGTCAAGGCAAGCAATCGACACATAAAGAACATCTCCAACGGAGCTACGGATCAAAAGTTACAAGCATCACAAGATATGATGGCATGAATGCAATATGTGTGCAACGATGGCTACGGGCACTTCAAAACATACTACCAGAAAGAGAAAATGAAACTACACGAGATTCTAAGCAAGTTTCATGTAGGACACGATCAAATTGGAGCTACGATTCAAAAACTACGAGCAAAACAAGAAATCACAACTATCTGCCAAAATCAGTCACATAGCATTTTCTACACCCCACAACTACGAGCTACACAACTCCGATAAACTCAAGGAAGGCATGGCATGAAAGAGGGCAAGAAGCACTACTACAAACAGCTAACAACAACTAGCATGGCAGCAAGGAACACTAGGGAAAGAAGTCACAAAATGGCTTCCCACACACTATTTCAGACTTAGAGAAAATAACACCTCATGAAAGTGCAGTTTTCAGCTTGAAGCTATATTGACAGCAGAAAAATCTATATCTACAGGTCTCCAAATGGCATGAAACTTAATAGCATGCTAGAGAAACACAAGGGGTACAACTAACTCCATTGGTCCAACCTCAAAAGAGCTACAGATCACAAGATGCAAGCAAGACAAGACAACAACAAAATATAACAGATTCCAGACTTAGAAATATTTCAGCTCCTCTAAAACAGAACTATTTCTAGCAGCTTGAGGGCAATCAAAACACACCTAAACATGCATTTCTATTGCAACCAAAAATACCAGGGGCTAAACAAAACATCCAAGATCAACTCTCTAGTTGACAACTAATTCAAACAAGGCACGGAATAAATCCTACGAATTAATCAAAAGGGCAACATAGCAAAATATCGCGTGAACTAACTTCCTCAAAAACTAAAACTAATTGCACAGAAAAATCCATGGGATTTTTCTACCCCGAAAACATATAAAATATGTGGGGTTTGCAACACCAAATAAAACCACACAAAAAAGCGAGATAATAACCTATACGCGGAAAAATAAACTACCGGCAATTCCTACACGCAAAAATATGAGTGACCGCTCTAAAATACACAGAAAAATAGTCCCTAAAACATAGGCATTTCTATCATGGCATTCGAGCAACCCGGTCTTGCACGAAAAACAAATACGGGTCGAAACCTATTAGGACAGCACGCTTATCTAGGCAAACAACACGTTAAATTACGTCAAAGAATTGTGCAAGTTGGAAAATCATGATCTACGCGCAAATCTACCTCAAAACCATATATTACACGTCGCAAACCGACTAACGGTTTAAAAGTTACGGACGTTTTAAATAACTGATAAAACCTGAAATTAACTAATTCGAAAGAACCCTAAAAATACTATCGGGCTGAAACTATTTATTAATGGCCTACAGAGCATGGGCGTAACATAAAAAAAACACGCGGGCGAGGGTTGATCTCGGCTCACCATGGGCCTTGGCCCGGCTCGGCGTTGGAGAATGGAGCGGGCCGGCTCGGCTGGAGGTACTGGCTTGGGCCAGCGGTGCAGCTGGGCCCCGGGGGCGGAGCAGGCTGGGCTTGCCCGGCTGGCCGACTGGGCCGCGAGGCTTGGCGGTGCTGGCGAGCAGCGGGGTGCTCGTCCCCGTCCCCGATCCAGAACGGGATCGAGGGAGCGGCGGCGGCGGCGGCTGACCGGCAGGGCTCGAGGCAAGGGGGGGGGGGCTGGCCAGGAACGGTCGGGCGGCGGCCGGATCTGACCCGCCATGGCCGAATACGGCCATCCCCGGCGGCGGCGAGGGCTGGGCCGCGCGGGACACCGAGGGCGGCAAGGCTAGGGCGCCAGCGGCTGCTGGCGGACAGTGGCGGCTGACGGCGGGCGCCCGGGAGACCGGCTGCTCCGGCGACCGGCGGCAGAGGGAGGTGCTCGGGGCACCTCGGCGAGGGGCTGGTGGGGGTGCCCCGGCGAGGCAGCTCGGGCTCGGGCATGGGAGCTCGGTGCCAGGGGCAGGAACCCGGGGAGCTCGCGGGGGCGGCGGATCTGGGCCCGGGACGGGCCTGCTGTGGTCCCGGCGGGCCCTGACGGCTGGCAGGAGTTGGGGTGGAGCTGAGTTGCGGCTAGGGTTTGAGGCGCGCGCGGATTTCGAGGAGGAGAGAGGAGTGGCTGCCTATTTATAGACGTAGGGGCTAGGTTTATCCGAATCCGGCCCCGTTTTCGCCCACACGATCGTAACCGAACGAACTCGGATGCGGGGTCGGCTAAATGACCGCGTAGAGTAGGCTAGCCGGGGAAGAGAGGGAAACGGTGCGGCGCGGCAATGAATTTTAATACACCGACAGACGTCCGACGATAGACCGAATACGGTGCCGCTACGGTCGACCTTTCGGGTACCAGACGGACTCCGATCGCGACGAAATTCGACAGGCGGCCTAGCTATAACTAATTAAGATCGCACGTCAAATCTCAACCCGATCAGATAAAGTTTTCAACACACTTTAAAAACAGGGTTTCGACGTTGCCGCGGGCGCGTGCGAGTGCGGTCAGGCTCGGAACGAACAACGACGCGAACCGGCAACTAACAACGGATGCAAGTTTTGAAAACTGGCGGCAACGGAGATGCCGATGCAATGCTGATGATGCGCATGATGCGATGATGATGCGACCAATATAAATAGACACACGACGAAAACGGAAAGAGAGGGGAATCTTCTGGAACGTCGGCATCGGGCTGTCACAGATTGACAACCCCTTCATAGCGTTGGGAGCAAGCTTTTGTGTTTGTGCAAGATCTTGAGATACTCCTCCACTGGATTGATACCTTGGTTCTCAAACTGAGGGAATACTTACCACCACTACGCTACATCACCCTTTCCGCATCGAGGGAACACCAACGCAAGGCTTCAAGGCCACGGGGGAAATCCTTTGCATACTTGCCTAGGAAGTCCCTTAAGGCGTAGCCGCAGCTGAAGATTCCTGGTGCTGTTGCTCAGGAGTATCAAGAAACACTCCTATTTCTGGTGCCGCTGGAAGATCTTTTGTTGAAGTAGCAGAAGTATTTCTGGCGTCATTGCCGGGGAGGAGAAATCAAGATCTATCCAAGTAGGTCTCACAAACTCTTCTCTTGCATTTACTTTTGTTGCCAGTTCCCTCTCGTTTTCCTCTCCCCCACTTCTCATTTGCCATTTTCATTTGTCTTTCTCCTTCGCCATTTTCTTTTGCCTTTTTGCCGTTTCCCTTTGCCGGTTTTCTCGCTTGTTTGTGTGCTTGTTTGTTTGTTGAAGTCATCATGGCTGAAAACACCAAACTTTGCGACTTCTCGAGCACTAATAATAATGATTTTATTAGTACTCCGATTGCTCCCGCCACTAGTGCGGAATCGTATGAAATCAACGCAGCTTTGCTGAATCTTGTTATGAAAGAGCAATTCTCTGGCCTTCCTAGTGAAGATGCCGCATCCCATCTCAATACCTTCATTGAGCTTTGTGATATGCAAAAGAAAAGAGATGTGGATAATGACGTGATTAAGTTGAAAATTTTTCCTTTCTCGTTGCGAGATCGCGCAAAAACTTGGTTTTCTTCTTTGCCTAAAAATAGTATCGATTCTTGGGATAAGTGCAAAGATGCTTACATATCCAAGTATTTTCCGCCGGCTAAGATCATCTCCTTACGTAACGATATCATGAATTTCAAGCAACTTGATCATGAACATGTTGCACACTCTTGGGAGAGGATGAAGCTTATGATTAGAAATTGTCCCGTTCGTGGCTTGAGTTTGTGGATGATTATACAAATCTTTTATGTTGGCTTGAATTTCGCTTCTCGCAATATCTTGGATTCCGCCTCAGGTGGAACGTTCATGAAAATCACGTTAGGAGACGCTACAAAACTCCTAGACAATATCATGACCAACTACTCTCAGTGACATCTATGCTAGCAAAAAGGTGCACGCTATAGAAGAAATTAACTCGCTTACTGCTAAGATGGACGAGTTGATGAATTTGGTTGCTAGTAGAAACGCTACCGTAGATCCTAATGACGTGCCGCTATATTCCTTGATTGAGAGTAGCAACGCTAGTTTGGGCGTGAATTTTGTTGGTAGGAACAATTTTGGCAACAATAATGCTTTTAGAGGAAACTATGTTCCTAGGCCTTTTCCTAGTAACTCCTCTAACAATTATGGCAATTCCTACATGAACACTTATGGAAATCATAACAAATTACCCTCTGATTTAGAGAGTAATATCAAAGAGTTCATTAACTCTCAAAATATTTTCAATGCGTCCATAGAGGAAAAACTACTCAAGATAGACGATTTGGCTAAGAGCATTGATAATATGTCTTGTGATATTGATGCTTTGAAAGTTAGATGCGCTCCTCCAAAGGTCAACTTGGATGAAACTCTAAAAGCTATGCGTATCTCTATGAATGCGAGCAAAGAAAGAACCGCCCAAATTCGCGCTAGACATGAATGGTTTAAAAGAGTGCGTTCTAGTGATGCAAATCACGAAGATCTTAAAGTGCTTGGTGTGTATCCTCTTGAATCTTTGTTTCGCGTGTGAAACCTACTTATGGAGGGGCTGGATATGAATCCACTTTGGTTGAAAAACGCCCCGATGATTCGGAGTCCACCTATCTTGATGATAAAGTTGTGGAGAGTGGAGTAGAAGAAGTCAAAATTTTGGGTAGTAATGAAACTCCCACTTTGGATTTTGAAGGAATTCAGTTATGACAATTGCTCCTTGTTTGAATGCATTTCTTTGATGCAATCCATTGCAAACTCTCCACATGCTTATAGCCAAAGCAAAGCCTTTACTGCGCATATCATAGATGCTATGATGAAATCTCTTGAAGAGAAGCTCGAACTAGAAGTCTCTATACCTAGAAAACTTCATGATGAGTGGGAACCTACTATCAAAATCAAGATCAAAAACTATGAGTGCAATGCTTTGTGTTATTTGGGTGCTAGTGTTTCCGCGATTCCAAAGTCTTTATGTGATATTCTTGGTTTTCATGAGACTGAAGAGTGTTCTCTTAATTTGCGTCTTGCGGATTCTACTGTCAAGAAACCCATGGGAAGGATCGATGATGTTCTTATTGTTGCAAATAAGAACTATGTATCCGTGGATTTCATTGTACTGGACAGAGATTGCAATCCTTCATGTCCCATTATTCTTGGTAGACCTTTCGTAAGGACTATTGGTGCTATCATCGACATGAAGGGAATTTTAGATTTCAATTTCCTTTAAAGAAGGGCATGGAGCACTTTCCTAGAAAGAAAATAAGATTGACTTATGAATCTATGATCAGGGCTACTTAAGGTTTGAGCACCAAAGATGACCATACGTGATTCCATCACTTTTTGCCTAGCTAAGGGCGTTAAACAAAAGCGCTTGTTGGGAGGCAACCCAACAAATCTATCCTTTTTCTTTCTGTTTTGTGTTTTCCACACTTTCATAATTTTGTTATGATTGTGTTTTTTGTGTTTCTTTTTGCATTTGTGCCAAGCAAAACCGTTATGATTAGTCTTGGGGATGATCGTGTGGTCATGCTGGAAAAGACTGAAACTTTATGCTCACGAAAAGAATTTTCATTTTTTTTTCTGTAAGAGCTTTTGAGTTGATTCTTTTTGCTTCTGATTGCTACGCAAATTCTTCAGACTGTCGTAATTGTTCAGAAGTTTTGAAGTATCAGAGGTATACGAAATATACAGATTGCTACAGACTGGTGTGCTGTTAACAGATTCTGTTTTTGTTGTGTTGGTTGTTTATTTTGATGAAACTATGGATAGTATCGGGGGGTATTAGCCATGGAAGATTGAAAGTACAGTAACCAACATCAGCACAAGTAGAATTTAAGTTTGCTACAGTACCTAAGGAAGTGGTGGTTTGCTTTCTTGTACTAATGTTATCACGAGTTTCTGTTTAATTTTCGTGTTGTGAAGTTTTCAAGTTTTGGGTGAAGTTCTTATGGACAAAGAGATAAGGAGTGGCAAGAGCTCAAGCTTGGGGATGCCCAAGGCACCCCAAGAGATTCAAGGATGCCGTAAAAGCCTAAGCTTGGGGATGCCCCGGAAGGCATCCCCTCTCTCGTCATCAATCCATCGGTAACGTTACTTGGGACTATATTTTTATTCACCACATGTTATGTGTTTTTGCTTGGAGCGTCTTGTATCGTAGGAGTCTTTTATTTTTGTTGTGTCACAATTATCCTTGCTGCACACCTAGAGATAGACATGCACACACCGTGATTTTGTCGAGCTTCACTTATATCTTTTGGTAGACAATTCAGCTCACATGTGCTTCACTTATACCGTTTGAGCTACATACTTTTGCTCTATGTGCTTCACCTATATCTTTTATAGTGCAGCGGTGCGTGGCTTGGTAGTTGATCTATGCTTTGAAAGTAGTCTCAAAAGGGGTAGCTATCCAAAGGGATACGAAAACTTCCACCTTCATGTGCATTGAATAGTTAGAGAAGTTTGATTCATCTCAATTAGTTTTGAGTTGTGATTATGGTAATATTGAAGTCATGCTAGTAAGGTGTTGTGGATCTAGAAATACTTGTGTTGAAGTTAGTGATTCCCGTAGCATGCACGTATGGTGAACCGCTATGTGATGAAATCTGAGCATGATTAGTCTATTGATTGTCATCCTTTGCATGGTGGTCGGGATCGCGCGATGGTTTATACCTACCAACCCTTCCCCTAGGAGTATGCGTTGAATGCTTTGTTTCGATTACTAATAGAACTTTTGCAACAAGTATATGAGTTCTTCATTACTAATGTTGAGTACATGGTTTAGATGCACTTTCACCTTCCACCATCACTATCTTCTTAGTGCCGTGCAACTTTAGCCGGTGCACAAAACCCACCATTAGCCTCCCTCAAAACAGCCACCATACCTACCTACTATGGCTTTTTCAAAGTCATTTCAAGATATATTGCCATGCAACTACCACCATGACATGTGCCACCACGTCTACATTGCCATTGCATGATCGTAAGATAGCTAGCATGATGTTTCCATTGATGTCTATGCCATGCTAGATCATTGCCACGGTAGACTACTGAAGGCATTCCATATAGAGTCATAGTTGCTCTAAGTTTTGAGTTGAAAGTGTGATGATGATCATTAATGGAGCATTGTCCCATGTGAGGAAATAATAGAGGCCAAAGAAGCCCACCAAAATAAAAAATAAAAAATAAAAAAGAGGCCAAAGAGCCCACCAAAAAAAATGAAAAAATGAGAGAAAAAGAGAGAAGGGACAATGCTACCACTTTTTCCACACTTGTGCATATTAAGCACCATGATCTTCATGATTGAGAGTCTCTTGTTTTGTCACCACTATATGGCTAGTGGGAAATTTTCATTATATAACTTGGCTTGTATATTCCAATGATAGGCTTCCTCAAAATTGCCTTAGGTCTTCGTGAGCAAGCAAGTTGGATGCACACCCACTAGTTTTCTTTAAGAGCTTTGACATACTCGTAGCTCTAGTGCATCATTTGTATGGCAATCCCTACTCATTCACATTGATATCTATTGATGAGCAGCTCCACAAATCATTGATATGTCTAGTTAATGTGACTATCTTCTCCTTTTTGTCTTGCAACCTCCACCACATTCCACACCATCTATAGTGCTATAACCATGGCTCACGCTCATGTATTGCGTGAGAGTTGAAAAGGTTTGAGAAAGTAAAGGCGTGAAACAATTACTTGGCCAATACCGGGGTTGTGCATGATTTAAATTCGTTGTGCAATGATGATAGAGCATAGCCAGACTATATGCTTTTGTAGTGATAACTTTCTTTTGGCCTTGTTATTTTGAAAGTTCATGATTACCTTGCTAGTTTGCTTGAATTATTATTGTTTCCACGTCAATAGCAAACTATTGTTTTGAATCTAATGGATCTGAACATTCACGTCACATAAGAGGAATTACAAAGGACATCTATGCTAGGTAGCATGAAAGCATCAAAAAATCATTGTTTATCACTTCCCTACTCGAGGACGAGCAGGAGTTAAGCTTGGGGATGCTTGATACGTGTCAAACGTATCTATAATTTTTGATGGTTTCACGCTGTTATCTTGTCTTCTTTAGATGTTTTATGTACCTTTTATATCTTTTTTGGGACTAACTTATTAATTCAGTGCCAAGTGCCAGTTCCTGTTTTTTTCTGTGTTTTTGACTCTTTTCAGATCTGATTTTGGAACGGAGTCCAAACGGAATAAAAACACCGAAATGAGTTTTTCCCGAACGGAAGAAGATCAGGGGGCCTCTGGGCCAAGCCAGGTGGGCCCCAGGGAGCCCACAAGCTCCCACCCCGCCACCAGGGGGGAGGCGGTGGTGTGATGGCTTGTGGCCTCCCTGGCCGCCCCCTGACATAGATCCTTGGCCTATATATTCCCAAATATTCCGCAAAAAATCAGGGGAGCCTCGAAAATACTTTTCCGCCGCCGCAAGCTTCCGTTTCCGTGAGATCTCACCTGGAGACCCTTCCTGGCACCCTGTCGGAGGGGACTATGGAGTTGGAGGGCTTCTTCATCATCATCATCGCCCCTCCAATGACTCGTGAGTAGTTCACTTTAGACCTACGGGTCCGTAGTTAATAGCTAGATGGCTTCTTCTCTCTCTTGGATCTTCAATACAAAGTTCTCCATGATCTTCATGGAGATCTATTCGATGTAATCTTCGTTGGGGGTGTGTTTGTCAAGATCCGATGAATTGTGGATTTGTGATCAAATTATCTATGATATATATTTGAGTCTTTGCTGAGTTCTTATATGCTTGATTTGATATCCTTGTAAGTCTCTCCGAGTCTTGGGTTTTGTTTGGCCAACTAGATCTATGATTCTTGCAATGGGAGAAGTGCTTGGTTTTGGGTTTTGTTAGCAATTACCTTTCCTAGTGACAGTAGGGGCAGCAAGGCATACATCAAGTAGTTGCCATCAAGGGTAACAAGATGGGGTTTTCATCATTGGTTTGAGATTATCCCTCTACATCATGTCATCTTGCTTAAGGCGTTACTCTGTTCTTATGGACTTAATACACTAGATGCATGCTGGATAGCGGTCGACGTGTGGAGTAATAGTAGTAGATGCAGAAAGTATCGGTCTACTTGTTTTGGACGTGATGCCTATAGATATAATCATTGCATAGATATCGTCACGACTTTGCGCGGTTCTATCAATTGCTCGACAGTAATTTGTTCACCCACCGTCTACTTGCTTTCATGAGAGAAGCCACCAGTAAATACTACGGCCCCCGGGTCTATTCACATCCATCGTTTACACCTCCACTTTTACATTGCTTTGTTACTTTGCTGCTTTCAGTTCTCACTTGGCAAACAATCTATAAGGGATTGACAACCCCTTCATAGCGTTGGGAGCAAGCTTTTGTATTTGTGCATGATCTTGAGATACTCCTCCACTGGATTGATACCTTGGTTCTCAAACTGAGGGAAATACTTACCACCGCTACGCTACATCACCCTTTCCGCTTCGAGGGGACACCAACGCAAGGCACCAAGGCCACGGGGGAAATCCTTTGCATACTTGCCTAGGAAGTCCCGTAAGGCATAGCCGCAACTGAAGGATTCTTGGTGACGTTGCTGAGGAGTATCAAGCAACACTCCTATTTCTGGCGCCGTTGGAAGATCTTTTGTTGCAGTAGAAAACCTTCTCTCTGATTTTTTTTCGGGCGAGACGGAATAAATAGAGCTGAGTTTGGGGGCGGTGGTGCCACGTGGGCCACAGAAGCCCTCACGGCGCGGCCTAGGGTGTGGCCGCGGCCTGTGGGATTCTGGCCCATTGGCATGCCCCCTCCGGTGGATCTTATGGAGGTATTTTTCTTTTATTCCAGAAAAAATCTCCGTAAATTTTCAGGACATTCCGAGAACTTTTATTTCTGCACAAAAACAACACCATGACAATTCTGCTGAAAACAGCGTCAGTCCGGGTTAGTTCCATTCAAATCATGCAAATTAGCGTCCAAAACAAGGGCAAAAGAGTTCGGAAAAGTAAATACGACGGAGACGTATCAACTCCCCCAAGCTTAAAGCCTTGCTTGTCCTCAAGCAATTCAGTTGACAAACTGAAAGAGACAAAATAAAAACTTTGACGAACTGTGTTTGATCTTGTTGTTGCAACTATGTCTAACTCATATCTAGAGTTTCAGCAAGATCACAAGCAAACCACATAAGCAAATGACATCTAGGTCTCACGGTAAACTCATATCAATGGCATAATCAACTAGTGAGCAAATAATAATAAGTCTCAAACGTCAACTCTTCAATCAAAACAATCATGAAGCAGTATGAATAGATGGTATCTTGCTAGCTCTTTCTGAGACCGCAAAACATAAATCCAGAGCACCTTCGAAGACCAAGGGCTGACTAGACATTGTAATTCAAGGCAATGAAGACCCAGTCAGAGTCCTACTCAACACAGTTAAAAGCAAAGCATAAAAATGACAGATGTGCTCTCTAATTGGTGCTTTTGTAAGAGGAGGATGACTCAACAGGAACATAAATAGACAGGCCCTTCGCAGAGGGAAGCATTGATTTGCAGAGGTGCCAGAGCTCAAGCTTTGAAAACAGAGATAATAATTTTGGATGGCATGCTTTCATTGTCAATGCAATGACTAAGAGTTCTCAACATCTTCCACGCTACACATGCTATAGGCGGTTCCCAAACAGAAAAGTAAAGTTTTGTGTAACATCCCAAATTTTGGAATGTTAATAAAATTATTAGATTGATTGTTTGTTTGTTTGAGTGATTGAAACTTGAGTGAAATTTGAAACTTTTCAAAAACTTTTGAATGAGAGGGAATAAAATGACTTTCCTGTTTCCTGTGAGTTCAAATTCATCTTTTTAGAACCAGCGAGAGGAGATAGCATGACTTCTTCAACTACAAAGAATTTGAACCAAGGTGGCACTTGAATTTCCTTTCGATTTTTCCTTTGCATTTTGATTTCTTCTTCACTCACAGAATGCCGGGAACAATACTTTGTCAAACAAGAGAAAAAGAGAGGAGAAACATGACCCTCCAAACCCGGGGATATTCTTTGAAATATTTGAGCCATGACACCCAAGATTTATTTGAGTAATTATTTGCAAAAAGAAATAAAGCATTTAGGGGATTTTCTGAAAAAACATTTTTTGAAGTATTTATTTTGGTAGTGGAAAAATGCCCATCTTTTTGGATTTATTTTTCTGAAAATTGTAATATATTATACCCCTATATTCCGAGGATATTCTATTTCCTTTTAATCGTATTAATTCCTGTTTTAATAAAAAAGGGAAAGAGATCTCTTATTTTAGGAATGTACTTGAGCCATGTTAGGAAACCAATCTAGCCCAATCCCACCTTCTTCTTCCTCCTCACGAGCTTCCTTTTGTGGCCATGGCACAAGCTTCCCAGGAAGCTTCCCTCCCCCGATTCGCGGGCTACACTTCCTTCCCGAGCCTCCCACCACCCCTATAAGAACACCCCTCCTCTCCTCGTTCCATTTTCCCCATCATCTCGTCTCCTCCCTGCCCGTAGCCACCTCGTCACCATCTCCATCTTCCTGCCAAGAACGAAGCCTACAGGAGCTCCCTAACCTCACCCCACCCCTTCTGCGCCCCTCCCCACCAGCGCCGGGACCCCCTCCGCCGTTCCCCCTCCCCGCTGGCGACCTCCCCTCGCCGGAGCAAGCCCCACCTTGCCGGCCAACCTCCCAACCACGGCCAACCTTCCATCCATGGTGAGCTTCAAAGAAATCCCGTCACAGTTTTTTTCTTCAGAAAAAGAGCGAATTTATAAAATTCATATCTATTAGTGTGTAACTCCAAATTAGGTGATTCTTTTTTGCGTTAGATCAAAAATTTCTTGTAGTTTCCGAAAATATATAATTTGCCTATGTTTGGATTTATAAAAATTGAGTTAGATCAGATTTTAATTAAATCTTGTTTTGCTTATTCCGGGAGTTAAAAATAGCATTTAACTTGATTATTTTTGCTACTGATCACTAGTGATCCTATTTATCACTGAATGATATGGTTGTTATATAGATTTCATCGGAGAGTGACGAGTAGTCTATCAAGTTATTCCTCGAGAACGAAAATTCTTCTTTGTCAACATCACCAGGCAAGTCACTTTGATCATACTATCACCTATGTTTTTCTATGCATGGTAGTTCCACCTTCCTATACCCAATTGCATGCTGAGTAGGTACTTGGAAATTTTGGTTACATATTGTAGTATAATGTGATAGGAACCCAACAACCCCGTTATTTGGCCCGGGACGACAAATTTCATATTGCTATGCTTGAGTAGACGGGATTCTGGTTGAGAGTTTATCACGAGTAATGCGAGAATAATTTAATAACCAAGACCGGTTAAGTCAAGACTTTTCAAGACCTCGTGATGAAATGCAACTCTGGGTGAAGGACGGTTGATCGGCTCCCTGGAGAAACTAGTGGATGACTCGGGATGCTGGAGACGTGCCATGACATCTTGCGGAAAGCTTCAGCCAGGCTCAAAGAGACGGACGGATATTTTCAAGACCCAAGGCTTACCTGCATAGCCACAAGTCATTATGGGCTCTGGCTTGGTTGGACAACGCGGCGACTCTGGACAGGCGATGCCAACAGATGTAGAAGAACGTTAGGATTTGGATGGGCACCGACAGGGATTCAGAGGGACCCGTTGAAAGACCATGTTTTGATCATCCGGTCTTCAAACACCCTGAAGTGCGAGGACATACACAGAGGCGATCAAATCTTGTGGGGAACGTGTGCAAAACTCTGCAGAGTACTCAAACCTAATCCATTAGCCGTGTCCACGGTCATGGACAACTTGAGCCAAAGGAACTGAAGTTATCTGAAATTCTCAACACTTTAATATAATATTGATGTGGGTAATATTGATAACTTGGGTATGAGAACTGGTTGGCGGAACCATCTCATTAACAACCAACAACGTAGTAATATATTGATTTTAGCCCCTTTATTGTTGTAGGAGAAAACTTTGCCTTTCTGCTAAAAACTTACAGCCCCACCTGCCATATATGCATATAGAATAGATGATTACTTTTCACCTCTCTCTTACGTGACTTGCCGGCATATTCAATATGCTGACCTACACGGCTGCAACGTCTTATGTTGCAGATATTTTTCTTCGACGAGTAAGAGTACGATTCAGGGTTACGGTCTACACCCAACTTGCCGTTGGTGTTTATTGGGACTCCATTCCCTTTGACTGTTTCCGCTGAGATATTTAAGGTATATATCAGTTTTACGCTATTTACATGTGATTGCACTTTGATATATACATTGATGTACTGTGTGTGCCAGCATACTGATCCAGGGATGGCACAGATACACAGAGGCTTGACTCGTTTTGAGTCGGGGCGCTACATTTTGACTCCCCCACCACCAGTCAATCACACTCCACGGCTAGCCGAATCCTCGGGTACCGTCCATACCAACAACAATCCTGGGGGAGTTTTGTTTGCAATTATCTTTTCGATTTGAGCATGGAACTGGGAATTCCAATTACCGGCCCATTTCTCGTGAATGATAGTGAATAAACACATATCGAGGATAACACGCCTAGCATGGAAGATACCAATAGCCCCCTATCACCACATGAGCGGTTCGGGCATGCAAAACAGATTATTTCTTGAAGGTTTAGAGAATGGCACATGCAAATTTACTTGGAACGACAGGTAGATACCGCACATAGGTAGGTATGGTGGACTCATATGGCACAACGTTGGGTTTATGGAAGTGGATGCACAAGCAGTATTCCCGCTTAGTACAAGTGATGGCTAGCAAAATACTGGGAAGCGACCAACTAGAGAGCGACAACAGTCATCAAAATGTATTGAGATTAACTAACATTGAGTGCAAGCATGAGTAGGACATAAATCACCATGAACATGAATATCATAGAGGTTATGTTGATTTTGTTTCAACTACATGCGTGAACATGCGCCAAGTCAAGCTACTTGAAACATTCAAAGGAGGATACCATCCTATCACACTACATCATAGTCATCTCAACATTCATGTTGGCAACCAAGGCAAACCATTATAAGCTCCTAGCTAAGTAAGCATCGCATAAGCAACTATGATCTCTAAGTCGTCATTGCAAACATGGTTTTCTCACAATAAGCTGAATCAGGCACGATGAGCTAGTCATATTTACAAAAACAAAATAGATCGAGTTCATACCAGCTTTTCCAGGCTCAGTGATTTCAAAGGAGGATTCTTTTATTTTTGTTGTGTCACAATCTTCCTTGCTGCACACCTAGAGAGAGAGACATGCACTCACCGTGATTTTGTCGAGCTTCACTTATATCCTTTGGTTAGACAATTCATCTCACATGTGCTTCACTTATATCTTTTGAGCTAGTTGATTTTGCTCTATGTTGTTCACTTATATCTTTTAGAGCACAACGGTGCGTGGCTTGGTAGTTGATCTATGCTTTGATAGTAGTCTCAAAAAGGGTAGTTATCCAAAGGGATATGAAAACTTCCACCTTCATGTGCATTGAGTAGTTGGAGAAGTTTGATTCATCTCAATTAGTTTTGAGTTGTGGTTATGGTAATATTGAAGTTATATTAGTAAGGTGTTGTGGATCTAGAAATACTTGTGTTGAAGTTAGTGATTGCCGTAGCATGCACGTATGGTGAACCACTATGTGATGAAGTCTGAGCATGATTAGTCTATTGATTGTCATCCTTTGTGTGCAGGTCGGGATCGTGCGATGGTTTATACCTACCAACCCTTCCCCTAGGAGTATGCGTTGAATGCTTTGTTTCGATTACTACTAAAACTTTTGCAACAAGTATATGAGTTCTTCATGACTAATGTTGAGTCCATAGTTTAGATGCACTTTCACCTTCCACCATCACTATCTTCTTTAGTGCCGTGCAACTTTCGCCGGTGCACAAAACCCACCAATAGCCTCCCTCAAAACAGCCACCATACCTAACTACTATGGCTTTTTCAAAGCTATTCCGAGATATATTGCCATGCAACTAACACCATGACATGTGCCACCACTTCTACATTTCCATTGCATGATCGTAAGATAGCTAGCAAGATCTTTCCATTGATGTCTATGCCATGCTAGATCATTGTCATGGTACACTATCGAAGGCATTTCATATAGAGTCATCATTGCTCTAAGTTTTGAGTTGTAAGTGTGATGATCATCATTGATGGAGCATTGTCCCATGTGAAGAAATAAAAGAGGCCAATATACAAAAAGAGGCCAAAGATGCCCACAAAAAAAAGAGAGGCCAAAGAGCCCACCAAAAAAAATATGAGAGAAAAAGAGAGGAGGGACAATGCTACTATCCTTCCACACTTGTGCTTATTAAGCACAATGATCTTCATGATTGAGAGTCTCTCGTTTTGTCACCACCATATAGCTAGTGGGAAATTTTCATTATATAACTTGGCTTGTATATTCCAATGATAGGCTTCTTCAAAATTGCCTTAGGTCTTCGTGAGCAAGCAAGTTGGATGCACACCCACTAGTCTTCTTTAAGAGCTTTCACATACTCTTAGCTCTAGTGCATCATTTGTATGGCAATCCCTACTCATTCACATTGATATCTATTGATGAGCATCTCCACAGCTCATTGATATGCCTAGTTAGTGTGACCATCTTCTCCTTGTTTGTCTTGCAACCTCCACCACTCTCCACTCCACTCATAGTGCTAAAACCATGGCTCACGCTCATGTATTGTTTGAGAGTTGAAAAAGTTTGAGAAAGTAAAGTTGTGAAAACAATTACTTGGCCAATACCGAGGTTGTGCATGATTTAAATTTGTTGTGCAAGGATGATAGAGCATAGCCAGACAATATGATTTTGTAGGGATAACTTTCTTTTGGCCTTGTTATTTCGAAAGTTCATGATTACCTTGCTAGTTTGCTTGAATTATTATTGTCTCCACGTCAATAGCAAACTATTGTTTTGAATCTAATGGATCTGAACATTCACGTCACATAAGAGGAGTTACAAAGGACATATATGCTAGGTAGCATGAAAGCATCAAAAATTCATTCTTTACCACTTCCCTACTCGAGGACGAGTAGGAGTTAAGCTTGGGGATGCTTGATACGTATCAAACATATCTATAATTTTTGATGGTTTCATGCTGTTATCTTGTCAACTTTGGATGTTTTATATACCTTTTATATCTTTTTTGGGACTAACTTATTAATTCAGTGCCAAGTGCGAGTTCCTGTTTTTTCTGTTTTTTGACTCTTTTTCATATCTGATTTTGGAATGGAGTCCAAACGGAATAAAATCCCCGAAATAAAATTTTCCAGAACAAAAGAAGATCGGGGGACTTGAGGGCCAAGGTAGGAGAGCCACAAAGGGCCCATAAGCCCTGTAGCCGCCACCAAGGGGGCGGGGGCGGGGCGGCGGCTACCAGGCTTGTGTCCCCCCTGGAGCTCCTCTGCCCTAGCTCTTTTGCCTATATATTCCCTAAAATCCCAGAAAAAATCAGGGCATCCACGAAAAGACTTTTCCGCTGCCGCAAGCTTCCGTTTCCGCGAGATCTCATCAGGAGACCCTTCCCGGTGCCCTGCCGGAGGGGACTTTGGAGTTGGAGGGCTTCTACATCAACATCATCGCCTCTCCAATGACTCGTGAGTAGTTCACTTCAGACCTACGGGTCAGTAGTTAGTAGCTAGATGGCTTCTTCTCTCTCTTGGATCTTGAATACAAAGTTCTCCATGACCTTCATGGAGATCTATCCGATGTAATCCTCTTTGGCGGTGTGTTTGTCGAGATCCGATGAATTGTGGATTTGTGATCATATTATCTATGATTTATATTTGAGTCTTTGCTGATTTCTTATATGCATGATTTGATATCCTTGTAAGTCTCTTCGAGTCTTGGGTTTTGTTTGGCCAACTAGATCTATGATTCTTGCAATGGGAGAAGTGCTTGGTTTTGGTTTCATACCGTGTGGTGACCTTTCCCAGTAACAGAAGGGGCAGCAATGCACGTATCGTGTTGTTGCCATCAAGGGTAACAAGATGGGCTTTTATCGTAGATATGAGATTGTCCATCTACATCATGTCATCTTGCTTAAGGCGTTACTCTGTTCTTTTGGACTTAATACACTAGATGCATGCTGGATAGCGGTCGACGTGTGGAGTAATAGTAGTAGATGCAGAAAGTATCGGTCTACTTATTTTGGACGTGATGCCTATAGATATAATCATTGCCATAGATAACGTCACGACTTTGCGCGGTTCTATCAATTGCTCGACAGTAATTCGTTCACCCACCGCCTACTTGCTTTCATGAGAGAAGCCACTAGTGAACAGTACGGCCCCCGGGTCTATTCACAACTATCGTTTCCACTTTCACTTTCACTTTACTTTGTTTCATTTTTGCTTTCAGTTCTCACTTTGCAAACAATCTATAAGGGATTGACAACCCCTTCATAGCGTTGGGTGCAAGCTCTTTGTGTTTGTGCAGGTACTTGTGACTTGACGCAATCCTTCGCTGGATCGATACCTTGGTTCTCAAAACTGACGGAACTACTTACCGCCGCTGTGCTACATCACCCTTTCCGCTTCGAGGGAACACCAACGCAAGGCTCCAAGGCCACGGGGGGGATCCTTTGCATATTTGCCAAGGAAGTCCCTAAAGGCGTAGCCGTAGCAGAAGGATTCCTGGTGCCGTTGCTGAGGAGTATCAAGACAAGAATAGTCTCCCGTCAACACGCTTGTTTCTGGCGCCGTTGGAAGTGCTTTTGTTGCAGTAACAGCAAGCCAATGAGTACTTTGAATGTACTCGCAAAGAGCCCATGGCATGAACAATTAAAGTGAAGGATAACAATAACATGCATCTTTGGTGTAACTCATCTGGGTGGAATGATGATGATTATGCATCAAGATGAATAATCACTTTTGAAGAACAGGTTGCATATATCAATATATCTGCTGAGGGCTGAACCATCCGGGTTCACCCTATATGCCAAGTCACCAAACTTGGTCGTAACATTGCTATCATAGCAACACTTTTCTTATCACCACACACATACTCACACTTACGCACACTTGGTTTATGCGGAAATATCAGGACGTAGTTTAAGCAAGATTACCCAACTATCCTTGACCGTGGACACGACTATTCGAATAGTTTACACTCTGCAGAGGTAGCACGTTGGACCCACGAGATCTGGGAAACTTCTGTGTCATCCACGACTCACGGTATTTCACATACCCGAGGTAAGTATCCGATCAATGCCTTTCCCATGACGATACTAGACAAAGAGGTCCACTCGATTGGTACCCAACCCACATGTCGTACGTCTTACGAGCACCAACTCTGGACAGTACCGACCATGCGGGGACCAATGGTGTGACTGGAACTCATAAAAATGGCATAGTCGTCCTACCCGGCATGACCCCATCACGAGAGTGACCACATATCACTCCCGCCACTAGTAATGTGGCTCTTTCCTAGCACCGACCAGAGTAATTAACATAGCCCCGTCCCATAAGGGGTAACGTGGTCGTCCTGGTAAGGTTGTGACGGTCGACACATAATAAATCTAATCCCATTTCCGAAACCTCACTCACACAAATACCGGGTGCATGACTTCACCAAAAGTGACCACCTAACTCATGATCACCCTCGGGCATTAGTGGCACCCGACGGGGTTTTCATAAACTCTTGCTTTATGACAACATCGTGCTCATGATAATGATACTGCTATCTTTACTTGTCAGCATGATATTAGCATGACCCTAAGGGGTAGAGTCAAGCTCAATGCAAATGCTCCAGAGGAGCCTTCGGTGAAATCATCTCAAATGATTACCGACACTTATGATCATATGCAATGGGAATACTTGCTACTATAACATGCAAAGTAACATATGCTCAGTCAAGGTCAAAGGGCTGCTTGCCTTGCTCACGTAAGTCCTCGGGGTATTCGAGGTCTTCCGCTCCATCTCCGAATACTCCGTCTACCGTCAATTATCATCGGAAACAATCATAGTAAGCCACATAGCAAGTAGAATAAAAGTGCCACAAAAATAGAAGTTATATTTTTCTTGGACCTC
The DNA here is from genome assembly GCF_904849725.1 of Hordeum vulgare subsp. vulgare. Taxonomy (NCBI): domain Eukaryota; kingdom Viridiplantae; phylum Streptophyta; class Magnoliopsida; order Poales; family Poaceae; genus Hordeum; species Hordeum vulgare. Next base: position 139,022,465 of record NC_058518.1, on the reverse strand, counting down.
TCTGGTCATAAGAAAAATACCTGAATCATTGCCAAGGGGTTTGAATCATCAGGGTGTCTAAATGGAAGGGAAGGAGGACTAGCTGATTATTGAAGAAGCCAACATAAATCATTCTGTTAAAAATGAGTGGAGGCACCCATTTAACAAAGAATGATTTTAGAAATATTTAGGAAGTGGTCTCACTGGATTTGGAGTTGGTATGAATATTCTAGGAATTTTCTACTATGGAGTAAATAGCAACATGAATATATTTATTATAAGCAACAGAAATAAGTCACACAAAAATGTTGACCAGGGTCCTAAAAATAGGAAAGGATTTTAGAAGACCCTAGGAATTGGAATCACTCCATTTGGAGTTGATTTGAATCTACTAGAAATTTTGAAAGGTGGAATATTTTATATCCAGATTTGGATTTTAAATGAAACACCGCAGAAACATGTATTGGAAAAATGTTGAAGGCACATAGGTGGATAGAGCTTGAATTTAGGAACCTGTAGAAATTTGAACCAAGAGATTTGGAGTCAGTATGAATTTGTAATGGATTTTATAAGTTAAATTGAAAAATAAAAAGGAAAAGAGATCAGCCTCAGGGGGGAGGTTATCTTGCGCCACCAGTGCCAGATAAGCCTTTGGGCCGACCCACTGGCTCAGGCCACCAGCGAGGGCTACGCGGGAGGTGCCTTGCACAAAATACGCTTCCTGCGCGGGGGTGACGGCATCCCACCGAGGCGCGGCCCCACCTGGCGGCCTAGCCAACCGGCTTATGCGCGGGCCCGTGGCCTTCTTCAACCTCCCGCCACGGGAGAGAGCGGGGGAGGCCGGCGGCGGCTGCCGGAGCTACAAGGCACGGCTTCCAGTGCTCCGACCACAGGAGAGCTGAGAGAGGTGAACCGCACCCATTCCCATGCCGAGCGCGAGCTGGAAGGGTCCGAGGTGGCGGCGCCTCGGACGACCGCAGAGGTGGCCATCGGAAGTCACGACCTTGAGCTCTTGGTGCCCCCGGGAGGGAATGAGGGCTCACCGAGGGTTCCACACGGAGGTGCCATGGCACCGGAGGGGTGAGGGAAGAGGGAAGGCTTGGAGGACCTCGAATCTGAGAGGAGGCCGAGGAGGCTACGCTGCGGCCTTTAGAGGATTGGGGAGCTCGGGAGCTCAGGCGGCTCGGTCCAGGGGTTCCTAACGAGAGAGGGGAGTGGATCCGAGGCTCTGGTGCTCAGGGAAGCTCTAAGTGGGGAAGCAGGAACCGAGAAGGACCTCAGAGCTCTCTGGTGCACCCACGACACGGCGGCCATGCGTCCTCGAGCCTTCTTGGAGCCTTGCTAGCGTCGTGGAGGGGTCAAAGGTGGAGGAGGGGATGCTCTGGCGCTCTGGGGCATTCTGCAGCTGCGGGACACGAGCTAGGGGACGAGGAAATGGTGCAGAGCACCATTAGTGCATGCAGCCAGCATGGTCACCATGGCTACGCGTGTCCAGGGTGACCGTTTGACCTGACAAAGATGTCTCTCGCGTAGGGCATGCTTGCCAGAGGTCACTGGTGGAGTTTGGAGCCAAGTGAAGAAGGTTTGAATGGGTGCTGACTTTGATTTAGTTTGCAGCAGCAAACTTAGTGCTAGCAAGACTAGCTTGCACAGGGAGTTAATTGAGGGAAAACCATGTCTAGCACTCTTGTTAATAGAAGGACTACTAGGCTGCCAAATTTTAGCTCAGGAAAGCAAGTGTAGCTAGTACTTGCTGTACAAAGCCACAATTCAGCCAGGAATCAATTTGAGGAGGTGCTGCTCATTTGCTCCACATGAGCATGCTATATCTTAGTTCCAAATGAAGCTTTGGCATAGGATATATGCTCTGGAAGAGTTGGGAGCCTTGGGTTAAGCAGAAGAATGGGGAGAAGGGTAAAACAATGTTGCCAAGGGGGAAAACGTGAGAAAGTTACAAAGGGTTCTTCCCCAATAATTGACCAGTGTCCATGGGAATGTTACTGAAGGTAAAATGTAACTATGTGAGGCTGTGGTAGAAACTGGAGCTCAAGGATAAAAGTGGAAGGGGCAAAAGAAACCAATTTAGTGAGTGCACACAAGGTGTTTGATCTGTGGTTAGGCTACCAGATGGATTCCAATGGCTATAAAACTTAACAGGGTCAAATAATAGATGAAAATAGGCTTGCACACCAAATTTGGGATTTGCTGGAGAAGTTTTCCAATGTAGACTTGGAAAACCCCTAAAATAGGCATAAATGGGTTTCTGCTTACAACCCTATTCAAATAAATTCCCAGAAATCCAATATTTGGTGTACGGTCATTATTTGAGCAATAAAGCATGCACACAAAGTTTGAGGTCAATTGGAGAAACTTTATAATGTAAAGTTTACCAAAGTCAGAAATCAACATAGAGGGTTTTGAGGGTCTTAGGACAAGTTCCTCTATTCTTCTTGATGTACCACTTGGTGTGGATGCCTTATTGGAGTATTGGAACATTTCCACCAAATTTGAGCACAATTGGAGACACTTCTCAATGTAGAGTTGCTCAAATTTGATTCTGGACAGAAAGGGTTTTAGAGTGATTAGGGGAGCCAAATCAACTTGGATTGAAATGAAACTTAGGAAAATCATCAATAATATCATAGATGACATGCTAGAATTTTACTGGAATTTATTGAGAATATTTCTAACAGAAATATTTCAAAAGCTTGAAATAGGCAGGAATGGTTTTGGAGGGGTTTGCTCAATAATTTGAACATGACCATGTGTTGAAATTCATAAATATGGAATAAATATATTTAATGATTTTCCCTAAATTTTCTTAAATATTTTGAAAGCAATAAAAATAACTTTCCTTCATAGGAGACGATTTCTGGCCTCACAGGAAGACTTTTAAATAAAATAATAAAATCACTTATAAAATAATAATATGGTGGTTTTTGGAAGACATTTTGATAATAGGTTTTAAATAAAGTAATTGGTGCAAAAGAATTTCCCTAATTTGAGGACTTGTAGTACAAACCTCATCTCACGGGTTTGAAGTTTTAATTCAAAGAAATGCTTTTTGGTGAAAACAATATTTGGTGAAAGTAGATATTTATCCTAAACACATGGCATGATCATTAGGCAGGAGATCATGGAATGAGGAGGTGAGTAGGAAGATAGAGAGAATTATTGGGGAGTAATCACATGCATTCAAGCAAACAGGCAAACAATAGTCACTCCAAGCATCACAAGCATTCACAAAAAAATTTAATTGGCCCTGATTTCTGAAATAAGTAAATTAGTCAGGAGGTCAAAAACTGGGTGTGACAAACCTTACCCCCTTAAGAAAATCTCGTCCCCGAGATTTGTTAAGGCGGAGTCAAGGGTCTGCTCCTGTTATGCTGCAGGACTTACTAACAGCAAAAGTCCAAATACGCTGTCTGACGGGGTCATCTCATGGGTGCCATTTATTGGTGTGACTGCGTTCTACGAGGATGTTGGAGAATGGGAAAGTTGTCATACCTGGTTGCTAGTCGTACCTGTTGCCTGGTACCTTCTCCAGCTGACAAGTGGGCCCAGGGTCCGCCGTCAACCTCTTCTTCTTCATCTGATTCCTCTAACCTGGGTGAGTCCCGCGTGCTGCCTCCACTTGCGGTGCCTAGGGCGTACGGTGTCCGGGGCCGCCCTACGGTGGTGTGCGGTGAGCCATCTGCCGGCGCAACGAGCACTCACCTCGCGGGCCTCGTATGTCGGCACTGCTCTGGGATTCCCAGCGAGCACCGACGGCCGAGCAGCAAACGGGGCTGGTGGCCGGGCTAGTGGCTCTCCTAGCCTGGCTATAAATTTGCCAGGGAGTCCTTCTCGTTCTCCACCCAGCCTTGCTACTTGCTGCTGCTCCGATCCTCTTCTTCTTCTTCTGCTGTAGGTGCTTGAGGAGGGATGCCAATGGCGGACGAGACCCCGGGATGGCTCATCATCTTCCTGTCCGGGATGGTGGCGTTGCTGGTCGGGGTCTCGACGCTGTACTCCACGATCGTCCATGATGATCGCCAAGATGCTGCCGCTCGCCGGGGGCTCTCCGCGGCGGCAGGGTTCATGCCGATTAGGCATCGGTTCGGCGCACACGTGGTGTTAGTGTGCTAGTGGTTGTCCTTGCGGTCTCTTCTTATGAAGGAACCGAGGTGTGCCATAGTGGCAAGTGGTTAGGCGTTGATGTGCTGTGTGGCCGTGAATGTAGTTGTGGTCCGGGTGGAGGTTGCTTCCGGTGTGTCTGTCCTTGCCGGCCTTACTGTCTTGCATGTCGTGGTTGGCGTAGTTGATGATGGAGTTGCAATAAAATGTGCTGTTCTTCTGTGTCGTCGAGGCTCCTTGATCATGTGGATATTTCACCACGCTCGTGGAGACTATCTTCGGTTGCCGAGGGTTGCAGTTTGCGGTGTTTGTGGCTCATCTAATTAACAATGAGGCACTCGTCCTCTCACTAGGTGAAATAAGTATGTCATCAGTGAGGATGACAACATATTTTCCCCAAACAAGACATAAGCACAGTGCTCATGAGTCGGGCGAGGAGAATGGAACTTTCTATGGGCAGGTACTGGCAAGATTTTAACAACTTAGAGTCGTCTGCTATGGTCGTAGTCCGTCCATCTTGTGGCTCGACGAAGCTTTTAGGGTCTGAAGGAACTTAGGATGTGGGCAAACTGTTATCATCTTATCTCTAAGCACATTCCTTAGATGCCAGTAGTTCAACCCCAAATCTTGGGACGATGTGACCTCATCTGATCAAGACACCATCCCACACGGGTCAACTCCACACCGCTCATGCTAGTCAACTCCGGTTTGAGGGAAGAACTAACCCGAACACTACAAGTATGGTGTAGCAACGATGTACATGCATTACTGTGCGAGAACCTCGGGGAGGTATATAAGCTGCTAAGGTTGCACTGGGATGCTACAAATCCAATGCCCAGCTAGATCATCTAATGAACACGGTACTGCATTTCTATATTAAGGAAACACATAGTACACCAATCCAATATCTTGTTTCCTTTCTATGAATCCGATCAAGTGATCGATCAATCCAATCAGTCATCACTAGACCTATCACTCCTATGAATCCAATATTGACCGGGTTCTACATGATCTCTTAGGGTCCTCATAATTCACATATTACTGCAAGAATTACATCATAGTATATCCACCAACTTCAATAATCACGGCCAGCTAATCTCCAAGGACAAACCGCGTAGGTTGTAAATCAATTTGGCAGCTCCAAGTACACGCACTCTATATCCACCGAGAAACATGGTTTCATGATCAATATTATCGGGCTAAATCCAATTTAATCCGAACCATGTGGTCTCTGTCATCCTTAATACTCTATTAAGTTTAACTGTTTAAATCCAAGACTCAAATCCAATAAGAAGTCTACTTGATACTAGTGGCTCTCCTAGCCTGGCTATAAATTGGCCAGGGAGTCCTTCTCGTTCTCCACCCAGCCTTGCTACTTGCTACTGCTCCGGTCCTCTTCTTCTTCTTTTGCTGCAGGTGCTTGACGAGGGATGCCAATGGCGGACAAGACCCCGGGATGGCTCATCATCTTCCTGTCCGGGATGGTGGCATTGATGGTCGGGGTCTCGACGCTGTACTGCACAATCGTCCATGATGATCGCCAAGATGCTGCCGCTCGCGCGGCGGCTCTCCGCGGCGGCAGGGTTCATGATGATTAGGCATCGGTTCGGCGCACGCTGGTGTTAGTGTGCTAGTGGTGTCCTTGCGGTCTCTTCTTACGAAGGAACCAAGGTGTGCCATAGTGGCAAGTGGTTAGGCGTTGATGTGCTGTGTGGCCGTGAATGTAGTTGTGGTCCGGGTGGAGGTTGCTTCTGGTGTGTCTGTCCTTGCCGGCCTTACTGTCTTGCATGTCGTGGTTGGCGCAGTTGATGATGGAGTTGCAATAAAATGTGCTGTTCTTCTGTGTCGTCGAAGCTCCTTGATCATGTGGATATTTCACCACACTCGTGGAGACTATCTTCGGTTGCCGAGGGTTGCAGTTTGCGGTGTTTGTGGCTCATCTAATTAACACTGAGGCACTCGTCCTCTCACTGGGTGAATAAGTATGTCATCAGTGAGGATGACAACATATTTTCCCCAAACAAGACATAATCACAGTGCTCATGAGTCGGGCGAGGAGAATGGAACTTTCTATGAGCAGGTACTGGCCAGATTTTAACGACTTAGAGTTGTCTGCTATGGTCGTAGTCCGTCCATCTTGTGGCTCGGCGAAGCTTTTAGGCTCTAAAGGAACTTAGGATGTGGGCAAACTGTTATCATCTTATCTCTAAGCACATTCCTTAGATGCTAGTAGTTCAACCCCAAATCTCAGGACGATGTCACCTCATCTCATCAAGACACCATCCCACACGGGTCAACTCCACACCGCTCATGCTAGTCAACTCCGTTTTGAGGGAAGAACTAACCCAAACACTACAAGTATGGTGTAGCAACGATGTACATGCATTACTGTGCGAGAACCTCGGGGAGGTATATAAGCTGCTAAGGTTGCACTCGGATGCTACAAATCCAATGCCCATCTAGATCATATAATGAACAGGGTACTGCATTGCTATATTAAGGAAACACGTAGTACACCAATCCAATATCTTGTTTCCTTTCTATGAATCCGATCAAGTGATCCGTCAATCCAATCAGTCATCACTGGACCTATCACTCCTATGAATCCAATATTGACGGGGTTCTAGATGATCTCTTAGGGTCCTCATAATTCACATATTACTGCAAGAATTACGTCATAGTATATACACCAACTTCAATAATCACGAACAGCTAATCTCCAAGGACAAACCGCGTAGGTTGTAAATCAATTTGGCAGCTCCAAGTACACGCACTCTATATCCACCGAGAAACATGGTTTCATGATCAATATTATCAGGCTAAATCCAATTTACTCCGAACCATGTGGTCTCTGTCATCCTCAATACTCTATTAATTTTACCTGTTTAAATCCAAGACTCAAATCCAATAAGAAGTCTACTTGATACTCCGAGTCATCATGGTAAAGGCATCAAATCATGCCAACTACTTGCTAAAGTCTGTATAACACCAAAGTAGTGTTGATCGCGATAATGATCGTCCTACTAAATCCAATCTTACTCCAAGGATATGTATGTTATGCTACTATATCTATTTGTCCCACCACATTCACCTACCTTCATAAGGGTCTATATGATCCACCAAGATAGTCTAGCTATAGCCTCAGGACACATATCATCAAGACAACCTTTAGTCTAACTCTATATCCGAGAACGATCCTCTTATGGCATCAAGGTTATGGTGCTATCTTAAGATTGAAGGATACTTGTTCATTGTGATCACTCGTTCCATTAAGAACCCGGTGCTAGGCGGGGTTCATTGGGTACCTACAGGCGTTCTGGCAAGTCCGTGTACTAGACACGTGACCAGAAATTTTGAGCCGAAAAGGCTTGTGGAGATCAGTCTGGTCTAGCGAGGCTTTCCAATCATGAGGGAAAGCATAACTATTACGGGTTGCGTGTGGTTAAGCATAGCACAGTCAGTGTCTTCAGTGTCAGTCGTCCTTCAAAGTGGATCCTTGGTGCATCTTGCCTTGCCGTCTTCAGTTGTTGAGAGGGTGAAAAGAGAGAGAGGCAGCACAGAGGGGAGTGTCTAAGGGTCTTAGTGCAGTCAAACAAGCGTTGGTAAGGTCAGCTGGAACAAGTGCAAAAATTATTTTGAACATCAAAATAAGACGAGTGATATAACTGCATGCTTGTTGCCTAAGCAAAAGTGCGAGTTATATCAAAGCACAAACAACAAAAATAAGCAACACACAACATGGTTCATCCAAACCATTTCACGAACTTGCCTTCGCATAGGGGATTTACGACTCATCCTATCCTAGGGTTCTAGGACTCGACGGTCGTGTTTGCTTCGTGCCTCGGGGAGGAGTCCGCTAAGTCTTCTAGACCTTCTCGTGGTGTTGTCACACCTCTTGTTGTTGTTTGCTGAAGCAATTCACTTGAGTTGTAAAGAACTCTTGTTGTCTTCTTGTCTGGGAAGTTGCTGACGAAGGAAGTTCTTCATTGCTGTCATTGACAGGATCTTCCTTGTCTTCATGATCTTGTCATCTTCTTCATGTCTTCTGAGGCTTCGAGGGTCTCAAGGGGACATCTTCATGCACCGATATTTGCGAGACATGATAGAGTTCTGATCTGTCAATCATACTAATTGCGATATCGACACCTAGAGCGGGGGATGAAGAGAACCGTTTTCGTGCTCAGTAAGCTGAGGTGGACCAAATGGCGAGGTTCTCACCCACCGGTGGTGGTCGACACAATCCTTATAATTGACAGGGTCGCTCTATTAGTGATGCAGATCATGGTTTGCATATATTATCTCCAGATTATCGTAGGCGAATGTGGCATCACTCTCGAACAGTGCCTAGGGTTTCACCATCTTCTAAGCCTCGATGTCCGTGTTCCTCATGGAGGTACTTCTGTTGGTGTCGTCTGGTCACAGAGTTAACTTCTCTGTCTTTCAGCACAGGTGTTTGCCTAGAAAGGTTACTTCCTTTCGGGCTGCCCACGAGGATTTTGATTTATCCCGTGGTCAGAGGGCGTAAGTACTAGCAACCATTTGCAAGCTTTGAAAAAGTAGACAAGGAGTGTCAAGAAAATAGAAGTGGAAGGCTAGAGCATAACCTTCAATTTCTTTGAAGATTTAGAAGAGTCAAGAAAATATATAGGTTTTGTAAGTATTTTTGAAGAATCTGGAAAGCAGTTTTATCCTAACTAACGTCCGTGCTAACTAAGGGCTTCCTACAGTCAGGATGGCTCTGATACCAGCTCTGTGGGGACCCCGACTTACTTGTCGAGACCGCTGTGCTCAGTGATCCAAGAGATATATGCTCACCGAACACAGATACCGAGTAAAAGAGTCTTACATCCTTACATATCATTTAATACAATAAATGACCACTTCGGTCAAGTCTTACATATATAGGGGCCATATAGGCCAACACTCCAAACTGGACCAATAGCGGTATTATTGGTCGACAGCGTGAACCCATGCCATTAGCCTTAACCTACACGCAGTCCGACTGGGAAACATCCTAGCTCGCATGAACGTCACCGAGTTAATCTTCACATATCCTGTTCTCTCACACCTGGTCAATGAAATAACCAGTGGCAAGCCAATGAGTACTTTGAATGTACTCGCAAACAGCCCATGACATGAACAATGAAAGTGAAGGATAACAATATCATACATCTTTGGTGTAACTCATCTTGGTGGAATGATCATGATTATGCATCAAGATAAAGAATCACTTTTGAGGAACAGGTTACATATATCAATATATTTGCTGAGGGCTGAACCATCCGGGTTCACCCTATATGCCAAGTCACCAAACTTGGCCGTAACATTGCTATCATAGCAACACTTTTCTTATCACCACACACATACTCACACTTACGCACACTTGGTTTATGCGGAAATATCACGACGTAGTTTAAGCAGGATTACCCAACTGTCCTTGATCGTGGACACGACTATTCGAATAGTTTACACTGTGCAGAGGTAGCACGCTAGACCCACGAGATCCGGGTAACATCCGTGTCATCCACGACTCGCGGTATTTCACATACCCGAGGTAAGTACCCGATCAATGCCTTTCCCCTGACGATACTAGACAAAGAGGTCCACTCGATTGGTACCCTGCCCACATGTCGTACGTCTTACGAGCACCAACTCTCGGCAGTACCGACCATGCGGGACCAACGGTGTGACTGGAACTCATAAAAATGGCATAGTCGTCCTACCTGGCACGACCCGATCATGAGAGTGACCACATATCACTCCTGCCACTAGTAATGTGGCTCTTTGCTAGCATCGACGAGAGTAATTAACATAGCCCCGTCCCGTAAGGGTAACGTGGTCGTACTGGTAAGGTTGGGACGGTTGATACATCATAAATCTAATCCCATTTCCAAAACCTTACTCACACAAATACCGGGTGGATTGTTAGCAGATCCCCGACAACGGTGACAGAAAAATTTTGTTAGCAGATCCCCGGCAATGATCCAAAAAATGTTGTTCTCGATTGCTGAGCAATTAGAAATTGTCTTGCAATAGCCCACCAGCACGTGGGATCGAGGCAGTTTTCGAGGGTAGAGTATTCAACCCAAATTTTTTGGTTCGCCCGACAGGAAGTGAAAGAATATTCTCAAGTATTAGCAGCTGAATGTGTCAGATTCAACCACACCTACAAGATTAGTATCTACAAGCAAAGTGTCAACAACAAAATAGTATGATAACAACAGTGCCAGAAATGATCTGTTGACGACAGACTATTCCTAACTGTTGTATCAATGGCGCCAAAAGTTGCCCATGGACGAGAAATATTCTTTCCCGGCAACGGTGCGAGAAAAAGTATTGTAGCAGGTAGCAGCAGTGTAACGTGTAACAACAGTGGCAAGGAGCAGTAGTAGTGACAGGAGTAGCAAGTAGCAAGAGTAGCAAGTAGCAGTAGTGGCAGCAGCAGCAAGACAGAGAGATTAACAGTAGCAGCAACAGTAGTAACAGCAGCAGAACAAAACAAGTAACGGCAGCAACAACAGTAGTAACAGCAGGAGAGCAAAACAAGTAACAGTAGCAGCAGTGGACAAACTCGTAGGCAATGGGTTGGTGATTTGTTTGGATGACATTCATCATGCAACAGTTATAACATGGAGAGATATGTGGCTAGCTCCCGTTCGTCAATGTGATGTAGGCATGCATTCCGTGTGTCGTCATACGTGCTTAGGGAAAATAACTTGCATGACATCTATTGTCCATCCCTCCCGTGGCAGCGGGGTCCAAAAGGATACTACGGGATATTAAGGTTCTCCTTTTAATAAAGAACCGGACCAACGCATTAGCACTTGGTGAACACATGAACTCCTCAAACTATGGTCATCATCGGGAGTGGTTCGGGTTATTCTCACTCCGGGGTTGGCGGGTCATAACACATAGTAGGTAACTACAACTTGCAAGATCGGATCTAAAACACACATATATTGGTGACAACATAATAATTTCAGATCTGAAATCATGGCACTCGGGCCCTAGTGACAAGCATTAAGCATGGCAAAGTAGTAGCAACATCAATCTCAGAACATAGTGGATACTAGGGATCAATCCCTGTCAAAACTAACTCGATTACATGATAGATCTCATCCTACTCATCACCGCCCAGCGAGCCTACAAATAGATTACTCACGAACGATGAAGAGCTTCATGGAATTGGAGAGGGAAGAAGGTTGATGATGACGATGGCGACGATTTCCCCTCTCCGGAGCCCAAAACGGTCTCCAGATCTGCCCTCCAGATGAAGAACAGGATGTGGCGGCGCCTCCGTATCGCAAACGCGATGAAATATTTTTTCTTTATTTTTTCTAAGACGAAAGTGAATTTATAGAGCTGAGTTTGGGGGCGGCAGAGACACGTGGCCCACAAGCTTGCTAGCTGCCACTAGGGGGGTGGCGGCTACAGGGCTTGTGGCCCACTGGCCCATCCCCTCTAGTGGATCTTTGCGCAGGTATTTTTCATATTTTCCAGAAGTATTCTCCGTAAATTTTCAGGACGTTCCGAGAACTTTTATTTCTGCACAAAAACAACACCATGGCAATTCTGCTGAAAACAACGTCAGTCCAGGTTAGTTCCATTCAAATCATGCAAATTAGAGTCCAAAACAAGGGCAAAATAGTTTGGAAAAGTAGATACGATGGAGGCGTATCAACTCCCCCAAGCTTAAAACCTTGCTTGTCCTCAAGTACCTCAGTTGACAAACTGAAAGAGAAAGAAAAACTTTGACAAACTTTGTTTGATCTTGTTGTTGCAACTATGTCTAACTCATAACCAGATTTTCAGCAAGATCACAAGTTAACCACGTAAGCAAGTGACACAAAGGTCTCACGGTAAACTAATATCAATGGCATAATCAGCTAACGAGCAAATAATAATGAGTTTCAGATACCAACAATTCAATCAAAACAAGCATGAAGCAATATGAATAAGTGGTATCTCGCTAGCTCTTTCTGAGACCGCAAAACATAAATGCAGAGCACTTTCAAAGATCAAGGGCTGACTAAAACATTGTAATTCATAGCAACGAAGATCCAGTCATAGTCATACTCAATATCAATCAAAAGCAAAGCATAAAAATGATAGAGGTGCTCTCTAATTGGTGCTTATATAAGAAGAGGATGACTGATACGTCCATTTTGCATCATGATTTCATGTTGATATTAATTGCTTTATGGGCTGTTATATTACTTTGTGGTACCATATTTATGCCTTTTCTCTCTTATTTTGCAAGGTTTATTTGAAGAGGGAGAATTCAGGCAGCTGGAATTCTGGACTGGAAAAGGAGCAAATCTTAGTCCACTATTCTGCACATCTCCAAATGCCCTAAAAAGTTACGTGGAATTTTTTGGGATTATATAAAAAATACTGGGCGAAAGAAGTACCAAAGGGGGGCCACCAGGGCGCCACAAGCCCTGCCACCGCCACCCCCTGGTGGCGGAGGGCAAGCTTGTGGGCTCCTTGACGGCCCACTAGCCCCCCTCTTTTGCTAGTTTCGTTCCAGAAAAAAAATCATTCGGGAGGTTTTTCGTGGTTTCACCGCCGCCACGAGGCAGAACTTGAGCAGATCCAATCTAGAGCTCCGGCAGGACGATCCTGCCGGGGAAACTTCCCTCACGGAGGGGGAAATCGTCGCCATCGTCATCACCAACACTCGTCTCGTCGGAGGGGAGGCACCTTCATCAACATCTTCATCAACACCATCTCCTCTCCAATCCCTAGTTCATCTCTTGTAACCAATCTCGGTCTCACGACTCCGATTGGTACTTGTAAGGTTACTAGTAGTCTTGATTACTCTTTGTAGTTGATGCTAGTTGGATTATTTGGTGGAAGAGTTTATGTTCAGATCCTTGATGCTATTCATTACACCTCTGATCATGATTATGATTATGTTTTGTGAGTAGTTACTTTTGTTCCCGAGGACATGGGATAAGTCATGTTAATAATAGTCATGTGAATTTGATATTCGTTCGGTATTTTGATATTTTGTATGTTGTCTTTTCATCTAGTGGTGTTATGTGAACGTCGACTACATAAAACTTCACCATACTTGGGCCTAGAGGAAGGCATTGGGGAGTAGTAAGTAGATGATGGGTTGCTCGAGTGACAGAAGCTTAAACCCCAGTCTATGCGTTGCTTCGTAAGGGGCTGATTTGGATCCACTAGTTTAATGCTATGGTTAGACGTTGTCTTAATTCTTCTTTTGTAGTTGCGTATGCTTGCGAGGGAGGTTAATCATAAGTGGGATGCTTGTCCAAGTAAGGGCAGTACCCAAGCGCCGGTCCACCCACATATCAAACTATGAAAGTAACGAACGGAATCATATTAACATGATGAAACTAGCATGACAGAAATTCCCGTGTGTCCTCGGGAGCGTTTTTCCTCCTATAAGACTTTGTTCAAGCTTGTCCCTTGCTACAAACGGGATTGGGCCATTTTCTGCTCCGTTTCTACCACTTGTTACTTTTCACTTGTTACGTTTCACCTTGCTACACCATCACTTGTTACCGCTACTTTCAGTGCTTGCAGTTATTACCTTGCTGAAATCTGTTTATCAGAGCCTTCTGGTCCTCGTTGGGTTCGACACTCTTACTTATCGAAAGGACTACGATTGATCCCCTATACTTGTGGGTCATCAAGACTATTTTCTGGCGCCGTTGCCGGGGAGTGAAGCGCCTTTGGTAAGTGGAAATTGGTAAGGAAACATTTCTATACTGTGCTGAAATTTATTGTCACTTGTCACTATGGAAACTGTTCCTTTGAGGAGTTTGTTCATGGTATCTTCACCACGAACGGAAGCACGAGGAGTTTTTCCTCGACCTGAGGTACCTACTGAAAATATCTTTTATGAAATTCCTTCAGGTATGCTTGAGAAACTGCTGGCAAATCCTTTCACAGGAGATGGATCTTCACATCCAGACTTACATCTGATCTATGTAGATGAAGTTTGTGGTTTATTTAAGCTTGCAGGTTTGCCTGAGGATGAGGTAAAGAAGAAAGTCTTTCCTTTATCTTTGAAGGATAAGGCATTGACATGGTATAGGCTATGTGATGATACTAGATCATGGGACTACAATCGGTTGAAATTGGAATTTCATCAAAAGTTTTATCCTATGCATTTAGTACATCGTGATCGGAACTTTATTTATAGCTTTTGGCCTCGTGACAGGGAAAGCATAGCTCAAGCTTGGGGGAGGCTTAAATCAATGCTATATTCATGCCCCAATCATGAGCTCTCGAGAGAAATCATCACTCAAAACTTTTATGCTCGACTTTCTCATGAAGATCGTACCATGCTTGACACTTCTGGTACCGGTTCTTTTATGAAGAAGGATATTGATCATAAGTGGAATTTACTGGAAAGAATCAAACGCAACTCTGAAGATTGGGAGCTGGAGGAAGGTAAGGAGTCAGGTATGAATTTCCAGTTTGATTGCATTAAATCTTTTGTTGAGACAAACACTTTTAGAGATTTTAGCGCTAAGTATGGACTTGACTCTGAGATAGTAGCTTCTCTATGTGAATCTTTTGCTGCTCATGTTGATCTTCCCAAAGAGAACTGGTTTAAATATCATCCTCCTGTAGAAAGCAACATAGCCAAAACCAATCTAGTTGAGGAGAAAGTCATTGCTTTTAGTGATCCTGTTGTTCCTTGTGCTTACATTGAGAAACCACCATACCCTGCTAGGATAAAGGATTATTTAAAGCTCCAACTGTGATACGTAGGGGTTACATTAGACCACTTGCATCCCCTAAGGAGATTAGAGTTGAACCTAGTGTTGCTACTATCAAAGATCTCTTAGCCGAATACGTAGACGGGCATGTTATCAAATTCTGTGAGGACTGTGCTAGAATTGCTAAACCTCACGCGAAAGACAAACACAGACCTGTAGTTGGCCTGCCCGTTGTTTCTGTCAAGATAGGAGATCACTGTTACCATGGTTTATGTGATATGGGAGCTAGTGTTAGTGCAATACCCCGTTCCTTATATGATGAAATCAAAGATGAGATTGCACCTGCTGAGTTAGAACCCATTGATGTCACTATTACGCTAGCTAATAGAGACAATATCTGCCCTCTGGGAATTGTGAGAGACGTAGAAGTCCTGTGTGGTAAGACGAAGTATCCTACTGATTTCCTCATCCTTGGTACTGCACAAGATAACTTTTGTCCCATCATATTTGGTAGACCCTTTCTCAACACTGTCAATGCTCACATTGATTGCATTAAGCAGACCGTCACTGTTAGTTTCGAGGGTGTGTCTCATGAATTGAACTTCTCCAAGTTTGGAAGACAACCCCATGAAAGAGAGTTGTTTGGTAGGGATGAAATCATTGCTCTCGCCTCTATTTCCGTACCTCCTACGCATCCTTTAGAGCAATATCCGCTTGAGCATGAAAATTATATGCATATGGAGGAGATAGATGAGATAGATAAAATTGTCTTAGAACAATATCCTATTCTCAAGAATAATCTGCCTGTTGAATTGCTTGGGGATCCGCCCCCACCAAAGGGTGATCCTGTGTTCGAGCTTAAACAGTTTCATGATACTCTTAAGTATGCCTATCTTGATGAGAAGGAGATATATCCTGTCATTATTATTGCTCTCCTCTTAGAGCACGAAGAAAAGAAGTTACTAAGAACTCCGAGGAAGCACCGTGTTGCTATTGGATATACTCTTGATGATCTTAAGGGTATTAGTCCACAAGATTAAAACTGATCCTGACTTCAAACCAGTTGTTGATCATCAAAGGAGATTGAATCCTAAGATGAAAGAGGTCGTTAGAAAAGAAATATTAAAGCTTCTGGAAGCAGGAATCATTTATCATGTTGCTCATAGTGATTGGGTAAGTCCAATACATTGCGTACCTAAGAAGGGAGGTATCACCGTCGTTCCTAATGATAAGGATGAACTAATCCCACAAAGGATTATTACCGGCTATAGGATGGTGATAGACTTCAGGAAACTGAACAAGGCAACCAGGAAAGACCATTATCCTTTGTCGTTTATCGACCAAATGCTAGAAAGGCTATCAAAACACACACACTTCTGCTTTCTAGATGGTTATTCAGGTTTCTCGCAAATACGTGTTGCACAATCTGATCAGGAGAAAACCACTTTCACCTGCCCCTTCGGTACCTTTGCTTATAAACGTATGCGTTTTGGCTTATGCAATGCACCTGCCACCTTTCAAAGATGTATGATGGCTATATTCTCCGAATTTTGTGAAAATATTATCGAGGTTTTCATGGATGACTTCTCCATTTACGGGTCTTCCTTTGATGATTGCCTCAGCAACCTTGATCGAGTCTTACAGAGATGCAAAGATACGAATCTCGTCTTGAACTGGGAGAAGTGCCACTTTATGCTTAATGAAGGTATCCTCTTAGGACATAAAATTTCTAAAAGAGGCATTGAAGTTGATAAAATAAGGTTGATGCAATTGGGAAAATGCCTTGCCCCACAAATATCAGAGGTATATGAAGTTTCCTAGGTCATGCTGGTTTCTATAGAAGGTTCATTAAAGACTTCTCTAAGATTTCTAGGCCTCTTACCAACCTCTTGCAGAAGGATGTTCCTTTTGTTTTTGATGAGGATTGTGAGGAAGCCTTTGAAATACTTAAGAAGGCTTTGATAACGGCACCTATTGTTCAACCACCTGACTGGAACTTGCCCTTTGAAATTATGTGTGACGCTAGTGATTATGCTGTTGGTGCTGTTCTAGGACAAAGAGTTGACAAGAAGTTGAATGTTATTCACTACGCTAGTAAAACTCTAGGCAGTGCCCAAAGAAACTTTGCCACTATGGAGAAGGAATTTTTAGCAGTCGTGTTTGCATGTGAAATGTTCAGATCTTATATAGTTGACTCCAAAGTCACTATTCACCTTATGGAGAAGAAGGAAGCTAAGCCTAGGCTGATCAGATGGGTTCTCCCGCTACGGGAATTTGATTTGCACGTCGTTAATCGAAAGGGTGCTGATAACCCTGTAGCAGATAACTTGTCTAGGCTAGAGAATGTCCTTGATGACCCACGACCTATTGATGACAGCTTTCCTGATGAGCAATTGAATGTCATCCGCACTTCACATAGTGCACCATGGTATGCCGATTATGCAAATTATATCGTAGCCAAATACATACCACCAAGTTTCACCTATCAGCAAAAGAAGAAGTTCTTCTTTGATTTGAGACAGTACTTTTGGGATGATCCTCACCTTTATAAGGAAGGAGTAGATGGTGTTATTAGACGTTGTGTGCCTGAACATGAACATGGAAAGATCCTGCAGAAGTGTCATTCCGAAGCCTACGGAGGACACCATGCTGGAGATAGAACTGCCCATAAGGTATTGCAATCAGGTTTCTATTGGCCCACTCTCTTCAAGGATGCCCGTTAGTTTGTCTTGTCTTGCGACGAATGCCAAAGAATAGGGAACATCAGTAAGCGTCAGGAAATGCCTATGAACTATTCACTTTTCATTGAACCATTTGATGTCTGGGGCTTTGATTATATGGGACCCTTCCCGAGTTCCAATGGATAGACTCACATCTTAGTTGCTGTGGATTACGTCACTAAGTGGGTAGAGGCTATCCCCACTAAAAATGCTGATCACCACACCTCTATTAAGATGCTTAAAGAAGTCATATTCCCAAGATTTGGAGTCCCTAGATGTCGGGACCCCGATCCTAAGCCATAGGGATCTAGCCTGTAACACATCGCATCCCTTTGTGGTCTCACGCACGGTTAACTCCACGGCTGCAGCCTTACCTTAGCCGGGACCTTTTGCGTCTTTTGACTCACGTATGCGATTGTATTGCTAGCAATCCAATGTCAAAGAATCCGGATCGACATGTCTAGTCATAAACCAAAGTGGCAGTACCGCACAAGGACAGGCATACATGACCCAACAAAGCAGGTGTCGGTCATCGGCGAATGTAGACGAGTCGTAGCAAGCTACAAGGACTCCATTACATCGCGTGACATTTCCCCAAAGGGGACAGACACAACAGCTAAGAAGGACACATGCCGGTCAACCAATGTGTCCGGAGCAGTAGCGAACTACCAAGGCTCATTGGATCACAAAGGGGCATTTCCTTGTAAGGAGTGCTACTAAAGTTCATGACTAGGTATTCGAACCCCATACATACCAGGTAAGACACACGTACGCATGGCATACCGATATGTATAGATACATCGATGGCATCACAACATAACCATAAACATACAAGCTTTATTTAATGAGGCTCGGAAGAGCCACACACGTAATATTACACATTAAGGGTCTCACGACCCATAATAGCAGTCATACAATACAAGCCAGCGGAAGAGTTATAAACTGTCTGGGTACAGACAGGGCAACTAGAAGGCACATGGCCTGACTATACTACAGAGCCGACGTAGGGCCAGATCGTAGCTGGGACACCAGCTACTCGTCGTCGTCGATGTCTACGAAGAACCCTCCGTTAGGGTCATTAGCCACCTCTGCAACATTTATTAAGCAAACATGAGTACGAAGGTACTCAGCAAGACTTTAGGAGAACTAACTACTTATGCAAGGTATCAAAAGGTATTGTGGGGTTTCATGCGGGAAGCCAGCATTTGACTCGTGGCTAGACAACTTGCACTTTGAAATTAGTTTTGACAACTTGATTTCTCGCACACGAGTCCACTAACACCACAACAAGACACTATCGTGGAATCATTCCGTCTCCATACGAAAATGCCGTCCACGACACTCACGCTTATCTTGACAATTTTTATGAGTAGCCATTGAAGTTATCTATGAACAACATATGTCTCCAAGTAGTCCATATCCGCGGACGCGGCTATTCGAATAGATCATAACCCTGCAGGGGTGTACTTCGTCACACACGCTCTCGCCACTTATCGCCATGTGCACGTCATGCACCTCGGCAACTTTCAAGCGGAAGCCCAGCGAGGGAGTCGGCCACGACCGTTAACCACACTAGTACCTAGTCCAGGTTTATCGCCTATCTGAGAGTAACCCGTACGGAAGTCCGGCCGGGGTTTCCGCCACGGCCTCAAATGATGTCCGCAGGGTTCCCAAGCCCACCATCCGGGTGCCACTTGGTACACCGTGCCACTGCCTACCGCATCACGGTCCACCTCTCAGGTCAGCACCATGCACGGCCTCCAGCATTACTATAAACACAAGAAACTACTTGCAACTCCTGGACCGAGTACTACGCGATTAATAGGCCGAGCGGGGTCATATTTCAGGGCCCAGCATGTGGTAGTATCTAGTCTTGGATTACATACACGGAACTCAGTTCCTAAGGACGGTTCCAATGAAACAACCCGCCATGTACTCCTACACAGCCTTTCACCGGTACCTTTACCAAATCAAGTTCAACACACAACCTTTGCTCACCGAACACATTCCACATTTCTGTTCATCTCCCAGATGACAGACCATACACAACTCTAAGCATAGCATGCATAGCAGGATAAGGCACATCATAGCTCAAGCAACTACCATGTATGCTAGGTTGCAAGGTTCGGCTATTTACTGTGACAAGGTTAAGTCATGAAAAGGAAGTGGGTCCAACTATCGTGGCAAAAGCAGTTGAAGCATTTGATCCTAATGCAATGAATAGGTGCAGGAGCAAGAACATAGGAGTTATCGGGATGATCAAAAGGGTTGCTTGCCTTGTTGCTCAGAGGAGGAACGATATCCGTCAGACGGATATTCGGTGGAATCCGGGGGTGCGGAGCCTACCGAAATGAAAGGCAACATTCAATAACAATCATATGCACTCAAAATGATGCATGAGCATGGCATGAGAATGCAAGGTGATAAGTTATTATTTTCAACATGTAATAGGTTTAGAGTTGATTTGGAATCACATTCAAATAGCAATTCAAACGGGTATTCTCGGATACCGGTTTAATTGATTCGACCTGATGCTCGGTTCAACTTGATGTTAACATGCATGAAATGTCATGTTATGATAATGATTTGAAATTAGGGCAGTGTGTGATCATTGCATATATAATGAAATTTGAATATTTTTGCAAATTCCATTTATAAAGTGATTAAAAGAATTGAATTATTCCTTATTTCACAATTTAGGGTTCTGTAACTTTTTCAAACATGGTTGAAAATAGCATAATCAGAATACTTGAATTTTTCTGATACTTTTTCATATATAAATTATTTTCATTGGAGTTACAGATTAATTTCTATGATTTTTACAAATTTTAGCAATTTCCTGAATTAGTTTTAAACTGGAAATTCTATTTATTGCATCAGGCTGACGTCAGCAGGTCAGCCGACCTGTTCAGGTTAAACCTGACAGGGGGGCCCCACTGGTCAGCCTCTCTGGGGCTAATCCCGCGCTGACCAGCCCCTAATTGGGGTTTGACCAGGCGTGGGGCCCTCTGGCAGCGACTGAGGGGAGGGCGATTACGCCCTAATGGTCGGCCACGTCGACGGCCACCGGAGGGTGGTCGCCGGCGACCAGACCCGCGGCGGAGGGCTCGCCGGAGGTGACCTAGACGGCGCTGTACAGCACCAAAACGCACGCGGTTGGCAGCTACAGCATGCTCGCGAAGTGGCCGATCTGGCAGGACCATCTGGGGAGGCTAGGGTCGCAGGAAGAGGCGTCGGCGACGAGCCGGAGCGGCGGCCGAAGCTCGGGCGCCATCGGGGTCTTTGAATTAGGGGGATCTACGCTCGGTTCTTAGCTGCTACGGCATCTACGCGTCGTCCTGGAGCTGCTGGTGCCCTCGGAAGGACGAGCTGATCATCGGAGGGCTACCGGCGACGAGCGGGAGCGGCGGTCCTCGTCGGGCTCCGGTGAAACTAGAGCTAGAGGAGGGGATCGACGGGGGAAACTTAGGGGAAACTACCGCATGCTCACGGGGAGTGCAGAGCAGAGCTTAGACGGCTCGGGGAAGGCCTGGGGGCGATGAATCGACGGGAGAGGTCCGGCGGCCGGAGGTGGAAGACGACGGCGTTGCGGGCGTTGCAGGGCTCGAGGAAGCTTCGGCTTCTGCAGAGATGACCAGGGCGACGAGGCGGAGCTAATGGCGTGCTCTGGGAGGGGATCCTATGGCCAGGGGCACGGGCAGCTCGAGCTCGAGCTCGGCTCTAATGGCGGCAGCAAGGAGGAGGAGGAGATCCGGGAGGAGGAGGAGAACCGAGGCGGGGAATGGATAGGGGAGGCTCTGGGGAGCTTATCCCCGTCGTCGCCAGCGCGAGGCGGCGGCCAGGCAGGCACGCAGGTGCGTGGCCGCACCGGAGGGGGCGGCGGCCACCTCCTGCTGCCTACTGGTGCGAGGGAGGGGACGAGCGGCGAGATGGGCCGGGCCAGGCTTGGGCAACAGGTAAGTTTTTTTTTCCATTTCCTCTGTTTTTGTTTTTCTGTTTTGCTAATTATAATTTTGCTAATTATTTCAGCTCCAAAACAAATAGTAAAAACTATTTCAGACCTCCTGAAATATTTGTTATAATATCCCCACTCATTTCCAAGGTTTTCAACATTTTTGGAAATTTATAGATTCTGATTTCAAATTTTAAATTTGAAACCAGTGGCTTTTGCATTTATTCCAAAAAGCTTAAGTTTCAAGAAAATAGTTTTCTCCAATGCTCATTTACTTTCATGATTTATCAGAAGTTTGAACATTTCTTGAGGCCATTTTGGGTTCATTGATTTTGAACTAGTTCAGGATTTCCTTTAATTGAAATGGTGGTAGGGTTTTGAGTTTTTCCTTTGCCACTTTGTTGTTTTTGTTGAAACTTCTTAGATGCAAATGCAAAGAAGACATGAGCACAATGCTATCTTGCTTAAGGGTTAGGGATGTGACAACTCACTCCCACTCAAAAGAATCTCGTCCCGAGATTTAGAAGTCGTCGGGAATAACGCAGGATACTCAAGTCGGAGACGATCCTCTCTTTCCCAAGTTGCCTCCTTTTCAGAATGATTTGACCATTGAACTTTAAGAAACTTGAGGTTTCGACGTCGAGTGGTACGCTCAGCTTGATCAAGAATACGCACGGGGTATTCTCGGTAAGAAAGGTTATCTTGTAGATCAAGCGTTTCGTGGTCCACTTCAAGGATAGGATCCGAAAAGCAACGCCTGAGTTGCGAGATGTTGAAAACATCATGAACCTTGGAAAGATGTGGAGGAAGTTCCAACTGGTAGGCAACTTCTCCTCGTTTGGCAAGAATGCGAAAAGGACCAATGTAACGAGGAGCCAATTTGCCCTTGTACCGAATCGATGGGTACCCTTCAAAGGTGTAACCCGAAGGTAAGCCTTCTCGTCAACTTCAAAGGTCACAGCCTTATGATGACGATCATATTGGCTCTTTTGACGAGACTGGGCTGTTTTCAACTTTTCACGAATAATGCGAACCTTCTCTTCTGCATCCTGGATCATGTCCGGGCCAAAGAGTTGCCTCTCTCCGGTTTCTGACCAATTAAGAGGGGTTCGACATCTTCGTCCATAGAGAACATCAAAAGGGGCTTTGCCCAAGCTTGATTGATAACTATTGTTATAAGCGAATTCGGCGAATGGAAGGCACTTCTCCCAATTCATACCGAACTAAATAACACATGCTCGGAGCATATCTTCTAAGATTTGATTCACTCTTTCTACTTGACCACTTGATTGAGGATGGAAAGCAGTGCTAAAAGATAAGTGAGTCCCCATGGCATTCTGAAAACTTTCCCAGAAGCGAGAAGTAAAGATACTTCCACGGTCCGAGTTAATTTCCAAGGGAACACCATGAAGAGTCACTATTCGAGAGATATATAACTCTGCTAGCTGGCTAGCTGTTATACTCTCACGAACAGGAAGAAAATGAGCCACTTTGGAAAGACGGTCAATGACCACAAAGATAGCATTATTCCCTTTCTTGGTCTTGGGAAATCCGATAATGACATCCATGCTAACTTTATCCCATTTCCATTCAGGAATAGCTAGAGGTTGAAGGGTGCCAGCAGGCCTTTGATGTTCTGCCTTAACTCGACGACAAACGTCGCAGTTAGCAACGAACTCAGCTATTTCTCTCTTCATCCTAGTCCACCAGAACCTCTGGCGTAGGTCCTGATACATCTTAGTACTACCGGGATGAATGGTGAGAGGAGAATCATGAGCCTCCTTAAGGATTAACTGCCTTAGATGTGGGTTCTTAGGAACCACTAAACGATTCTGGAAGAACACAACACCTTGATCATTCATGGAAAATTCTTTAGCGTTTCCGCTAAAAATATTCCCCTTGATCCGTGATATTCCCTTGTCACGCTTTTGGCCAGCTATAATTTGATCCTTAAGAGTAGGCTTCGCCACCAGGGTAGAAAGGAATCCTTGAGGAACAGTATGAAGATTCAACTTCCGAAAGTCCTCATGGAGATGTGGTTGACCTTGTGGTAGCATCAAATTGTTACAATAAGATTTACGACTTAGTGCATCGGCCATAACATTGGCCTTCCCCGGGGTGTAAGTTATCCCTAAGTCGTAATCCGAGATCAACTCAACCCACCGTCTTTGCCTGAGATTCAAATCCGGCTGGGTGAAGATATACTTCAGACTTTGGTGATCAGTGAATATTTCGCAACGATTACCCAAAAGGTAATGTCGCCAGGTTTTTAGTGCATGGACCACAGCTGCAAGCTCAAGGTCATGTGTGGGATAATTATCCTCATGTGGACGCAACTGTCGAGATGCATATGCGATCACATGACGATCTTGCATGAGAATGCAACCTAATCCTTGTCGCGAGGCGTCGCAATAGATAACAAAGTCCTTAGAAAAATCTGGTGGTAGCAACACAGGTGCGGAAGTCAGGCGTCTTTTCAGTTCCTGAAAACTATGCTCACACTGTGGTGTCCACTCGAACTTTTTATCCTTCTTGAGGAGTTCAGTTAGAGGCTTTGCAACCTTGGAGAAATTCTCGACGAAGCGGCGACAATAGCTCGCTAGACCAAGAAAACTCCTAACTTGCTTAACCGATTCAGGTTGAGTCCAATCAAGGACAGCTTGAACTCTCTCGGGATTGACAGCAATACCCTTACCAGAGATTACGTGGCCTAGATAGGTCACTTCTGGTAACCAGAATTCACATTTTGAAAATTTGGCATAAAGGTGATGCTCTCGAAGTTTCATCAATACCAGCCTTAGCTGCTCGGCATGTTCTTGTTCATTCTTTGAGTAGATGAGAATATCATCGAGGTATACTACGACGAATTTATCCAAATACTCCATAAAGATTGAATTGATCAGCCGAGAGAAGGTGGCTGGGGCATTGGTTAAACCGAAGGACATAACGGTGTACTCATATTGGCCATAACGAGTAACAAAATCCGTTTTTGGAATGTCCCCGTTCTTAATCTTGATTTGATGGTATCCCAACCTCAAATCCATTTTAGAGAAGACTGAGGATCCAGCGAGCTGATCGTACAGGTCTTTGATCCTGGGGAGCGGATACTTGTTCTTAATGGTGACCAGATTAACTGGTCGGTAATCTACAACCATCCGATCCGTTCCGTCTTTCTTGTTGACGAAGAGGACAGGATAAGCCCAAGGAGAAGAGCTAGGACGAATGAAACCCTTGCTCAAGGCCTCATCTAATTGCTTCTTAAGTTCGGCTAGCTCCAGGGGTGCCATCTTATAAGGTCTTGTGGCTATTGGAACAGTTCCCGGAACAAGATCTATCACAAACTCTACATCTCTGTCAGGTGGAATTCCTGGCAGTTCCTCTGGAAAAACATCCGGGAAGTCACGGACTACCGGAATGTCTTCAAGTTCCGGAAGAGGGTTGGCATTTAGGGAATAGAGTTGGCATTTGGCAACTCGAGTAGAGACATTTACTATCTCACCCGAGGGATGGGTAAGCTGGACATTTCTAGAGTGAGTATCAATCTTGGCATAGTGAGCTGACATCCAGTCCATGCCCAAGATGATATTAATATCCGAAGATTTCAATGCTATCAATGAGGCTAGAAAAACTAGCCTGTCTACTAGAATTTCATTATCATAGGTTATCCTAGAGGTTTGCCATTTACTACCAGGGGTTTGGACAACCAATGGGATTGGCATATCGCAAAAAGACATGTTATGCAACCGTGTATAACTTTCTGAAATGAAGGAATGAGAAGACCCAGTGTCAAAGAGAACGGACGCTGGGTGATGATTAACAAGAAGCGTACCCAGCATGACGCCGGGATCCTCTACAGCTTCTTCTGCTGACACATAGTTCACACGGCCACGTGCAGGAGTTGGCTTCACGAAGAATGCTTTGCCCGACTTGGCTTGCCCGACGGACTTTCCGGGTTGCTTGGCACCCACATTCTGAGGACACTCACGGGAGTAATGCCCTGGTTCTCCACACTTGTAGCATATCACCTGGTTGGCACGTGGTGCAGCATTGCTAGCTGGACCACCATAAGCTTTTGCTGGAGGGTTGGCCTGACTCGTCTGAGGCGCCACGTAGGATGGCCTCGGAGTGTATCTTGGCGGCAGAGAACTGTTTGGAACCCACAGCCTGCGTTTTGGAAACGCGGAACCAGAAGATGAGCCAAAGTCACGGGAGTGCTTCCTTGTGGCTTCGAAGTCAGAATGACCAGTCTCGGCACTGATCGCCTTGTTGACTAGGGCTTGAAAGCTTGCACACTCATGGAGGCGCAGATCACGACGGAGCTCAGGGCTCAGACCCTTACGGAATCTTGCTTGCTTCTTGGCGTCAGTAGACACCTCCTCTGTTGCATAGCGGGCGAGGTTACCGAACTCGCGGCTATAGGCATCCACAGACAACTTGCCCTGAGTGAAGGCACATAACTCCTCTCTCTTTCTGTCCATCAGGCCCTCTGGAATATGGTGCAGACAAAAAGCTGCACTGAAGTCTGCCCATGTGGCCACTGGTTCAGCGGGACGCATAGCTTCAAAATTTTCCAACCACAGATTGGCGGGTCCTTCCAGGAAATACGTCGCGAAGGTCACCTTGTCGGCCTCAGACACATTTGCAGAGCGAATCTTGCGTGAGATGCTGCACAGCCAGTCATCAGCGTCGAGGGGATCGACGGAATGATGAAACTTTGGAGGATTTAGCTTCACGAAGTCATTGAGGGACACTGCAGCATTCCTAGGCTGTCGAGCCGTATTCTGCTCAATACGCTCTAGCAGTCGGTTGGTCTCCCTTTTGTTTCTTTCTGCCTCAAGCATCACTTCTACCAGAGAAGGTGGGTGAGGCAGGTCTTCCTGCGACGCTTGACTACCCTCACCTTGCTCATGAGCAGGGGCACGGTTCAACCTGGTGAACACGATCCTGACAACCAAACTCATAGCTTAGACCAATATCATATCAATACTAGCTATGGATTAAGAATGTACTGAACACACGGAATGCGGACATGAATATCCGAACAGCATGGTAACAAGCAACTGCTATATATACACCATGGTTCATACACACCCTTACATAGTTCAGTACAACCCTAACCGAAGAGCAAACTACTGAAATTGTGAAACTACTCATCAGAGGCTTACAAGCTTCCTATACATTATTTATCTAGGCCTCCGGAATTCATTTCACATTACTACCATACTTCACAAGTCACGCAGGACTGTGAATGTACGGCTGCTACCATACTATCCTTCCGCTCACAGCTCAGGCATCCGCATAGAACATCTCATAGAGATTACCTCCATGACCTGGAAGCTCAACCTGCGGATCAGGAAACACTCTAGCCTGAGATCCCTGGGATCCATAAGGACACGGATGTGGCCTTGGTCCCCTGACTGGTGGTAAGAGGGGTCCCCGAAGAGGTGTGACTCCTCCTATAGCTGGCCAGTCAACATGGGCCGGAAGATGGGTCCTAACAGGGTTCACCATCTCCATCTCTCCATACCCTGCGTGGACCACCGGTGCCAGCTGCGTCAAAGCTGTCCACAGACGGGCACGGGTAGCATAAAGCTCCATGCGGAGAGCACGAACATCCTTGTCTCTGTTCTCTAGCATCTCAACAGTGGTCTGCAGAAGTGGATCCTCCATAGAAGAATCAAAATAGACTCCACTGAGGTATCCCTCTTCACCAGACTGAGAGGCCGGAACATAGCAAAACTCTGAATTCTGCAGCAGTGCATGTCTCGCTCTCATAATAGTCAACATTGAATATGCAGCATCTTGTACTGCCATGTCAACGGTGACCCCCAACCCATAGGACCAATCGATTGGCTTCTCAGCTCCAGGGTAGTCTGGGAATACCCTAACAGTGCAGATGTACTGGCTCTGGTTGAAGTCCCGGTACTGTTCCTCCACTGTGTACTCGGGGTACCAGCGGTAACCGCACACTGACATCACCCTGACCAGCATGGCCGTATGACCCGGTACATCAATGCACCTGGTCAGACGTACCACCTGACAAGAAGGACGGCCAGGCATCTGTAAATAGAGAATAATGCAAAAGCATTAGAGCTCGGAATGCAAAATTGGGCAGCATAACGGCTGTAAATGCTCAAAACAAATTTTGAGACAACCCAAAAATGAAATAGCATCACCACTCAACTATCAAGTTCAACTCTCTGATCATCAAACTTACTTCCTGCTTCCTAGGGATAAAAGAAACCCAATATCTCTCAACCCGTAGTCCTATAAGCTACCGATCGGAAGCACGAGCCTAGGAGAAGATGAGTAACCTAGTCCTTAATTCCCGCAGAAAAGACGAGGATGACCAGAATAGAATAACTTGAGAAGAGAACAAGAGTCTTACGTTCCCTTCCACAAACAATTCCCTTATATATAACTAAAGCAATTCTAGACTCAACTTCGACCAGTTTGGCTTAGTAATCCTACAGTCAGTCAGGCTCTGATACCAACGCTGTCGGGACCCTGATCCTAAGCCTTAGGAATCTAGCCTGTAACACATCGCATCCCTTTGTGGTCTCACGCACGGTTAACTCCACGGCTGCAGCCTTACCTTAGCCGGGACCTTTTGCGTCTTTTGACTCACGTATGCGATTGTATTGCTAGCAATCCAATGTCAAAGAACCCAGATCGACATGTCTAGTCATAAACCAAAGTGGCAGTACCGCACAAGGACAGGCATACATGACCCAACAAAGCAGGTGTCGGTCATCGACGAATGTAGACGAGTCGTAGCAAGCTACAAGGACTCCATTACATCGCGTGACATTTCCCCAAAGGGGACAGACACAGCAGCTAAGAAGGACACATGCCGGTCAACCAATGTGTCCGGAGCAGTAGCGAACTACCAAGGCTCATTGGATCACAAAGGGGCATTTCCTTGTAAGGAGTGCTACTAAAGTTCATGACTAGGTATTCGAACCCCATACATACCAGGTAAGACACACGTACGCATGGCATACCGATATGTATAGATACATCGATGGCATCACAACATAACCATAAACATACAAGCTTTATTTAATGAGGCTCGGAAGAGCCACACACGTAATATTACACATTAAGGGTCTCACGACCCATAATAGCAGTCATACAATACAAGCCAGCGGAAGAGTTATAAACTGTCTGGGTACAGACAGGGCAACTAGAAGGCACATGGCCTGACTATACTACAGAGCCGACGTAGGGCCAGATCGTAGCTGGGACACCAGCTACTCGTCGTCGTCGATGTCTACGAAGAACCCTCCGTTAGGGTCCTTAGCCACCTCTGCAACATTTATTAAGCAAACATGAGTACGAAGGTACTCAGCAAGACTTTAGGAGAACTAACTACTTATGCAAGGTATCAAAAGGTATTGTGGGGTTTCATGCGGGAAGCCAGCATTTGACTCGTGGCTAGACAACTTGCACTTTGAAATTAGTTTTGACAACTTGATTTCTCGCACACGAGTCCACTAACACCACAACAAGACACTATCGTGGAATCATTCCGTCTCCATACGAAAATTCCGTCCACGACACTCACGCTTATCTTGACAATTTTTATGAGTAGCCATTGAAGTTATCTATGAACAACATATGTCTCCAAGTAGTCCATATCCGCGGACGCGGCTATTCGAATAGATCATAACCCTGCAGGGGTGTACTTCGTCACACACGCTCTCGCCACTTATCGCCATGTGCACGTCATGCACCTCGGCAACCTTCAAGCGGAAGCCCAGCGAGGGAGTCGGCCTCGACCGTTAACCACACTAGTACCTAGTCCAGGTTTATCGCCTATCTGAGAGTAACCCGTACGGAAGTCCGGCCGGGGTTTCCGCCACGGCCTCAAACGATGTCCGCAGGGTTCCCAAGCCCACCATCCGGGTGCCACTTGGTACACCGTGCCACTTCCTACCGGATCACGGTCCACCTCTCAGGTCAGCACCATGCACGGCCTCCAGCATTACTATAAACACCAGAAACTACTTGCAACTCCTGGACCGAGTACTACGCGATTAATAGGCCGAGCGGGGTCATATTTCAGGGCCCAGCATGTGGTAGTATCTAGTCTTGGATTACATACACGGAACTCAGTTCCTAAGGACGGTTCCAATGAAACAACCCGCCATGTACTCCTACACAGCCTTTCACCGGTACCTTTACCAAATCAAGTTCAACACACAACCTTTGCTCACCGAACACATTCCACATTTCTGTTCATCTCCCAGATGACAGACCATACACAACTCTAAGCATAGCATGCATAGCAGGATAAGGCACATCATAGCTCAAGCAACTACCAGGTATGCTAGGTTGCAAGGTTCGGCTATTTACTGTGACAAGGTTAAGTCATGAAAAGGAAGTGGGTCCAACTATCGTGGCAAAAGCAGTTGAAGCATTTGATCCTAATGCAATGAATAGGTGCAGGAGCAAGAACATAGGAGTTATCGGGATGATCAAAAGGGTTGCTTGCCTTGTTGCTCAGAGGAGGAACGATATCCGTCAGACGGATATTCGGTGGAATCCGGGGGTGCGGAGCCTACCGAAATGAAAGGCAACATTCAATAACAATCATATGCACTCAAAATGATGCATGAGCATGGCATGAGAATGCAAGGTGATAAGTTATTATTTTCAACATGTAATAGGTTTAGAGTTGATTTGGAATCACATTCAAATAGAAATTCAAACGGGTATTCTCGGATACCGGTTTAATTGATTCGACCTGATGCTCGGTTCAACTTGATGTTAACATGCATGAAATGTCATGTTATGATAATGATTTGAAATTAGGGCAGTGTGTGATCATTGCATATATAATGAAATTTGAATATTTTTGCAAATTCCATTTATAAAGTGATTAAAAGAATTGAATTATTCCTTATTTCACAATTTAGGGTTCTGTAACTTTTTCAAACATGGTTGAAAATAGCATAATCAGAATACTTGAATTTTTCTGATACTTTTTCATATATAAATTATTTTCATTGGAGTTACAGATTAATTTCTATGATTTTTACAAATTTTAGCAATTTCCTGAATTAGTTTTAAACTGGAAATTCTATTTATTGCATCAGGCTGACGTCAGCAGGTCAGCCGACCTGTTCAGGTTAAACCTGACAGGGGGGCCCCACTGGTCAGCCTCTCTGGGGCTAATCCCGCGCTGACCAGCCCCTAATTGGGGTTTGACCAGGCGTGGGGCCCTCTGGCAGCGACTGAGGGGAGAGCGATTACGCCCTAATGGCCGGCCACGTCGACGACCACCGGAGGGTGGTCGCCGGCGACCAGACCTGCGGCGGAGGGCTCGCCGGTGGTTGGCAGCTACAGCATGCTCGCGAAGTGGCCGATCTGGCAGGACCATCTGGGGAGGCTAGGGTCGCCGGAAGAGGCGTCGGCGACGAGCCGGAGCGGCGGCCGAAGCTCGGGCGCCATCGGGGTCTTTGAATTAGGGGGATCTACGCTCGGTTCTTAGCTGCTACGGCATCTACGCGTCGTCCTGGAGCTGCTGGTGCCCTCGGAAGGACGAGCTGATCATCGGAGGGCTACCGGCGACGAGCGGCAGCGGCGGTCCTCGTCGGGCTCCGGTGAAACTAGAGCTAGAGGAGGGGATCGACGGGGGAAACTTAGGGGAAACGACCGCATGCTCACGGAGAGTGCAGAGCAGAGCTTAGACGGCTCGGGGAAGGCGTGGGGGCGATGAATCGACGGGAGAGGTCCGGCGGCCGGAGGTGGAAGACAACGGCGTTGCGAGCGTTGCAGGGCTCGAGGAAGCTTCGGCTTCTGCAGAGATGACTAGGGCGACGAGGCGGAGCTAATGGCGTGCTCTGGGAGGGGATCCTATGGCCAGGGGCACGGGCAGCTCGAGCTCGAGCTCGGCTCTAATGGCGGCAGCAAGGAGGAGGAGGAGATCCGGGAGGAGGAGGAGAACCGAGGCGGGGAATGGATAGGGGAGGCTCTGGGGAGCTTATCCCCATCATCGCCAGCGCGAGGCGGCGGCCAGGCAGGCACGCAGGTGCGTGGCCGCGCCGGAGGGGGCGGCGGCCACCTCCTACTGCCTACTGGCGCGAGGGAGGGGACGAGCGGGGAGATGGGCCGGGCCAGGCTTGGGCAACAGGTAAGTTTTTTTTTCCATTTCCTCTGTTTTTGTTTTTCTGTTTTGCTAATTATTTCAGCTCCAAAACAAATAGTAAAAACTATTTTAGACCTCCTGAAATATTTGTTATAATATCCCCACTCATTTCCAAGGTTTTCAACATTTCTGGAAATTTATAAATTCTGATTTCAAATTTTAAATTTGAAACCAGTGGCTTTTGCATTCATTCCAAAAAGCTTAAGTGTCAAGAAAATAGTTTTCTCCAATGCTCATTTACTTTCATGATTTATCAGAAGTTTGAACATTTCTTGAGGCCATTTTGGGTTCATTGATTTTGAACTAGTTTGGGATTTCCTTTAATTGAAATGGTGGCTAGGGTTTTGAGTTTTTCCTTTGCCACTTTGTTGTTTTTGTTGAAACTTCTTAGATGCAAATGCAAAGAAGACATGAGCACAATGCTATCTTGCTTAAGGGTTAGGGATGTGACACTAGATATTTGATGACTGATGGCGGTTCACACTTCATTCATGGTGTTTTCCGCAAGATGCTCGCTAGGTATGATGTCAACCATAGAGTTCCATCTCCTT
The DNA here is from genome assembly GCF_904849725.1 of Hordeum vulgare subsp. vulgare. Taxonomy (NCBI): domain Eukaryota; kingdom Viridiplantae; phylum Streptophyta; class Magnoliopsida; order Poales; family Poaceae; genus Hordeum; species Hordeum vulgare. The sequence goes on along the minus strand of NC_058518.1, from coordinate 138,990,294 downwards.
ATCATCCTCAGTCTAGTGGTCGAGTGGAGTTGAGTAATAGGGAGATCAAATTGATCCTAAAAAAGACCGTCAATAGATCTCGAAAGAATTAGTCTAGCAAACTTGACGATGCACTATGGGCTTATAGGACTATAAGAATCCCATGGGCATGTTGCCATATAAAATGGTTTACGGTAAGGCCTGTCATTTACGTCTTGAGCTAGAACACAAAGCTTATTGGGCAATCCAAGAGCTCAACTTTGATTTCAAACTTGCCGGTGAGAAGCGGTTGTTTGATATCAACTTGTTAGATGAATGGAGGGCCCAGGCATATGAGAATGCCAAGTTGTTCAAGGAAAAGGTTAAGAGATGGCACGACAAACGAATACAGAAACAAGAGTTCAATGTAGGTGATTATGTCCTGCTATACAATTCTCATTTGAGGTCCTTTGCAGGCAAGCTTCTCTCCAAATGGGAAGGTCCTTATGTTATCGAAGAAGTATATCGTTCCGGTGCCATCAAAATCAATAACACGGAAGGACATTTTCCTAGAGTGGTAAATGGGCAAAGAATCAAGCATTACATCTCTGGTACTCCCATAAATGTTGAGACCAATATCATCAATGTCATAACTCCAGAGGAGTACATAAGGGATGTTTATCAGCCTGTTTCAGACCCTGAAAACAAAGAGGTATTTGTTTCGGTAAGAAATTGGACTCCGATGCTTTTCCAATAGGAAATTTCCTCTGTTTTGGAATTTTTGGAAAATTAGAAAAATAAAAAGTAGTCCAGAGAGCGCACGAGACGCCACAAGCTTGGACACCGCCCCCTACCCCCTGGTGGCAGAGGGAGGGCTTGTGGGTACCTCGTGTGCCTCCCGGACTCCGTTTTCTTGCGGAGCACTCCTTCTGGTCCAGAAAAAATCAATATATATTCGCCCGAAGGTTTCGAGCTTGTTGTGTGCCGCAGATTTAGAGCAAAGATGTCTCAGGAATCTATTGGGAAGAATGATCTTCACCAAGTTCATGAAGAAGTAGATGCTGATCTGAAAAGAGTAGAAGTCACGGAAGCCAGGGACCAAGCTAAGGGGAAAACCCAAGGTAGGGAGGAAGTTCAACCTATGTTCAACATTGAAGACCTAGAAGGAGTAGATTTTCTCCAACCCTTCCTCCACGTGGTGTCTCCATCCTTGATTGAACTCTTGAGGTTTTGCGAAACAACTCGTGCTCGCAATATTACCCTTTCTCGTGACGTTGTTTTGTTGGAAAACCATGTCACAGATCTAAAAGGTATAAATTCAAAGATTGATAGCTCTATTGGAATCAAAGGCAACAACTCCACCGCCATCATCACCAAAGGAAGACAACTAAGCATTGGTATGGGCAATCCCCTTGGCTTCTGCCAAACTTGGGGGAGTTGCCCTGGTATCGTATCACCTTTATATCTTTTGCTTTTACCTTTGTTTTAGTTTTTTCCTTTTCAGTTTTTATTTCTTCTCTTAGAGCATTAAGTCTTTAGTATTTAGTTTGAGTCTTTTGCTTTGTCTCTCCCCCGATGTATTCGATCTTGCGAGCTATATAATAAAGAGTATTTTAGTCAAGGGCTTTGCTTTGTGCCATGATCAAAAGTATGAAAAGAACGATAGCATGAAAGATCATGAGGCGTTCTTATGGAAAGTGATAGCTTCACATATGACACATATGATGATTGAAACTTGTTGTGAATAAATCAACATAGACCTCAGTCATTGTTGCAATTAATTAGAAGTAATAAGGGAAGAGAGGTTCACATATAAATATATCATCTTAGACACTTTTTACAATTGTGAGCACTCACCAAACTATTACATGATCAGGAGTAGATGTTGGACAAGGAAGACAACATAATGAATTGTGTTTGCTTGGTTCCAAACAATGTTATATGATTAGAGATCCCTTAGCATGTGGCGATTGCTTCCACCTCATATTATCCAAAACTCCCGCACCAAGTAGAGATACTACTTGTGCATCCATAAACCTTCAACCCAGTTTTGCCGTGAGAGTCCACCATACCTACCTATGGATAGAATAAGATCCTTCAAGTAAGTTGTCATCGGTGCAAGCACTAAAAATTTCTCTCTAATATGTATGATCTATTAGTGTGTGGAAAATAAGCTTTGTACGAACCTGTGATGAGGAAGACATAAAAGTGACATACTGCATAATAAAGTTCTTTATCACAGGAGGCAATATAAAGTGACATTCCTCCCCACTAAGAGGACACACATTCAAACCTCAAAAGCGCATGACAACCTTTGCTTCCCTCTGCGAAGGGCCTATCTTGTACCTTTACTTTTTGCCCTTGTAAGAGTCATGGTGATCTTCACCAATTCCCTATTTTTTCCTTTGTCTTGGCTACCGTCACATGCTTGTGAAAGATCTATATTCATATATCAACTTGGAGTTGAGTACTTATGCTTTATTATTGTTGACTTTACCCTTGAGGTAAATCGTTGGGAGGCAAAACTATAAGCCCCTATCTTCGTCTGTGTCCAGCTGAAACTTTGACACCATGAGTACCACGTGAGTTGTAACAATTGTGGAAAACAAAAGAGATGATTGAGTATGTGGGTTTGCCTTACAAGCTCTTATTTGACTCTTTCTAACATTGTGATAAATTGCAATTGCTTCAATGACTATGGACTCTTTTTGGTTACTTCTCGGTAAGGTTTTTGCTTCATGCTTTCCTTTGTGAAGGAATTGTTACTTTCCCATAAGAATCTTTATGATGTATTGCTGTTCTATGTGTGATCATGATGCCCTCATGTCCGTATTATGTTTTATCGACACCCTCGTCCCTCAACATGTGGACATGTTTATGGAACTTGGTTTTCGCTTGAGGACAAGCGAGGTCTAAGCTTGGGGGAGTTGATACGTCCATTTTGCATCATGCTTTCATGTTGATATTTATTGCTTTATGGGCTGTTATATTACTTTGTGGTACCATATTTATGCCTTTTCTCTCTTATTTTGCAAGGTTTATTTGAAGAGGGAGAATTCAGGCAGCTGGAATTCTGGACTAGAAAAGGAGCAAATCTGAGTCCACTATTCTGCACATCTCCAAATGCCGTGAAACGTTACGTGGAATATTTTGGGATTATATAAAAAATACTGGGCGAAAGAAGTACCAGAGGGGGGCCACCAGGGCGCCACAAGCCCTGCCTCCGCCACCCCCTGGTGGCGGAGGGCAAGCTTGTGGGCTCCCTGACGGCCCACTAGCCCCCCTCGTTTGCTATATGAAGGGTTTCGTTCTAGAAAAAATCATTCGGGAGGTTTTTCGTGGTTTCGCCGCCGCCACGAGGCGGAACTTCAGCAGATCCAATCTAGAGCTCCGGCAGGACGATCCTGCCAGGGAAACTTCCCTCCCGGAGGGGGAAATCATCGCCATCGTCATCACCAACACTCCTCTCGTCGGAGGGGAGGCACCTTCATCAACATCTTCATCAGCACCATCTCCTCTCCAATCCCTAGTTCATCTCTTGTAGCCAATCTCCGTCTCACGACTCCGATTGGTACTTGTAAGGTTACTAGTAGTGTTGATTACTCTTTGTAGTTGATGCTAGTTGGATTATTTGGTGGAAGAGTTTATGTTTAGATCCTTGATGCTATTCATTACACCTCTGAGCATGATTATGATTATGTTTTGTGAGTAGTTACTTTTGTTCCTGAGGACATGGGATTAGTCATGTTAATAATAGTCATGTGAATTTGATATTCGTTCAGTATTTTGATATGTTATATGTTGTCTTTTCCTCTAGTGGTGTTATGTGAACGTCGACTACATAACACTTCACCATACTTGGGCCTAGATGAAGGCATTGGGGAGTAGTAAGTAGATGATGGGTTGCTGGAGTGACAGAAGCTTAAACGCCAGTTTATGCGTTGCTTCGTAAGGGGCTGATTTGGATCCACTAGTTTAATGCTATGGTTAGATGTTGTCTTAATTCTTCTTTTGTAGTTGCGGATGCTTGCGAGAGAGGTTAATCGTAAGTGGGATGCTTGTCCAAGTAAGGGCAGTACCCAAGCGCCGGTCCACCCACATATCAAACTATCAAAGTAACGAGCGCGAATCTTATGAACATGATAAAACTAGCATGACAGACTATGTTCAGGCTATGGTTAGACGTTGTCTTAATTCCCGTGTGTCCTCGGGAGCGTTTTTCCTCCTATAAGACTTTGTTCAGGCTTGTCCCTTTCTACAAAAGGGATTGGGCCACTTGCTGCACCGTTGCTACTACTTGTTACTTTTCACTTGTTACGTTTCACCTCGCTACACCATCACTTGTTACCGCTACTTTCAGTGCTTGCAGTTATTACCTTGCTGAAATCCGTTTATCAGAGCCTTCTGCTCCTCGTTGGGTTCGACACTCTTACTTATCGAAAGGAGTACGATTGATCCCCTATACTTGTGGGTCATCAATGACTCAACATGAAAATAAATAGACATGCCCTTCGCAGAGGGAAGCATTGATTTGCAGAGGTGCCAAAGCTCAAGCTTTGAAAACTGAGATAATAATTTTGGGTGGCATGCTTTCATTGTCAACGCAATGACCAAGAGTTCTCAATATCTTCCCTGCTACACATGCTATAGGCGGTTCCCAAACAGAAAAGTAAAGTTTTAACTCCCCCACCACCAATCAATCACACTCCACGGCTAGCCGAATCGTCGGGTACCGTCCATACTAACATCAATCCGGGGGGGAGTCTTGTTTTACAATTATGTTTTCAATTTAAGCATGGAACTGGGAATTCCAATTACCGGCCCCTTTCTCGTGAATGACAGTGAATAAACACATGTCGAGGATAATACGCCTAACATGGAAGATACCAATAGCCCCCTGTCACCACATGAGCGGTTCAGGCATGCAAAACAGATTATTTCTTGAAGGTTTAGAGAATGGCACATGCAAATTTGCTTGGAACGGCAGGTAGATACCGCAAATAGGTAGGTATGGTGGACTCTCATGGAAAAACTTTTGGGTTTAAGGAACTGGATGCACAAGTAGTATTCCGCTTAGTACAAGTGAAGGCTAGCAAAAGACTGGGAAGTGAGCAACTAGAGAGCGACAACAGTCATCAAGATGCAATCAGTTTGACTAACATTGAGTGCAAGCATGAACATGATATAAATCACCATGAATACGAACATGATAGAGGCTATGTTGATTTTGTTTCAACTACATGCATGAACATGCGCCAAGTCAAGCCACTTGAATCATTCAAAGGAGAATACCATCCTATCATACTACATCATAGTTGTCTCATAATCTATGTTGGCATTCAAGACAAACCATTATAAGCTCTCAGCTAATTAAGCATGGCACCAGAAACTATGATCTCTAAGTTGTCATTGCAAACATGGTTCTCTCACAACAAAGCTGAACCTGGGAGGATAAGCTAGTCATATTTACAAAAACAAAATAGATAGAGTTCATACCAGCTTTTCCAGTCTTAGTCACTTCATCATATATCATCATTATTGCCTTTCACTTGCATGATCGAACGATGTGAACGATAATAAGAGTGCTCGTGCATTGGACTAAGCTGAATCTGCAGGCAAACACAAAGGAGAAGACAAAGTAATATGGCTCTTTGAAAGCTAAACAAGGGCATAATAGTGTACCTGCTTGCATGAAGATCGAACAAAGAAGGAGCACGCAAAGTAATAGTCTCTTGAGTACCCTAACTAAATACCAGGTTATAAATCATCCGTCTACTAGCATCTCTATCCAGAAAATCATGGTGAACCATGCTGTCATAATCCAGATATTTCTCAGGAATAAGCATCTCTCCTTCCTCCCCCAGTCTAACGGGTATCTCAAAGTGTCTGGCAAGACGGGTAGCATAGATACCTCCATAGACGACACCCTTGGAACGGTTGGTGTTCAACTGCTGAGCTACTATAGCACCTATGCTATAAGTCTTATCGTTATAAAGGCTTTCGTGCAAAACCACAAGGTCTGAAGAGCTAAGTGATCCAGCCTCCCCACGGCCAATCAAACATTTTCCCACAAATAATGAGAAGTACCGAAGCACAGGAAAATGTATGCTAGAAAGTCTAGCGCGAGACACTCCTCTCTCCTCTCCAACAGCAATAGTACCTATGAAATCCTCCAAGTCCCGTGGACGAGGGTCACGAATATCCCCAACATAAGGTAATTTGCATACATTGCAAAAATCATGTAGCATCATGCACTGGGGGACGTCGTATAACATGAACTCAACCATGGGAGGATTCTTCCTCGGATAAAAGTTGAAGCTTTGAACGAAAATATTGGTGAGGAGAAGGTATTGTGAGCACTTATCTTCAACGAACGCGGTAAGACCTTCGTTTTCCACCAAGTAATAAAAGTCTTCATAAAGCCCAGCGGTGCGCAAAAATTCATCACTTGGCCACTCGCACGCTCGAACTTCTGTGACATGAGGAACCACGTACTTGGGGTGGTTCTTCTCATCCTCCTTGGGGGTACGGATTCAAGAGCCTCTCAAGAAGCTCCTCATCGTTTTCCTTTTCTAGCTGTGAAAAATTCTGCAATTTTTAGGGACTTCGAAAGAAAAGTGAGTAAGGATTAACCCAACTCTTAGCAACTACTCCTACTAGTGCCTAGAGACCGTATCACGCGCTAAAACTACTTGGGACCAGCTAAAATCAACATTTCAAGCTCAAGAACAGGGTCACCAAGGTAGCAAGAATACGCGAAGGATAAAGCACTAGAGCAAAAACTAATTGGACCAATGGAGGAGTCACTTACCAAGGAGTAATTTCCCCAAAACGGTTCAGAGAATGGTGCTTTGAGCAAGGAGATCGAAAATCACAGCCAAATGAGCAAGAACACGGGTTTGAGCTGCGAAACGATTTTTTCTCGAGGTGGAAGAAGAGGATGGGAGCTGGAATGAGTGGAGGGGTACTTGTGGGCCCCACAAGCTTGGTAACCGCCGCCAGGGGGGCGGCTATAGGGCTTGTGGCCCACTGGTGTGGCCCCCAGGCCAGCTTTGAGTCCCAGTATTTTTCAAATATTCCAGAAAAAATCATACTACATTTTCACGACCATCGGAGAACTTTTATTTTCGAGGTATTTTTCTCCGGGACGCTAAAACAGAAAACCGGAAAAACTAAACTAAATCTATCATTTTTCTTCTAGGAAATAGAAAGTGAAAGCTTAAAACAGAGGTATGTGACTCCTTGATTCATCCATTTCATGGTCATCGAAAGAAATCCGTCAATGGGGTTGATCAAATCCTCATGACAAAACCTTTGCGAATCGCAAAAGAGGACGAAGAATTTTTTAATAGCCACTAAGTCACCTCAATGGGGATATGTATGTCCCCAACAAGCAAATCATACTTCATCTTGACATGAGGAATAGGGCATTCAAAGCTCCCAATAAGAATCGACGAAGTTTTTTTGATAGCATTGATGCAATGTACTTGATATCGTTTCTTTGGAAAGTGCACTGTATGCTCATTACCGTTGACATGGAAAGTGACATTGCCTTTGTTGCAATCTATAACAGCCCCTGCAGTGTTTACAAAGTGTCTTCCGAGGATGACACCCATGGCATCGTCCTCGGGAATATCCAAGATAACAAAGTCTGTAAAGATAGTGGTGTTAGCAACCACAACAGGCACATCCTCGCAAATGCCGATAGGGAAAGTAGTTGATTTGTCGGCCATTTGCAGAGAAATTTCAGTGGGTGTTAACTTATCCAGTTCAAGTCTACGATAAAGAGAGAGCGACATAACACTAACACCGGCTCCAAGGTCACATAAGGTAGTTCTTACGTAGTTTCCAATAATGGAGCAATGCATAGTGGGCACTCTAGGATCACCAAGTTTCTTAGGAGTTCCACCTTTGAAAGTGTAATTGGCAAGCATGGTGGAGATCTCAAGATCTGGTATCTTCCATTTATTGGTCACGATATCTTTCATGTACTTGGCACACGGATACATTTTGAGCATATCAATTAACCGCATCTGCAGAAAGACGGGTCTTATCATCTCAACGAAGCGCTCTAAATCCTCATCATCCTTTTTCTTGGATGGCTTAGGAGGAAAGGGCATAGGTCTCTGAACCCATGGCTCGCTTTCTTTACCATGCTTCCTAGCAGTGAGGTCATTCTTATCGTATCTCTTAGGTTGTGGGTTATTAGGATTAACTGTAGATTCAATCTCCACATCCTTATCATTGCTAGGTTGAGCATCATTATAAACATCACTGTCCATATTGTCACCAGGTTCATGTTCATCACCAGATTGTGTTTCTGCATCACACGCAGAAATATCATTTGGTTCTTCACGTGTGACAGTATTTGGTGAACTGACATGTAGGTTTCTATCATCCTTCTTCTTCTCCTTAGGATGATTGGGTGTATCAACGTTAATTCCTAGAGAATCTTGATCAATTCTCTTAGGATGGCCTTCAGGATACAAAGGTACCTCTAGTAATGACTCTGACAGAGTTGTCATTTAATTCATTGAGCAAGTCATTATGAGCTTTAAGTACTTGTTCTACCTGAGTAGTAATCATAGAGGCATGTTTACTCAGAAGCTTCAGATCATTGACATTTCTGTCTACACAAGCACTTAAATGGCTAAGCATACGAGTACTTTGTTCCAAATGTCTGCTAACATAATCATTGAAACTCTGTTGTTTGGCAAAAAAGTTGTCAAACTCATCAAAGCATAGGCTAGCAGGTTCGTCAAAAGGAATATCACTCTCATCAAACCTACGCAGAGAATTCACTTCTACTACTTCTATCGGGTTATCGAGACCATGGATCTCTTCGATAGGTGGTAGATTTTTGACATCTTCAGATCTAATGCCTTTCTCTTGCATAGATTTCTTGGCTTCTTGCATATCTTCAGGACTGAGGAATAGAATACGTCTTTTCATAGGAGTTGGCTTAGGAGGTGGTTCGGGAATAGTCCAAGCATTATCGTTGATCAAGATGCTATTTAGAAGGATCTCAGCTTGTTCGATAGTTCGTGCCCTAAAAACACAACCAACACAACTATCTAGGTGGTCTCTAGAGGCATCGGTAAGTCTGTTATAGAAGATATAAAGTATCTCGTTCTTCTTAAGAGGGTGATCACGCAAAGCATTTTGTAGCTGGATGAGCCTCCCCCAAGCTTGTGGGAGACTCTCTTCTTTGAGTTGAGCAAAGTTGTATATTTCCTGCAAGGCAGCTTGCTTCTTATGGGTAGGGAAATATTTCTCACAGAAGTAATAAACCATATCCTGGAGATTACTCACACATCCAGGAGAAAGAGAAGTGAACCAGGCTTTAGCGTCAGCCTTTAGAGAGAAAGGAAGCAGCTTAAGGATATAGTAGTAGCGGATCTTATCCTCACTAGTGAAAAGGGTGGCTATATCGTGTAATTTGGTAAGATGGGATACGACTGTCTCAGACTCATAACCGTGAAAAGGATCAGATTCGACTAGAGATATTATCTCACGGTCGACAGAGAATTCATAATCCTTATCGGTGATAAAGATAGGTGCAGTGGCAAACTTCGGGTCATATTCAATCCTAGCTTTCAGAGATTTTTCCTTCCACTTGAGAAGTAATTTCTCAGCGTCAGAGGCATCCTTACACGCAAGAAAATCCTCAGCTATCTCCCCCTCCATAACGTAACCCTCAGGTATATCAGGCAATTCATACCTAGGAGAGCTAGATCTAGCAGGAGCAAAAGCAGGTTCTATCTCAATAGTATCGGCAGTTTCAGAAGCATCACGAGCATTGGCAGTAACTCTAGCAATATGAGCATCAAGGAATACCCCTAGTGGCATATCAGGCAAAGTAGTATCTCTAGCAGTACCAAGCATAGCATCATCAGGCAAAATAGCATCTCTAGCATCATCATGCAAAGCAGTATCAAGCATAGCATCGCTAGCAGTATCAGGCATAGCATCTCTAGCAGTATCAGGCATAGTAGCATCATAAGCATCATCAAGAACAGACGACATATCAAGATTTCTAGCAGGAGGTGGTGTCGCAAACTTACTCATAACTGAAGGTGAATCAAGTGCAGAGCTAGATGGCAGTTCCTTACCTCCCCTCGTAGTTGAGGGCAAAACTTTGGTTTTTGGATCTTTCAGATTCTTCATAGTGATCAGCACATATAAATGCCAAGTGACTCAGAGAATATAGCAATCGCCTCCCCGGCAACGGCGCGAGAAAAATGTTGTTAGCAGATTCCCGACAACGGCGCCAGAAAAATCCTGTTAGCGGATCCCCGGCAATGACCAGAAAAATGCTGTTCTCGATTCTCAACAATTAGAAATTGCCTTGCAATAGCCCACCAACGGGTGGGATCGAGGCAGTTTTCGAGGGTAGAGTATTCAACCCAAATTTGTTGGTTCGCCCGACAGGAAGTGAAAGAATATTCTCAAGTATTAGCAGCTGAATGTGTCAGATTCAACCACACCTGAAAGATTAGTATGTGCAAGCAAAGTGTCAACAGGAAAATAGTATGATAACAACGGTGCCAGAAACGATCTGTTGACGGCAGACTATTCGTAACTGTTGTATCAATGGCGCCAAAAGTTGCCCGTGGACGGGAAATATTCTTTCCCGGCAACGGTGCAAGAAAAAGTATTGTAGCAGGTAGCAGCAGTGTAACGAGTAACAACAGTGGCAAGGAGCAGCAGTAGTGATAGCAGTAGCAAGTAGCAACAGTAGCAAGTAGCAACAGTAGCAAGTAGCAACAGTAGCAAGTAGCAGTAGTGGAAGCAACAGCAGGACAAAGCGAGTAACAGTAGCAGCAACAGTAGTAACAGCAGCAGAGCAAAACAAGTAACGACAGCAGCAAAGGTAGTAACAGCAACAGAGCAAAACAAGTAACAGTAGCAGCAGTGGACAAACTCATAGGCAATGGGTCAGTGATTTGTTTGGATGACATTCATCATGCAACAGTTATAACACAGAGAGATATGTGGCTAGCTCCCGTCTGTCAATGTGATGTAGGCATGCATTCCGTGTGTCGTCATACGTGCTTAGGGAAAAGAACTTGCGTGACATCTATTGTCCATCCCTCCCATGGCAGCGGGGTCCAAAAGGATACTACGGGATATTAAGGTTCTCCTTTTAATAAAGAACCAGACCAACGCATTAGCACTTGGTGAACACATGAACTCCTCAAACTATGGTCATCACCGGGAGTGGTTCCGGTTATTGTCACTCCGGGGTTGGCGGGTCATAACACATAGTAGGTAACTACAAATTGCAAGATCGGATCTAAAACACACATATATTGGTGACAACATAATAATTTCAGATCTGAACTCATGGCACTCGGGCCCTAGTGACAAGCATTAAGCATGGCAAAGTAGTAGCAACATCAACCTCAGAACATAGTGGATACTAGGGATCAATCCCCGTCAAAACTAACTCGATTACATGATAGATCTCATCCTACTCATCACCGCCCAGCGAACCTATGAATAGATTACTCACGAACGATGAAGAGCTTCATGGAATTGGAGAGGGAAGAAGGTTGATGATGACGATGGCGACGATTTCCTCTCCCCGGAGCCCAAAACGGACTCCAGATCTGCCCTCCAAAGGAAGAACAGGATGTGGCGGCGCCTCCGTATCGCAAATGCGACAAAATCTTTTTTCTTTATTTTTTCTGGGATGAAAGTGCATTTATAGAGCTGAGTTTGGGGGCGATAGAGCCACGTGGGCCCCACAAGTTTGCTAGCCGCCAGCAGTGGCGGCTACAGGGCTTGTGGCCCACTGGCCCATCACCTCCGGTGGATCTTTGCGCATGTATTTTTCATATTTTCCAGAAATATTCTCCGTAAATTTTCGGGACGTTCCGAGAACTTCCATTTCTGCACAAAAACAACACCATGGCAATTCTGCTGAAAACAACGTCAATCCATGTTAATTCATTCAAATCATGCAAATTAGAGTCCAAAACAAGGGCAAAAGAGTTTGGAAAAGTAGATACGATGGAGACGTATCATGCATCTCTTCACCAAAAGTGACCACCTAACTCATCATCACCCTCGGGCATTAGTGGTACCCGACAGGGTTTTCATAAACTCTTGCTTTATGACAACATCATGCTCATGATAGTGTTACTGCTACATTTACTTGTCAACATGGTATTAGCATGACCATAAGGGGTAGAGTCAAGCTCAATGCACATGCTCCGGAGGAGCCTTCGGTGAAATCATCTCAAATGATTACCGACACTTATGGTCATATGCAACGGGAATACTTGCTACTATAACATGCAAAGTAACATATGCTCAGTCATGGTCAAAGGGCTGCTTGCCTTGCTCACGTAAGTCCTCAGGGTCTTCGAGGTCTTCCGCTCCATCTCCGAATACTCCGTCTACCATCAATTATCATCGGAAACAACCATAGTAAGCCACATAGCAAGCAGAATAAAAGTGCCACGAAAATAGAAGTTATATTTTTTTTGGACCTCTCTGGTCATAAGAAAAATACCTGAATCATTGCCAAGGGGTTTGAATCATCAGGGTGTCTAAATGGAAGGGAAGGAGGACTAGGTGATTATTGAAGAAGCCAACAGAAATCATTCTGTTAAAAATGAGTGGAGGCACCCATTTAACAGAGAATGATTTTAGAAATATTTAGGAAGTGGTCTCACTGGATTTGGAGTTGGTATGAATATTCTAGGAATTATCTACTATGGAGTAAATAGCAATAGGAAGCTATTTATTATAAGCAACAGAAATAAGTCACACAAAAATGTTGACCAGGGTCCTAAAAATAGGAAAGGATTTTGGAAGGCCCTAGGAATTGGAATCACTCCATTTGGAGATGATTTGAATCTGCTAGGAATTTTGAAAGGTGGAATATTTTATATCCAGATTTGGTTTTAAATGAAACACCACAGAAACATGTCTTGGAAAAATGTGCAAGGCACATAGGTGGATAGAGCTTGAATTTAGGAACCTGTAGAAATTTGAACCAAGAGATTTGGAGTCAGTATGAATTTGTAATGGATTTTATAAGTTAAAGAGAAAAATAAAAAGGAAAAGAGCTAAGCCTCAGGGGGGAGGCTATCTTGCGCCACCAGCGCGAGATAAGCCTTTGGGCCAGCCCACTGGCTCGGGCCACCAGCGAGGGCTACGCGGGAGGCGCCTTGCGTGAAATACGCTTCCCGCGCGGGGGTGACGGCATCCCACCGAGGCGCGGCCACCTAAGTGGCGGGGCCCCACCTGGCGGCCTAGCCAGCCGACTGACACGTGGGCCCGTGGCCTTCTTCAACCTCCCGCCATCGGAGAGAGCAGGGGAGGCCGGCGGCGGCTGCCGGAGCTACAGGGCACGGCTCCCAGCGCTCCGACCACCGGAGAGCTCACAGAGGCGAGCCGCACCCATTCCCATGTTGAGCGCGAGCCGGAAGGGGCCGAGGTGGTGGCGCCTCGGACGACCGCAGAGGTGGCCATCGGAAGTCGCGGCCTCGAGCTCTTGGCGCCCCCGGGAGGGAATGAGGGCTGACTGAGGGTTCCACACGGAGATGCCATGGCGCCGGAGGGGTCAGGGAAGAGGGGAGGCTTGGAGGACCTCGAATCTGAGAGGAGGCCGAGGCGGCTCTGCTGCGGCCATTAGAGGATTGGGGAGCTCGGGAGCTCATGCGGCTCGGTCCAGGGGTTCCAAGCAAGAGAGGGGAGTGGATCCGAGGCTCTGGTGCTCGGGGAGGCTCTAAGTGCGGAAGGAGGAACCGAGAAGGACCTCAGAGCTCTCTGGTGCACCCAGGGCACGGCGGCCACGCGTTCCCGAGCCTTCTTGGAGCCTTGCTGGCATCATGGAGGGGGCAAAGGTGGAGGAGGGGATGCTCTGGGGCTCTGGGGCATTCTACACCTGCGGGACACGAGCTAGGGGACGAGGAAATGGTGCAGAGCACCATTAGTGCATGCAGCCACCATGGTCACCATGGCTACGCGTGTCCATGGTGACCGTTTGACCTGACAAAGATGTCTCTCGCGTAGGGCATGCTTGCTAGAGGTCACTGGTGGAGTTTGGAGCCAAGTGAAGAAGGTTTGAATGGGTGCTGACTTTGATTTAGTTTGCAGCAGCAAACTTAGTGCTAGCAAGACTAGCTTGCGCAGGGAGTTAATTGAGGGAAAACCATGTCCAACACTCTTGTTAATAGAAGGACTACTAGCCTGCCAAATTTCAGCTCAGGAAAGCAAGTGTAGCTAGTACTTGCTGTACAAAGCCACATTTCAGCCAGAAATCAATTTGAGGAGGTCCTGCTCATTTTCTCCACATGAGCATGCTATATCTTGGTTCCAAATGAAGCTTTGGCATAGGATAGATGCTCTGGAAGAGTTGCGAGCCTTGGGTTAAGCAAAAGAATGGGGAGAAGGGTGAAACAGTGTTGCCAAGGGGGAAAATGAGAGAAAGTTACAAAGGGTTCTTCCCCAATAATTGACCAGTGACCATGTGAATGTTACTGGAGGTAAAATGTAACTATGTGAGGCCGTGGTGGAAAGTGGAGCTCAAGGATAAAAGTGGAAGGGGAAAAAGAAACCAATTTAGTGAGTGCACACAAGGTGTTTGATTTGTGGTTAGGCTACCATATGGATTCCAATGGCTATAAACTTAATAGGGTCAATTAATAGATGAAAATAGGCTTGCACACCAAATTTGAGATTTGTTGGAGAAGTTTTCCAATGTAGACTTGGGAAACCCCTAAAATAGGCAGAAATGGGTTTCTGCTTACAACCCTATTCAAATAAATTCCCACAAATCTAATATTTGGTGTAGGGGCATTATTTGAGCATTAAAGCATGCACAAAAAGTTTCAGGTCAATTGGAGAAACTTTATAATGTAAAGTTTACCAAAGTCAGATTTCAACAGAGAGGATTTTGAGGGTCTTAGGACAAGTTCCTCTATTCTCCTTGATGTACCACTTGGTGTGGATGCCTTATTGGAGTATTGGAACATGTCCACCAAATTTGAGCAGAATTGGAGACACTTCTCAATGTAGAGTTGCTCAAATTTGATTCTGGACAAAAAGGGTTTTAGAGTGATTAGGGGAGCCAAATCAACTTGGATTGAAATGAAACTTAGCAAAATCATCAATAATATCATCTATGACATGCTAGAATTTTACTGGAATTTATTGAGAATATTTATAATAGAAATATTTCAAAAGCTTGAAATAGGCAGGAATGGTTTTTGAGGGGTTTGCTCAATAATTTGAACATGACCATGTGTTGAAATTCATAAATATGGAATAAATATATCTATTGAATTTCCCTAAATTTTCTTAAATATTTTGAAAGCAATAAAAATAACTTTCCTTCATAGGAGACCATTTTTGGCCTCACAAAAGACTTTTAAATAAAATAATAAAATAACTTTTAAAATAATAATATGGTGGTTTTTGGAAGACATTTTGATAATAGGTTTTAAATAAAGTAATTGGTGCAAAAGAATTTCCCTAATTTGAGGACATGTAGTACAAACCTCATCTCAGGGGTTTGAAGTTTTAATTCAAAGAAATGCTTTTTGGTGAAAGTAGATATTTATCCTAAACACGTGGCATGATCATTAGGCAGGAGATCATGGAATGAGGAGGTGAGCAGGAAGATAGAGAGAATTATTGGGGAGCAATCACATGCATTCAAGCAAACATGCAAACAATAGTCACTCCAAGCATCACAAGCATTCATAATTTTTTCTAATTGGCCCTGATTTTTGAAATAAGTAAATTAGTCAGGAGGTCAAAAACTGGGTGTGAGATCTAACATAATTGCCTTTAATGGAGCAAGGTATAGTGGGCACACCGGGATCACCTAGTTTCTTAGGAGTTCCACCCTTGAAAGTGTAATTGGCAAGCATGGCAGAGATCTCAAGATCAGGTATCCTCCTCTTATTAGTCACAATATCTTTCATGTACTTAGAATACAAAGACATCTTGAGCATATCCGTCAAACGCATTTGCGGAAAGACATGTCTGATTATTTCAACGAATCACTCAAACTCCTCATCATCCTTTTTCTTGGATGGTTTTGGAGAAAATGGCATAGGTTTCTGAACCCGTGGTTCCCTTTGTTTACCATGGTTCCTAGGCGAAGTCATTCTTACCGTATCTCCTAGTCTTAGGCTGTGGGTTATCAAGATCAGGTTCAATCTCCACATCCTCTTGATTGCTAGGTTGAGCATCAACATGAACATCACTATTGATATTATCATTAGGCTCATGTTCATCACGAGATTGTGTTTCAGCATCAGAGACAGAGGCATCATTTGGACTCTCAGGTGTAGCAGCAACGGGGTTGCTAGCGTGCAGGTTTCTATCATCTTTCTTCTTCTTTCTAGGATGACCAGGTGCGTTAGTGCTAACTCCTTGAGAATCTTGTTCAATTCTCTTCGGATGACCCTCAGGATACAAAGGTTCCTGGGTCATTCTACCGCCTCTAGTAATGACTCTGACGGGATTGTCATTCAACTCATTGAGCAAGTCATTCTGAGCTTTAAGTACTTGTTCTACCTGAGTAGTAACCATAGAGGCATGTTTACTCAGAAGTTTAAGATCGTTGACATTTCTGTCTACACAAGCACTTAAATGACTAAGCATACGAGCATTCTGATCCAATTGTCTGCTAACATAATCATTGAAACTCTGTTGTTTGGCAACAAAGTTATCAAATTCATTCAAGCATAAGCTAGCAGGTTTATCAAAAGGAATATCACTCTCATCAAACCTACGCAGAGAATTTACTTCTACTACCTGTATCGGGTTATCGAGACCATGGATCTCTTCGATAGGTGTTAGATTTTTGACATCTTCAGACTTAATGCCTTTCTATCGCATAGATTTCTTGGCTTCTTGCATATCTTCGGGGCTAAGGAATAGAATACCTCTTTTCATTGGAGTATGCTTAGGAGGTGTTTCGGGAATAGTCCAAGCATTCTCATTGCACAAGATGTTATTCACTAGAATCTCAGCTTGTTCTACAGTTCGTTCCCTAAAAACACTACCGGCACAACTATCTAGGTGGTCTTTGGAAGCATCGGTAAGTCCATTATAGAAGATATCAAGTATTTCATTCTTCTCAAGAGGGTGATGAGGCAAAGCATTCAGTAGCTGGATGAGCCTCCCCCAAGCTTGTGGGAGACTCTCTTCTTCAGCTTGAGCAAAGTTGTATATTTCCCTCAAGTCAACTTGCTTCTTATGGGTAGGGAAATATTTTTCAGAGAAGTAGTAGACCATATCGTGGGGGCTACACACAACCAGGAGCAAGAGAAGTGAACCAGGTCTTAGGATCATACTTTAGCGAGAAAGGAAACAACTTGAGGATATAGTAGTGGCGGATCTTTTCCTCACTAGTGAATAGGGTGGCTATATCATGCAGTTTTGTATGATAGGCTACAACCATCTCAGACTCATAACCGTGAAAAGGATCAGATTCAACCAGAGTGATTAACTCAGGGTCGACAGAGAATTCATAATCCTTATCGGTCACAAAGATAGGCGAAGTAGCAAACTTCAGGTCGTATTTCATCCTAGCGTTCAGAGATTTTTCTTTCCACTTGCGTAGTAAATTCTCAACATCATAGCTGTCCTTACACGCAATAAAATCCTCAGCTATCTCTCCCTCCATAACATAGCGTGTATGAGCCATAACAGGCAATTCATGCATAGTGGTAGGTTCTACTTCAATAGTATCAACAGTTTGAGAAGTATCATCACATCTAGCAGCAACTCTAGCAAGTTGTGCATCAAGGAATGCACCTAGTGGCAAAGCAGTATCAAGCATAGCATCATCAGGTATAGTATCAGGCATAGCATCATCAGGCATAGTATCAGACATAGCATCGTCAGGCATAGTATCAAGCATAGCATCATCAGGCATAGTATCAAGCATAGCATCATGGGCAGCAAAAGTAGCATCATCAAGCACAGGCGACATATCAAGATTTCTAGCAGGAGGCGAAGTCGCAAACTTACTCATAACCGAAGGTGAATCAAGTGCAGAGCTAGATGGCAATTCCTTACCTCTCCTCGTAGTGGAAGGCAAGATTTTAGTTCTTGGATCTTTCGGATTCCTCATAGTGATCAGCAGACGTCAATCCCAAGTGACTCAGAGAATATAGTTGTGCTTCCCCGGCAACGGCACCAGAAAAAGGTCTTGATAACCCACAAGTATAGGGGATCACAACAGTTTTTGAGGGTAGAGTATTCAACCCAAATTTGTTGGTTCGCCAAAGGGGAAGCGAAAGAATATTCTCAAGTATTAGCAGCTGAGTTAGTCAAATTCAACCACACCTGAAAGATCAGTGTCTGCAAGCAAAGTATCAGTAGCAAAGTAGTATGATAACAACGGTGCCAGAAACGATCTGTTGACGGCAGACTATTCCTAACCGCTGTATCAATGGCGCTAGTAGGTTGCACGTGGGCGAGTAACTATTCTTCCCTGACAGTAGTGTCGAAAAAGATCTTGCAACAAGTAACAGCGAAGTAGCAAGGAACAACAGTAGCAGCAACAATAGAGTAACAACAGTAGAACATCAGTAGTAGCAAAGTGGCCCAATCCCTTTTGTAGCAAGGGACAAGCCTAGACAAAGTAACGTAGCGAGGACCAGTAGTAAAAGACTCGTAGGCAGTGGATCGGTGATGGATGAGTATTACGTATGTGATTCATCATGTAACAGCTATAACACGGAGAGATATGTAACTAGCTCCCGTTCGTCAATCTAATGTAGGCATGTATTCCGTATGTAGTCATACATGCTTAGGGAAAAGAACTTGCATGACATATATTGTCCATACCTCCCATAGCAGCGGGGTCCTAATGGAAACTACAGGATATTAAGGTTCTCCTTTTAATAAAGAATCGGACCAACACATTAACATTTGGTGAATACATGAACTCCTCATACTATGGTCATCTCTGGGAGTGGTTCCGGCTATTGTCACTCCGGAGTTGCCGGGTCATAACACATAGTAGGTGACTACAACCTGCAAGATAGGATCTAAAACAGACATATATTGGCGACAACATAATAGGTTCAAATCTGAAATCATGGCACTGGGTCCCTAGTGACAAGCATTAAGCATGGCAAAGTAGTAGCAACATCAATCTAGAACATAGTGGATACTAGGGATCAATCCCCGTCAAAACTAACTCGATTACATGATAGGTCTCATCCTACTCATCACCGTCCAGCAAGCCTACGATGAGATTACTCACGAACGATGAAGAGCAACATGGAATTGTCGATGGAGGAAGGTTGATGATGACGATGGCGACGATTTCCCCTCTCCGGAGCCCCGAACGGATTCCAGTGCCCTCCAGATGAAGAACAGGAGGTGGCGGCGCCTCCGTATCGTAAAACGCGATGAATACTTCTCTCTGATTTTTTTCCGGGTGAGACGGAATAAATAGAGCTGAGTTTGGGGGCGGTGGTGCCACGTGGGCCCCAGCAGCCCTCACGACGCGACCTAGGGGGTGGCCGCGGCCTGTGGGCTTGTGGCCCACTAGCACGCCCCCTCCGATGGATCTTTGCACACGTATTTTTCTTTTACTCTAGAAAAAATCTCCTTAAATTTTCAGGACATTCCGAGAACTTTTATTTCTGCACAAAAACAACACCATGGCAATTCTGCTAAAAACAACGTCAGTCCGGGTTAGTTCCATTCAAATCTTGCAAATTAGAGTCCAAAACAAGGGCAAAAGAGTTCGGAAAAGTAGATACGACGGAGACGTATCATGACCTCACCGAGTGACAGAAGGGGTAGCGAGGCACACATCGTGTTGTTGCCATCAAGGGTAAAAAAATGGGGTTTTCATCATTGGTTTGAGTTTATCCCTCTATATCATGTCATCTTGCTTAAGGCGTTACTCTGTTCGTCATGAACTTAATACACTAGATTCAGGCTGGATAGCGGTCGACGTGTGGAGTAATAGTAGTAGATGCAGAAAGTATCGCTCTACTTGTGTCGGACGTGATGCCTTTATGTATGATCATTGCCTTAGATATCGTCATGACTTTGCGTGGTTCTATCAATTGCTCGACTGTAATTTGTTCACCCACCGTATTATTTGCTATTTTGAGAGAAGCCTCTAGTGAACACTATGGTCCCCGGTTCTACTTCACATCATATTTTCAGCCTTACACTTTTACTTCGTTGCACTTTTTGCCTTCAGATCTCACTTTGCAATCAATCTTGAAGGGATTGACAACCCCTTTATAGCGTTGGGTGCAAGTTCTTTTGTGTTTGCGCACGTACTCTGGACTTGACGCGATTCTCCTACTGGATTGATACCTTGGTTCTCAAAGTGAGGGGAATACTTACTGCTCCTGTGTTGCATCACCCTTTCCTCTTCAAGGGAAAAACCAGCGCAAGACAAGTCTCCGTCAACATGCCAATTTCTGGCGATGTTGTCTCTTGCCGTAGCAGAAGAATTTCTGGCACCTTTGCCTGGGAGGATCAAGTCAAGAACTCATCCAAGTAAGTGTCGCAAACTCATCTCTTGCATTTACCTTTTTTGCCTCTCGTTTTCCTCTCCCCCACTTCTGAAAAACAAATATTTACAAAAAAATATTTGCCTTTTTCATTTGCCCTTTTCGTTTTCCTTTTTCGTTTGCCTTTTTTGTTTGCCCTTTTCTCTCACTTGCTTTCTGTTCGCTTGTCTGCCTGCTAAGACCTGTATGGCCCAACCAAGGGATTTTGATGCTCACTATGCGAGGTTGGAAGAGATTGAAACTAGTTTTAAAGGCTTCATCTCTACACAGCTTGATTATAACAGTTACTTCCGTAGGGAACTGAAGGAGCAAAATTCTTTTTTGGCCTTTATGAATAAAGAAGTTGATGATATGGCCAAAGAATTCCTTGCGCTAAATTCTTAGATTGCTCGTCTTGAAAAGTTGGTAGGCCAGATTTCTGATAAACAGGCTACCTTAGTCAATAAAATGGCTGCTAAACCTGAAACTCGTGATGAGAATCACGAAGATCTTAAAGTGCTTGGTGTGACTCCCATTGAATCTTTGTTTTCTTGTGTCAAACCTAATGACGATGGGGCTGGATATGAATCCACCTTGGTTGAAAAACGCCCCAATGATTCGGAGTCCATCTATCTTGATGCTAAAAACATTGAAAGTGGAGTAGAAGATATTAAAACTTTGAGTAGTAATGAAATTACAACTTTGGATTTCAAGGAATTCAATTATGATAGTTGCTCCTTGATTGAATGCATTTCCTTGATGCAATACATGCTAAACTCTCCACACTCTTATAGCCAAAACAAGGCCTTTGCCGATCATATCGTCGAAGCTATGATAAAATCTCTTGAAGAGAAACTTGTATTGGAAGTCTCTATCCCTGGAAAGCTTCATGATGAGTGGGAACCTACTATCAAAATCAAAATCAAAAACTATGAATGCAATGCTTTGTGTGATTTGGGTGCTAGTGTTTTCGGGATTCCAAAGTATTTATGTGATGTTCTGGGTTTTAATGAGATTGAGGAGTGTTCTCTTAATTTGTATCTTGCGGATTCCACTGTCAAGAAACCCATGGGAAGGATCAATGATGTTCTTATTATTTCAAATAGGAACTATGTACCCATGGATTTCATTGTGCTTGACATTGATTGCAATCCTACATGCCCTATTATTCTTGGTAGACCTTTCCTAAGGACTATCAGTGCTATCATCGATATGAAGGAAGGGAATATCAGATTTAAATTTCCTTTAAAGAAGGGCATAGAGCACTTTCCTAGAAAGAAAATAAGTTTTCCTTATGAATCCATGATGATGGCTACTTATGGTTTGAGCACCAAAGCCGACGATACGTGATTCCATCACCTTATGCCTAGCTAAGGGCATTAAACAATAGCGCTTGTTGGGAGGCAACCCAACGAATTTATCTTTTTCTTTCTTTTTTGTTGAGTCCACACCATCATAATTATGTTTTGATTGTGTATTTTGGGTTTCTTTTTGTGTTTGAGCCAAGCAAAACCTTTATGACTAGTCTTGGTGATGATTGTTTGATCCTGCTGGAAAAAGACAGAAACTTTTCGCTCACGAGATTATTTTTAGTTTTTATTCAGAAAGAGCTTTTGAGTTGATTCTTTTTGCTGCTAGTTTATATGCCTTTTGCCCAGGTAGTCGTAATGTTTCAGAATTTTTGAGGTACCAGAAGTATATGAAGTATACAGATTGTCACAGACTGGTCTGTTTTTGACAGATTCTGTTTTGTTGAGTTGGTTGCTTGTTTTGATGAAACTATGGATAATATCGGGGGTTACTAGCCATGGAAAAGTGAGAATACAGTAATCTAACACCAATGTAAATAGAAATCAAGATTTCTACAATACATAAAGAGGTGGTAGTTTGTTTTCTTGTGCTAATGTTATCACGAATTTCTGTTTAAGTTTTGTGTTGTGAAGTTTTCAAGTTGTGGGTGATGTTCTCATGGACAAAGAGATAAGGAGTGGAAAGAGCTCAAGCTTGGGGATGCCCAAGGCATCACAAGCCGAATTGAAGGACACCAAAAAGCCTAAGCTTGGGGATGCCCCGGGAAGGCATCCCCTCTTTCGTCTTCAATCCATCGGTAACATTACTTGGAGCTATATTTTTATTCACCACATGATATGTGTTTTTCTTGGAGCGTCTTGTATCGTAGGAGTCTTTTCTTTTCGTTGTGTCACAATCATCCTTGCTGCACACCTTTTGAGAGAGACACACACTCATCGTGGTTTTTCTAGAATGCTCATCGTGCTTCACTTATATCTTTTGAGCTAGATAATTTTGCTCTATGTGCTTCACTTAGATCTTTTAGATCACGGCGGTGCGTGACTTGGTAGTTGGCTTGTGCTATGAAATTAGTCCCAAAGGTGATAGGTACCCAAAGAGGATACAAAAACCTCCATCTTCATGTGCATTGAGTAGAGAGAGAAGTTTGATTCCTCTCAATTAGTTTTGAGACGTGGATTTGGTAATATTAAGAGTTATGTTAGTAGGGTGTTGTGAATCTAGAAATACTTGTGTTGAAGTTAGTGATTCCCGTAGCATGCAATTATGGTGAATTGCTATGTTAGGAATTCGGAGCATAATTGCTCTATTTATTGTCATCCTTTGTGTTGCGGTCGGGACCGTGCGATGGTTAACACCTACCAACCCTTCCCCTAGGAGTATGCGTTTAGCACTTTGTTTAGATTACTAATAAAAACTTTCGCAACAAGTATGTTAGTTCTTCATGACTAATGTGAGTCCATGGTATAGATGCACTTTCACCTTCCACCATTGCTAGCCTCTCTAGTGCCTTCTCGCCGGTGCACAAACCCACCATATGCCTTCCTCAAAACAGCCATCGTACCTACCTACTATGGCATTTTTATAGCCATTCCGAGATATATTGCCATGCAACTCCCACCATTCCGTCTCAGGACTTGTGTCGTCACTCTCATATTGCCATTACATGATCGTAAGATAGCTAGCGAGATGTTTCAATGTCATACGCCAAGCTAGATCGTTGCACATCCCGGTACACTGTCGGAGGCATTTCCTATAGTCATCACCGTTTTGAGCTTTGAGTTGTGAGTAAATAAAAGTGTGATGATCATCATTATTAGCGCATTGTCCCATGTGAGGAAAAAACGAGGCCCAAGAGCCCAAATAAAAAAATATAAAAAAAGAGAGAAAAATAGAGAAGGGACAATGCTACTGTCTTTTTCCACACTTGTGCTTCATTATAACACCATTTCTTCATGATTGAGAGCCTCTTGTTTCGTCACCACTATATGCTAGTGGGAATCTTCATTATATAACTTGGCTTGTATATTCCAATGATGGGCTTCCTCAAAATTGCCCTAGGTCTTCGTGAGCAAGCGAGTTGGATGCACACCCACTAGTTCTCCTTTTGAGCTTTCACATACTTATAGCTCTAGTGCATCCTTTGTATGGCAATCCCTACTCATTCACATTGATATCTATTAATGGGCATCTCCATAGCCCTTTGATACGCCGTGTCAATGTGACCATCTCCTCCCTTTTTGTCTCACAACCACCACCACATTCTATTCCACTTATAGTGCTATATCGATGGGTCATGCTCATGTATTGCGTGATAGTTATAAAAGGTTTGAGAAAGTAAGAGTGCGAAAACAATTACTTGGCCAATACCAGGGTTGTCCATGATTTAAATTAGTTGTGTGGGGATGATGGAGCATAGCCAGACTATATGATTTTGTAGGGATAACTTTCTTTGTCCTTGTTATTTCGAAAGTTCATGATTACCTTGCTAGTTTGCTTGAAGTATTATTGTTTTCATGTCAATAGCAAACTATTGTTTTGAATCTTACGGATCTGAACATTCATGTCACACGAAAGAAGTTGCAATGGACAACTATGCTAGGTAGCATTCCACATCAAAAATTCAGTCTTTGTCACTTCCCTACTCGAGGACGAGCAGGAGTTAAGCTTGGTGATGCTTGATACGTCTCCAACGTATCTATAATTTTTGATGGTTTCATGCTATTATCCTGTCAAACTTTGGATGTTTTGTATGCCTTTTATATATTTTTGGGACTAACTTATTAACTCAGTGCCAAGTGCCAGTTCCTGTTTTTTCCGTGTTTTTGACCCCTTTCAGAGGAGGATTTTAAACGGAGTCCAAACGGAACAAAACTTCCAAAAAGAATTTTTCCGAAACAGAAGAAGATCGGGAAGCTTGAGAACCAAGGCAGGGGGTCACGAGGGACCCCAAAAGCCCCCTAGCCGTGGCCAGGGGGGCCCGCGCCTCCCAGGCTGGTGGGCTCCCTGGGCCACCTCTGCCCTAGGTCTTTCGCCTATATATTCCCAATAATTCCAGAAAAAATGAAGAGATCATCGAAAGTACTTTTCTGCCGCCGCAAGCTTCTGTCTCCGCAAGATCCCATCTGGGGCACGTTCTGGTGCCCTGCCGGAGGGGGGATTCGGATACGGAGGGCTTCTTCATCAACACCATGACCTCTCCGATGATGCGTGAGTAGTTCACCATCGACCTACGGCTCCATAGCTAGTAGCTAGATGGCTTCTTCTCTCTTTTGGATCTTCAATACAAAGTTCTCCATTATCTCCATGGAGATCTATCCGATGTAATCTTCTTTTGCGGTGTGTTTGTCGAGATCCGATAAATTGTGGATTTATGATCAGATTATCTATGAATCTTATTTGAGTTTCTTCTGATCTCTCTTATGCATGGTTTCATATCCTTGTAATTCTCTTCAAGTTGTGGGTTTTGTTCGGCCAGCTTGATCTATGATTCTTGCAATGGGAGAAGTGCTTGGTTTTGGGATCATACCGTGCGGTGACCTCACACAGTGACAGAAGGGGTAGCGAGGCACGCATCCTGTTGTTTCCATCAAGGGTAAAAAGATGGGGTTTTCATCATTGGTTTGAGTTTATCCCTCTACATCATGTCATCTTGCTTAAGGCGTTACTCTGTTCGTCATGAACTCAATACACTAGATGCATGCTGGATAGCGGTCGATGTGTGGAGTACTAGTAGTAGATGCAGAAAGTATCGGTCTACTTGTCTCGGACGTGATGCCTATATGTATGATCATGGCCTTAGATATCGTCATGACTTTGCGCGGTTCTATCAATTGCTCGACTGTAATTTGTTCACCCACCGTATTATTTGCTATTTTGAGAGAAGCCTCTAGTGAACCCTATGGCCCCCGGGTCTAGTTCACATCATATTTTCAGCCTTACACTTTTACTTCGTTGCACTTTTTGCCTTCAGATCTCACTTTGCAATCAATCTTGAAGGGATTGACAACCCCTTCATAGCGTTTGGTGCAAGCTCTTTTGTGTTTGCGCAGGTACTCTCGACTTGACGCGATTCTCCTACTCGATTGATACCTTGGTTCTCAAACTGAGGGAAATACTTATTGCGCCTGTGCTGCATCACCCTTTCCTCTTCAAGGAAAAAACCAGCGCAAGACAAGTCTCCGTCAACATGCCAATTTCTGGCGTTGTTTTCTGTTGCCATAGCAGGCACCCCCCTGGCCATGCCTACCAGGCTTGTGGGGCCCACGTGCACCCCCTCCACTCATTCTAGCTCCCATCTGCTTCTCCTACCTCCAGAAAAAATCGTTTCGCAGGTCAAACCCGTGTTCTTTCTCTTCTAGGTGGGATTTTCGATCTCCTTGTGCAAAGCACCATTCACCAAACTGTTTTGGGGAAATTGCTCCTTGGTAAGTGACTCCTCCATTGGTCCAATTAGTTTTTGCTCTAGTGCCTTATACTTCGCGTATCTTTGCTGCCTTGGTGACCCTGTTCTTGAGTTTTGCATGCTAATTTTAGCTGGTCCCAAGTAGTTTTGATGCGTAATATGACCTCTAGGCACTTGTGGGAGTAGTTGCTACGAGTTTCGTTGGGCCTTGTTCACTTTTCCTTAGAATCACTAAAAATTTCAGAAATTTTCAGAGATAGAAAAGGGAAAAGATGAGGAGGTTCTTAAGAGGCTCTTCAAGCCGTGACCCCAAGGATGATGGAAGTGAGAAGAAGAAATCCAAGTGTCCGTGATGGGGTCATAGTCCTAGGGTAGGGTCATAGGCCTGCCGTACATGTCCTACCCAAGGACTACCCCACACAAAGGAGAGGACCCTAAGTCTGCCCCGACTGAATTAAGGAGTCCCCATCATCCAGTCGGTAACAGGCCCTGAATCGTCCAGTCGGAGACTAGCATTCGGAGGCCACCAGGCTAACCGACTGGGTACACTCGGTACATCGTGACCTCTCTGGAGGAAAACTGCCGTATGTTTCCGGGTGCATTTATTAGCATTTAGGGCATACGTTACCTGTAACGTATGTATTCAATCGCCACTACCCCACCCCCGAATCAGAACCGTTGTGGAGGGCAGCGCACTCTATATAAGCCGCCCTCCCCCACTGGTAAAGGGGTTAGAAAATCATTGTATTCCATATTACACTCGGTAACAAGCTCCGAGAGCACTGAGACGTAGGGCTGTTATCTCCACCGTAGAGGGGCCTGAACTCATACAACCTCGCCGTAGCTAGGACTCTGCCCATCTCATTCGTACCCTACACATCTACTGTCAGGCTTATACCCACGACAGTTGGCGCCCACCGTGGGGCAGGCGTCTAAGCGACTTCCGGCGAGTTTGCGACTACTTCCTTTCGTCATGTCGTCTGGTGGAGATTCAAGCATGGGTCACCAGATCCTCTTCGGTGTTCTCTCCTTCACCGTCGACGATTCGGCGTGGCTTCAGGAGGTGCCTCTCGACGTTGAGGCGCTTCCCCGTCGCGGGGCCACGCACTTCCGTGCCAGAGCTCGCGGCGTTCTTCTTCTCCAACAATCGACTCCATTATTGGCTTGCACCTCCGTCATGCGCCGCAACAAACGGTCCCGCAGTCCGCGTCTCCAACGTTGGGTGCAGCATGCCCGAGCGCGTCAGATCGCGTCCTCTCAAGTGGCAGTTCTGGAGTCTGTTGTGGTTGCCCCGCGTTCCCAGTGCTCGGGCTCGGTTCCGACTGAGCTCCCTTCCGAGTACGCGGGTCGTGGGCCTGCAGCAGAAGTACACATGGCCAACTCCCATGAAGATCCCCGTCAAGCCGGCCGGAGCGAGCGCGAAATCGGCGAAGCATCCGGTGCACGCCGTCCACCTCGTCGTTCTGCCAGTCGGCACACTCGGCGGAGCAACGTGGAGTTGTTCCGCACACCTCTCCTCAACTTGGCTGCGGCTACCGAGATTGCCGATTCCCTCCAGCCGACTGATTCAGAGGCAAGAAGGGGAATCGAGCAGATCCGAGCTGTGTTGCGCACGGCGCAGCAGCAGAATTCGGCAGTCTCCTAGTCACACAATCGGATCTACAATAGTTCCGTCCATGCAAACACGCATCGATCGGTTCACAGCCCTAGTTCCCATCAGCATCACAGGGGAGGCAACCGTTCCATGATCCGTGAAGATCACCGCTGCTCACGCACCCCTCCGCGGGGTGGGCCCTATGGGTCCCGACATCATGATGATCGGCGTTCGGTCGGCGACACTTACGACCCAAGACCCGACGCAAGAGGGCGAATCGCCCAGCGAAGAGTCGACAGGGGTCGAGCCCACCGCGATGGTCGCGATATGAACCGTCCGAGTGGAAGCAGGACCATCGTGTCCGGCCCCGAGTGTTTTAGTCGAGCCATCCGCTCGGCTGACATCCCGCCCAACTTCCGATTGGCAGTGGAAATCGGTAAATTTACGGGGGAGTCCAAGCCTGAAACATGGCTAGACGACTACCGAGTGGCAGTCCAGATCGGAGGAGGGGACGACCATGTCGCTATGAAGCACCTCCCTCTGATGCTCGACGGCTCGGCTCGAGCTTGGCTGAACTAGTTGGCCCCCTCAAGCATTTACAGTTGGGCAGATCTGGCCCGAGTGTTCATCAGAACCTTCGAAGGGACGTGCAAACGCCCTGCAGGCCTCGTGGAGCTTCAACACTGTGTCCAGAAGCCGAATGAGCCCTTGCGCAACTTCATCCAGCGATGGACAACTCTTTACCACACGGTGGAGAACGTCACCGAGCATCAAGCGGTCTGTGCATTCAAGGCAGACGTACGGTACAGAGAGCTGTACTTGAAGTTCGGTCGAACGGGCGACATCTCCATGAGCAAGATGATGGAGATAGCGGCTCACTATGCAAATGGCAAAGAAGAGGACCGCATCCGGAGCGGCAAACACAAGACAGTTGGCGATGTCGACGGAGGTAACACTCGGAAGCAGAAACAAAAAGTTCCGCCCACACCGCAAGCAGAAGCTGCAGCTGTGACCAGCGCCAAGTTCAAGGGCAAAGGGAAAGCACAGTTTACCCCCAAGAAAAGCCGTTCAACAATCCCATCCTGGACCAGCCTTGCCCGGTTCACACGAAGATGGACGAAGAAGGCAACCCCATATACGTGAAGCACATCACTCGGCAGTGTCGTCTCCTGATCCAGGGGTTCAGCATAGGGCAACCGAGTGAGAAGAATCCTGAACAAGATGAGGAGGATAAGGAGGATCCGTTCCCCCAAGTCCATGCAACCCTCATGATCTTTGCTGACGTCGAAAGCAAGAGTCGACTGAAGCTGGTGAACAGAGAAGTCAACATGGCCGTTCCGACTGCCCCCAAGTTTCTTAAATGGTGTCAGACTGCGATCACCTTTGACCAGTCGGATCATCCAGTGCATGTCCCCACCCCAGGAAGACAGGCTCTGGTCGTCGACCCGATGGTGGAAGGAGTCCGACTGCGCAAAGTCCTCATGGACGGCGGTAGCGGACTGAACATCATGTACGCTGACACTCTCAAGGGAATGTGCATTCCGATGTCGAGACTCAGCGAGAGCAGTATGCAATTCCACGGAGTCGTCCCGGGACGGAAGGCCAAGTCACTCGGCCAGATCGCGTTGGACGTCATCTTCGGCTCCGACAAAAACTTTCGCAAGGAAAAGCTTACATTTGAGGTGGTGGATTTCCAGAGTGCTTACCACGCAATTCTGGGCCGCCCGACATACGTGAGCTTCATGGCACATCCATGCTATGTGTACTTGAAGTTGAAGATGCCAGGCCCAAAAGGCGTTATCACCATCACTGGCAATCGCCAGCGAGCCGAAGAGTGTTTGCAGCAGGGATCAAGAATCGCCGACCAGCAGATGGCGGTACTCGAGCTCGACGAGTACAAGAAGACAGTCGACCCTGCCGACCTGATGCGCTCAAAGAAACCAGCTTCTGAGTCCGCGTTCCAGTCGGCGCGGGAGACGAAAAAGGTCAGCATCCACCAGGCGGACGACTCTGCCGCCCCGACGAACATCTCCACCACCCTCGATCCTAAATAGGAAGCCGAGCTCACCCAATTCCTCCGTGAGAACTGGGACTCTTCGCATGGAAACCATCTGACATGCCAGGTGTACCCAGGGAGTTGGGAGAGCACCGACTGCATGTGGATCCCGCCGCTCGGCCCGTCCGAGAGCGCCTGCGCCGGTCCGCCGTGCACAAGAGGAAGGCAATCGGAGAAGAGGTGGCCAAGCTATTGGCTGCCAACTTCATTCGCGAGGTTCACCACTCCGAGTGGCTCGCCAATGTCGTCATGGTGCCCAAGAAGGACAAGTCACTCCGAATGTGCATTGACTTCAAGCATCTCAATAAGGTATGCCCGAAAGACCATTTTCCGCTCCCCCGCATAGATCAAATTGTCGATTCGACTGCGGGATGCGAGCGGTTGTCATTTCTTGATGCCTATTCGGGCTATCATCAGATCCGTCTGTATGGTCCCGACGAGTTAAAAACAGCCTTCATCACCCCGTTTGGGTGCTTCTGCTACATCACTATGCCTTTCGGTCTGAAGAATGCAGGAGCTACCTTTATGCGCATGATCCAAAAATGTCTCCTCGACCAGATCGGTTGCAATGTGGAGGCATACATGGATGATATCGTAGTCAAGTCACGCAAAGGTTCCGACCTGCTGACTGACTTGGCAGAAACATTCGCCAACCTTCGTAGGTACGATATCAAGCTCAACCCAGCCAAATGTTCATTCGGTGTTCCCAGCGGAAAGTTACTCGGTTTCTTCGTTTCCGAACGAGGGATCGACGTTAACCCCGAAAAGATCGGGACCATCGTTCGAATGGAGAGGCCGGTTAGAATACACGATGTTCAACGGCTCACAGGTTGCCTAGCGGCTTTGAGCAGGTTCATCAGTCGACTCGGCGAAAAAGCACTTCCTCTGTACCGACTCATGAAGAAGTCAGATACCTTCGAGTGGACAGACGAAGCCCAAGTCGCATTCGACGACCTCAAAGTCCTACTTTCTACCCAGCCGGTTCTTACTGCTCCGCTCAGTAAAGAGCCCCTTCTTCTATATATCGCGGCTACAAATCAAGTCGTCAGTACTGTTCTTACAGTCGAGCGAGAAGAAGAAGGAAAAGCATACAAAGTTCAGCGGCCAGTGTACTACGTCTCCGAAGTCCTGACCCCTTCCAAGCAAAGGTATCCCCATTATCAGAAACTTATCTATGGGATCTATATGACTGCGAAGAAGGTGGCCCATTATTTCCAAGACCACTCGGTATCTGTCGTTTCTGATGCTTCGTTGTCGGAAATTCTCCACAATCGAGACGCGTCAGGCCCAGTGGCGAAGTGGCAATGGAGATGCTGTACTGTAACATCAAGTTCGAGGCCAAGAAAGCTATTAAGTCTCAAGCCCTGGCTGACTTTATAGCAGAATGGGTAGAACAACGGCAACCGACTCACATCTACTCGGCTCATTGGACGTTGTTCTTTGATGGGTCTAAGATGTTGAATGGATCCGGCGCTGGTGTTGTGATCATATCACCAAAGGGTGACAAGCTCAAGTACGTGCTTCAGATACACTTTGATTCCTCCAACAATGAGGCAGAGTATGAAGCTCTCCTCTACGGATTGCGCATGGCCATCTCACTCGGCGTCCGTCGCCTGATGGTCTACGGCGATTCGGATTTGGTGGTCAACCAAGTGATGAAAGAATGGGACGTAAGGAACCCCACCATGACAACATGCTGCAATGTAGTGAGGAAGATGGAGAAGAAGTTTGAAGGTCTAGAACTCCATCACGTTCCGAGACTGAAGAACCAAGCAGCTGACGAGTTGGCGAAACTCGGATCCACTCGGAGACCAGTCCCGAGTGATGTCTGCCTCGAGCACCTCCATCTTCCCTCAGTCAAAGAAGACCCCTTCACAGAAGAACCGGTACAACCCAAGAGCGTAACAGATCCGACTGAAGTCGATGTACCTGCTGTGGTTGATCTGGTCACAGAGATTCTGGCTGTCATTCCTGATTGGACTGTGCCGATCATTGCACATATCCTAAGGAAAGAACTTCCAAAAGATGAAGTGCAAGCCAGGCAAATAGTTCGCAGGTCGAAGGCACTCACTATCATTGACGGTCAATTGTACAAGGAGAGTGTTTCAGGCGTTCTTCAACGTTGCATTTCCCCAGAGGAAGGGCAGTTGATCCTAGAGGATATTCACTCGGGAACCTGCGGTCATCACGCTTCTTCGAGAGCAATTGTCGCCAAGGCATTCAAAGATGGTTTCTTTTGGCTACAAGCAAACAAGATGGCTAAAGATTTGGTCGACCGATGTGAAGGCTGTCAGTTCTACTCCAACAAGTCCCACAAGCCAACATCTGCATTAAAAACAATCCCACTTGTGTGGCCATTTGCAGTTTGGGGATTAGATATAGTCGGACCATTTAAGACAGGCCAAGGAGGCTACACACATCTGTTGGTGGCAGTCGACAAGTTTACGGAACGGATAGAAGCCAAGCCCATCAAGAAACTCGATGCCTCAACAACTGTCAAGTTTGTCAGGGACATCATTTCCAGATTCGGGGTACCTCACAGCATAATCACGGATAACGGGACAAACTTCGACTCGGACAGATTCAAAGGCTTCTGTGCGAGTTAGGGTATCCGAGTGGATTTTGCTTCCGTAGCACATCCTCAATCCAACGGGCAAGCTGAGCGGGCGAATGGGCTTATTCTTCAAGGTTTGAAGCCCCGACTCCTGCGAGAGGTAGGACACGCTGCTGGTGCATGGGTCACCGAGTTACCTTCAGTGCTTTGGGGCCTCCGCACCACTCCGAACAGATCAACGGGGCGATCGCCGTTCTTCCTCGTTTATGGAGCAGAAGCGGTCCTTCCGAGTGACCTGCTTCACAATGCCCCACGAGTCGAACTCTTCTCCGAAGCTGAAGCAGAACAAGCAAGGCAAGATAGAGTCGATCTTCTAGAGGAGGAGCGCGAGATGGCACTTACTCGCTCAACAATTTACCAGCAAGATCTGCGACGCTTTCATGCGCGTCACGTCACGAGTCGCACATTCCAAGCTGGCGATTTAGTGCTCCGAGTGGATCAACAAAGACCACACAAGTTGTCTCCGGCCTGGGAAGGACCTTTCATCATCTCCAAGGTGCTGAACAATGGAGCATACAGACTCTACAACATTCAGAGGGAGACAGACGAGCCGCGCGCATGGAACGGGGATCTCCTCAAGCGTTTTTATACGTGATCGTCGACTGAAGCAGTGTAACGAACAAGTTTTGATGGAATAATACGTACAGCAGATTCAGTTTTTTGCAGATTCAGAGTTCTCCCACGGTCGCAGACTCCGGACACAAAAAAAAAACTTAGCTGCGATCCTGAATCGCCTAAGTACTCGCTTCCTCCGAGTGTGCACTACACGTCGCACTCGGGAACTTAGCTGCGATCCTGAATCGCCTAAGTACTAACCCCCTCCGAGTGTGCAATACACAACGCACTCGGGGACTTAGCTGTGATCAAGAATCACCTAAGTAATCACTTCCTCCGAGTGTGCACTACACGTCGCACTCGGGGACTTAGCCGCGATCCTGAATTGCCTAAGTACTAACCCCCTCCGAGTGTGCAATACACGTCGCACTTGGGGACTTAGATGTGATCAAGAATCACCTAAGTAATATCTTCCTCCGAGTGTGCACTATGCGTCGCACTCAAAGACTTAGCTGTGATCAAGAATCACCTAAGTACTAACATCCTCCGAGTGTGCACTACACGTCGCACTCGAGGACTTAGCTGTGATCAAGAATCACCTAAGTAATAACTTCCTCCGAGTGTGCCCTACACGTCGCACTCGGGGACTTAGCTGTGATCAAGAATCACCTAAGTAGTAACTTCCTCCGAGTGTGCACTACACGTCGCACTCGGAGACTTAGATGTGATCAAGAATCACCTAAGTAATATCATCCTCCGAGTGTGCACTACGCGTCGCACTCGGAGACTTAGCTGTGATCAAGAATCACCTAAGTACTAACATCCTCCGAGTGTGCACTACACGTCGCACTCGAGGACTTAGATGTGATCAAGAATCACCTAAGTAATATCTTCCTTCGAGTGTGCACTACGCGTCGCACTCGGAGACTTAGCTGTGATCAAGAATCACCTAAGTACTAACATTCTCCGAGTGTGCACTAAACGTCGCACTCGAGGACTTAGATGTGATCAAGAATCACCTATGTAATATCTTCCTCCGAGTGTGCACTACGCTTCGCACTCGGAGACTTAGCTGTGATCAAGAATCACCTAAGTACTAACATCCTCCGAGTGTGCACTACGCGTCACACTCGGGGACTTAGCTCTGATCAAGAATCACCTAAGTATTAATCTTCTCCGAGTACGCACTAAGCGTTGCACTCGAAACAACATTCAAACAAAAGACTCAATGCTTTCATTCCGATTCCAAAAGTCTAGAAACGATAGCTGACTCGGTGCGGATCAAGCTTACCCACACCGATTTTAAAGTATGACGGCCAATAGAAGTGGCAAGAGTTTACAGATAAACACTCGGCATACCGAGGATAAAGTTTTATCACGCGTCAGGTGGGCCGGCGCCAGGACTGGAAGGCTCCACGAAAGTGTCCAAATCGATTCCATTGGCGATGCGGGTAGCAGTCTCAAGGAACGTCTCCATGAAGTCTTCGAATCGAAGCTTCTTCGTGTTGGAGACCTTCAATGTCTTCAGCTTATCTTCCCGCACCTCCTTGCAATGGACTCGGACCAAGGACAGCGCAACATCAGCACCGCAACGCGCTGCCGATTTCTTCCACAATTGCACTCGGCCTGGAATCTCCTCCAGTCGCGCCATCAAGGATTCCATCTCCTGCCGCGACTCGTCTTTCGGCCAAAGTTCCTTGTCAATTCGGCCAATGACTTCTCTCAGTCGACCGATGAAAGGACTCACTTTGCCTACGCGGATATGCGCCCGGAGCAGATCCCGGTTGGCCTCCTCGCCGAGTGGCACGTTGTCCTGAATGGACCGCTCCACAGCCGCTGCTTCAGCTTCAGCATCAACGCAAAAGTCTGCAACAAACGGACAAACATACAATAAAAACCGAGTGCAAAGCACACGGTACAAGCACTCGGCAAAGCATAAGACTTACCAGCCAGACGAGTCATCATTTGCCCAGCCCAGTCCTTCACATACTTCTCCTGAGCTATACATCGTTTGTTCAGGACGGCCATCTGATTGTGCCAAGCAGTCCTCTGTTTCTTCATTTTTTCCACCTCCTCCGTCAACACCTTGTTTGCCTCTAGAGCCTCCTCCAAGGACTTCTCTCGTACCTCCAGAGCGTCCTTCATGCCGGCCATGGCGAGCATAGCAGCATCAAGTTCACCAGCGAACTGGTTCTTCTCCGCCCTCAGGCCTCATAGGCCGTTCCCATTTCACAAGTTTTCTGCCACCAAGAAACAAAGGACAATCAGCAAGTTTATGAGTTCACAGTCTAACTTCTTCAGACCCCTGCCGACGCAAGCAGTCGACAGCGGTCTCAGGGACTACACCCAGTGGGTTCACTGAGAGTGACCCCACTGGCATGCACCTCAACCAGGCCTGCCCTATTGAGATGCATGTTTTCACCTACGCCTCAGAGGCCAATACTACCCGACCTGAGTGCAACTTACTCTCGGGGACTCTTACCGCAAGTGCACTCCGACTGCAACAAGTACTCGCACTCGGCAATCCTATCTACGGACACAACCAAACTAAAGGCAAAATGTACAAAGACAACTGTCGGTGCAAGCACTCGACAGAAGTCTCGGGGACTACACCCACTGGGTTCACTCGGAGT
Organism: Hordeum vulgare subsp. vulgare; assembly: GCF_904849725.1. Classification (NCBI taxonomy): domain Eukaryota; kingdom Viridiplantae; phylum Streptophyta; class Magnoliopsida; order Poales; family Poaceae; genus Hordeum; species Hordeum vulgare. Next base: position 138,954,670 of record NC_058518.1, on the reverse strand, counting down.
GAACCCATTGCAAAAAACAACAACACCCAGTGGGTTACAAAAGAAAAGTAAGTACTTACTAGACTACTTACTCGGATATCATCGCGCAGCTCCAAGCTCCGCTGGTACAAGGCCGCAACGGAGTCATAAGCCCTCTTGGCTTCTCCAGCCATCAGCTCCGCCTGCACCATGGCCCCCTTGGCCGCTCCCACCTGCTCCTCTGGAAGACGCCGGATGCTGAATTCAGCATTCGACGAACCGGGAATCGTCGGAGGTTCCTGGGGCATCCCAAGGTCCGCCCCAGTCAGTTCCTCCCCCACCAGCACCGGTTCAGTCGGTGGCGGCGCTTCAGTCGGCGGGGCGTCGGCGGCAGGGGTGGCAGCAGGAGGAGCAGCCTCAAGGACAGGCTCCAGGACAGGCTCCACGGCGGGGTTGGTTCTCCCCTGGTCGTCCTCGTCCAGGCAAATCACCCCTGACAAGCCGAATGACATGACGTCTCAGAAAAAGAAAGAATGGCGCAGTCCATGGGGATAAAACACCCGACTCTCCTACAACACACCTGGCTGGGACGAAACGACATTGTCCGTGTCGATGGGGTCGTCCCCTTGGCGAGCCTAAGAGGTTGCAGAGGTAGCGACCCTGTCGAGTGAAATCCATTCAACTTGTAAACAGGGGTTCACTCGGATTACAGAAAGAGCCGGAAGCTAGATTCACTTACGTGGAGGTGACAGGGATAGCAACCCTCATTCTCGGCAGATCCTTCCGAGAATTGGGCCCACTCGGCTTGGGTGCCCTGGAAGACTGGCCTGCGGGCTCAGCGGCGGCGTCCCTGGCCCTCTTGGTGCCTCGAACACTCGGGACCACCGGAGCAGCAGGCGGAGCACTCGACGATGCAGGAGGAGCTGAAGGGACGGCGGGCTCGTGTCGGCGCTTGGTCCGATGCTCTGGTCGTGGAGGTGGCGAGTCTTTCTCTTCCTCCTCTTCCTCTTCCTCGTTGTCCTCCTCCTCCGACTCCCCGCTGTCGGAGACGTATTCGGCGCTCTCCACGCTGCCCTCCTGACTGCCTTCCTCCTCTTCCTCCTCCGGATTCCCATTCGAGACGGGGGAGAACAAGTTGGTCCACGCCTGCATGAAGTTCAGTCGGAAACATTAGGCATCACACGGAGATATAAGTAAACGACTAGAATCAAGACAGTTCAATGCACTCGGCTAGTGCCACTCACCTGATTCGGTGGAGGGTGGTCCGCGCTGTAAGGCGTCACTCCGTGAGCTCCTTTGGGGTTCTCACAGGGGCCCGTGATTTGGAGCACCCACGAGGTCACCCTCTCCTCGGGTACGCCCACCACGTTTGTCCGAGTGGAATCCTCGGGCCCTGTGTAGTGCTACATAGCATGGTCGCGAGCCTGCAGCAGCTGGATCCGCCGACCAAGGAAGACTTCCAGCAGGTCTATACCGGTGACCCCCCTCCTGACGACATCCACGAGTGCCTCAACCAAAGGCTGGATGTCGTTCCTCTCGGCCTTCGAGAGCGCGAGATGCTTGGGCGGAGCGGGCCGGTCTAGACTAAACGGAGGCAGCCTAGTCGATGCATTCGGATAGGCGATGTCCTGGCAGTAGAACCACGTCGACTGCCAGTTCCTAACCGACTCACTCAACTTGAGAGCAGGATAGCTGCTCTGACTCTTCTTCTGGAATCCTAAACCTCCACAGAGCTGGAGGAGGTGCGTCTTGTCGTCCGACTGACTAAGACGTTTGATAGTTTGGGATCGGGCAGAGAAGATGTGTTTGAACAAACCTCAATGGGGGGCAACCAATGAAACACTCGCACAAAACGATAAAGGCAGAAAGATGGGCGATGGCATTCGGAGGAAAGTGATGAAGTTGAGCCCCGAAGTGGTTCATGATGCCTTTAAAGAAGGGATGCGGGGGCAAAGAAAAACCTCTATGAACATCGCTGAGGAGCAGGACGCGCTCCCCCTCCCGAGGCGCCGGCTCGACCTCGTCGTCCGTCGGCAGTCCCTAGGACTTATGCATGAGCATTCCGTGCTCCACCAGCTCCAGCAGGTCTCCCTCCGTCACCGTGGAGGGAAGTCTCCTTGGATCCACCCCGCCGTCAGCGGCCGCTGCCGCCGTTGAGCAGGCGCCGCCGCCTTGTTCTTCTTCTTCCTCGCCTCCATCTTGCTGGTCAGACCCTTGGTCATGGAGGCGACGGCGAACCCTCGAGAGGGAGGAGAAGGAAGGAGCATAGGAGCGCAGGGGGTGGCGAGGAGGACGGAGCAGGCGAGAGCGAAAGATTCGGCGAGCGTAACGGAGGAGCTTCGTCGCCCAGAGTTAAATAGAGCGCCTACTGGGTCACTGGCGAATGGGCCCGAAATCTTATCTGCCCGACCGGCCGCGGCGATATCAGTGGAGGAGTTGAAGGCGCGAGAATCGAGGCGTCAGGCTCTACTCGAGCGCGCTGGCGTCATCCCCGCTGAGCGCGCGGAACCCGAAATTTGAGATCCCGGAAAATCCGCCGCTGTCAGTTGACCGGTCGCGTCAAAAGATGCCGCAGAAGCACTCGGTTCCCGACAGTCTGTTTCGCAAGCGCTTCCACTCGGATCGCTGGTCAGGAAAGATAAAATGGATAGAGGCAAGCCACGCTGAAGCCGAACCTAGTCCAGTCGGATCTGAACCTCAAGCACCGCTTCGGCGTTTCAACACCAATCCATTCGGGGACTAATGATGGGGTCATAGTCCTAGGGTAGGGTCATAGGCCTGCCGTACATGTCCTACCCAAGGACTACCCCACACAAAGGACAGGACCCTAAGTCTGCCCCGACTGAATTAAGGAGTCCCCATCATCCAGTCGGTAACAGGCCCTGAATCGTCCAGTCGGAGACTAGCATTCGGAGGCCACCAAGCTAACCGACTGGGTACACTCGGTACATCGTAACCTCTCTGGAGGAAAACTGCCGTACGTTTCTGGGTGCATTTATTAGCATTTAGGGCATACGTTACCTGTAACGTATGTATTCAATCGCCACTACCCCACCCCCGAATCAGAACCGTTGTGGAGGGCAGCGCACTCTATATAAGCCGCCCTCCCCCACTGGTAAAGGGGTTAGAAAATCATTGTATTCCATATTACACTCGGTAACAAGCTCCGAGAGCACTGAGACGTAGGGCTGTTACCTCCACCGTAGAGGGGCCTGAACTCATACAACCTCGCCGTAGCTAGGACTCTGCCCATCTCATTCGTACCCTACACATCTACTGTCAGGCTTATACCCACGACAGTCCGGTCCCTCGAGTTGAAGAAGTTCGAGCGTGCGAGTGGCCAAGCGATGTGTTCTTACGCGCCGCCGGACTTTATGAGGAATTTTATTACTTGGTGGAGAACGCATGCCTTACCGCCTTCGTTGAAGATAAGTGTCCGCAATACCTCCTCCTCACTAACATTTTCGTGCAAAGCTTTAACTTCTATCCAAGGAAGAATCCTCCTATGGTTGAGTTCAAATTATATGATATCCCCCAACGCATGTCACTCCAGGATTTTTGCAATGTTTGCAAATTGCCTTTTGTTGGGGATATTCATGAACCTCGTCCATGGGACTTGGAGTCTTTCATAGATACTATTGCTGTAGGAGAGGAGAGAGGAGTGTCTTGCGCTAGAGCTGCTAGCATACATTTTACCGTGCTTCGGTACTTCTCATTATTCGTGGGAAAATGTTTGATTGGCCGTGGGAAGGCTGGGTCCCTTAGCTCCCCAGATCTTGCGGTCTTGTGCGAAGCCCTTTTTAATGATAAAACTTATGGCTTGGGCGCTATAGTAGCTCAACGGTTGAACACGAACCGTTCTAAAGGCGTTGTCTATGGAGGTATCTATGCTACCCGTCTTGCCACACAATTTGAGATACCCATTAGACTGGACGAGGAAGAAGAGATTTTTCTTCCCGAGAGATATCTAGATTATGATAGCATGGTTCGCCATGACTTTCTTGATAGAGATATAAATGGAAGGATGATTTATAACCTGGTATTTAGTCAGGGTACTCGTGAGACTATTACTTTGCATGCTCCTTCTTTGTTTAATCTTCATGCAGGCAGGTACATTATTATGCCCTCGGACATCTACGCATATTGGGGCATAGCCCAACCACAGGTGCCCGTGCCCGAGCCACCAGTCGAGTACTAGACGCCAGTTTATCAGTGGGAGCCAGAGGATCTCACACAACAATGGCACCCTCAATACACTCCGGAGTACCACGGAGCTGGTTATTTCCCTCCTTGTGAGTAGACCAACTTAGGCCAAAAGCCTAAGCTTGGGGGAGTATGTGTTTCTCACCGACTTTATATTCTTGTTTACGCTTTCACTTTGTTCGTCGGTGTTCACACTTTGCCACTGTATCATCCATGCTAGTTTATTTCTTTTTCTTGTTTTCTTTTCGTGTGTTTGTCTAGTTTGATAAAAACAAAAAACATTCTCTTTTCTTCTTTTTTCTTGTTGGGAGCTTTCCCGTGTGAATAGTTTTCGTTTTCTTTGGGTCAAGGTAGAAGACCATGGTTACAATGTTTAGTGGCTCTCGCATGCATATCTGTTTATTTGTCAAAGAGCCACATTACTTTGTCTTCTCCTTTGTGTTTGCTTGGAGATTCTAGCTTAGTCCAATGCACGAGCAGTCTTATTATTGTTCACATCATTTGGTCGTGCAAGTGAAAGGCAATAATGACGATATATGATAAAGTGACTGAGCCTCGAAAAGCTCGTATGAACTCGATCTATTTTGTTTTTGTAAATATGAATAGCTCATCGTTCCTGATTCAGCTTTGTTGTGAGAGAAACATGTTTGCAATGACAACTTAGAGATCATAGTTTATGATGCCATGCTTAATTAGCTAGGACCTTATAATGTTTTGTCTTGCATGCCAACATGAATTTTGAGATGACTACGATGTGGTATGATAGGATGGTATCCTCCATTGAATGATTCAAGTGGCTTGACTTGGCGCATGTTCACGCATGTAGTTGAAACAAAATCAACATAGCCTCTATGATATTCATGTTCATGGTGATTTATGTCCTACTCATGCTTGCACTCAATGTTGGTTAATCTCAATGCATTTTGATGACTGTTGTCGCTCTCTAGTTGGTCGCTTCCTAGTCTTTTGCTAGCCTTCAATTGTACTAAGCGGGAATACTGCTTGTGCATCCACTTCCATAAACCCAAAGTTGTTCCATATGAGTCCACCATACCTACCTATATGCGGTATCTACCTGCCGTTCCAAGTAAATTTGCATGTGCCACTCTCTAAACCTTCAAGAAATAATCTGTTTTGCATGCCCGAACCGTTCATGTGCTGACAGGGGGCTATCAGTATCTTCCATGCTAGGCATGTTATCCTCGATATGTGTTTATTCACTATCATTCACGAGAAAGGGGTCGGTAATTGGAATGCCCAGTTCCATGCTCAAATTGAAAAGATAATTGCAAACAAAACTCCCCCTGGATTGATGTTGGTATGGACGACACCCGAGGATTCGGCTAGTCGTGGAGTGTGATTGATCGGTAGTGGGGGACTCAAAACTTTACTTTTCTATTTTGGAACCGCCTATAGCATGTGTAGCATGGAAGATGGTGAAAACTCTTGGTCATTGCGTTGACAATGAAAGCATGCCACCCAAAATTATTATCTCTGTTTTCAATGCTTGAGCTGTGGCACCTCTGCAAATCAATGCTTCCCTCTGCGAAGGGCCTGTCTATCTATGAACCTATTGAGTCATCCTCTTCTTATAAAAGCACCAATTAGAGAGCACCTCTGTCATTTTTATGCTTTGCTTTTGACTGATGTTGAGTTTGACTATGACTGGATCTTCTTTGCCATGAATTACAATGTTTAGTCAGCCCTTGGTCTTTGAAGGTGCTCTGCATTTATGTTTTGCGGTCTCAGAAAGAGCTAGCGAGATACCATCTGTTCGTACTGCTTCATGATTGTTTTGATTGAAGTGTTGACGTTTGAAACTTATTGTTATTTGCTCGCTAGTTGATTATGCCATTGATATGAGTTTACCGTGAGACCTAGATGTCATTTGCTTATGTGGTTTGCTTGGGATCTTACTGAAATTCTGGATATGAGTTAGAGGTAGTTGCAACAACAAGATCAAACAGAGTTCGCAAAAGTTTTTCTTTTGCCTCTTTCAGTTTGTCAACTGAATTGCTTGAGGACAAGCAAGGTTTTAAGCTTGGGGGAGTTGATACGTCTCTATCGTATGTACTTTTCCAAACTCTTTTGCCCTTGTTTTGGACTCTAATTTGCATGATTTGAACGGAACTAACCCGGACTGACGTTGTTTTAGCAGAATTGCCATGGTGTTGTTTTTGTGCAGAAATAAAAGTTCTCGGAATGACCTGGAAATTTGCGGGGAATTTTTGTGGAATATATAAAAAATACTGGCGCAAGAATCAACGGTGGAAGTGGAGCGTGGAGCCCACAAGCCCACCAGGCGCGGCCCCCCTGGCCGCGCCTGGCAGACTTGTGGGGCCCACGTTGCTCCACCGCCTCCAATCTCAGGTCTATTTAGCTTTGATGACCCACAAGTGTAGGGGATCAATCTGAGTCCTTTCGATAAGTAAGAGTGTCGAACCCAACGAGGAGCAGAAGGATCTGACAAGTGGTTTTCAGCAAGGTAAAATCTGCACGCACTGAAATTGTCGGTAACAACTGATTGTGTGGCGAGATGATTCATAGCAAGCAACAAGTAACAAAAGTAGCAACGGTGCAGCAAAGTGGCCCAATCCCTTTTGTAGCAAGGGACAAGCCTGAACAAAGTCTTATAGGAGGAAAAATGCTCCCGAGGACAGACGGGAATTTTTGTCATGCTAGTTTCATCATGTTCATATGATTCACGTTCGTTACTTTGATAGTTTGATATGTGGGTGGACCAGCGCTTGGGTACTGCCCTTACTTGGACAAGCATACCACTTATGATTAACCCCTCTCGCAAGCATCCGCAACTACGAAAGAAGAATTAAGACAAAGTCTAACCATAGCATTAAACTTGTGGATCCAAATCAACCCCTTACGAAGCAACACATAAACTAGGTTTTAAGCTTCTGTCACTCTAGCAACCCATCATCAACTTACTACTTCCCAGTGCCTTCCTCTAGGCCCAAATAATGGTGAAGTTTTATGTAGTCGACGTTCACATAACACCACTAGAGGAAAAAGAACATACAACACATCAAATTACCGAACGAATACCAAATTCATATGACTACTATTAGCATGACTTATCCCATGTCCTCAGGAACAAAAGTAACTACTCACAAAGCATAATCATATTCATGACCAGAGAGGTAATGAGTAGCATCAAGGATCTGAACATAAACTCTTCCACCAAGTAATCCTACTAGCATCAACTACAAAGAGTAATCAACACTACTAGCAACCTTACAAGTACCAATCGGAGTCGCGAGATGGAGATTGGTTACAAGTGATGAACTAGGGTTTGGAGATGAGATGGTGCTGATGAAGATGTTGATGGTGACGAGTCCCCTTCGATGAGAGGAGTGTTGGTGATGACGATGGCGACGATTTCCCCCTCCGGGAGGGAAGTTTCCCCGGCAGGATCGTCCTGCCGGAGCTCTAGATTGGTTCTGCTCAAGTTCCGCCTCGTGGCGGCGGCGAAACCACGAAAAAGCTCCTCCCTGATTTTTTTCTGGACGAAACCCTTCATATAGCAAAAGAGGGGGCAAGTGGGCCAGTAGGTTTCCCACAAGCCCTCATGGCACGACCTTGGGGGGTGGCCGCGCCGTGCAGGGTTGTGGCCAACCCCTGGCGCCCCTCTGGCACTTCTTCGGCCCAGTATTTTTGATAAATCGGGAAAAAATCCTCGTTGATTTTTATGGCGTTTGGAGTTGCGCAGAATAGGTATCTCAACTTTGCTCCACTTTCAGGCCAGAATTCCAGTTGCCGGCATTCTCCCTCTTCATGTAAACCTTGCAAAATTAGAGAGAAAAGGCATAAGAATTGTACCGTGAAGTGAAATAACAGCCAGAGAAGCGATAAATATCAACATGAAAACATGATGCAAAATGGATGTATCAAGCCTCTTTCGTTCGAAAAAAACCAGGGAGAAGAGTTCATCGCGTTATACGATACAGAGGCGCCGCCACCTCGTGTTCTTCCTTTGGAGGGCAGATCTGGAGTCCGTCCTGGGCTCCGGAGAGGGGAAATCGTCGCCATCGTCATCATCAACCTTCCTTCATCGCCAATTCCATGATGCTCTTCACCGTTCGTGAGTAATATCATCGTAGGCTTGCTGGACGGTGATGGGTTCGATGAGATCTATCATGTAATCAAGTTAGTTTAAACGGGTATTGATCCCTAGTATCCACTATGTTCTGAGATTGATGTTGCTACTACTTTGCCATGCTTAATGCTTGTCACTAGGGCCCGAGTGCCATGATTTCAGATCTGAACCTATTATGTTGTCGCCAATATATTCGTGTTCTTGATCCTATCTTGCAAGTTGTAGTCACCTACTATGTGTTATGACCCGACAACCCGAGAGTGACAATAGCCGAAACCACTCCCGGAGATGACCATAGTATGAGGAGTTCATGTATTCACTAAGTGTTAATGCGTTGGTCGGGTTCTTTATTAAAAGGAGAACCTTAGTATCCCGTAGTTTCCATTAGGACCCCGCTGCCACGGGAGGGATGGACAATAGATGCCATGCAAGTTCTTTTCCCTAAGCATGTATGACTACATACGGAATACATGCCTACATTACATTGATGAACTGGAGCTAGTTACATATCTCTCTGTGTTATAAGTGTTGCATCATGAATATCATCCGACATAATCATCCATCACCGATCCAATGCCTACGAGTCTTTTCCTACTGGTCCTTGCTACGTTACTTTGCCGCTACTGCTGTTACTGCTGCTACTGTTACTCTGTTGCTACTGATGTTACTGTGCTACTGATACTTCGCTGCAGATACTAAATCTTTCAGGTGTGGTTGAATTGAAAACTCAACTTCTAATACTTGAGAATTTTCCTTGGCTTCCCCTTGAGTCGAATCAATAAATTTGGGTTGAATATTCTACCCTGGAAAACTGTTGCGATCCCCTATACTTGTGGGTTATCAGGATCATGTCGGTCGTCGTATGCGTATTTCTTGTGATGTGACTTTTGACGAGTCTCGTCCCTTCTACTCGTGTCGATCTTCCTCGACCTTTGTAGTGGAGGATATATCATTCCTCCTTTTCATGAAACACTTATCACTCCTATTGAGGCCTTGCCCATCCGTCCTACTGTCCTTGCTTCTCCGACTGTTGCAGATTCGACGCCATCACCTCCCATGGTTTTCACACCTTACTTCTCACCGGAATCTGCACCTTCCTCCCTGGTGATTTCTTCGTCTCCACCCCCTGATTCTATCTTGACGATTCCTCCTCATATTCTTCCATATTTTCGTCAGCATTATACCTGTCGTTCACATAATGTGGATGTGTCTACTAATGTGTCGTCATCCTCCTCTCAGCCTACCTATGGCTTGCATCCTCGTCTGCTTCCGCCTGTTGAACGCCTTGGTTTTTCAACTGCTGGTGCTGTTGTTCTTGAGTTGACTTCTTATCATGAGGCTATTGTTCATCGTGAATGGCAGTTTGCGATGGCAGAGGAGATTGCTGCTCTTGAACGCACCGGTACATGGGATCTTGTTTTTCTTCCTCCACGTGTCCATCCCATCATTTTTAAGTGGGTCTACAAGGTTAAGACTCGCTCTAATGGTTCTCTTGAGTGTTACAAAGCTCGTCTTGTGGCTCGTGGTTTTCAGCAGGAGCATGGTCGTGATTACAACGAGACTTTTGCTCCTGTGGCCCATATGAGCACTATTCGTACACTTCTTCCCGTGGCCTCTTCACGCCACTGGTCTCTCTCTTAGCTTGATGTTAAGAATGCCTTTCTTAATGGTTAGCTGCGTGAGGAGGTATATATGCAGCCACCACCTGGGTATTTTGTTCTTGATGGCATGGTATGTCGTCTTCATCACTCTCTCTATGGCCTTAAGAAAGCCCCCCTGCTTGGTTTGAGCGTTTTGCCTCTGTGGTGACTGTCGCTGGTTTTTCAACGAGTGCTCATGATCCAGCGTTGTTTGTCCAACTCTCACCTCATGGTTGGACTCTTCTTCTTCTATATGTTGATGACATGATCATCACTGGCGATGACCCTCCGTATATTTCCTTTGTAAAATCCCGTCTTAGTGAGCAGTTTCTTATGTCTGATCTTGGACCTCTTCGCTACTTTCTTGGGATTGAAGTCTCTTCTACCTCTAATGCCTTTTTTATATCTCAGGAAAAGTATATCCAGGATCTTCTTGCTCGTGCTTCTCTTACAGATGAGCGCATTGTTGAGACTCCCATTGAGCTCAATGTTCACCTCCGTGATACTGATGGTGACCCCCTGCCCGATTGGACGCGTTATCGTCATCTTGTTGGTAGTCTTGTCTATCTAGATGTCACTCGTCCATATATCTCTTATCCGGTTCATATTCTGAGTTAGTTTGTCTCTGCTCCCACTTCAGTTCACTATAGTCACCCCCTTCATGTTCTTCGATATCTTCGGGGCATGATCTCTCATCGGCTATTCTTTCCTCGCTCCAGCTCTTTACAACTTTAGGCCTATTTGGATTCTACGTGGGCCAGTGATCCCTCAGATCGCCGTTCACTTTCTGCTTACTGTGTTTTTCTTGGTGATTTTCTAATTGCGTGGAAGACGAAGAAACATACTGCAGTTTCCAGTTCGAGTGCAGAGGCTGAGTTATGAGTTATGGATCTTTTGATGGCAGAGGTGACTTGGTTACAATGGTTACTTTAGGATTTTGGTGTTTCCGTCACTACACCTGCTCTGCTATTATCTAATAGTACAGGTGCTATTAGCATTGCGTGCGATCGTGTGAAGCATGAGCTCACCAAGCATATTGGTGTTGATGCTTTTTATGTGCGCGCTGGTGTGGAGGATCAGGTTACTGCTCTTTAGTATGTGCCTTTTGAGTTATAGTTGGCGGATTTTCTACGAAGGACGATACTAGAGCGCAAAATGGCTTCTGTGTCTCCAAACTCAGTATTGTTCATCCACCATGAGTTTGAAGTGGGAGGGTGTTAGAGTACTATATATATAGCCACGTAACCTTTCGTATTTACCCTATTGTATAAGGGGTTTCCTACATATTCTACACACCTTTACGTATATATACTGGCCTATAGCCTCGTGGAAATACAAGTTGCATATTTCCTAACAGCTAACACCTGACCTCATCATGACACACCCTCTGTCAATGCTTCTTCTCGCTGGTCGCGGGAACTAGAGCCATGAACTCGGCAGCCTCACCGTCCTCGAGTACCTGGCACCCCTCCATCGACCCCTGCCAACTTAGGCTACCTCGCTGCTGCGGCAACAAAAGTCCTTCCTTGGCGCTAGGAATTCTTCTTGTTACTTCTCTGGTTTGTGTCGGTTTTTCCCTTGAAGAGGAAAGGGTGATGCAGCACACGAGTGATACGTCAATTTTGCATCATGTTTTCATGTTGGTATATATCGCTTCTTTAGCTGTTATTTCATATAACGATACTATTCTTATGCCTTTTCTCTCTTATTTTGCAAGGTTTACATGAAGAGGGAGAATACCGGCAACTGGAATTCTGGCCTGAAAGTGGAGCAAAGTTGAGATACCTATTCTGTGCAACTCCAAACGCCGTGAAAATCAACGAAGATTTTTTCCCAATATATAAGAAATACTGGGCCGAAGAAGCGCCAGAGGGGCGCCAGGAGTTGTCCACAAGCATGCACCGCGCGGCCACCCCCCAGGCAGCGCCATGGGGGCTTGTGGGCACCCTGCTGGCCCACTTGCCCCCCTCTTTTGCTATATGGAGGGTTTCGTCCAGGAAAAAAATTAGACGGGATCTTTTTTGTGGTTTTTCCGCCGCCACAAGGTGGAACTTGAGCAGAACCAATCTAGAGCTCTGGCAGGACGATCCTGGCGGGGAAACTCCCCCCCCCCCCCCCCCCGAAGGGGGAAATCGTCGCCATCGTCATCACCAACACTCCTCTCACCGGAGGGGACTCGTCACCATCAACATCTTCATCAGCACCATCTCATCTCCAAACCCTAGTTCATCACTTGTAACCAATCTCCGTCTCGCGACTCCGATTGGTACTTGTAAGGTTGCTAGTAGTGTTGATTAGTCTTTGTAGTTGATGCTAGTTGGATTATTTGGTGGAAGAGTTTATGTTCAAATCCTTGATGCTACTCATTACACCTATGATCATGATTATGATTATGCTTTGTGAGTAGTTACTTTTGTTCCTGAGGACATGGGATAAGTCATGCTAATAATAGTCATGTGAATTTGGTATTCGTTCGGTATTTTGATATGTTGTATGTTGTTTTTCCTCTAGTGGTGTTATGTGAACGTCGACTACATAAAACTTCACCATTATTTGGGCCTAGAGGAAGGCATTGGGAAGTAGTAAGTAGATGATGGGTTGCTAGAGTGACAGAAGCTTAAACCCTAGTTTATGCATTGCTTCGTAAGGGGCTGATTTGGATCCACTAGTTTAATGCTATGGTTAGACTTTGTCTTAAGTCTTCCTTCGTAGTTGCGGATGCTTGCGAGAGGGTTTAATCATAAGTGGGATGCTTGTCCAAGTAAGGGCAGTACCCACGCGCCGGTCCACCCACCTATCAAACTATCAAAGTAACGAACGCGAATCATATGAACATGATGAAACTAGCATGACAGAAATTCCCGTGTGTCCTCGGGAGCGTTTTTCCTCCTATAATACTTTGTCCAGGCTTGTCCCTTGCTACAAAAGGGATTGGGCCACCTTGCTGCACCGTTGCTACTTTTGTTACTTGTTGATTGCTACGAATCATCTCACCACACAATCGCTTGTTACCGACAATTTCAGTGCTTGCAGATATTTCCTTGCTGAAAACCACTTGTCAGATCCTTCTGCTCCTCGTTGGGTTCGACACTCTTACTTATCGAAAGGACTACGATTGATCCCCTATACTTGTGGGTCATCTAAACTCTTTTCTGGCACCGTTGCCGTGGAAGGAAGCGCCTTTGGTAAGTGGAACTTGGTAAGGAAACATTCATATACTGTGCTGAAATTTATTGTCACTTGTCACTATGGATACTAATCCTTTGAGGGGCTTGTTCGGGGTATCTTCACCTCGAACGGAAGCACGAATGGTTGCTCCTCAACCTGCTGCACCTACTGAAAATATTTGCTTTGAATTTCCTTCAGGTATGCTTGAGAAACTGCATGCTAATCCTTTTACAAGAGATGGAACATCACATCCAGACTTGCATCTCATCTATGTAGATGAAGTTTGTGGTTTATTTAAGCTTGCAGGTGTGCCCGAGGATGAGGTCAAGAAGAAGGTCTTTCCTTTATCTTTGAAGGATAAGGCGTTGACGTGGTATAGGCTATGTGATGATACTAGATCATGGGACTACAATTGGTTGAAATTGGAATTTCATCAAAAGTTTTATCCTATGCATTTAGTACATCATGATCGAAACAATATTTACAATTTTTGGCCTCGTGACAGAGAAAGCATCGCTCAAGCTTGGGGGAGGCTTAAATCAATGTTATATTCATGACCCAATCATGAGTTGTCGAGAGAAATTATCATTCAGAACTTCTATGCTCGGCTTTCTCATGATGATCGCACCATGCTTGACACTTCTTGTACCGGTTCTTTTATGAAGAGAGATATTGACTTCAAATGAAATTTATTGGAGATAATTAAACGCAACTCTCAAGATTGGGAGCTTGAAGAAGGTAAGGAGTCAGGTATGAATTTCACTTTTGATTGTGTTAAGTCCTTTGTTGAGACAAATAGTTTTTGTGACTTTAGCGCTAAGTATGGACTTGACTCTGAGATAGTAGCTTCGTTGTGTGAATCTTTTGCTGCTCATATTGATCTCCCCAAAGAGAAGTGGTTTAAATATCATCCTCCTTTAGAAGTCAATGTAGTTAAACCCACTCTAGTTGAAGAGAAAGTCATTGCCTATAGTGATCCTGTTGTTCCCAGTGCTTACATTGAGAAACCGCCTTTCCCTGTTAGGATAAAGGATCATTCTAAAGCTTCAACTGTGATACATAGAGGCTATATTAGAACAACTACACCCCCTGAGCAAATTAGAGTTGAACCTAGCATTGCTATTATCAAAGATCTTCTGTCTGAGGAAGTTGAGGGACATAATATTCACTTTTGTGAAGATGCTGCTAGAATTGCTAAACCTCAGGCTAGAGACAAACATAGGCATGTTGTTGGCATGCCTGTAGTTTCTGTTAAGATAGGAGATCATTGCTATCATGGTTTATGTGACTTGGGTGCTAGTGTTAGTGCAATACCTCAATCCTTATACGATGAAGTGAAAGATGAGATTGCACCTGTTGAGATAGAACCTATAGATGTCATTATTCAGCTTGCCAATAGAGATACTATTTGCCGTGTGGGAATTTTTAGGGATGTTGAAGTCTTGTGTGGTAAAACGAAGTATCCTGCTGATTTCCTCGTTCTTGCGACCGCACAAGATAGCTTTTGTCCCATCATATTTGGTAGACCTTTTCTCATTATTGTCAAATGCTCATATTGATTGTGGGAAGCAAACTGTCACTGTTGGCTTTGAAGGTGTGTCACATGAGTTCAATTTCTCTAAGTTTGGTAGACAACCTCATGAAAAGGAGTTGCCTAGTAAGGATGAAATTATTGCTTTAGCCTCTATTACCGTGCCTCCTACTGATCCCTTAGAGCAATACTTGCTTGAGCATGAAAATGATATGCATATGGATGAAAGGAATGAAATAGATAGAGTTGTCTTAGAACAATATCCTATCCTTTAGAATAAGTTGCCTGTTGAACTGCTTGGGGATCTACCCCCACCAAAGGGTGATCCTGTGTTCGAGCTTAAATAGTTGCCTGATACTCTTAAGTATGCCTATCTTGATGAAAAGGAGATATATCCTGTCATAATTATTGCTAGCCTCTCGGAGCATGAAGAAAAGAAGTTACTAAAAACTCTGAGGAAGCACTGTGCCGCTATTGGGTATACTCTTGATGATCTTAAGGGCATTAGTCCCACTCTATGCCAGCACAAGATCAAAACTGATCCTGATTTGAAACCAGTTGCTGATCATCAAAGGAGATTGAATCCTAAGATGAAAGAATTAGTAAGAAAAGAAATACTAAAGCTCCTGGAAGCGGGTATTATCTATCATGTTGCTCATAGCGATTGGGTGAGTCCGGTGCATTGCGTTCCTAAGAAGGGAGGCACCTCCGTTGTCCCTAATGATAAGGATGATATGATCCGACAGAGGATTATTACTGGCTATAGGATGGTGATTGATTTTAGGAAGTTGAATAAGGCCACTAGGAAAGATCCCTTTTGTACATTCTAATTTCTTCTTGTACATACTGCTCTTATATATGGGAATAAAAGAAAAAAGGTTGTGGGGGGTTTTCCCTATAGTAGCCGGTCAAAAAAAAAGATCATTACCCTCTGCCTTTTATCGACCAAATGCTAGAAAGACTATCCAAACACACACACTTCTGCTTTCTAGACGGTTATTCTGGTTTCTCCCAAATACCAGTTGCACAATCTGATCAGGAGAAAACCACTTTCACCTGCCCTTTCGGTACCTTTGCTTATAGACGTATGCCTTTTGGCTTGTGTAATGCACCTGCCACCTTTCAAAGATGTATGATGGCTATATTCTCTGACTTTTGTGAAAAGATTGTCGAGGTCTTCATGGATGACTTTTCCGTTTACGGGTCTTCCTTTGATGATTGCCTCAGCAACCTTGATCAAGTCTTGCAGAGATGTAAAGACACCAATCTTGTCTTGAATTGGGAGAAGTGCCACTTTATGGTTAATGAAGGCAACGTCTTAGGACATAAAATTTCTGAAAGAGGTATTGAATTCGATAAGGCTAAGGTTGATGCAATCGAGAAAATGCCATACCCCACAGATATCAGAGGAATAAGAAGTTTCCTTGGTCATGCTGGTTTCTATAGAAGGTTCATTAAAGACTTCTCTAAGATTTCTAGGCCTCTTACCAATCTCTTGCAAAAGGATAGCCATTTTGTCTTTGACGATGATTATGAGGAAGCCTTCAAAATACTTAAGAGGGCTTTGATAACTGCACCTATTGTTCAACCACCTGATTGGAACTTACCTTTCGAGATCATGTGTGACGCTAGCGATTATGTTGTTTGTGCTGTTCTAGGGCAAAGAGTTGACAAGAAGTTGAATGTTATTCACTATGCTAGTAAAACTCTAGACAGTGCCCAAAGAAACTATGCCACTATGGAGAAGGAATTTTGAGCAGTCGTGTTTGCATGTGAAAAGTTCAGGTCTTACATAGTTGATTCCAAAGTCACTATTCACACTGATCATGCTGCTATTAAGTACCTCATGGACAAGAAGGACACTAAACCTAGACTTATCAGATGGGTTCTCTAGCTACAAGAATTTGATTTGCACGTTGTCGACACAAAGGGTGCTGATAACCCAGTAGCAGATAACTTGCCTAGGTTGGAGAACGTTCTTGATGACCCACAACCTATTGATGATAGCTTTCCCGATGAGCAACTGAATGTCATCAATGCTTCACGTAGTGCACCGTGCTATGCTGATTATGCAAACTATATCGTTGCCAAATATATACCACCTAGTTTCACATACCAGCAAAAGAAGAAATTCTTCTTTGACTTAAGACACTACTTTTCGGATGATCCTCACCTTTATAAGGAAGGAGTAGATGGTGTTATTAGGCGTTGTGTACCTAAACATGAACACAGACAGATCCTACAGAAGTGCCACTCCGAGGCCTACGGAGGACATCATGCGGGAGATAGAACTGCACACAAGGTATTGCAATCAGGTTTCTATTGGCCCACTCTCTTCAAGGATGCCCGTAAGTTTGTCTTGTCTTGTGACGAATGTCAAAGAATAGGTAATATTAGCAAATGTCAGGAAACGCCTATGAACTATTCACTTGTCATTGAACCATTTGATGTTTGGGGCTTTGATTATATGGGACCTTTTGCAAAATCCGATGGGTATACCCGCATCTTAGTTACTGTTGATTACGTCACTAAGTGGGTAGAAGCTATCCCCACTAGTAGTGTTGATCACAACACCTCTATCAAGATGCTGAAAGAAGTTATCTTCCCTAGATTTGGAGACCCTAGATATCTAATGATCGACGGTGGTTCACACTTCATTCTTGGTGCTTTCCGTAAAACGCTTGCGAAGTACGATGTCAAGCATAGAATTGCGTCTCCCTATCACCCTCGGTCCAGTGGTAAAGTAGAGCTAAGCAACAGAGAGATTAAACTGATTCTACAAAAGACTGTCAACATGTCTAGAAAGAATTGGTCTAAGAAGCTCGATGATGCACTGTGGGCTTATAGAACTGCCTATAAGAATCCCATGGGCATGTCTCCATACAAAATGGTGTATGGGAAAGCATGTAATTTACCTCTTGAGCTAGAGCATAAAGCTTATTGGGCAATCAAAGAGCTCAACTTTGATTTCAAACATGCCGGTGAGAAGAGGTTATTTGACATTCGCTCACTTGATGAGTGGAGAACTCAGGCATATGAGAATGCCAAGCTTTTCAAAGAGAAGGTTAAGAGGTGGCATGATAAGAGGATACAAAAGCGTGAGTTCAATGTAGGTGATTATGTCTTGCTATATAACTCTCGTTTCAGATTCTTTGCAGGCAAATTTCTCTCTAAATGGGAAGGTCCCTATGTTGTTGAGGAAGTATATCGTTCCGGTGCTATCAAGATCAACAACACGGAAGGTAATTGTCCGAGAGTGGTAAATGGGCAGAGAACCAAGCATTATATCTCAGGTACTCCCATAAATGTTGAAAGCAATATCATCAATACCATAACTCCGGAAGAATACCTAAGGGACATTTATCAGCCTGTTTCAGACTCCGAAAACGAAGAGGTATGTGATTCGGTAAGAAAACAGAGTCCAAAACGTTCCCCATAGGAAATTTTATCCGTTTTGGAATATTAGAAAAAATACAAAAATTGGAAGTAGTCCAGAAAGTGCGCGAGGAGGCGACAAGCCTGCACGGTGCGGGCCCACCCCCTGGACGCGCCGTGAGGGCTTGTGGCCACCTCGTGCGCCTCCCGGACTTCGTTTTCGTGCGGGGTACTCCTTCTGGTCTGGAAAAAATCATTATATATACTTCCGTTTGGTCTGACCCCTACATCACGCAGATATCCTCTGTTTTTCGTTTCGAGCGTGTTTCTGTTGCAGATCTAGATCGCCATGACTTCCCCAAAACCTCCAAAGGACAAGATCTTCGAGAAGGTCATCAATCCCTACCTCATGGAAGTGCTGCAACACCCTCAATCTATCGAGATGCGTGAGGGGATGTTGCAGATCCGTGATGTTGAGGGGCCTAAGAAGACCGGAAGCATGGAGACGAGGCTCGAAGCAATGGAGCAACAAGTCTTCAACTGCCAAGGGATGGTGGAGCGTGGACTCACCACCAACCACATGATGATCACGGAGTTCACCAACAAGCACAGGATTGATGCCAATGCCATTGGGAAGCACCTCTCCAGGCTCTATGACATGGTTGATCAACTCCAAGGCCAGATCTATGACATGTAGAACCAAAACTGTGAGTATGACTATAGATTTAAATCAATAAGGTTGGCTGCAGATTTGAGGATTCCGGAGACTCGTTCATCTTTCCATGGTGGAGCACCTATGCCTTGGAAGACAGAGGATCAAACTGATGTTTCAACAACTCCACCACCATCATCACCAAAGGAATACAACTGAGCATTGGTATGGGCAATCCCCTTTTCTTTTGCCAAGCTTGGGGGAGTTGCCCCGGTATCGTATCACCATCACATCTTTTGCCTTTACCTTCATTTTAGTTTTTTCCTTTTGATTTTTCTTTTTCTCTAGTAGTTTAAAAGTCTTAGTGTTTTAGTCTTGAGTTTTGCTTTGTGTCACCCCCGATGTATTCTTGCTCGTGAGCCATATAATAAAGAGTGTCTTAGTTGAAAGGCTTTTCCTCTTGCCATGATCAAAAGAGTGAGAATAGAACAAAAGCATGAAAGATCATGTAATGATTTTTTGGGAAGTGATGGCTTCACATATAAAAAAATGAGGATTTAAACTTGGTGAGGGTAGGAAAACGTAGACCTTGGTCATTGTTGCAATTAATAGGAAGTGATAAAGAAGGAGAGGTTCACATATAAATATATCATCTCTCACACCATCTATGATTGTGAACACTCACTAAACTATTACATGCCTAGAAGTAGATGTTGGACAAGGAAGACAACATAATGAATTGTGTTTGCTTGGCTCTGAACAATGTTATATGATTAGAGATCCCTTAGCATGTGACGATTGCTTCCACCTCATATTAGCCAAAAACTCCCGCACCAAGTACAGATACTACTTGTGCATCCATAAACCTTCAACCCAGTTTTGCCATGAGTGTCCACCATACCTACCTATGGATTGAATAAGATCCCTCAAGTAAGTTGTCATCGGTGCAAGGAATAAAAATTTCTCTCTAATATGTATGATCAATTAGTGTGTGTGGAAAATAAGCTTTGTACGAACCTGTGATGATGAAGACATAAAAGCGACAGACTGCCTAATAAAGTTCTTTATCACAGGAGGCAATATAAAGTGACGTTCCTCCGCACTAAGAGGACACACATCCAAACCTCAAAAGCGCATGACAACCTCTGCTTCCCTCAGCGAAGGGCCTATCTTGTACCTTTACTTTTTGCCCTCGAAAGAGTCATGGTGATCTTCACCAATTCCCTATTTCGCCTTTATCTTGGCTAACGTCATATGCTTGGGAAAGATCTATATTCATATGTCAACTTGGAGGTAAGAATTCATGAATTATTATTATTGACATTACCCTTGAAGTAAGCAGTTGGGAGGCAAATAAAAGCCCCTATCTTTCTCTGTGTTCAGCTGAAACTTTGATCTCATGAGTACCACGTGAGTTGTAGCAATTGTAGAGAACGAAAGAATGATTGAGTATGTGGATTTTCTTTACAAGCTCTTATTTGACTCTTTCTGATGTTGTGATAAATTGCAATTGCTTCAGTGATTAAAGGCTACCGGTTGTTACTTCTCGGTAAGGTTCTTGATCCATGCTTTACTTTGTGAAGGAATTATCACTTTAGCATGAGAGATTATATGTTGGTATTGTTGTTCTGATCATGATCATGATGCATGCATGTTCGTATCTTGTTTTGTCGACACCTCTCTGCCTAAACATGTGGACATATTTATTGAGCTTGGCTTTCTCTTGAGGACAAGCAAGGTCTAAGCTTGGGGGAGTTGATACGTCCATTTTGCATCATGTTTTCATGTTGATATTTATCGCTTCCTTGGCTGTTATTTCACTTCATGGTACTATTCTTATGCCGTTTCTCTCTTATTTTGCAAGGTTTACATGAAGAGGGAGAATACCGGCGACTGGAATTCTGGCCTGAAAGTGGAGCAAAGTTGAGATACCTATTTTGCGTAACTCCAAACGCCGTGAAAATCAACGGAGATTTTTTCCCAATATATAAAAAATACTCGGCCAAAGAAGCGCCAGAGGGGCGCCAGGGGGTGGCCACAAGCCTCCACGGCGCGGCCACCCCCCTGGCCGCGCCATGGGGGCTTGTGGGCACCCTGCTGGCCCACTTGCCCCCCTCTTTTGCTATATGGAGGGTTTCGTCCAGGAAAAAAATTAGACGGGATCTTTTTCGTGGTTTTTCCGCCGCCACAAGGTGGAACTTGAGCAGAACCAATCTAGAGCTCTGGCAGGACGATCCTGGCGGGGAAACTCCCCCCCCCCCCCGAAGGGGGAAATCGTCGACATCGTCATCACCAACACTCCTCTCACCGGAGGGGACTCGTCACCATCAACATCTTCATCAGCACCATCTCATCTCCAAACCCTAGTTGATCACTTGTAACCAATCTCCGTCTCGCGACTCCGATTGGTACTTGTAAGGTTGCTAGTAGTGTTGATTACTCTTTGTAGTTGATGCTAGTTGGATTATTTGGTTGAAGAGTTTATGTTAAGATCCTTGATGCTACTCATTACACCTCTGATCATGATTATGATTATGCTTTGTGAGTAGTTACTTTTGTTCCTGAGGACATGGGATAAGTCATGTTAATAATAGTCATGTGAATTTGGTATTCGTTTGGCATTTTGATATGTTGTATGTTGTTTTTCCTCTAGTGGTGTTATTTGAACGGCGACTACATAACACTTCACCATTATTTGGGCCTATAGGAAGGCATTGGGAAGTAGTAAGTAGATGATGGGTTGCTAGAGTGACATATGCTTAAACCCTAGTTTATGCGTTGCTTCGTAAGGGGCTGATTTGGATCCACTAGTTTAATGCTATGGTTAGACTTTGTCTTAATTCTTCTTTCGTAGTTGCGGATGCTTGCGAGAGGGGTTAATCCTAAGTGGGATGCTTGTCCAAGTAAGGGCAGTACCCAAGCGCCGGTCCACCCACATATCAAACTATCAAAGTAACGAACGCGAATCATATGAACATTATGAAACTAGCATGACAGAAATTCCCATGTCTCCTCGGGAGCGTTTTTCCTCCTATAAGACTTTGTCTAGGCTTGTCCCTTGCTACAAAAGGGATTGGGCCACCTGGCTGCATTGTTGCTACTTTTGTTACTTGTTGCTTGCTACGAATCATCTCACCACACAATCGCTTGTTACCGACAATTTCAGTGCTTGCAGATATTTCCTTGCTAAAAACCACTTGTCAGATCCTTTTGCTCCTCGTTGGGTTCGACACTCTTACTTATCAAAAGGACTATGATTGATCCCCTATACTTGTGGGTCATCAAGGAAGAGTAAGTATTTCCCTCAGTTTGAGGACCAAGGTATCGATCCACAAGGAGGGCCTCGTCAGGTCCAGAGTACTTGCGCAAACACAAACAAGCTTTCACCCAACGCTTCAAAGGGGTTGTCAATCCCGTCAAGATTGTTTGCAAAGTGAGATCTGAAGGCGGAAAGTGCAACGAAGTGAAAAGTGTAAGGCTGAAAATGTGGTGTGGAGTAGACCTTCGGGGCCATCGTGTTCACTAGAGGCTTCTCTCATAATAGCAAATATCACGGTGGGTGAACAAATTATTGTCGAGCAATTGATAGAATCGTGCAAAGTCATGACGGTATCTAAGGCAATGATCATACATATAGGCATCATGTCCGAGACAAGGAGATAGATACTTTCTGCATCTACTACTATTACTCCACACATCGACCGCTATCCAGCATGCATCTAGTGTGTTGAGTTCATTACGAATAGAGTAACGCCTTAAGCAAGATGACATGATGTAGAGGGATAATCTCAAACCAATGATGAAAACCCCATCTTTTTACCCTTGATGGCAACAACACGATGCGAGCCTCGCTAACCCTTCTGTCACTGGCTGAGGTCACCGTACGGTATGAACCCAAAACCAAGCACTTCTCCCATTGCAAGAATCATAGATCTAGTTGGCCAGACAATACCCACAACTCGAAGAGAATTACAAGGATATGAAATCATGCATAAGAGAGATCAGAAGAAACTCAAATAAGATTCATAGATAATTTGATCATAAATCCACAATTCATTGAATCTCGACAAACACACCGCAAAAGAAGATTACATCGGATAGATCTCCATGAAGATCATGGAGAACTTTGTATTGAAGATCCAAGAGAGAAAAGAAGCCATCTAGCTACTAGCTATGGACCCGTAGGTCTATGGTGAACTACCCACGCACCATCGGAGAGGTCATGGTGTTGATGAAGAAGCCCTCCGTATCCGAATCCCCCCTCCGGCAGCGCACCAAAACGTGCCCCAGATGGGATCTTACGGAGACAGAAGCTAGCGGCGGCGGAAAAGTACTTTCAATGATCTCCTGGTTTTTTTTGGGATTTTTAGGGAATTTATAGGCGCAGCCCCTAGGTCAGGGGGCGCTTAGGGGGCCCACAAGGATGTGGGCCGCGGCCTACCCCCCTGGCCGCGGGGTGGGGGCTTGTGGGGCCCCTGAGGCTCCCCTGCCTTGGCTCTCAAGTTTTCCGATCTTCTTCAACAACAACAACAATAACCAAGCCTTTCAGTTCCAAACAATTTGGGTAGGCTAGAGTTGAAACCCATAAGATCTCGAAGCCAAGTCATGGCTCTGGAACGTGGATAGCTAACTTCCACGTACCCCTGTCCATGGCTAAGTCTTTGTCGATATTCCAAACCTTCAGGTCTCTCTTAATGGACTCCTCCCATGTTAAGTTTGGTCTACCACGACCCTCATAACATTCTCAGCACGCTTTATCCGCCCGCTATGCACCGGCGCTTCCGGTGGCCTCCGTTGAATATGTCCAAACCATCTGAGACGATGCTCGACCAGCTTCTCTTCAATCGGTGCTACCCCAAGTCTCTCTCGTATATCGTCATTCCGTACCCGATCCTTCCTTGTGTGTCCACATATCCATCTCAACATGCGCATCTCTGCTACACCTAACTGTTGGATATGTCATCTCTTGGTTGGCCAACACTCCGCGCCATACAACATCGCAGGTCGGATAGTTGTCCTATAAAACCCGCCTTTTAGCTTTTGTGGCACTCTCTTGTCATAGAGTATGCCAGAAGCTTGGCGCCACTTCATCCACCCAGCCTTGATTCGGTGGCCCACGTCTTCATCGATATCGCCATCCTTCTGCAACATGGACCCCAAATATCGAACCGTGTCACTCTCCAGTACCACCTTCCCACCAAGGCTAACCTCTCCATCCTCGTGCCTAGTAGCACTAAAACTGCACCTCATGTATTCAGTTTTAGTTCTACTAAGCCTAAAACCTTTCGATTCTAGAGTCCGCCTCCATAACTCTAACTTTCTATTAACCTCCGTTCGGCTATCATCGACTAGCACCACATCATCCGCAAAGAGCATACACCATGGGATATCTCCTTGTATATCCCTTGTGACCTCTTCCATCACAAAATCAAAAAGATAAGGGCTCAAAGCTGACCCTTCGTGTAGCCCTATGCTAATCGGAAAGTCATCGGTGTCGCCATCACTTGTTCGAACACTTGTCACAACATTATCATACATATCCTTGATGAGGGTAATGTACTTTATTGGTACTTTGTGTTTCTCCAAGGCCCACCACATGACATTCCGAGGTATCTTATCATAGGCCTTCTCCAAATCAATGAAAACCATATGAAGGTCCTTCTTTTGCTCCCTGTATCTCTCCATCAGCTGTCGTACCAAGAAGGTGGCTTCCATGGTAGACCGCCCAGGCATGAAACCAAATTGGTTTTTGGTCACGCTTGTCAACCTTCTTAGGCGGTGTTCAATGACTCTCTCCCATAGCTTCATAGTATGGCCCATCAGCTTGATTCCGCGGTAATTAGTACAACTTTGAACTTCCCCCTTGTTCTTAAAGATTGGTACTTAAATACTCCACCTCCATTCTACGGGCATCTAGTTTGACCGAAAAATGAGGTTGAAAAGCTTAGTTAGCCATACTATCGCTATGTCTCCAAGGCCTCTCCACACCTCGATGGGGATACCATCAGGACCCATCGCCTTTCCTACTTTCATCCTTTCTAACGCCTCCTTAACCTCACACTCCTGGATACGTCGCACAAAGCACATGCTGGTATCATCAAAGGAGTCGTCTAGCTCAATGGTAGAGTTATCAACCTCTCCATTGTAAAGGTTGTCAAAGTACTCCCGGCATCTACGCTTGATCGCCTCATCCTTCACAAGAAGCTGATCATCTCCGTCCTTGATGCATTTGACTTCGCCAACATCCCTCATCTTCCTCTCCCTAATCTTCGCCATGTTATAGATGTCCCTTTCGCCTTCCTTAATGTTTACACATTGGTAGAGGTCCTCATATGCCCGAACTCTCGCTTCACTCACATCCCGCTTTGCGGCCTTCTTCGCCACCTTATACATGGACTCAGTTCCGGAACGTTTCTTCCCGATCTTCTTCCGTTCCAGAAAAAATCTTTTTGGTGATTTTCTTCCGTTTGGACTCCATTTCAAAATCTCCTCTAAAAGGGGTAAAAAACATGGAAAAAACTGGCACTTGGCACTTGGCACTGAGTTAATAAGTTAGTCCCAAAAAATATATAAAAGGTATGCAAAACATCCAAAGTTTGACAAGATAATAGCATGAGACCATCAAAAATTATAGATATGTTGGATACGTATCACTCGCCAACCATATCGTGGTCATCTCCTTAACTTTCCGGTTGCAACGCCTTGCCTCGAACGGTTCCACCTTGTTGTCCGCCTTCGTTACATCAAGACGAATGTGTCCCCGACCCCAACTCTGGTAACCATTTCCTCCTATATGACCACATGATTTTTCTCTCTCGCTTTGACCTCCGACCCTACGTCTTATGTGTTTTGGTGCAAGTAAAGTTTTCTCACTTTCAGAGACTGCACTTTTTTTTTTGAGGATATACATTTCAGTATGATGCTTTCCTAAGAAAGAAGGTGTGCACACATGTTGAATTTGATGCTTATCTCTTGTGGAATGACTACTAGTAGTTTATAGTTAGCATACAAAGACTGGTTGGCTAACATAATAATTTTACCATCTTAAAAAGGTTGTCAAATATTGCGCCAATGAATGTTCATGACCAAACCTTGGTAATATTTCTTGTGGTATTGCCAAATTGTGTGGTGATTAATTTTCCACCTATTCATAGGTTTACATCTATACATTTGATAGGCAATAGCAGGCTTTGTAGAAAGTCTTAAAGGTTGAATAGGGGTTGAGATGAATATGTGAGATTAAGATGAGTATGCAAAATCCACTTCGTTCCTGCATACAACAAAGCAAATCTTATATAACCAGAGAAGTTTTCACTATTTGAGGCTATACACAGTGTAGTAAATGTAGTGTCTAGTTGACCATATGTTATAGTTCAAATGCATGAAAAAGGCTCATGATCTCATCTTCTAAATGCAAAATTGAAATAAAGAAAGGTTCATGACTTGATGTTTTGAACATAGTGTCCTCTTTTGTACAAAGAGTTCATGTTCTATGTTTGGTAGCTTTACTATGCATGGTCGAAGAGACCAAATAATGTTCTACTAATTGTCACCGTATTATATGATCGCAAAATCAAATGAATTTAAAATTATGAGAAATGCTTGGCATGTCCGCTTCAGTTGAGGCTAGTGAATTGTTTTTTGCATTATCTTTTATATATTGCAAACTTTTAGTTTCTCTTTCTTACTAAACTAAGTAATTCTATTTGCTTTTGCGGAATAAATCAAATATATCTATAGTACGCCAATTAAGCCTGACAAAATTCACATGTTCATTGTCTTGTTGAAGGTGCATTATGAAAGGGGAATGAACGATAGATATCATTCAATTTATTGGCATATATGATACTTTCCAGCATTCGACTTCATGAGCAAAGTAGATAAGTGAAATGGAGAAATCACATGAGGATAATATGCACTAACAACTACCAAGCTAGAAAATCTAATTATTTTCACTTTATGAAGTGTATAACCTTTTAGTCTAATGTTTACTTCAGTTGTACTCCTCTGCTCATCCTTGTATATATGCCACCAGAGTATATAATCGAACCAACAATTTATAATTATTTCAACAGTTCATAGTCTTTCCATGCTACTTAGTAAAATTGAACAACATAAAATAAACACAAGCAATCAACAAATTAAGCTACAATTTAGCCAACAACGGTCTCATACATGGACGCGACATGGCGCGCGCCTTCTGTCTGCTTGTACATTTTCAATGCTTACGAGATGTGTGTCTATAATCTCTTTCAAACTAAATTCAAAATACACAACAAACCGAAGGTTTAGGACACATCTTGTGAACATTTACATTTTCCTATTTTATTTTCTTTTGAATTTGACACTCGAATGTTGGTACCATGCTATCATCTAATCCTTGGTTACATTAGATACTTTGTCGCACTGTGGGTGTGTTCGGTTCATTTCCAAGGTTGCCTTTCCAAAAGACTGTCCAAGCAAAATTTTCGTTACCCATGATGAATTGGTAAAAAAATCGTTGGCATGTCAAAAAGTTGATACTCATCCAAGCAAAGATCAATATTTAGATTCACAAAAAAGAAGATCAATATTTAAGTCAATGGAATATTTTTGGTAGAGGTACACTTTAAATACAATCTGAATAATAGCCTAACCATTTTTCTAAAGTAAATACCATTACTAATTTTGTCCTGGCCTTGTAACAATTCTCAAGCTACAATAGTTCGTTTGAGGTACATATGCGATGTCTGCGGACTGCTTGCTTCTAGTGATATGCAAGTTCAAAAAGGCTCCAAGTAAAAATTAATCATAAAAGGCTTACTCTAGTAGAATTATCAAGAAGATTATGGAACTAGGAAGTAATTAAGTATATCTTTGAACCATGAAGATGCCTTCTTTCTGTCTACTTTACAAATTTGAACAAAGAAATAGAAACAATGGCATGGATCATCATCGATCAGCCATCTTTTATATATTATTTTCTGGAAGTCGTAACATCTCAAGCACTCACCATGGCTTGATACCACAAAGGTCAAAGCCTATTGATACGTCTTCAACGTATCTATAATTTTTGCTTGTTCCATGCTCTTATATTATCATTCTTGGATGTTTTACAATCATTTTACTACAACTTAATATTATTTTTTGAGACTAACCTATTAATGGTTGCAAAATTTCACAAGTTATTGTTTCACACTTGATTTGTAGGAGTTAATTAAAAATTGACGAAAAAACGCAAAAGGAGCCTTCTTGCAGGACTCCAATTCTCGTGAAATCTGTCCACAAACAATTTTTAGAGAACGTTCTTTTGACCCCTGAAGACAGAGTCAAATGGAACAAGTTAAAACTAGGAAAGTGTGGGGAATTTTATGTCAATGATTCTGGACTACAAATTTGTCCAAAACGGAGTACATATGCGATCCGGAGACCCGTTTTACTGAAGGAAAATATCTGATTATGGGATTACGAGAATTATTGATGTGATTGAGTCCAACTCTTAACAAATCTGATATATTCGATCAAGCCACGACTTTGGAGACTCATGAGGGCTGTGAGGAACCCCTGGTAAGGTTCTAGAGGTGCCTGAGAGCCATTGGATCAAGGGTCCATCCATCGGAGGGCCATAGAGCACCACAAAGACACATATAAGGAGAGAAGAACCCTAATTTTGATGGGGCCACCAAGAGCCACGAATTTGCCTCTCCCTTGGCAGCCGTCAAGAAGGGGAGAGGCTCCTCCATTGCAGCACCAAGACCAAGGAAGAAGGAGGGGCAAGGGGCCACCGCCCGTCGCCACCGCCGTGGCCGCCATAGCCTCCATCTCTTCGGGGCTGCACCTCTTCATCAACAAATCTCTCTTTCTCACCATGATAATGTGTGAGTAATCCTCCTCGGGGCTGAGGGTATGTACTAGTAGCTATGTGTTCAACCTCTCTCTCTCTCTCCCTCTTGTGTTCTTGATATGGCACGATCTTGATGTATCGGGATCTTTATTAATATAGTTGAATCATATGGAGTTTATCCCTCTCTATCTTCTTGTGATGAATTGAGTTTTCCTTTTGAAGTTTTCTTATCGTATTGAGTCTTTAAGGATTTGAAAACACTTGATGTATGTATTGCAATGAGATATCTGTGGTGACAATGGGATGTTCTATTGATCCACTTGATGTATGTTCTGGTGATCAACTTGTGGTTTCCGTGACCTTGGGAATCTATGCATAGGGGTTGGCACATGTTTTCGTCTTGGCTTTCCGGTAGAAACTTTGGGGAACTCTTTGAAGTTCTTTGTGTTGGAAATTATGTGATGCATATCGTATAATCATGCCCATGGGTACTTGTGGTGACATTGGAGTATCTAGGTGACCTTAGGGTTTTGGTTGATGTGTATCTTAAGGTGTTATTTTAGTACGAACTCTAGGGCTGTTCGTGACACTTATAGGGATAGCTCATAAGATTGATTAGAAAAGATAACGTTGAGGTGGTTTCGTAACCTACGATAATTTCTTCATTTGTTCTCCGCTATTTGTGACTTTGGAGTGAACTCTTTGTAGCACGTGAGGGATTTATATATGATTCAACTATGTTAGTATTATTGAGAGAACTTGCACTACTGAAAGTATGGACCCTAGGCCTAGTTTCCAAGAATTTATACAACGTTTTCCTTGCTATTTTTATACATTCAGATTACAAAAACCTATATCTACCATCCATATTACACTTGTATCACCATCTCTGCGCCGAATTAGTGCACCTTTACAATTGACCATTGTATTGGGTGTGTTGGGGACATAGGAGACTCTTAGTTATTTGATTGTCGTGTTGATTGAGAGAGACTGTATTCATCCTACGCCTCCCATGGATTGATAAACCTTAGGTCATCCACTTGAGGGAAACTTGCTATTGTCCTACAAAACTCTGCTCTTGGAGGCCCAACACGAGTCTACAAGAAGAAAGTTCTGTAGTAGACATCAAGCTCTTTTCTAGCGCTGTTGCCGGGGAGGTTAGGTAAGCGACACTCACATCCCGTCAATGAAGCTCTTTTCTGGCGCCGTTGCCGGGGAGGTGAGTGCTTGAAGGTATATCTTTAGATCTTGCAATTAAATCTTTTAATTTCTTGTTTTTCACTAGTTTTTTTATAAAATAAAACTACAAAAAATGGAATTGAGGTTGCCTCATATGCTTCATCTTTTCAATGTCTTTCGTGAAAATGATGGAAAGGAAAATGGTGCTCAAGTGTTAGAAGAAGAAGTTATTAAAATGTTTTGCACTAAATCTTTGTATGATGAACATGATTGTAATGTTGTTAATATGAATTCCTTCAATATTCATGATGCTAATGATATGCAAAGCCACAATCTTGGGGATGCTATGTTTCATGAAGATGATATGTTTAGTCCCCCAAGTTTTGATGAGAAAATTTATTACGATGAAAGGATGCCTCCTATTTATGATGATTATGGTCATGCCATGTATGCTATAAAGAATAATGATAACCACGAAACTTGTCATCATGATTTTAATTTTCAATTGGATTATGCTTGACATGATAGTTGTTTTTTCGAGTTTGCTCCCACTACTATTGATGTGAATAAATTTTCTTATGTGGTGAGTAGTAAAATTATATGCTTGTAGATCATGAAAAGAATGCTTTATGTGCCGTTTATATTCTTGAATTACTTCATGATGCTACTTAAAATTATTATGAGGGAGTAACATATCCTTGTAGGAATTGCAATAATATCAAGTTTCCTCTCTATGTGTTCAAAGTCTTGAAGTTATGCTTGTTTTGCCTTCCTATGCAAGTTGATTCTTGTTCCCATAAATTGTTTGTTCACAAAATCCCTATGCATAGGAAGTGGGTTAGACTTAAATGTGCGTGTCATGAGATTCATGATGCTCTTTTGCATGTTACAATTATTATTCCTATGTGAGCATCATTGAAATCATGATGCCTAAGGCTTTGAAGAAAACCGCTTGTTGAGAGAGAAAACCCAACACTTTTACTTTCTGCTTTTTGGTGATCACATATTAAGCTATTGTAGTAATCATGTTTTATGCTTTTATTTCAGTAAAGTGCGAAGTAAATCCTTTGGGATAGTGTGGATGATAGTTGAGTTGATTTTGTGCAAAAACATAAACTTTTACTCTAAGTTCAGGAATTTTGTAAATTCACTGGAACGTGCTTTTGATCTGAAGTTTTTACACATGATTTATATACAAATTTCCTGGATTGTCCTAATTTTTCAGAAATTTTAGAGACAAAGAAGTATGGTTACTCTACAAATCTTCACAAACTGTTCTGTTTTTGACAAATTCTGTTTTGCATGCATAATTTGCTTGTTTTAGTGTTTCCATAGCTTATATTGAGTGATATAAAATATGAGAATATTAGAATACACTAGGTATCATGTGGGCACAATTATCAATCTTGTATTGACAGTACCTAAGTGAATGATCATTATTTATTATACTAATCCATCTCACGAAGATCCGTTAAGTTTTGTGTGATTGCAGTTTTCATGTTTTGGGTGAGATACCGATATGAGGAGAATAAGGAGTGATAAGAACCTAAGCTTGGGGATGCCCAAGGCACCCCCAAGGTAATATCCATGGAAGACTCAAGCGCCTAAGCTTGGGGATGCCCCGGAAGGCATCTCCTCTTTCGTCTTCAACATTATGGGTATATCTTACTTGGAGCTATATTTTTATTCGGCACATAATATGAGTTTTGCATGGAGCGTCATTTTATTTTGTTTTTCTCTGTTAGGTGTGATTTATAAAAACTTTTTCAATAAAAATTTCCAAGAATTGCATTAGGATGCTTGCATTGCATGCTTTCATTGGTCGTGTGTAAAAACAGAAACTCGTGCTATAGTATCTGAATTTTCATATTTTACTCGAATGTGGATGTCACACCCTGTTTTTGCTATCACTTGTCTTTATTGTAAAATTTTGAGCTTGTTAAAACTTTTTCAAAACTAATATTGTGAGTGCCATGATTGACATTGTATGCTTGTATGCTTGATCATGTGAGGTATAAAACCCTAAATTCCTTTGGCATTATATACTGATTTCCAAAAACCTTTGATAACCAAAGTAAAACCACCTTGAGTTGCACTCCATGTCTTTGATAGCAAGCAGTGCTACTACTTATATTTGGTAATCTTATTTTTACCTATCTTTATATTTCAAAACCACAAAAATAACTATTTTTGTGAGTATTTTCCTAATTAAATAACCTGTCCATTTCTAAGGTCAGAATTGTTATTCCAACATGGAAAAACACTTTTCTGCATTGGAAAAATCTGATTAAATTTAGAGATGATCAGAAGGACATATATTTTACATACACAGGATTTTAAACCCCATTTTATATTATATTTATTGATTAAAACTATAAAAGCTATTTTTGTCTGTTTTGGCATTTTGAAATATTTCCAAAGGAAATATTCTCAATAAATTCCTAGAAAATTCCACTGATGTCCCTAAGCCTTGTTTGGTGTCCAAATAAAGTTTCACCTTGATCAAAGGTGGATAAGGACCCCAAATAACCCAAAAACCCTGTTTGTCCAGAATCAAGTTAGAGAAACTCCACATAGCAAAGTTTGTCCAATGAGGCTAAAATTTTGCAAGAGTGCCTAATACCTAAAATGAGGGTTATACACCAAAAATGGGATTTGTGGGACTTAGTTTGCCCACACTCCCTTTGGAAGGAACAGATCTGGTCATATTGGAGTGATTTCAAGTTTACAAAGCTAAACTTGTCCTTTAGAGCTCAAATTTGGTGGAACTCCATGGTTTACCACCAAAAGAAAACCTGTTAAGTATCAGCACCAGTGGTGGGGTGCAACCCCCTGTGACCACTGTCGAACACCTTCTGAAAGATAGGAAAAAGCCACCTTAGGTACAGCTAAACCAAACTCCTTTGCTTCAAACTCTTAGATTAAACAGCCAACACATGTATCTAACCCTAGTTAATTGGCCCCTCAATGGTTCAAAGTGGAAAGGCCAAAAACCCCAATTTAGACCTCAGTTCATGACTGACAGCACCAGTATTTCTTGCCTCCTTTGACCAGCCGAAGCTCTCACTAAAACCAAATGGCTAGCCACACCCCCAGCAAGTGCCAGGACATGCTAGACACGTCCAAAGTGCCTCAGAGCGCACCAGCATGCCGTGGCATGCCAAAACTGCGCTGTGGGCACGCTACAGGGAGTCTCCAAGGTGGGGGCGACGCCCTCGGCCAGTTCCAGCCTCCCCCGAGATGTCCAACCTCCTCCCCGACAGCCCCTCTGCGTCGGGCAAGCCTCAGGGCCCCTCCTCTCTCGCGCTAGAGCTCGCGCGATGCGTGCCCGCGCGCTCCAGAATTGGCCAAGCTTGCGAGGCCATGAATGCATGACTCTCCTCTCTCTCTCTCTTTCTCTCTCTCTCTCTCTCTCTCTCTCTCTGAAGCAGATGGTTCGGGCAGTCCAATACCACGTCCTGAGAACGTGGTTTCAACCCCAACGTCTCGCTACACCCCGATGTGCGCCACGGTGAGTCACCGGCGCTCCCGAATCTGCTCACCATCGCGGGCCTATAAATAGCCCTCCCCCTCGCTCCAGCACCCCTTAGATAGCTTCGCCGCATCCACTAGCACCTCCCTAGACACCCCAGCAAACCAGCAGAGCCCCGATGCTCGATATCGACCAAGGTCCCTCCGCCTCGGAGCTCAGGTCGATCTCCGGCTACACGATGGCTCCTGCACCCCTCGACCCACCAATCTGACCCCCTTGACCCCAGGAAGCTTTCCCCCAACTCGCCCAAGCTTTTCCGTGTCTCTAGCCACCCCCTCGACCACATCCCGAAACCCCTCCTCCACGGCCTCCTCGTCGCCAGCGAAGCCCTGCCTCCCCGTCGTTGTTTCAACCACCAGCAGGTAGGCGACGGTCAGGCAGACCCATTCCCGTGTTCATTGGAGCTTGAGCACGTCGGCAACCTCGTCGGCGTCCTCCTCCTCCTCTCTGGCTGGAGGTGGGAGACGACCCCGACAGGTGTGCCCCACCTGTCGGTGCCCCAGCCTCCTCCCCAGCGCTGGCCTCGGCCACTGACCACAGGGCCCCGCGCGTCAGGTTCAAACCTGACGGCACGCGCGCTTGGGCAGGCCGTCGGCTGTCCATGGGCCAGCCTAGCTCTAGGCCGAGCCAGGCCAGGAGCTGCCTATTTTCTTTTTATTTTTAAAACTGGATTTCTAAGATTTTTATAAAAACATTTAACCAGCGTAAAAATATAATTCTTCCACAGTTATTTTTCTAAAAATGTGTAGTATTTAATGATATGCTTAGATGAATTTTTCCAGCAACTATTCTATTTTATAATATTAAAAAGGGCTAAAATGGAATAGTTTTGCTTCTGCTTGGTTGTTTTCAAAAATATTCCTTCAAGGAAAATTAAGGCAAGTATTTTAAAAATGATATCTTAGATTTATCAGCAATAGGGAACATTTTTAAAATAACTTTATGGACTGTTTGTGTGTGAACTATTCCTTATTTATTGTTTTATCGATGATAGAAAACCCGTGTGACGAGGGAATCGGAGCGGAAGACCTCGAAGACCCTGGATACTTAGCTAACCAAGGCAAGCATCCCTTTGACCATGACTGAGCATATGTTACTTTGCATGTTATAGTAGCAAGTATTCCCGTTGCATATGATCATAAGTGTCGGTAATCATTTGAGATGATTTCACCGACGACTCCTCCAGAGCATTTGTATTGAGCTTGACTCTACCCCTTAGGGTCATGCTAATACCATGTTGACAAGTAAAGATAGCAGTAGCATTATCACGAGCATGATGTTGTCAAAAAGTAAGAGTTTATGAAAACCCCGGCGAGTGCCACTAATGCCCGAGGGTGATGATGAGTTAGGTGGTCACTTTTGGTGAAGTGATGCACCTGGTATTTGTGTGAGTAAGGTTTCGGAAATTGGATTACATTTATGATGTGTCGACCGTCCCAACCTTACCAGTACGACCACATTACCCCTTATGGCATGGGGCTATGTTAATTACTCTGGTCGGTGCTAGCAAAGAGCCACATTACTCTCGTGATGGGGTCGTGTCGGGTAGGACGACTATGCCATTTTTATGAGTTCCAGTCACACCGTTGGTCCCCGCATGGTCGATACTGTACAGAGTTGGTGCTCGTAAGACGTACGACATGTGGGGTGGGTACCAATCGAGTGGACCTCTTTGTCTAGTATCGTCAGGGGAAAGGCATTGATCGGGTACTTACCTCGGGTATGTGAAATACTGCGAGTCGTGGATGACACGCTAGTTTCCCGGATCTCGTGGGTCCAGCGTACTACCTCTGCAGAGTGTAAACTATTCGAATAGCCGTGTCCACGGTCAAGGACAGTTGGATAATCCTGCTTAAACTACGTCCTGATATTTCCGCATAAACCAAGTGTGCTCAAGTGTGAGTATGTGTGCGGTGATAAGAAAAGTGTTGCTATGATACGCAATGATATGACCAAGTTTTGTGACTTGGCATATAGGATGAACCGGATGGTTCAGTCCTCAACAGATATGTCAATATCCGTAACCTATTCTTCAAGAGTAATTCTTTTAACTTGATGCATATTCATGATCATTCCACCCCCAATGAGTTATACTAGAAATGCATGATATTGTTGTCCTTCACTTTCATTGTTCATATCATGAGCTGTTTGCGAGTACATTCAAAGTACTCATTGGCTTGTCACTGGTTATGTTATTGACCAGACATGGAAGGACCGGAGTTTGGAGATGAGTACATCTTTGGCGACACCCCTGCGAACTAGGACGCTTCCGAGTCAGAATGCCTCTCGGTGTAGGCTTGATGGCATGGGCACCCGCTTAGCCCCTTGATTTCCGCTATTAGTGTACTCGTGTAATTTGGCCTTAGGCCCTGTCTTGTGAACCTGAGCCTTCGGTCACGTGTTGTAATAATCGGTACTCGGATGTAAGACTCTTTATTCAGTATCTGTGTTCGGTGAGCATTGATCTCTGGGATCACTGAGCACGGCGATTCTCGACTATTAAGTCGGGGTCCCCACAGAGCTAGTATCAGAGCCATCCTGACTATAGGAAGCCTTAGGTAGCATGGGCGATAGCCGGACAATTAGTGCACATAGATTGACCCGAGAACCGCACCCACTATATATTTCTAACCCT
The DNA here is from genome assembly GCF_904849725.1 of Hordeum vulgare subsp. vulgare. Lineage (NCBI taxonomy): Eukaryota > Viridiplantae > Streptophyta > Magnoliopsida > Poales > Poaceae > Hordeum > Hordeum vulgare. The sequence continues at coordinate 138,918,863 of NC_058518.1, read as the reverse complement.
CTCCTCTACACCTTGTAGATGGCCGCCGTACCCGAGATGCTTCTGGAAGCGGGCTTTCCTATGCTTTTGAGTGATAGCCTCGAGAAGTGTCAAGTGCTTCACACGCCCGTCTTTCTCTACCACGAACACTGGGTCAACGCCAACACCAAGGAGTAACACGTGGATGTGATAGTGAAGGCTAATGACTCCCCAACTAGCTGGTTCTTTGAAGGGCCACAAATGGAGGAACTAATGTTGGCCGTGGAGACCGCAGCACGAGAGGCACTCGTGCGACTCCGCGACATCCTTCCCGAGATGGCGGACAAGCCAGCTACTCGTCACCTACCTTTTGTTAAGGATAAGGTAGACGGAAGCTGGAGACTCAACCCCTCATCTGAGGACGGGATGCCATTAAGGTTTCTGACCTACTTCAGCCTCTCCTCAAACACCTTGACGCATCTTTTGATCAAGGAGTCAACTAGGATTCGCCAAGAGCAGCACCAAGTTAAGGACCTACTTCATATGGAGAAGATGAAGAACCGCAAGGTGAAGAAAGAAGGAGCACATGTGATATCACCTGGGTTTGCTTTCGGAGGAGGAATACGCCCACTTCAGGCTGTTCCTCTTCAGAGTCGACGTTTAACCGAAGAAGAGTACACCGAGCTTTTCGCTACCTCACCAACCAAGAGATGTCGGGATGGTCTACTTCCTTCCCCTACGCCTTCGAGGAAGGGAAGTACTAATGAAGATGAATACAAAGATGAAGATGAACACGAAGATCCCACAGAGCCGGCTTATGAGGCCGCGCAGTCGATCGCGTAGCAGCGTAGGATGTATCGAATGTAGGAGTTCTTGTATCAGCATTTTAGGACCAGGATGTTGTGTGAACCTATTGGATGCAAGTCGCATTCTGCCTTGAGCAGCTTGTGAGCGACTACATCGCTTCCTTTTAAATTAATGCAGTAGTTCTTTTCAAAAACCTTTGTCATAAAACCTTGCACACTAGCACACACCAGACCCCCCTCTTTAATAGAACGTCATCCCTATCGAGTGCAACCGGTTCAGCAGAATTTGACCTGTCTACTCCCATGACAGGATGGTGAATGCAACTCGCAACAGCACTTTCGGCAACCCCGGCTCTGCCTCTTCACGACAGCAGCAGGGAACCGGAGGGGAAGCTCAAGCTGGAGATCACCATGTGCAGCAAGACGATGTTCCTCCGCCGCCGCCTCCCCCTGAAAGCTTGACCATGGCTCAGTTCCTTCAAGCTCTTCAGGAGGAGCTTCAAGCCAACAATACCGCTATCCGGCAGCTGGCTGAAACTTTGATGAACCACCCGCTGCAGAACGGGAATGGCAACGGTCGCTCAACTCTCTCTGAGTTTATGCGGACTACGCCGCTCATATTCACAGAGACGACTAAGACCTTGGATGCCGATGACTGGATCCGCACTATCGAAGACCTTCACGCGTTGGTCAAGTGCACTGACGACAACGAGAAAGTTCTCCATGTAACCTACTGTCTCGGAGGCAATCCAGAGCTTGGTGGGATGGATTTCAGATCATGCGAGCCGGGCAAGTCATCACTTGGGCCGTGTTCAAGGATGGATTCCACGCCGCTCACATTCCTCCGGGGATGATGACCATTAAGAAGCGGGAATTCCGAGCCTTAAGGCAAGGCAGTGGATCAGTCAAGGAGTATTTGCAGAAGTTCAACCTTCTATCAAGGTATGCACGTGAAGATGTTAGCACTGAGGCTGCCAAAGTTGAGCGCTTTATGGAAGGACTCCAACAGTCACTCCAATATCAACTGGTTGTTTGTGAATGTCGAACCTTCAGTGACCTGGTTAATAAGGCTCTTATGTTGGAAGACAAGCGTCGTGCAATGGACGACACCCATAAGCGCAAGCTAATAAATAGTGGAGGACCAACCAACTCAAATCCACGACCATGGCAGTCAGCCCCAGCAAGACCCAACTATCAGCAGCAGTAGTACAAGCACCCGACATTTCGCCACAATTACCAACCTCAGCAAGTCAGCATCAAGCGAGCAAGCACTCTGCCGAACAACGGTGTGAGCAAGACCAACCTTCCAGCACAAGTTACCTGTTTGGGATGTGGACAACCAGGGCACTATTCCACGCAGTGCCCCAATAAGAAACCCGATGTTCCGCGCCCCAATGCGCCAAATCCAGGCCAAGGAGCACCAGGCAGGAACCAGGCTCCCCGCAATCAGCAGTATCACAGCAAGGGGCGGATTAATCATATTTCCGCGGAAGAGGCATCGGAAGACTCGGACTGCATTCTGGGTACGTTCCTCGTCAACTCTACCCCAGCAACAGTATTGTTTGATTGTGGTGCTTCGCATTCCTTTGTTTCGCAAAAGTTAGCGGAAAAGTGTGGACCAGAACCTACCTTGCTTCGTGGGCATATGGCAATTCAAACCCGGGGAGCAGTTTTGAGAACCAACCTAGGGTGTAGAAAGGTTGGGATAGTTATCAATGGGACGCGCTTCTCAGCAGATCTCATTGTGCTTAAGTCGCAAGGCCTAGAAGTAATCCTCGGTATGGACTGGTTGGCCAAGCATCAGAGTATCTTGGACTGTGCTAACAGGGCCATTACCATGACAAGTGACCAAGGCGTCAAAGTCAAGTATGTCTCTGAGCCAGTACCCACTCAAGTGCCACGAGGTAACAACCTTTCAAAGGAAGGACTCGACCAAGTGCCAATAGTCTGTGAGTACCCAGATGTCTTTCCTGATGAGCTACCAGGGATGCCTCCTGACCAGGACATCGAGTTCATCATCGAACTCATGCCCGGATCAAGGCCTATCTATAAGAAGCCTTACAAGATGGGATCCAAAGAGCTAGTGGAGTTGAAGAAGCAACTGGATGAGCAACTCAGGAAAGGGTTTATTCGTGCAAGTGCGTCACCTTGGGGATCGCCTGTTCTCTTCGTGTCCAAGAAGGATGGGACAATCTGACTTTGCATCGATTACCGTTCACTCAATGATGTCACGATCAAGAACAAGTATCCACTCCCCAAGATTGAAGACTTGTTGGATCAGCTTAATGGAGCAAAGGTATTCTCCAAGATCGACCTCCGATCCGGATATTACCAACTAAAGATTCGACCCGAAGACATTCCGAAGACGGTATTTGTGACCCGGTACGGTCTGTACGAATGCACTGTCATGTCCTTCGGATTGACGAATGCCCCAGCTTACTTCATGTACATTATGAATAAGGTCTTCATGGAATATTTGGACAAGTTTTTCGTTGTATTCATTGACGACATATTAATCTTTCCCAAGTCTGAAGAAGAGCATGAGAAACACTTGAGGTTAGTATTGGAAAAGCTTCGAGAGCACCAACTGTATGCCAAGTACAACAAATGCCAGTTTTGGCTGAACGAAGTTGGATTCCTAGGTCATACCATGACGGCAAGTGGATTGGCAATTGATCCCTCTAAGATTACCACGGTAACCAACTAGGAATCGCCAATCGATGTGAAGGAAGTCAGGAGCTTCCTCGAACTCGCGGGGTACTACCGCAAGTTTGTAGAAGGATTCTCCCACATCGCCCGACCTATGACTCAGCTCTTGAAGAAAGGCAAGAAGTTCGAATGGACGCCAGAATGTGAGGCAAGCTTCTAAGAGTTGAAGAAGAGGCTAACCACCGCCCCAATATTGGCCACTCCAGATATCAGCAAGGAGTTCGTGATATATTGCGATGCCTCAAGGACCGGGCTAGGTGGGGTTCTAATGCAGGATGGCAGGGTCGTGGCATACTTGTCGCGGCAACTGCGCCTGCATGAGGAGAATTATGCCACCCATGATCTCGAGTTGGCAGCAGTAGTGCATGCCCTGAAGACATGGCGACATTACCTTCTGGGGAAGCGATGTGAAATATACACCGACCATAAGAGTCTGAAGTATATTTTTACCCAAAGGGAATTGAATATGAGGCAACGGATATGGTTGGAGTTAATCAAAGACTACGACCTCAGCATTCAATAGCACCCCGGTAAGGCAAATGTAGTGGCTGATGCCTTGAGTCGGAAGACCAGCACCTTAAAAGTCATGCTGAAGGAAAGGTAGCCCGCCTTATACGAAGAATTGGAGAACTTCGGATTGGAACTGGTGGAACAGGGATTCCTAGATAATCTCGAAGTCAAACCAACGCTGGAAGACGACATCAAGGAGGACCAGAAGGGTCACAAGAGTATCGAAGGTATCAAGAAGAAGATTCCAGAAGGCAAGGCCCCAGGATTCTTGGAGGATGATCAAGGAGTAGTGTGGTTTGGGAAACGTTTATGCGTACCCAATAGGGCTGAACTCAAGGAACTCATCCTACGGGAAGCTCATGATACACCCTACTCCATTCACCCCGGTGGTACCAAGATGTATCAAGATCTCCGAGAAAGATTCTGGTGGCACGGCATGAAGAGGGAAATCGCGTCGTATGTGGCCAAGTGAGATGTGTGTCAGCAAGTTAAGGCTGAGCATCAGCGACCCGCGGGACTGCTACAACCTCTCCAGGTGCCAGAATGGAAGTGGGACAAGGTAGGGATGGATTTCATTACCGGTCTACCAAGGTCTAGCAAGGGCCATAACTCGATTTGGGTCATTGTCGACCATTTGACCAAGGTGGCCCATTTCATCCCTCTCAACACCACATATGACGGGAACAAGTTGGCTAGTCTCTATGTCGAGCGCATAGTAAGCCTTCATGGAGTTCCCAAGGAGATTGTATCTGACCGAGGTACGCAGTTCACCTCAAGGTTTTGGAGGAAACTTTAGGAAGCCCTCGGTACCAAGCTCTCTTTCAGCACCGCCTTCCACCCGCAGACAGGAGGACAGACGGAAAGGGTGAATCAGATACTTGAAGATATGCTCCGCACATGCGTCCTAGTGCATGGAGCCAAATGGGAAGACTATCTGTCGTTCGCTGAGTTTTCATACAATAACAACTACCAGTCTAGTCTCCAAATGGCCCCATTCGAAGTGCAGTACGGACGGAAATGCCGCACCCCGCTCAACTGGTCAGAAACCGGAGACGGGCTTATTTTCGAACCAGAAGTTTTGCACCAGGCAGAAGAGAAGGTGCAACTAGTCCAGGAAAATCTGAAGGCTGCCAAGTCGCGACCAAAGAGTTATGCGAACTCTCGCCGCAGGAATGTGGAGTTCATTCCCGGAGATCTGGTGTATCTCCGAGTCACACCTCTCAAGGGAACCAAGCGTTTCCACGTTAAGGGGAAGCTTGATCCAAGGTTCATTGGGCCATTCAAGATCACGTCAAGGCGTGGAGAGGTCGCTTATCAGCTGGAATTACCTCCGGAACTTCCGGGTGTGCACAACGTTTTCCACGTGTCACAGCTTCAAAAGTGTCTCCAGACGCCAAGTCGTTCCGATCCTTATAAGGACATTGATTATCGGGCCATTGACCTGCAGTCTGATCTCACCTATCGCGAGAGGCCAATCCGCATTCTGGATGAAGCAGAGCGATGCACCAGAAGCCACACTATCAAGTATTTCAAGGTTCAATGGAGCAACCACACCGAAGTCGAAGCTACCTCGGAGCGTGAAGACTATCTTCGATCTGAGTTTCCAAACCTTTTTAGCACCTAGCTTAGGAATCTCAAGGACGAGATTCTTGTAATGGGGATAGGTCTGTCACACCCTGTTTTTTCTATCACTTGTCTTTATTGTAAAATTCTGAGCTTGTTAAAACTTTTTCAAAACTAATATCGTGAGTGCCATGATTGACATTGTATGCTTGTATGCTTCATCATGTGAGGTTTAAAACCCTAAATTCCTTTGGCATTATATATTGATTTCCAAAAACCTTTGATAACCAAAGTAAAACCACCTTGATTTCCACTGCATGTCTTTGATAGCAAGAAGTGCTACTACTTATATTTGGTAATCTTATTTTTATCTATATTTATATTTCAAAATCACAAAAATAATTATTTTTGTGAGTATTTTCCTAATTAAATAACCTGTCCATTTCTAAGGTCAGAATTGGTATTCCAACATGGAAAAATACTTTTCTGCTTTGGAAAAATCTGATTAAATTTAGAGATGGTCAGAAGGACATATATTTTCCATACATAGGATTTTAAACCCCATTTTATATTATATTTTTTGATTAAAACTATAAAAGCTATTTGTGTCTGTTTTGGCATTTTGAAATATTTCCAAAGGAAATATTCTCAATAAATTCCTAAAAAATTCCAGTGATGTCCGTAAGCCTTGTTTCGTGTCCACATAAAGGTTCACCTTGATCAAAGGTGGATAAGGACCCCAAATAACCCAAAAACCCTATCTGTCGACAATCAAGTTAGAGCAACTCTACATAGCAAAGTTTGTCCAATGAGGCTAAAAGTTTTCAGGAGTGCCTAATACCTCAAATGAGGGTTCTACACCAAAAATTGGATTTGTGGGACTTAGTTTGCCCACACTCCCTTTGGAAGGAACATATCTGGTCATATTGGAGTGATTTCAAGTTTACAAAGCTAAACTTGTCCTTTAGAGCTCAAATTTGGTTGAACTCCATGGTTTACCACCAAAACCAAACCTGTTAAGTATCAGCACCAGTGGTGGGGTGCAACCCCTGTGACCACTGTCGAACACCTTTTGACAAATAGGAAAAAGCCACCTTAGCCACAGCTAAACCAAACTCCTTTCCTTCAAACTCTTAGTTTAAGAAGCCAACACGTGTATCTAACCCTAGTTAATTGGCCCCTCACTGGTTCAACGTGGAAAGGCCAAAACCCCAATTTAGACCTCAGTTCATGACTGACAGCACCAGTATTTCTTGCCTCCTTTGACCAGCCGAAGCTCCCACTAAAACCAAACGGCTAGCCACACCCCCAACAAGTGCCAGGACATGCTAGACACGTCCAAAGTGACTCAGAGCGCACCAGCATGCCGTGGCATGCCAAAACTGCGCTCTGGGCGCGCTACAGGGAGTCTCCGAGGTGGGGGCGATGCCCTCGGCCAGTTCCAGCCTCCCCGAGATGTCCAACCTCCTCCCAGACAGCCCCTCTGCGTCGCGCAAGCCTCAGGGCCCCTCCTCTCTTGCGCTAGAGCTCGCGCGACGCGTGTTCGTGTGCGCCAGAATAGGCCAAGCTTGCGCGGCCACGAATACATGGCTCTCCTCTCTCTCTCTCTCTGCAGCAGATGGTTCGGGTAGTCCAATACCACGTCCTCGGACCGTGGTTTCAACCCCAACGTCTCTCTGCACCCCCATGCGTGCCACGGTGAGTCACTGGCGCTCCCGAATCTCCTCATCGTTGCGGGCCTATAAATAGCCCCCCTCGCTCCAGCACCCCTCAGATAGCATCGCCGCATCCACTAGCACCTCCCTAGCCACCCCGGCAAACCAGCAGAGCCCCGGTGCTCGAGATCGACCGAGGCCCCTCTGCCTCGGAGCTCCGGTCAATCTCCGGCTACACAACGGCTCGTGCGCCCCTCGACCCACCAATCTGACCCCCTTGACCCCAGGAAGCTTTCCCCCAACTCGCCCGAGCTTTTCCGTGTCTCTAGCCACCCCCTCGACCACTTCCCGAAACCCCTTCGCCAAGGCCTCCTCGTCGCCGGTGAACCCGTGCCCCCCGTCGTTGTTTCGACCACCAGCAGGTTTGCGACGGTCAGGCGGACCCATTCCCGTGTTCATTGGAGCTTGAGCACGTCGGCAACCTCGTCAGCGTCCTCCTCCTCCTCTCTGGCTGGAGGTAGGAGACAACACCGGCAGGTGTGCCCCACCTGTCGGTGGCCCAGGCTCCTCCCCCGCGCTGGTCTCGACCACTAACCGCAGGTCCCCGCGCGTCAGGTTCAAATCTGACGGCGCGCTCGCTTGGGCATGCCGTCGGCTGGCCATGGGCCAGCCCAGCTCTGGGCCGAGCCAGGCCAGGAGCTGGCTTGTTTCCTTTTTATTTTAAAAAATGCATTTCTAAGATTTTTATAAAAACATTTAACCTGTGTAAAAATATAATTCTTCCACTGTTATTTTTCTAAAAATGTGTAGTATTTAATGAATTTTTCCAACAACTATTCTATTTTATAATATTAAAAGGGCTAAAATGGAATAGTTTTGCTTCTGCTTGGTTGTTTTCAAAAATATTCTTTCAAGGAAAATTAAGGCACGTATTTTAAAAATGATATCTTAGATTTATCAGTAATAGGGAACATTTTTAAAATAACTTTATGGATTGTTTGTGTGTGAACTATTCCTTATTTATTGTTTTATCGATGATAGAAAACCCGTGTGACGAGGGAATCGGAGCGGAAGACCTCGAAGACCCTGGATACTTAGCTGACCAAGGGAAGCAGCCCTTTGACCATGACTGAGCATATGTTACTTTGCATGTTATAGTAGCAAGTATTCCCGTTGCATATGATCATAAGTGTCGGTAATCATTTGAGATGATTTCACCGAAGTCTCCTCCGGAGCATTTTCATTGACCTTGACTCTACCCCTTAGGGTCATGCTAATACCATGTTGGCAAGTAAAGATAGCAGTAGCATTATCATGAGCATGATGTTGTCATAAAGCAAGAGTTTATGAAAACCCCGTCGGGTGCCACTAATGCCCGAGGGTGATGATCAGTTAGGTGGTCACTTTTGGTGAAGTGTTGCACCCGATATTTGTGTGAGTAAGGTTTGAGAAATGGGATTAGATTTATGATGTGTCGACCGTCCCAACCTTGCCAGTACGACCATGTTACCCCTTATGGGACGGGGCTATGTTAGTTACTCTGGTCAGTGCTAGCAAAGAGCCACATTACTAGTGGCGAGAGTGATATGTGGTCACTCTCGTGATGGGGTCGTGTCGGGTAGGATGACTATGCCATTTTTATGAGTTCCAGTCACACCGTTGGTCCCCGCATGGTCAGTACTGTCCAGAGTTGGTGATCATAAGACATACGAGATGTGGGCTGGGTACCAATCGAGTGGACCTCTTTGTCTAGTATCGTCAGGGGAAAGGCATTGATCGGGTACTTACCTCGGGTATGTGAAATACCGTGAGTCGTGGATGACACGGAAGTTTCCCGGATCTCGTGGGTCCAGCATACTACCTCTGCAGAGTGTAAACAATTCGAATAGCCGTGTCCATGGTCAAGGACAGTTGCGTAATCCTTCTTAAACTACGTCCTGATATTTCCACATAAACCAAGTGTGCGTAAGTGTGAGTATGAGTGTGGTGATAAGAAAAGTGTTGCCATGATAAGCAATGATATGGCCAAGTTTGGTGACTTGGCATATAGGATGAACCGGACGGTTCAGTCCTCAACAAATATGTCGATATCTGTAACCTGTTCTTCAAGAGTAATTCTTTAAAATTATGCATATTCATGATCATTCCACCCCGATGAGTTATAATAGAAATGCATGATATTGTTATCCTTCACTTTCATTGTTCATATCATGGGCTGTTTGCGAGTACATTCAAAGTACTCATTGGCTTGCCACTGGTTATGTTATTGACGAGACATGGAAGGACAGGAGTTTGGAGATGAGTACGTCTTCGGCGACACCCCTGCGAACTAGGACGCTTCCGAGTCAGAATGCCTGTCGGTGTAGGCTTGATGGATGGGCACCGCTTAGCCCCTTGATTTACGCTATTAGTGTACTCGTGTGATTTGTCCTTAGGCCCTGTCTTGTGAACCTGACCCTTCGGTCACGTGTTGTAATAATCGGGACTCTTTATTCAGTATCTGTGTTTGGTGAGCATTGATCTCTGGGAACACTGAGCACGGCGATTATCGACTAGTAAGTCGGGGTCCCCACAGTGGAAAGTTTCTGAAATTATTACACAGGGTTTTCATATAAATTTTACAGCATGTCCTAAATTTTCATGATTTTTTGAGTTACAGAAGTACATTGTTTGCATAAATTTCTACAGACTGTTCTGTTTAGACAGATTGTTGTCATAGTTTTGTTATCAACTTATCCTATAGTTTCCATGGCCTATATTGATAGATATAAATTGTGGAAATGATAGTAAACAGTAGATGATGTTTGAAATTATTATGCAACTTGTCTTGGCAGTACATAAAGATTTGATTTATTATTATGTGCACTAACCTATCTTACGAGTTATTTTTAAGTTTTGTGTAGATGAAGTTTTTGAGAATAGGTGAAACCGGGATACGAGGGGATTGAAAAAGGTACAAAAACTCATGCTTGGGGATGCCCAAGGCACCCCAAGAAAATATTTCAAGAAATCTCAAGCATCTAAGCTTGGGGATGCCCAAGGCACCCAAGCAAATATTTCAAGAACTCTCAAGCATCTAAGCTTGGGGATGCTACGCATCCCACCTCTCTTCGTCAACTATCAATTAGCCTATGTTGAGCCTAAATTTTTATTCGTTCACATGATGGGTCCTATTCTTGTAGTGCTATTTTTCTTTTGTTTGTTGTTTAAATAAAATACTTAGATCTAAAAATATTTTTTTGAGGGAGAGAGAGTCCTCACTTATTGATCTTCACTTATATCTTTTGTGAGTAGCTTGTCGTTTCCTCTAATGATTCACTTATAAATTTTTAAGGGATGAAATGTTTATTATCTTGTGCTTCCTTTAAATTGGTTTGAGCATGTCAAAAGGACAATAGAAATATATTAAACTAGTCCCAAAGTAATAGGTATTCATGTGGGATATAATAAAAACTTTCATGAAGATCATGGGACAAATTAAACTTGATTCTTTGTAATAGTTTTGAAACATGATGATAGTAATATGTGAGTCATGTTAGTGAGTAATTATTCTTTAAATAGGAATATTGGTGTTAAGGTTTGTGATTCCCTATGCATGCACGAAAGTCAATACTTATGCAATGAAGTTACATCCTACCGTGGTGCATTATTCGGTGTTAGTTATGACTCAATGCTCACTTATGTGAATTTTCGTTTCTTGGTTTGATTGCTTCCCAATCTATTTGCTATCCTTCATTTGTAATAAGTATAAATACTACTTGTCCAGCCAAAATAGGTAAACCACGTTTTGTCTCATGAGTCCACTATACCTACCTATATGCGGTATTTCCATGCCGTTCCAAGCAAATTTGTATGTGTCATCTCTAAATTTTCAAAATAATTTTGCTCTTTTGTGTGCCCGTACCTCTCATGAAACGGTTGAGAGTATCCAATATTTTTCCATGCTAGGTGGGTTAATCCCACGATATGTGTTGATTCACTATCATTCACGAGAAAGTGGCTGGTATTCGGGATGCCCAGTTCCATGCTCAAAAATCAAATTGAATATAATGAAACAGAACTCCCCCAGGAATGTTCCGTGGACTGTGATTGATTTGTGGAGGGGGAGTAAAAACTTTACCATTCTGTTTGGAAACCTCCTATAATGTATCTAGCATGGAAAGTATTGTGAGCTACTTTGTCGTTTTCGTTGACAGGAAAAGCATGCTACTCAAAATAAGTTTTCTCCCTCAATTTAATCCTTGAGCTCTGGCACCAGTACAAATCCCTACTTCCCTCTACAAAGGGCCTATCTATTTACTTTATCCAATTTTTATTTTTGCTTTGAGTCTCCATCTTCTCTTATAAGCACCAACTAGGGAACATTATGATCGTATTTGAGCATTGGGCATAGCTAATATTTGAGTGTGTTTCATGAATGGATCAACGATTGAGCATGATGTGCTAGGGATAACTTTCTTTAGTGTTGATATTTTGAAAGACATGGTTGCTTGTTGACATGCTTGATATTGAATTCATTATGTTAAAACTAGACTATTGCTTTGAATCACTTACAAGTCCAAATGTCCATGCTATACAAAGAAGAAAAGAATATGATTAACATGTTATGCAGCATTCCACGTCAAAAATTCTGTTTTTATCATTTACCTACTCGAGGACGAGCATCAATTAAGCTTGGGGATGCAGATACGTCTCCAACATATCTATAATTTTTGTTTGTGCCATGTCGTTATATTATCATTCTTGGATGTCTTACACATTTTACTACAACTTTATATTATTTTTTGGGACTAACCAATTAATGGTTTCAAAATTGCAAAAGTTCTAGTTTCACACTTTGATTTGTAGGAATTAATTATAAATTGTCGAAAAAACGCAAAAAGAGCCTTGTTGGAGGAGGACTCTGACTCTCCTGAAATCTGTGCACAAACAATTTTTAGAGATCGTCAGTTTGAGCCCACAAGACGGCGTCAAATGGGAAAAGATCAAACTAGGAAAGTGTGGGGAATGTTATGGCAATGATTCTGGACTACAAGTTCGTCCAAAACGGAGTTTTGATGTGATCCAGAGACCCGTTTTACTGAAGGAAAATATCTGATTACGGGATCACGAGAATTGTTGACGTGATTGAGTCCAACTCTTAACATATCTGATATATTCGGCAAAGTCACGACTTTGGAGACTCATGAGGGCTGTTAGGAGCCCTAGAAAGGTTCTAGAGGTACTCGAGAGCCATTGGATCAAGGGTCCATCCATCGGATAGTCATAGAGCACCACAGAGGCACATATAAGGAGAGAAAAAACCTAATTTTGGTAGAGCCATCAAGATACACAAATTTGCCTGTCCCTTGGCAGCCGCCAAGAGACGCTCCTCCATTGCATCACCAAGACCAAGGAAGAAGGAGGGGTAAGGGGCCTCCCCCCATTGCCACCGCCGCCGCCCGTCGCGGTTGCCGTGGCCGCCATCGCCTCCATCTCTTCAGGGTTGCACCTCTCCCTTAACAAATCTCTCTTTCTCACCATGATAATGTGTGAGTAATCCTCCTCGGGGCTGAGGGTATGTACTAGTAGCTATGTGTCCAATCTCTCCCTGTTGTATTCTTCAGATGGCACGATCTTGATGTATCGCGAGCTTTAGTAATATAGATGACTCATATGGAGTTTTCCCCTCTCTATCTTCTTGTGATGAATTGAGTTATCTCTTTGAAGTTTTCTTATCGTATTGAGTCTCCAAGGATTTGAAAACACTTGATGTATGTATTGCAATGAGATATCTGTGGTGACAATGGGATGTTCTATTGATCCACTTGATGTATGTTCTGGTGATCAACTTGTGGTTTCCTTGACCTTGGGAATCTATGCATAGGGGTTGACACATGTTTTCGTCTTGACTTTCCGGTAGAAACTTTGGGCCACTCTTTGAAGTCCTTTGTGTTGGATTGAACATGATGAATCTGAAATTATGTGATGCATATCGTATAATCATGCCCATGGGTACTTGTGGTGACATTGGAGTCTCTAGGTGACATTAGGGTTTTGGTTGATGTGTATCTTAAGGTGTTATTTTAGTACGAACTCTAGGGCCGTTCGTGACACTTATAGGGATAGCTCATAAGATTGATGAGAAAAGATAACTTTGAGGTTGTTTTGTACCCTACAATAATATCTTCGTTTGTTTTCCGCTATTTCTGACTTTAGAGTGAACTATTTGTCACATGTGAGGGATTTATATATGAGTCAACTATGTTAGTATTGTTGAGAGAACTTGCACTACTGAAAGTATGGACCCTAGGCCTTGTTTCCAAGCATTTATACAATGTTTTTCTCACTGTTTACTATTTGTTACCTTGTTGTTTTTATATTTTCAGATTACAAAAACCTATATCTACCATCCATATTACACTTGTATCACCATCTGTTCGCCGAACTAGTGCACCTATACAATTTACCACTGTATTGGGTGTGTTGGGGACAAAAGAGACTCTTTGTTATTTGATTCCAGGGTTGCTTGAGAGAGACGATCTTCATCCTACGCCTCCCATGGATTGATAAACCTTAGGTAATCCACTTGAAGGAAACTAGCTATTGTCCTACAAAACTCCGCACTTGGAGGCCCAACACGAGTCTACAAGAAGAAGGTTGTGTAGTAGACATCACCTATCTCATGATTGATATTCACGAAAAGGGTGGTCATTTTGCCTTCTATAAACTCTATTCCTTCACACCTGGAATGCGCTCAAGTGACTCCTAACCTTCTAGGAGGTGCACACCCTCCAAGAGTAACAAGAAAAACAAAGTAACTTGCATGAACTCTACAAAATTTCTTTAATCAACTAGGAAGAAATCATAGGGATTTGTGTCTCACTAAGAATCAAAGGGTAGACCAAAGAGATATGAAGTACTAATCAAGGGGTCCAAGAAGACATGGAGTTATGTCTTCTCAACTCTTCTCAAATATCTGCCCACTAAAGGGTATGGGGTTTTATTTATAGGAAAAGAAGAAATTTGATGATTGGAATAGTGATACGGGACAAACCCGTGGGTGTCGATTTTTTCACACTTGAAGGGGCAAAAGGGAGAAATCGAGAGACAAAACACGAACTTAAGAATGACCTACAATCACACATCCACTAGATCCACATAAACACAAGAGATACATAGATCCAAACTCAACAAAAGGATACACGTAACCAATAGTCTTCCCTAAAGAGGGGCCTTGATATCCCTTGGGATCTTTCCTACAAGAGTGGCCTTGGCATCACTATGGATCTTCTCACATGGAGGACATCTCCATGGGAGGATGATAGTAGATGGAGCTATGCTCAACAATCTCAAGTTGATAATCTCAAGTTGATAATACGTAACAAATGACCGTATATAGGTAACAGGAGGTGGGAGACGAAGTGGGCCGAAATGGGCAAGTTTGCATGGATGACCCATGAGGCCCGTGCGCAGGGGGTACCATGGGCACAGTACACACGGAGTTCCCAGCGTCTTCAGTAGAGGGCCCATGCGCATGCGGTCTTTTGGGGCACATGCGCATGGGGTACTTAGGGAGTTCCTGACTAGCCCGTGTGCACGGTGTCTTTTGGGCCCATGCACACGGGGTCATGTGGAGCTTTGCTCCCTTCTTCCATGCGTCCTTGTTGTTCCTGCTCTCGGCCTTGGTGATCAAACCTAGACTCTTGGTGGATGTCTTCCTCGTTTATACCTGATAATGCATAGAGTTTCATTGTGAGGTAGCATCCAAGTTCCATCGGTATTCATGTCTAGCTCAAAGAGGAGTGAGTCCACCTTAGTTTCAATAGCACGTGAGAGAAATCTACTCATATGACCACCTGTTGTAGACTTCATGGGGATGATGGTGGGATGCTACATATCATCCCCCCTTGTGGAAGATCCATCCTCGGATCAAGATGTTCATCACCATGGAAAGTGGAAGGTCCTTGATGGAGAAGATGTCGCTCACGTTGTACTTGTTGTGGGGGAGGTCAATCTTGTAGGCATTGTAATTGTAGCATGCGAACACCTTGAAACGTCCATCGGCTCAAAGAAGTAGCTTGGACTTGCGCCTGTTTGGAAATTGATCCTTTCGAAGGTGTAGCCACACAAGATCACCGGTCTGGAACACCATCAGGTCCTTGTTGATATTGCGCTTGGTGGTGACTATTTCCACTTGACGTTTAATTGTGCGCCTTGTTTCTTCATGCATATTCTTGATGTAGCTTGCCATTGCACTTGCATCCGTGTTCACTCGCTCTTGAAGTGGAAGGGTGTTAGGGAATAGTTTATGCCTAAGTAATTTTGGTGATTGATGACAGTACCGCAAAGGACAAATCGTGTGTGTTAAGATTTCAGATAACACATGCCAACGGCACAAGACGACTCGCCCCCTCTTTCCATGGAATAGAAGCACGGTGTACTCTACGATTCTCTTTCTTTGAGTCATAGGAACGTTGTACTATTAAGAGGGGACCCTAGTGGAAAGGTTTGGGTGGAATCAATTTTGCACGCACACACTTTATCTCCTTTCCCCTTGCCTGCAACTTTGGAGTGGCTCCCGCCTTTGTGTTTATCTCTTCTTAGCAAATGGTCCCTCAAGTGTAGTACCGCTGTGCCTAGCGGTAGTACCGCTACCCCTAGCGGCAGTACCGCTAGAGTGTTAACGGTAGTACCGCTGCAGCCAGCGGTACTACCGCTATCTGGCGGTAGTACCGCCCCTGGTCAGCGGTAGTACCGCTCCAGGAGCTTAGTACTGCCTTCCTAGAGGTTGTACTTCGACGGACCTTTTTGCGAAGACTTTCTTGGCGGTGGTTGGCCCGGTAGTGCTTATGCACTACCATGGGCCCAGCGGTAGTACCGTTGCAGCCAGCGGTAGTACCGCTGGAGTATCAGCGGTAGTACTGCTGCAGCCAGCGGTAGTACCGCTGGAGTGCTAGAGGTAGTACCGCTGCATCCAGCAGTAGTACCGCTAGGCACGGGCTGTGAGTGGGAAAACGGTTGGATTCCCCCCCACTATGTCAGGGGTTCTTCTTGTTGTGGAAACTTATCTCTTACCCTCCCAAGCTCCATTGTTGCTCCCTAAGCTCAAAAGTGCCCGATCTGTCTCCCTAGACAATCAAACTTGTTGATTCTTTAGGGATTGGTTGAGAAGGCCTAGATCTACACTTCCACCAAGATAAAAGTTGATTCCCCCACCAATCCCTTGCGGATCTTGTTACTCTTGGGTATTTGAGCATCCTAGACGGCTGAGGTCACCTCGAAGCCACATTCCATTGTGGTGAAGCTTCGTGGTCTTGTTGGGAGCCTCCAAGTTTTGTGTGGAGTTTGCCCCAACCTTGTTTGTAAAGGTTCGGTCGCCGCCTTCGAGGGCACCTATAGTGGAATCACGGTACCTTGCATCGTGCGAGGGCGTGAGGAGAATACGGTGGCCTTAGTGGCTTATTGGGGAGCATTGTGCCTCTACACCGCTCCAACGAAGACGTACTTCCTGTCAAAGGGAAGGAACTTCGGTAACACATCCTCGTCTTCATTGGTTCCACTTGTGGTTATATCTAACCTTTAGTTTCTGTATGCTGATGTTGTTGTCTATCTCTTACTTGTCTTAGTAGCTCTTGTTGTTAGCTTCATTACGGTTCACCCCATTGTTGTTATTTTTGTGAACCCGTATGTTGTTTACCCTAACTTGTTAAGATTAATTAAAAGTGGTCGTTGCCTATTCACCCCCCTCTAGTCAACCATATCGATCCTTTCAATTGGTATTAGAGCCACGTCTCTTTATTAAGGGTTTAACCACCCGAAGAGTATGGAAGATGATGAGGGAGTTCCCCGTGCACAAACCGAGGGCATGGAATTGACTTTGATCACAAGGGACAACTTGAATACGGCTATGGCCGCACTCAAGACGTCCATGACGAACGAGGTCAAGACCATGCTTAAAGAGTTAATGGAGGGAATTAAAAACTCTCCCGAACTGGCATTGGTGGTTAAACCCACCACCCCGGATTCGGAGGCCGATTCCGTCAGGGAAACGGCTAAAGGTATGCGACCTTCCCAACCTCTCGAAAATGATGGGAATGGGACGTATGCATCTGTTCCACCACCCGTAGTCTATGGAGGACCAGTTCCCACACCGCGTCTTAATCCTGTTGGTCCTCCTCCTAAGCTTGTGAAAGGTGACTTTGCAAACTGGGTATTTTCTATTAAGTCTCATTTGAATCACAACTCAACAAATTTGTGGAGAATCATCGAGCAAGAATATTATCCCCATGATCCAAGCAACCTCACTCCAAGAGAAGATGCGGACAATCAATACAATCACTCTGCTTTGTTTATTCTCCAGTCCGCAGTGCCACGTGAAGATCTTCCTCACTTGCGCCCCTTCACTTTGGCCAAGGATTGTTGGGATCACATTATGGTGTTGTATAAGTGAAGCTCAAGGATTCAACGGTCCAACTATGAAGTGATACTTGATAAGGCCGATGAGTTTGTGATGAAGGAAGATGAGGACCCTCGTGATCTCTATCGAAGGGTGACTGCTATTGTTGTGGCACTCAAGGATCATGGGAGCAAGGATGTGGATGATACTTGGGTCAAGCGCAAGTTTCTCAAAGCCATCATGCCTTTCAATAAAGCCATGTCATCTGTCATTCATCAGCGACCAGACTTCCACTCCTTGTCTTCGAGTGAGGTGTTGGATGAATTCATTGCAATGTCAATCATGAACGAAAGAGCTGACAATGCACTTGCTCGTGTTCGCTTAAAGACAGCTTCACCCAACCTTGCATTAAAAGCAAAAGCAATGTTTGAAGAAGAAGAAGAGGATGAGGAAGAGGAGAGCTGCCCTGAAGACACAAAGTATGCCTATCATGAGCACATGGATCTTGCGTCAAGGCAATTCTGGGGCAACAAGAGGAACTCAAGACCCACCTTCACCAAGAACAACTCGAGTGGGTTCAAACCCAAGCAACGAGTGAGGACATGTTATAACTGTGGTAACGTGAGTCACTTCGTGGCCGAATGTCCCTATGAGAAAAGGGAAGACAACGGGGGCAAGCTCATTCGCAAAGACAAAACCAAGTCATTTCCAATAAAGAACAACTTTGTGAAGAAACCTCACCCAAAGGGGATGGTGACCATTGAAGAGTACCCTTCCGATGATGATGATGATGATACAGTGGAAACGGCAACTGTTGCTATTGCCACTCCCTCTCCCCAGAAGGTGTCTCTCTTCAACGCCCCCAACGAGAACCACATCACCAAGTGCCTCATGGATAAAGGTATCAATCAGGTAACCCCCATTATTAAGACCAACATCGCTACTGCTCCTTCATTGTTAAATTGTGTTGATGATAGTGATGTTGGGGAACTTAATGAGCATGATCTTGACAAGTTTTTGTGCACTATTAAGGGAGAATCAACGAAGCACTTTGTTGCTCTCTTGGAACAACTGGGTGAGGCCAATGACCTCATCGAGTCTCATGAGGAGACCATCTCCGAGCTTCAGGGACACAGTCGTGACTATGCCGATGAAATTGTTGAATTATCTATTGCTCTAGAAAAGGAGCGCACTCTTCGTTTGGCTCTTGAGGAGTTATACAACGATGACTGCGCTAAAATGCAAAAGGAACTAGATCATGATACTGTTCTTACTCGTATGCTTAAGTCTGAGAAGTATGCTCTTGGGGTTGGCCATGACAGACTCAAAGTGGAGTTTGACACACTTGACAAGGCTCAGAAGGTCTTGAAAGGTGTTCATTTCTCTCTGAAAGAGTCTCATGATCAACTCCAAGCAAAGCTTACCAAGGAGATCTCTACTTGTCCTCCCTTTGTGTTAATTGATAATGTTTGTACAACTAATCCTTGTTGTGAGCATGTACATCTTGTCGAGGAAAATGCCAAGTTAAAGGAGAAATTTGAGAAGGGCCTTGTGGCATGCATACAAGGTGAGAAGAGCCTGAACGATCGCTTGAGCACTCAAAAGGGTGTTGTAGGAAAGGAGGGACTTGGACTTACCTCCAAGTCAAAAGGAAAAATGAGGAACAGGAAAAAACGATCTCCTACCCTCATGGACATCTTTGTCAAAGAGGGTGAAGGGACTCAGGAGGTGAACAGGAACATGGTGGACGATGGTAACGTCAAGAAGGGCAAAACCTTTCCTACTAACACAACCGACAAACTCAATTCTTCTTATGTCTTATGTCGTGCTAGTGATGGGCATGTTTATGCCAGATTTGTTGGTTCCTACTATGAGTACATTGAATGGGCTATCTGGGTTCCTAAGACCCTTGTCTCTAACATGAAAGGACCCATTAAAAATGGGTACCTAAAACCAAGCATTGATCTATTGCAGGAGTTTGCTTCCGGTGGGGTGTCATGGTTGCTCGATAGTGGAGCAACAAATCATATGACCGGAAGCAAGGACTTAGTGGTGGATGTGCATCCTTCTCCATCTATGCCCACCCATGTCCAATTCACCGATGCATCCTCGTCAAAGGTATTTGGATTTGGTAAGGTGGTCATCTCTCAAGAGTTATCTATTGAGAAGGTCACGCTTGTTGAGTCTCTTGCCTACAATTTACTTTTGGTTCGTCAACTTGCAATTATGGGTTTTTCCACATTCTTTAATCTTGATACAGTGGTCCTCCTGTGGAGCAAGACTCTTAAAGTAGCCTATGTTGGATATGTCCAAAATGGTCTTTATGTGGTGAACTTCTCAAAGCGACCCACTAAGACCGCGACGTGTTTAATGGCTAAAGTTGATGTGGGCTGGCTTTGGCATCGCCGACTAGCTCATGTCAATATGAGATCTTTGCAAAGTCTTCTAACAGGGGACCATATTCGTGGACTAACAAATGTGAGTTTTGCTAGAGATCGTGCTTGCAGTGCCTACATTGAAGGAAAGATTCAT
The DNA here is from genome assembly GCF_904849725.1 of Hordeum vulgare subsp. vulgare. Taxonomy (NCBI): domain Eukaryota; kingdom Viridiplantae; phylum Streptophyta; class Magnoliopsida; order Poales; family Poaceae; genus Hordeum; species Hordeum vulgare. The sequence goes on along the minus strand of NC_058518.1, from coordinate 138,898,752 downwards.
GAAACTGCTCATCGTCCAACGACTCTCATTTACACTAAGAGGCCATTGGAGCTCCTTCATATGGATCTTTTCGGCCCTCCATCATTTGATAGTCTTGGAGGCAGAAAGTACTGCTTGGTGATTGTTGATGACTATTCAATATACACCTGGGTATATTTCTTCAAAAGGAAGAGTGAGACTCAACAAACTGTCATCAACTTTGCTAATGAAGCTCAACGTCAACATGAATCAAAGATCTTGATGATTAGAAGTGACAACGGCACCGACTTCAAGAACTACACCTTGGTTGAGTTTCTAGGTGATGAGGGAATAAAACATCAATATTCAGCACCATATACCCCTCAACAAAATGGCGTGGCAGAAAGGAAGAACCGGACCTTGATAGAAGTTGCAAGAACAATGATGGAGGAATTCAAATCTCCATATAACTTTTGGGCAGAGGCCATCAACACAGCATGTCATGCGTCCAATCGGCTCTATATCTGCAAAGGCTTGAACAAGACTCCATATGAGATTCTCACTGGAAACAAACCCAATCTCAAGTACTTCCGGGTATTCGGTTGTAAGTGTTTAATTCTCAAGAAAGGTGCACGTTTAGCTAAATTCGATTCTAGAGCACATGAGGGCATCTTTGTTGGTTATGCTACAAACTCTCATGCTTACCGTGTCCTCAACAAGTCCACCGGACTCACTCAGGAGACGTGTAATGTGGAGTTTGATGAAAATAATGGCTCCCAAGTGGAGCAAAGTGGTCTTTGTGATGTAGGTGATGAAATTCCTCCCCAAGCCATAAGAAGGATGGGGATTGGTCAAATACTCCCCATTGAGGAACCCCTTGTGGCCGAAGGAGAAGGACAATGCTCTACTCAAGTGGAGCCATCACCCCCACAATCCCCACACACTTCCGATGAACAAAGAGAAGACTCTCAACAAGATGAACAAGCTCATGGTCAAGATAAATTGCCCAACAATGATGATGTGTCCCATGATATTCAAGCACTTACCCAAGGTTCCGAACCTTCTCATGATCAAGATCAAGTGCAACCACAAGATCCAGACCAAGTAGAAGCACAAGATCAAGATCAAGAGCAACCACAAGTACAAGGACAAACAAGTGAACCTGCTCAAGTAGAAAGTCAAGATGATCAGGATACTGTCTCACAATTCCCTTCTGCAGCACCAATAGCTGGTGCCAAGGGAGGCTCAAGACGCAAGGGCAAGCAAAGTAAACAAGTCGATGCTCCCCACTTATCCAATGAAGAACTCTTGGAGTGTCGAGCAGCCAAGATTGTGAACAAGCTGAGAGTCAAGTCACGTCTTATGAAGAATGTACTTGGCAATTTAAAAGGGGAGTACCCACCCGTCAACAAATTTGGAATTATTGTGAGCATCACGCATTTGTTTCGTATTGTGAACCTCAACAGGTACAGGAAGCGCTCGATGATGAGGATTGGATAATGGCGATGCACGAAGAACTTAACAACTTCGAGCGTAACCAAGTCTGGGATTTAGTGCCCAGACCAAAGGAGGAACATAATGTCATCGGGACCAAATGGATATTCAAAAACAAGCAAGATGCCAATGGGATTGTGATTTGAAACAAGGCAAGATTGGTGGCTCAAGGCTACTCCCAAGTCGAGGGTATCGACTACGGTGAAACCTCTGCCCCTGTTGCTCGTCTAGAATCTATTCGCATGTTGCTTGCATTTGCTTCTCATCATAACTTCAAATTACAGCAAATGGATGTGAAAAGTTCCTTTCTTAATGGTCCTTTAAATGAGTTGGTCTATGTCAAACAACCCCCGGGATTCGAACATCCCAAGCTCCCCAATCATGTGTACAAACTTAATAAGGCACTCTATGGCCTTAAACAAGCCCCACGTGCGTGGTATGAGTATCTTACTGAGTTGTTACAAGATCGTGGGTTTGAAATTGGGAAGATAGATCCCACTCTTTTTACTAAGAGGATTAAAGGGGATTTGTCCATATGCCAACTATATGTTGATGATATTATCTTTGGTTCTCCTAACATTTCCTTCAATGAAGAATTTGCTGCACTAATGACCGAGAAATTTGAGATGTCCATGATAGAAGAGTTGAAGTTCTTCCTCAGCTTCAAGATTGAACAAGGCCTAGAAGGGACCTTCATCAAACAAGCCAAGTTCACTCAAGACATGCTTAAACGGTTCGAGCTTGAAGATGTCAAGCCGGTCAAGTTCCCCATGCCAACAAGATGCAAGCTTGACAGTGATCCCAATGGTAAAGCAGTGGATCAAAAGGTATATCGCTCCATGATTGGATCCCTCCTTTACCTTTGTGCATCTAGACCAGATATTATGTTGAGTGTAGGGATATGTGCACGGTTTCAATCCGCACCAAAAGAAAGTCATTATATGGCTGTTAAGCGAATATTTCGATATTTGGCTCATACCCCAAACTTTGGCCTATGGTATCCCAAAGGAGCAAACTTCAACCTAGTAGGCTATTCTGACTCAGATTGGGCAGGAGATTGTGTGGAGAGGAAGTCAACTTCTGGAGGATGCCAATTCCTTGGTCGCCCACTGGTAAGTTGATCTTCAAAGAAGCAGAATTGTGTCTCCCTATCATCCACCGAAGTTGAGTATGTGGCAGCTGCAAGTTGTTGTGCACAATTGCTACGGATGAGGCAAACTTTAAAGGATTACGGTGTCACTTGTGACAAAGTGCCTCTTCTATGTGACAATCAAAGTGCTATCAAGATTTCCCTCAACCGAGTGCAACATAGCAAGACCAAGAATATTGATATTCGCCATCACTTCATTCGTGAACATATCAAGCTAGGTGATATTGAGGTTCACTTCATCCACACTTAAGAGCAACTTGCAGATATTTTTACTAAGCCCCGAGATGAAGCAAGGTTCCGCGAGTTAAGGCATGAGCTAAATATCATTGATTCAAGTAATGTGGATTGAAGCTAGGCATGTTGCACCTTACTATGCATTCTATCTTGTTCTAGATGTAGGCATGGACATAGGGGAGTGTTGTTCTCTCAATGAACTCTTCCTCCCCCCATTATGCATAAATTGATCTAGTCTTTAACATTAGCCATTGCCAAATGGCACTTGTGCTTCAAAGACGAGCGTTGGTCATGAACCCAAGGATAATTCTTCGCTGTGTCATACCTTTGTCTCAAACATAGGTGGCCTCGGCCACCGCCCCCACCTTTCACTCATATGGAAGAAAGGATACAAAATGACAAGTCAGTATATCTTGCTGGTGCTATCTTCTTATTTTCACTAACTTGTCATTTGCCCACGTGTTTCTCATCTCCTATGTCTCGTTGTGACATTTGTAGCGGTACTACCGCTAGGGGTAGCGGTACTACCGCCAGGACCCCAGCGGTACTACCGCCAGCGGTAGCGGTACTACCGCCAGGACCCCAGCGGTACTACCGCCAGGACCCCAGTCTACCACGACCTAACAAGGACTTTTTAGGGCTGTCTCAAGGGGGAGCGGTACTACCGCCAGGGGGAGCGATACTACCGCCAGGACCCTAGCAGTACTACCACCGCAGCCAACGGTACTACTGCCAGGACCACAGCAGTACTATTGCTGGCCGTACCCCTTGGGCTATATAAAGGAGGGGGAGCCCGTTTTTCCTTCCTCTTTCTTCTTCCTCGTGGCTCCTCCCTCCTCAACCCTGAACTCCCCCTATTTGGATCTCTATCCGTGGAGCCCCTTCTCTCCGTTGAGTTGGAGGGTTTGCTCCACTTCTCCTTCCTCCACCAAGTGTCATGGACTCCGGTAAAGCTCCTCCCTCTATTCTCTTGGTTGATGTTTTCTTCTTCTAGGGTTAGGAGCATTGGTGTTTTGGATCCATGTCTATGGTATTGTGCTTTGTTCTTGGATGGCATGAAGGAGATATTCGAGGGGAGTGTAGGTCCTATGATTCATTGCCTTTATATTGCCATGCCCTAGGTTCTTCATGTTTTATATCAAGCACTTCTTCTATTTTGCATTAGATCTAAAACTTGAATCCTCTTAACTAGGCATGTCTTTATTTAGATGATTCTTGTGATCCTCATGTTGTTAGGGCTGTGGTGCTATTTTTAGTGATTATACACAGTACCCATGGCCCTCGTAAATCCAATCTAGCCGTTTCTATGGGTCCTTTTTCATATTCAGATCTGAAATTCAACCCCTAGCGGTACTACCGCCAGAGGTAGCGGTACTACCGCGAGGACCCGAGCGGTACTACCGCCAGGGGTAGCGGTACTACCGCCAGGACCCCAGCGGTACTACCGCCAGGGGTAGCGGTACTACCGCCAGGACCCCAGCGGTACTACCGCCAGGGGTAGCGGTACTACCGCGAGGAGGATATTCTTTTTCTTCTTTTCATTTGCTTGGCAACGTGAGTTTACTTTTATGCCTCTTTTTGTTCATTGCCTTGACTCCTTCTATCGCTCTTTTTCGGTGTGTATCTTGTGTGTCACTGGTGGTGCTCACCGCTCGAACCCCCCACGGGACACCGAGTCGAAGCATTATCGCAATCTAGAGGCTCCAGAGGGCTCTGCCACTTCCGCTCTGCAACCCAAAAAGAAGTCTTTCAAGAAGGCCGTTCACAGGGACAAGGGGGTCAACGTTCGCACTATGCCCCCTAAGGACTTTCTGCGGTTCCGCACCAAAAATCACTATCTCCAAGAGAAGGTTGTGATCAAGGATGTCGAGCATGTTTGGTCAGCGGATCACTGCAGGATCTATCGCGACATCATCAAGCATTTCAAGAAGAGTTTTGTTCTAGTTCAGTGGATTGACATGGCTCACCTTCAGTGAAACCTGGATTACTTTGGTGACGCTCTCTCTTTGATTGACAAGCTGGGCATTAAGGAGATCATCTCCTTCAAGAAAGATTTTTATCCAGATGTTGTCACCCAGTTCTATGTCACGGTTCACTTCTCGCCTGATGACGAGCGCACCCTGGTTTGGATGACTGGTACTCAGAAGATGACAGGTTCCTGGCGTGAATTCATGGCATTTCTCAAGGTCGACTTTCAGGGAGCTGACACTCCGATTGGGTCACGTCCTCATGCTGCAGCTTCCACTGATAGGGCCCCCGCCAAGGACAGGCTGCAGCAACTTTATGTGAAGAAAGGTGTGCTCCCCAAGCATCTGGATATCATGCATCGGATATTCCGCAACACCCTCTTTCCTCGCATTGGCAACTTTGATGAGGTGCACGGTTCTCTGGCTGAGATGCTTCTGCTTTGTGAGGAGGCTATGACTAAGGAGTCTGCCCCTCTCGATATTTCTGACGTGATGTTCACTGTGCTCTGGAACTGCATCATGATGCGCAAGGTTCCCATCTACGGGCCCTACTTGTTTGCCTATATTCGCCAGAAGTGGCAAGACACCTATCCGCTTGAGGAGTTCCACCTTCAGGCTGATTACTTTGTGCACGATCCTATCAGACTCCGCATCAAGGACAAATGGGCCAACCCATCGACTTCATCTCAGCAGATGTACACTGACACAGAGACTGCTGCTGACAGAGGCACCGCTTCTTAGTCCCGCTCTTCTGCTATGCCATCTTGGGCAGTGAAACTGCAGGATAAATGAAGACTCTCTTCTGTATGCAGGCTAAGGGACAGTATCAGACTCATGTGGCCCAGAAGGAGAACCATCAGAGGCACAATCATGTCCTGAGGACACTTGATGTTGAGATCTCCAGCGGCTCAGAGGACGACATCACTCCAGAGTCTGCTTGGATGCGAGCTCAAGGTTATGAGTGGTCTGATGCAGAGGAGGAGGAGGACAATGAGGAGGAGCAGGACGATCCGGATGCCACGGACGGGTCTGGGGATGATGAGGATGAGGAGTGACCACCTGCGTCTTTAGGTGTGCCCCTTTTTGGTGTCTTGTGCCAAAGGGGGAGAGAGTCTAGGAGCTGGATTTGAGAGTTGAACTTTGCTTAGCTTTGCTTATCTTTCGTGTTTGCTTTGAACTTGGTTTGCTTCTATTTGCTATCTTTGCTTTGTGTGATGTGAGACTTGAACTAGTGTGAGCTTTATTTCCATCATATGCTGTGAGTCATATGCTCCTTATTTTTATATATCTCTATCTTTTTGTTCACATATTATTCACTGTGCAAATCCGGTATTGTCATCAATCCACCAAAAAGGGGGAGATTGTTAGGGCATAGTTTATGCCTAAGTAATTTTGGTGATTGATGACAATATCACAAAGGACTAATCATGTGTGTTAAGATTTCAGATAACACATGCCAATGGCACAAGACAACTCGCCCCCTCTTTCCATGGAACAGAAGCACGGTGTACTCTACGATTCTGTTTCTTTGAGTCATAGGAACGCCGTACTATTAAGAGAGCCCGTAGTGGAAAGGTTTGAGTGGAATCAATTTTGCACGCACACACTTTATCTCCTTTCCCCTTGCCTGCAACTTTGGAGTTGCTCCCGCCTTTGTGTTTATCTCTTCTTAGCAAATGGTCCCTTAGCAGTAGTACCGCTGTGCCTAGCGGTAGTACCACTAGCCCTAGCGGTAGTACCGCTAGCCCTAGCGGTAGTACCGCTGGGGTGCTAGCGGTAGTACCGCTGCAGACAGCGGTAGTACCGCCCCTGGTCAGCGGTAGTACCGCTCCAGGAGCTTAGTACCGCCTTCCTAGCGGTTGTACTTCGGCGGACCTTTTTGCGAAGACTTTTTTGGCGGTGGTTTGCCCGGTAGTGCTTATGCACTACCATGGGCCCAGCGGTAGTACCGCTGGAGTGCTAGCGGTAGTACCGCTGCATCCAGCGGTAGTACCGCTAGGCACGGGCTGTGAGTGGGAAAACGGTTGGATTCCCCCCCCCCACTATATAAGGGGTTCTTCTAGATGTGGAACCTTATCTCTTACCCTCCCAAGCTCCATTGTTGCTCCCTAAGCTCAAAAGTGCCCGATCTCTCTCCCTAGCCAATCAAACTTGTTGATTCTTTAGGGATTGGTTGATAAGGCCTAGATCTACCCTTCCACCAAGACAAAAGTTTACTCCCCCACCAATCCCTTGCGGATCTTGTTACTCTTGGGTGTTTGAGCATCCTAGACGATTGTGGTCACCTCGAAGCCACATTCCATTGTGGTGAAGCTTCGTGGTCTTGTTGGGAGCCTCCAAGCTTTGTGTGGAGTTTTCCCCAACTTTGTCTGTAAAGGTTAGGTCGCCGCCTTCAAGGGCACCTATAGTGGAATCACGGTACCTTGCATCGTGCGAGGGCGTGAGGAGAATACGATGGCCTTAGTGGCTTATTGGGGAGCATTGTGCCTCCACACTGCTCCAACGGAGACGTACTTCCTGTCAAAGGGAAGGAACTTCGGTAACACATCCTCGTCTTCATTGGTTCCACTTGTGGTTATCTCTAACCTTTACTTTGTGTATGCTTATGTTGTTGTCTATCTCTTACTTGTCTTAGTAGCTCTTGTTGTTAGCTTCATTACGGTTCACCCCATTGTTGTTATTTTTGTGAACCCGTATGTGGTTTACCCTAACTTGTTAAGATTAATTAAAAGTGGTCATTCCTATTCACCCCCTAGTCAACCATATCGATCCTTTCAAAGGGGAAGTATGTCCAATGCGGACAAAGGGTTGAAGCCGTAGACGAACTCGAATGAAGACTTATCAGTGGTGAAGTGATCTGTGTGATTGTAGGCGTACTCGGTGATGGGGAGACATTCTTCCTATTTCTTGAGATTCTTTGTGGTCAACACATGGAGAAGAGTTGAAATCATTTGGTTCATCACGTCCATTTGGCCATCGTTTTGTGGATGGTAGGCCTAAGAGAATAGGAGCTTGATTTCGAGCTTAGCGCATACGGTCTTCAAAAAGTAGCTAAGGAACTTGACATTGCCATCCGAGACAATGGTCTTGGGGACGCCATGTAGTTGCAAGATGTCCCTACAAAATATATTTGCAACATGTGAAGCATCGTCTATCATGTGACATGGAATGAAATGAGCCATCATGGAAAAAACGATCCACAACAAAAAACACGAAATCGTGACCATTTTTTGTTCGTGGAAAACCAAGCACAAAGTCCATGCTAATATCTTTCCATGGTTGAAAAGGTATATGAAGAGGTATGTAAATACCATGAGATTGAGCTTTAGGCTTAGTTTTGCGACATGTAGAGCATCGGTTGGTGAAGCGTGCAACATCATGAAACATCTTTGGCCAAAAGTACTTGTTGGACACTGTGGCATATGTCTTCTCGCGTCCAAAGTGACCCATGAGTCCTCCACCGCGAGCTTCTTCGAAAAGCAACAAAAAAAAGAAGACTCGGACATGCATAGTTTGTTAGCACGCATAAGATAGCCATCTTTCATGTAATAGTTTTCCGAACAAGGTTTAACATGACACTTAGCACATGGAATCACAAAAGAAATATCATGCTCATATAAATATTTGATATGCACAAATCCAATCACATTCAATTCAAGTTGAGTAACGAGCATGCATTTGCGGGAAAGAGCATTCGCCACAACATTTTCTTTACCCTTAATGTATTTGATGACATAAGGAAAAGACTCAATGAATTCACTCCGTTTAGCATGCCGCTTGTTCCACTTGGTTTGACCTTAAGACATTCTAATGTTTCATGATCGGTATAAATTACAAATTCATCAGGTCATAGATAATGTTCCCAAACATGCAACACTCGAACCAAAACATACAACACTTTATCATATATGGGATAGTTAAGTTGAGCTCCCTAAAGTTTCTCACTAAAGTAAAAAATTGGGCGCTTCTCTTGCATTAACGCACCACCTATGCCGTTACTACAAGAATCACAATGCACTTCCAAAGTTTTATCAATGTTGGATAAGGCAAGCAATGGTTCGTGAGTAAGCAAATTTTTAATCTCATGAAAAGTGGTGTCTTGTGATGGTCCCCAAACAAAGGGCACATTCTTCTTGCTCAAAGCATGTAGAGGAGATCCAATCATGCTAAAATCCTATACAAAATGACGGTAAAAAACGGCTAGTCCAAGGAAGCTACGCACTTTTTGCAAATTTGTAGGGGTAGGCCAAGTTTTAATAGCATCAATTTTAGTTTCATCAACTAGCACACCCTTACAAGATACCAAAAATCCTAGGAAAGCAATCGTGTCAACACCAAAAGTGATTTTTTCCATGTTTACATAAGGTTGTTCATTTATAAGAACTGTCAATACTTCCCTAACATGTTTAGCATGCTCCTCTAGAGTTTCGCTAAAAAAGAATGTCATCAAAGTAAACCACAACATACTATCCAATGAGATGTCGTAAGACATAATGCATGACACGCATAAAAGTACTTGGTGCTTCACATAAGCCCATAGGCATCACTAGCCATTCATAGAGACCAAACTTGGTTTTGAATGCCGTTTTCCATTCATCGCCCTCTTGTATGCGTATTTGATAGTAACCACTCTTTAAATCAATTTTAGAAAAGATAGTGGCACCACTAAGTTCATCTAGCATATCATCAAGGTGAGGTATAGGGTGTCGATATCTAACGATGATAGCATTTATGGGGCTGCAATCCGAACACATGCACATACTGCCATCTTTCTTAGGCACTAGTATCACTAGAATCGCACAAGGACTTAAGATCTCGCATACATTCCCATTATCTAGGAGTTTTTGGGCTTGCCTTTTTATCTCTTTAGTTTTTTCGGGGTTGATGCGGTATGGTGCCTTGTTAGGAAGCAGTAGTCCTAGAGGTAGCCTATCGGGAAAGACGTCTTGAAATTCCTGCAATAGCCAATACAACACAAGAGGTAGATGTTGTGAAGCATTAGTCCTCATGACCTCATCTTTGCACACAAGTACAAAGTGAAGAATGGTTGATGGTCACTCACTCACATCCCTCAAGTCCTTTTGTCGCTAAAATAACTACATCTTTCTTGTCCCACATCATGGAGTCACTCATATATGGCTTGTGTCGCTCACTCTCTTTTGGGTGGATCGTTCTCTCACTTCTATCTCCACGATGGGATGTAGTATGCTTGTCAGTGGTGACTTGAATTGGGGTCATTGGTCGAAACACATATTCCTTGCCCTTCATCTTCAAGCTATAGTGATTGGTGCGACCATTGTGGATGACACCACGGTCGAATTGCCAAGGTCTCCCAAGGAGGAGATGGCAAACTGACATGGGAGCCACATCACACTCCAAAGTGTCTTCATAAGCGCCTATCTTCAAGGATACTTGCGTGGTGTGGTCAACTTGGAGTGTGCCGAAGTCACTAAGCCATTGGACCTTGTAGGGGCGTGGATTCTTCCTCTTTACCAATTGTAACTTGGAACAAAGGTCCTCACTTGCCAAATTGGGGCAACTTCCACCGTCGATGATGACCTTGACTGATTTTCCTTGGATGCCCGCCTTGGTATGGAATATGTGGCAACGTTGGTCCTCGTCTTGTTGTTGTTGAAGAGTCAAAACCTTGGAAACAACGAGAGCGGGGATCGAATCGCTGTTGCAAAAGATTTGCACATCTTTATCTTCATTGACATGTCGATGCATGGCCACGTGTTCCAAAGATTCCATCTCGTTGGCAATCATAGAGTCATATGTGCCACCATCTTGGCGGATCATTGTACATCTTGTTGGACATTCGAATGTCTTGTGGCCGCGACCTTGACATGTTGATACTTGTGATCTGCATTGGGTTTTCCACGAAGAGGAATGGGTATTTGCAACACAATATGGGTAAGTATTTCCCTCAGTTAAGAAACCAAGGTTTATCGAACCAATAGGAATATCAATCATCAATTGTCTTTAGCGCGTGCACACAAAAGAGCAAACAACTTGCACCCAATGCGGGCTAGAGGGTTGTCAATCCCCTGGATCTCGTTATTTGCAAGAAATGAGGGGTGTAGATAATTGTAGAGAATTGTAAGTTGCCAAATAAAATAAAATACAAATAAGAACAACGAGGAAAATATAAGTTTTGTGAATATATAAGTGAATAGACCCGGGGGCCATAGTGATCTCTAGTGGCAATCTCTCATGAAAGCAACATACGGTGGGTAAACAAATTATTATTGGTAAATTGACAAAAAAAGAAGATAGTTATGCGCTTTTCACGAAAAATATCATGTCAAAACACTAAAACAGAAAGCCAAAAAGTAAAATTTAAGATAACTATTGGGTTGCCTCCCAACAAGCGCTATTGTTTTATGGCCGTAGCTAGGCATAATGCATATGATCAAGTGTTGTCATCTTTTTGAAGACGACGTCGCATGATATAATCATATTCCCTCCTTTTAGCAACTGGTTTTATAATTGGTAAACAAAAATAATTGAAAGGACCGAATTGTACAACACAAGGATCTGTGAGGTCTACCTCGGGCGGAACATGAGACTGTTCTTTAGGTTTTTCATAAGTAATAGTCAACTCCTCATTGTATGGGTTTCGATGGAGGTATTTTCTTAATTCTATCTCAAGCTCATAACCCAATCCAAGTGTTGGTGTAGAAAATTTATCTTTGTGTTAAAAAATCTTATCAACTAAGACATTAAGTGGACCTTCTTTCTAAGATTCTCATCATAAGAAATATAGTCCTTGTATCTTAGTTTTCTTATTTCTTTCATCTCATAAAGAATCCCCTCCATGGGTGGGCACGCACCGTTAACCCTATAATGATCAAATATATCTCTAGACCTCTTGCATGCTATTAATATATTCTTGAACAAGAAATATAGTGGCTAGACATTTGGTAGAAGCTTCGTTAATATTAGAGAATTCTAGAAACAACCATTGCATGAAAGGATGCATGTGCAAAAACTGTCTTTCCAATTGTTCTATAAGAAAATATATAGCATCCGCATAACTTGTAGTTCTAGCAACAATAGAACCTCCTATCAAGGGTAGTGATCCCGGAGAAGTGAAGAAATCTTGAATCACGTTCTTTCCAATAATGTTACCACTACCTATGTGGAGTTTCTTAGTTTGCATAATAGGTTCTACCTTAGAAGGATCATCATCCACAAGGTTACCAAGTTTTCTATATCAAATTCATAAAATTTCTTTTAGCATTCTCATCGCAAAGTGAAGTTGGATAATCAAGGGCTTCCTCACTAGAGGCGGAGGTACCACTAATTTCAAACTCAACCATGATAGCAGCTTTGAAGCAAACGTGACAAGTAAAACAAGCAAAGAGGTAACAATCAAAGGTAAATATTTTTGTCTTTTTGATTTTTTGAAGAAAGAAAAATATAACAACAAATAAAAAGAAGAACAAGTGAATGATAATTTGCGTGAAGTTACTTGGTAGTTGGTGATGATATTCCCCGACAACATCGCTAGAAATTCCTCTTAATACTTGTGATCTGCGTTGGGTTTTCCGTGAAGAGGAACAGGTAATTGCAGCATAATATGGGTAATTATTTCCCTCATTTAAGAAATCAATCAAACCAATAGGAATATCAACCCTCAACCGTCTTCAGCGGCTGCACACAAAAGAGCAAACAACTTGCACCCAACTGGGCAACACACTTGTCAATCCCCTTGATATCGTTATTTGTAAGAAAATGAGGTGTATATATAATTGTAAATTGAAAAATAAAATAAAATAAAAATAAGAACAGTGAGGAAAATATTTTTTTGAACATATAAGTGAATAGACCTGAGGGCCATAGTTTTCTCTAGTGGCAATCTCTCATGAATTCCACATATGGTGGGTAAACAATACTATTGGGCAATTGACAAAAAAGCGGATTGTTATGCGATTCCTGAGTGCATCTACTACTATTACTCCACTTCAAGAGCGCTTCTATGCTTTCCTCTCTACATATTAATTTCATGACAAAGAGAATAATGCTTGGAGAACGATGACATGATGTAGACAAAGTAAACTCAATCAATATAAATAAACCCTGTCGTTTTATCATTAGTGGCAACAACACAAAAACACAACTTGTCCCCTTCTGTCACTGGGATATAGAAACTCATCAGGTTGAACCCACTACAAACACCTATATCACTCAAGAAATGCTGAACTACCTGGCCAAATCAATTCAACAGATCAACGCAAATTGTGTAGCTATGATGATCATGCAAATAAGAATCATTATAATCAGAGAAGAATCAAATACTTCTCATGAATATTCTGAACATAAACCCAAAATTCATCAGATCCTAACAAACACACCATATACAACAATTACATTGGAAAGATCAAAGCGAAGATGCGATGATTATTCTATTGAAGATCAAGAGAGGGAGATAGCCATCTAGGTACTAACCACAGGCCTGTAGGTTTGTGGTGAACTACTCACACATCATCACGAGGGAAACAAGGTTGATGAAGAGGCCCTGCATGATCGATCCCCTCTTCGATAGGGTGCCAGAATGGAGATCCAGATGGGATCTCCATGGAACAGAGACTTGAGGCGGCGGAAGAAGTTTTTCACGATCATCTTTTGGGTTTTTGGAATACATGTGAATTTATAGGCTAGAGAATGGAGGTAGAGGGGCCACCAGGAAGGGACAAGCTATCAGGGCGTGCCGACCCCATGGTCACGCCCTATTGGCTTGTGCCTCCTCATGTGGCCTCTAGTCTTCTCCCGAGGCTTCCAGGTCTTATTTTGGTCCGAAAAAATCATTGAAAAGTTTTGGGGCAACTGGACTTCGTTTGTTACTGTAAACTTTAGAAGTAAAAAACACACAGAATATAACAACTAGCACCAGGTCAATAGCTTAATGCTAAAATATAATATAAATGGGTAAATTATGACCCAAAAAGTATCCTAGAATGAAAATATAATAGCATGGAACAAGCAAAAGTTATAGATGCGTTGGAGACGTATCAAGCATCCCCAAGCTTAATTCCTGCTCGTCCTTGAGTAGGTAAATGATAAAAACAGATTTTTTGATGTGACATGCTACCCAATATGTAATCTTTTGCATGTATGCTAATTGAGAAACGATGAATTAATAAACTTTGACATAGTAATATTTTTGAGAACAAACAACAAAATCATTGTTGGATCGATGGAAGGGGTGTCTAGAGGGGGGGGGGTGAATAGACTACTTGCATAAATTAAAATCCTAGTCTTTTCCCAATTTTAATGATTGGCAGATTTTAGCAATTCTAACAACACTATTGCATCCTACACATGCTAGTCAACAAATATGGTAGAGGAAAGTAAAGACATTGCACATGTAAGTAAGGAGTGGAGTTTAGGAAGATCAAACGCAAAGATGAACACGACGATTTTTGGCGTGGTTCCGATAGGTGGTGCTATTGTACGTCCACGTTAGTGGAGTCTTCAACCCACGGATGGTAACGGATGCGAGAGTCCACGGAGGTCTCAACCCACAAGGGGTCCATGAAGAAGTGTCCTTGTCTATTCCATCATGGCTTACGTCCACACAGGACTAGCCTCACTCACGGTAGATCTTCATGAAGTAGGCGATCTCCTTGCCCGTACAAACTTCTTGGTTCAACTCCACAACAAGAAGTAGGAGGCTCCCAAGAGAAACCTAACCAATTAGGAGGCACCACCCCCCAAAAGTTAATATATGCGGTAAAACGATGAGCTCCTTGCTCTTGTGCTTCAAAAGATAGTCTCCTCAACACTCAATCACTCTCTCACAGATTTGGCATGGGTAGGCAAGATTGATTTTGTGGAAAGCAACTTGGGGAGGCTAGAGATCAAGTTTCAAATGGTTGGATTGGAATCTCTTGATCTCAACACATGAGTAGGTGTCTCTCTCAGAAAAATGGATCTGTCAAGTGTTTGTGTGTGTGTTCGGAGTGCTTTCTCTGGGAATGACAGGAGGTGGAGGGGTATATATAGGCATCCCCCAAAATCCAACCATCACAAGATTATTTCCCAACTCGGTGACACCGAAATAAATCTCGGTGGTACCGAGTTGCACTAATGGTGCCAACTTTTGAATTCTTGGTGAGACCGATATATAAATCTCGGTGGTATCGAAACGATGACCTAGGGCAGTTTCCAAATATCGATGAGACCAATTTCAAACTCAGAAATTCCGATTCTTGAAATATTCTCAACAAAAAGTTGGTCACATGCTTTCGGTGTCATCGATATGAAACTTGGTGGTACCGAGAGATTAGGGTTTGGCAAAGGATCCGTCGGTGGGAAAGTCGGTATTGCCGAGTGGGAAAAGATGGTGGCACTGATTTTGCTGTTTTGGCTTGGGACAGAGATATTTGTGGGAGAATCACTGAATATTTTTGTTGGCTATATCTAAGCACTTGAGCAACTCATTCATCATAATACCTCACCCTCTTTTAATAGTATTGGCTTTCCTATGGACTCAAAAAGTGATTTTTCACAAATGTAAAATGTAGAGTCCTCTTGTTTGAAGTTTGAGCCAATCCTATCCCTTTCCTTGCATCAAGGGGTTTCTCCTCATAATCCTTAAACCAATGCTCTTTGTGGACTATACCTTAAATATACTAGGTAAAAGTGTTAGTCCAACAGATAATGTATGTTGTCATGAATTATCAAAACCACCAAGGGAGCATATGTGTGCCCATATTCATTTTATCTTTCAAATTATACGATCCTAAAACAATGTCTACCCATATTCATTTTATCATATTAGCAAGGCATGGCTCTGCTTCACCACATTAATACAAATATCAAGCACCACGGTGTCCAAATATCAGGCAATTGGATCGTACTTTTACAACGTCAATCAACTTTTTATTCTTCAAGCAATACATGAGCGTGAACCATGGACATATCATAAGGGTGGAGTAGAATATGGTGGTAGATATCATAGGGGTAACAAGTGAAGAAGATAGTCTCACATGAACTAGGTGTATTGAGGAGCTATGGAGATGCCCATTGGTAGATGTCAATACAAGGAGTAGGGATTGCCATGCAAATGATGCACTAGAGCTATAAGTGTACGAAAGCTCAACTGAAGCTAAGTGGGGTGTGCATCCAACTTGCTTGCTCATGAAGAACTCGAGCATTTGAGGAAGCCCTGATCGTAATATACAAGCCAAGTTTATAATAATGAAAAAGTGATTCCCACTAGCATATGAAAATGACATAACATGGGACTCTCTTTACGTGGAACAAGGTGACACTTTGAGGCACAAGTGTGGTAAAGGAGAGTAGCAAAGTCCATTCTCTCTTTTTCTCTCATTCATTTTCCCCACCTTTTTCTTATGGTGGGCTCATTTGGTCTCCCCCGTTTTTATTTCCTCACTAGGACAATGCTCTAACAATGATGATCATCACACTTTTATTTACTTACAACTCAATGAGAACTTGATATGAGGAATTATGAAGCAATATGACTCAATATGAATGCCTCTAGGAGTGTACCGGGACGTGCAATGATCTAGCATGACATGTATCAGCAATACAATGAATGGTGGTCTTTCCACAAATGCTATGTCAGCTTTATATGATCATGCAAAGAAATATGATGATGAGCAAACTAGTCGCATGATGTAACGATGGAATTTGCATGGCAATATATCTCGGAATGGCTATGGAAATGGCATGATGGTCGGTATGACGGCTGTTGTGAGGGAGATATAGGAATGCTTATGTGTGATAGAGCGTATCATGCCATAGGGTTTGGATGCACCCGCGAAGTTTGCATCGATCCTTTAGGTGAGAATGGGAAATGCACAGTACCGAAGAGGCTAGCAAAATATGAGGAGGTGAGATTACGTATGTCCATGGTTTCACATTAGTCATAAATAAATCATATGCTTATTGCAAAGTTTTATTAGTTTTATCACAAATCAAAGCACTACTCGCATGCCCTGAGGGAGGGGTTTGGGAGGAGTTAACCATTGCGCGCCTCCAATACGAAACAACACTAAGACTTTAAGGAGGAATAGGAATGTTCACACATCCCTGCCATACCTTCTTAATAATCAGAGAAACAAGAAATTCACACCTCTTAATACCGATACTTCTACAAATCAACAATGATGCACTAACACCTTTTCATATTACCACATCAATATCATTAACCCGAAATTTCTTTTTGAGTGCTACATGATTGTTTTTATTATCAGTCATTGAATACTTATTATCTTTGGACTAACCTTATAACCCACGCAAATTACCGTTTCTATTCATTAATTCTCAGACAAATATAATGAACAACAAGACTGCAAATATTTATATAAAATCTATACGCCACCGTGCTCAAAAAGATATAAGTGAAATACTTGAGCAACTACTAAGCTCAAAAGATATAAGTGAAGCACATAGAGTATTCTAACAAATCATGATGATCATGTGTCTCTCTCAAGTTGGTGTGTCTACCAAATTATGATTGCGGCAAACTAAAAATAAAAACAAACAACGCTCCAAGCAAAACTCATATCAGGTGACGAATAAAAATGTAGCTCAAAGTGACATACCGATGGATTGAGACGAAAGAGGGGATGCCTTCTAGGCATCCCCAATCTTAGACGCTTGAGTCTTCCTGGAATAATATCTTGGGGTGCCTTGAGCATCCCCAAGCTTAGGGTCCTACCGCTCATTATTCCTTTGTCCATCACGATAACACCCAAAATTTTAAAACTTCAATCACACAAAACTCAACAAAACTTTGTGAGATCCATTAGTATAAGCAACATATAAAATACTTAGGCACTGTTGTAAACTGATTCAAATTTTATTATTGCATAATAGGTATTGTATTCTAAATTCTCCATAGCTCATACCCGCCGATACAATCCATATCATTATCAAAACAAGGAAACTATGCAAGCAAAAACATAATCTCTCTAAACAGAACAATCTATAGTTTTCTTGTGCGGGATCACTACCCTTGAACAATAAATATTACTAAATTCTACAACAATAAATATAGTGGCTAGACATTTGGTAGAAGCTTCATGAATATTAGAGAATTCTAGAAACAACCATTGTATGAAAGTATGGATGTGCCCAAATTGTCTTTCTAATTGTATTATAAGGAAACATATAGCATCCGCATAACTTGTAGTTATAGCAACAATAGAACATCCTATCAAGGGTAGTGATCCCGCACAAGTGAAGAAATCTTGAATCACATTATTTTCAATAATATGACCACTACCTATGCATAGTTTCTTAGTTTGCATAATAGGTTCTATCTTAGAAGGATCATCATCCGCAAGGTTATCAAGTTTTCTATAACAAGTTTGATAACCCACAAGTATACGAGATCACAATATTTTTTGAGGGTAGAGTATTCAACCCAAATTTATAGATTCGACACAAAATGAGCCAAAGAATATTTGTAGGTATTAGCAGCTGAAATGTCAATTCAGCCACACTTGGAGATTTAGTATTTGCGGCACAGTGATAAGTAGCACAGTAATATTATAGTTTTGGTAGGAGTGGTAATAGTAACAACAATAACGGTAACAGTGATAGCAATTTTGAAGCAGTTGTAATAGTAGTAGCAACAGTAGTAACTTAGCAAGAACAATATGTGGAAAACTCATAGGCATTGGATCGGTGATATTGCTGGATGATATTAATCATGTATCAATCATAACATAGGATGACATGGAACTAGCTCCCGTTCATCGATATACCGTAGGCATGTATTCCATAAACAGTCGTTCGTGCTTTTGGCAAAGAACTTGCATGACATCTTTTGTACTACCCTCCCGTGGCAGCGGGGTCCATAAGGACACTAAGGGATGTTAAGGCCTCCTTTTATTAGATAACTGGAACAAAGCATTAACACATAATGATTACATGAAGTCGTCATACCATGGTAATCACCAGAAAGAATCCCAATTATTGTCACTTTGGGGTATGCAGATACTAACACGTAGTAGGTGCATATAACTTGCAAGATCGGATCAAGAACATAGATATAATGGTGAAAACATAAACGATTCAGATCTGAAATCATGGCACTCGGGCCCTGGTGACAAGCATTAAGCATGGCAAAGTCATAGCAACATCAACCTCCGAACATAGTGGATACTAGGGATCAAGACCTAACAAAACTAAGTCGATTACATGATGAATCTCATCCAACTCCTCACCGACCAGCGAGCCTATGAAGGAATTACTCACTCCTGGTAGGGATCGTCATGGAATTGGTGATAAAGGAGGGTTGGTGGTGACGAAGACCGAAGATTCCCGACTCCGGAGCCCCAAACGGTCTTCGGATCTCGCCTCCTGATGAAGAACAAGAGGTGGCGGCGGCTCCTTATCGTGAAACGCGATGAAACTTCCTCTCCTATTTTTCTCCAAAAATAGGAATTTATAGTGCTCAGATTAGGGTTAGTGGTGCCCTGAGGGCCCCACTACCCACCAGGGCATGCCATGAGGGGGTGGCGCGCCCGGGTGCCTAGTGGGCACATGCTAGTTTTGGTGAAAGTTTCCTCCAGTTTTGAGAACTTTTATTTCTGCACAAAAACAACACCATGCTAGTTTTGGTGAAAACAACGTCACTCCGGGTAAGTTTCATTCAAATCATGCAAATTACAGTCCAAGACAAGAGCAAAAGCATTAGGAAAAGTAGATACGATAGAGACGTATCAACTCCCCCAAGCTTAACCCAGTGCTTGTCCTCAAGCAATTCAGTTGAGAAACTGAAAGTGATAAAATAAAAACTTTTACGAACTCTTTTGTTCTTGTTTACATATACATGCTTAGAAAGCACCCATGTTTTCAACGTAAATCATGACTAATCATATCGGTGATAACCCTCAGAAACTATATTTGCTCATATCAATGGCATGATCAACTAGTGAGCAATAATAAGATAACTCAAACACCAACACTTTGCCAAAACAATCATGATATAGTATGACAACGGTGGTATATTGCTAGCCCTTCTTGCGCCTCCCCTCACCACCTCGCACCGGCCCTCCTCGCGCCGCACCACACCACCGCCCCATGCTCCTCCCTCTGCCTTGCACCGCCGCCTCTCCTCCTCCCTGCCTCCCACGGCGCCGCCCCACATCGTCCCACCGTCTGCCTCCGCCAGCCACCTGCGGCCGGCTCGCCGCCGCAGGGCTGCCCCGTGCTGACGCCTTGACGCTCCTAACCGGATCCTCCCTCACCGCGTCACGCCTCCTCATGGTCCTCCGCTGCCTCCACCCCGATACCAAGCCGCTCCCTCCAGGACCTCCCCTCGTCGGCCACCACCTCGGCCACCGCCAGCCGAGCTCCCTCTGGCGCCTCCTCCTCGCCAGACCGCCCCGTCCTCCACCGGGCCACCGCACCGCCGGATCCACTCCGACCCCCTCCTCCTTGACGACCTCCTCATCTCGTCCCCGACGGCTCCATCGAGCCTCGCCGACCCCGCCCCCTACAACGTGGGTGAGAACGACCCCTCTCCCTCTCCTTCCACTACCCGGTTCCGTTCCAGCGTTCACCGCCTCATCCCGGCATCGTTTTCATCTCCTGTACGTTGAGAAAAAGAGGAGATGGAGTTTTGCCTCTTGTCTCTCTGTTGAGAGAGAGATGAACAAAGAGATACAACAGAAAGAAAGAAAAGAGATGTTAGGAAAAGAAAAGAAAATAAATGGATATATGTATATGTGTATATATGCAAATATATGTATATGTATGTATGTATGATGTGTATTGTGGATGCGCGTAAAAATATGTATAAGTGTGTATGTGAGATGTTTTGTACAGAGTGTGTGTGTGTTGTGTTGTGTGTGGCCGGTGGGCCACAGCCATGTGCGGCCAACCCCCCACTCCCACTGGGAGGGAGGCCCGAGACAACCCTCTGTTTAAAAAAATATAAATATAAAAAATATAAATATAAAAATAATATATTTAACTAATAATTTAATTAAGTAAGTAATTATAATGATTATGTGTAATTAGCAAAATTAAGTAAACCTGTTAATATAGATAAGCATTTATCCAAACTGAGTATGACACGTGGGTTCCCCATTCAATTAATCCTATTAATTAATGATTAAACCTAATTAAAAATTGTGTCTATGTCACATGGGACCCACTGGTCAGTTTGACCAGTCAACTGTTAATGTGAGCATGACATCATGTTGATGTCATAATAGGATTTAATTGAATTAATTAGATCTGTTTTTTTAATTCCTCATATTAATAAAACTTTGAAAATTAATATAAAATAAACTGTAGCTCAGATGAAAATATTTTCAATATGAATGTTGATCAGCACAACGAGACGAACCCGGATACGTTATCCTTTCGTCTGTCATGCGTCCCTAGCATAGCAAACATGGAACTTTTCCATTGTTTTCTGTCTGACCGATAGTAGCGAGAGACATGGGAAATATCATCTCATATTTTCCTGACCCGTCTATGATGGATATCACTGCGTTAGCTCATGCCTAGCGTTGCCTTTAAGCCGCGTCTTGCTTTGTGATGCTTTTGATTGTTCTGTTATTTATTGTGTTTCCCCTACGCTTTTTCCTTTCTGATGGACCCCGAAACCGATGATGATCTGGTGATCGACTACTTCTCGGTCGAGGATCCGTTTTGTGTGCACCGCAACGAGGCAAACAAACCCCCTTGATCATCCCTATATCGCCTATGTCTTTCTTCCTCCTGCTTGCATTAGAATTTTGCTACTGTTGTAGTTAGCTCCTATATCTGATGCATAGCCTAATTTGGATGAACAGTTACTTTCAGTACTGTACTTTTAATCTACTTAGTATAGGTGGAGCAGTCATCCCCTCTGACCCCTTAGTCTAGTTGCCCCGCTTTGGCATCAAGTCTCGATCCCTGATCGACGAGCCAGAACCGACACAACACTTACACCCCCCTTAGTTGTACGATGCTACAGAGATACTATCGGGTATCGAGGGTGACACCTCGTAAATTACTCATGATGATATCTCTGTACTGCAGCTAGTCAGTCGTGGTTATCGAGGGTGATTCCTCCTTCACCACTCCCGACGATGTTTGTGTCGTGCAACCGCTCAAGTGTGGGACCCTTGAGGGTGATTCCTCTAGGTCCACCTTGACGGTTACATCATTCGGAATCCAACGAGGGTGATAGCTCGGATTCCCCCTAATGTTACAACCACACAGTTACTTGACCTTGTTACTTGGATCTTTGAGTAATAGATGTTAGGCGGGGGGATTCCCGCGTGGATGTGTCGATGGCTTAATTAAAATGATAATGCATTTGGGTATTTGATTTGGGTTGGTTGGAAGGCCTTATTACGCGCTAACTGTCTCCGTGTGAAGAATTATGGGTACTCGACATCGTGGTTTCAGCCGAAGCTCTTCAGACGTCAGCAATGGAGCGGCGCGCGCCCGAGTGGTCCCGAGATGCATCTCTCTTGTATTAAGGGGTTCTAGGACTAACATCGACCGCCCTTGCATCATGCAGGAGCGCAGAGGAGAAGTGGGCCCACGACCCCTTTGTGCTTAGGAGTTAGACCGGCGGGCCGGCCTCTCTGATGAGCTTAGGTGGGGCTGCGACATGTCGATATTCCGAGGCCGGGCATGACAAGCAAAGTATGCCCGGCCAGAGTGTTATCGAGCGTGACGAGGAATATGTTGTGCACCCCTGCAGGGAAGAAATGAACTATTTGGATTGTCGTGTCCACTGTTACAGGATGACTTGGAGTTGTCCCCCGACCTTATACAACTACAACTGTTACTTAACTGGAATTAGTTGCCCCGGGATTGCTTCCTCACAGGGAGTCGAAGAAGGATCTCTCGGCGTGACCTCATATTAATATTGCTGCAACAATATGACTATTTATTTGTGTTACCTGTTCTACTCTCGTCTGTTGCTGCAAGACCCCTGAAGATGCTAGTCTTCGATAGTACTAGGCCTTCTCTCTCTATTCTTGCATTGCTGCAGTCAGTCCACATAAACCCCTTCTTTGATATTGTTGCATACTTAGCATAGTTTTGATGTAAGTCTTTCGAGTACTTTGGATGATTACTCACCATTGCTTTGCTCCCCCTTTGCCCCTTGATTCGTTGCTGCGACCAGGAGATGGAGCCCAGGAGATGGAGTATCCCATGGGCGATGACTGACATACCGATGGTGACTTCTTCGTGGAGGCCGCTGAACACCAGGAGTAGTTAGGAGGCTCGCAGGCAGGATGCCTTGCCTCGCTCGATCGTTGTATCTTTTGTGCTACCCTTCTCTAAGACACCCCATGTTTTATGTCTCTACTCAGATATTGTTGCTTCCGCTGACTCGTGTGTTTATCGAGCTTCCGTATTCTAGCCTTGAGGCCCCTGGCTTGTAATATGAAGCTTGTATTGTTGTATTTGTGTCTAGAGTTGTGTTGTGATATCTTCCCGTGAGTCCTTGAGTTTGATCGTACGCATTTGCGTGTATGATTAGCGTAAGATTAAATCGAGGGCATCACACATTGTCATATTGCTTTGCATCATTTTAAGACAGCTAGCATGAAATTTCCGTCGCTTGTCCTTTTTTATGTTCATGCTACAATAGATCATTGCACATCCTAGTACACTGCCAGAGGCATTCATATAGAGTCATACTTTGTTCTAGGTATCGAGTTCTAATATTGAGTTGTAAGTAAATAGAAGTGTGATGATCGTCATTATTCATTATTAGAGCATTGTCCTAGTGAGGAAAGGATGAAGGAGACTATGATTCCCCCGCAAGTCAGGATGATACTATGGACAAAAAGAAAAAGAAGAGAAAGAAAAAAGAAACAGAAAATAGAGAAAGAAAAAAAAGAAAAAAAGAGAGAAAACAGAGAAGGGGCATGCTAATTCCACACTTCTGCTTCAAAGTAGCACCATGTGTTTCATATGGAAAGTCTCCTATGTTGTCACTTTCATATACTAGTGGGTATTTTTCATTATAGAGTTTGATGCACACCAACTTAGTTTTCATATTGGGCTTTCATACACTTATAGTTCTTAGTGCATCTGTTGCATGGCAATCCCTACTCCTCGCATTGATATCTATTGATGGGCATCTCCATATCTCGTTGATACATGGAGTTGACGCGAGACTTTCTTCTTCACTTTTACCCCTTTGAAACCTACCACCATATTCTGTTCCACCTTTATGCTATATCCATGGTCACGCTCATGTATTGAGTTAGTAATAAAAAGCTGAAGTGCGTTAAAAAGTACGATCCAATTGCTCGATTTGACACATGGGTGCTCATAATTTATACCTTATGCTAGGAAGACCAAGCATGACAAGCTATATGATTTTGCAGGGATAGCGTTCTTCAAGCATTGTTATTTTTAAAGGACATGATTGTTTGCTAGTAAACCTGAGTATGGATGTCTTTCGGTCAAATGATAGAATATTGCCTTGAATCACTTGTATCTTAATATTCATGCATCATTAGATATATGACCAAGATTATGCTAGGTAGCATCCACATCAAAAAATATCTTTTTTATCATTAACCTACTCGAGGATGAGCAGTAATTAAGCTTGGGGTTGCTGATACATCTCCGTGTATCTATAATTTTTTATTGTTCCATGCCAATATTATACAACTTTCACATATTTTTTGGCAACATTTTATATTATTTATTGGAGTAACATATTGATCTAGTGCCAAGTGCCAGTTCCTGTTTGTCGCATAATATTTATTTCGCATAATATAAATATCAAACGAAATCCAAACACGATAAAACTTTACGAAGAATTATTTTAGATTATATGTGATTTTTGGGAGTTGTAATCAACGTAATTGGAGACCCACGACCTCCACTACCCACCAGGTCGTGACCCATACCCCCTGGCATGCCCTACCCTCTAGTGGACATACCAGGAGTCAGTTGGGGTTCTTCTTCGGGGGCAAAAAAGATAATTTATGGAAAAAACCGTGTAAAAATTTCATCCCGGTCATAGTTACGAATCTACAGGAATTTAATAAACGGTAAAGGGTTAGAAAATAGGAACGTGAAACACAAGAGAAAGAGAGGGAGATCCAATCTCGAAGGAGCTCCTGTCCCTCCGCTGCCATCGAGGCCATGGACCAAACGGGGAACTCTCCTCCCATCTAGGGGGAGGACAAGGAAAAAGAATAAGGAGGGGAGCTCTCCCCCCTCTCCCTCGGTGGTGTCAGAGTGTCACCGAGGCAAGGAGAGTGACGAAGATCTACATCAACAATCTTGCCATCGTCAACACCAACTCTCCCGCCCTATATGCAGGTGTGTAACACCTCTTTTCCCGCTGTAACGCTCTACTTAAACATGGAGCTCAACACTACATACTATTTCTAATGATATGTGGCTACCTATGATATTTGAGTAGATCTGTTTTGTCCTATGGGCTAATTGGTGAAATTACTATGATTGGTTTAATTTGTCTGTGGATATGTTGCTTTCCTTTGGTGCCCATCATATGAGCGCATGTGTGGATCACACCATAGGGTTAGTTGTATGTTGATAGGACTATGCATTGGAGGGCAAGAGTGACAGAATACTTCTTCCTAACATAGAAATTGATGCATACGGGATTGAATGGGGACCAATATATATCTTAATGCAATGGTTAGGTTTTGCCTTAATGAACATTACTAGTTGTGAATGCTTGCTAATATTTCCAATCACAAGTGCATAGAATTCCAAGTAATGGATGACATGCTAGAAGTGGCGTCTCCCACATAAAAACTTGCTATCGGTCTAGTAACGTAGTCAATTTCCTAGGGATAAATCCTTCTCTTGTGTTACAAAAAAGCATGCTACTACACTACTATATTTATTTTCTTGAAATTTATTCCTTGTTTATGCTCGCCAAGTACTTCTAGTTTTATTCTTGTTTTAGGTAAATCAAATGTTAAGTCTGCTTCGAGTTGTATCCATGGTTGATAGAACTTGAGGGAATATTTGTTCTACCTTTAGCTCCTCATTGGGTTTGACACTCTTATTTATCGAAAAGGGCTAAAAACGACCCCACGGACTTGTGGGTTATCATTCACCAACAACCCCCTTGGCATTCTTCTTGGATGAACTCCTCTTGAAGTGATTCATTTTTCCAACAACATATTTTTGATTTTTTTTGGGTCACAATATAAAGTTAATAAAACTTCACAAGAATGATAGCAACTACTCATAAGGATGCCTAGAGCTTAAAACAAGCAATCAAACTACTTGGAACTTCAACAATACAACATGCAAGCTCATCTACTGGAGCACCTAGAGTAGTTAAATACTTCTAAGATAAACCACTAAAGCAAAAACTAATTGGAGGAGTGGGGGAGTTACATACCAAGGAGCAATCCCCCCAAAACAGTTTCAGAAACGGAGTTTCAAGAAAAGAGATCGACATCCGCGGGTTTGAGAGCAGGAAGACGGGAGAGAGAGATACATGGATTTTTTTATGGAGGTAGGTGATCAAGTGAGATGAAGGGATAAGTGAGGGGGCCCTCGACAGGCCCACTACCCATCAGGGAGCGCCTGGTGGGTGTAGCACGCCCTGGTGTCTAGTGGCCACCTGGGACACCCCCCAGTGATGTTTTCAGTGCCAGATATTCTCAAATATTCTCAAAAAATCGTGTGAACATTTCAGGTCATTTGGAGAACTTTTATTTTGGGCACTTGTTATTGCACGGAAATTTCAGAAAATAGAAAAATCATGGCATTTATTGTATTTAACTAAAAATAACAGGAAAAATAAAGTGGTTAGAGAAGGTTGTGCCTACTGAATTCATCGACCTCATGCCTCTCGAAAATGATCCATTAACAAGGATGATCAAGTCTTATTAACAACCACTTCCAATTAGCATGAACCCGAAGAATTTTTGTAAATCACTAAGTTACCTCAACGGGGATGTGCATATCCCCAACAATAAGTATTTCATATTTATTTTTGGTAGTAGTTAGAGTTAGTTGCAAACTTCCATTGGTGATAGTCGGAGATTTTTAAATAACAATAACATCATTCACTTGGAATTGTTTCCTTGGAAAAATCACCATATGCTATTTTCCATTGACATGAAAAGTGATTTTGCTTTTATTGCAATTGGTAACAACCCCTAGAGTATTTAAGAAAGGTACCAAGGATAATCGACATGTTGTCGTCCTCGGGCGTATCAAGTATAACAAATTTGTCAAGATAGTAACATTTACAACAACAACGGGTACATCCTCACAAAAATACCGATAGGTGTGGTAGTTTATTTGTCACCCATTTGCAATGAAATTTCAGTAGGTGCGAGTTTATTCAAGTCAAGTCTTTTGTACAAAGAGAAAGGCTTAACACTAACACCAGCTCCTACATCACATGAAGCAGTTTTCACATAGTTTCTTTTGATGGAACATGGTATAGTTGGTATTCCTGGATCTCTTAGTTTTTGAGGTACTCCAACCTTAAAAGGTTAATTAGCAAGCATGGTGGAGATTCCAGCTCAGGTATTTTTCTTTTATTAGTGATGATATCTTTCATATACTTAGCATAAGGGGCCATCTTTAAAAGATCAGTTAAACGAGTACGCAAAAAGACTGGCCTAAGCATTTTAGCAAATCGTTCAAATTTTCATCATCTTTTTTCTTAGTTGGTTTAGGTGGATAAGTCCTGGGTTTTTTAAACCATGTCTCTCTTTCTTTTCCATGCTTTCAAGCAACAAAATCTTTTTTATCATAACGTTTATCCTTAGGTTGTGGGTTACCAAGATCAACAACAGGTTCTATCTCAACATCATTATCTGGTTCTTTGTCATTGTCAAGTTGAGCACCTACATGAGCATCCTAATTATAATTTTCATTATCACTAGGTGAATTCTCACTACTAGATTGAGTTTCAGCATCATAAATAGAGATATAATTAGCATTATCAGAAGTTTTTTCTACTTTAGGTTCACTAGAAGTATGCAAGGTCCTATCATTTTTCTTTTTGTTTTCTTCCTAGAAGGACTAGGTGCATTAATATTAATTCTTTGAGAATCTTATTCAGTTCTTTTAGGATGACCTTCTGTATATAGTGGATCTTGATTCATTGTTCCTTCTCTAGTCATTACTCTAACAACATGATCATTCATATTATTATTCATTTCATGAAGTAGCCCGCTTTGAGATTTAGCAACTTGTTCTAGTTGGGTTTGAACCATACAAGCATGTTTTCTTACATCTCTTACATCATTAGTGATTCTAAATAACAAGTTACTTAAGTGAGCAATTATATCATAGTTTTGATTCAATTGTTTCATAGTATAGGAGTTGAAATAATCTTGCTTTCTAATATAATTATCAAACTCATGTAAGGATTGACTAGGGTGTTTGTTGTAAGGGATGCCACCTTCATAAAACTTTAAGAGATAATTTACCTCCCCCACGAGTGGTGGTGTGTTGAGACCTTGTACTTCTTCGATGGGTGGTAAATTCTTAACATCTTCAGCTTTAATGCCTTTTTCCTTCATACATTTCTTTGCCTCTTGCATAGCTTCAGGACTAAGGAATAAGATACCCCTCTTCTTTGGAGTATGTTTAGGCGGTGGTTTAGGAAGTGTCCGTTCATCATGCTTCTTCAATATATCAGTCAATAATTCTTGAGCTTGTTTGACAGTTCATTCCTTGAAAACACAACCAACACAACTATATAGGTGGTCCCTAGCAGCATCGGTTAGTCCATAATAAAATATATAAAGTATTTCATTCTTCTTAAGAGGATGATCATGCAAAGAATTAAGTAATTGGAGAAGCCTCCCCCAAGCTTGTGGGAGACTCTCTTCTTCAATTTGCACAATATTAAATATTTCCTGTAAGGCAACTTGTTTATTATGAGCAGGGAAATATTTTTTAGAGAAGTAATAAATCATATCCTCGGGACTATGCACACAACCAGGAGCAAGAGTATTGTACCAAATATTAGCATCGCCCTTTAATGAGAATGGAAATAATTTGAGACTATAGTACTAGCGAATCTTGTCACCGTGAGAAAATAGGGTGGCTCTATCAGTTAACTTAGTGAGATGTGCCACAAGAGTTTCATTTTCATAGCCATGAAAAATATAATATTCAACCAAAGTTGTTAGCTCTGGGTCGGCAGAGATTTCATAATCCTTATCGGTAACAAAGATAAGTGAAGTAGCAAACTTAGGATCATATTTCATTCTAGCATTCAAGGATTTTTGTTTCAACTTGCATAGTAGTCTCTTAAGATCTTCTCTATCCTCACAAGCAAGAAAGTCTCTAGCTATTTCTTCATCCATAACAAAACCTTCAGGTACTTTAGGCATTTCAATTCTAGGATAGTCATGTCTAAAAGGTGTTTCAATATTTTTAGTTTCAAAGAATTCATCAGTTTCAGCATGCTCAATTTATTTAGCTCTAGCAAGTTGTTCATCAACAAATTCACCTAGTGGCACAGTATCATCAAGCAAGGTACTAGCATCATCATTATCATCATTAGTAGCAGAGGTAGTATCATCAATAACTTGCGACATATCAGGATTAATAGCATGTGGTGGTGGTGTTGCAAGTCTATTCAAAACAGAGGATGAATCAAGTACTAAGCTAGATGTCAGTTCCTTACCTCCCCTCGTCTTAGAGGGAACAATCTTGGTTCTTTGATCTTTCAGATTCTTCATAGTGATCAATAAATAGATATCCTAATTGACTCAACAAATATAGCTATGCTCCCTAGCAATGGCGCCAGTAAACTTTCTTGATAACCCACAAGTATATGGGATCACAATAGTTTTCGAGGGTAGAATATTCAACCAAAATTTGTAGATTCGACACAAGGGTAGCCAAAGAATATTTGCAGGTATTAGCAACTGAGTTGTCAATTCATCCACACTTGGAGATTTAGTATCTGCAACATAGTGGTCAATAGCATAATAATATGATAGTTTTGATAGAAGTGGTAACAATAGCAACAATAACAGTAACAGTGATAGCAGTTTTATCGCAGTTGTAACAACAGTAGCAATAGTAGTAACTTAGCAAGAACAATATGTGGAAAACTCGTAGGCACTAGATCGGTGATATTGCTAGATGATATTCATCATGTATCAGTCATAACATAGGGTGACACATAACTTGCTCCTGTTTATCGATATACTATAGGCATGTATTCCATGAGTAGTCATACATGCTTATGAGAAAGAACATGCATGACATTTTTGTCCTACCCTCCCGTGGCGATGGGCTCCATAAGGAAACTAAGGGATATTAAGGCCTCCTTTTAATAGAGAACCGGAAAAAGCATTAACACATAGTGAATACATGAACTCCTCATACTACGGTAATCACCGGAAAGAAACCCAATTATTGTCACTTTGGGGTTTGCGGATCCTAACACGTAGTAGGTACATATAACTTGCAAATCGGATCAAGAACATATATATAATGATGAAAACATAAATGGTTCAGATCTGAAATCATGGCACTCGGGCCCTAGTGACAAGCATTAAACATGGCAAAGTCATATCAACAACAATCTCGTAACATAATGGATACTAGGGATCAAGCCATGATAGCAAGTTTCAAGCAAATTAGAGTCCAAAACAAGAGCAAAAATAGTTGGAAAAGTAGACACGATGGAGACGTATCAAAATTCCTGAATTTTATTTAGCATTCACATCGCAAGGTGAAGTTGGATAATTAAGGGCTTCTGCACTAGAGGCGAAGGTACCACTAATTTCAAACTCGGCCATGATAGCAACTTTCAAGAAGACGTGACAAGCAAAACAAGCAAAGTGGTGACAAGCAAAGGTAATTTTTTTTTTGTATTTTTGATTTTTTGAAGCAAGCAAAACACAACAAATAAAAAGAAGAACAAGTTAATGATAATTTGTGTGAACTTACTTGATAGTTCATGATGATATTCCCCGATAACGGCACCAGAAATCCTTCTTGATACTTGTGATTTGCGTTTGGTTTTCCATGAAGTAGGACAGGTAATTGTAAAATAATATAGGTAAGTATTTCCCTTAGTTAAGAAACCAAGGTTTAACGAACCAAGAGGATTATCAACCCTCAACCGTCTTCAGCGGTTGCACACAAAAGAGCAAAGAACTTGCACCCAACCGGGCAAGAGGGTTGTCAATCCCCTTGATCTTGTTATTTGCAAGCAATTGAGGTGTGTAGATAATTGTAGAGAATTGCAAATTGCAAAATAAAATAAAAGACAAATAAGAACAACGAGGAAAATATAAGTTTTGTAAATATTTAAGTGAATAGACCCGGGGTCCATAGTGTTCTCTAGTGGCAATCTCTCATGAATACAACATACGGTGGGTAAACAAATTACTATTGGGAAATTGACAAAAAGCGGATAGTTATGCGATGTTCACGTTATTGATCATGTGTATATAGGCATCACATCCATAAGTAAATAGTCCAACTCCTGCTTGCACCTACTACTATTACTCCACTTCAAGAGCGCTCCTATGCTTCCCTCTCTACATATTAAGTTCACGACAAATAGAGTAATGCTTAGAGAATGATGACATGATGTAGACAAAGTAAACTCAATCAATATGAATAAACCCCATCGTTTTATCCTTAGTGGCAAAAAAAACAAAGACACAACTTGTCCCCTTCTGTCACTGGGAAATAGAAACTCGTAAGGTTGAAACCACTACAACGCACCCCTCTCACTAAACAAATACCAAACTACTTGGCCAAATCAATCCAATAGACCAGAGAGAATTATGAAGCTACGATGATGATGCAAATAAAAATCATAATGATCAGAGAAGGCTCAAATACATTTCATGAATAATCTGAACATAAGCCCACAATTCATCGGATCCCAACAAACACACCATACAAAAGAATTACATCGGATAGATCAAAGCGATGATCATTGTATTGTTGATCAAGAGAGACATATAGCCATGTAGGTACTAATACAAACCCATAGGTCTTTGGTGAATATAACGACTAAGATGCGGTCCTTTCCGATTTAGGGTACGAGGCCCCAAAATGGAAAGAAGCGCATCTAAGCGTTTCGCAAGAACGGTAACATAGCACATACACAATAATAGAATGACAATTAGGGATTCAACTGCCATCTCATAAATAATATCAGAGTTTACATCACACATTATTTTAGACAAGGTAGTTCCGCTACGGACTACATAACATGAGAAATGACTATGCTACCCTGCATGCTTGCCCATGATCACGACCACGCCTCAGTCTTCTGGATAGTTCACGTATAGGCGGTCGTTCTCCTCATCATACTACCATGCTAGCTATGTGTCGTCGGGATCACCTATGTCGGGCGTACCTGTACCTGTTGGTGTATTGAAGGAATCTGTGAGCCACGGGGACTCAGCAATCTATGACCTCGGTGCCAGAACTAGTCAAGTTATTAGGTAAGGAAGGTTCAGTGTTTAGGTTGCAGCATCCTAAGCATATATGGTGTCTAACTTACGTAGAACAAGTATTGAAGGTGGTCTATACTAGCGATCGATGACTAGTTGATCAATAATTGATCCTCAACAGCTACTTATGTCAATCATAACCCCACAATGTTCCCGATCGAAGAGAGGTCTTCGAAGGGGACAGTCACGGTTACGCACACAGTTGGCAATTTTATTATATTAGGTTTAACTTATCTATAACCGTATGTTAACAAATATTCCAAGTTGCCACATAACCGCGGGCACGGCTTTCCGAAAGATTAAATCCTGCAAGGGTGCTCCAACTAGTCCATCCCAAACGGTCACGGGCCGCAAAGTAATCCTCTATCATGAATCTCGTGATCTCGTCGGATTCCTTAGAGGAAAACCTCAACTCTGGGGAGAACCAAAGCTTCACCAGGATTCCTATACGCAAGATATATCACTAAGGTAAGACAAGAATAGCGGGACCTCCCTTCGTGTCGACGACCCCGATAAGAGTTTTGTATCTCAGTCTCAGGACACGACGAATGAGCTACGCGCACGATGGCCTGATATAAATCACTCAAGTTGCCCTAAGTTGGCCCCGAACAGTGCTCAGTTTGGACCAACACTCATGAGGAGCACTGGCCCTGGTTGTTGATTACTTCCTCGGGGTAGCTATTCCCTATGCAGATTATTATTAAGTGATTAGCAGACTAGAACCAATGTTGGGTCCTGCCACACAAGTCTTAACACTACACGATTTATCAAGGGGTTCCCCATAACAACCCGGAACGTGTTAGGAGCGATCGGTTATGGAATCAAACACCGGTAGCCGGAAACTATGGCGGCAATAACAGAACAAAATACCCGGCAAAAGGCTAGGCCTTTCGTTATTTACCAAGTATATAGGTGCATTAATTAAATAACATATTTAACATAATGGTATCAAACCCATGTTATCACATGAGACAATTGCACCTGCAACTATCAACGCTAACATTAATAGCTGAGCAAAGCCTACTTAGCCATTCAAGATTTGCTAGGAAGGGATAAGTGTTTTTGTTTCATGGAAAAATCAGGAGGCAATTATTTCAGTGGTAGGCAGCGAGCAAATGACGAAGGAAACATGAATCTAGCATGACAAGTCTAGAGATGTAATCAAGGTCATATCATCTTGCATGTGATGTCCTCAGCTTGGAACTGCTCTTGTTCGTCCTGCACGTACTCTCTCGGATCCAAGTACTCGCTCTACGATCCCGGTGCTACCCAACATAAGAATAGCATCCAATGAACAACAACACAACAAGATGCAACAAACACATGATGCATGAGATGAAAATGAACATGCATCTCTACTCTAGTCACTTGCACATGCATGAGAAGCAAACACAAGCTCCTGGACAGAACTACACCCGAAGCTATCTTGACATGCATGAGGATGACATGATGAGATGCATCACGCTAAAACGATGCAAAAATATGTAAAGAACGTAACGAGCAGAGCTACGGATCAACAGGAAACAACAAAACAAGAAATGAAGTCCTACATGTCAAATCCATCACAACACACTCCAATTGCATACTTCTGGTATTCCCAGGTTGCCAAATCACAAAACAATCAAGTATGGATGGGGTGGTGCAAAGAAATATCACCACAACATCAACTATGCACCCACAAGCATCAAAACATCAAAACTTTACAATCTGCCATAAACAGCATCATAGCAGTTTGAGGGCTACATGCAAAGCACCTACAACAACCCAAATATGCCAAACAAGATATGTGGCATAAGCTATTCAAAATCTCTCCAAGCATGAGCAAAAATATGATACAAAGGAGTTACACACAGAAAGTTCTACAGGTGCTAACTTGGACAAAAATATCAGTTTTCAGGGCTAACTTGGACGAAAATATCAGTTTTCAGAAAGTTCTACATGAGCAAAAATTCTCACTAGCTGTTTATGCTCTGAAGCATTTTGACAGCACCCAAAACAATAGCTACAGGAAGCCAAATGGAATGAAAATTGACGGAGATCTAGAAAAACACAAAAGCTACAACTTTCCAGTTGATAGCCAAGGCTGATTCCCAACACATGGACTTCTACAAGCACAACAACAGGAGAAGAAAATGTAAGGAGATTCTAAACTGGAATTTCAGCCACATGCCTACTGTGACTAGGCACAACTTGCACATATGAAATACTAAGCATGAAACAAAACCAACATGCTATAGAGGGGGTCACCCTCTAATGCCACAACAAGGAATCAACCTCTTGGGCTCATCACATCACATGGAACCAAGCTCTAAACATTGAACAAAACATAAATATGACATTCCCAGAAAGTGTTCCAAAGTGGAATCTGAACCCACCATTGGATTCCTCGGATTGTTCTACCCCAAAAACATATATAATACATAGGCACTTGCATGGAACAATTGGGCACAAACTTGAAAGGAAGATCTACATGGAATCACATAGTGGTGAATAGTGCATCATCACATGTGCTTCTCACTAGATTATCACCTATGCATGCATTTGCACACACTCACATATCGAATGGTGCACATGAGGGGTAGACCTCATGCTCATGTGCCTTAGCACACTACCACACACACACACAAGCATCAAGCACAACATAATATAAACACCTACACATGCTTATTATCACACACACCTTAGCTTACACTCACATCTCATCTCTACACCTACACATTTTAGCTTGCTCATGTGCACATCAAGGCACATCATGCCTTGGGCATGTGTGAGACACACACACACAAGCACCCACAACACCACTTGAACCACCAACACACACACAAGGTATGTGGGGGGGGGGAACCCACACACACACATACACCACACTCTTGCACAATTAGTGCATGAGCTCATCTCACATGCACTAGAGTACCACACACACACATGCACACTAGCCACACACATTATCACAAGCAGAAACACATGACCAAACATCACCTACACATCCCATCTCAAACACTATCTCATACATAGGAGAAAACCTACTTGCTGAGAGCTAAAATAAATAACACAAGAGGTGCCAAGATCATCACAGCAAGTATGCAAGTGAACAATGCAAAACAGAAAAAGAAAAGGACAAAAAATATAAAAGGTTTGGGGAGGGATCGAACCCTAGACCCCCTGGATGTCTTGAAGATGAACAATGCTCTCGGGAGTCTTGAAGCATCTTCGGAGCTGAGAGACATGGAACACGTCATGCACATTTGCAAAGTTTGACGGAAGCTCGAGCTGGTACGCAATGTCGCCTCTCTTGCCAACAACTCTGAAAGGACCAACGAAACGAGGCGCAAGCTTGCCTTTGATGCCAAAGCGCTGTGTACCCTTCATAGGGGACACCTTGAGATAGACGAAGTCATCAAGCTCATAAGACATGTCAGGATGCTTGCTATCATAATAGCCCTTCTGACGGGACTGAGCTGCTCCGAGATTACTCTGAATGACCCGACACATCTCTTCAGCTTCTTCTATCAAGTCATTCCCAAGAATCTGACGCTCGCCTGTCTCGGACCAGTTGAGCGGGGTACGACACTTCCTTCCATAGAGAATCTCAAACTTTGCAAAATATTCTGTAAAAAAAATGATAAGGATAATAAGAAAATTCCAAGCTTTGCTTGAACTAGCTTGATAACTATTGTTATACGAGAACTCAGCGAAAGGCAGGTAGTCTTCCCACTTCATGCCAAAAGAGATAACATAGGCTCTCAGCATATCCTGAAGGACCTGATTGACTCGCCCCACTTGACCACTAGTCTGAGGATGAAAAGTTGTGTTGAAGCGTATATTCGTGCCCATCGCAGACTGAAAAGAGTCACAGAACTTGGAAGTGAAGATACTTCCGTGATCCGAAGAAATCATCATAGGCATGCTGTGCAAAGACACTATCCTGGAAGTGTCCAACTCTGCAAGCTGAGCTGCCAAAATGGATTCCATGACTGGAAGAAAATTAGCCACTTTACTCAACTTGTCGATGACGACGAAGATGGCATCATTGCCCTTCTTGGACTTCGGAAACCCGGTGATGAAATCCATCTCAATATGGTCGAACTTCCACTCGGGAATGGACAAAGGATGCAAAAGACCTACTAGACGTTGATGTTATGCTTTCACTCTTCGACATACATCACATTCATTTACGAACTGAGGAATCTCACGCTTCATGTGAGTCCACCAGAAGGTCTGTTTCAAGTCCTGATACATCTTGGAGCTTCCAGGATGTATAGAGAGCACATAGTTATGAGCTTCTTCCATGATTACCTTTCTGAGATCACCTTTCGGAAAGACAAGACGATCCTCAAAGAACAACGTGCCTCTAGCATCAACACTGAAGCACTTATATTTGGGAAGACCCTTTGCCACGCCAATCTTGACTTTCTTCACCATTGCATCAAGAAGGTATGCCGCTCGGACCTGATCTTCCAAGGTAGGAGAGATCTGAAGATTTGCAAGAAATCCCTGAGGTACTAACTGAAGGTTGAGCTTTCTGAAAGATTCACAAAGGTCGGGCTAGAGAGGCTTCAGAATGAGACTGTTGCAGTAAGCCTTCCTGCTCAAAGCATCTGCCACGACATTAGCTTTGCCTGGCGTGTACTCAACACTCGGATTGAAATCTTGGAGCATTTCCAACCAACGAGTTTGCCGGAGATTCAGGTTAGGCTGGGTGAAGATGTACTTGAGACTCTTGTGATTGGTGAACACTTCAACCTTTAGTTCCAACAAGAGGTGTCTCCAAGTCATCAGAGCATGTACCACAGCTGCTATCTCAAGATCATGCACAGGATAATTCTTCTCCACTGGCTTCAACTGCCTGGAGGTATAAGCAACCACTTTCTTCTCTTGCATTAGAACTGCACCAAGACCTTGAAGAGAGGTGTCGCAGAACACTTGGTAAGGTTTGGAATCATCAGGAGGAACCAAGACTAGAGTAGAGGTGAGCTTCTCTTTGAGTGTGTCGAAGGCCAACTGACACTCTGGAGACCAAGCATACTTCACACCTTTCTGAAGAAGATTTGAGCGAGGCTTAGCAATCTTGGAGAAGTTCTCAACGAACCTTCTACAATAGCTTGCAAGCCCGAGAAAGCTTCGAAGTTGTTTCACATTCTGCGGAGGCTCCCATTCAACAATGGCCTGCACCTTCGACGAATCAACTTTGATGCCCTCGGTAGAGATAATGTGCCCAAGATAGACGACTTCTATCAACCAGAACTCACACTTGGAAAACATGGCATATAATTTATACTCCCTCAGCTTATCAAGCACCAATCTGAGATGTTCTTCATGTTCTTCCTCATTCTTAGAAAAGACCAGAATATCGTCGAGATAAAGCAAGACGAACTCATTCTTGAACGGAGAGAATATGTAGTTCATCAATCGACAAAATGTTGGAGGACCATTTGCCAGACCAAAAGACATGACCGTATACTCATACGAGCCAAAACTAGTCCTGAAAGCAGTCTTCGGAATATCCTCTTCTAGAATGCGAATTTGATGATAGCCCATTCTGAGATCGAGCTTGGAGAAGATCTTAGCCCCTTTCAATTGTTCGAACAACTCATTTATGTTCGGAAGTGGATACTTGTTCCTGATTATCTTATTGTTTAATGGACGGTAATCGACACACAACCGGTCCGTGCCATCCTTCTTCTTGACAAACAGAATTCCACAGCCCCAAGGAGACGAGCTCGGTCTGATCAGACCCAAACGCTCCTGCTCATCGAGTTGCCTCTTAAGTTCCTTCAACTCTTCTGGACCCAATTTGTACGGCCGTTTGCACACAGGCTCAGTACCTGGTTCAAGGTCAATAACAAATTCAACTTCTCGATGCGGAGTCATTCCTGGCAGCTCTTCTGGAAACACGTCTTCATATTCGCAGACCACTGGGACTTGCGAAATAGGATTTATCTCACCCTTTTCATTCAAAGAGAATAGACGGATTGTGTCATCGCGCGTCGCGAATATAACCACATCCTCCGAAGAGTGAGTAAGCTTCACTTCTTTAGCTTCGCAATTAATCGATGCCTTGTTCATGGCCAACCAGTCCATACCA
The DNA here is from genome assembly GCF_904849725.1 of Hordeum vulgare subsp. vulgare. Lineage (NCBI taxonomy): Eukaryota > Viridiplantae > Streptophyta > Magnoliopsida > Poales > Poaceae > Hordeum > Hordeum vulgare. Next base: position 138,860,454 of record NC_058518.1, on the reverse strand, counting down.
AGGATCAAATCAATGTCGGAATTGCCCAAGACATACGGAGAAGCCAGAAAAGAATAACTTCCTATCTTGACAAAGACATCAGGAACTATAGAATTTGACCTCATCTGCGCACCCGGAGAAACAACACCCAAAGGTCTATGGAAACTTGTCGAGGGAAAATCATGCTTGATGAAAAATGACTTTGACATAAAGCAATGCGAAGCACCAGAATCGAACAAAACTTTAGCAGGAAAATCATTGAATGAAAGGTTACCCATGATCACATCAGAGGAGTTGTCTGCTTCACTGCATTCACCATATTGACTCAAGCACACCTGGGGTTGAACTTGACGATAGCATTGCTTGGAGGTTTGCCTGGAGGAGGAGGTGGAATACGGAGCTGAGAAGTGCTCTTGTTGTCATAGTGACCCTTCTGCCCACACTTGTGACAAGTAACATCTGCTGGCTGACGGTACTATGTCTAAGGAGGCCCTTACTTCTGCTGCTGGAATCTCTGCCGTAAAGCTGGGTTGGGTGGGTGGGAAGAACCACGGCCACCAGAAGGCTTAAACTGCTGCGTGTGCCGAGGAGGAGGAGGAGACACCCAAAACTTATGTTGCTTCTGAACCACCTGAGTAGAAGACGAGCTGGAATCTCTGAAGCGCTTCTTAGAATTCTCCACCCTGAGCAAAGTTGCCTCAGCCCTGAGAGCTAAGTTGTAGTACTTATTGAACTCCTCAGGATCGTGCAAAGCGAGAGCTAACTGAAAATCTTCTTTCAAGCCACCTCTGAACTGATAAATCTTGCTCTTCTGATCAGGGATATCCTACAAGGCATATCGGGCTAGCTCGTGGAACTCGATGTTGTACTTGTACACGAAGTTACCACCTTGCTTCAAGCGCCTGAACTTCTCACGCATTTCCTCCACGAAGCTGGACAGAATGTAGTGGGATCTAAAGTCACGGCAGAACCCATCCCAAGTGATCACTATAGTACCCCTGGAATCCTTCAACTGTTGCCACCAGATAGATGCTTGCCCCTTCAACTGGAATGTTGCAAACTTGACGAAATCCTCACGACGAACATTGCTACATTCAAAGTTCTTGTTCATGTCACGGATCCAATCCTCAGCATCAAATGGCTGGTCACAAGAAGTGGAAGTCTTTGGCTGATTTGACAGGAACTGACTAAGATTAGCAATCTGATTGCCACCATGCTGGAAATTGCCTTGCTGCTGATTACCCCTCTCTTGCAACAACTGTAGCAACATCTGAGTGTTTGCATTTGTAGCAGCCATCACCGCTGCCAAGCCTCTGCAGGAGGAGGCGGCGCCGGAGGAGGAGGTGGTGGCGGCAGATCCTCACGACCTGGATTCTGACGAGTTGGTGGAGCCATCCTGAAGACGGACAACACATTAGCCTACAGAATAAATCGACGGTATAGCTGAATCAAAATGGTAGGAATATCTGAACAGGAATATTAGAAATTGCAGTCGAAAAAAATAGTAAGAATGCTTCCTCAAAGTGATGGTCGACAAAATTCTGATTAAGACCACTTGCAAAGAAGTATGAGCTAGAACTGCTCGGAACAAACATATGATCGAGATTTCATCCGATATCTTCGTGGATAAGATCGCACGAACTCGAATTTGAAGTAGCCATCCTGTGCAAGGTAGTGTACACGACTTATGAAGTATCCCCGAGTCGTAGAGAGCTACAAGGACTCATTAAGACACAACGAGAACCGCTGTAAGACGACCGTGAACAAACATACCCACTGAATATCGAATCCCAACCTCACATCATGCATCTGTAGGAAGATTGTCCTATAAGTTACTACTTGATATCCCACCTACGAATTCCCCAAATATCTGGTCATGCAATCTGGTACACGGATACAAGGAGTAATATTCACACAACTCCTATACTAACCCGCCCACTGTATCACATCCGTCAACACATAACCAGAATCTCAGACCTTCATCTACTACAGACCCTCGTGATCACAACGATACAAAGTATGGCAGTACTCCCGAACAATCTGCACCAGTACTGGGGACATCGGGGTTATCTCGCCACTACTAGTATTGAAGCAATTACGAACATCCTTCACTCTTAGATACACAGAAATCTGAATGACGACGATGTGCGCAAAACTCCCCTGGAGCTCAGCTCCTTGGAAGAAATCAAGGCAGACAAGAGCCACCAAGAGAGAACTCCGTCACATCGATATCATATAGATTTTGAAAATACCCGCGTGATCCTAAAATTTTGTTTGCGCGAGAAGAGGAGTAGAATTAAGATTTCCTAAGTCGGGAACCTCACCAGAGCATGGAAGAGAAGAAAAAAGAATCCTACTCTCCGATATAACTAAGACTCAAAACATTTTACTAGACTCGACTCGGCCAAGTGCGATCACACAAAGGCTCCTATGGTCGTAAGGCTCCGATTACCAACTTGTAACGACTAAGATGCGGTCCTTTCCGATATAGGGTACGAGGCCCCAAACTGGAAAGAAGCGCATCTAAGCGTTTCGCAAGCACGGTAACATAGCACATACACAATAATAGAATGACAATTAGGGATTCAACTGCTATCTCATAAATAATATCAGAGTTTACATCACGCCTTATTTCAGACAAGTTAGTTCCGCTACGGACTACATAACATGAGAAATGACTATGCTACCCTGCATGCTTGTCCACGATCACGACCACGCCTCGGTCTTCTGGATAGTTCAGGTACAGGCGGTCGTTCTCCTCATCGTACTGCCACGCCAGCTGCGTGCTGTCGGGATCACCTGTGTCGGGCGTACCTGTACCTGTTGGTGTGTTGAAGGAATCTGTTAGCCATGGGGACTCAGCAATCTATGACCCCGGTGCCAGAACTAGTCAAGTTATTAGGTAAGGAAGGTTCAGTGTTTAGGTTGAAGCATCCTAAGCATATATGGTGGCCAACTTACGTAGAACAAGTATTGAAGGTGGTCTATACTAGCGATCGATGACTACATGATCAATAAGTGATCCTGAACACCTAGTTACGTCAATCATAACCCCACTGTGTTCCCGATCGAAGAGAGGTCTTCGAAGGGGACAGTCACGGTTACGCACACAGTTGGCAATTTTATTAGATTAGGTTTAAGTTATCTATAACCGAATGTTAACAAATATTCCAAGTTGCCACATAACCGCGGGCACGGCTTTCCGAAAGATTAGACCCTGCAGGGTGCTCCAACTAGTCCATCACAAACGGTCATGGGCCGCAAAGTAGTCCTCTATCATGAATCTCGTGATCTCGTCGGATTCCTTAGAGGAAAACCTCAACTCTGGGAGAACCAAAGCTTCACCGGGATTCCTATACGCAAGATATATCGCTAAGTTAAGACAAGACTAGCAGGACCTCCCGTCGTGTCGATGACCCCGATAAGAGTCACGTATCTCACTCTCACGACACGACGGATGTGCTACGCGCACGATGGCCAGATAGAAATCACTCAAGTTGCCCTGAGTTGGCCCCGAACAGTGCTAAGTTTGGACCAACACTCATGAGGAGCACTGGCCCAGGTTGTTGGTTAATTCCTCGGGGTAGCTATTCCCTATGCAGATTATTATTAAGTGATTAGCAGACTAAAACCAATGTTGGGTCCTGCCGAACAAGTCTGAACACTACACGATTTATCAAGGGGGTCCCCATAACAACCCCGAACGTGTTAGGAGCGATTAGTTATGGAATCAAACACCGGTAGCCGGAAACTATGGCGGCAATAATGGAAGAAAACACCCGGCAAAAGGCTAGGCCTTCCGTTATTTACCAAGTATATAGGTGCATTAATTAAATAACATATTTAATGTAATGATATCAAACCCATGTTATCACATGAGACAATTGCACCTGCAACTAGCAACGCTAGCATTAGTAGCCGAGCATAGCCTACTTAGCCATTCAAGATTTTCTATGAAGGGATAAGTGTTTGGGTTTCATGGCAAAATCAGGAGGCAATTATTTCAGTGGTACGCAGCGAGCAAATGATGAAGGAAACGTGAATCTAGCATGACAAGTCTAGAGATGGAATCAAGGTCATATCCTCTTGCCTGTGATATCCTTAGCTTGGAACTGCTCTTGTTCGTCCTGCACGTATTCTCTCGGATCCACGTACTCGCTCTCCGATCCTGGTTCTACCCAACATAAGAATAGCATCCAATGAACAACAGCACAACAAGATGCAACAAGCAGATGATGCATGAGATGAAAATGAACATGTATCTCTACTCTAGTCACTTGCACATGCCTGAGAAGTAAATACAAGCTCCTGGACAGAACTGCACCCTAAGCTATCTTTACATGCATGAGGATGACATGAACATATGCGTCACGCGAAAACGATGCAAAAACATATAAAGAATGTAACGAACACAACTACGGATCAACAGGAAACAACAAAACAAGAAATGAAGTCCTACGTGTCAAATCCATCACAACACACTCCAATTGCATACTTCTGGTATTCCCAGGTTGCCAAATCACAAAAGAATCAAGTATGGAATGGGTGGTGCAAATAAATATCACCACAACATCAACTATGCACTCACAAGCATCAAAACATCAAAACTATACAATCTGCCATAAACAGCATCATAGCAGTTTGAGGGCTACATGCAAAGCACCTACAGCCACCCAAATATGCCAAATAAGATATGTGGCATAAGCTATTCAAAATCTCTACAAGCATGAGCAAAAATATGATACAAAGGAGTTACACATAGAAAGTTCTACAACTTCTAACTTGGACAAAAATATCAGTTTTCAGGGACTTAGTGAAAATTCCAGATTCTCACTAGCTCTTTATGGTCTGAAGCATTTTGACAGCACCCAAAACAATAGCAACAGGAAGACAAATGGAATGAAAATTGACAGAGAGCTACACAAACAAAAAAGCTACATCTTCACAGTTGATAGCCAGGGCTGATTCCCAACACATGGACTTCTACAAGCACAACAAGAGGAGAAGAAAATGTAAGCAGATTCTCACACTTACTGAAAATCACAGATTTTCACTAAACTGGAATTTCAGCCACATGCCTACTTTGACTAGGCACAACTTGCACATATGAACTACTAAGCATGAAACAAAATGAACATTCTATAGAGGGTGTCACCCTCTAATTCCACAACAAGGAATCAACCTCTTGGGCTCATCACATCACATGGAACAAAGCTCTAAACATTTAGTAAACAGAAATATGACATTACCAGAAATTGTTCCAAAGTGGAATCTGAACCCACCATTGGATTCCTGGGATGATTCTACCCCAAAAACATATATAATACATAGGCACTTGCATGGAACAATTGGGCACAAACTTGAAAGGAAGATCTACATGGAATCACATAGTGGTGAATAGTGCATCATCACATGTGCTTCTCACTAGATTATCACCTATGCATGCATATGCACACACTCACATATCCAATGGTGCACACGAGGGGTAGACATCATGCTCATGTGCCTTAGCACACCACCACACACACACAAGCATCAAGCACAACATAATATAAACACCTACACATGCTTATTATCACACACACCTTAGCTTACACTCACATCTCATCTCTACACCTACACATGCTAGCTTGCTCATGTGCACATCAATGCACATCATGCCTTGGGCATGTGTGAGACACACACACACAAGCACCCACAACACCACATGAACCACCAACACACACACAAGGTATGTGGGGGGGGACTACGCACACACATACACCACACTCTTGCACAATTAGTGCATGAGCTCATTTCACATGCACAAGAGTACCACACACATACATGCACACTAGCCACACACATTATCACTAGCACAAACACATGACCAAACATCACCTACTGTGGGACCCCGACTTACTAGTCGAGAATCGCCGTGCTCAGTGATCCCAGAGATCAATGCTCACCGAACACAGATACTGAATAAAGAGTCTTACATCCAAGTACCGATTATTACAACACGTGACCGAAGGGTCAAGTTCACAAGACAGGGCCTAAGGCCAGATCACAGGAGTACACTAATAGTGGAAAACAAACGGGCTAAGCGGGTGCCCGTGCCATCAAGCCTACACCGACAGGCATACTGACTCGGAAACGTCCTAGTTCGTAGGGGTGTCGCCAAAGACGTACTCATCTCCAAACTCCGATCCTTACATGTCTGGTCAATAACATAACCAGTGGCAAGCCAATGAGTACTTTGAATGTACTTGTAAACAGCCCATGATATGAACAATGAAAGTGAAGGATAACAATATCATGCATTTCTAGTATAACTCATCGGGGTGGAATGATCATTGCTTATGCATCAAGTTAAAGAATTACTCTTGAAGAACATGTTAGAGATATCATCAAATCTGCTGAGGGCTGAACCATCCGGGTTCACCCTATATGCCAAGTCTCCGAATTTGGTCATATCATTGCTATCGTAGCAACTCTTCTCTTGTCACCACACACACAGTCACACTTACGCACACTTGGTTTATGCGGAAATATCAGGACATAGTTTAAGCACGATTACCCAACTGTCCTTGACCGTGGAAATGGCTATTCGGATAGATTACACTCTACAGAGGTAGTACGCAGGACCCACGAGATTCGGGAAACTTCCGTGTCATCCACGAATCGCGGTATTTCACATACCCGAGGTAAGTACCCGATCAACGCCTTTCCCCTGACGATACTAGACAAATAGGTCCACTCGATAGGTACACATCCCACATGTCGTACGTCTTACGAGGACCAACTCTGGACCGTACCGACCATGCGGGGACCAACGGTGTGACTGGAACTCATACAAATGGCATAGTCGTCCTACCCGGCACGACCCCATCACGAGAGTGACCACACATTACTCCCACCACTAGTAATGTGGCTCTTTGCTAGCACTGACCAGAGTAATTAACATAGCCCCGTCCCATAAGGGTCAACGTGGTCGTACTGGTAAGGTTGGGACGGTCGACACATCATAAATCTAATCCCATTTCTGAAACCTTACTCACATAAATACCGGGTGCATCACTTCATCAAAAGTGACCACCTAACTCATCATCACCCTCGGGCATTAGTGGCACCCGATGGGGTTTTCATAAACTCTTGCCTTTTGATAACATCAAGCTCATGAATAATACAACTTCTATCTTTACTTGTCAACATGGTATTAGCATGATCCTAAGGGGTAGAGTCAAGCTCAATGCATGTGCTCCGGGGGAGCCTTCGGTAAAATCATATCAAGTGATTACCGGCACTTGTGATCATATGCAACGGGAATACTTGCTATTATAACATGCAAAGTAACATATGCTCAGTCATTGTCAAAGGGCTGCTTGCCTTGGTCAGCTAAGTATCCGGGGTCTTCGAGGTCTTCCGCTCTGATTCCCTCGTCACATGGGTTTTCTATCATCGATAAAACAATAAATAAGAAATAGCTCACACAGAAACAGTCCACAAAGACATTTTAAAAATGTTCCCTATTTCTGATAACTTAAAGAGATCATTTTAAAAATTCTTGCCTAAATTTTTCTTGAAGGAATATTTTTGAAAACAACCAAGCAGAAGCAAAACTATTCCATTTTAGCCCTTTTTAATATTGCAAAATAGATTAGTTGCTGGAAAAATTCATCTAAGCATATCATTAAATACTACGCATTTTTAGAAGAATAACAGTGTAAGAAATATATTTTTACACTGATTAAATGTTCTGATAAAAATATAAGAAATCCAGGTTTCAAAATAAAAGAAAAACAAGCCAGCTCCTGGCCTGGCTCGGCCCACAGCTGGGCTGGCCCATGGCCAGCCGACGGCCTGCCCAGGCGCGCGCACCGTCAAGTTTGAACCTGACGCGTGGGGCCCTGCGGTCAGTGGCCGAGGCCAGCGCGGGGGAGGAGGCTGGGCCACCGACAGGTGGGGCACACCTGTCGGGGTCGTCTCCTACCTCGGGTTTCCGACGTGCTCAAGATCCAATGAGCACGAGAATGGGTTTGCCTGACCGTCGCCTACCTGCTGGTGGTCGTAACAACGACGGGGAGGCAGGGGTTCGCCGGCGACGAGGAGGCCGTGGCGGAGGGGTTTCGGGAAGTAGTCGTGGGGGTGGCTAGAGACACGGAAAAGCTCGGGCGAGTTGGGGAAAAGCTTCCTGGGGTCAAGGGGGTCAGTTTGGTGGGTCGAGGGGCGCAGGAGCCGTCGCGTAGACGGAGATCGACCAGAGCTCCGAGGCAGAGGGGCCTCGGTCGATCTCGAGCACCGGGGCTCTGCTGGGTTGCTGGGGTGGCTAGGGAGGTGCTAGTGGATGCGGTGAAGCTATCTGAGGGGTGCTGGAGCGAGGGGGAGGGCTATTTATTGGCCCGCGACGGTGAGCACACTCGGGAGCGCCGGTGACTCACCGTGGCGCGTATGGGGGCGCAGAGAGACGTTGGGGTTGAAACCACGGTCTCAGGATGTGGTATTGGACTGCCCAAACCGTCTGCTAGAAAGAGAGAGAGAGAGGAGAGCCGTGGATTCGTGGCCACGCAAGCTTGGCCGAATCTGGAGCGTGCGGGCACGCGTCGCGCAAGCTCTAGCGCGAGAGAGGAGGGGCCCTTAGGCTTGCCCGATGCAGAGGGGCTGTCGGGGAGGAGGTTGGACATCTCGGGGTAGGCTGGAACTGGCCGAGGGCGTCGCCCCCACCTCGGAGACTCCCTGTAGCGCGCCCAGAGCGCAGTTTTGGCATGTCACGGCATGCTGGTGCACTCTAAGGCACTTTGGGCGTGTCTAGCATGTTCTGGAACTTGCTGGGGGTGTGGCTAGCCGTTTGGTTTTAGGGGGAGCTTTGGCTGGTCAAAGGAGGCAAGAAATACTGGTGCTGTCAGTCATGAACTGAGGTCTAAATTGGGGTTTTTGGCCTTTCCACTTTGAACCAATGAGGGGCCGGTTGACTGGGGTTAGATACAGGTGCTGGCTACTTAATCTAAGAGTTTGAAGCAAAGGAGTTTGGTTTAGCTGTGGCTAAGGTGGCTTTTTTCTATCTGTCAAAAGGTGTTCGACAGTGGTCACAGGGGGTTGCACCCCACCACTGGTGCTGAGACTTAACAGGTTTGGTTTTGGTGATAAACCATGGAGTTCCACCAAATTTGAGCTCCAATGGACAAGTTTAGCTTTGTAAACTTGAAATCACTCCAATATGACCAGATATGTTCCTTCCAAAGGGGGTGTGGGCAAACTAAGTCCCACAAATCCCATTTTTGGTGTAGAACCCTCATTTGCGGTATTAGGAACTCCTGCAATGTTTTAGCATCATTGGACAAACTTTGCTATGTAGAGTTGCTCTAACTTGATTCTGGACAGACAGGGTTTTTGGGGTATTTGGGGTCCTTATCCACCTTTGATCAAGGTGAAACTTTATGGGGACACCAAACAAGGCTTAGGGACATCACTGGAATTTTCTAGGAATTTATTGAGAATATTTTCTTTGGAAATATTTCAAAATGCCAAAACAGACAAAAATAGCTTTTATAGTTTTAATCAATAAATATAATATAAAATGGGGTTTAAAATCCAATTTATGGAAAATATATGTCCTTCTGATCATCTCTAAATTTAATCAGATTTTTCCAAAGGAGAAAAGTATTTTTCCATGTTGGAATACCAATTCTGACCTTAAAATGGACAGGTTATTTAATTAAGAAAATAATTATTTTTGTGGTTTTGAAATATAAAGATAGGTAAAAATCAGATTACCAAGTATGAGTAGTAGCACTGCTTGTTATGAAAGACATGTAGTGCAATCTCAAGGTGGTTTTACTCTGGTTATCAAAGGTTTTTGAAAATCAGTAAAATACCAAAAAGGAATTTAGGGTTTTAAAACCTCACATGATCAAGCATACAAACATACAATGTCAACCATGGCACTCACAACATTAGTTTTGAAAAAGTTTTAACAAGCTCAGAACTTTACAATAAAGACAAGTGATAGCAGAATCAGGGTGTGACACCTACACATCCCATCTCATACATAGGAGAAAACCTACTTGCTGAGAGCTAAAATAAATAACACAAGAGGTGCCAAGCTCACTGCTACTCCAACAAAAGACCTTCCAACGACGCCAGAAATAGGAGTGTTTCTTGATACTCCTCAGCAACGGCACCAAGAATCCTTCAGCTGCGGCTACGCCTTAAGGGACTTCCTAGGCAAGTATGCAAAGGATTTCCCCCGTGGCCTTGGAGCCTTGCGTTGGTGTTCCCTCGAAGAGAAAAGGGTGATATAGCGTAGCGGTGGTAAGTATTTCCCTCAGTTTGAGAACCAAGGTATCAATCCAGTGAAGGAGTATCTCAAGATCCTGCACAAACAAAAAAGCTTGCTCCCAACGCTATGAAGCGGTTGTCAATCCCTTATAGATTGTTTGCCAAGTGAGAACTGAAAGAAACAAAGTAACAAAGCAAACTAAAAGCGGAGGTGTAAGCAATGGATGTGAATACACCCGGGGGTCGTAGTGTTTACTAGTGGCTTCTCTCATGAAAGCAAGTAGACGGTGGGTGAACAAATTACTGTCGAGCAATTGATAGAACCGCGCAAAGTCGTGACGATATCTATGCAATGATTATATCTATAGGCATCACGTCCAAAACAAGTAGACCGATACTTTCTGCATCTACTACTATTACTCCACACGTCGACCGCTATCCAGCATGCATCTAGTGTATTAAGTCCATAAGAACAAAGTAACGCCTTAAGCAAGATGACATGATGTAGAGGGATAATCTCAAACCAATGATGAAATCCCCATCTTGTTACTCTTGATGGAAACTACTTGATGTGTGCCTTGCTACCCCTACTGTCACTGGGAAAGGTCACCACATGGTAGAACCCAAAACCAAGCACTTCTACCATTGCAAGAATCATAGATCTAGTTGGCCAAACAAAACCCAAGACTCGGAGAGACTTACAAGGATATCAAGTTATGCATATAAGAAATCAGCAAAGACTCAAATATATATCATAGATAATCTGAGCACAAATCCACAATTCATCGGATCTCGACAAACACACCGCCAAAGAAGATTACATCGGATAGATCTCCATGAAGATCATGGAGAACTTTGTATTGAAGATCCAAGAGAGAGAAGAAGCCATCTAGCTACTAACTACGGACCCGTAGGTCTGAAGTGAACTACTCACGAGTCATTGGAGGGGCGATGATGATGAAGAAGAAGCCCTCCAACTCCAAAGTCCCCTCCGGCAGGGTGCCGGGAAGGGTCTCCAGATGAGATCTCGCGGAAACGGAAGCTTGCGGCGGCGGAGAAGTATTTTCGAGGCTCCCCTGATTTTTTGCGGAATATTTGGGAATATGTAGGCCAAGGATCTAGGTCAGGGGGCGGCCAGGGAGGCCACAAGCCCTCAGACTGCCGCCTCTCTCCTGGTGGCGGGGTGGGTGCTTGTGAGCTCCCTGGGGCCCACCTGGCTTGGCCCCGAGGCACCCTGATCTTCTTCCGTTCGGGAAAAAATCATTTCGGGGTTTTAATTCCGTTTGGACTCTGTTCCAAAATCAGATCTGAAAAGAGTCAAAAACACAGAAAAAACAGGAACTGGCACTTGGCACTGAATTAATAAGTTAGTCCCAAAAAATATATAAAAGGTACATAAAACATCCAAAGAAGACAAGATAACAGCGTGAAACCATCAAAAATTATAGATACGTTTGAGACGTATCACTCACCACAGCAAGTATGCAAGTGAACGATGCAAAACAGAAAAAGAAAAGGACAAAATATATAAAAGGTTTGGGGAGGGATCGAACCCTAGACCCCCTGGATCAACCACAAAACCAACACCACTCTGCTACAACCATCAGAATGACAGATCAGAGAGGTTAACAGGGTAAGACACACCCTGCAGCTACTGTGCTAATATTCCACAAAACCAAAAGGGGTGCGCCGAGGGGATTCGAACCCGCGACTTGCCACTTCACCAAAAGACACCCACCACTCTGCTACTACTTCGGATCTTAACAGAGTAGGGGGGTAAACTCCTTTGAGCAACCCCCTCTTGCCTATCCTCTGCCCGACGGCGGCCGGAACAGGGGAAGGATCTCGCCGGCGTTACACGCTAAATCAGCCAACGACTCGTCGATGGAAGGGAACAGAGGTCCCCAGGGTTCCATTTCCCTAACTAATCCTACTCGGGAGGGCCTACAACAATGGCTCGACGATGCATGGCGGCGCCGGCGACAAGGAGAAGAGCACGACACGCTACGGGCTCCTGGCGCAAGAACTAGCTACGGGGAAGGGAAAAGAAGCGCGTGCTCACCCACTAGACGAGGTCGTCTTCCTGTTGGAGAGGAGGTAGAGGAAGAAGACTCTACGGAGGGGTTCGACGAAGAGGTAGCAGGCCACCGTTGATGGAGGGGAAGCAGTGCCGATCCGCCTCTCCTAGTTGCGGGAACGAGATCCTTGAAGGTCTCGCATGCTCGCCGAGGGGTTGGAGGGAACGCAGGTGTACGAGCGCGATGGCGAGGACCTCCTCAGCTTGCGGCCATGGCGGAGGAGCTATATCCCCTTACCCGAAGCCATTGACAGAGAGGGAGGAGAAGATGGGAAAGAGGTGGCGGCGCAAGGGGTGGAACCCTAGGCTGCACGGACGCCAAGGGTGGGCTTATATGGAGGAGGAGGAGGCGAGGGATGCGCGCCTTGACGTCCGTGACGGCGTCTGCTGCTGTCGCGCTCTCTCTGTATCCCTGAAGAAGCCTTACGGAGGAGGGGGAACGGGAAACGACGTCTACAGGAGAAAGGAGGTGGGCTGCCAGTGCGAGTGGAAGGAAGCTGGGCCTGCTAGTGGGAGGAAGCCCACTAGGTGGCGCCAGATAGAAAGAAAATAAAACCCCTGGGTCTTTCTAATTACCAAATAAACAGAGAAAGAAATAAAGCAAAGGCAAATCTGTTGGAGGTAAAAATAAAACAAAAATGTCCCTGGTCATAAGGAATTATGACCTATTTAAATAAAATAGAAAAGAAATATTTGGAGCAATTATATATTTACAAAACAGAATTTATTTGATCTGTTTTGTGAATATTGGCACCTTTAAACTATAGTTTGAAAACACCAAATTCACAGCATCATATCCACCACAAAACATACTAAATCATGGGCATTTTTGAAATAGAGAAGGAGCAAAAGACTCTTGGCTTGAGATAAATAGAGAAAGGGGAAGTTTACAAAACCTAAAGCAAACCACATAGCTTCCTACTTTCAAATAACACCCACCATCATCTCACATACTATCATCACATCTCATCACACCACAATACAACATGGATCACAAGAACAACAAAACAAAGGCATGGAATGATAGTGATGCATGCATGCAAAGGAAAAAAAAATCAAGGTGACACATGAAATAACACATGCATATAATTCTCATGGCACTGACATGATGGACCCACATACAGAAGGTTACAAATATGGCAAGATACACTCTTGGGGCATTACAGTGAACTACTCACACACCATCACGAGGGCAACAAGGTTGACGAAGAGGCCCTCCTTTATTGACCCCCCGTCTAGCAGGGTGCCGGAATGGAGCTCCAGATGGGATCAACATAGAACAGAGACTTGCGTCGGCAGAAAGGGTGTTTTGTGGTCCTCTTTTCTATTTTTAGAATATATGTGAATTTATAGTCCAGTAAATTAAGATAGAGGAGATACCACGGAGGGATAAGCCATCACGGCGCATCGACCGTCCCTTGTTGTGATACTTGTGATCTGCGTTGGGTTTTGCATGAAGAGGAATGAGTTATCGCAGCATAATGTGGGTAAGTATTTCCCTCAGTTATGAAACCAAGGTTTATCGAACCAACAGGAATATCAACCACAACCCTCTTTAGCGGCTATACACAAAATAATAAACAACTTGCACCCAACACACGCAAGAGGGTTGTCAATCCCCTTGTAATTGTTATTTGCAAGCGAGTGAGGTGCGTATATAATTGTAGATCGCAAGATAAAATAAAAACAAGTAAATGGAAGCAAGGTATGAAGGTTATATATATATATTGTGAATAGATTCAGGGTCATAGTTTTCTCTAATGGCATATGCTAACCCACAACTGTAGGGGATCGTTGATTGCCATTTTCGTAAGTAAGAGTGTCGAACCCAACAAGGAGCTAAATGTAGAATTAATATTCTCTCAAGTTCTATCAACCACCGATACAACTCTACGCATGCTAACGCTTACTTTACCAAGAACAAGTATGAAACTACTTTGCGGGAAAGAAACTAGAAGTACTTAGTAGGTGTGATAGATAGTTTTATAAGGTAATAAAGAGCAAGTAAATAAAACTTAGTTGTTGTTTTGCAAGAAAATATAGAGCATGGAAATAAAAGTTAGGGGATGTTTATTAGAAAGCTTTTTGTGTAACACAAGAAAAAGATTGTCCATAGGCAATTGAATATGACATGATAAATACTTATCATGTGCAATGAGGGAGAGGCATAATCTAACACACTTTCCGTACTTGGATCATATGCACTAATGATTGGACCTCTAGCAAGCATTCGCAAATACTTGAAATCATTTAGGTAAACCCAACCATAGCATTAAACGTCAAGTCCTCTTTACTCCCATACGCACACAACTCCCTTACTCGGGTGTAAGCTTCTGTCACTCTAGCCACTTCCTATAAGCGAATCATGAACATCTTCCATACCCTCGAGCATGTATCCTTCACGTGTGCGCCTCACGGAAGGCACCTTAGGACAACACCATATCAACAGACAACTCATATCAATAACATCATATCACAATTAACCCGTAGGACAAAACAAATCTACCCAAACATCATAGGGTAGCCACACATCATTGGAAAATAATATATAGCACCATGTTCAAGTATATATTACAATGAGGAAGTGATGTTTTACACCATTGGATAGAGGAGGAGAGAGTTGGTGGTGGCGGCGGCAAAGTTGTTGGTGTAGATCGCCGTCACGATGGTTGCCCCAATGGTGCTCCGGCGCCAACGGGAGAGAGGGGGGAGAGAGCCCCCTCCTTATTCTTATTCCTTGGCCTCCTCCCTAGGTGGGAGGAGGGTTTCCCGTGTGGTCCATGGCCGCCATGGCACCCAGAGGGCAGTTGCCCCTCCGGGTTTGGATCTCTATGTGTGTTTATCTCCTGTTTTTCGTGACCTGTTTTGTGGCCCTTTACCGTTTCTTAAATATACGGAGATCCGTAACTCTGGTTGGACTGAAATTTCGAGGGTATTTTTATCGAGAAAATATCTTCCTTGTTGCAGAAGAAGCACGTCAACTGACTTAAGTGGTGGCCACAAGCCATCAGACCGTGCCCCCCACGCCATGGCCTATTGGCTTGTACCTCCCTCGGGCATCATGTTGTGTTGATTTCGACTCCCAAAATTCACATATATTCCCAAAGAAAATCTTCATAAATTTTTATCGCGTTTGGAGTCCGTTTGTTATGGATTTTCCGTGAAACAAAAAACACACAAAAAACAAGAACTCACACTGGGCACTAGGTCAATAGGTTAGTGCTCATAAATAATATGAATTGGTAAATAATTACTCAAAAAGTATCCTAGAATGATAATATAGTAGCATGGAACAATAAAAAAATTGTAGAGACGTTGGAGATTTATCAAGCATCCCCAATCTTAATTCATGCCAATTCTCGAGTAAGTAAATGATAAAAACATAATTTTTGATGTGACATGCTACCCAATATGTAATCTTTTGCATGTATTCTAATTGAGAAATGATGAATTAACAAACATTGACATAGCAATACTTGTAAGAACAAGCAACAAATCATCAATCTTTGAAAGTATACGATCATCAAAGAATGTTTACCCCCATTCATCTTATTATATTAGCAAGGCATGGATCCATCTTCACCACATTAATACAAATGTCCAGCACCACGGTGCCCAAGTCACACAATTGGATCATACTTTTTAAATATGCATCAAATTTTTATTCTTCACGCAATATGTGAGCGTGAACCATGGACATATCATATAGGTGGAATAGAATGTGGTGATAGGTTTCGAAGGGGTAAAAGTGGGTAAGAAAGTCTTACATCAACTCGGTGTATCAACGGGCTATGGATATGCCCATCAATAGATATCAATGCCGGGAGTAGGGATTGCCATGCAACACATGCACTAGAGCTATAAGTGTATGAAAGCTTGACTGAAGCTAAGTGGGTGTGCATCCAACTTGCTTGTTCATGAAGACCTTGGGATTTGAGGACACCCGTCATTAGAATATACAAGACAAGTTCTATAATGAAACATTTGCACTAGAATATGGAAATGACAAAACAAGAGAATCTCTATACGAAGAACATGGTGACACTTTGAGGCACAAGTGTGGTAAAGGACAGTAGCAAAGTACCTTCTCCCTTTTTCTCTCATTTATTTGTTTATTGTTTTTTCATGGTGAGGTTTTTTTATTTTTTTTCCTCTCCCTTTTTTTATGGTGGGCTCATTTTGGCCTCACCCATTTTTATTTCCTCAATGGGAAAATGCTCTAATAATGATGATCGCCACACTTTTATTTACTTACAACTCAATATGAAAAACTGATAGGAAGATATGACTCTATATGAATGCCTCCGACAGTGTACTAGGATGTGCAATGATATGCTGTAGCAAAAGATATCAAAAAACAAACAAGCTATGAAGATATCATGCTAGCTATATTACGATCATGGAAAGCAATATGATAATGTAAGTACGAGTCATTTGAAGTGAAGGTGGAAGTTGCATGGCAATATATCTTGGAATGGCTATGGAAATGCCATGATAGGTAGGTATGGTGGCTGTTATGAGGAACATATAATGAGGCCTATGTGCAATAGAGCGTACCATGTCAGAGGGTTTGGATACACCGGCGAAAGTTTCACGAATCTTTGAGGTGAGAATGGGCAATGCATGGTACCGAAGAGGCTAGCAAATATGAGGAGGTGAGATTGCGTATGTCCATGATGTCACATTAGTCATAAAGAACTCATACACTTATTGCAAAGTTTAGTAGTATTATCACAAATCAAAGTACTACTCGCATGCCCCGAGGGAGAGGGTTGGAAGGAATTAACCATCGCGCGACTCCGACTCGTAACAACACTAGGATTTCAACGAGGAATAGAAATGCTCACACATCATCACCATGCCCTTTTAATTTTTAGATGAACAAGAATTTAACACCTATTAATACCGACACTTCTACGAATCAACAATGATACACTCACACCCGTTTACATTACCACATCAATAACATTAACCCACAATTTCTCTTTAATGTGCTATATGAAGGTTTTAATTATCACTCCTTGAATACCTATTATTTTTGGACTAGTCTTATAACCCATGCAAATTACTTTCAAACAAATATATGTGAAGAACAAGAGTTTAATTGTTTCTAAAAAATACCTAGACATGCTTTAATAAATAAAAGTGAAGCAAAAGAGCATTATGCAAATAACGGTTTTCTATATGTAGAAAAACAAGCATCCAACTTCAAATGATAAAAGTGAAGCACATGTAGCGTTATATAAATGAAGTCAAATGATATAACTGAAGTTCTAAGAGCATTATATAAATAAAACCATGGTCTTTCCCATACCAGCATGGTGCATTTCTAAAAGGAAAATAAAAGGCACATGATGCTCTAAGAATTTATGCATATCATGTGAACAAAACAAAAACCAAAACATACTGATAGTTGTTGAATAATAAAGATGGGATGCCTTCCGGGTCATCCCCAAGCTTAGATGCTTGAGTATCCTTGAATAATTACTTGGGGTGCCTTTGTCATCCCAAAGCTTGAGCTCTTGCCTCTCCTTATTCTTCTCATATCAATACCTCCTCGATCTTCGAACACTTCATCCACACAAAACTTGACAAAACTTTTATTAGAGAGGTTAGTTCATATAACATCATATCTCATCATGTCCTGCCATAAAATTATTGTATAATTATAATCTAAAATTATCCAATATATTCTATCACAATTCTATGTCTCATAAGTAATGGGGCTCAACAAAAATTCAAATCATAAGCACACAAAGCAACTATAACAACAATCTATAAAAAACAGGACAGTGTGGAAAGATACGTATGAAACGTATACTACTGTTACTCAGAAAATTATGACAACTTAGGACGTGGTAAGAAAATTGTATAAAAGTAATGTGTAAATTTTTCAGATTTGTTTGACTTTCTAGTAAAATACGAAAAATCAAACACTACAGCCAAAGTTTCTTGTTTTACACAACACATATCAAACAAGCAATTTAAACATTCTAAAGGCAATTCTTGGAAATATTTACAGAAAAACAAGATTATAAATAACAGAAACAAAATACTAACAAAATAAAATGAATATACCATAAAAACACATAATATGTGATGAATAAAAATATAGCTCTAAATAAGATATATAGATAGTGTTGAGGACTGATACGTCTCCAACGTATCTATAATTTTTTATGGTTTCATTCTATTATCTTGTCAAACTTTGGATGTTTTGTATGCCTTTTATATCTTTTTTGGGACTAACTTATTAACTCAGTGCCAAGTGCGAGTTCCTGTTTTTTCCATGTTTTTGACCCATTTCAGAGGAGGATTTTAAACGGAGTCCAAAAGGAATAAAACATCCGAAAAGATTTTTTCCGAAACATAAGACGATCGGGAGACTTGAGAACGAAGGCAGAGGGTCACCAGGGACCCCACGAGGCCTCAAGGTGCGGCCAAGGGGCCCGCGCCTCCCAGGCTTGTGGGCTCCCTGGGCCTCCTCTGCCCTAGCTCTTTCGCCTATATATTCCCAAAAATTCCAAAAAAATCAGGAGATCATCGAAAGTACTTTTCCGCCGCCGCAAGCTTCTGTCTCCGCAAGATCCCATCTGGGGCACGTTCGGGTGCCCTGCCAGAGGGGGGATTCGGATACGGAGGGCTTCTTCATCAACACCATGACCTCTCCGATGATGCGTGAGTAGTTCACCATAGACCTACGGGTCCATATCTAGTAGCTAGATGGCTTCTTCTCTCTCTTGGATCTTCAATACAAAGTTATCCATGATCTTCATGGAGATCTATCTGATGTAATATCCTTTTGCGGTGTGTTTGTCAAGATCCGATTAATTGTGGATTTATGATCAGATTATCTATGAATCTCATTTGGGTTTCTTCTGATCTCTTATATGCATGATTTCATATCCTTGTAATTCTCTTCAAGTTGTGGGTTTTGTTTGGACAACTTGATCTATGATTCTTGCAATGGGAGAAGTGCTTGGTTTTGGGTTCATACCATGCGGTGACCTCACCCACTGACAGAAGGGGCAGCAAGGCATGCATCGTGTTTTTGCCATCAAGGGTAAAAAGATGGGGTTTTCATCATTGGTTTGAGTTTATCCCTCTACATCATGTTATCTTGCTTAAGGCGTTACACTAGATGCATGCTGGATAGCGGTCGATGTGTGGAGTAATAGTAGTAGATGCAGAAAGTATCCGTCTACTTGTCTCGGACATGATGCCTATATGTATGATCATTGCCTTAGATGTCGTCATGACTTTGCGCGGTTCTATCAATTCCTCGATAGTAATTTGTTCACCCGCCGTAATATTTGCTATTTTGAGAGAAGCCTCTAGTGAACACTATGGCCCCCGGGTCTACTTCACACCATATTTTCAGCCTTACTCTTTTACTTCGTTGCACTTTCCGCCTTCAGATCTCACTTTGCAATCAATCTTGAAGGGATTGACAACCGCTTTATAGCGTTGGGTGCAAGCTCTTTTGTGTTTGTGCAGGTACTCTGGACTTGACGAGATTCTCCTACTGGATTGATACCTTGGTTCTCAAACTGAGGGAAATACTTACTGCTTCTGTGCTGCATCACCCTTTCCTCTTCAAGGAAAAAACCAACGCAAGCAAGTCTCCGTCAACGTGTCAATTTCTGGCGTTGTTGTTTGAGAAGTAGCAGAAGGATTTCTGGCGCCGTTGCCGTGGAGGATCAAGTCAAGAACTCATCCAAGTAAGTGTCGCAAACACATCTCTTGCATTTACTTTTACAAAACTATTTGCCCTTTTCTTCGTTTGCCTTTTTATTTCTCCCTTTTCTCTCGCTTCCTCTTGGTTCGCTTGTGTGCTTGCTTGCTTGCTGAAGTCACCATGACAGAAAACACCAAACTTTGTGACTTCTCGAATACTAATAATAATTATTTTATTAGTACTCCGATTGCTCCCGCCACTAGTGCGGAGTAATACGAAATCGACGTCGCTTTGCCGAATCTTGTTATGAAAGAGCACTTCTCCGGCCTTCCTAGTGAAGATGATGCATCCCATCTTAATACCTTCATTGAGCTTTGCTATATGCAAAAGAAGAAAGATGTGGATAATGATGTGATTAAATTGAAGCTTTTTTCCTTTCGCGTTGCGAGATCGAGCAAAAACTTTGTATTTGTCTTTGCCCAAAAATAGTATTGATTCTTGGAATAGGTGCAAAGATGCTTACATATCCAAGTATTTTCCGCCGGCTAAGATTATCTCTCTCCGTAATGATATCATGAATTTTAAGAAACTTGATCATGAACATGTTGCACAATCTTGGGAGAGAATGAAATTGATGATTAGAAATTGTCCCGCTCATGGCTTGAGTCTTTGGATGATTATACAAATCTTCTACGCTGGCTTGAATTACGCTTCTAGAAATATCTTGGACTCCGCCTCAGGTGGAACATTCATGGATTTCATGTTAGGAGAAGCCACAAAACTCCTAGACAATATCATGACGAACTACTCTCAGTGGCACACTGAAAGGTCACCTACTAGTAAGAAGGTACACGCTATAGAAGAAATTAACTCGTTAAGTGCTAAGATGGATGAGTTAATGAATTTGGTTGCTAGTAGAAGTTCTCCTTTAGATCCTAATGATATGCCCTTTTCTTCCTTGATTGAGAGTAGCAACGCTAGCGTGGACGTTAAATTTTTTGGTAGGAATAATTTTGGCAACAACAATGCTTTTAGAGGAAACTATGTTCCTAGGCCTTTTCCTAGTAACTCCTCTAATAACTTTGGCAACTCCTACAACAGTACTCATGGAAATTACAATATATTACCCTCTGATATAGAGAGTAATATCAAAGAGTTTATCAACTCACAAAAGATTTTCAATGCGTCCATAGAGGAAAAACTACTCAAAATTGACGATTTGGCTAGGAGCGTTGATAGAATGTCTAGTGATATTGATGCTTTGTAAGTTAGATGTGCTCCTCCCAAGATTAATATGGATGAAACTTTGAAAGCTATGCGTGTTTCCATGAGTGAGAGCAAAGAAAGAACCGCCCAAATTCGTGCTAGACATGAATGGCTTAAAAAGGCGTGTTCTCGTGATAAGAATCACGAAGATCTTCAAGTGCCTGGTGTGACTCCCGTTGAATCTTTGTTTTCTTGTGTCAAACCTAATGATGATGGGGCTGGATATGAATCCACTTTGGTTGGAAAACGCCCCAATGATTCGGAGTCCATCTATCTTGATGCTAAAAGCATTGAAAGTGGAGTAGAAGATATTAAAACTTTGAGTAGTAATGAAATTACTACTTTGGATTTCAAGGAATTCAATTATGATAGTTGCTCCTTCATTGAATGCATTTCCTTGATGCAATCCATGCTTAACTCTCCACACGCTTATAGCCAAAACAAGGCCTTTACCGATCATATCGTCGAATCTATGATAAAATCTCTTGAAGAGAAACTTGAATTGGAAGTCTCTATCCCTAGAAAGCTTCATGATGAGTGGGAACCTACTATCAAAACCAAAATAAAAAACTATGAATGCAATGCTTTATGTGATTTGGGTGCTAGTGTTTCCGCGATTCCAAAGTCTTTATGTGATGTTCTGGGTTTTAATGAGATTGAGGAGTGTTCTCTTAATTTGCAGCTTGCGGATTCTACTGTCAAGAAACCCATGGGAAGGATAAATGATGTTCTTATTATTGCAAATAGGAACTATGTACCCGTGGTTTCATTGTGCTTGACATTGATTGCAATCCTACATGTCATATTATTCTTGGTAGACCTTTCCTAAGGACTATCGGTGTTATCATCGATATGAAGGAAGGGAATATTAGATTTAAATTTCCTTTAAAGAAGGGCACGAAACATTTTCGTAGAAATAAAATAAGATTGCCTTATGAATCCATGATGAGGGCTACTTATGGTTTGAGCACCAAAGACGACGATACGTGATTCTATCGCTTTATGCCTAGCTAAGGGCGTTAAACAATAGCGCTTCGTGGGAGGCAACCCAATGATTTTATATATTTCTTTATGTTTTGTTGTGTCCACACCATTGTAATTCTGTTCTGATAGTTTCTTTTGTGTTTCTTTTTATGTTTGAGCCAAGTAAAACCTTTATGACTAGTCTTGGTGATGGTTGTTTTATCCTGCTGGAAAAAGACAGAAACTTTTCGCTCACGAGATTATTTTTCATTTTTAGTCAGAAAGAGATTTTTAATTGATTCTTTTTGCTGCTGGTTGATATGCCTTTTTCCCAGTCATTCGTAATTTTTCAGAATTTGTGAGGTACCAGAAGTATACGAAGTATACAGATTGCTACAGACTGGTCTGTTTTTGACAGATTCTGTTTTTGTTGAGTTGGTTGCTTGTTTTGATGAAACTATGGATAGTATCGGGGGGTACTAGCCTTGGAAAAGTGAGAATACAGTAATCTAACACCAATATAAATAGAAATAAAGATCGCTACAGTACCTAAAGAGGTGGTAGTTTGTTTTCTTGTGCTAATGTTATCACGAGTTTCTGGTTAAGTTTTGTGTTGTGAAGTTTTCCAGTTTTGGGTGATGTTCTCATGGACAAAGGGTAAAGAGTGGAAATAGCTCAAACTTGGGGATGCCCAAGGCATCCAAAGCCAAATTTAAGGACACCAAAAATCCTAAGCTTGGGGATGCCCCAGGAAGGCATCCCCTCTTTCCTCTTCAATCCATCGGTAACATTACTTGGAGCTATATTTTATTCACCACATGATATGTGTTTTGCTTGGAGCGTCTTGTATCGTAGGATTCTTTTCTTTATGTTGTGTCACAATCATCCTTGCTGCACACCTTTTTGAGAGTGAGACATGCACTCATCGTGATTTTGCTAGAATTCACATAGTGCTTCACTTATATTTTTTGAGCTAGATAATTTTTCTCATAGTGCTTCACCTATATATTTTGAGCTAGATAATTTTTCTCTATGTGCTTCACTTAGATCTTTTAGAGCACGGCGGTGCGTGACTTGGAAGTTGGCTTGTGCTATGAAAGTAGTCCCAAATGTGATAGGTACCCAGAGAGGATACAAAAACCTCCATCTTCATGTGCATTGAGTAGAAAGAGAATTTTTGATTCCTCTCAATTAGTTTTGAGATGTGGATTTGGTAATATTAAGAGTTATGTTAGTAGGGTGTTGTGAACCTAGAAATACTTGTGTTGAAGTTAGTGATTCCCGTAGAATGCACGTATGGTCAACCGCTATGTTCGGAAGTCGGAGCATAATTGATCTATTGATTGTCATCCTTTGTGTTGAGGTCGGGACCGCACGATGGTTAACACCTACCAACCCTTCCCCTAGGAGTATGCGTTTAGCACATTGTTTCGATTACTAATAAAAACTTTCGCAACAAGTATGTGAGTTCTTCATGACTAATGTGAGTCCATGGTATAGATGCACTTTCACCTTCCACCACTGCTAGCCTCTTGAGTACCGCACAACTTTCGCCGGTACACAAACCCACCATATGCCTTCCTCAAAACAGCCACCATACCTACCTACTATGGCATTTTCATAGCCATTCCGAGATATATTGCCATGCAACTCCCGTCGTTCCGTCTCATGACTTGTGCCGTTACTCTCATATTGCCATTGCATGATCGTAAGATAGCTAGCAAGATGTTTCAACGTCATACGCCAAGCTAGATCGTTGCACATCCCGGTACACTGCCGGAGGCATTTCCTATAGAGTTATAATCGTTCTGAGCTTTGAGATGTGAGTAAATAAAAGTGTGATGATCATCATTATTAGAGCATTGTCCCATGTGAGGAAATAAAAAAGAGAGGCCAAAGAGCCCAAATAAAAAAAGAGAGAGAAAAAAAAGAGGCCCAAGAACCCAAATAAAAAAAAGAGAAAAAGAGAGAAGGGGCAATGCTACTATCTTTTTCCACACTTGTGCTTCATAATAGCACCATGTTCTTCATGATTGAGGGCCTCTCGTTTCGTCACCACCATATGCTAGTGGGAATCCTTATTATATAACTTGGCTTGTATATTCCAATGACGGGCTTCCTCAAATTGCCCTAGGTCTTCGTGAGCAAGCAAGTTGGATGCACACCCACTAGTTCTCCTTTTGAGCTTTCATATACTTATAGCTCTAGTGCATCCTTTGTATGGCAATCCCTACTCATTCACATTGATATCTATTAATGGGCATCTCCATAGCCCTTTGATACGCCGAGTCAATGTGACCATCTCCTCCTTTTTTGTCACACAACCACCGCCACACTCTATTCCACCTACAGTGCTATATCCATGGCTCACGCTCATGTATTGCGTGATAGTTATAAAAAGTTTGAGAAAGTAAGAGTGCGAAAACAATTACCGGGGTTGTGCATGATTTAAATTAGTTGTGTGAGGATGATGGAGCATAGCCAGACTATATGATTTTGTAGGGATAACTTTCCTTGGCCTTGTTATTTTGAAAGTTCATGATTACCTTGCTAGTTTGCTTGAAGTATTATTGTTTTCATGTCAATAGCAAACTATTGTTTTGAATCTTACGTATCTGAACATTCATGTCACATGAAGGAAGTTACAAAGGAAAATTATGCTAGGTAGCATTCCACATCACAAATTCAGTCTTTATCACTTCCCTACTCGAGGTCGAGCAGGAGTTAAGCTTGGGGATGCTTGATACGTCTCCAACCTACCTCTAATTTTTGATGGTTTCATGCTATTATCTTGTCAAACTTTGGATGTTTTGTATGCCTTTTATATATTTTTTGGGACTAACTTATTAACTCAGTGCCAAGTGCCAGTTCCTGTGTTTTCCGTGTTTTGACCCTTTTGAGAGGAGGATTTTAAACGGGGTCCAAACGGAATAAAACTTCCGAAAATATTTTTTCCGAAACAGAAGACGATCGGGAGACTTGAGAACCAAGGCAGAGGGTCACCAGGGACCCCACAAGCCCTCATGGCGCGGCGAGGGGCCCCGCGCCTTCCAGGCTTGTGGGCTCCCTGGGCCTCCTATGCCCTAGGTCTTTCGTCAATATATTCCCAAAAATTCCAGAAAAAATCAAGAGATGATCGAAAGTACTTTTCCACAGCCGCAAGCTTCTATCTCCGCAAGATCCCATCTAGGGCACGTTTTGGTGCCCTGCCGGAGGGGGGATTCGGATACGGAGGGCTTCTTCATCAACACTATGACCTCTCCGATGATGTGTGAGTAGTTCACCATAGACCTACGGGTCCATAGCTAGTAGATAGATGGCTTCTTCTCTCTCTTGGATCTTCAATACAAAGTTCTTCATGATCTTCATGGAGATCTATCTGATGTAATCTTCTTTTGCGGTGTGTTTGTCGAGATCCGATGAATTGTGGATTTATGATCAGATTATCTATGAATCTTATTTGGGTTTCTTCTAATCTCTTATATGCATGATTTCATATCCTTGTAATTCTCTTCGAGTTGTGGGTTTTGTTTGCCCAACTTGATCTATGATTCTTGCAGTGGGAGAAGTGCTTGATTTTGGGTTCATACCATGCGATGACCTCACCCAGTGACAGAAGGGGTAGCGAGGTACGCATCGTGTTGTTGCCATCAAGGGTGAAAAGATGGGGTTTTCATCATTGGTTTGAGTTTATCCCTCTACATCATGTCATCTTGCTGAAGGCGTTACTCTGTTCGTCATGAACTCAATACACTAGATGCATGCTGGATAGCGGTCGTTGTGTGGAGTAATAGTAGTAGATGCAGAAAGTATCGGTTTACTTGTCTCGGACGTGATGCCTATATGTATGATCATTTCCTTAGATATCGTCAAGACTTTGCGCGGTTCTATCAATTGCTCGACAGTAATTTGTTCACCCATCGTAATATTTGCTATTTTGAGAGAAGCCTCTAGTGAACACTATGGCCCCCGGGTCTACTTCACACCATATTTTCAGCCTTACTCTTTTACTTCGTTGCACTTTCCGCCTTTAGATCTCACTTTGCAATCAATCTTGAAGGGATTGACAACCCCTTTATAGCGTTGGGTGCAAGCTCTTTTGTGTTTGCGCAGGTACTCTGGACTTGACGAGATTCTCCTACTGGATTGATACCTTGGTTCTCAAACTGAGGGAAATACTTAGTGCTCCTGTGCTGCATCACCCTTTCCTCTTCAAGGGAAAAACCAACGCAAGCAAATCTCCGTCAACGTGTCAATTTCTAGCGCTGTTGTTTGAGAAGTAGCAAGGACGAAAGAGGGGATGCATCCGGGGCATGCCCAAGCTTAGACGCTTGAGTCTTCTTTTGATATTACCTTGGGGATGCCTTGGACATCCCCAAGCTTAGGTTCTTGCTGCTCCTTATTCTCCGCCTATTGGTGTCTCACCCAAAACATGAAAACTTCAATCACATAAAACTCAAGAAAACTTTGTGAGATCCGTTAGTATAAGCCACATATAAAATACTTTTGGTACTGATATAAGTTTATTATTATTCTAATTTAGAATGAGCTACTATATTCAAAAATTTCCATGGCTTATAACTTCCGATACAATTCATGGCATCATCAAAACAAGCAAACTTTGCAAGCAAAAAACAGAATTTGTCTAAAACAGAACAGTGTGTGATGATACATTTAATTGCCATACTTTTTTAATTCAAAAAATTCTGAACAATTAGTAAGACCTGAATAATTTGTATATTAGTACTGTGTAAAAAATTAAGCTTAAAAAACGTTCTTGTTAAACCATAGAAAATCTGCATTGGACGTCAAAGTTTTTGTCTTTGCACCGTAGCAGTTGTACTCATTATACAAATCATCCCAAAGGCTTTACTTGGCACATTATTTTTATAATACAAAATGATTTATAGAAGGGATAAATATATTTTTTGAAAAGTTTCTATAATCAAGATTCACAAAGTTTCCATGGGCATGAACAAAGTTCAAGGCTAGCCCCCACTCCAACGGTGCTCGTCCTTGTTATTTTCACTTTTCTTTTTGAAAAAGTTTTAAGTTCCCCACTTTATTTTGTTGTTTTCAAATATTTAGAAAGCACACAACAGAAATAAATGAATCTCTAAAACTTCTGGATTTTCTTCCTCGCAGCACTTTCTTTGAAGCCATTAAGCAAGGCATATAGTGCTCAAATAATTTATCCACCCAGATCCCAAGGTATATCAAAGCCAATTTTAATTAACAATGACTTGTAATTTAGTGAGCACAAAGTAATATATATCATGTAACAACAAAGTCTAACTCTCTTCTTATGCATTGGCATGTCAAAAAGAACAATTCATTCACACAAAGTAAAGGCCAATATATAGCACAAGTTATTTCTTGCAATTTTATCGTATTGGAAACGTAGAGAGGTAAAGATTTGGTTCCTCTCTCATAATAATTGGAAGTAGGAGAAGCAAGAACATGCATATTATATCCAGCAAAATCATGATGTGTAGTGGTAAAATGCAACCCATCAATATAATCATTAATAAATGCAAATTTCTCTGATATGGTGTAGTTGGGAGGATTCAAAAATATAACAGGACTAGCATGTGTGGGTGCAATAGCAACAATTTCGTGCTTAACATAAGGAACTATATCAAGTTCATATCCATTAGGATAATTCGACACAAGCATATCAAGCATCAAGTACATCAAAAAGGGATATTTCAAACGAATCCAAGGGATCATAGCATTCATCCTTCGGTATGTGTGAAGGAAAATTAAACAATGTATGAGTTGAAGAGTAACTCTCATTATAAGGTGGGCATGGTTAGCTAATACACTCCTTATCCTTTTGTTCTTCGCTCTCCTCCTCGTCTTTTTCATCTAATGAGCTCACAAATTCAGCAATTTCTTCTTCCTTAGATTCATGTGAACTATTATTCTCTTCCAAGGCAACAATCATTCTTTCCATAAATTCTTTAACATAATCATTAGAAGCATAGTTTTCATAGCAATATTTAAGTACCACAAAATTTTCAGATTTGTAAAGAGTAGCATCATCCTTTTCAATCAAGGTAACAATTTCACAAGCACCCTTGAAAGCAACAAATATTCGAAATATTCCCTAGAGGCTATAATAAATTGGTTATTATTATATTTACTTGTTCATGATAATTGTCTATTATTCATGCTATAATTACATGTGTGAATATATAGATCACAATGTGTCCCTAGTGAGCCTCTAGTTTGCTAGCTCGTTGATCGATAGATGATCATGGTTTCCTGATCATGGCATTGGATGTCATTGATAACGGGATCAGATCGTTGGGGAATGATGTGATGGACAAGACCCAATCCTAAGCATAGCACTAGATCGTGTTGTTCGTCTACTAAAGCTTTTCTAATGTCAAGTATCATTTCCTTAGACCATGATATTGTGCAACTCCCGGATACCGTAGGAGTGCTTTGGGTGTACCAAACATCACAACGTAACTCGGTGATTATAAAGGTGCACTACAGGTATATCCGAAACTTTTTGTTGGGTTGTACGAATCGAGACTGAGATTTGTCACTCCGTGTGACGGAGAGGTATCGCTGGGCCCACTCGGTAATTCATCATCATATTGAGCTCATTGTGACTAAGGAGTTAGCCACGGGATGATGTGTTATGGGACGAGTAAAGACACTTGCTAGTAACGAGATTGAATAAGGTATAGAGATACCAACGATCGAATCTCGGCCAAGTATCATACGAATAGACAAAGAGAATTTCATACAGATTGATTGAATCTTTGACTTCGTGGTTCATTCAATGAGATCATCGTGGAACATGTGGGAGACTGAGATTTGTCACTCCGTGTGACGGAGAGGTATTGTTGGTTATTGGCCGAAGGGATGTCTCGGTCATGTCTGCATGTCTCCCGAACCCGTATGGTCTACACACTTAAGGTTCGTTGATGCTAGAGTTGTAAAGAGAATGGTATGTGCTTACCGAAGGTTGTTCGGAGTCCCGGATGAGATCCCGGACGTCCAGAGGAGCTCTGGAATGGTCCGGAGGTAAAGATTGATATATCGGAAGTCCTGTTTGGGTCACCGGAAAAGTTTTGGGCTCATGGGTAGTGTACCGGGAGTGCTGGGAGGGTGCCGAGGACCCAGGAGGGGTGTGACGACCAAAGGAGTGAATGGGCTGTTAGACGAGGTGGACCAGCCCTTATTGGGCTGGCCAAGGCTTTCCCTAAAGGCCCATGCGCATAGGGATAAAGGGATAAGGCAAAAAGGCTTAAAAGGAAAGGGAAAAGAGTCCTTCCAAAGGAGTCCACCTCCCTTGTGGGAGGAGGACTCCTCCCTAGCTTTGGCCGAACCCTTCCTCCTTGGAGGAGGGGCGAAGGTAGCCCTCTCTCTCCTCCCCCTATATATACTTGAGGTTTTGGGATTTTTGAGACAGAATTATTCATCTCTCTCGCATGCGCAGCCCTACCTCTCTTATTCCTCCTCCGCGTTGTTTGGCGAAGCCTTGCCGGAGAACAACATAGCTCCACCGTCACCACGCCGTCGTGCTGCCGGAGCTCTCCCTCAACTTCTCCTCTCTCCTTGCTGTATAAAGAATGAGGAGACGTCACCGGGCTGTACGTGTGTTGAACACGGATACACCATCGTTTGGTGCATAGATCGGAATCCTCCGCGATCTGAATCGATGCGAGTACGACTCTATCAACCGCGTTCTAGTAACGCTTCCGCTTAGCGATCTTCAAAGGTATGAAGATGCAATACAACCTCTATCATTGCTGGTTTCTCCATAGATAGATCCTTGCATGGCGTAGGAAAATTTTAGAATTTACTACGATCCCCAAGAGTGGCATCCGAGCCAAGGTTCCATGCATAGATTCTATGCACGAGTAGAACACAAAAGTTGTGGGCGCTGATTTTGTCAATTGCTTGCCATTACTAGTCTTATCTTGATTCGGCGGCATTGTGGGATGAAGCGGCCCGGATCGACTTTACACGTACTCTTACGTGAGACTGGTTCCACCGACTGACATGCACTAGTTGCATAAGGTGGCCAGCATGTGTCTGTCTCTCCCACTTTAGTCGGATCAAATTTGATGAAGAGCGTTCATATGAAGGGAGAATAGCATTGGCATATCAACGTTGTGGCCGTCACGTAGGTGAGAAACGTTCTTGCTAGAAACCCTAACCAGCCACATAAAACTTGCAACAACAATTAGAGGACGTTGATGACGAGATGATGTATATACTTCTCGCCCCTTGTTGGATACCGCAAGTGGAAGGTGGAGATATAGTCAGGAACAAATTTCCCTCACACACAGACTGTAAGGTTTATCGAAGTAGTAGGACTCCTAGGATCAACAAGTAGGTTTCTTCTACCCTGGCGCTAGCAAAAGATGTGGACCTGCACACACAACAAATAACTTTGCTCCCAACGAGTACACAGAGGTTGTCAATCTCTCTCGCCTTGTAGTTTGCAAAGGATCAAAACACAAGCGGGAAGGTAATAGTGATTGCAACGGAAAAGTAAATGAAAGCGGTAAATGGTCGAGGTGTAAACAATGATGATGATATGGAACGGAGTCACATGATGTTCACTAGTGATGTATCTCTCCCAAAAGACGATAAACAACTATGCTTGGGTAACCAAACCACAGTTGGGCAATTGACAAAATTATGATCGCACCGCAATGCTAATTATGCTCCTTGATAGTAAGAGGTTCAATAGTAATGGACAGTACGCCAAATCAAGTACACCGTTTATTCATCAACATCTACTTACTAATCATCCTCCTTGAGATATCTATCCAGAACATCTCTCCGGTATTAAGTTGCGAGCCCCACCCAAAGTGTAAACTCAAAGCAACGGACAACTACATTAACAAACTATGCGTAAGGAAAACAATCCTTGCAACCGTGGTCACAAGCACCGTTGTTTTCTCCCTGGTGGCAACAAGCACATCCCCTAGTCTCATGTTTATGTCACTCAAGCTAGACATCGGGGGGCCCGAACCCACAATCATGCATAACACTCCCTCTTGGAGTTACGATCTACTAATTGGCCAAAGCAATAAAAAGCAACACAGAACATGCATGATTCACTAAGGAACATAATATAAAAGGATAATCAAATATATAAACCATAAAAATCTGAACATAATCTCATAATCCATCGGATCCCAACAAACCGAGGATAGCAATAGCAAGAGAATTACATAGATGCCTTGATCATGTAGGGAAGCTCACAAGGACTAACCATTGAAGCACAAGATTGGAGAGAAGACCTCACATAGTTACT
This sequence comes from Hordeum vulgare subsp. vulgare, assembly GCF_904849725.1. Lineage (NCBI taxonomy): Eukaryota > Viridiplantae > Streptophyta > Magnoliopsida > Poales > Poaceae > Hordeum > Hordeum vulgare. Next base: position 138,828,945 of record NC_058518.1, on the reverse strand, counting down.
GGTCATGGACTCATGGTCCAAGGAGGACTACTCACGACATGTCCGGGAAGCGTCCATGGAGGTGGAGCAGCTCCCGGAGGTCAATACTCTATCCGGCAGGGTGTCGGGAAGAGGTCTCCTGACACTCCCGATCTTGGAAGCACTGCGGCGGCAGAACAATGGGGAAATTCGCGATTCCAGAAAGTCTCTGAGGGTTTCCTCTCGGGACTCTAAATATAGGCCAAAGGAGGGCATCTGAGGAGGTGGGACCCACCCAGGCGACCTCCTAGCGCGGCCTAGGGCCTGGCCGCGCCAGCAGGCCGCCTAGGAGGCCCCCGCCCCCCCTCTGGCCCTCCTTCAGTGATACGAAAGCTTTTGTTTCTCTAATTTTTTATATATTTTTTCTGGATTTTTTCGCGCTTCGGAAAATTGGTTAAAAGCCCCTGCAAAATAGACATCAGCATACGTAAACTGGCACTGGGTGCACTGAGTTAGTAGGTTAGTCCAAATATGTGTAAGATGATACAAAATTGTAGAAAAACATATAACAATGTCACCCAAAAGATCATGGAACAAGCAGAAATTATAGATACGTTTGGGACGTATCAACATCCCCAAGCTTAATTTCTCCTCGTCCTCGAGTAGATAAATGATAACACAATATTTTTTGTGGTGACATGCTAACACACATATAAGAAATTCAATGTAAAGCAAGTGAGATACACAATTCAAGTCAAGACAATAACAAGCAAGAGTCTATATCTAATATTGAATTTAGCAAAGTAAGAACATAAAGGTGCAAGAGCTCTCGCTGTTCGTGACTCGAATGTCTCCAAATGGTGTTTGCGTGCAATAAGTGGGAGATGGGTTGAGAGATAAAATATATTTTTTAATTTATAACTCAATCTACTAAACCTCACACTTGGTCTCCTTCGGAATCTTATTTTACCTCATCCCAAGACCACCTGTCAGGCACAAATCAAAATGATCTTCCCCGTTTCGATTTTGAGCACTCATGCAATGGATGAGCATAAGCAAGATATGTTGGCACTTAGGATGGCAAATAGAATAATGATGGGGAAGGAAGACAAAAAGGTGTGAAAGGCTCACATCAATGAGGACAACCATAGGCGAGAGAAAGCCAAATGATAGATATGATGCGAGGAGTAGGGATTGCCATGTAACAAATGCACAGATGAGCTAAGGTAAGCTCTCCAATGGAACTAGTGGGGGTGCATCCAACTTGTTTGCTCATTAAGACCTAGAGCTCATTTGAGGAGGCTCGTCATTGGAATATGCAAATCAAGTTCTATAGTGTAAAGGTCCCCACATAGTTATGCATGAACGATAATCTCTATGTAGTACCAATATAGTAATGGAGTAAGAGTGTAGATCTTTCAAAGGAATAGTAGTGTTACCCCTTCTCCCTTTTTATTTCTTTTTATTTTTCTCTTTTTTTATATTTGTGTGGCCTGTTTGGCTCTTTCTTTTTATCTCTCATTTGTCCTCTTTGGTATCTTTTGTTTTGTCTTCTTTGGATCCTTTTCTCACTTAAGGGCAACACTCTATGTTTTACATGAATAGAAAGAAAAATCATCACACTTTTTAAGAAGTACTCAACATAAAGACAAGTGAAAACTATCATGATGTATGCAAATGTATGCCTCTACCAGTGTAGCAGGATATGCAATGATACTAGCGCGTCATGTAGCAGTAATGAGGGCAAGGCCCAACTATCTCATGGATCTACGATCAAGCAAAAGCATGTATGACATGAAGATCAAGTCATGAAATGGTAGATGTTGCATGGCAATGTATCTCGGAAAGCCTATGGAAATTCCTTAGTAGGTAGGTATGGTGGCTGTTTTGAGGAAAGATATAATGAGGCTTATGTATGACAGAGCATATCATGTAATGGGTTTGGATGCACCGGCGTAGTTTGCACCAATTCTCAATGTGAGAAAGGGCAATGCATGGTACCGAAGAGGCTAGAAAAATATGGATGGTGGAAGTGCCAACAATCGAATACTCACATTAGTCTGAAGAACTCATACACTTATTATCGGTAACTCTGTATCTAGTTAGGAAATTCACAAAGAGACAAGTACCCTGAGGAGTAATGTTTGGGGGTTTGGTTATCCTTGCGCATCCTCGACTCATGGTAACGTGTGGGTACTCTATATATTCCAACCCCTCGAGAGGTTAGCGATCAATTTAGTAGCTAGAATTCTCAACTAATTTTTAGTTTTTGAAAAACACACGAATTTCCCAAAATAGGACACCTATCACTAATAGTCTCAAGATCTTGGCACGAATAGTCCAAACATTACTCAAATGAATACCTCAAAACTTATTGCAAGTTACTACTATACTTAAATAACAATATCAATTACCTAGTCATGCAAGATACACAACTCAGTGCAACAAGCCAACTCTCTAAACAAGATAAGCATGATAACTCAAGAGAATTCCAAAATCAACCTAAATAAAATATCTTAAAAATATAACCATGAAAACTAAGAGCTAAGTATGACAGTAGCTATGAAAAGATGGAGAACACATAAAAAAAGATAAGCATGAAAACTATGTTGTGTTCTAGAGTGGAATGGAGCGTGTCTCTCTCCCAAACAAGGTAGGCCAGGTTCTGAATTTTTATGAACAGCAATTAAAACTAAAACAAACTAAAAAGCAAATAGCGGGATGCTCCAAGCATAGCACATACATATGAAGTGATAAAAATATAGCATGGAGATGGACGAACTGATGATTGTTGATAGAGAAGGGGATGCATGGGGGCATCCCAAATCTTAGACGCTTGAGTCTCCTTGAATATTTCTTGGGGTGCATGGGGGAATCCCCAAGCTTGAGCGCTAGACACTCCATTATCTTCTTTCATCATCTCTCCCATCGCATACTTGAAAACTCCCTTCATATGAAACTCATCATATGCTGATTAGAGTGGTTAGTTCCCTTAATAAAATAATTCAATACCTGCTGGAAATAAAGATTTTCATGAAAAGCTAGTGCTTCTTATGAATGACAAATGATTTTTTGCAAATAAAAAGCAAGCTTAGGATTTGCAAAACAATGAAAACGCAAAACATGGCAGAATCTGTGAAAAACAGAACAACAGGTAGTAAATAATTTATTCGTGGCACTTCTGCAACTCAAATCAAAAAACTCAGAACAGATGCCAGAAGTTAAATTATATAGAGCATGCTTTCAAAACAATTCAGATCAAAAAGATGATTTGGTGATTTTTGGATAATTTTTTCATCAAGAAGACATAATCTGTTTCTGGACAGCATGTCACAATTTTTGAACTTTCTTACAATCGGATGCTATTACTTGGTAGCAAGCTTAAAAATAAAGATACAATGATGTTTCTACAGTAGTAACACACATCAAAACCACTAAAACAGAAAGTAAAAACAAATTGGATTGCCTCCCAACAAGCACTTTCTTTTATGCCTTTGAGCTAGGCATAATGCAAGAAGATCACGTGTTATCAACTCCAAAAGAATAACTTGCCTGAGTAACGGACTCATAAGGTTACTTAATCTTATTTCTAGGGAAGTTTTCCATTCTATTTTTAAGAGGAAATTGGAATTTAATAATTCCCTCTTTCATGTCAATGATAGCACTAACGGTGCGGAGAAAAGGACGTCCCAAAATAATTGGACATGAAGGATCACATTCAATGTCCATAATAAGAAAATCAACGGGCACGTAATTATCTTTGACAAGAACATCATGAATTCTCCCAAAAGGTTTCTTTATGGAAGAATCAACAAGACGAACACCAAAATAATATGGATCAAAAGGTTTCCAATCAAGCATGTCATACATTCTTTTGGGCATAACAGAAGCACTAGCTCGAACATCACACAAAGCAAAGCAAGAGATATTATTCAATTTAATTTTGACCATAGGATCCCAATCATCTTCTAGCTTCCAAGGAATAGAAGTCTCTAGCTTGAGCTTATCCTCCCAAGATTTGATAAGAGCATAGGTAATATGCTCGGTGAAGGCAATATTGAGTGTACTAGTGTGGGGTGGTCTTTAGCCATTCTTTGCAAAAAGGTGATGACTTCGGAGAGACTACAATTGTCAAAGTTAAGGTTACTACCATCAATTAAAGTGGTAGTAATGTCATCTAAGCTCATTCTTTTGGTATTCTTTAAATTCATAGGACTTTCTTGTCCTATAGTTGAGGTATTATCATCACCATTAATGGGTCCATTGGGACTAGGAGTGCGATGGGTGCTAAAAGTTTTGAGATCTTCAACAACTTGTATAGTAGCGATGGTAGTGTGTGTAGGAAGGCTCTTAATTCTCTCTTCCTCTTCTTTTTCTCTAGCCCATCTCTCTTTAAGTTTGGCTAGCATTCTTATGTTCTCATTAATTTGGACTTGGATAACATTCATGGGTGTGGTGCTCTTTTCCTCAAGTGGGGAAATTCTAATTTTAAGCATCTCTACATCATGAGCTATGTTGTCCACCTTCAAAGAGAGACTATCTATTTTTTCTACTTTCTCTTCTACACTCTTGTTGAAGGCTTTTTGAGAAGTGATAAAATCCTTAAGCATCCTCTCTAATTCAGAAGTGGAGTTTTTGGTGCTAGGATAATTGTTGTTGTTCCCATAGTTGTTGGATGGGAATGGTCTAGGATTGCTAGCAAAATTACTCCTATAAGCGTTATTATTGAAGTTGTTCCTAGAAATAAAATTAACATCCACTTGCTCTCTTTCTTGAGCAACCAAAGAATTTAAAGGAACATCATGACGATCAATAGGATCTGACAATGCGTTATATCGACTAGAGGGGGGGTGAATAGGAGATTTTTAGAATTTCATCACTGAGGAAATTCCTTTTGAGGAAATTTCTCACTCATGACTAACTTACAGCGGAAACAGTAAAGGATCAGAAGTGCAAAGTTTCACAACAGCAGTTTTTCAGAGTGAAGAATGTGAAAACAGATTGCACAGTGAGCAAGCACGCAGAATACATATGAGAATTAACTGACGTGAAGAATTTGGGGTTGAGGAAATTTAGAGAAAGTCTTCAGCAAATTCTTCAAACAGTCGCAGTGAAAGTCATCAACACATAATACGAGGAAAGTCATCAAACAGTCGTTGATGACCCAGTTCCAACTGCTGTGATAGTCGTACATCTGGTTTGGAGCGGCTTGGTATTGAAACCAAAGGACACACAGTCCCGGGACACACAGTCCCTACCGTGTTCTCCTTGGGCTAAGAACACACAGTCCTCGCCCAACACTCGTGGTAAGTCTTTAGGGTAGACTTCCAAACCCTCACAAACTTGGTCACTCGGCGATCCACAATTGACTGCTGGAAAGCTCTAGACCATGACGCCTAACCGTCTGGAGGATGCACAATCCTCAAAGGTAAAAGGCTTTAGTCCCACACAGGAACAACTTCTTCAGTGATGCTCACTCACTAGGTTTGGTTTGTGGTTTCGGTGTACGGTGTATTTACTCACTGATGAATTTCTCTCGAAGACTCTGAGGAATTGGGTTGCTCTTATGACAAGTGTCAGTTTCTAACGGAGCAACCAACCAGCTAATGGTTGTGGGGGTGGCTATTTATAGCCTGGGAGCATCCCAACATGATTTGACACTAATGCCCTTAAATAATATGACCATTGGAGTGGATAAGACCAATGACTTGGCGTGGCTATAGAAACGGTCGGAACCCTCAACTGTGAGAGTCCTCATGTCACTCGTATTCCTCACTTGAGGCTTTTGGTAGGATTAGGCTTGGGTTGAGCATCATGAGGAAATTCATTCCAAAGTGTAACTTCGACCCCCTGTAACTGTACGGTGTTCCTATTACTCAAATGTGAAGAAAATAAAACAGAAAGTGTAAATCTTCATGCTTCAAATTCTTCAGAGTGATTTTCTTCAGGACACACCGACTTCCTCAATTTCAGTATCTTCATTAGGAATATCAATTTCATCGCAGATTCCTCGCGATTCATTTCTTCAGCTTTAGACCAATTTCTTTAACCGAAGATATACATTTTTAGGGGTCGATATTCTTCAAATACCTCAAACTCCTCAATGACTTATAGATCATGTGTACACTCATAAACACATTAGATCCTTAACCTATAAGTCTTCAAACCACCAAAATCACTAAGGGGCACTAGATGCACTTACAATCTCCCCCTTTTTGGTGGTTGATGACAATTAGGTTAAGTCTTCAACAGGGATCAAAAAATATGAAGTGTAAATACTCATTTGAGGAATTTGAAATCAAGACTCAGAGAGACTCCCCATGAAGATGTGCATATCTTGAGGATTTTGCTTTTCACAGCAAATGCACATTGATGATTTATATCATGGGAGATCTCCCCCTGAGTCTTGTAAATCATGCATACATGTAACATATTATATGAAGAAAATGAAAATGCATGATGACAAATGGTATCTGATGAATTCCAGCATGCGTGCATTAAAACTTGAGGAATAAGCATGCGAAGAAAAACGTTCACAAGCGTTAGAGTACCATCGGGCTTAAGTTACAACTCATTACATAAAAACTTCAGCAGAGCCAAGAGTTTGTAACTTAAATATAGTTCATAAGCCCCAAAAATATCCCGCTTGAAGACTAACTCTCAAGTTTCTCCCCCTTTGTCATCAAGTGACAAAAAGGGACAAACTGAGGACTAACGCCCGTGAAGACTTCACTTCTTGGCGGTTGAGGGAGAGCCGTGATGCTTCTTGGGAGTAGTCTTCTTCCTTGGACCGGTAGCAGTGTCGAGCTGTTCTTTAGCAGTTCCAGCAGTGCGGAATGAAGAAAAGGAGCCATCTTCAAGGTCTGGAAGTGGAATAGGCCTGCACTTCTTCTTGGGAGGCCACGACCATTCAAAGTCTCGCTCAAAGTCCATTTCTTCAAGCTCAGTCTGAGTCTTCAGATGTGCAAGTGTAGCCCAGGTGCGATCAAAAACCTCATGCAGATAATGATGGTTGAGCTTCACAGAGTTCTCTGTTTCAGTGAGGGTTTTCACAATAGCGTCAAACTGGCGTTTGACACACTTGTGATTGCGATCCACCTTCTGGTGAAGACTAAGGAGGAGCTCTCTTGCATTCATCACGCGAGGAGGAACGGGGCTTGCCGGATGAGTCTCAATATCATCCCATGAAGAATAAGCTTCTGGCTCTCTAAACTGGCCATCAAGGGGCCTACTGCCTTCTTCAATCACTGATTTTCCTTTTCTTCAATGGGCTCGAAAGTCTTCTTGTTGACCCGGATAGGAGGCATATAACCAACATGGTTTTGGAAATCAGCGTGGAAGTTGATGCCTGTCCTTGTCCTGATGAATCTCATGATCCATGGGGCATATATTTTGTGATCAAAAGGACACATAGCATTGTCGGCCAAAGTCCTCAAGAAGAAATCATGGATGTTGATAGGAATACCATGAATGATGTTGAAGAGGATATTCTTCATGAGGCCTACGACATCTTCTACATCATCATGGCCTTTGATCAGCGCGAGCACACTGTAGAGCATTCTGTAAACAGATTTGGGTGTGTACTTGAGCTCGTGGACGAGGAAGGTTGTTCTCGGAGGTTTTCCTTCAGCCAAAGGCTTCATGAGGACTTCCATCATCCCATTGGGCAGCTCACGCTCAACATAAAGTTTCACAGCCTCATCTGAGGGAATTGGTACAGGCAGTTCACGGAGAAGCTCAGTAGCAGGCGCCTTGTAGTGAGTGTTTTGTGTCATCCAGTCAAACACCCAAGTGTTAATGTCTTCAGGGTTGCCAGAGATGTGAAGAGTGGCATAAAACTGAAGAATTAGCTCGCTATTCTAGTCAGAGATGTCGGAGCATATTGGTAATAAACCAGCATCATGGAGTACACTGAGGACTGGCTCGAGGCATGGTATTGCTTCAAGTTCAACGTGAGGAATATGCCTGTGCTAGAATATCTTGTTTCGTCCACATAGCACAGAGGCATAGTAATTCGTCTGTGTCCTAGTCTAGAACTTCAGATGCCTCATTTGAGGCTTGTCATAGGGGTTCTCTCCAATGAAGTACATGTGTTCTTCAAAGAAATTTTCTTTTTGAAACTTTGGATGCTTGGAGAATGGCTGACGCTGAACTGGCTGAAGATTTTGCTGAGGAACTAGAGGGGAGACAACAATGGCAGTCTCTGGGTTGAGCACAACGGATGCATTGTCTTGGTCAGGTGCATTTTCCTCAGCATTTTCCTCAGGGTGAGGAATTTCAGCAGCTGGTACTTCAGGCTGAGGAGATTGTTCTGGCTGGGCGTCAGGCTGAGGGGCTTGCTCTGGCTGTGCATCAGGCTGAGGAACAGTTTCATCTTGCTCAGTTGGAGGAGTTGGGTCAGCCTGTTCCTCATCTTGAGGATTTTGCTCAGAGCGTTGAATTTCATCAGCATGAGGATTTTCAGTTTGTTCTTCCTCAGCTGGCTTGGTGGCAGATGCAGTTTCATCAGCTGGTGCAGCTGATCCTTGAGCAGTATCTTTCTGAGGAATGATGGGCTGAGGACTGTCGTCAATACGAATTTCTTCGTTAGTGTGTTCCTCAGAGGCGGCATCCTTCATTTCCTCATCTGTCTTTTTCGCTTGATCATCAATGATGACCATTTCATAAGACGGAGCAACATTTAAGGGCACAGGGTCCACAGGAGCAGTTTCTTCAAGTGCTTTGAGACGCTTGGCCTCGGTTTATTCTTCTGCTGAGGAGGCCTTTCTCTTTTTGGCTTCCTTCTGACCAGCCCTGGTTTTCTTCACGTCTGATGCAGACGGAGTCATCTTCTTCACCTATGAAGCTTTTGGTGAAGGGGTTCTCTCGACAGATTCTTCAGCTGGTATTGAGGAACCAGTTGGAACAAAGTCATAAGCTAGTTTTGATGAAGCAGCTGGGTCAGGAGCAGTCTCATCAACTGCAACAAATTCATCAGCTGGAGTTTCCATGATGATTTCTTCAATAGCCGGTACATCTGCACGACTTTCTTGGTGTACTTCCTCAGCTTGAGGAGTTTCCTCATCATGAGGAGATTCGTCCGCTGGCTCCTCAATCAAGGGCTGAGAAGTTGGTGCTGGGGGTGCCGCCTTCTTATTGTAGTCATCAACAGCTCTAGTGGCCAGTTTGATGAAATTTCTCTTGAGACTCTTACAATCTGACAGCTTGGAGTACTTGCCAGTCAATTCCTTTAGCTCTGCCTGTGTTGATACCAGTGCATGAGGAGTCAAGTTGAGGAGATTCTGCTTGAGGAATTTCTCCTTTTTAAGCTTTGCAACTTTGGACTGCTTGGCCTGCTGTTCTTTTCACTTGGCTTCATTGATGAAAGTGGCCACCATGTGGCTGATGCTAGGGGGAAGTTTCAAATCATCAAGCGGAGTGTTTGGGTCCTCATACCAGATGTTGATGTAGTCAAGGAGGACCTTGGGGTCCATTGCGAGAGGAATGGCACTGCCTGATGCTTGAGCTACTCTTTCCTTCTTGTTTCTGATGATGACTTGTAGTGTTTGATCATCATATTCATGACTGCCCTCTGATGCAGACGGGACAGTGATGATTTTGCTGGGGCTTGGCAGAGTTGCACGTTCAGCAGACACCTGAGTCTTTGCAGGAGGTGGTGAAGACTTTGTCTCCGAGCTGGTTGCAGCTGGGAGTGAGGAGCTGGAGCTGACGGTCATAGGCTTCATGACTTGCTTCTGTACTGGTTTCTCTTGAGACTTTGGTGGTGGTGCTGAGGATTTTGGAGCTGAGGAGATTGGCACTGAGGGTTTTGGTGCTGATGGTTTTGGTGCTGAGGGTTTTGTAACTGATGCCTGAGCAGACTTCCCTTAAGGGTTTGGAGCCCTTGGCTTGGACGGCACAGACCGCCTTTGAGGAATTTCCGAACCAGAGGTCTGAGCGGTAGAGGAAGTGGCAGCAGCTGAGGCAGCAGCTGAGGATTCATTGAATTTCCTCACTGCAGCTTCTGCCTGCTTCTTGAGCTTAGCTAGATGCTTTTCCTTCTCATCTGGATAGTCATCAATGGTCTTGAGGCTTGAGGGATGTGCTACTTGATGATCCTCAAGTGGGGCCCGTCTGCCAGGGGGCTTCAGAGCGAATTTCTTCGCATACTTGGCAGTCACAAACCTGTATTCCTTCCATTCCTTCGCCCATCGGCGTTCTATCTTCTGCAGCCGTATCTTTCTCTTGGCCATTGTCTCATTTTCATCAAGTGTGCAATAGTCCAAGTAAATATCCTCACGGATATCCAGAGCTGTGTTTTGCTCAAGTTTCTTTCCTCCCTTCTGTTTTCTGTCAGCCTCCATTTTCTTCAACTAAGGATTTTGCTGATGAGATTGAACTCTTGAGGATTCTGATGAGACTTGAAGATTTTCTTTCACAAACACTGCAAATGAGTTAATGTGATGAGAACCGAGAGATTCATCAGCTGACATGTGTGTACCTGTGAACAGAGTATAGTTGCGAGGAATTTGGAGAGGTCATATGCGTTCTCACATTTGAAGAAAATGAAAAAGTTTGACAGTTGAGGAATATAACCAGTGGTTGAGGAATTTGCCTAAGCATACTTTTCTTGGGTTCCAGAGTTGTACAGATCCGAAAATTCGCACAATTGAGGAATCTCGTGGAAATCTTAGATGCTTAGCATAGCTCATCAACGATGTGGTGATAGGCAGTGTTTGAGGAATCAAGTGCTTATCGATTCTTGAGGAAAAACATATTTCACATAGAAGATGTAAAATTTTAGATCTAACTTGCGGTAAAAATGGGATTTTATTTACCCTTGAGAGAGCACACGAAGAACACAAAGAAGTTGTGTAGAGAGGCTCTTCGGTCGCGTGTCCAATGCACCCTAACCCGGCAACATAGGACGTCTACGGCGGTGGCGGACGAAGATGGTCTGACCCCGGCGTGGTTCCAGCGACGGAGAAGTCGAGGCAGTGAAGCTCTTCCTCACCGGCGACGAGACTACCAGCGATGGCGCTAGGGTTCGGTGGTGTTTGTTATAGCAGGAGAGCGATGGAGCGAAGAAGAGTTTGCCGAGGGGGATAAGGACATATTTATAGCCAGACAGTTACTGTTGGCACGAAGATTTCGGACCAAACAGCCCCTGCCTCTACGTCTCCGCAGGACACGTGTAGTTCCTGAACACGGCGGTGGAGATAGTGGAGATCGTGGTTATCCGATCGTGGGAAGTGGGGCTCAGTTACTGTGCATTAAAGAAACAATTTTTGAATATTTGAGGATTTTCGTTACAAAATCATCAGCTAACAAGGATGCAGTGAGGATTTTGAACAAAGTTTCAAGTAGAACGCATATGAAGAATTGAATATACTGGATGAGTATAGCATAGAGGGAAAGTAGGGTCCGATCACATTCACTTAGCAGAAATATCAACTTGAAGAAATAGCAATAAGTGAATGATGTTAAGGACTTGAAATCACAGTCTATCTAGTCAAATGAAAGTCATCAACTCTTTTTGAAGATTTTGTGATAAATCGTCACACTGAAGAACAGCTATTTTGAAGAAAAACACATTTTGAGAAAATGGAACATTTCAAGAAAATCAACTTGAGGAATTTCACATTGGGCGGTGGCATGACCCACCATATAAGAATGTTGATTATAGACGCCGCGTACAATTGTCGTAGGGCCCTGAGAATCAATTTCTTTGTTGATTTCTTCACATCTAGAGTGACATTCTTCATCAGTTGAAGAAAATCGATTCATCATGTGTTGCACATCTAAGTCATCAATTTTGCATAAGTGTTAGGATGTGTGCATGTTTTTACAAAACATTTGAAGATTCTAAGATATTTAGCTCACACCGCAACTGGCAAAACCTTTTCTCATCCAAGGGCTTAGTGAAGATATCTGCGAGTCGATCATTAGTCTTCACATGGTCGATGAGGATATTGCCCTTGAGGACATGGTCCCGAAGAAAATGATGATGAATCTGGATGTGCTTGGTCTTCGAGTGCTGTACTGGGTTGTATGCAATCTTGATAGCACTCTCATTGTCATAGTAGAGAGGCACATTCTTCATGTTGATGCCGTAGTCCTTGAGGGTTTGCTTCATCCATAGTAATTGAGCACAGCATGAACCAGCAGCAATGTACCCAACTTCGGCAGTGGAGAGTGATACGCAGTTCGGCTTCTTTGAGGACCAGCAAACTAGTGATCTTCCGAGGAAATGGCATGTGCCAGAGGTTGACTTGCGATCCACATGTCACCAGCATAGTCAGAATCAGAATACCCTACCAGATGAAGATTTGAGCCCTTGGGATACCATAATCCTAGTGTTGGTGTGTGAGCTAAGTATCGAAGAATATGCTTCACAACCTTATGGTGTGATTCCTTCGGTTTTTCTTGAAAACGTGCACACATGCAAACACTAAGCATTATATCTGGCCTAGATGCACATAGATACAATAAAGAGCCAATCATAGAACGATATACCCGCTGATCGAAATCTTTACCATTTTCATCAGTGCCGAGGTGGCCGTTGGTAGGCATTGGAGTCTTGGCACCTTTGCATTCATGCATGTTGAATTTCCTCAGAACATCCTTGAGGTATTTCTCCTATGATATGAAGATTTCATTGCTTTGTTGATGAATTTGAAGACCTAAGAAGAATTCAGCTCCCCCATCATGGACATCTGATATTCTTCACTCATCATGTAAGCAAATTCATCACTATATCGTTTGTTAGTACAGCCAAATATGATATCATCGACATATATTTGACACACAAATAGCTCATTATCATAGGATTTAGTGAAAAGAGTTGGATCGAGTGAACCAGGTTTGAAGCCTTTCTTCATGATGAATTCCTTCAATGTATCATACCATGCCCGAGGGGCTTGCTTGAGACCATAAAGAGCCTTTTTGAGTCTGAAGACTTTGTCTGGATTCTTTGGATCCTCAAAACCTGGGGGCTGAGCAACATATACTTCTTCCTCAAGCTTACCATTGAGGAATGCACTTTTCACATCCATTTGATATAAGATGATGTTATGATGATTAGCATTAGCAAGTAGTATTCGAATAGCTTCAAGTCTAGCAACAGGTGCAAAATTTTCATCGAAATCTATTCCTTCAACCTGGGTGTAGCCTTGGGCTACAAGTCGTGCCTTGTTCCTCACCACTTGACCGTCCTCATCTCGCTTGTTTCGGAAAATCCACTTGGTGCCGATGATGTTGTGCTTGCGAGGATCTACATGTTTGACGAGCTCCCATACGTCATTCAGCTTGAATTGAAGAAGTTCGTCTTGCATAGCTTGGATCCACTCCGGTTCCAGAAAAGCCTCAGCAACTTTTCAGGGTTCTATGATGGATACAAAGGAAAAATGCCCACAAAAGTTAATTAAGTGTGAAGGTTTTGAGCGAGTGAGAGGACCTGGCGCGTTGATGTCGTTGAGGATTTTGTCAAGTTCTACTTCGTTTGTAATCCTTGGATGAGCTGGTTGAGGATTTCGTCTAGGCTGAGGAAGTGGTTCTGGTGCAATTTCCTCAGGAGCATCTTCTTGATTTTCATCAGTGATCGGGATCGTTTCTTCACCAATTTCCTCGGTGGGGACAATGTCTTCAGTGGGTTTGAGCTTTATTGCTTCCTCAGGAGACAGTTTATCTGGATCAGAAGGCAATTGCTCTCTTTGCGAGCCATTAGTTTCATCGAACCGCACATCTACAGTCTCAACAACTTTGTTGCGATAGTTGTTGAAGACTCTGTAAGTGTGTGAGTCCTTTCCATAACCGAGCATAAAACCTTCATGTGCCTTAGGTGCAAATTTTGAGCTATGGTGAGGATCTCTCATCCAACATTTTGCACCGAAGACTTTGAAATAACTTACATTGGGTTTCTTGTCAGTGAGGAGTTCATATGAGGTTTTCTTGAGGAATTTGTGAAGATATACCCTGTTGATGATATGGCATGCAGTGTTGATTGCTTCAGGCCAAAAGCGACGAGGAGTCTGATATTCTTCAAGCATAGTTCTTGCCATTTCAACCAAAGTCCTGTTCTTCCTTTCGACGACACCATTTTGCTGAGGAGTATAAGGAGCAGATAATTCATGAGTAATACCAAGTTCATCAAGATAAACATCAAGACCAGTGTTTTTGAACTCGGTTCCATTATCACTCCTGATATGTTTGATCTTGATGCCAAAGTTCTTCGAGGCCCTTGAAGAAAATCGTTTAAGGATTTCCTGCACTTCAGTTTTATACACTATGATATGCACCCAAGTATATCTGGAATAATCATCAACTATGACGAAGCCATATAAAGATGTTGCATTGGTTAGTGTGGCATATTGAGTAGGTCCAAATAGATCCATATGAAGCAATTCGAATGGACGAGTAGTAGTCATGATAGTCTTCGAGGGATGCTTGGATCTGGTCATTTTCCCAGATTCACAAGCACCGCAGAGATGATTCTTGAGAAATTTGACTGATTCGATGCCGATGACATGCTTCTTTTTCGCGAGTGTGTGCAAATTCCTCATGCCTGCATGACCTAGTCTTCGATGCCACAACCATCCTTCTGAGGTTTTTTCTAGTAAGCAAGTGGTTGGTTGAGGACCTGTAGAGAAATCAACAATGTACAAATCCCCTCTTCTTACACCTTCGAAGACTTTGGATCTGTTAGATTCCATGATGACTACACATCTATATCAACCAAAGATAACAATCATATCATGATCACAAAGCATTGAGACTGACATGAGGTTAAAACCAAGGGATTCAACAAGCATCACTTTGTCCATATGCCTATCCTTGGAAATAGCCACTTTGCCAAGTCCCAATACCTTGCTTTTACCTTTGTCAGCATATGTGATTTTCTTCAGAGGTGATGGAGTTAGTGGAATATTCATCAATAAGCTTTTATCACCAGTCATGTGATGTGTGCAACCACTATCAAGAACCCACTCAGTATTCTTGGGTTTGTCATCCTTCAGATGAATTAGTACAGCTTACCATCTCATATGCTTCAGATTTGAAGAATATGATATTAATTTCATCAGATCAGAATTTCATCATAACAGAAATATAAGGACATGTGAAATATTTCTATTTCATCAATCATTAGCTTGCGTCCTATCAAGCATTTCCTCAGGTCTCCGGCAAATTCTTCAGATGATGATTTTCATCTGGAGACCTGACCTGCAGAAGTGATTAGTTCGATTTCTTCACCACCCACATCTGAAGGGGTGGCAAAGCATTCATCATCCTGCGAGCACCATATGAGAAAGGTGGCATTGAAGCCAATGCACTTCTCTTAATAGTAGGGGGGTTAAAGTACTCATATGAATATGCAGAGAACTGGTTTGAGGATTTATGAACATAATGATTTGAGGAGTAACGCTCATATTCATATTCCTTGTAGTTTCCCTACATGTTAGATGCATTAGCACGGGTACGAGCATAGTTTTGACCAGTTGAGGATTTTGATCCTCTTGAAGACTTTGGTCTTCCTGAGGAATTTGATCTGGGGTTCAGATTCTTCAGTGGTGGTGTCATGAGGACATTCACCTAAAGATTTTCAAGACAACTTTTGGGAACACAGACTTTCCTCAAGGGAGGGCCATTCCTGCAGTTAGTTCCAACATATTGAGGAAATACTTCACCAGATTGATTTTTGAACAGTTTATAGTTGGAGTCAAATGACTCATCTGAGGAATAGGATAATTCACATGAAAAACCAGTTAGATTAGATGGATCAAAAGGAGGCCCAGTAGCAGCAACCCATGAGGTTTTGGGATACTTCTCACGTTTCCAATAAGATCCATCAGCATTTAATTTCCTCTCAAAGGCAATTCCTTCTTTCGTCGGGTTCCTGTTCAAGATCTGCTTTTTGAGCACATCACAAAGGGTTTGATGTCCTTTGAGGCTTTTTTTATATGCCTGTCACGTACAATTCCTTCAACCCTGCATTTTCATCAGTAACATTTGTGTTTTCCTCAAGTGAGGAAATAGACACAAAAGGTGCAGTTGAAGAATTTGTAGCAATAGTAGCATTTGATGATTCTGGTGAGGAATTAGCAATTCCGCATTCAATGCATTTAAGACATGGAGGAATGAATTCAACTTGAACAACGATGATCTGTTGAGCTAGTAATGAATCATTTTCCATACGAAGATCATCATGAGACACCCTCAGCTTGTCAAGATCAAGCTTCCTTTGAAGAAATTCATAGGAAAGCTTCTCATGATCAGTGAGGAGTGTATCATAACAATCCTGAAGATTATCAAATCTAGACTGAAGACTTTTCACATCTTCAGTGAGGATTTGGGTAAGGTTCATTTCATCATTCAACAGATCATCACTTTTATCTAGCAGTTTCTGAAGCTTTTCCAGGGCAGTTTTTTGTTTAGTGGCAATGATAGCAAGTTTACTGTAACTGGGTTTCTTATAATCATCAGGTTCACAGTCACTTGAAACAGAGGAGGAGGCATTATTTGGTACCTTTGAACCTTTTCCCATGAAGCAATAGGTTGAGCGAAGTCATCAGCATAGTCATCAGTGTGGATGGTGCAATCATTTTCTTCAAGATTGAAGATTGACTTGCTGACGAAAGTGGTTGCCAGTGCAAGACTAGCCTGTCCGGATTCTGAGTCTTCATCAGAACCCTCTTCTTCATCACATTCCTCTGATTCTGCCTCTGAGCCCATTTCCTTGCCAATAAGTGCCTGAGCCTTTCTGAAACTAGTCTTCTTATCCGATGAGGGCTTTGAAGATGAGGATTTTGAAGATTTCTTCTTCTTCTTCGAGTCATTAGAACTGTCATCCTTGTATTTCTTCTTCTTTGATTCCTTTCCCCAACGGGGACAATCAGCAATGTAGTGACCTGATTTCTTGCACTTGTGGCAGGTTCGTTTCTTGTAGTCCTCAGATGAAGATTCTGATTTCCTCATGTCTCTTCTTGAAGATTTACCGAACTGGCCACGTCGTGTAAATCTCTAGAATTTCCTCACGAGCATTGCAAGCTCATGTCCAAATTCTTCAGGGTCACCAATGTTGTCATCTGTGTCTTCTTCTTGAGATGAGGAAATTGCTCTAGCCTTCAGTGCATGTGGTCTGGAATAGCTTGGTCCATATAGTTCTTTCTTTTCTTCTAGCTGGAATTCATGAGTATTTAGCCTTTCGAGGATATCAGCTGGATCAAGCATCTTGTAGTCTGGTCTTTCTTGAATCATCAGAACTAAAGTATCAAATGAAGAATCCAAAGATCTCAGCGGTTTCTTCACAACTTCGTGATCAGTGATGTCTCGAGCTCCCAGTGCTTGCAGTTCATTTGATATGTCAGTGAGGCGATCAAAGGTGTCTTGGCAGCTTTCATTGTCATGTCTCTTGAAGCGATTGAAGAGATTGCGAAGAATATCAACACGAAAGTCATGCTGGGTTGATACTCCTTCATTTACCTTGCACAGTCTCTCCCAGATCAGTGTTGCAGAGCCCAAAGCACTTACTCTTCCAAACTGGCCTGGGCTCAGATGTCCACAGATGATATTCTTCGCTTGAGAATCGAGTTGCTTGAATTTCTTCACATCAGCAGCACAGACACTGGCAGAGATGATGGGGATGCCATGTTCCACAATATACCAGAGATCATTATCAATATCTTGTAGATGCATTTGCATTTTGTTCTTCCAGAAGGGAAAGTTCCTTAAACATGTTGCAGTCACCTTAAACATGCCTGCAGTCGACATAACTAAAACTCTAGGTGGTTAAACCAAAATCACACATAACAAGGGAGTACCTTGCTCTGATACCAATTGAAAGTGCGTTATATCGACTAGAGCGGGGTGAATAGGAGATTTTTAGAATTTCATCACTAAGGAAATTCCTTTTGAGGAAATTCCTCACTGATGACTAACTTACAGCGGAAACAGTAAAGGATCAGAAGTGCAAAGTTTCACAACAACAGTTTTTCAGAGTGAAGAATGTGAAAACAGATTGCAATGTGACCAGGCACGCAGAATACAGATGAAGATTAACTGACGTGAAGAATTTGGGGTTGAGGAAATTCAGAGAAAGTCTTCAGCAAATTCTTCAAACAGTCGTAGTGAAAGTCATCAACACATAATACGAGGAAAGTAAGGAGTTGAGGAATTAGAACCCGTTTCTCGGTGAAGACAGTCGTTGATGACCCAGTTCCAACTGTTGTGACAGTCGTACATCTGGTTTGGAGCGGCTTGGTATTGAAACCAAAGGACACACAGTCCCGGGACACACAGTCCCTACCGTGTTCTCCTTGGGCTAAGAACACACAGTCCTCGCCCAACACTCGTGGTAAGTCTTTAGGGTAGACTTCCAAACCCTCACAAACTTGGTCACTCGGTGATCCACAATTGACTGCTGGAAAGCTCTAGACCACGCCGCCTAACCGTATGGAGGATGCACAGTCCTCAAAGGTAAAAGGCTTCAGTCCCACACAGGAACAACTTCTTCAGTGATGCTCAATCACTAGGTTTGGTTTGTGGTTTCGGTGTATGGTGTATTTCCTCACTCATGAATTTCTCTCGAAGACTCTGAGGAATTGGGTTGCTCTTATGACAAGTGTTAGTTTCTAACGGAGATGCCAACCAGCTAATGGTTGTGGGGGGTGGCTATTTATAGCCTGGGAGCATCCCGACATGATTTGGCACTAATGCCCTTAAATAATATGACCGTTGGAGTGGATAAGACCAATGACTTGGCGTGGCTATCGAAACGGTCGGAACCCTCAACTGTGAGAGTCCTAATGTCACTCGTATTCCTCACTTGAGTCTTTTGGTAGGATTAGGATCATGAGGGAATTCATTCCAAAGTGTAACTTCGACCCCCTTTAACAGTATGGTGTTCCTATTACTCAAATGTGAAGAAACTAAAACAGAAAGTGTAAATCTTCATGCTTCAAATTCTTCAAAGTGATTTTCTTCACGACACACCGACTTCCTCAATTTCAGTATCTTCATGAGGAATATCTATTTCATCGCAGATTCCTGACGATTCATTTCTTCAGCTTCAGACCAATTTCTTCAACCGAAGATATACATTTTTAGCGGTCGATATTCTTCAAATATCTCAAACTCCTCAATGACTTATAGATCATGTGTACACTCATAAACATATTAGATACTTAACCTATAAGTCTTCAAACCACCAAAATCACTAAGGGGCACTAGATGCACTTACATGATCTTTCTTAGTAAGTAGTGTCATGATCTTTTCAACCTTATCATTAAGGGAGGAAATCTCCTCAACACACATTACCTTCCTACCTGTTGGAGCTCTCTCGGTGTGCCTACCCCAAGTGGAAGGTGGAGATGTAGTCAACAGCAAACTTCCCTCACACAGAGACTGTAAGGTTTATCGATCCAGTAAGACTCCTAGGATCAACAAGTAAGTGTATTCCACCCTAGCGCTAGCAGAAGAAATGGACATGCACACACACAAAATAACTTTGCTCCCAACGAGTACAGAGAGGTTGTCAATCTCTCCGGCCTTTTAGTTTGCAAAGGATCAAAACACAAGCGGGAATGTAATAGTGATTGCAACGAAAAAGTAAATGAAAGCGGTAAGTGGTGGAGGTGTAAACAATGATGATCATATGGACCGAAGTCACATGATGTTCACTAGTGATGTCTCTCTCCCAAAAGACAATAAACAACTATGCTTGAGTAAACAAACCACAGTTGGGCAATTGACAGAATTATGATCGCACCGCAATGCTAATTATGCTCCTTGATAGTTAGAGGTTCAACAGTAATGGGCAGTACGCCAAGACAAGTAGACCGTTTATTCATCAGCATATACATACTAATCATCCTTATTGAGATATCTATCAAGAACATCTCTCCGGTATTAAGTTGCGAGCCCCACCCAAAGTGTAAACTCAAAGCAACGGACAACTGCATCAACAAACTATGCGTAAGGTAAACAATCCTTGCAATCGCGGTCACAAGCATCATTGTTTTCTCCCTGGTGGCAACAAGCACATCCCCTAGTCTCATGTTTCTGTCACTCAAGCTAGACATCAAGGGGCCCGAACCCACAATCATGCATAATGCTCCCTCTTGGAGTTACGATCTACTACTTCGCCAAAGCAATAAAAAGCAACGAAGAACATGCATGAATCACTAAGGAACATAATATAAAAGGATAACCAAATATATAACTCATAACAATCTGAACATAATCTCATAATCCATCGGATCCCAACAAACCGAGCATAGGAATAGCAAGAGAATTACAGAGATGCCTTTATCATGTAGGGAAGCTCACCAGGACTAACCATTGAAGCACAAGATTGGAGAGAAGACATCACATAGCTACTGGTCATGGACTCATGGTCCAAGGAGGACTATTCACGTTACGTCCGGGAAGCGTCCATGGCGGTGGAGAAGCTCCCGGACGTCAATCCTCCCTCCCGCAGGGTGCCGAGAAGAGGTCTCCTCACGCTCCCGATCATGGAAGCGCTGCGGCGGCGGAACGATGGAGAAATTCGTGATTCCAGAAAGTCTCCAAGGGTTTCCTCTCAGGACTCTAAATATAGACCAAAGGAGGACACCAGAGGAGGTGGGGCCCACCTAGGCGACCTCCTGGCGCGTCCTAGGGCCTGGCTACGCCAGCAATCTGCCTGGGAGGCCCCTGGCCCCCCTCTGGCCCTCCTTCGTTGATCCAGAAGCTTCTGTTCCACTGGTTTTTTATATATTTTGTCTGGATTTTTTCGGGCTTCGGAAAATTTGGTAAAAGCCCCAGCAAAATAGACATCAACAGACAGAAACTGGCACTTGGTGCACTGAGTTAGTAGGTTAGTCCAAATATGTGTAAAATGATATAAAAGTGTAGCGAAACATATAACAATGTCACCCAAAAGATCATGGAACAAGCAGAATTATAGATAAGTTTGGGACGTATCAGAAGTCTAACTTGTTTTTGCAGGGTATGCTATGTGATGTGATATGGCCAAAAGGATGTGATCTTACATATGTGATGTATGAGATTGATCATGTTCTTGTAATAGGATTCACGACTTGCATGTCGATGAGTATGACAACCGGCAGGACCCATAGGAGTTGTCATTTATTGTATGAGATGCAACGCCATGTTGATTACTTTACTTTATGGCTAATGGTTAGCTATAGTAGTAGAAGTAATAGTTGGCGTGACGACTCCACGAAGACACAATGATGGAGATCATGGTGTCATGCCGGTGACGATGATGATCATGGTGCCCCGAAGATGGTGATCAAAGGAGCAAGATGATATTGGCCATATCATGTCGTTGATATTGGCCATATCATGTCACTATATGATTGCATGTGATGTTTATCATGTTTTACATCGTATTGCTTAGAACGACGGTAGCAAAGATAAGATGATCCCTCATTAAAATTTCGAGATATGTATTCCCCTAAGTGTGCACCGTTGCGAAGGTTCGTTGTTTCGAAGCACCATGTGTTGATCGGGTGTGATAGATTCTAATGTTTGCATACGACGGGTGTAAGCTAGTTTACACATGCAAAACACTTAGGTTGACTCGACGAGCCTAGCATGTACAAACATGGCCTCGAATACGGTAGACCGAAAGGTCGAACATGAGTCATATGGTTGATACGATCAGCATGGAGATGTTCACCATTGATGACTAGTCCATCTCACGTGATGATCAGACACGGGCTAGTCGACGTGGATCATGTATCACTTGGATGACTAGAGGGATGTCGATCTGAGTGGGAGTTCATTAAATAATTTGATTAGATGAACATAGTCAAAAGGTCTTTGCAAATTATGTTATAACTTGCGCTATAGCTCTACGGTTTTTTGATATGTTCCTAGAGAAAACTTAGTTGAAAGATAGAAGTAGCAATTGTGCGGACTGGGTTCGTTAACTGAGGATTGTCCTCATTTCTAAGCAGAAGGCTTATGTCCTTAATGCACTGCTCGGTGTGCTGAACCCCAAGCGTGATCTGTGGATGTTGCGAACATCCGACATACACGTTTTTTATAACTACATGATAGTTCAGTGCACATTGCTTAAACGGCTTAGAATTGAAATGTTCCAAGAGATGAAATTGGGATTTCATGCTCGTGCCCTTGATGAGAGGTATGAGACCCCGACAAGATTCTTTGTCCACAAAGTAAGGAGAAAAACTCAATCATTGAGTATGTGCTCAGATTGTGTGAGTACTACAAGTCACTTGAATCAAGTGGGAGTTAGTCTTCCAAATGAGATATTGATGGTTCTCCAAAGTCACTGCCACCTAGCTACTAGAGCTTTGTGATGAACTATAACATATCAGGGATGGATATGATGCTCCTTGAGCTATTCGCGATGTTTGCCACCGTGAAAGTAGAAATTGAAAAGGAGCATCAATTGTTGATGGTTTGTAAAACCGCTAGTTTCAAGAAGTGCAAGGGCATGAAGGGATACTTCATTAAACGGCAAACCGGATGCTGCTCTATGAAGAGATCCAAGGTTGGACCCAAACCCGAGACTAAGTGCTTTTGTAATGAGGGGAACAGTCACTGAAGGGGAACTACCCTAGATGCTTGGTAGATGAGAAGGCTGGCAAAGTCAACAAAAAGTATATTGGATATACATGATATTGATGTGTACTTTACTAGTACTCCTAGTAGCACCAGGGTATTAGATATCGTTTCGATTTCTAAGTGTTAGTAACTCGAAATAAAAGCTATGGAATAAACAGAGACTAGCTAAAAGCGAGGTGACAATGTGTGTTGGAAGTGTTTCCCAGGTTGTTGTGATCAAACATCGCACGCTCCCTCTACCATCGGGATTAGTGTTAAACCTAAATAATTGTTATTTGGTGTTTGCGTTGAGCATAGACATGATTGGATTATGTTTATTGCAATGTGGTTATTCATTTAATTCAATAATGGTCATTCTGTTTACTTGAATAATATCTTCAATGGTCTTGCACCTAAAATGAACGGTTTATTGAATCTCGATCGTAGTGATACACATGTTCATTATATTGTTTCCAAAAGGTACGAAGTAGTAATGATAGTACCACTTACTTGTGGCACTGTTGCTTGAGTCATATTGGTATAAAATGCATGAAGAAACTCCATGCCGATGGATCTTTGTAATCACTCATTTTTGAAACGTTTGAGACATGCAAACGATGCCTGTTGGTATAAACGCATGAAGAAACTCCATGCGGATGGATCGTTTGGACTCACTTTATTTTTGAATCACTTGAGACATGCAAATCATACCACATGGCCAAGATGACTATTGACCTCATTTTCTAGTGAGATGGAACAACAATGTAACTTGTTGGAAGTAATACATTTTGATGTATGCAGTCCAATGAGTGTTGAGGCATGCAGTGGATATCATTATGTTCATACTTCACACAAGATTTGAGCAGATGCTAGTATATTTACTTGATGAAACACAAGTCAGAATTATTGAGAGGTTCAAGTCATTTCAGAGTGAAGTTGAGGATCATCGTGACAAGAGGATAATATGTCTATGATGTGATCGTGGAGGTAAACATATATATCTGAGTTACGAGTTTGGTAAAAATTTAAGACAATATGAAAATTGTTTCACAACTCATGCCACCTGGAACACCATAGTCTGATGGTGTCTTCGTGTGTCATAGTCGTGCCCTGCTAGATATATTGCATACCATGATGTCTCTTATCAAATTACTACTATCATTTATGGGTTAGGCATTAGAGACAACCACATTCACTTTAAATAGGGCATCACGTAATTCCTTTGAGACGACACCATATGAACTATGGTTTGGAAAACCTAAGCTGTCATTTCTAAGAAGTTTGGGGCTACGATGCTTATGTGAAAAAGTTTCATGCTGATAAGCTCAAACCCAAATCAGATAAATGCATCTTCATAGGACACCCAAAACAGTTGGGTATAGCTCCTATCTCAGATACAGAAATAAAAGTGTTTGTTTCTAGAAACGGGTCCTTTCTCAAGGAAAAGTTTCTCTCGAAAGAATAGAGTGGGAGTTTGGTGGATACTTGATGAGCTTATTGAACCATCACTTCAACCAGTGTGTGTAGCAGGAAAAGTTGTCAGAATCGTGACTCAAGTCATAGAATCTTACGATCTTACGATCCAAAATACCCCCTCCGATTCTATGATTTTGCTCACAGAATCTAAGTTTCTACGATCCTAATAGTTATGATTCTATGATTCACGATCCTAACAACTGAACTCCGATCCGATTCAGAATCACGATCCTGACAACTTTGGTAGCAAGGCGCAGGAGGTTGTTCCTTTGGCGCCTACACCAATTGAAGTGGAAGTTGATGATAATGATCAAGAAGCTTCGGATCAAGTCACTACCAAACCTCGTAGGTCAACAAGGACACGTACTACTCCAGAGTGGTGCGATTACCCTATCTTGAAGGTCATGTTGTTGGACAACAATGAACCTACGAGCTATGGAGAAGCGATGGTGGGCCCGGATTTCGACAAATGGCTGGAGGCCATGAAATCTAAGAGAGGATCCATGTATGAAAACAAAATATAGACTTTGGAAGAACCACTTGATGGTCATAAGACTATTAATTGCGAATGGATCTTTAAGAGGAAGACAGGCGATGATGGTGAAAATTCAACATTAAGAAAGCTCGACTTGTCACAAAGATGTTTCCGACAAAGTTCAAGGAGTTCACTATGATGATACTTTCTCGTAGCGATGTTGAAAGTCTATTGGAACTATGCTAGCTGTTGTTGCATCATTTAAGAAATCATGCAGATAGGATGTAAAAATATTGTTTCCTCGACGATTTCATTGAGGAAATGTTGTATGTGATACAACCATAAGATTTTGTCGATCCTAAAGGATGCTAACAAGTATGCAAAGTTCTAGCGATCCTTCTCAGGACTCGAGCAAGCATCTCGGAGTTGGAATATACACTTTGATGAGATGATTAAAGTTTTTGGATTTATACAAGGTTTATGAGAAACTTCTATTTCCAAAGAAGTGAGTGGGAGCGCTATAGAATTTCTGATGAATATATGTGGTTGACATATTGTTGATCATAAATAATGTAGAATTTCTCGAAAGCATAAAGGGTTGTTTGAAAGGAGTTTTTCAAACGAAAACCTGGATAAAGCTAATTGAGCGTTGAGCATCAAGATCTATGAAGATACATCAAAGTGCTTAATAGAACTTTCAACGAAATGCATACGTTGACAGGTTTTAGAAGGAGTTCAAAATAGATCAGCAAAGAAGGAGTTCTTGGCTGTGTTGTAAGGTGTAAATTTGAGTAGGACTCAAAGCCCGACCACAGCAGAAGAAAGAGAAAGGACGAAGGTCGTCCCCTATGCATTAGCCGTAGGCTCTATAGTATGCTATGTTGTGTACCGAACTGAAGTGTGCATTGCCATGAGTCAGTATAAGGGTACAAGAGTGATCTAGAATGGATCACTGGACAACGGTCAAAGTTATCCTTAGTAACTAGTGGAGTAAGAATTTTTTTTTCTCGATTATGGAGGTGATTAAAGAGTTCGTCGTAAAGGGGTTACGTCGATGCAAGATTTGTCACTAATCCGGATGACTCTGAGTAGTAAACCAGGTTCATATAGTGGATAAATCATTTGGAATGGTTCCAAATGGCGTGTAGTAGCATCTATAGGATGACGTGGAGATATGTAAAGCACACACAGTTCTGAAAGGTTCAGACCTGTTGACTATAAACCTCTCTCACAAGCAAAACATGATCGAACCCAAGAACTGTATGGGTGTTAGATTCATTGCAAGCACATAGTGATGTGAACTAGATTATTGACTCTAGTGCAAGTGGGAGACTGTTGGAAATATTCCCTAGAGGCAATAATAAATTGGTTATTATTATATTCCCTTGTTCATGATAATTGTCTATTATTCATGCTATATATGTATTAACCGGAAACCGTAATACCTGTGTGAATATATAGATCACAATGTGTCCCTAGTGAGCCTCTAGTTGTCTAGCTCGTTGATAAATAGATGATCATGGACATTGGATGTCATTGATAACGGGATCACATCATTGGGGAATGATGTGATCGACAAGACCTAATCCTAAGCATAGCACTAGATCGTGTTGTTCATATGTTAAAGCTTTTGTAATCTCAAGTATAATTTCCTTAGACCTTGAGATTTTGCAACTCCCGGATACAGTAGGAGTGATTTGGGTGTACCAAACGTCACAACGTAACTTGGTGATTATAAAGGTGCACTACGGGTATCTCCGAAAGTGTGTGTTGGGTTGTACGAATCGAGATTGGGATTTGTCACTCCGTGTGACGGAGAGGTATCTCTCGGCCCACTCGGGAATTCATCATCATATTGACCTCAGTGTGACTAAGGAGTTAGCCACGTAATGATGTGTTACGGAACAAGTAAAGATACTTGCCGGTAATGAGATTGAACAAGGTATAGAGATATCGACGATCGAATCTCGGGCAAGTATCATACCGATAGACAAAGGGAATTGCATACAGGATTGAGTGAATCCTTGACTTCGTGGTTCATCCAATGAGATCATCATGGAACCTGTGGGAACCAACATGGATATCCAGACCCTGATGTTGGTTATTGGTCGGAGGTGTCTCGGTCATGTTTACATGTCTCCCGAACCCGTAGGGTCTACACACTTAAGGTTCGATGACTCTAGAGTTTTAAAGAGAATGGTATGTGGTTACCGAAGGTTGTTCGGAGTCCTAGATGAGATCCTGAACGTCACGAGGTGCTCCGGAATGGTCCGGAAGTAAAGATTGATATATAGGAAGTCCTGTTGTGGTTACCGGAAAAGTTTCAGGCTGATCGGTAGTGTGCCGGGAGGGTGCCGGAGGACCCCGGGAGGGGTGTGACGACCAAACGTGTGTATGGGCTGTCAGAGGAGGTGGACCATCCCTTATTGGGATGGCCATGGATTTCTCGAAAGGCCCATGCGCATAGGGATAAAGGGATAAGGCAAAAAGGGTTAAAACGAAAGGGGAAAGAGTCCTTGCAAAGGAGTCCACCTCCCTTGTCGGAGGAGGACTCCTCCCTAGCTTCGGGCGAACCTCTCCTCCTTGGAGGAGGGGCCAAGGCAGCCCTCCCTCTCCTTCCCCCTATATATACTTGAGGTTTTGGGATTTTGAGACACAATTATTCATCTCTCTCCAACGGCGCAGCCCTACCTCTCTTATTCCTCCTCCGTGGTGCTTGGCGAAGCCCTGCCGGAGAACCACATAACTCCACCGTCACCACGCCATCGTGCTGCCCGAGCTCTCCTTCAACTTCTCATATCTCCTTGCTGGATCAAGAAGGAGGATACTTCACCAGGCTATACGTTTGTTGAATGCGGAGGCACCATCGTTTGGTGCATAGATCGGAATCCACCGCGATCTGAATCGCTGCGAGTACGACTCCATCAACCGCGTTCTAGTAATGCTTCCGCTTAGCGATCTTCATAGGTATGAAGATGCTCTACAACCTCTCTCGTTGTTGGTTTCTCCATAGATGGATCCTTGCATGGCGTAGGAATTTTTTTGAATTTAGTACAATCCCCAACAACAAATTCTTCAATTTGTTCAACATCGTAATAAAAATAGGCCTACTTCACAAGCACCATGGAAGGTGTTTTTTAGTTTCTCCAGAACAACAAGTAAAATCATACATTTTGCATAAATTCCAAGCATAGCAACACAAAGTATTAATTTGATACCACAAGAGTTTCCCTATTTGAGATAAGCGATGTCGCACGTAATAAGCATGCTCGTTTAATGATTTTCGTTCACCTAAGCTAGTTAGGTTTTCAGCACGAGCACAAAGGGATTAAAGATGATCGAAGCAATAAGCTTCAATAGAAGGATACATTTTGTGTGTTTCCTCAACTTTTGGAGCAGCAAGTACATCTAATTTTTTGGTGTTTTGAGTTTCCTACCCATAAATAAAGATAGAAAACAACTAATAACATAAAATAAAAATTACAAAGTGATAAAGAAAACAAGCACACACGAGAATATCAACAACTGCGCTATTGCTCCCCGACAACGGCGCCAGAAAAAGATCTTGATAACCCGCAAGTGTAGGGGGTTATTTGTAGCCTTTTTCGATAAGTAAGAATGTCAAAACCAATGAGGAGATAAAGGTAGAATTAATATTCTCTCAAGTTCTATTGACCATCAATACAACTCTACGCACGCTAACGCTTACTTTACCTAGAACATGTATGAAACTACTTTGCAGGAAAGAAACTAGACGTACTTAGTAGGCGTGGTAGATAGTTCTGCAAGGTAATAAAGAGCAAGTAAATAAAACTTAGTTTTTGTTTTGCAAGAAAATAAAGAACATGGAAATAAAAGTTAGGGGCTGTTTAGTAGAAAGCTTTTTGTGTAACGCACGAAAAATATTGTCCATAGGCAATTGAATATGACACGATATATACTTATCATATGCAATGAGGGAGAGGCATACACAAACACACTTTCTGTACTTGGATCATATGCACTTATGATTGGTCGTCTAGCAAGCATCCGCAACTACTAGACGTCATTAAGGAAAATCCAAACATAGCATTCAACTTCAAGTCATCTTTACTCCCATACGCACACAACTCCCTTACTCGGGTGTAAACTTTTGTCGCTCTAGCCATCCACTATAAGTGAATCATAAACTTATTGCAAACCCTCCGGCGTGTATCCTTTAAATGTGTGTCTCATGGAAGGCACCTTAGGACAACACCATATAAACACACAACTCATATCAATAACATGATATCACTATTAACCCATAGGATAAAAGAAATCTACTCAAACACCATAGGATAGCCGCACATCATTGGAAAATAATATATAGCATTAATTACTATGTTCTTGTAGAGATTACAACGGGGAAGAGAGGTTTTACACCGCTGCATAGAGGATGAAAGAGTTGGTGGTGACGGCAGCGAAGTTGTTGGTGTAGATTGTCGTCACAAAGGTTTCCTCGGCGGCGCTCCGACGCCACCGAGAGAGAGGGGGAGAGAGCCCCCTTCTTCTTCTTCTTCCTTGGCCTCCTCCCTAGGTGGGAGGAGGGTTTAGACTCTGGTCCATGGCCGCCATGGCACCCGGAGCCTAGCAGCCCCTCTAGGATTGGATCTCTCTCTCTATTTATCTTTTATTTTCGCGACATATTTTTTGGCCCTTTACAATTTCTTAAATATCTGGAGATCCGTACATCCGATCGGGAAGAAGGAGATCATCAACCGACTTAAGGAGTGGCCACAAGACATCAGCGTGCACCCCAAGCCGCGACCTATTGGCTCGTGCCTCCCTCGGGCATCGTGTTGCGTTGATTTCGACTCCCAAAATTGACATATATTCTAGAAAAAAGTCTCCATAATTTTTTATCGTGTTTGAAGTCCGTTTGATATGTATTATCTACGAAACAAAAAATACATAAAAAACAAGAACTAACACTGGGCAATGGGTCAATAGGTTAGTGCTCAAAAGTAATATAAATTGGTAAATAATTACTCAAAAATATTCTAGAATGATAATATAATAGCATGGAACAATAAAAAATTATAGATACATTGGAGACGCATCAACATCTCTTATGAAAAATAGCACACGGTGGGTAACCAAATTACTGTTGGGCAATTGACAAAAAAGCGGATAGTTATGCGATATTCACGGCAATGATCATCTGTATATAGGCATCACATCCATAAAGAAATAGGACGACTCTTGCCTGCACCTATTACTATTACTCCACTCATCGTCCGCTATTCAACATGCATCTAGAGTATTAAGTAGAAGAGAGAAATGCATGAAGAACAATGCCATGATGTAGACAAAGTAAACTCAAGCAATATGAATAAACCCCATCATTTTATCCATAGCAGCACCAACACAATGACACATCTTGTCTCCCTCTGTCAATGGGATATAGAAATTTTCCACGTTGAACCTACTACAATGCACCTCTCTCACCAAAGAAATATCAATTTAATTAGCTAATCTATTTCAATAGATCGGAGATAATTACGAAGCTATCATAATCATGCAAATAAGAATCATATAAGTATTCAGTGAAGAAAAGAATATTTATCATGAATAATCTGAACATAGACCCACAATTCATTGAATCCCAACAAACCCACCACACAAAAGGAATTATATCATGTGGACCAAAGCGAAGATGCGATGATCATTGTATTGAAGATCAAGAGAGAGAGAGATTGCAATCTAGGTGCTGGCTATGGGCCCGTAGATCTGTAGTGAACTACTCACACATCATCGTGAGAGAAGCAATGTTGATGAAGATGCCCTCCATGATCAATCCCCCCTCCGGCATGGTGCTGATATGTCCCAAACGTATCTACAATTTATGTTTGTTCCATGCTCTTTTGGGTGACATTGTTATACGTTTTGCTACACTTTCATATCTTTTTACACATATTTGGACTAACCTACTAACTCAGTGCACCCAGTGCCAGTTTCTGTGTGCTGATGTCTTTCTTGCAGGGACTTTTACCCCAATTTCCAGAGCCCCAAAAATCCCGAGAAAAAAAATATAAAAATCAACATGACAGAAGCTTCACAAAGCACAAAGATGGGCCAGAGTGGAGCCAGGGCCTGCCCAGGCGGCCACCTGGCGCCCCCCTGGCCGCACCACCAGGTCGCTTGGGTGGGGCCCACCTCCTCTGGTGCCCACCTTCGGCCTATATTTACCTCTTCGACTGAAAACACTATGATAATATCCAGAATCGTGAATTTCTCCATCGTTCCGCTGCTGCAGCGCTCCCGAGATCGGGAGCACCAGAAGACCTCTTCCCGGCACCCTGCCGGAGGGAGGATTGACCTCCGGGAGCTTATCCACCATCATGGACGCTTCCCGGACGTGCCGTGAGTAGTCCTCCTTGGACAATGAGTCCATGACCAGTATCTATGTGATGTCTTCTCTCCAGTATTGTGCTTCAATGCTTAGCCCTTGTGAGCTGCCCTACATGATTAAGGCATCTATGTAATTTACCTGTTGTTTCTATGATGCGTTTGCTGGGATCCGATGGATTATGATATTATGTTCAGATTGTGACGAGTCCTCGTGTAAGGGAAATGTGTTGCTGACTACATCTCCACCTTCCTCTTGGGGTAACTGATACGTGTCCAACGTATCTATAATTTTTGATGGTTTCATGCTATTATCTTGTCAAACTTTGGATGTTTTGCATGCCTTTTATATATTTTTTGGGACTAACTTATTAACTCAGTGCCAAGTGCAAGTTCCTGTTTTTTCCATATTTTTGACCCCTTTCAGAGGAGATTTTGAAACGGAGTCCAAACAGAAGAAATTCCCCGAAAAGAATTTTTCCGTAACGACAGAAGATCAAGATACTTGAGAGCCGAGGCAAGGGGGCCCAGGGGGCCCACAAGCCCTCACCCTGCAGCCAGGGGGGAGGCCACGGCCCACAGGCTTATGGCCCCCCTGGACCTCCTTTACCCTAGGGTTTGCGCCTATATATCCCCAAAAAATCCGGAGATCATCGAAAGTACTTTTCCGTCGCGGCAAGCTTCTGTCTCCACAAGATCCCATCTGGGGCACGTTCTGGTGCCCTGCCGGAGGGGGATTCGGACACGGAGGGCTTCTTCATCAACACCATGACCTCTCCGATGATGCGTGAGTAGTTCACCATAGACCTCCGGGTCCATATCTAGCAACTAGGTGGCTTCTTCTCTCTCTTGGATCTTCAATACAAAGTTCTCCATGATCTTCATGGAATCTATCCAATGTAATCTTCTTTTGCGGTGTGTTTGTCGAGATCCGATGAATTGTGGATTTATGATCAGATTATCTATGAATCTTATTTGAGTTTCTTCTGATCTCTCTTATGCATGATTTCATATCCTTGTAATTCTCTTCGAATTGTGGGTTTGGTCTGGCCAACTAGATCTATGATTCTTGCAATGGGAGAAGTGCTTGGTTTTGGGTTCATACCGTGCGGTGACTTCACCCAGTGACAGAAGGGGTAGCGAGGCACGTATCGTGTTGTTGCCATCAAGGGTAAAAATATGGGGTTTTCATCATTGGTTTGAGATTATCCCTCTACATCATGTCATCTTGCTTAAGGCGTTACTCTGTTCGTCATGAACTCAATACACTAGATGCATGCTGGATAGCGGTCGATGTGTGGAGTAATAGTAGTAGGTGCAGAAACTATCAGTCTACTTGTCTCGGACGTGATGCCTATATGTATGATCATTGCCTTAGATATCGTCATGACTTTGCACGGTTCTATTAATTGCTCGACGGTAATTTGTTCACCCACCGTAATACTTGCTATTTTGAGAGAATCCTCTAGTGAACACTATGCCCCGAGGGTCTACTCCGCACCATATTTTCAGCTTTACACTTTTTACTTCGTTGCACTTTCCGCCTTCAGATCTCAGTTTGCAAACAATCTTGAAGGGATTGACAACCCCTTTACAGCGTTGGGTGCAAGCTCTTTTGTGTTTGTGCAGGTACTCTGGACTTGAAGAGATTCTCCTACTGGATTGATACCTTGGTTCTCAAACTGAGGGAAATACTTACTGCTCCTGTGCTGCATTACCCTTTCCTCTACAAGGGAAAAACCAACGCAAGCAAGTCTCCGTCAACGTGTCAATTTCTGGCGCTGTTGTTTGAGAAGTAGCACAAGGATTTCTGGCGCCGTTGCCGAGGAAGGACTTTTGTTGTCGTACCAGAAGAATTTCTGGCGCCGTTGCCGGGCAGGATCAAGTCAAGAACTCATCCAAGTAAGTGTCGCAAACCCATCTCTTGCATTTACTTTGTTTGCGAGTTGCCTCTCGTTTTCCTCTCCCCCACTTCACCAATTTTCCTTTTTTCGTTCGGCCTTTTCTCTCGCTTGCTTTATGTTCGCTTGTGTGCCATGTGCCTTCAATATGCTTGCATCTTCGCTTGCTGAAAATCTAGTGATATGGATCCTCATCCACTTGCTAATCTCTTTAAGAGATCCAATTATGTTGATCCAATTGCTAGAGAGTTGAGTGAACTTGACTATCTTTATGCAGTTTTGCTTGAGATGCGTGAATCTGAAAATTGTGAGGAAGAAATTTATGAGGTGATTCACGAGGGCTCCTTGGAAGAAAAGCATGATTGCAATGGTTTCACTATAAATTCTATTAGTGAAAATCATGCTAAAAATATGCAAAACCCTAAGCTTGGGGATGCTAGTTTTGCTATGTCCACTACTTGTTGCAATGATCATGAGTGGGGCGATGATTTTTCTTATGATCTTGAAAATTTGTTTAAGCCTCATGACGAATATGATATTTGCAATATTATTGAAAGTGGGTTTGGAGAAGTCATGACTTTAGTTGATGATAATCCCACTATTTTTGAAGAGCGTCAACTTTGAATGCATGTGGATCATGAAAAGAATATCCTATGTGATAGTTACATTGTTGAATTCGAATATGATCCCACATGTAATTATTATGAGAGAGGAAAATATGGTGGTAGAAACTTTCATATCACTAAATCACCTCTCGTTATGTTGAGATTGCTATTGTCTCTTTCTTATTCCTTGCATATGGTAACTATTGGTTGTCTTGACAATCTGTTTTCCTATAAAATGCCTATGCATAGGAAGTATGTTAGACTTAGATGTGATTTTCACACGCTTTATGATGCTCTCGTTGTGCTTCAATTCTTGTCTTTTGTGTGAGCATCATTGACTTATCAATGCCTAGCTAAGGGCGTTAAACAATAGCGCTTGTTGGGAGGCAACCCAATGAATTTATATTTTTCTTTCTGTTTTGTTGCGTCCACACCATCACAATTCTAT
This sequence comes from Hordeum vulgare subsp. vulgare, assembly GCF_904849725.1. Classification (NCBI taxonomy): domain Eukaryota; kingdom Viridiplantae; phylum Streptophyta; class Magnoliopsida; order Poales; family Poaceae; genus Hordeum; species Hordeum vulgare. Next base: position 138,795,161 of record NC_058518.1, on the reverse strand, counting down.
TGTGATTGTGTTTTTTGTGCTTCTTTTTTGTTTGAGCCAAGCAAAACCTTTATGACTAGTCTTGGTAATGGTTGTTTGATCCTGCTGGAAAAAGACAGAAACTTTTGGCTCACGAGATGATTTTTCATTTTTATTCAGAAAGATATTTTGAGTTGATTCTTTTTGCTGCTGGTTGATATGACTTTTTCCCAGGCCGTCGTAATGTTTCAAATTTTGTGAGGTACCAGAAGTATATGAAGTATACAAATTGCTACAGACTGGGCTGTTTTTGACAGATTCTGTTTTTGTTGAGTTGGTTGCTTGTTTTGATGAAACTATGGTTAGTATCGGGGGGTACTAGCCATGGAAAAGTGAGGATACAGTAGCCCAACACCAATATAGATAGAATTCAAATTTGCTAATTTACAAAAAAAGAAGTGGTAGTTTGTTTTCTTGTGCTATTGTTATCACGAGTTTTTGTTTAAATTTTGTGTTGTGAAGTTTTCATGTTTTGGGTGATGTTCTCATGGACAAAGAGATAAGGAGTGGAAAGATCTCAAGCTTGGGGATGCCCAAGGCATCCCAAGCCAAATTCAAGGACACCAAAAAGCCTAATCTTGGGGATGCCCCGGGAAGGCATCCCCTCTTTCGTCTTCAATCCGTCGGTAACATTACTTGGAGCTATATTTTTATTCACCACATGATATGTGTTTTGCTTGGAGTGTCTTGTATCTTAGGAGTATTTTATTTTTGTTGTGACAGAGTCATCCTTGCTGCACACATTTTTGAGAGAGAGAGACATGCACTCATCGTGATTTTTGCTAGAATGCTCATAGTGCTTCACTTATATCTTTTGTGCTAGATACTTTTGCTCATAGTGCTTCACTTATATCTTTTGAGCTAGATACTTTTGCTCTATGTGCTTCACTTATATCTTTTAGAGCACGGAGGTGCGTGACTTGGTAGTTGGCTTATGCTATGAAAGTAGTCCCAAAGGTGATAGGTACCCAAAGAGGATGCAAAAACCTCCATCTTCATGTGCATTGAGTAGAAAGAGAAGTCTTGATTCCTCTCAATTAGTTTTGAGACATGGATTTGGTAATATTAAGAGTTATGTTAGTAGGGTGTTGTGAATCTAGAAATACTTGTGTTGAAGTTAGTGATTCCCGTGGCATGCACGTATGGTGAACCGCTATGTTAGGAAGTCGGAGCATAATTGATCTATTGATTGTCATCCTTTGTGTTCAGGTCGGGATCGCGTGATGGTTAACACCTACCAACCCTTCCCTTAGGAGTATGCGTTTAGCACTTTGTTTCGATTACTAATAAAAACTTTTGCAACAAGTATGTGAGTTCTTCATGACTAATGTGAGTCCATGGTATAGATGCACTTTCACCTTCCACCATTGCTATCCTCTCTAGTGCCGCGCAATTCTCGCCGGTGCACAAACCCACCATATGCCTTCCTCAAAATAGCCACCATACCTATCTACCATGGCATTTTCATAGCCATTCCGAGATACATTGCCATGCAACTCCCACCGTTCTGTTTCATGACTTGTGCCGTCACTCTCATATTGCCATTGCATGATCATAAGATACCTAGCGAGATGTTTCAACGTCATACGCCATGCTAGATCGTTGCACATCCCGGTACACTGCCGGAGGCATTTCTTATAGAGTCATCATCATTTTGAGCTGTGAGTAAAGAAAAGTGTGATGATCATCATTATTAGAGCATTGTCCCATGTGAGGAAATAAAAAAAAGAGGCCAAAGAGCCCAAAAATAAAAAAAAGAGAAAAGAAAAAAAGAGAGGCCAAAGAGCCCAAATAAAAAATAAAAAATAAAAAAAGAGAGAAAAAGGGAGAAGGGACAATGCTACTATCTTTTTCCACACTTGTGCTTCGTAATAGCACCATGTTCTTCATGACTGAGAGCTTCTTGCTTTGTCACTACCATATGCTAGTGGTAATCTTCATTATATAACTTGGCTTGTATATTCCAATGATGGGCTTCCTCAAAATTGCCCTAGGTCTTCGTGAGCAAGCAAGTTGGATGCACACCCACTAGTTTTCCTTTTGAGCTTTCACATACTTATAGCTCTAGTGCATCTCTTCTATGGCAATCCCTACTCATTCACACTGATATCTATTAATGGGCATCTCCATAGCCTTTTGATATGCCGAGTCAATGTGATCATCTCCTCCTTTTTGTCTCACAACCACCACCACACTCTATTCCACCTATAGTGCTATATCCATGGCTCACGCTCATGTATTGCGTGATAGTTATAAAAAGTTTAATTAAGTAAGAGTGCGAAAATAATTACTTGGCCAATATCAGGGTTGTGCATGATTTACATTAGTTGTGTGAGGATGATGCAGCATAGCCAGACTATATGCTTTTGTAGGGATAACTTTCCTTGGCCTTGTTATTTTGAAAGTTCATGATTACTTTGCTAGTTTGCTTGAAGTATTATTGTTTTCACGTCAATAGCAAACTATTGTTTTGAATCTTACGGATCTGAACATTCATGTCATGTGAAAGAAGTTGCAAAGGACAACTATGCTAGGTAGCATTCCACATCAAAAATTCATTCTTTAGCACTTCCCTACTCGAGGACGAGCAGGAGTTAAGCTTGGGGATGCTTGATACGTCTCCAACGTATCTATAATTTTTTATGGTTTCATGCTATTATCTTGTCAAACTTTGGATGTTTTGCATCCCTTTTATATATTTTTTCGAACTAACTTATTAACTCAGTGCCAAGTGCCAGTTCCTGTTTTTTCCATGTTTTTGACCCCTTTCAGAGGAGATTTTGAAACGGAGTACAAACGGAATAAAATCCCCGAAAATAATTTTCCCGTAACAGAAGAAGATCAGGAGACTTGAGAGCCAAGGCAGGGGCCCCAGGGGCCCCACAAGCCCTCACCCCGCGGCCAAGGGGGAGGCCGCAGCCCACAGGCTTGTCGGCCCCCTGGACCTCCTTTTCCCTAGGGTTTGCGCCGATATATCCCCAAACATTCCACAAAAAATTAAGAGATCATAGAAAGTACTTTTCCGCCGCCGCAAGCTTCTGTTTCCGCAAGATCCCATTTGGGGCACATTCTGGTGCCCTGCCGGAGGGGGGGTTCGGACACGGAGGGCTTCTTCATCAACACCATGACCTTCACCGATGATGCGTGAGTAGTTCACCAGAGACCTCCGGGTCCATAGCTAGTAACTAGATGGCTTCTTCTCTCTCTTGGATCTTCAATACAAAGTTCTCCATGATCTTCATGGAGATCTATCCGATGTAATCTTCTTTTCCGGTGTGTTTGTCGAGATCCGATGAATTGTGGATTTATGATCAGATTATCTATGAATCTTATTTGAGTTTCTTCTGATCTCTCTTATGCATGATTTCATATCCTTGTAATTCTCTTCGAGTTGTGGGTTTTGTCTAGCTAACTAGATCTATAATTCTTGCAATGGGAGAAGTGCTTGGTTTTGACTTCATACCATGCGGTGACCTCACCCTGTGACAGAAGGGGTAGCGAGGCATGTATCGTGTTGTTTCCATCAAGGGTAAAAGCATGGGGTTTTCATCATTGGTTTGAGATTATCCCTCTACATCATTTCATCTTGCTTAAGGCGTTACTCTGTTCGTCATGAACTCAATACACTAGATGCATGATGGATAGAGGTCGATGTGTGGAGTAATAGTAGTATATGCAGAAAGTATCGGTCTACTTGTCTCGGACGTGATACCTATATGTATGATCATTGCCTTAGATATCGTCATGACTTTGCACGGTTCTATCAATTGCTCGACAGTAATTTGTTCACCCACCGTAATACTTGCTATTTTGAGAGAAGCCTCTAGTAAACACTATGGCCCCGAGGGTCTACTCCACACCGTATTCCGCCTTACACTTTTTACTTCGTTGCACTTTCCGCCTTCAGATCTCACTTTGCAAACAATCTTGAAGGGATTGACAACCCCTTAACAGTGTTGGGTGCAAGCTCTTTTGTGTTTGTGCAGGTACTCTGGACTTGACGAGATTCTCCTACTGGATTGATACCTTGGTTCTCAAACTGAGGGAAATACTTACTGCTCCTGTGCTGCATCACCCTTTCCTCTTCAAGGGAAAAACCAACGCAAGAAAGTCTCCGTCAACGTGTCAATTTCGGGCGCTGTTGTTTGAGCATTAGCAGAAGAATTTCTGGCGCCGTTGCCGGGGAAGGACTTTTGTTGCAGGAGCAGTAACCAACGAGGGGCGAGAAGTATATCCATCAACTCATCACCAATCAAATTTCTGGCGCCGTTGTCGGGGACTCCAGTCTTCAAGATAGAGGAGTTGCACACTAACTTTTACCTTTTCTTTTAGTCTTGTTAGTTTGCTTTCTAGTTTTTGCTTTAGAGTCTTATACCAAAAACCACAAAAAAATTAGTTGCTTTGTTCTTGCTTGTTGCTGCTGCTATGGGTTCCAATGAGAACACCAAGTTGTGTGACTTCACTAGTCACAACACCAATGATTTTACCTTCACTTCTATTGGTTCAATTGCCACTTTGGGTACTTATAAAAGTAATAAACCTTGTGACTATGTTAGTTATTATGAAGAATTATTCCCTTGGCATTGTCTTCCCGGGAAGGAACTGGATCTTTGGTTTGAAGTTGCTCCTAAACGTCCCCAAACTTGGGAAGACATCCAAACTTTTATAACAGAGAGAAAATCAAATATAGAGGATGACACTACAATTTTACTAAATAGTGATGATATTAATTTTGATAATTGCAGTCTTTCCGAAGTTATCACTTTTTTGCAAAGAATGGCTAAAGACCCCCACGCTAATACACTCAATATTGCCTTCACCGAGCATATTACCAATGCTCTTATCAAAGCTAGGGAGGAGAATCTCAAGCTAGAGACTTATATTCCTAGAAAACTATAATATGGTTGGGATCCTATGGTGAAGATTAAATTGAATAAATTCTCTTGCTTTGCTTTATGTGATGTTGGAGCTAGTGCCTCCGCTATGCCCAAAAGAATGTATGATATGCTTGATTTGAAACTTTTTGATCAATGTTATTTTTGTGTTCGTCTTTTTGATTCTTCCATAAAGAAACCATTAGGGAGAATTGATGATGTTCTTATTGTTGTCAATGATAATTATGTTCCCGTTGATTTTCTTGTTATGGACATTGAGTGTGATCCCTCATGTCCAATTATTTTGGGACGTCCTTTTCTCCGCACCGTTGGTGCTATCATTAACATGAAAGAAGGGACCATTAGATTCCAATTTCCCCTTAAAAAGGGAATGTAACACTTCCCTCGAATGAAGATTAAGTTACCTTATGGGTCCGTTACTCGGGCAAGTTATTCTTTTGGAGTTGATAATACTTGATCTTTTTGCATCAAGCCTAGCTCAAAGGCATAAAAGAAAGCGCTTGTTGGGAGGCAACCCAATTTGTTTTCACTTTCATTTTTAGTGGTCTTGATGCTTGTTAATACTGTAGAAACATCATTGTATCTTCATTTTCTAGCTTTGTGCCAAGTTTTAGCCTCCGATTGCAAGAAAGTTCAAAAGTTGTGACATGCTGTCCAGAAACAGATTTTGTCTGCTTGGCGGAAGAATTCGCCAAAAACCAGAAGATCATCTTTCTGATCTGATGTTTTTTGACATTATGCTCTATATAATTGAATTTCTGGCATGTGTTCTGAGTTTTTTGATTTGAGTTACAGAAGTGCCCCAAAAAAATTATTTACTACCTGATGTTCTTTTTTCCGCAGATTCTGCCATGTTTTGCGTTTTCATTGTTTTGCAAATCTTAAGCTTGCTTTTTATTTGCAAAAACATTTTGGAAATCTTGAGAAACAGTAGATCTTCATGAAAATATTTATTTCCAGTGGAGAATAAATTATTTTATTGTGGGCACTAACCACTCTAATCAGCTTATGATGAGTTTTGTATGAAGGGAGTTTTCTAGTATGCGATGGAAGATGATGAAAGAAGATCCAGGAGTGTCAAGCACTCAAGCTTGGGGATGCCCCCATGCACCCCCAAGAAATATTCAAGGAGACTCAAGCGTCTAAGCTTGGGGATGCCCCCATGCATCCCCTTCTCCATCAACAATCATCAATTCGTCCTTCTCCATGCTATATTTTTATCACTTCATATGTTATGTGCTATGCTTGGAGCATCCCGCTCTTTACTTTTTAGTTTGTTTTAATTTTGCTTGCTGTTCATAACAAGTTGTAACCTAGCCTTCTTTATTTGGGAGAGAAACACGCTCCACTCCACCCTAGAACACAAAGGTTTTCATGCTTATCTTTTTGTGTGTTCTTTATCTTTTCATAGTTGTTTTCATGCTTAGCGCTTAAGTTTTCATGCTTTTTCTTTTTAAGAGCTTTTATTTAGGTTGCTTTTGGAACTCTCTTGATTTATCATGTTTATCTTGTTGGAGAGTTGGCTTGTTGCACTGAGTTGTGTGTCTTGCATGAATAGGTAATTGAGGTTGCTATTTAAGTATAATAGTAACTTGCAATTGTTTTGAGGTATTGATTTGAGTAACGATTGGACTATTGGTGTCAAGAGCTTGAGCCTATTAGTGATAGGTATCGTATTTTTGGAAATCCGTGTGTATTTTCAAAAACTAAAAATTAGTTGAGAACTCTAGCTACTAGATGGATCGCTAACCTCTCGAGGGGTTGGAATATAAAGAGTACCCTCATGTTATCATGGGTCGAGGATGTGCAAGGATAACCAAACCCCCAAACACCCTCATTGGGGTACTTGTATCTTTGTGAATCTCCTGACTAGATAGAGAGTTACCGATAATAAGTGCATGAGTTCTTCGGACTAATGCAAGTATTCTATTGTTGGCACTTCCACCATCCAAATTTTGCTAGCCGCTTCGGTACCATGCATTGCCCTTTCTCATCTTGAGAGTTGGTGCAAACTTCGCCGGTGCATCCAAACCCTTGGCATGATACGCCTCAAAACAACCACCATACCTACATATTTAGGCACTTCCATAGCCTTTCCGAGATACATTGCCATGCAACATCCACCATCTCATGACTTGATCTTCATGTCATACATGCTTTTGCTTGATCGAGGAGCCGCATGATAGTTGGGCCTTGCCCTTATTATTGCTACATGACACGCTAGTTTGATTTCATATCCTGCTACACCGACAGAGGCATACATTTGCATATATCATGATAGTTTTCATTTGTCTTTATGTTGAGTACTTCTAATAAAGTGTGAACATCTTCTTTTTAGTCTTGTAAAATATAGAGTGTTGCCCTTAAAGTGAGGAAAAGATCCCAAAGAGGACAAATTAAAAGATCCCAAAAGAGGACACATGAAAAGATCCCAAAGAGGGCCAATGAGAGATAAATAGAAAGAGCCAAAGAGGCCACAAAAAATTAAAGAAAGAAATAAAAAGAAAAAAAAAGAAAAAAAGAGAGAGAAGGGGCAACACTACTATTCCTTTTGAAAGATCCACACTCTTTCTCCATTGCTATATTTGTACTCCATAGAGATTATCATTCATGCATAACTATGTGGGGACCCTTACACTATAGAACTTGGCTTGTATATTCCAATGATGAGCCTTCTCAAATGAGCTCTAGGTTTTCATGAGCAAGCAAGTTGGATGCACCCCCACTAGTTCCATTGGAGAGCTTACCTTAGCTCATATGTCCATCCGTTGCATGGCAATCCCTACTCCTCACATCATATCTATCATTTTGCTTTCTCTTGCCTATGGCTGTCCTCATTGATGTGAGCCTTTCACACCTTTTGGTCTTCCTCCCCATCATTATTCTTTTTGCCATCCTAAATGCCAACATATCTTGCTTGCGCTCATTGCATGAGTGCTTAAAGTCGAAAGGGAGAGGATCATTTTGACTTGTGCCTGACTAGTGGTCTGGGGATGAGTCAAAATAAGATTCCGAAGGAGACCAAGTGTGAAGTTTTAGTAGATTGAGTTCTGATACGTCTCCAACGTATCTACTTTTCCAAACTCTTTTGCCCTTGTTTTGGACTATAATTTGCATGATTTGAATGGAACTAACCTGGACTAACGCTGTTTTCAGCAGAATTGCCTTGGTGTTATTTTTGTGCAGAAATCAAAGTTCTCCAAACGTCGTGAAAATTTACGGGGAGCAGTTTTGCAAAATATCAAAAATATCTGCGCCAAGTTCCACCTCACGGGGTGGGCCAATGGGCCAGAAGCCCCTGCTCCGCCGCCACCCCCTGGTGGCGGTGGGCAAGCTTGTGGGGCCCACAGGCACCTGCCGCACCCAATTCCAGCTCTATAAGTTGCCTTTCGTCCCAGAAAAATAAAGAGAGAAGTTTTCGTCGTGTTTTCGATACGGAGGCGCCACCACCACCTGTTCTTCATCTGGAGGGCAGATCTGGAGTTCGTCTTGTGCTCCGGAGAGGGGAAATCGCCGCCATCATCATCATGAACCTTCTTCCCTCTCCAATTCCATGAAGCTCTTCGTCGTTCGTGAGTAATCTATTCGTAGGCTCGCTGGGCGGTGATGAGTAGGATGAGATCTATCATGTAATCGAGTTAGTTTTGATGCGGATTGATGCCTAGTATCCACTATGTTCTGAGATTTGATGTTGCTACTACTTTGCCGTGCTTAATGCTTGGCACTAGGGCCCGAGTGCCATGATTTCAGATCTGAAATTATTATGTTGTCACCAATATATGTGTGTTTTAGATCCGATCTTGCAAGTTGTAGTTACCCACTATGTGTTATGATCCGGCAACCCCGGAGTGACAATAACCGGAACCACTCCTGGTGATGATCATAGTTTGAGGAGTTCATGTGGTCACCAAGTGCTAATGCGTTGGTCTGGTTCTTTATTAAAAGGAGAACCTTAATATCCCGCAGCTTCCTTTTGGACCCCGCTGCCACGGGAGGGATGGACAATAGATGTCATGCAAGTTCTTTTCCCTAAGCACGTATGACGACACACGAAATGCATGCCTACATCACATTAAGGAACAGGAGCTAGCCACATATCTCTCCGTGTTATAGTTGTTGCATGATGAATATCATCCAATGAAATCACCGACCCATTGCCTACGAGTTTGTCCTACTTCAGTTACTTGTCTTGCTCTGCTGCTGGTACTATTGTTGCTACTGATGTTACTTGTCTTGCTCTGCTGCTACTACTGTTGCTACTGCTGTTACTTGTCTTGCTCTGTTGCTACTGTTGCTACTACTGTCGCTTGCTACTGTTGCTACTTGCTACTGCTGTCACTACTACTGTTCCTTGCCACTGCTATTGCTCGTTACACTCCTGCTACCTGCTACACTGTTGGTTCACCGTACGTTGACGGGAATTGACAACTTCCGTCAACGCGGCAATGAAGGCGCCATTGATACAATCGTTAGGAATAGTTTGCCATCAACAGATCGTTTCTGACACCGTTGTTATCATACTACTTTGATGTTACTATTGTGCTTGCAGATACTAATCTTTCAGGTGTGGTTGAATCCGACAAATTCAGCTGCTAATACTCGAGAGTATTCTCTCACCTCCTGCCTGGCGATCTACAAATTTGGGTCGAATACTCTACCCTCGAAAACTGCTGCGAACCCACGCGTTGGTGGGCAATCAACAACATTCTTCCAGTTTCATTGCCGGGGAGTGCTAGCAGCATTCTTCTGGTGACGTTGTAGGAGAAGGTTCGTTGTCATAAGCATTCGTCTAGATAACACAAGAGATTGCAGGATCAGCATTTTTCTGGCGCCACTGCCAGGGAAGCACAACTGACATCAGCATTTTTCAGGCGCCGTTGGCGGGGAAGCACAACTGACATCAGCATTTTTCTGGCGCCGTTGCCGGGGAGGTATTGCTATATTCTCTGAGTCACTTGGGATTTATATCTGCTGATCACTATGAAGAATCTGAAGGATCCGAAGACCAAAGTCTTGCCCTCAACTACGAGGGGAGTTAAGGAATTGCCATCTAGCTCTGCACTTGATTCACCTTCAGTTATGAGTAAGTTTGCGACTTCACCTCCTGCTAGAAATCTTGATTCGTCGCCTGTGCTTGATGATGCTTATGATGCTACTGCTAGAGATGCTATGATTGATACTATGCCTGATACTATGCTTGATACTATGCCTGATACTATGCTTGATGATACTATGTCTGATACTACTCGAGATGCTATGCTTGATACTACTGCTAGAGATGCTATGCTTGATACTTCTTTTCCTGATGATGCTAGAGATGTTATTTTGCCCGATGATGCTATGCTTGATACTGCTAGAGATACTCCTTTGCCTAATGTTCCACTAGGAGTGTTCCTTGGTGCTCATATTGCTAGAGTTACTGCAAATGCTCGTGATGCTTCTGATACTTCCGATACTATTGAGATAGAACCTGCTTTTGCTCCTGCTAGATCTAGCTCTCCTAGATATGAATTGCCTGATATACCTGAGGGTTACATTATGGAGGGAGAGATAGCTGAGGATTTTCTTGCGTGTAAGGATGTCTATGACGCTGATAAATTACTTCTCAAGTGGAAGGAAAAATCTCGGGAAGCTAGGATGAAAAATGACCCGAAGTTTGCCACTTCGCCTATCTTTGTCACTGATAAGGATTATGAATTCTCTGTCGACCCTGAGATAATCTCTCTAGTCGAATCTGATCCTTTTCACGGTTATGAGTCTGAGACGGTCATAGCCCATCTTGCCAAACTATTTCGAAATAGCCAACCTTTTCACTAATGAGGAGAAGATCCGCCACTACTATATCCTTAAGTTGTTTCCTTTCTCTCTAAAGGATGATGCTAAAGCCTGGTTTACCTCTCTTGCTCCTGGATGTGTGCGTAGTCCCCAGGAGATGGTCTATTACTTCTGTGAGAAATATTTCCCTGCCCATAAGAAGCAAGCTGCCTTGCAGGAAATATACAACTTTTCTCAACTCCAAGAAGAGAGTCTTCCACAAGCTTGGGGGAGGCTCGTCCAGCTACAGAATGCTTTGCCTGATCACCCTCTTAAGAAGAACGCGATACCTGATATCCTCTATAACGGACTTACCGATGCCTCTAGAGACTACCTAGATAGTTGTGCCGGTTGTGTTTTTAGGGAACGAACTATAGAACAAGCTGAGACCCTACTGAATCACATCTTGATCAACGATAATGCTTGGACTATTCCCGAACCACCTCCTAAGGGAACTCCTAAGAAAAGAGGTATTCTATTCCTCAGTCCCAAAGATATGCAAGAAGCCAAGAAATCTATGCAAGAGAAAGGCATTAGATCTGAAGATGTCAAAAATCTACCACCTATCGAAGAGATCCACGGTCTCGATAACCCGATACAGGTAGCGGAAGTGAATTCTCTGCGTAGGTTTGACGAGAGTGATATTCCTTTTGATAAACCTGCTAGCCTATGCTTTGATGAATTTGACAACTTTGTTGCCAAACAACAGAGTTTCAATGATTACTTTAGCAGACATTTGGAACAAAGTACTCGTATACTTAGCCATTTATGTGCTTGTGTAGACAGAAATGTCAATGCTCTGAAGCTTCTGAGTAAACATGCCTCTATGATTATTACTGAGGTAGAACAAGTACTTAAAGCTCAGAATGACTTGCTCAATGAATTAAATGACAACTATGTCAGAGTCATTACTAGAGGAGGCAAAATGACTCAGGAACCTTTGTATCTTGAAGGCCATCCTAAGAGAATTGATCAAGATTCTCAAGGAATCAATGCTGACACACCTAGTCATCCTAAGGAGAAGAAGAAGGATGATAGAAACCTGCACGCTAGTTCACCAAATACTGTCACACCTGAAGAACCTAATGATATTTCTGCGTGTGATGCGGAGACACAATCTGGTGATGAACATGAACCTCGTGACAATATGGACAGTGGTGTTCATAATAATGCTCAACCTAGCCATGATGAGGATATGGAGATTGAACCTACGGTTAATCCTGATAATCCACAACCTAAGAGAGACGACAAGAATGACTTCACTGCTAGGAAGCATGGTAAAGAAAGAGAGCCATGGGTCCAGAGACCTATGCCCTTTCCTCCTAAGCCATCCAAGAAAAAGGATGATGAGGATTTTGAGCGCTTCGTTGAGATGATAAGACCCATCTTTCTGCAGATGCGGTTAACTGATATGCTCAAGATGTCTCCATATGCCAAGTACGTGAAAGATATCGTGACTAATAAATGGAAGATACCAAATCTCGAGATGTCCACCATGCTTGCCAATTACACTTTCAAAGGTGGAACTCCTAAGAAACTTGGTGATCCCGGAGTGCCCACTATACCTTGCTCCATTAAAGGAAACTATGTAAGAACTGCCTTATGTGACCTTGGAGCCGGTGTTAGTGTTATGCCGCTCTCTATTTATTGTAGACTTGAGTTGGATAAGTTGACACCCACTGAAATTTCTCTGCAAATGGCCGACAAATCAACTGCTTTCCCTATCAGCGTTTGCGAGGATGTGCCTGTTGTGGTTGCTAATACCACTATCTTAACATACTTTGTTATCTTGGATATCCCCGAGGACGATGCCATGGCTATCATCCTCGGAAGACCCTTTTTAAACACTAAAGGGGCTGTTATAGATTGCAACAAAGGCAATGTCACTTTCCATGTCAACGGTAATGAGCACAGAGTGCACTTTCCGAAGAAAGGATATCCAGTACATTGCATCAATGCTATCGAAAAGACTTCATCGATTCTCATTGGGAGCTTTGAATGCCCTATTCCTCGTGTCAAGATGAAGTATGATTTTCTTGTTGGGGAGATTCATATCCCCATTGAGGTGACTTAGTGGCTATTCTAAAATTCTCAGTTCTCTCTTGCGATTCGAGAAGGTTTTGTCATAAGGACTTGATCAATCCCATTGATGGATTTCTTTCGATGACCATGAAACGGATCAACAGAGAGTCACATACCTCTGTTTTGAGTTTTCATTTTCTGTTGCTTAGAAAAAAATGATAGAATTAGTTTAGCTTTTCTTGTTTTCTGTTTTAGCGTCCCGGAGAAAAATACCTCGAAAATAAAAGTTCTCCGATGGTCCTGAAAATTTAGTATGATTTTTTCTGGAATTTTTGAAAATTTCTGGGCCTGAGAGCTGGCCTGGGGGCCCGACCAGTGGGCCACAAGCCCTCCCACCGCCACCTACCCCCCTGGTGGCAGGGTGCAAGCTTGTGGAGCCCACAGGCACCCCCTCCACTCATTCCAGCTCCCAGCCTCTTCTTCCACCTCCAGAAAAAATTGTTTCGCAGCTCAAACCCGTGTTCTTGCTCATTTGGCTGTGATTTTTGATCTCCTTGCTCAAAGACCATTCTTCGAACCGTTTTGGGGAAATTACTCCTTGGTAAGTGACTCCTCCATTGGTCCAATTAGTTTTTGCTCTAGTGCTTTATCCTTCGTGAATTCTTGCTACCTTGGTGACCCTGTTCTTGAGCTATAAATGTTGATTTTAGCTGGTCCCGAGTAGTTTTAGCGCGTGATACGGTCTCTAGGCACTAGTAGGAGTAGTTGCTACAAGGTGTGATGGGTCTTTATTCACTTTTCTCTTGAACTTCAAAAATTTCAGCATAAGGAAATTATGTTCAGGAGGAAGTTTCATGGTGGTTCCTCAAGTAAGAAGGGTCCTCATCTCTCCTTTCGGGAGCCCGAACCTTTTCAACTAAGGGACGCACCGGTGCAACCATGTGAATGGCCTTCCGATGAGTTCATGATCGAAGCAGGCTTCAAGGATGAGTTTGATGCACTTGTCCGCAATGGCGGGTTAGAAGAATTCCTCTCAGATAGATGTGAACAGTATGCTATGCTCACTCCCTATTTCGTGCGTAGATTTAAATTTTTAGTTGGCCGTGAATCATCCATACTGTTTGATCTGTACGATAAATCCTATACCGTGGGTCTGCAGGATTTCAATAGGATTTGCAAGATACCCGATGGAGGTAGTGTTAATGATCCTCCTAAGTCTTCGGTCACAGACTTTGTCTCCAGTATAACTGTTGGAGAAACCAGAGATATCACGCAAGCCACCATAGGAAGCATCCATTTCCCTGCCTTGCACTACCTTGCCCTCTTCATAGGTAGGTGCGTTAACGGCAAGGGTGCACATTGTCACCTATGCGCTTCCGACCTTAGTATCCTTAAGACCGCAGTAACAGGTGACAGGAGCTTCAATATGGGAGCTATTATAGCAAGGAGGCTGAATAAAAATGCCAGTGAGGGGGATTTCTTTGGTGGAGTTTATGCTACACACTTAGCAAATTTTCTTGGAGTATCCATCCATCCAGAAGACCCTCCTCTCTGTACAGCCTACCTTGATCGTGTCACTCTAACACGCTACCAGTTCCTTGAGAGATATCATGGATCCCTCCTATACTGCTTGATATTTGACCGGCAGCGTGTTTTCCATATTACCCTTCCTGCTCCTGCTTTCTTTGATTTTCAGGTTAAACGAAGTTACTACATAACCATTGGAGAGGCAGAGGAGTATGAGAGGGAGCCGACTACTGCTCGACTTCGTGGGGCAGCTATCCAGGCAGTGGCTGCAGCACTCCCGTATAACACCCATTATAACTTTGGGTTTCGCCAGGATCATCCATGGGAGTAGACCAAGCTAGGCCAAAAGCCTAAGCTTGGGGGAGTACGTGTTCTCACCGACTTTACATTCATGCTTATGCTTTCACTCTATTAGCCGGTGTTTACACTTTTCCACTGTATTATGCATGCTAGTTTCTTTTCGTTTTCTTGTTTTCTTGTTTTGTGTCCTTTTGAGAAAACCCAAAAAGATTTTTCTTTCTTCTTTTGCTTGTTGGGAGTTTTCCCATGTAAATAGTTTTCTTTTTCTTTGTGTCAAGGTAGAAGATATTGGTTACAATGTTTATTGGTTCTTGCATGCCTACCTGTTTAGCTTTCAAAGAGCCATATTATTTTGTCTTCTCCTTTGTGTTTGCCTACAGATTCAGCTTAGTCCAATGCGCTTATTCTCGCTTTCATCGTTCAATCTTGCAAATGAAAGGCAACAATGATGGTATATGATGAAGTGACTGAGACTGAAAAGCTGGTATGAACTCTATCTATTTTGTTTTTGTAAATATGACTAGCTTGTCGACCCAGATTTAACTTTGTTGTGAGAGAACCATGTTTGCAATTACAACTTAGAGATCATAGTTTCTGATGCCATGCTTATTTAGCCGAGAGCTTATAATGGTTTGTCTTGATTGCTAACATAGATTTTGAGATGACTATGATGTAGTATGCTAGGATGGTATTTTCCTTTGAATGTTTCAAGTGGCTTGACTTGGCGCATGTTCATGCATGTAGTTGAAACAAAATCAACATAGCCTCTCTGATGTTCATGTTCATAGTGATTTATATCCTGTTCATGCTTGCATTCAATGTTAGTCAAACTCATTGCATCTTGATGACTGTTGTTGCTCTCTAGTTGGTCGCTTCCCAGTATTTTGCTAGCCTTCACTTGTACTAAGCGGGAATACTGCTTGTGCATCTACCTCCATAAACCCAAAAGTTTTTTCATCAGAGTCTACCATACCTACCTATTTGCGGTATCTACGTGCCGTTCCAAGTAAATTTGCATGTGCCATTCTCTAAACCTTCAAGAAATAAATCTGTTTTGCATGCCCGAACCGCTCATGTGGTGACAGAGGGCTATTGGTATCTTCCATGCTAGGAGTGTTATCCTCGACATGTGTTTATTCACAGTCATTCACGAGAAAGGGGCCGGTATTTGGGATGCCCGGTTCCATGCTTAAATCGAAAACATAACTGTAAAACAAGACTCCCCCCGGATTGATGTTAGTATGGACGGTACCCGAGGATTCGGCTAGCCGTGGAGTGTGATGGATTGGTGGTTGGGGGAGTTAAAACTTTACTTTTCTGTTTGGGAACTCTTGGTCATTGCGTTGACAATGAAAGCATGCCACCCAAAATTATTATCTCTATTTTCAAAGCTTGAGCTCTGGCACCTCTGCAAATCAATGATTCCCTCTGCGAAGGGCCTGTCTTTTATTTTCCTGTTGAGTCATCCTCCTCTTTTGTAAGCACCAATTAGAGAGCACCTCTGTCATTTTTATGCTTTGCTTTTGATTAATATTGAGTATGACTATGACTGGATCTTCGTTGCTATGAATTACAATGTTTAGTTAGCCCTTGATCTTTGAAAGTGCTCTGCATTTATGTTTTGCGGTCTCAAAAAGAGCTAGCGAGATACCACCTATTCATATTGCTTCATGCTTGTTTTGATTGAAGTGTTGGTATTTGAAACTCATTATTATTTGCTCGTTAGCTGATTATGACATTGATATTAGTTTATCGTGAGACCTTTGTGTCATTTGCTTATGTGGTTAACTTGTGATCTTGCTGAAATTCTGGTTATGAGTTAGACATAGTTGTAACAACAAGATCAAACAGAGTTTGTCAAAGTTTTTCTTTCTCTCTGAGTTTGTCAACTGAGTTGCTTGAGGACAAGCAAGGTTTTAAGCTTGGGGGAGTTGATACGTCTCCAACGTATCTACTTTTCCAAACTCTTTTGCCCTTGTTTTGGACTATAATTTGCATGATTTGAATGGAACTAACCTGGACTAATGCTGTTTTCAGCAGAATTGCCTCGGTGTTATTTTTGTGCAGAAATCAAAGTTCTCCAAACGTCCTGAAAATTTACGGGGAGGAGTTTTCGAAAATATCAAAAATATATGTGCCAAGTTCCACCTCAGGGGGTGGGCCAGTGGGCCACAAGCCCCTGCTCCGCAACCACCCCTGGTGGCGATGGGCAGACTTGTGGGGCCCACAGGCACGTGCCGCACCCAATTCCAGCTCTATAAGTTGCCTTTCGTCCCAGAAAAAATAAAGAGAGAAGTTTTCGTCGTGTTTTCGATACGGAGGCGCCACCACCACCTGTTCTTCATCTGGAGGGCAGATCTGGAGTTCGTCTTGTGCTCCGGAGAGGGGAAATTGCCGCCATCGTCATCATCAACCTTCTTCCCTCTCCAATTCCATGAAGCTCTTCATCGTTCGTGAGTAATCTATTCGTAGGCTCGCTGGGCGGTGATGAGTAGGATGAAATCTATCATGTAATCGAGTTAGTTTTGATGGGGATTGATCCCTAGTATCCACTATGTTCTGAGATTTGATGTTGCTACTACTTTGCCATGCTTAATGCTTGTCACTAGGGCCCGAGTGCCATGATTTCAGATCTGAAATTATTATGTTGTCACCAATATATGTGTGTTTTAGATCCGATCTTGCAAGTTGTAGTTCCCCACTATGTGTTATGATCCGGCAACCCCAGAGTGACATTAACCGGAACAACTCCCGGTGATGACCATATTTTGAGGAGTTCATGTGTTCACCAAGTGCTAATGCGTTGGTCCGGTTCTTTATTAAAAGGATAACCTTAATATCCTGTAGTTTCCTGTTGGACCCGACTGCCACGGGAGGGATGGACAATAGATGTCATGCAAGTTCTTTTCCCTAAGCACGTATGACGAATGCATGCCTACATCACATTGACGAACGGGAGCTAGCCACATATCTCTCCGTGTTATAGCTGATGCATGATGGATATCATCCAAACAAATCATCGACCCATTGCCTACGAGTGTGTCCTACTGCAGTTACTTGTCTTGCTCTGCTGCTGCAACTACTGTTGCTACTGCTGTTACTTGTCTTGCTCTGCTGCTACTACTGTTGCTACTGCTGTTACTTGTCTTGCTCTGCTGCTACTGTTGCTACTACTGTCACTTGCTACTGTTGCTACTTGCTACTGCTGTCACTACTATTGTTCCTTGCCACTCCTATTGCTCGTTACACTGCTGCTACCTGCTACATTGTTGGTTCACCTTACGTTGACGGGAATTGACAACTTCCGTCAACGCGGCAACGAAGGCACCATTGATACAATCGTTAGGAATAGTCTACCGTCAACAGATCGTTTCTGACATCATTGTTATCATACTACTTTGTTGTTACTACTGTGCTTGTATATACTAATCTTTCAGGTGTGGTTGAATCCGTCAAATTCAACTGCTAATACTCGAGAGTATTCTCTCACCTCCTGCCTGGCGATCTACAAATTTGGATCGAATACTCTACCCTCGAAAACTGCTGCGAACCCACATGTTGGTGGGCCATCAACAACATTCTTCGAGTTTCATTGCCGGGGAGTGCTAGCAGCATTCTTCTGGTGCCGTTGCAGGAGAAGGTTCGTTGTCATAAGCATTCATCTAGCTAACACTAGATATTGCAGGATCAACACTTTTCTGGCGCCACTACCAGGGAAGCATAACTGACATCAAGTTCTTAATTAAAATATATAATATTTTTATGCTCTAAACCCATCTCCCATTTCTTGCACCATTTGTAGACATTCGAGTCACGGACAGCGAGAGCTCTTGCACCTTTATGTTCTTACTTTGCTATTTTCAATACTAAATATAGACTCTTGCTTGTTATTGTCTTGACTTGAATAGCATATCTTACTTTCTTTACTTTGAAATTCTTATATGTGTGTTAGCATGTCACCATAGAAATTATTTGTGTTTTCATTTACCTACTCGAGGACGAGCAGGAATTAAGCTTGGGGATGTTGATATGTCCCAAACGTATCTATAATTTATATTTGTTCCATGCTCTTTTGGGTGGCAATGTTATATGTTTTGCTACACTTTCATATCTTTTTACGCATATTTGGACTAACCTACTAACTCAGTGCACACAGTGCCAGTTTCTGTCTACTGATGTCTTTTTTGCAGGGACTTTTACCCCAATTTCTAGAGCCCCAAAAATCCTGAGAAAAATATATATAAATCAGCGTGACGGAAGCTTCACGAAGCACAAAGATGGGCCAGAGGGGAGCCAGGGCCTACCCAGGCGGCCACCTGGCATGGCCCACCTCCTGGCCGCGCCACCTGGTCGCCTGGGTGGGGCCCACCTCCTCTGGTGCCCTCCTTCGGCCTATATTTACCTCTCCGACCGAAAAACCTATGATAATATCCAAAATCGCAAAGTTCTCCATCATTCCGCCGCTACAGCGCTCCCGAGATCGGGAGTGCCAGAAGACCTCTTCCCGGCACCCTGCCGGAGGGAGGATTGACCTCCGGGAGCTTCTCCACCACCATGGACGCTTTCTGGACGTGTCGTGAGTAGTCCTCCTTGGACCATGAGTCCATGACCAGTAGCTATACGATGTCCTCTCTCTAATCTTGTGCTTCAATGCATAGCCCTTGTGAGCTGCCCTACATGATCAAGGCATCTATGTAATTTACCTGCTGTTGCTGTGCTGCGTTTGCTGGGATCCGATGGATTATGAGATTATGTTCATATTGTGATGAGTTATATATTTGGTTCTCCTTTTATATTATGTTCTTGAGTAATTCATGCATGTTCTCCATTGCTTTTTATTGCTTTGGCCGAGTAGTAGATTGTAACTCCAAGAGGGAGCGTTATGCATGATTGTGGGTTCATGCCCCCTGATATCTAGCTTGAGTGACAGAAACATGAGACTAGGGGATGTGCTATTGCTACCAGGGAGGAAACAACGGTGCTTGTGACCACGGTTGCAAGGATTGTTTACCTTACACAAATTTCGTTAATGCACTTGTCTGTTGATTTGAGTTTACACTTTGGGTGGGGCTCGCAACTTAATACCAGCGAGATGTTCTGGATAGATATCTCAAGGTGGATGACTAGAGAGTAGATGCTGATGAATAAACGGTGTACTTGTCTTGGCGTACTGCCCAATACCTTTGAGCCTCCAACTTTCTAGTAGCATGATTAGCATTGCGGTGCATTTATAATTCTGTCAATTGCCCAACTGTAATTTGTTTACCCAACATAGTTGTTTATCGTCTTTTGGGAGAGAGACATCACTAGTGAACATCATGGGACTCTGGTCCTTATTTCCACCAATGCTTACACCTCCATCATTTACAGCTTTTATTTACTTTTTCGTTGCAATCACTATCACTATTCCCACTTGTGTTTTGATCCTTTGCAAACTACAAGTCCGGAGAGATTGACAACCTCTCTGAACTCATTGGGAGAAAAGTTATTTGTTGTGTGTGCAGGTCCACGTCTTCTGCTAGCGCCAGAGCAGCGGACACCTACTTGTTGATCCTCGGAGTCCTCCTGGTTCGATAAACCTCACAGCCCCCGTGTAAGGGAAATCTGTTGCTGACTACATCTCCACCTTCCACTTGGGGTAACCAACAAGGGGCGAGAAGTACATCCATCAACTCGTCATCAGGTGCTAGAATAGAGCTCCAAATGGCCTCCCGTGGGAACAGAGACTTGTGATAGTGTAAAAAGTGTTTCGGGACTCCTTCTAGTGTTTCTAGGGTATATGAGAATTTATAAGTGAGAGGACAGAGTTAGGAGGGCCTCAAGGGGGCCATGAGCCAACAAGGCGCCCCCTAGGCAGCGTCGGGTTGACTTGTGGGGACCTCGTGTGGCCCCCAACCTTCCTCTGATGCTTGCTGCTTTTCTTTCGGTCCAGAAAAAATCACCAAAAAGTTTCAGGTCAATTTGACTTCGTTTGGTATGGAAACCCTGAAAAGTGAAAACGTGCAGAAAACAACAGCTCGCACTGGGAACTAGGTCAATAAGTTTGTGCCAAAAACTAATATAAATTGCTAAATAAATAACCCAATAGTATTCTAGAATAATAATATATCTACATGGAGCAATAAAAATTTATAGATACGTTGGAGATGTATCAGGTCGTACCCTGTTGGCTTGTGCCTACCTTGTGCGGCCTCTAGTCTTCACCCAAGGCTTCCACATCTTCTTTTGGTCTAGAGAAAATCATCAATTAGTTTCGGGGCAATTGGACTTTGTTTGGTACTATTAACCTGAAAAGTAAAACACACAGAAAATAACAACTGACACTGGGCACTAGGTCAATAGGTTAGTGCTCAAAAATTATATAAATTTGTAAATTATGACCTAAAAAGTATCCTAGAATAATAATATAATGGCATGGAACAATAAAAAGTTATAGATTCGTTGGATACGTATCACAAGTGAAGCACTTCATTGAGCTTGATTTAGCAGTAGAATCTGGTGTTGGTGTAGAGGATGTAGCTCTTGGCTTGTAGTTACTTGTAGTAGAAGGTCGGCTTGATGAAGGTGGCTTGTCCTTGTAGCTCGCCTTGTCATCTTTAGGCATTGAAGTTTTCATAGACAAAGGTGTCATGGTCAGAGAAGCTTGTGCAGTTGATCCGTAGGTCTTGGAAGAGAACTTGGAGTACATGTAGTCATATTGTACTTGTCGTTCCGCCTTGGATGCTTGATGCACTAGATCGAGTAAGTTGGAGTAGGGTTGGAAATTCACAATCTTCTTGACTTGGTAGTTGAGACCATTCAAGAAGTGCACCATTGTTTGTTCATCGTATTCCTTGACATTGGCTCGGATCATGGCCATTTCCATTTCTTGGTAGTACTCTTCTACCGATTGGTGTGTTGCTTGAGTAATTGTAGCTTCTTGAAGAGATCATAGTTGTACTTGGTTGGCACAAACCGAGCTCTCATGAGGTCCTTCATTTGGGCCCAAGTTGTGATGGATGTTCACCTCTTTCTCTTATTCTCTCAATCACTTTTTCCCATCAAATGAGAACATAGCCTTGGAACTCAAGTGAAGCCATGGCAATCTTCTTCTCTTCGTAAATGTTGTGTAGATGGAAAATCTGGTCAACTTTGAGTTCCCATGATAGACAGTCTTCAAGGTCATTGCTTCCGGCGAACTTAGGCATGGTGAACTTGAGATTGTCGTGGAGATGTTCCTCATTGTGGTTGCTTTGGCGATTCTGTTGTCTTGGCGGAGGTGCATCATTGTAGATGTCGATTTGACATTATTGTTTTTTTGCCTTGGATCTTCGTCATCATTGGGCTCAAGCTCATGTGCTTGAGGGCGTTGGCGAGGTCCTTGCATCCATTGTCGTTATTCTTGGTGCTCCTCTTAGCGCTCGGCTTCCTCTTGATGTTCACGTCAGACTGCTTCTTGTTCTTCGTGCGCTTAGCGGTTGCGTTCTTGCAAAACATGCGTTCCTTCACGAAGGGCACAATGTGCTTCAAGCGCTTGCTCTTCACGTCGTTGTTCGTCTTCATAACATTGTTGTAGGCGTTCTTGCTCCAAAGATTCTTGTTCTTGTTGGTGACGTCAGTCACACTTGCGAAGTCGATATTAGGATCCATTTCCATCGAAAGGATTATCCAATTCTTGGTGCTGGCGACGGTCATCACGTTGGTGATGTCGAGCTCGCGGTGGACTTGCACCGGAAGAGTACTCGTAGGAGTGGCAACTTGAGCGGCGCCATTGTGATGAAGTAGAGATTGAGGATGCATAGTTCTTCATCAAGGTGTGGATCTCGTCCATTTGGCTTTATAGCTTGTCATCGAGGTAGTCCCTCGTGCGCACCTAGGACTCACGCAAGTCAGTGGCGAGTTGCTCGATGCGATCATTCATGGCATCTTGTGCTTGGTGCATTCCTTTTTGGGCGTCATCATCTTGCTCCTCAAAGGTCAGGTTCAACATGGTGGTCCTATCCATAGCACTCAAGTAGATATAAGTGGAAGAAGGAGAAGACAATACCAAATAGCATTCCAAAAGTTGAAAATGGATCAAGGTCACTCAATGTGCAAATATGGAAATAGTAGAATTGGTATCGAAGATCGTCCTTCTCACACCTACACAAATAACGCTTTTGGAGTATCTTGGTTAGGATAGTGGCACAAAATTCAAGCAAATGTGAGTCAATATATTGATAATGTTGAAACGATTCACAAATTCATAAGTTAGCCAAATAGATCAATAGCAATGCAGGTACATGGGAACACACACACGATAGCAAAGTGGGGTTGTGCAACCAAGGAATGAGCGCAAAAATGTGGAATCTGTGGAAACGCTCTTGTTGCACAACACTAGAGAAACACTAGCATGATTGCTCAAATGGGCGTATACAGAGTTGTGCACAACCTACATGAAACAAAACATGTTGTCTTCCTCTTCCCGACTTTGCTATGTATGTATGAGGCACGATGTATGTCGCTCCAATGATCCAAGATGATCAAGTATGATATGAAATTTGGCGATGCTAATGCTCTTGCTCTTTTGCTTAAAAGCTTTGTTTCTATTTTCTTTTGGCAATGATATTTGTATGTCACTATGCGGGATGTGCACACCAAGATATCAATTATGTATGCGTGTACTATTGCAACACTTGATATGATACTATGATATATATATGCAATTGAAGCTATTCAGAGTATGTATCACTAAAGTGCACAAGTAGCATAGCCCAACAATACTCGATGGCTAGTCTTTATAGGCAAGTTATGCAAATATTCTAGGGGTAAGAATACAATGGCAAGGGTATATGACAAGTGTCGTCGCGGTTACCGTCCTTGCTTACGGTGAAGTGTCAATGAAAAGTCGGTTGACGACGATCCAGGGCGATGATGCGCGGCGATGTCGGTGTAGAACCACTCTTAATTAGACGAAGAACCTTAGGAAGTGGAAAGCTCACGAGTCAAAATCTCAAATGCAAAGGGGTTTTGAGAAAGAAATGGCGGTGGAAAAATTGCGGAAGAAAATGGCGAAAATGAAGAAAAATGACAGAGAAAGTCTTTGACCAGCCCGTACGCACGGGGTCTTATGGGCCAATGGCCACGGGGTCTTTTGAGCCCGTGCGCACGAGGTCGTCCAGCAACGCGAATTTTTGATGATTTTTGGATGGGAAAAAATATTTGGGCGAAAATGATGGAATTGGTCCGATGGAAATGAAGGTAGGGGTCAGATCTACTTTCCCAACAACAAATTCATGGATCAAATCAACAAAATCTCACTAGATCTAACAAATTGCAAGAAATTTGGGTATGGATATTTTTGTGGGGATTTTTGAAATTGGGTCAAATGATAGCAAAATTGGCTAGCCAATGGGAGATGATATCCCAAGGTGTGAATCAACATGGATCATGATACCAATATGATACGGCGCAAACCCGTGGGTGCCGATCTTTTCACACTTGAAGGGGGAAAAGTAAGAACTCAAAAGAGAAAACACAAACTCAAGAACGATCTCCAATCACACATCCACTAGATCCACAAAAACACAAGAGACATATAGATCCAAAGTCAACAAAAGGATAAACGTAACCAATAGTCTTCCCTAAAGAGGGGCCTTGATATCCCTTGGGATCTTCCCTACAAGAGGGGCCTTGGCATCACTACGATCTTCTCACATGGAGGACATCTCCATGGGAGGAGGATAGTGGATGGAGCTATGATCAACCACTACAAGAAATATGTCAACTAACGACCATCAATATTGGTCACTGAATGGTCATTGATTTCCATTTGTGACCTTTTTATGACCAAAAACAAAAGGTCTAAAGCTGAGGGTCTTTAATGAACTATAACGACCTTTTTTCTGGACTGGTCGTAGGATTTTATGACCAAACAGAAGGTCGTAGGTTTAACGACCAAATGATTTGGTCACTAGCAATCTTCCCGCACCACGTCAGAGCCACCGTGGCAGGCTGACGTGGCAGAATTATAACCAAATGAAAAGGTCGTAAATAAGATTCAGCCCAGTCCATTCCGGTCGTGTACATGGGCCGGGCCCAATAATTTGGCCTTTTATTTTTTGGGATAGAATCTTTTACTGAGCAGGTTTTTTATTAGTCCACTTTTCTTTTGGGCCTTGGCCTACTCTTTTTAGTCTAGTTCTTGTTTGGGCCTTGGACTACTCTTTTTTTAGGCCCAAGCCTTTTTAGACAAATTCTAGTTTGGGCCTTGGCCTACTCTTTTTTTAGGCCCAAGCCTTCTTAGTCTATTTCTTGTTTGGGCCTCGGCCTTTTTGCTGTCCAAACTAACTTTAGTGCCCAAACAAAATGGTCCAAACAAAAGTTAAATAATTGACAACTTCACAAAATACTTCATCATGTCCAAATAGAGCAAGACATTGTTTCATCACCAGAATGACCAATCACTTAAATAATTGACAACTTCACAAGTGCACAGCTTCACAAAAACTCATGACGCATTTCCACCAAGCTCTCAAAGTCCATGCCCAGCGGACTTTCCTGATGGTCCGTCGCAGCTGCCATAGTTGCTTTCTGCCTTGTGACTCTATCAGGTTCATCAGGTTCCAGGATCCTCTTTGTTTGTCCTGGAGGTGGGGCCATCACCCTTCCTGGAGGCATTGCAGCAGATGCTTCTGAGCTCTTCCTCTTCTTGCTGGCTGTGTTCAGTGCCTTGTATAAATAGCATAGAAAAAAATTAGATCACAAGATAAATATGTGAGCACAAGGAAACACAGAGCATAGAAGAACCCGAACCCTCCAAGCAAGACAGAGTCTGCACCTTAACAGTCTTGTGCACTACAACTTCATCCTCCTTCGGATTATACTCTGGGTCATCACTGATAACTCCACTACCTTCTTGAACCCCATTAGTTGTACCTTCTTGTACATAATTTGTTTTCCTAATCATTGACGCTATTGCATCAATGCCAAGGGACTGGAATATCCGATTGTTCCTCATCATATTTCTAGCCCTAACCTTCTCATACTCGGTGAGAGGATGCTCATCTTTCAAGGCAAAATAAACATAATTATTACGTTAATTGTTGGAATGCATGGACACACAGCCAAACATATCTTATGATATTTTATTATCATTTAATCCTACTTATTCAGCTAACGAAGAGTAACAGCACACATGCACAGCTAAGCCAGCTAATTCAGATTACAGCAATACATTTGCATAATAAAATCTGACAGTATTTTACATCACCAGCCTCCAAGATATTTTACTTAGCATATTACATTTCACTTAGCATATTAAGACACATTTTATAA
The DNA here is from genome assembly GCF_904849725.1 of Hordeum vulgare subsp. vulgare. Lineage (NCBI taxonomy): Eukaryota > Viridiplantae > Streptophyta > Magnoliopsida > Poales > Poaceae > Hordeum > Hordeum vulgare. The sequence goes on along the minus strand of NC_058518.1, from coordinate 138,769,290 downwards.
ATCCAACAGTATAACCACAAGGAGCAACTTGCATACCACTGGTTGGCCTCGGGTTTGACCTTGTCATCCTTCACATGGATGATCTTGAGGTGGTGCTTGCAAAATAGAATAAACAACAATCAGATACAACAGGGATAAAGTAAAATGATGCACTTATATCAATAAAGGAAAGCTTTTAGACGAGCATGCACATACATGTAATACATGTGAAGCTAGCAAACTTGTTGGATCAACAATATAGTGATGTAGTTAATGCATCAGTACTAATACATGTAAAACACTTGGACCAGCATGCACATACACGTGTAGCAATGCACATACAGTTAATGCATCAGTACTAAACTAACAGTTGAAGCAAGCAACTAAATTTAAGCACTTGGACTAGCATGCACATACAAGTGTAGCAATGCATCAGTATTAAAACATCTGAAACAGGAGGTAGTAATGTACTAAACTGATAGTTGAAGAAAACTATATATGTGAAGCAATGCATTAACTATTTACAACAATTACTTTTATGTTTTAACTTGCAATTTTATCCATGTACCTGCAATCATCTATAAGCAAAGTAATTACTCAACTGTATCCCTAATGGAGGCAAACATATGCATTCATAGCAACTGGTTGCCCAACATTTGGTGAATAAAGAAGCAAGCAAAGTGCATAAGTGCTACTAATACAAGCAAGCAAGCAAAGTGCATAAGTGCTACTAATACAAGCAAGCAAGCAAAAGAAGTGCTACTGATAGAAACAAGCATAGTGCTACTGATAGAAACAAGCAAGCAGAGAAGAAAATTGAAGAGGAGCAAGCAAGCAAGTACTGTTGATACCAACCCTAGTAGCTTCTTCTCCAAGTGCTACTGATACAAGCAAGTATTGCTGATGGAAACTCTAATTAACCAGAGGGGGATAGAACGAACCACTAGGAATAAATCCCATTAACATGAACAAGAACCTCCAGGAGCTCCTAGATTGACTGAATCCTAACCCTTGATCGACCAGGTGGGGGATGTACCCCCATTTGTTACCCATCACAAATGCAGGACCCCATGATCCAACCCCATTGATCCAGCCCCATGACAAATACAACCCTAACCCCATGAATCTAACCCTAACACCATGAACCCTAACCATAACCCCATGAATGTACCGAACCATCCCAATTGATCCAACCCCATGAACCCTAGAAGAACACATGAGGGGGATCTATCAAACCCTAGAAAAACACATGAGGGGGATCTATCAACGGGAGATGGGTCAAGGGGAGAGGTTCCTATCCTCGTCGACTTTTGATTATGTAGATGTACTTGCTGTCGTCGTCGATGTAGTCATAGCCATCGACGTCGATGTAGATGTAGCCATCGTCGTCGATGTAGATGTAGTCGTCGACGTCGTCGATGTAGTCGTCGTCGATATCGTTGATGTAGTCGTCATCGGGGAGAGGGGAGAGGGGCGGCGCGGAGCACGGGAGGGGCAGCGGGGCGGCGGGGCGGCGCGGAGGAGGGGAGGGGCGACAGAGTGGGGTGTGGAATTGATCCCGCATGGGTAGTGGGGAGTGGAATGGAGAGGGGAGTGGGAGAGGGAGTGGTGGGTACCGCGTGGTAGTGGGAGAGGGAGTGGAGGGAAAATTTGGTGGGGTGGGAGGGAAAATTTTCACTAGTTTTTTGGGGTTTGGAGGCAGACTTTTTCTTTTTCTTTTTTATAAACATTGTAGAAATAATGGTTAAAATCATACCGAATAGTTCAAGAAGACATCGGTACTCAAATTTATATATCTTTTCTAGTTGGCAGGTCACATGTGATGATGCGACACGAAGGTTTCCCATTTTTTTGATTTTTTTTGAATTTTTCATGGCCGTTTCAAAATGCGGTCGAAACGGCGGGCATGACCGTTCCTACCTAGTGGTTGAATCTTGGAAACTTTTTGGTGTTTCTATGATTAAATAGATACTTGTGTACCTAGAAATGATTTTTGGAAAAAATAAAGAGCAAACTATAAGGCAGCCGCAGTTCAAATTTGACCCGCTTCCAACTGATTCGACATAGATTTGTCTTTTTCACGAGAGATGGATAAAAGCTTTTGACACCCAACCATTTTGTCAATTTTACATTAAATATGGCCTTGTATGTTAGAAAAATGATTTGGACCAATTTTGAAACAAATATATGGTAGGTCCTTCACAAAAAAACTCATTTCGGGCACTTAAAAAATGAAAAATGAATTTTTCATACAAGAAATATGAAAACTTCCTTAATCAACATTGTTTGTCACTCCAACATGCACCATTATGCAAAATATGAGACCATTTCAACAAACTATGCCATGAATACGGCCATGAGATTGATCATGTGGCTTGAAAGCCATGTATCTTCACACATGATAGCTCATTTGTGTGAACACTTTTTAAAAATAATTGCCGTATTACAAGTATATTATTTTACATGGTACTTTATCACATATGATGACATAATGCAAAGGTTTCCCATTTTTTGATTTTTTTTGAATTTTTCATGGCCGTTTCAAAATGCGGTCGAAACGGCAGGCATGACCGTTCCTACTTAGTGGTTGAATCTTCGAAACCTTTTGGTATTTCTATGATTAAATAGATACTTGTGTACCTAGAAATGATTTTTCGAAAAAATAAAGAGCAAACTATAAGGCAGCCGCAGTTCAAATTTGACCCGCTTCTAGCTGATTGGACATAGATTTGTCTTTTTCACGAGAGATGGATAAAAGCTTTTGACACCCAACCATTTTGTCAATTGTACATTAAATATGGCCTAGTATGTTAGAAAAATGATTTGGACCAATTTTGAAACAAATATATGGTAGGTCCTTCACAAAAAAACTCATTTCGGGCACTTGAAAAATGAAAAATGAATTTTTCATACAAGGAAGATGAAAACTTCCTTAATCAACATTGTTTGTCACTCCAACATGCACCATTATGCAAAATATGAGACCATTTCAACAAACTAGGCCATGAATATGGCCATGAGATTGATCATGTGGCTTGAAAGCCATGAATCTTCACACATGATAGCTCATTTGTGTGAACAATTTTTAAAAATAATTTTCATATTACAAGTTTATTATTTTACATGGTAACTTTATCACATATGATGACATAATGCAAAGGTTTTCCATTTTTTTGATTTTGTTTAGATTTTTTCATGACCGTTTCAAAATGCGGTCGAAACGATGGGCATGACCGTTCCTACATAGTGGTTGAATCTTGGAAACCTTTTGGTGTTTATATGATTAAATAGATACTTCAGGTCATACATAATGAAGAGATTCTTCTCATCTTTTAAGATACAACAAGTAAGATACAACAAGTAAGATCAACCAATCTATCAACATACTTGGGTTGAACAAAGATAAAGTCACTTAATCATACATAATTAAGAGATTCTTCTCATCTTGCATTACAACATTGCTACAAAAGAGCAACACACCAACAATAGCATAGTACAGTTACAAACATAGCATAGTGGAGTCACTTAATCATACATAATATAGAGATTCTGATCATTTTGCATTACAACATTGGTACAAAAGAGCAACACATCGACACAACAACACATCAACCATAGCATAGTGGACTTCATCTTCATCTGATCAGCTCATCCATCCAAAATGTCCCTGATCATCTTCAACTTCTCTTGGTTCTTCTCCAATGCCTTCAACAGATCAGCAATCTGGATCTTCAGCTCATCCCTGCGTTTAATCAGATTCTCAATTCCTTTCTTCAGACCATCAATGTGAAGGTTGAGCACCAAAATTTCATCATTAAGTTTGTCCTTCTCCTTCAAATGATTTGCCTTCTGGGTCCTAATGACCCCACCTTGAGCTTCCGCAAGGTTGAGCAGTTGATTCACATCTTCTACTAGTTTGTCATAGTTTGCATCAAGATTTCTTTTCTCCTCTGTGAGGTGGTGAATTTTCAGTGAATTCTCCAAATTACCATCCCTCCTAGCACTCTTGGTGTCTTCCAACATTTCCCACAGTTTTAACAATGCATTTTGCATTGTGGGAGGCCACTCTTGGTCTACCCAACCAACAAAACCACAGTTTTGAGGTGGCTGCAATACAAAATAACCAGTACTTCAGCAATACAAAATAACGAGAAAATAACAAGCCAGAATTCTTTAATAAACATGCAATGACAATGTTGTAATCAACAAGCAATGACAGTGTTGTAACAAGCCAGAATCTTTTAGCTAAACTAGCAATGACAGTGTTGTAATAAACAATGGCAGTCTAAATATTTGAGCTAAACAAACAACGACAGTGATGTAGTAAACACTGACAGTCTGAATATTTGAGCTAAACAAACAATGACAGTGATGTAGTAAACACTAACAGTCTGAATCTTTTGAGCCAGATAGAAAAAACAGAAGCAACTTCATGCATGTCTAACACTAAAGAAGATAGAACTAACCGACTGAGCACACACTAAAAATCTTCTCCCTGTCTCAAATCCTTCGAATGCTACGCGATGCTCAGGCAGCAGCCCACGCTCCAAGCAAACATCCACGGTAGAATTCTCTATGCCCATGTAGTCTTTGTCGTCGATGCTAGCAGGGATCTAAAGAAGAGCCAAGAAACAGAGATAAATCCCCAATGTGAAGAAACTGAAACCCTAAACCTAACCCTAGCTCTACAAATTACCCGGTACATCATGCCGTCCAAGGAAGTGCTGATGTCCAGGCTCGATAGGTTGTTGCTACTCTCATCCTCGTAAACCATGGCGCGATGGAGGTGGTGGTGGCCGACGAGCTTTGGCGACGAGGGGGGCAGAGCGCGAGCAGAGTAGACTGGCTCGGTCGACCAGGTTCGAGCGAGACACAAAGACCGACCGAACCGGTTCGTGCCGACCAGGTTCGAGCGGGCCATTTGTTTTTTTTTGAAGGTGTCTATGCCATTTTTTTGTAAGATGTCCCGGACGGCACGTGGCGGACGGGACGTTGCAGGAACTATTACATCGTATAAAGAGGGAACTCCCACTTCGTCTCCATCGTCTCCCTCGTCGCCTCGTCTCCCTCGTCTCCCACTTCGTCGCCTCGTCTCCCACTTCGTCTCCCTCGTCTCCCTCGTCGCACCATCTCCCTCGTCGCCTCGTCTCCCAATGGAGGGCACTCGTCGCGCCGTAGCCGTTGCAGATCTGCTTGAGGTGCCGAAGCAGCAGGAGGTCGACATGACCGCAACCGCTGTCGCCGCCGCTGTGGAAGAGAAGGAGGTGCGTGTGCCGAAGCAGGAGGACACGACCGCAACCGTTGTCGCCGCTGAGGAGGTACCGAAGCAGGAGGACATGACCTCGAGCAGTGCTGCCGACGATGAGGTGGGTTTTTTAGATAGGGTTTTCTGGTTTTTAATAGTTGATTCGTGCTTGAATGCTACATAGATTTATATATTGAGACTTGGATTTCTTTAATTTCAATCTTGATTTGTGCATGTGGATGTGGTAATGCTTCCCGTTCCCCTGCTTTCATAGTTATCGTTGATAAGCAGGAGATTATTTAGATAGGGTTTTCTGCTTTCATATATTCAGAGAGCAGAACACACTCTGCTTTTGCATGTGTTGGCGAACTTTTGCATTTTGTTGGCTTGAATCAACAGAATCTTTCTCTTATTAGTAAAGATTTCACCTAAGTCATGTGCTTGATATATACGAACACCCATTCCTAAATTTCGCCCAGGTCTGCCCCCTCTCTTGCATTTTATTGGGATTATTAGTAAGGATTTAATAAGAGTTAGGTTTTGAATTGGGATCTTGATTGTTGCATGTGCTTAGATCTTATTGTGTGCCGGATATGTTGATAGATTTGTTGTGGTTATCCCCTCACCGGGGCACATCATGGGCTGAGCAGCCCAATAGTGCAATGTTCTGCTATATAAAATGCAGAACAGAGAGAATCGTCTTATGCAAACAGATAAGAAAAGATAATGAAGTGATACTTACAAATTGCTTGCAGACATCACATTTTGGATGAAAGCGCTCCTTGTAACAAGTTTTATGGTATGGATGGTTTCCTGACATGGAGAACTGCATGTTTTTGTTGGTAAAGTCAATACCAATGCAAGTTCTTAATTAGTACACAAAACAACAAAGAGCGACCTCATAGTCATATATTGGCTAATTACAAGCATATAGTTACAGTATAGTCATATATTGGCTGATTACGTCCATGGCCAATTTCAGTGTGCCATCCAGCACATGTCCTGACAAAAGAAGTGTATACATAACATATAGTTACAGAGTATAGTTTGATTTTTTGAAAGGACATTTAAATCTTTGTATGAAGGATCGAAAGATTGTATAAGTGAAATGCACAAAGGACACACCCAGTGCAGAGAATAGGGTGGCTGATGCAGCAGCACTATGAATGTAATTAGAAGCACATTGTTGAATGCTTGACCTTTTGAATACTGTGTTACATAGTTTGTACTAATCGAATTACTTATATTGTAGGAAAAGGAAGCTGCATGCATGAAGAGGAAGCTCGCCAAGACTGGGTTCAAGAGCCCGTATGACTCTGACTACGACGACGACGAACCGTATGAGGTAATCCCAACTATTTTAGTTCAGCGTAAGCACTATATGAATGCATGTTGGTGGGCTTTTTAATGAAATTGATGTAGAGAGTGTTTTAATGTTGTTTGTTTAATTAGATTACTGTACATGACTTTTTATTTTTTTGTTCATTAAAATTTGGTAAATGGGTATTATCTAATGTTTGTTCATTGCATCATTTTGAATCGGAAGTGTGTGTTCTGGCTCCATAATGCCTATATGAATGCATAATGTGTGCGCAATTAATTTGTGTGTGCAGTATAACTCTGGAGATGACGTGGAGGACGGCAACAAAGAGTCCTTCATTGAGAAGGAAGACCAGAAGATCAGGGAGAAGGGGAAGGCGGCCTACTTCAGGAGGGGAATGTTCAGATGCCCATATTGCACCACAAAGCCAAAGCCCAGGGATGGGATTTATGAACACCTGATGTCGCATGCACGCGGTTTATCGCGGAGTGCTGATGACATGAAGACCAGGGCAGAGCATGCAGCCCTCCTGAAGGCTCTAGGTCCCATTTAGTCGTCACCCTCCATGATCCTCGGTTTATCGTCGTCGTTGAGAACTGTTGTACTTTTGCGCACTGTGTCATCGGCCTGTTGTTGTGAACTGTGTTGGAATGTGTTATACTTTTGATGTTAATTATGGCAGGATGTTATGGCTACTTCTATTTTTCTTCACTGATGTTATGGCGGGATGTTATGGCAGGATGTTATGGTCGACTGGTTAGCAACAGGCAACATATCAATTCAGCTCTCTGATGTAGATAGCAACAGCAACAACAACAACTGCCGATGGGTGAGGTGGCCGTGGCATCAGCACCACCACCGCTGGTTGATATGTCTCAAATGTAACTATAATTTTTTATGGTTTCACGATGTTATCTTGTCTTCTTTGGTTGTTTTATGTACCTTTTATATTTTTTTGGGACTAACTTATAAATTCAGTGCCAAGTGCCAGTTCCTGTTTTTTCCCGTGTTTTTGACTCGTTTCAGATCTGATTTTGGAACGGAGTCCAAACGGAAGAAAAACCACGAAATGATTTTTTCCCGAATAGAAGAAGACCAGGGGGCTTTTGGGCCAAGCCAGGTAAGCTCCAGGGAGCCCACAAGCCCACACTCAACCACGAGGGGGGAGGCGGCGGTGGGCAGGCTTGTGGCCTCCCTGACCGCCCCCTAACCTAGGTCTTTGGCATATAAATTACCAAATATTCCGCAAAAAATCAGGGGAGCCTCGAAAATACTTTTCCGCCGCCGCAAGCTTCCATTTCCGTGAGATCTCATCTGGAGACCCTTCCCGACGCCCTGTCGGAGGGGACTTTGGAGTTAGAGGGCTTCTTCATCATCATCATCGCCCCTCCAATGACTCGTGAGTAGTTCACTTCAGACCTACGGGTCCGTAGTTAGTAGTTAGATGGCTTCTTCTCTCTCTTGTATCTTCAATACAAAGTTCTCCATGATCTTCATGGAGATCTATCCGATGTAATCTTCTTTGGCGGTGTGTTTGTCGAGATCTGATGAATTGTGGATTTGTGATGAGATTATCTATGATATATATTTGAGTCTTTGCTGATTTCTGATATGCATGATTTGATATCCTTGTAAGTCTCTCCGAGTCTTGGGTTTTGTTTGGCCAACTAGATCTATGATTTTTGCAATGGGATAAGTGATTGGTTTTGAGTTCTGCCATGTGGTGACCTTTTCCAGTGACAGTAGGGGCAGCAAGGCACACATCAAGTAGTTGCCATCAAGGGTAAAAAGATGGGGGTTTTATCATTGGTTTGAGATTATCCCTCTAAATCATGTCATCTTGCTTAAGGCGTTACTCTGTTCTTATGGACTTAATACACTAGATGCATGCTGGATAGCGGTCGACGTGTGGAGTAATAGTAGTAGATGCAGACGGTATCGGTCTACTTGTTTTGGACGTGATGCCTATAGAAATAATCATTGCATAGATATCGTCACGACTTTGCGCGGTTCTATCAATTGCTCGACAGTAATTTGTTCACCCACCGTCTACTTGCTTTCATGAGAGAATCCACTAGTGAACACTACGGCCCCCGGGTCTATTCACATCCATCTTTTACACCTTCGCTTTTACTTTGCTTTGTTACTTTGTTGCTTTCAGTTCTCACTTGGCAAACAATCTATAAGGGATTGACAACCCCTTCATAGCGTTGGGTGCAAGCATTTGTGTTTGTGCAGGATCTTGAGATACTCCTCCGCCGGATTGATACCTTGGTTCTCAAACTGAGGGAAATACTTTCCTTCGTTGTGCTACATCATCCTCTCCACTTCGAGGGAACACCAATGCAGAAGGATTCCTGGTGCCGTCGACACACCATCAACGTGTCATTTCTGGCGCCATTGGAAGGTCTTGTGTGCAGTAGCATAACGGACATCAGAAGCATTTCTGGCGCCGTTGCCGGGGAGGAGAAGTCAAGATCTATTCAAGTAGGTCTCACAAACTCTTCTCTTGCATTTACTTTTGTTGCCAGTTGCCTCTCGTTTTCCTCTCCCCCACTTCACATTTGTCATTTTCATTCGCCTTTCGCCTTCGTCGTTTTCTTTTGCCTTTGCCGGTTTTCTTGCTTGCTTGTGTGCTTGTTTGGTTGCTGAAGTCATCATGTCTGAAAACACCAAACTTTGCGACATCTCGAGCACTAATAATAATGATTTTATTAGTACTCCGATTGCTCCCGCCACTAGTGCGGAATCGTATGAAATCAACGCAGCTTTGCTCAATCTTGTTATGAAAGAGCAATTCTCTGGCCTTCCTAGTGAAGATGCCGCATCCCATCTCAATACCTTCATTGAGATTTGCGATATACAAAAGAAAAGAGATGTGGATAATGACGTGATTAATTTGAAACTTTTTCCTTTCTCGTTGCGAGATCGCGCAAAAACTTGATTTCCTTCTTTGCCTAAAAATAGTATCAATTCTTGGGATAAGTGAAAGATGCTTACATATCCAAGTATTTTCCGCCGGCTAAGATCATCTCCTTACTTAACGATATCATGAATTTCAAGCAACTTGATCATGAACACGTTGCACAATCTTGGGAGAGGATGAAGCTTATGATTAGAAATTGTCCAACTCATGGCTTGAGTTTGTGGATGATTATACAAATCTTTTACGCTGGCTTGATTTTCGCTTCCCGCAATATCTTGGACTCCGCCTCAGGTGGAACGTTCATGGAAATCACGTTAGGAGACGCTACAAAACTCCTAGACAATATCATGACCAACTACTCTCAGTGGCACACTAAAAGGTCGCCTACTAGCAAAAAGGTGCATGCTATAGAAGAGATTAACTCGCTTAGTGCTAAGATGGATGAGTTGATGAATTTGGTTGCTAGTAGAAACGCTACCATAGATCCTAATGACTTGCCACTATCTTCTTTGATTGAGAGTAGCAACGCTAGTTTGGACGTGAATTTTGTTGGTAGGAACAATTTTGGCAACAACAATGCTTTTAGAGGAAACTATGTTCCTAGGCCTTTTCCTAGTAACTCCTCTAACAATTATGGCAATTCCTACGGCAACACTTATGGAAATCACAACAAATTACCCTCTGATTTAGAGAGTAATATCAAAGAGTTCATCAACTCTCAAAAGATTTTCAATGCGTCCATAGAGGAAAAACTACTCAAAATAGACGATTTGGCTAAGAGTGTTGATAGGATGTCTTGTGATATTGATGCTTTGAAAGTTAGATGCGCTCCTCCCAAGGTCAACTTGGATGAAACTTTGAAAGCTATGCGTGTCTCCATGAATGAGAGCAAGGAAAGAACCGCCCAAATTCGCGCTAGACATGAATGGTTTAAAAGGGTGCGTTCTAGTGATGCAAATCACGAAGATCTTAAAGTGCTTGGTGTGTCTCCTCTTGAATCTTTGTTTTCGCGTGTCAAACCTACTTATGGAGGGGCTGGATATGAATAAACTTTGGTTGAAAAACGCCCCAATGATTCGGAGTCCACCTATCTTGATGATAAAGGTGTGGAGAGTTGAGTAGAAGAAGTCAAAATTTTGGGTAGTAATGAAACTCCCACTTTGGATTTCAAGGAATTAAATTATGATAATTGCTCCTTGTTTGAATGCATTTCTTTGATGCAATCCATTGCAAACTCTCCACATGCTTATAGCCAAAGCAAAGCCTTTACCGCGCATATCGTAGATGCTATGATGAAATATCTTGAAGAGAAGCTCGAACTAGAAGTCTCTATACCTAGAAAACTTCATGATGAGTGGGAACCTACTATCAAAATCGAGATCAAAAACTATGAGTGCAATGCTTTGTGTGATTTGGGTGCTAGTGTTTCCGCGATTCCAAAGTCTTTATGTGATATTCTTGGTTTTCATGAGATTGAAGAGTGTTCTCTTAATTTGCATCTTGCGGATTCTACTGTCAAGAAACCCATGGGGAGGATCGATGATGTTCTTATTGTTGCAAATAAGAACTATGTACCCGTGGATTTCATTGTACTTGACATAGACTGCAATCCTTCATGTCCCATTATTCTTGGTAGACCTTTCCTAAGGACTATTGGTGCTATCATCGATATGAAGGAAGGGAATATTAGATTTCAATTTCCTTTAAAGAAGGGCATGGAGCACTTTCCTAGAAAGAAAATAAGATTTCCCTATGAATCTATGATGAGGGCTAGCTATGGTTCGAGCACCAAAGATGACTATACGTGATTCCATCACTTTCGCCTAACTAAGGGCGTTAAACAAAAGCGCTTGTTGGGAGGCAACCCAATGAATCTATCCTTTTTCTTTATGTTTTGTGTTTTACACACTTTCATAATTCTGTTATGATTGTGTTTTTTGTGTTTCTTGTTGCGTTTGTGCCAAGCAAAACCGTTATGATTAGTCTTGGAGATCATCGTTTGGTCATGCTGGAAAAGACAGAAACTTTCTGCTCACGAAAAGAATTTTCGTTTTTTTATGTAAGAGATTTTGAGTTGATTCTTTTTGCTGCTGATTCCTACGCAAAGTCTTCACACTTCCGTAATTTTTCAGAATTGTTGAAGTACCAGAGGTATACGAAATATACAGATTGCTACAGACTGGTCTGCTGTTAACAGATTCTGTTTTTGTTGTGTTGGTTGCTTATTTTGATGAAACTATGGATAGTATCGGGGGGTATTAGCCATGGAAGATTGAAAGTACACTAACCCAACATCAGCACAAGTAGAATTTAAGTTTTCTACAGTACCTAAGGAAGTGGTGGTTTGCTTTCTTGTACTAATGTTATCACGAGTTTCTGTTTAAGTTTCGTGTTGTGAAGTTTTCAAGTTTTGGGTGAAGTTCTTATGGACAAAGAGATACAGAGTAGCAAGATCTCAAACTTGGGGATGCCCAAGGAACCCCAAGAGATTCAAGGATTCGGTAAAAGCCTAAGCTTGGGGATGCCCCGGGAAGGCATCCCCTCTCTAGTCTTCAATCCATCGGTAACGTTACTTGGGGCTATATTTTGATTCACCACATGTTATGTCTTTTTGCTTGGAGCATCTTGTATCATAGGAGTCTTTTATTTTTGTTGTGTCACAATCATCCTTGCTGCACACCTAGAGAGAGAGAGAGACATGCACACACCGTGATTTTGTCGAGCTTCACTTATATCTTTTGGTAGACAATTCAGCTCACATGTGCTTCACTTATATATTTTGAGCTAGATACTTTTGCTCTATGTGCTTCACTTATATCTTTTAGAGCACAGCGGTGCATGGCTTGGTAGTTGATCTATGCTTTTAAAGTAGTCTCAAATGGGGTAGTTATCCAAAGGGATACGAAAACTTCCACCTTCATGTGCATTGAATAGTTAGAGAAGTTTGATTCATCTCAATTAGTTTTGAGTTGTGGTTATGGTAGTATTGAAGTTATGCTAGTAACGTGTTGTCGATCTGGAAATACTTGTGTTGAAGTTAGTGATTCCCGTAGCATGCACGTATGGTGAACCGCTATGTGATGAAATCTGAGCATGATTAGTATATTGATAGTCATCCTTTGCGTGGCGGTCGGGATCGCGCGATGGTTTATACCTACCAACCCTTCCACCATCACTATCTTCTTAGTGTCGTGTAACTTTCGCCGGTGCACAAAACCCACCATTAACCTCCCTCAAAACAGCCACCATACCTACCTATTATGGCTTTTTCAAAGTCATTCCGAGATATATTGCCATGCAACTACCACCAAGACATGTGCCTCCATGTCTACATTGCCATTGCATGATGGTAAGATAGCTAGCATGATGTTTCCATTGATGTCTATGCCATGCTAGATCATTGCCACGGTACACTACCGAAGGCATTCCATATAGAGTCATAGTTGCTCTAAGTTTTGAGTTGAAAGTGTGATGATCATCATTAATGGAGCATTGTCCCATGTAGGGAAATAAAAAGAGGCCAAAGAAGCCCACCAAAAAAAGAGAGGCCAAAGAGCCCACCAAAATAAAAAGAAATAAAAAATGAGAGGAAAAGAGAGAAGGGACAATGCTACCACTTTTTCCACACTTGTGCATATTAAGCACCATGATCTTCATGATTGAGAGTCTCTCGTTTTGTCACCACCATATAGCTAGTGGGAAATTTTCATTATATAACTTGGCCTGTATATTCCAATGATAGGCTTCCTCGAAATTGCCTTAGGTCTTCGTGAGCAAGCAAGTTGGATGCACACCCACTAGTTTTCTTTAAGAGCTTTCACATACTCATAGCTCTAGTGCATCATTTGTATGGCAATCCCTACTCATTCACATTGATATCTATTGATGAGCATCTCCACAGCTCATTGATATGCCTAGTTAATGTGACTATCTTCTCTTTTTTTGTCTCGCAAACTCCACTACATTCCACACCATCTATAGTGCTATAACCATGGCTCACGCTCATGTATTGCGTGACAGTTGAAAAGGTTTGAGAAAGTAAAGGTGTGAAACAATTACTTGGCAAATACCGAGGTTGTGCATGATTTAAATTCGTTGTGCAATGATGATAGAGCATAGCCCGACTATATGCTTTTGTAGGGATAACTTTCTTTTGGCCTTTTATTTTGAAAGTACATGATTACTTTGCTAGTTTGCTTGAATTATTATTGTTTTCACGTCAATAGCAAACTATTGTTTTGAATCTAATGGATCTGAACATTCACGTCACATAAGAGGAATTACAAAGGACACCTATGCTAGGTAGCATGAAAGCATAAAAAATTCATTCTTATCACTTCCCTACTCGAGGACGTGCAGGAGTTAAGCTTGGGGATGCTTGATACGTCTCAAACGTATCTATAATTTTTGATGGTTTCACACTGTTATCTTGTCTTCTTTGGTTGTTTTATGTACCTTTTATATTTTTTTGGGACGAACTTATTAATTCAGTGACAAGTGCCAGTTCCTGTTTTTTCGTGTTTTTGACTCTTTTCAGATCTGATTTTGGAACGGAGTCCAAACGGAAGAAAAACCCCGAAATATTTTTTTCCCGAATGGAAGAAGACCAGGGGGCTTTTGGGCCAAGCCAGGTGGGCACCAGGGAGCCCACAATCCCCCACTCGGCCACTAGGGGGAGGCGGTGGTGGGCAGGCTTGTGGCCTGCCTAGCCACCCCCTGACCTAGGTCTTTGGCCTATAAATTCCCAAATTATCCGCAAAAAATCAGGGGAGTCTCGAAATTACTTTTCCACCGCCGCAGACTTCCGTTTCCGTGAGATCTCATCTGGAGACCCTTCCCGGGGCCCTGCTGGAGGGGACTTTGGAGTTGGAGGGCTTCTTCATCATCATCATCGCCCCTCCAATGACTCGTGAGTAGTTCACTTCAGACCTATGGGTCCGTAGTTAGTAGCTAGATGGCTTCTTCTCTCTCTTGGATCTTCAATACAAATTTCTCCATGATCTTCATGGAGATGTCTCCGATGTAATCTTCTTTGGCGGTGTGTTTGTCGAGATCCGATGAATTGTGGATTTGTGATCAGATTATCTATGATATTTGTTTGAGTCTTTGCTGATTTCTTATATGCATGATTTGATATCCTTGTAAGTCTCTCCGAGTCTTCATTTTTGTTTTGCCAACTAGATCTATGATTCTTGCAATGGGAGAAGTGCTTGGTTTTGGGTTCTGCCGGTGACCTTTCCCAGTGACAGTAGGGGCAGCAAGGCACACATTAAGTAGTTTCCATCAAGGGTAAAGAGATGGGGTTTTTATCATTGGTTTGAGATTATCCCTCTACATCATGTCATCTTGCTTAAGGCGTTACTCTGTTCTTATGGACTTAATACACTAGATGCATGCTGGATAGCGGTCGACGTGTGGAGTAATAGTATTAGATGCAGACAGTATCAGTCTACTTGTTTTAGTCTCACTTGTCAAACAATCTATAAGGGATTGAAAACCCCTTCATAGTGTTGGGTGCAAGCTTTTGTGTTTGTGCAGGATCTTGAGATACTCCACCGGATTGATGCCTTGGTTCTCAAACTGAGGGAAATACTTTCCTCCGCTGTGCTACATCATCCTCTCCGCTTCGAGGGAACACCAACGCAGAAGGATTCCTGGTGCCGTCGACACACCATCAATGTGTCATTTCTGGCGCCATTGGAAGGTCTTTTGTGAAGTAGCATAACGGACATCACTAGTCACCAGCCTAGTAACGACCATTCATATTGGTCATTATCACCTAGAAATAAGGTAGTGCCAGGTGCTGTTCGCTTTATGACCTTTTCCAGTAAGCAAGTGATGACCTTTCTGATGAAAATGGTCGTTGGTTTTTGGGGCTAGGACCCCTCGAGACAGCTTGCAACCAAATGATGTCAAATGGTCATAGATTTATGACCATTCCTTCCAGCGTCACTGACAAAAGGTCGTTAGTGGACATATTTCTTGTAGTGAACAATCTCAAGTTTATAATACATAGCTAACCGTAATAAATGACCTAGGGTCCATATATATAGGTAGCAGGAGGTGGGAGACCTAGGGTCCATCAACCTTCTCACGATATGTAGGCAAGCGTTCCATCGGTCACCCACTAATGATCTCCCAAACATTATATTAGAGGGGCAAACTGTAATACTATACCAACATAGGTATCCCTACGTTGTGAAATATTATACAAGGCCAGATATTGTGTGGCAAGCGGTGCCTCCCCTATCCACGTATCCTCCCAGAATCTTGTAGTATAACTGTTTCCAATGATGAATTTTATCCTATGGAAGATGGTTGCCTTCACTCTCATCAACCCCTTCGAGGAAGGTGAATCATTTGGTCTAACAGTTACTTGGGTCAAGGGCTTGGACTGAACATACTTGTTACAT
Organism: Hordeum vulgare subsp. vulgare; assembly: GCF_904849725.1. Classification (NCBI taxonomy): domain Eukaryota; kingdom Viridiplantae; phylum Streptophyta; class Magnoliopsida; order Poales; family Poaceae; genus Hordeum; species Hordeum vulgare. The sequence goes on along the minus strand of NC_058518.1, from coordinate 138,753,406 downwards.
ATTAATTGTATCCACATGCCTCCACTCTAAACACAAAGCATGTATAGCCATTTGCTAAGTAGGCATATGTTCTTTACCTATAAATTCTCAATGCCTAAGCCCCCTGGTCCTTGGGTCGAGAAATGATATCCCATTTATTAAGCCTATGTTTTCTCTTAATTTCATCACTTTGCCAAAAAAACTCATGATCGATAGAAGTCTAACCTTTTCTGTACCCGTATAGATACTTAAAATAAAGATAGAAGGAACACATGCGTGCTCATGACAATTTAGTTTATCAGTACCAGCCGACTGTAACGCCCAAGATGCGGTACTATCCTCATCCTAGCTCGAGGGCCTCGATAGGGATAGAGGTGCATCTCGTTGTTATGCAAGAATGGATATCATTACAAGTAGATGTAAAAAGGAGATGAGTATATGGAAATGACTTACACTCGCCACAAGCTAAAACATGATCATCGCAAATACAATCATCCATAGAAATCATGATACATAAAAGTAGGGCCCGACTACGAATGAAATCAAACGATAAAAGCGACACTCATCTTGCTATCCCACGCTGTCGACCTGAAACCCATACTATGATCATTGAAGAAGAAGAAGAAGAAGAACTCCAAATCAAACAAGCATCTCTCTCACATCAAAGCATCACATTACATGTACCTGCAACTATTGTTGTTGTAATTTGTGAGCCATGGGGATTCAACATTCTCATTATCAAAGGTATCAAGACTAGCAAAGCTTAATGGTTGAGGAGTAGTTAAGTGATAAGGTTGAGGCAAGCAATAAGCATTTGATATCTGGCTAGCTTACAAGTACAAGAATAAAAAGAGTGGTCTGAGCAAAATGGACGTGAACTAGTAATGATCAAGAAGTGATCCTGAACACCTACTTACGAGTCATTCATAACCTCACAGTGTTCTCTTCTTGGTTCAAACCTCACAAGAAGAGATGGTCATGGTTACGCACACGGTTGGTGTATTTTATTTGAATTTACTTAAAGTTTTCTAGAACCGGGTATTATAAAATTTCCAAGGTGTCACATAACCACGGACACGACTTTCCTAAAGATTTAGGCCTGTAGGGGTGCTCCAACTCATCCATCACAAATTAGCCACAAGCTGCGGAGGAAAACCTCAACCTCGAGATAGCCCGAAGTATCATCGGAATCCCGGTGCCAAAGACATTCATTAAAGGTAAAACAAATCCAGCAAGACAGCCCACCAGGTGAGATCTCGATAGGAGCCGCATATTACTTTCTCACGGAACTACTAGATGGGCTAGACGTTGGGTTGGCTGATACCCCGGGTGACGAGGGGGCGCCAGACATCACCCAGTTTGGAGCAACATTCATAAGGAGCACTGGCCTGATTTGTTGATTAAATTATCAGCGGGTTGTCCATTCCCTATGCAACTTTTATTAGTTATTAGCAAATATAGTACGGATGTTGGGCCTTGCCGAAAATTTCTTATCCCAAAACGAATAATCTAGGAAGTCCCCATAACAACCTCGAGCATGTTAGGAGCATTCAATATGGAACATAACACCGGTAAACGGAACTAGGACGACAAAGGTGGAAAAAAACACCGAGCAAAAGGAGAAGCTTCCACCTTTTACCAACTGTATATATGCATTAATTAAATAGTAAGAATAATGTGATATCCCAAATATATCCATGTTATCACATGGAAGAACCTGCACGTGGAACTAGCAACGCTATAAGAGGGGCTGAGCAAGCTGTAACTTAGCCAAACAACGGTTTGCTAGGATGTGGAGGGTTAGAGCCTTATCAAGGCATTTTAGGAAGCTTGACAAACAAGTGGTAGAAAGCGGGACATAGTGAGATAAATGAGACAACGAGCATAACAATGACAGTAGTGGTTTCCAAGGTAATGGTCATCTTGCCTGAAATCCCACTTGGAAGAAGAATGATTTCATGAAGTAGACGAAACAACGTAGTCAAACGAATCCTCACACTCCGAAACACTTTCAGATCTCTATCAAGGGGAAGAAAATCCGGAAACAAACAAATGGCATGGTAAACATCACAACATATACATGGCATGATGCGCAAACAAGCATGATGCATGTTCCAAACAACTATGCACGGTATGACGAGGTGCAACAATCAAATACTACACACTAAGTGTTGCTCACGAAAGTCCACATTCCATTATTTAATCCACTATCATTTATTTACTCAACCATTTTAAATGTTGTTAAACATGGCAAAAGGTGAAGCATAATGAACTACCCTATCTGGGCATTTTAAATGAGGTCGTAAACAACATATAACAAATTTAGAATTTCCCCATAAGCAAATTTTGAATTTGGTATTCTTTTGTCCTAATCATAATTTTATATTTATTAAACAGGAAAACAAAGTGCACCATGTTATTCTACATGATTTTCTACTCAAGTTACATATGTGGATCATTTAAGTCAGAGCGACGGTTATTTAGATATGAATTAAACGGTTGTAATATGACATTTATGCAAATTAGAGCAAACAACAAGTTTAAACATTTTGAACATGGTTGAAAGTTGCATTATCTACACAAAATTCTGAGCATTTTTTATATATAAATTGTTTGGTTCCGATGCACGGGTCTTGATATATTATATGCATGAAGTTCGAGTACTAATCTATAAAACTACAATTCCTGGAATAAGTGGCAAAATCGCAGGAGAGGAAAAAAACATGCATGTGCCGAATCTAGAACATGATCGAGTGTCGGATAGTATGCAACGCACATAATGTTACTTAGCAGCGGGCGAGGCTCACCTTGCTGGGCCACTACCTAGGTCGACGGGGAGAAGGCCTAGCAGGCCGACGACATGGCCTGGCCGAGGAGGCGTGGTGCAGTGTAGGTTGGAGGCCCACGAGGTAGGAGCGATCAACAATAGAGTGGGATCCTGTGCGGCCATCACCATCTTGCTCGATCCCAAGCAGGGACAAGGCATAGGGGCGCCGAAGGTCTTCGACAAGGACGTCGGCGACGGACCTCGACGGGGTCGGACCCGGGTAGGCGATGTCGAGGCAGGGGTTGGGGGCACCAGATCTGGGACGAGGAGGCAGGCTGCAACACATCATGGGAGGCGAGCAAAGCTTTGGGTACACCATTTATGGGTGTTGGCACCTGCAGGAGAAGATAGAGAGGGAGATGAGAGACTAAGAGAAAGACAAGCTGGAGAATAGAGAGAGAAAGAAGGCGGGGTGTAGGTCCAGCCTGGGTTGGGGTAGGGGTCGCGAGCGATGGTGGCTCACCGTCCAGCAGTACGCGGGGGAGGCGATGGGCCTGGGCGGCGCACGGGCATGCAAGAGGCTCGGGCGCGGGCACGGGCTCTGAGATCACCTGGACATGCACATATGTATCGATTGGCATATCAAGTCTGTTGCACGCGCTATTCCTACCTACTCCATGGCGTGCTTCAAGCTTCCTAGGGGGCTTTGTCAGCATATCAATGGGCTCATGAGGAAGTTCTGGTGGGGCTCAAAGAAGGGGGAGAGGAAGACTGCCTCGGTTTCTTGGGAGATTATGACACAACCTAAATTCATGGGGGTCGTGACATTGAGGTGTTCAATCTTGCGCTGCTCGCCCGACAAGCATGGCGCTTGCTCCAGGATCCAAACTCTCTCAGTTCCTGGATACTGAAGGCGGTTTACTTTCCTTTGATGTCTATTCGCCTTGTAAAGATGGGCAAGCATCCATCGTATGTTTGGCGCTTGATTCTGGAGGGCCGAGGCATTCTGAGACTCGGCTTAATAAAGCTAATCGGCTCCGGGGAAGATATTGACATCTGGCATGATAACTGTATCCCGAGGGATTATAAGCTTCGCCCAGTTTGTCCCAAATCTGAACACCCTCCAATATCGGTTGCTGAACTCATTGATCTTGTCACTCAATCTTGGGACCGAGGTGCTTTGGAGGAGAACTTTTATCTGATGGACATGGAAGCTATCTTAAACATCCCACTCAGATATGGGCTCAGAGTGACTCTTGGGCATGTCACTACAAGCGGAAGGGCATCTTCATAGGCCGATCTGCATACCGGCTGTTATCTTCCACCAAACAATAGCGCACAGATTGGCTCGAACATACTGGGGGCCACTCCATGTTTGAAACTGATCGTCGCTCGTGGACACGTCTTTGGGGTGCTTTGGTTCCGTCTAAGGTCAAGGTGTTTGCCTCGAGGTTAGCAAGAACATCATTCCCGACTGGCGAAGTGCGCAACAACAGGAGCATGGAGGAAACAACAGAGTGCCCACTCTGTCACGCCGTGATAGATACATGGCGCCATGCCCTCTTCGACTGCCACATGGCACGGTGCGTCTGGGCCCTGGAGGATGAGGATCTTACCCAGACTGTTATCTCGGACCGGACTGACGATGCGAAGCTTTGGATGCTATGTATGGTGGACACGCTTCCCTTGCCGGCCCTTGCTAGGGTCCTTGTCATGATGTCGGCCATTTCGTGGGCACGTCGGAAAGCAATCCACGACGAACTGTTTCAGAGCCCGTTAAGCACACACGTGTTTATCGACAAGTTCCTGGATGATCCGGAGATGATTCCCCCACCGATGAATCGTGCAAAAGAGCGTCGGCTGTGTACCAGGGACCTGCATGGAATGGTAGAGGGTGTGCATGCAATAACTGATCCTCCCCGTGTGCATCTGCTGCCAAAGTGGTGTTCGCCAGTGGAGCATGCAGCAAAGATAAACGCTGATGGGGGCTTCTCCAAGATTGGCGACCAAGGGGAGCCAGCTGCGGTCTGAAGGAACAAGGAGGGGGGCTATCTTGGTGGCTCGATGGTCATCTTTGAAGCGCTCTAGGATCCGACGGTTCTTGAGGCACACATGTTTCTTGAGGCACTTGCGCACTCAAAGGACCTCAACACAGAATACGTGTGCATTGCCTCTGATTGCGTGGAAGTTGTTTCTAACATCGAGAAGGAGGTTCCCTATCGTTTTGTTGCCATTCTCCATGATATCAAGTACTTGATTAGTTCCTTTCAAGATGTAAAATTCATTCATCAGAGTAGGAAGTCTAATGGTGAGGCCCATGCACTAGCTAAAGCTGCTGCGTCCCTCCCCCCCCCCCCCCCGGGGGGGGGCGCCATTTGTGGCTCACTAGTTTGCACGATATCATCTGTATCCCCATGTCTCTGAACTTATAATAAAGTTAGAGTGTTCGCTCAAAAAAATGTATGGGTTGGCATGGACAATGTCAGATGGGGCATGGGGATGCAATGTGGGCCTTAGATCTAATATTTTGGAGGGTTTAAATGTCTAGAAGGTTAGGGCTGCAGGATTTAGGGTTTATATGGCTAGGACTGGAGGGGGTGGCTGCAAAGTTTGCTAGGGGAAACCCTAGAGAGTGAGAGGGGATTTCTCCATGGTGTTCTTTATATATGAAATCTACTAAGGTGGGATGGATCCGCCCCTTTAGTCGTGATCCGACGGCCATGAACGAAGGCGTAGGCTAGGTGGGCTTAGTAGGCTGTGTAGTTAAGCAAGTGTGACAGCGAGAGACCGACGTTCTAGAATATTCCCCCTTTATTCCGTTTTCGTCGTGTGTTTATTTTATTTGTCGTATCATCATTGCATCATTCGCATCATCTGCATTGCATCGGCATCTCCGTTACCGCCAGTTTTCCAAAGTTGCATCCGTTACTAGTTGCCGGTTCTCATCGTTGCCCGTTCTGAGCCCGACCACACTCGCACGCGCCCACATCATCATCAAATTCTTGTTTTTAAAAGTGTGTATAAAGCTTTCTCTGTTTGGCTTGAAACATGACGTGCGGTCTTATTTAGTTGTAGGTAGGCCGCCTGCCAATTTTCGTCGCAATCGGAGTCCGTCTGGTACCCGAACGGTCGACCGTAGCGGCACCGTATTCGGTCTACCGTCGGACGTTTTTCAGTATTTTAAATCTCGTTGTCGGGTGCCTATTTCCCTCTCATCCCCGACTAACCTACTCTACACAGCCACTTAGCCTTCCCCACGTTCGAGATCGTTCGATTTAGATCGCGCGGTTGAAATCGGGGCGAAAAACTGCTAAACCTAGCCCCCCCCCCCATTGTTATAACTAGACCCCATGCCATTTTTTAGATAGTCTCTCTCTCCCTCGAAATCCGCGCCACCCCCTAACCCTAGCTGTCACGCCCAAGATGTGACTCTATCCTCAATTTGGCACGAAGGCCTCGTCAGGGATAGAAGCGCATCTCGTCGTGTCGCAAGAATGGATATCGTTACAAGTACATGTACTGAAAAGAAGAGATATATTTAGAATTGGCTTACACTCGCCACAAGGTACATCAGAGTCACATCAGTACATTACATGATCATCAAGAGTAAGAGCAGGGTCCGACTACGGAAGAAAACAAACGAGAAAAATAAGAATGACGTCCATCCTTGCTATCCCAGGCTGCCGGCCTGGAACCCATCCTAGATCGATGAAGAAGAAGAAGGAGCAACTCCAAATGAACAATCAACGCGCTCGCGTCAAGTACCCTTTACCTATACCTGCAACTGGTGTTGTAGTAATCTGTGAACCACAGGGGACTCAGCAATCTCATTTCCAAAGGTATCAAGACTAGCAAAGCTTAATGGGTGAGACATGGTTAAGTGGTGAGGTTGCAGCAGCGACTAAGCATATATTTGGTGGCTAACTTACGAGTACAATAATTAAGAGGGGGAAGATCTACGCATAACGGACGTGAGCTACTGATGATCGAATGAATGATCCTGAACACCTACCTACGTCAGACATAACCACATCGTGTCCCCGATCGGAGAAGGAACTCACGAAAGAGACAGTCACGGTTACGCACACAGTTGGCAAATTTTAATTAAGTTAACTTCAAGTTATCTAGAACCAGTGTTAAACAAACTTTCCACGTTGCCACGTAACCGCGGGCACGGCTTTCCGAAAAGATTTAACCCTGCAGGGGTGCTTCAACTAGTCCATCACAAATTACCACAAGCGATCTCGTTGGATTCCTTAGTGGAAAACCTCAACTCCGAGATTACGCAAAGCATCACCGGAATCCCGATGCACAAGATATCTCGTCAAAGGTAAAACTAATCCAGCAAGTTCGTCCGGCGTGTCGATGATCCCGATAGGAGCCGCGTATCTCGTTCTCAGGACACGACGGATGAGCGATGGTTACCACGCCAAACGCCGAGTTGCCCCGGGTAGCGTTAGTAAGCTGCTCTGTTTTGGACCAGCACCATCAGCACTGGCCCTCCCTGTATTATGTGAAATTACTCCTCGGGTTCATGATGCCCTATGCTTTCAGTATTAACAAGTTATTATGTTGAGCAAATGTAGTACCAATGTTGGGCCTTGCCGGACCAGCTTTAATCTAAAACGAATTATCAAGGGGGTCCCCATAACAACCCCGATCGTGTTAGGAGCGCTCAGTTATGGAACATAACACCGGTAGCCGAAAACTAAGGGGGCAAAGGGGGAACAAAACACCAGGCTAGAAAGGCCGAGCCTTCCACCTTTTACCAAGTATATAGGTGCATTAAATTAAATAGCATTAATATGGTGATATAACAAGGAACCCATGTTAACACATGGAAGCAACTGCACCTGCAACTAGCAACGCTAACAACATGGATAAGCAAGCGGTAACATAGCCAATCAGTGGTTTGCTAGGTTGAACAGGTTGAAGGTAATCATGGCATTGTTGAGAGGCTGATATATAACATGTGGTAGGCAACGAGACATAATCGATAGAAGCGACAAAACTAGCATGGCAATGATAGTAATGGTATCTGGGGAAATGGTCATCTTGCCTGACATCCCGCTTGGAAGAAGAACAACTCCGAGAAGTCGGCGAACCAATGTAGTCGAACGAGTCCTCACATTCCGACACGCTTGCGGAACTCTATCGAGACGGAGCAAAACGGAAACAAACATCAACACAAATATTCACCACAGCAAAAGCAAGACATGATGCATACCCTAATATGATGCATGATCCGTTCAATGATGCAAGGGATGGCATGGCAATCACCTCACGCAACACTACACATTAAGTGAAGCTCAATATGCAACGGGTTGCATATCGACGAAACTCCACGTTTAATTATTAATTCACTCCCGTTAATTTACCGGCAAGGTTAAATGGTTTTAACATGGCAAGGGGTGAAGCGACGGTTCTACGTGGCATCCTAGTAGGGTAACTCACAAGACATAGATCGGAGCTACGTTACAAGAGACATGCAACACAAGACAATTATGCCATGAATGCGTCAAGCATGCGAGTTCAAACATCACGGGCAAGAATTGAAGGAAACATGTGTCGCCATGGGGAGCGAGAGGGAACCATGGCAGCAAAACGGAAAGGAAGCCACGGCAACGTTCCTATCCCGACAACTCGTCGAGATCTCGTGCCAATGTACTAGGAACGCGTGCGGGAACGGTAAATAAAGATGGGGTGATCCCGATACCGAGTTCCCATGTGTCGGGCACAACATAAGAGGACAACGTGCAACGGGCAACATACGGTGCAACAAACGATACAACTCATACAACACTACACATGGTCACGACAACGTCTCAACGTTATACCTTCGAAGCATGCATATCGGAGGGGTTCGGGTCGTAGCGGACCAACGGTCGTCGTGGAAGTGGTGGTCATCGAGGAACTCGGGTCTCATCGACGGTAGTCGTACTCGGCGTCGTGGTACACGGTCTTCGGCGTCGGTAGTCGATCACGTCTCCGTCGATGTTCGGGGTTCGTCGAGGACGTCGTGGTCGTCGTGAACTGACGGTTCCACGGCGCGGGGATGGTCTAAGCGGCAACGACAAGCGGCAGCACAGTCTAGCAATAGCAATCTACAGCAGCATGGGCAACGGCAACACGCAAGCAAACAACAACAACTAAGCAAGCTAGCAATAGCAGCTACTAGCAAACAGCAAGAGCAACATCAGGCAAATAGCAAGCAACGGGCAACATCATCCAGCAGGCAAGCAGCAGCTAACCTAGCAGCAAAGCACACGCACGCAACGGCTACCAGCAGCAGCTAACGGCAGCAAAACGCAACAGCAGCAGCTAGCAAATCGGGCAATAGCAACCGGATGCACAGCGAGAGGAGGCAAGCTCGGCAGCAGCAACACATGCAGGCTACATGCTCGGCACCAGCGCAAGGGAAACGGCGGCAGGGAACAGCAGCTCAGCAGGAGTTGTGGCCGGTGACGGGGGAGGCTATGGCCGGCGGCGAGGCGGCGAGGTAGGCGCGGCGAGGCCGAGGTCGAGCAGGGAGGCGGCGACCGGGGCGGCGAGCTGGGAGGCGGCGCAGCGGAGCGCTAGAGGCGGCTCGCGATGAGGGAGAGGAGAGGCCAAGCCAGGCCCGCAGGGCACGGGAGGCCATGGCGGGGCGAGGGAATCGAGCAAGGGGGCTGCTCGGCCACAACGAGGAAGAAAGGGAACGAGGAGGGGGATCGGGGCTGGAGGAGACGGCGCAGGGGAGAAGAGGGGATCGGGCAGAGGGGCTGCCTGCGCTAGGTTTAGCCAGGGCAGCTGGGCTGCGGCCTGGTCTGGAGGCCCAAGTGGCCTCTCTCCCTCTTTGTTTGCTTTTTTTTAAAACAGCAAACACCAAAAAGAAAAGGATTTTTAACAAAGATAAAAAAACACTTTAGAGCTCTCTAAAAACATACCCCAACTATAAAAATAGATTGGGCATTTTTCTCAAACGAATAAAATAAAATCTTTTGAAGTATTAAAACCCTTTTGAAGAATAAAATAAAACCTCTTTTATTTAAAGAATAAAATAAAATCCCTTTAAAAGAGAAAAGAAAATGAGACGGTTTTAAAATAAAACAAAAGGAGAAAATAAGGAAACCCCAAGGGTTACCCCCACATTTAATAAAAGGGTTTTTCAAAAGAAGACAACCCTATTTTTTTAAAAGGGGATAAAACGAAAACTTGAACGCAGCCACAAAACAACTAAAAGAGGAGGGAGGGCGGCGATCTATTGCACCTAAGACACCGAGAGCACTCACAACCCAGATCACAACACGCAACATATGATGCAAGATGCCATGATGCAAACTACATGACGATGCAATAAATAAAACTAATCACACGATGGAAACAGAAATAAAAAGGGGGAATCTTCTGGGCGTCGGTCTCGGGCTGTCACAACTCTCCTACACTACAAGAAGATCTCGCCCCGAGATCCAAGAATGAAAGGGGGAGAGGGTGAGAAGGAACAAGAGATAACAACTTAGTCGCTTCTTTGACAAATGAGTGAAACCAACGATCCTTGAAGGTTGCAAAGAGATGAGGAATGATATGAGAAAGAAGCAAGAATTCACGGAAAATTTCGGCAGCACTTCGGTAGGAAAATGGGACAAAAAATTCGATAAGAAGAGAGAATTAGACAATATTCACAACAAACAAGTAAATAGAACAAGGGAACACCATGAACTTGATGGAACAACATAATAGACCCAAAAGAGCAACATCACAATGCCTCCGGAACAAGAGAATATGAACTAGCTCATACGGAAGAAGAGAATGAAGAAAAGAATGACAACTATCAACTCCAATGAACTTGGCAAGCATCCTTACAAGAAGAATTGGACGGAGTTGTTGGAAAACAACAACGAAAGAACAAGATAGTAGTGGGCTTATGGAAACCTTTCCAAACTAATGAAGTGACAACCAGCCACTAACATAAACAAGGATTTATTGGGAGAAACAAGATATGAACAATTTCTTACACCAAGAGGATACATTGAGAACTTGGATTAATGACAAGCACCATGATAGCAACAATCCATAGGAAAGGCTTTAGGTGAAATCCAAACCATATAGGTCAATGAAGAAATCATGGGTTGAAATATCTCATGATCAAAGAATTGGTGGATTTAATTATCTCATTCTTGAAAGGAAAACTCTTCGAGGCTCCTACACTAACAAGAATGCTATAATACCACCTCAAAGGATAACGGAAGAACAAATGCACTGAAAATGGAAGAGAAAGAATACTTGAGGTATTCCAACAGGAATCTTGAAGAACACATCAGAATGAATCACATCCTTGAAGAACCAGCATGACGAGCCTCCGTATCAAAAGGATTAAGCAAGATAAGAAGGATGAAAGAATAAGATTGAAGCCTTGCAAAGTCTTCGATGAAGCTTCACGAAGAGATACTTGAGAAAACTTGGAACTCCGGCAAAGAAAAAAATTAGAACACATGAGAAAAAGGAATTGGTATCGTGAGCCACTCCGGACGAAGAATTCATATTACTATGAACAAGAACAAGAATTATGTTATGCTTATCCTTCACCAAGTTTAATGGATGACAATCAACGGATTTAGCAAACGACTTAGTCTTCTTGAAAAGATTAAAGAGAGATAGATAAAGCACAAACTAGAAGAAATGTTGCAAGGAACACTGGTAAGAATTCACAATTGAATGGGAACAACACGAATTAATGGAGAAACATGAGAATGAAGAGCTCATGAGCCACCTGTGAGAAAACTTGAAAAAGGCACCGGATAATCGAGAGACGAACGAAGAGACAACAATGGAGAAGAATTGAGGATGAAAGCTGAAAGCTGAGAACGAAGAATCTTCTAAAATGATGGCCTTCGGAGGATCGAGAATAAAAACAACTCAGAAATGCACCGGATAGCCAGAAAGGGATTACTCATGATTGACAAAATTCAAGATGATGCCACAAGGCTGAAATGATGAATCTGCAAGAGAATGGACAAAGAATGAGAGAAACACTCCTTCGAATCTTCAAAGCTAAAATGATGAGGAGAACACCACCAAGAATTACTGAGACACTCCGGAATAAAGAATAATGAAAGGTTGAGCCAAATATGAGAACTAATACAAATAGATCTTGAAGAAGGGATATGACTGATGAAATTCATACTTACGTCATGGTTGAAAAGAATTAATGAACTCCGGGAAAAGATTAAAAGAGCCAGGAAAAATCCTGGGAAAACCTGTGGGTTATGGGCCCACTCAAAGAAACCACCGTTGGAAAAGATTGCTTAGAAGAGAGATAATGCCCGGAATAAGAAAACTAGATGAGGTTAAGCACCTCGAAATAATTGAAAAGATTAAAAACAAGAATTACTGAGATAACCTCAACGCTCCGGATCGAAAAGAGAGGAATAAATGAACAACATAGGCTGAAAAGAATCTCCAACATGGGAAAGAATCACAAAGAAGAATAAGATATGATCAACACGGACAACTGAATTAATTCATCGGAAAAGATAACACGACTGAATAAGGATGAACACGAAGCTCCTGAGAATCTTCACAATGAAACACCGGGTAAGAGAAAAAGAACAGACAGCAGAAGCACAAAGAAAAGAAAACTCCTGGATAAAAATTGAATCACTGAGAAAAAGGGCGGGAGGGTGGGAAAAAACAAAGACAACTTGGGACAGATGAGATGAACTCCGGAATAAAATGAGAGAATGATCTGCAACAACTGGAGAAGATTGAATTCAGTTGCAGAGAAGCACACTAGTTGGAAAAGAATTAACATGACGACTCCGGTTTACAAAATTGATGAGACAATTGATTAAGCAAATGGATTAGCACTCTCATATGAATATGAGAACACTGCTTAGAAAAGATCGGAAATCACCACTTGACATCGAAGCAACTGAATTACCATATTCAACAAAACAATGGGTTGAGGCTTATGAAACAAGCCAGAACAAAACTCATGAGAAAGATTTTGTCCGATATTTTCGTGGACAGGAATCCACTAGATGTCGAACCCCAAACTAACATCATGCATTTGTTGGAAGATTGTCCTATGAGCAACTACTTGAATTCCCACCTAAGAATTCCCGAAATATCTGGTCATGCAATCTGGTACACGGATACAAGAAGTAATATCACACAACTCCTATACTAACCCGTCACCTGTATCACATCCGCCAACACACAACCAGAATCTCGGACCTTCATCTAATACAGACCCTCGTGATCACAACGATACAAAGTATGGCAGTACTCCCGAACAATCTGCACCAGTACTAGGGACATCGGGGTTATCTCGCCACTACTAGTATTGAAGAAATTACGAACATCCTTCGTTCTGAGATACTAAGAAATCTGAATGATAACGATGTGCTCAAGAATCCCCTGGAGCTCAACTCCCCTGAAACTTAAAGAACATAGGAGGCACCAAGACAGAACTCCGTCACACCGGCATCATATAGAATCCAAAAATATCCGCGTGATCCTAAATTTTTTTTTGAGTGAGAAGAGGAGTAGAATTAAATTATTACGTCAAGATTCCTCACCAGAGCATAGAAGAGGAGAAAAAAGAATCCTACTCTCTGATATATAACTAGACTCGACTCGGTCAAGTTCGATCAATCAAGGGGGCTCCTAGGTCGGTACTGCTCTGATACCAACTTGTCACGCCCAAGATGCGACTCTATCCTCAATTTGGCACGAAGGCCTCGTCAGGGATAGAAGCGCATCTCGTCGTGTCGCAAGAATGGATATCGTTACAAGTACATGTACTGAAAAGAAGAGATATATTTAGAATTGGCTTACACTCGCCACAAACTACATCAGAGTCACATCAGTACATTACATAATCATCAAGAGTAAGAGCAGGGTCCGACTACGGACGAAAACTAACGAGAAAAATAAGAACGACGTCCATCCTTGCTATGCGAGGCTGCCGGCCTGGAACCCATCCTAGATCGATGAAGAAGAAAAAGAAGGAGCAACTCCAAATGAACAATCAATGCGCTCGCGTCAAGTACCCTTTACCTGTACCTGCAACTGGTGTTGTAGTAATCTATGAGCCACAGGGGACTCAGCAATCTCATTTCCAAAGGTATCAAGACTAGCAAAGCTTAATGGGTGAGACATGGTTAAGTGGTGAGGCTGCAGCAGCGACTAAGCATATATTTGGTGGCTAACTTACGAGTACAAGAATTAAGAGGGGGAAGATCTACGCATAACGGACGTGAGCTACTGATGATCAAATGAATGATCCTGAACACCTACCTACGTCAGACATAACCCCACCGTGTCCTCGATCGGAGAAGGAACTCACGAAAGAGATAGTCACGGTTACGCACACAGTTGGCAAATTTTAATTAAGTTAACTTCAAGTTATCTAGAACCAGTGTTAAACAAACTTTCCACGTTGCCACATAACCGCAGGCACGGCTTTCCGAAAAGATTTAACCCTATAGGTGTGCTCCAACTAGTCCATCACAAATTACCACAAGCCGCATAAAAACCCTCAATCACGACACTCGCGATCTCGTCGGATCCCTTAGTGGAAAACCTCAACTCTCAGATTACCCAAAGCATCATCGGAATCCCGATGCACAAGATATCTCGTCAAAGGTAAAACTAATCCAGCAAGGCCGCCCGGCGTGTCGACGATCCCGATAGGAGCCGCGTATCTCGTTCTCAGGACACGACGGATGAGCAATGGTTACCACGCCAAACGCCGAGTTGCCCCGGGTAGCGTTAGTAAGCTGCTCTGTTTTGGACCAGCACCATCAGCACTGGCCCTCCCTGTATTATGTGAAATTACTCCTCGGGTTCATGACGCCCTATGCTTTCAGTATTAACAAATTATTATGTTGGGCAAATGTAGTACCAATGTTGGTCCTTGCCGGACCAGCTTTAATCTAAAACGAATTATCAAGGGGGTCCCCATAACAACCCCGATCGTGTTAGGAGCGCTCAATTATGGAACGTAACACCGGTAGCCGAAAAATAAGGGGGCAAAGGGGGAACAAAACACCAGGCTAGAAAGGCCGAGCCTTCCACCTTTTACCAAGTATATAGGTGCATTAAATTAAATAGCATTAATATGGTGATATAACAAGGAACCCATGTTAACACATGGAAGCAACTGCACCTGCAACTAGCAACGCTAACAACATGGATAAGCAAGCGGTAACATAGCCAATCAGTGGTTTGCTAGGTTGAACAGGTTGAAGGTAATCATGGCATTGTTGAGAGGCTGATATATAACATGTGGTAGGCAACGAGACATAATCGATAGAAGCGACAAAACTAGCATGGCAATGATAGTAATGGTATCTGGGGAAATGGTCATCTTGCCTGACATCCCGCTTGGAAGAAGAACAACTCCGAGAAGTCGGCGAACCAATGTAGTCGAACGAGTCCTCACATTCCGACACGCTTGCGGAACTCTATCGAGACGGAGCAAAACGGAAACAAACATCAACACAAATATTCACCACAGCAAAAGCAAGACATGATGCATACCCTAATATGATGCATGATCCGTTCAATGATGCAAGGGATGGCATGGCAATTCACCTCACGCAACACTACACATTAAGTGAAGATCAATATGCAATGGGTTGCATATCGACGAAACTCCACGTTTAATTATTAATTCACTCCCGTTAATTTACCGGCAAGGTTAAATGTTTTTAACATGGCAAGGGGTGAAGCGACGGTTCTACGTGGCATCCTAGTAGGGTAACTCACAAGACATAGATCAGAGCTACGTTACAAGAGACATGCAACACAAGACAATTATGCCATGAATGCGTCAAGCATGCGAGTTCAAACATCACGGGCAAGAAGAGAAGGAAACATGTGTCGCCATGGCGAGCGAGAGGGAACCATGGCAGCAAAACGGAAATGAAGCCACGGCAACGTTCCTATCCCGACAAATCGTCGAGATCTCGTGCCAATGTACTAGGAACGCGTGCGGGAACGGTAAATAAAGATGGGGTGATCCCGATACCGTGTTCCCATGTGTCGGGCACAACATAAGAGGACAACGTGCAACGGGCAACATACGGTGCAACAAACGATACAACTCATACAACACTACACATGGTCACGACAACGTCTCAACGTTATACCTTCGAAACGTGCATATCGGAGGGGTTCGGGTCATAGCGGACCAACGGTCGTCGAGGAACTCGGGTCTCGTCGACGATAGTCATACTCGGCGTCCTGATACACGGTCTTCGGCGTCGGTAGTCGATCACGTCTCCGTCGATGTTCGGGGTTCGTCGAGGACGTCGTGGTCGTCGTGAACTGACGGTTCCACGGCGCGGGGATGGTCTAAGCGACAACGACAAACGGCAGCACAGTCTAGCAACAGCAATCTACAGCAGCATGGGCAACGGCAACACGCAAGCAAGCAACAGCAACTAAGCAAGCTAGCAATAGCAGCTACTAGCAAACAGCAAGAGCAACATCAGGCAAATAGAAAGCAACGGGCAACATCATCCAGCAGGCAAGCAGCAGCTAACCTAGCAGCAAAGCACACGCACGCAACGGCTACCAGCAGCAGCTAACGGCAGCAAAACGCAACAGCAGCAGCTAGCAAATCGGGCAATAACAACCGGATGCACAGCGACAGGAGGCAAGCTCGGCAGCAGCAACACATGCACGCTACATGCTCGGCACCAGCGCATGGGAAACGGCGGCAGGGAACAGTAGCTCGGCAGGAGCTGTGGCCGATGACGGGGGAGGCTATGGCCGACGGCCAGGCGGCGAGGCCGAGGTCGGGCAGGGAGGTGGCGACCGGGGCGGCGAGCTGGGAGGCGGCACGGGGAGCACTTGAGGCGGCTCGCGACGAGGGAGAGGAGAGGCGAGGCAGGCCCGCAGGGCACGGGAGGCCATGGAGGGGCGAGGGGATCGAGCAAGGGGGCTGCTCGGGCACAACGAGGAAGAAAGGGAACGAGGAGGGGGATCGGGGGTGGAGGAGACAGTGCAGGGGAGAAGAGGGGATCGGGCAGAGGGGCTGCCTGCGCTAGGTTTAGCCAGGGTAGGTGGGCTGCGGCCCGGTCTGGAGGCCCAAGTGTCCTCTCTCCCTCTTTGTTTGCTTTTTTTTAAAACAACAAACACCATAAAGAAAAGGATTTTTAACAAAGATAAAAAAACACTTTAGAGCTCTTTAGAAACATACCCCAACTATAAAAATAGATTGGGCATTTTTCTTAAACGAATAAAATAAAATCTTTTGAAGTATTAAAACCCTTTTGAAGAATAAAATAAAACCTCTTTTATTTAAAGAATAAAATAAAATCCCTTTAAAAGAGAAAAAAAATGAGACGGTTTTAAAATAAAACAAAAGGAGAAAATAAGGAAACCCCAAGGGTTACCCCCATATTTAATAAAAGGGTTTTTTAAAAGAAGACAAACCTATTTTTTTAAAAGGGGATAAAACGAAAACTTGAACGCAACCACAAAACAACTAAAAGAGGAGGGAGGGCGAAGACCTATTGCATCGAAGACACCGAGAGCACTCACAACCCAGATCACAACACGCAACATATGATGCAAGATGCCATGATGCAAACTACATGACGATGCAACAAATAAAACTAATCACTCGACGGAAACACAAATAAAAAGGGGGAATCTTCTGGGCGTCGGTCTCGGGCTGTCACACTAGCACAGCCTCCACCTCCCTTCTCTCTCCTCCCTGCAGCTGCCGGGCCCGCCGGAGCCCATCTAGGGCCCGCCCGAGCCCGGTTCGCCCCATGCCCTCAGCCGTCTCCCTCCTCCTCCCGCAGCCTGCCCGAGCAGCAGCCGGACCACCGCCCGTGGCCGGTCGCCGCCCCGCTGTCAGTGACCTCCAGGCCAGGCTACCGCGAGGACCCTCTCCTTCCTTCTCTTCTCCTCTCCCTCTCTAATCCCTCCTCTCCATCTCTCTCCTGCACGAGGATCCATGGCTGCCGCTGGGCGCCTTCGTTGCCGGGGCCCCCTCTTGCGCCACCGCAGGCCGGATCTAGGCCAGATCTGGTCCAGGGGAGGCATCCCCGCCGCCGTTACAGTGGCTCGCCGCCTGCCTACCGCCTTGCGCCGCCTGCGTCGCCAGGTCCTCGTGACCTCAAGCACAGGAGGAAACAACGAGGCGAGCGCCAGCGCCTCGCGCCGCTCGAGTGGGCCAACAACCCACGGCCCATCGGCCGTCCCCCGCGTCATCGACCCTCCCGGCCCAGGCCAGCGCCGCATCGCCCCCAGGCCTGCCTCGCCCCTCCGACCAGGCCGCCTCCTTCCCCGCCGTCCTGGGCCACGGCCCACCAAGGTGAATCCCCAGGCCCCCTACGTTGCGCCTCAGGCGGAATTTAATATCTTGCGCCGCTCTGTGTAGGCCCAATTGCGCCCTGTTTCGGCCCGTGTAGTTATTTAGGATTTTTTCGGATTTATTCATTTATTTCAGAAAATGCTATATATTTCAAACGCCCGTAGTTTATTATCCGTGCATCGGATCGCAATGTTTTATATATGAAACTTGTGTAGTTTTTCGCGTAGATTCATAATTTGCAATTTGCATGCATGTTTGAAGTGATTTGACTTGCCATATGCCTAGAAACGCGTGCTGTCCTATTATGGTTTTGTCTCGTTTTAATTTTCGTGCGTGTCCGGATTGCTCAAATCTCGTAGTTTAAATGCTCATATTTTTAGGGACCCTTTGGCATGTATTTTAGGGTAGTTGTTTGTATTTTTGCATGTAGGATTCCGTAGCTAGTTTGCTATATCATGTTTAGGACATATTCTCGCATATTTGTGTGTCGTTATTTTATTTTTGCAACGCCTCATGTTATATATGTTTTGGGGGTAGAAAAATCCATAGAATTTAACTGTGCATTTAGTTTTAGCTTTTGAGCAAGTTAGTGCGCGTGATATTTTGCCATGTTGCCCTTTTGTTTATTTTGTGTGATTTAATCCGTGCTTGATATGAATGAGTTGTCAACTAGAGCTATGCCCTTGGTTGTGTAGGCTAGCCTCTGGTAATTTTGGTTCCAATAGAAATCTATGTTTAGGTGTTGTTTGCTTGTTCTCAACATGCTAGAAAATAGTGCTTATTTGGAGATGCTGAAATATTTCTAAGTCTGGAATCTGTTATATTTTGTTGTTGTCTTTACATGAGTTTATCTGGTGATCTGTAGCTCTTTTGAGGTTGGTGCAATGGAATTAGTTGAAGACCTTAAGATTCTTTAGCATGATGTCATTTTTCATGCTATTTGGAGTCCTGTAGCATATAGTTTTGTTGCTGTCAATATGCCTTAACATCGAAAACTGCACTGTCATAGATTGATATTTTCACTAAGTGTGAAAATGTGTGAGAGAAGCCATTTTGTGAGTTCTTTTCCTAGTGATCCATGCTTCCATGCTAAATGTTATTAGTAGTATGTTGTAGTGCGTCTTTCCCTATACTGTCTCATGCCTTGGTTGAGCATATTGGATTTGTGTAGCTAGTTGTTCGAGGGTGTAGAAAATGCTATGTGGCTGTTTTTGGCAGATTATATCTTTTCTTGTTTACCTCGTAGTTGTTGAACCGTTGCTCCGTTTTGATCGTGTCATATATGAAACTTTCTTAGAATCTCGTGTAGTTTCAAATTTTCTTGTTGGTTGTATGTTTTTGAAATATTGTGGCTGCCACTTGCACACATATTGCATTCATGTCATCATATCTTGTGGTGTTCGTATCTTTTGAACCGTAGCTCCGTTGGAGATGTTCTCTGTGTGTAAATTGGTTGAAATGACGTGTAGAATCACGTGAACCTATTTATTTTTCTGTTTAACAAATATTTAAATGTGTTAATTTATATCTGGACAGAATTATAAATTAACGTATGAGGTCATCTCAGAGATGTTATATGTCGTTTCCGACCTCATTTAAGATGCCTAGTTAGGTAGTTTAATTACGCTTCACCTCTTGCCATGTTTAACCACATTTAAGAGTGAACTAAATAATCCGTATGTGGAGTTTCGTCAATATGCAACTCGTTGCATATTGAACTTCACTTAATGTGTAGTGTTTGATTGTTGTGAATTGACATGCCATGTCTTGCTTATATTCAACTGATCATGCATCATATGTGGATTGCATCTTCCCGTGCATGTGTCGTGGTGAATACCTGTGTTGATGCTTGTTTCCGGTTTGCTCCATTTCGATAGAGTTCCGCAAGCGTGTCGGAATGTGACGACCCGTTCGACTACGTTGGTTTGTCTGCTTTACGGAGTCGTTCTTATTCCAAGCGGGATCTCAGGAAATATGACCATTTCCCCGGATACCATTACTATCATTGCCATGCTAGTATTATCATTTATGTAGCTAAGTCTCGTTGCCTACCACCTGTTAAATATCAGCCTCCCAACATTGCCATGAAAACCTTCAACCTGTTCACAACCTAGCAAACCACTATTTGGCTATGTTACCGCTTGCTTAACCATGTGTTAGCGTTGCTAGTTGCAGGTGCAGTTGCTTCCATGTGATAACACGGGTTCCTTGTTATATCACCATATTAATTTCTATTTAATTTAATGAACCTATATACTTTGGAAAAGGTGGAAGGATCGGCCTTTCTAGCCTAGTGTTTTATTCCACCTTTGCCCCCTTAGTTTCGGCTACCGGTGTTATATTCCATAATTGAGCGCTCCTAACACGATCGGGTTTGTTATGGGGACCCCCTTGATAATTCGTTTTAGATTAAAGCTGGTCTGACAAGGCCCAACTTTGGTTTTTTCATTCGCCTAATAACCTAATAAAATTGCATAGGGACTTTACGGACCCCGAGGATAATTAATCAACCCCTGGGCCAGTGCTCCGCATGAGTGTTGGTCCCACCTGAGCGATGTCCGGTGCCCCCTGGTCACCCAGGGTTTAGCCAACCCAACGTCTAGCTCATCCGTCGTGTCCTGAGAACGAGATACGCGGCTCCTATCGGGTTCGTCGACACGACGGGCGACCTTGCTGGATTAGTTTTACCTTTTACGAAATATCTTGTGCATCGGGATTCCGATGATGCTTTGGGTAATCTCAGAGTTGAGGTTTTCCTCTAAGGAGTCCGACGAGATCGCGAGCTTCATGATCGAGGATTTCTATGCGGCTTGTGGTAATTTGTGATGGACTAGTTGGAGCACCCCTGCAGGGTTAAATCTTTCGGAAAGCCGTGCCCGCGGTTATGTGGCAACATGGAAACTTTGTTTAACACTGGTTCTAGACAACTTGAAGTTAACTTAATTAAAATAGGCCAACTGAGTGCGTAACCGTGATTGTCTCTTTTGCGAGCTCCTTCTCCGACCGAGAACACGGTGGGGTTATGTTTGACGTAAGTAGGTGTTCAGGATGATTCATTTGATCACTATTAGTACACGTCCGTTATGCGTAGATCATCCCCCTCTTTATTCTTGTACTCATAAGTTAGCCACCTCACATATGCTTAATTGCGTGCTGCAGCCTCACCACTTAACCATACCTCACTCATTAAGCTTTGCTAGTCTTGATACCTTTGGAAATGAGATTGCTGAGTCCCATGTGGCTCATAGATTACTACAACATGAGTTGCAGCTACAGGTAAAGGTTACTTGACACGAGCGCGTTGATTTTTCATTTGGAGTTGCTTCTTCTTCTTCCTCATCATCGATCTAGGATGGGTTCCAAGCCGGCAGCCTGGGATAGCAAGGATGGACGTCGTTCTTTTCTCGTTTGTTTTCATCCGTAGTCAGACCCTGCTCTTCTTCATGATCGTTATGTATTGTACTGATGTGACTCTGATGTAGCTTGTGGTGACTGTAAGCCAATTCCATATATCTCATCTTTTCAGTACATGTGCTTGTAACGATATCCATTCTTGCGAAACAACGAGATGCACTTCTACCCCTGAGGAGGCCCTCGTGCCAAATTGAGGATAGTATCGCATCTTGGGCGTTATAGCTAGGTTCAGAGAAGAGAGGGAATTGGTGCAGCCCGGTGACAAGATTTTAAATACCGAAAACGTCTGAAATTTAACCGGCTATAGTGTTGCTATATGTTTATCTGATGGGGTATCAAACAAGCTCCGAATGCAACGAAATTTGGCAGGAGTTCTAACTATGATATACTAAGACCACTCGCCAACTGTTCCCCATTCTGGGAATGTTTTATACGAACTTCAAAAATAATATTTTCACGATACCGTGGGTGCGTGCAAGTGTGTGGTTGATCTCTAAACGAACAAGGACGAGGATGGGAAGAAGTGGCAACTACGACACATGCAAATTTTGAAAATGATGAGAACAGACTGCTGATGCAATACAGATGATGCGATGATTGATACATCCATTTTGCATCATGCTTTTGTATCATTATTTATTGCATTATGGGTTGTTATTACACATTATGGTACAATACTTGTGCCTTTCTCTCTTATTTTACAAGATTTACAAGAAGAGGGAGAATGCCGGCACATGGAATTCTGGACTGGAAAGGAGCAAATCTGAGACACCTATTTTGCACAGCTCCAAAAGTCCTGAAAAGTTACGGAGAATTGTTTTGGAATATATAAAAAAATGGGCGAAAGAAGTACCGGAGCGGGCCCACCAGGAAGCCACAAGCCCAGGGGGAGCGGCCTACCCCTAGCTTTGCCTTGCAGGCTTGTGGGCACCCTAGTAGGCCTCCGACGCCCATCTTCTCCTATACGAAGAGTTTCGACCTGGAAAAAATCATATCAGACCTTTTGGTATGCAACGCCGCCGTCTCAAGGCGGAACTTTGACAAAACCAATCTAGAGCTCTAGCGGATCGATTCAACCGGGGAAACTTCCCTCCCGGAGGGGGAAATCGAAGCCATCGTCATCGCCAACGATCCTCTCATCGATAGGGGTCAATCTCCATCAACATATTCATCAGCACCATTTCCTCTCCAAACCCAAGTTCATCTCTTGTATCCGATCTTTGTCTCAAAACCTCCGATTGGTACCTGTGGGTTGCTAGTAGTGTTAATTACTCCTTGTAGTTGATGCTAGTTAGTTTATTTGGTAGAAGATTGTATGTTCATATCCTTAATGATTATTAATACTCCTCTGGTCATGAATATGAATATGCTTTGTGAGTAGTTACGTGTGTTCCTGAGGACATGGGATAAATCTTGTTATAAGTAATCATGTGAATTTGGTATTCGTTCGATATTTTGATAAGTTATATGTTGTCTCTCCTCTAGCGGTGTCATGTGAACGTCGACTACATGACAATTCACCAATATTTGGGCCTAGAGGAAGGCATTGGGAAGTAATAAGTAGATGATGGGTTGCTAGAGTGACATAAGCTTAAACCCTAGTTTATGTGTTGCTTCATAAGGGGCTGATTTGGATCCATATGTTTAATGCTATGGTTAGATTTATCTTAATTCCTATTTCGTAGTTGCGGATACTTGCGAGAGAAGTTAATCATAAGTGGGAGGTTTTTCCAACTAAGGGCAGCACCCAAGCACCAGTCCACCCACATATCAAATTATCAAAGTAACGAACGCGAATCATATGAGCATGATAAAAACTAGCTTGACATAAATTCCCATGTGTCCTCCGGAGCGCTTTTCGTTATATAAGAGTTTGTCCAGGCTTGTCCTTTGCTACAAAAAGTATTGGGACACCTTGCTGCACCTCAGTTACAATTGTTACTTCTTATCCGTTACAAATTACATTATCACAAAACTACCTGTTACCGATAATTTCAATACTTGTAGAAAATACCTTACTGAAAACCGCTTGTCATTTGCTTCTGCTCCTCGTTGGGTTCGATACCATTACTTATTGAAAGGACTATGATAGATGCCCTACACTTGTGGGTCATCAAGACTCTTTTCTGGTGTCGTTGCCGGGGAGTGAAGCGCCTTTGGTAAGTGGAACTTGGTAAGGAAAAATTTATATACTGTGCTGAAATTTACTATCACTTGTCACTATGGAAAATAATCCTTTGAGGAGCTTGTTCAGGGTATCTTCACCCCGACTAGAAGCACAAAGATATGCTCCTCAACCTGCTGTAACTACTAAAAATATTTATTATGAAATTCCTTCGTGTATAATAGAAAAACTGCTAGCTAATCCTTATGCAGGAGATGGAACACTACATCCTGATTTGCATCTAATCTATGTGGATGAAGTTTGTGGATTATTTAAGCTTGCAGGTCTGCCCGAGGATGATGTCAAGAAGAAGGTATTTACTTTATCTTTAAAGGAAAAGGCGTTGACATGGTATAGGCTATGTGATGATATCGGATCATGGAACTGGTTCATCGTGATCGGTATTATATCTATAATTGTTGGCCTCAAGAAGGAGAAATAATCAATCAAGCTTGGGGGAGGCTTAAGTCAATGTTATATTCATGCCCCAACCATGCGCACTCGAGAGAAATTATTGTTCAGAATTTTTATCCTTGGCTCTCTCATAATGATCAATCCATGCTCGACACTTCTTGTGATGGTTCCTTTATGAAGAAAGATATTGAATTCAAATGGGACTTGTTGGAAAGAATTAAGCGCAACTCTGAAGATTGGGAACTCGATGAAGGTAATGAGTTAGGTATAAGACTTAAGTTTGATTGTATTAACTCCTTTACAGACACCGATGCTTTTCGTGATTTTAGCACTAAATATGGACTTGACTCTGAAGTAGTAGGTTCAATTTGTGAATATTTTGCTACTCATGTTGATCTCCCCAAGTAGAAGTGGTTTAAATATCATCCACCCATTGAAGTAAAAGTGGTATAACCTATTAAAGTTGCAGAAGAAACTACTATTTATAATGTTGATCCTGTTATTCCTACTTCTTATATTGAGAAACCACCCTTTCCTGTTAGGTAAAGTAACATGCTAAAGCTTCAACTGTGGTTCATAAGAGTTGTACTAGATCACCTATACCTCGTGAACAAATTAAAGTTCAACCTAATATTGATATGATTAAAGATCTCTTGGTTGATAATATTGATGGGCATGTCATTCACTTCTGTGATGAAGCCGCTAGAATTGTTAGACCTCATACTAAGGTTAAACATAGACCTGTTGTTCGCGTGCCTGTCGTTTCTATTAAAATAGGAGATCATTGTTATCATGGCTTATGTGAGGTGGGTGCTAGTTTTAGTGCAATTCTCTTTACCTTATACCAAGAAATTATGAATGACATTGCACGAGCCGAATTAGAGGAAATTGATGTTATCATCAAGCTTGCTAATAGAGATACTATTTCACCAATTGGGATTGTTAGAGATGTTGAAGTCTAGTGTGGGAAAATAAAGTATCCTACTGATTTTCTTGTTCTTGGTTCCCCAAAAGATGATTTTTGTCCCATTATATTCGGTAGACCCTTCTTGAATAATGTTAATGCTAAGATTGATTGTGAAAAAGGAACGTTTACTGTAAGTTTTGGGGATGCATCTCATTAGCTCAATTTCTCTAAATTTCGTAGACAATCCCATGACAAAGAATTGCCTAGTAAAGATGAAATTATTGCTCTCGCTTCTACTTCTCTGCCTCCTACCGATCCCTTAGAACAATATTTGCTAGACCATGAAAATGATATGTATGTGAATGAAAGGAATGAAATAGATAAGA
Source organism: Hordeum vulgare subsp. vulgare (assembly GCF_904849725.1). NCBI lineage: Eukaryota > Viridiplantae > Streptophyta > Magnoliopsida > Poales > Poaceae > Hordeum > Hordeum vulgare. The sequence goes on along the minus strand of NC_058518.1, from coordinate 138,728,059 downwards.
TTTTCTTTGGTCAGCAGCCTATTCTGAAACACAACCTACTTATTGAAATACTCAGGGATCCTCCTCCACCCAAGGGTGATCCCGTGTTTGAGCTTAAACAATTACCTGATACTCTGGAGTATGCTTATCTTAATGAAAAAGAGAGATTAGTGCTAACCTTTCAGAGCATGAAGAAAAGAGATTATTGAAAACTTTGAGGAAGCATCGTGCCGCTATTGGATATACTCTTGATGATCATAAAGGCATTAGTCCCACTCTATGTAAGCACAAAATCAATATGGAGCCTGATGCTAAACTAGTTGGTGATCACCAATGACGATTAAATCCTAAAATGAAGGAAGTGGTAAGAAATGAAATACTAAAGCTTCTGGAGGCAAGTATAATTTATCATATTGCTCATAGTAGATGGGTTAGTCTCGTTCATTGTGTCCCTAAAAAGGGAGGTATTACTGTTGTTCCTAATGATAAATATGAATTGATCCCACAAAGAATTGTTACAGGATATAGAATGGTAATTGATTTCAGGAAATTAAATAAAGATACTAGGAAAGATCATCACCCTCTACCTTTTATTGATAAAATGCTAGAAATATTATCCAAACATAATTTTTTTTCTTTCTAGATGGTTACTCTAGTTTCTCTCAAATACGTGTATCAAAAGAGGATCAGGACAAGACCACTTTTACTTGCCCCTTCGATACCTTTGCTTATAAACGTATGCCTTTTGGTTTATGCAAAGATTGTTGAGGTTTTCATGGATGATTTTTATGTTTACGGAACTTCTTTTGATGATTGCTTGAGCAACCTGGATCGAGTTCTGAAGAGATGTGAAGAAACTAATCTTGACCTGAATTGGGAAAAGTGCCACTTTATGTTAATGAAGGCATTGTCTTGGGACACAAAATCTCCGAAAGAGGTATTGAAGTTGATAAAGCTAAAGTTGATGCTATTGAAAAAATGTCATGTCCAACAGATATTAAAGGTATAAGAACTTTCCTTGGCCATGTTGGTTTCTATAGGAAATTTATTAAAGACTTCTCTAAACTTTCTAGGCCTCTCACTAACTTTTACAAAAGGATATTCCATTCGTTTTTAACGATGATTGTGCAGAAGCATTTGAAATTCTTAAGAAACCCTTGATAACTACACCTGTTGTTCAACCACCTGATTAGAACCTACCCTTTGAAATTCTATGTGATGCTAGTGATTATGTTGTTGGTGTTGTTCTAGGACAAAGAATTGATAAGAAATTAAATTTCATCGATTATGCTAGTAAAACTCTAGACAGTGCTCAAAGAAACTACTCTACCACTGAAAAGGAATTTTTAGCAGTTGTGTTTGCTTGCGATAAGTCTAGACCTTATATTGGTGATTCCAAAGTAACTGTTCACATTAATCACGCTGTTATTAAGTACCTTATGGAAAATAAAGATGCTAAGCCTAGACATATTAGATGGCTTCTTCTGCTACAAGAATTTGATTTGCATATTATTGATAGAAAGGGCGTTGATAACCCCGTAGCAGATAACTTGTCTAGATTAGAGAATGTTCTTGATGACCCACTACCTATTGATGATAGCTTTCCTGATGAACAACTAGCTGTTATAAATGCTTCACTCATTGCTCCTTGGTACGGTGATTATGATAATTACATTGTTGCTAAATTTATACCGCCTAGCTTCACATACCAAAAAAAAAAGAAAAAGTTCTTCTATGATTTAAGACATTACTTTTGGGACGATCCACATCTTTATAAAGAAGGAGTAGATGGTATTGTTAGACGTTGCGTACCGGAGCATGAACAGGGACAGATCCTTCATAAGTGTCATTCTGAGGCCTACGGAGGACACCACGCTCGAGATAGACCTGCACACAAGGTACTATAATCTGGCTTTTATTGGCCTACTCTCTTCAAGGATGCTCGTAAGTTTGTCTTGTCGTGCGATGAATGTCAGAGAATTGGTAATATTAGTAGACGTCAGGAAATGCCTATGAATTACTCTCTTGTTATTGAACCATTTGATGTTTGGGGTTTTGATTATATGGGACCTTTTCCAAAATCCAACAGGTATACTCATATTCTAGTTGCTGTTGATTGCATTACTAAGTGGGTAGAAGATATTCCAACTAGTAGTGCTGATCATAACACTTCTATTAAAACGCTGAAAGAAGTTATTCTCCCTAGATTTGGAGTCCCTAGATATTTAGTAACTGATGGTGGTTCAGACTTTATTCATGGTGCTTTACGTAAATTGCTTGCTAGGTATGATGTTAATCATAGAGTTGCATCTCCCTATCATCCTCAGTCTAGTGGGCAAGTAGAATTGAGCAATAGAGAAATAAAATTGATCTTGCAAAAGACCGTTAATAGATATAGAAAGAATTGGTCTAAGAAACTTGACGATGCATTATGGGCTTATAGAACTGCTTACAAAAACCCTATGGGTATGTATCCTTACAAAATGGTCTATGGTAAAGCATGTCACTTACCTCTAGAGCTAGAACATAAGGCCTATTGGGCAATTAAAGAGCTTAATTATGATTTTAAACTTGCTGGTGAGAAGAGGTTATTTGACATTAGCTCACTTGATGAATGGAGAACCCATGCATATGAGAATGCCAAGTTGTTTAAAGAAAAAGTTAAGAGATGGCATGATAGAAGGATACAAAAATGTGAACTTAATGTAGGTGATCATGTCCTGCTATACAACTCCGGTTTAAGATATTTCGCAGGAAAACTTCTCTCTAAATGGGAAGGACCTTACATCATTGAGGAAGTGTATCGTTCCGGTGCCATCAAGATCAACAACGCCCAAGCCACAAATCTGAAGGTGGTAAATGGGAAAAGGATCAAACATTATATCTCACGTACTCCCATAAATGTTGAAACTAATATTATAAATACCATAACTCGGGAAGAGTACATTAGGGAGACCTATCAGAACACCTCGGACCCTGAAAAGGAATAGGTATGTGCTATGGTAAGAAAACCGACTCCAAAACTTTTTCAATGGAAAATTTTACCAGTTTTGGAATATTTAAAAAATTAGGAAGATTTAAAGCAGTCCGAAGCGTGCACGAGGAGGCGACAAGCCCGGGGGGCGCGGCCTACCCCCCTGGCTGCGCCCTACAGCCTTGTGTCCACCACGTGCACCCTCCGGACTCTGTTTTCTTGTGGAAGACTCCTTCGGGTCGGCAAAAATTCATTATATAATCCCCCGAAGGTTTTGACATCTGTATCTCGACAATATCTCCTGTTTTCGTTTCAAGCTATTTCGGTAATAGATTTAGACCAACATGACGTCTTCAAGTTCCCTGAAAGACAAGTTCTTTGAGAGGGTCATCAACCCCTACCTTTCAGAGGTGTTGCAACACCCTCAAACCTTTGAGATGCATGAGGGGGTGCTGCACATCCGTGATGTTAAGGGGACAAGGAAGACCGGAAGCGTGGAGACAAGGCCCGAAGCGATGGAGAAACAAGTCTTCAAGTGCCAAGGGATGGTGGACCGAGGACTTAATGCCAATCACCTGATTATCACAGAGTTTACCCATAAGCACAAGCTAGACGCCAAGGACCTGTGGGATCACATCTTCAAGATTTACGAGAAAATCGAGCACCTCCAAGCCTAGATCTATGACCTGCAAAACCAAAACTGTGAGTATGAATACAGATTTAAGAAAATGAGTTTGGGTGCAGGCTTGAGGATCCCGGAGACTAGTTCATCTTATCATGATGGTGTACCCATGCCTTGGAAGACGAAGGACAAACCTTCAACCTCACCAGCAACTCCAACATCACCACCTTCGAAGGAAGACAACTGAACACATGGGTATGGCACTCCCCTTTGGCTTGTGCCAACCTTGGGGGAGGTGCCCGAGTATCATATCATCATCACACTTTTTACGTTTTTTTTTCTTTCTTCGTTCGATCCTTTTAGTTATATCTTGATCTAGTAGAATTATGTTTTTTAGTGGAATCTAGTTTTCAATTTTTCTTTTTGTTCCCCCTATGTAAGCAAGTCTGAGAGTTATATAATAAAGAGTAGTTTTGATTTGAGGGCTCTGCTTGCTTGCTATGACCATAAGAAAAAGAAATAGAAAGAAGTATAGAATAGAAGCAATAGAGCATACATAATGATCTTATGGGGAGTGATGACTTCAGATATAAAAAGTATGTTGATTGAAATTTGTTTTGAGTTGACAAACAAAGCTATTGGTCATTGTTGCAATTAAAAGGAAGTAATAAAGAAAGAGAGGTTCACATATAAATATATTATCTTAGACATCTTTTGTGATTGTGAGCACTCATTAAAATATCATATGCCAAAAGGTTGACGTTGGACAAGGAAGACAACATAATGAGTTATGATTGGTAATTTCTGAATAGAAGTTATATGGTTATAGATCCTTCAACATGTGTCGCTTGCTTCCACCTCATATTAGCCAAAAGAAACTCCTGCACCAAGTAGAGATACTACTTGTGCATACAAAAACCTTTAAACCAGTTTTGCCTTGAGAGTCCACCATACCTACCTATAAATTGAGTAAGTTCCTTCAAGTAAGTTGTCATCAGTGCAACCAATAAGAATTTCTCCTTAAATATGTGTAGTTTATTAGTGCGAGGAAAATAAACTTTATACGAACTTGTGATATAGAAGAAATAGAAGCGATGGACTAGATAATAAAGTTCTTTATCACAAGGGGCAATATAAAGTGATGTTCTTTTGCATTAAGAGATTGTGCATCCAACTATAAAAGTGCATGACAACCTATGCTTCCCTCTATGAAGGGCCTATCTATTACTTTTACTTTCTAGTAGTTACCTTTATGCAACAGTCGTGGTGATTTTCACCATTTCCTTTATTTCGCCCTTATCTTTTGGCAAGTGTCATGTGTTGGGGAATGATCTAGACAAATATATCCACTAGGATGTGGGTGATCATGAGTTATTATTGTTGAAATTATCCTTGAGATAAATAGTTGGGAGGCAAAAACTAAAAGCCCCTATCTTTCTCTGTGTCCGATTGAAGCTTTGACCTTATAGGTACCGCGTGAGTGTTAGCAATTATGAAATACTATATGATGATTGAGTATGTGGATTTGCTTTACAAGCTCTTATATTGACTCTTTCCCACATTGCTATAAATTGGAATTGCTTCAATGACTGAAATTATAATTTGTTAGTTCTCAATAGAGTTCCTAATGGATATTTTATCTTGTGAATGAAATGTTACTTTAGTATAAGATACTCTATGTCAATGTGTATTGATGTTCTAAAGATAATCATGATGACCTCATGTCCGTAGTTTATTTTATCGACACCTCTATCTCTAAACATGTGGGCATATTTATTGATCTCGGCTTTCGCTTGAGGACAAGCGAGGTCTAAGCTTGGGGGAGTTGATACGTCCATTTTACATCATGCTTTTATATCATTGTTTATTGCATTATGGGTTGTTATTACAAATTATGGTACAATACTTATGCCTTTTCTCTCTTACTTTACAAGATTTACATGAAGAGGGAGAATGTCAACAGTTGGAATTCTGGACTGGAAAAGGAGCAATTCTGAGACACCTATTCTGCACAGCTCCAAAAGTCCTGAAAAGTTACAGAGAATTGTTTTGGAATATATAAAAAATAATGGGTGAAAGAAGTACCGGAGCGGACCCACCACGAAGCCACAAGCCTAGGGGGCGCGGCCTACCCCCCTAGACGCGCCTTACAGGCTTGTGGGCCCCCTGGTGGGCCTCCGAAGCCCATATTCTCCTATATGAAGGGTTTTGACCTGGAAAAATCATATCAGACCTTTCGGGATGCGCCGCTGCCGTCTCGAGGTGGAACTTTGACAGAACCAATCTAGAGCTCCGACGGAGCGATTCCGCCGGGGAAACTTCCCTCCCGAAGGGGGAAATTGAAGCCATCTTCATCACCAATGATCCTCTCATGGAGAGGGGATCAATATCCATCGACATCTTCATTAGCACCATCTCCAGTCCAAACCCTAGTTCATCTCTAGAATCCGATATTTGTCTCAAAACCTCAGATTGGTACATGTGGGTTGCTAGTAGTGTTAGTTACTCCTTGTAGTTTATGCTAGTTGGTTTATTTGGTAGAAGATTATATGTTCAGATCCTTAATGATTATTAATACTCCTCTGATCATGAATATAAATATCCTTTGTGAATAGTTACGTTTGTTCATGAGGACATGGGATAAGTCTTGTTATGAGTAATCATGTGAATTTGGTATTCGTTCGATATTTTGATAAGTTATATGTTGTCTCTCCTCTAGTGGTGTCATGTGAACATCGACTACATGACACTTCACCAATATTGGTGCCTAGAGGAAGGCATTGGGAAGTAATAAGTAGATGATGGGTTGCTAGATCGATAGAAGCTTAAACCCTAGTTTATGCGTTGCTTCATAAGGGGCTGATTTGGATTCATATGTTTAATGCTATGGTTAGATTTATCTTAATTCCTATTTCGTAGTTGCAGATGCTTGCGAGAGAGGTTAATCATAAGTGGGAGGTTTTTCCAAGTAAGGGAAGCACCCAAGCACTGGTCCACCCACATATCAAATTATCAAAGTAACGAACGTGAATCATATGAGCATGATGAAAACTAGCTTGCCATAAATTCCCATATGTCCCCGGGAGCACTTTTCGTTATATAAGAATTTGTCCAGGCTTGTCCTTTGCTACAAAAAGGATTGGGACATCTTGATGCACCTCAGTTACAATTGTTACTTGTTACACGTTACAAATTACCTTATCACAAAAATACATGTTACCGATAATTTCAATGCTATCACAGAATACCTTACTGAAAACTGTTTGTCATTTCCTTCTACTCCTCATTGGGTTCGACACTCTTCCTATTGAAAGGAATGCGATAGAACCCCGACATTTGTGAGTCATCAAGACTCTTTTCTGGCGCCGTTGCCGGGAGTGAAGCGCCTTTGGTAAGGAAAAATTTATATACCACGCTAAAATTTACTATCACTTGTCACTATGGAAAATAATCCTTTGAGGAGCTTGTTCGGGGTATCTTCACCCCGACTGGAAGCACAAAGAGATGCTCCTCAACCTGTTGCACCTACTGAAAATATTTATTATGAAATTCCTTCGGGTGTGATAGAAAAACTGCTAGCTAATCCTTATGCAGGAGATGGAACACTACATCCTAATTTTCATCTAATCTATGACGATGAAGTTTGTGGATTATTTACGCTTGCAGGTCTGCCTGAGGATGATGTCAAGAAGAAGGTCTTTCCTTTATCTTTGAAGGAAAAGGCGTTGACATATAGGACATGTGATGATATTGGATCAGGGAACTACAACCGATTGAAATTGAAAATTCATCAGAAGTTTTATCCTATGTATCTGGTTCATCGTGATCGGTATTATATCTATATATTTTGGCCTCGTGAAGGAGAAGGAATCGATCAAGCTTGGGGGAGGCTTAAGTCAATGTTATATTCATGCCCCAACCATGAGCTCTCGAGAGAAATTATTATTCAGAATTTTTATGCTCGGCTCTCTCGTAATGATCAATCCATGCTCGACACTTCTTGTGGTGGTTCCTTTATGAAGAAACATATTGAATTCAAATGGGACTTATTGGAAAGAATTAAATGCAACAATGAAGATTGGGAACTCGACGAAGGTAATGAGTCAGGTATAAGCCTTAAGTTTGATTATGTTAAATCCTTTACAAACACCGATGCTTTTCGCGATTTTAGCACTAAATATGGACTTCACTCTAAGGTAGTAGGTTCATTTTGTGAATCTTTTGCTATTCATGCTGATCTCCCCAAGTAGAAGTGATTTAAATATCTCCCTCCCATTGAAGTTAAAGTGGTAGAACCTATTAAAGTTGAAGAAGAAACTACTATTTATAATGTTCATCCTGTTATTCCTACTGCTTATATTGAGAAACCGTCCTTTCCTGTTAGTATAAAGGAACATGCTAAAGCTTCAACTGTGGTTCGTAAAAGTTGTACTAGAACACCTATACCTCGTGAACAAATTAAAGTTGAACCTAATATTGCTATGATTAAAGATCTCTTGGTTGATACTATTGATGGGCATCTCATTCACTTCTATGATGAAGCCGCTAGAATTGCTAGACCTGATACTAAGGGTAAACATAGACCTGTTGTTGGCGTGCCTGTCGTTTCTGTTAAAATAGGAGATCATTGTTATCATGGCTTATGTGATGTGGGTGCTAGTGTGACTGCAATTCCCTTTACCTTATACCAAGAAATTATGAATGACATTGCACAAGCCGAATTAGAGGAAATTAATGTTACCATCAAGCTTGCTAATAGGGATACTATTTCACCAGTTGGGATTGTTAGAGATGTTGAAGTCTTGTGTGGGAAAATAAAGTATCCTACTGATTTTCTTGTTCTTGGTTCCCCACAAGATGATTTTTGTCCCATTATATTCGGTAGACACTTCTTGAATATTGTTAATGCTAAGATTGATTGTGAAAAAGAAACGCTTACTGTAAATTTTTGGGATGCATCTCATGAGTTCAATTTCCCTAAATTTTGTAGATAATCCCATGAAAAAATGGCCTAGTAAAGATGAAATTACTGGTCTCGCTTCTATTGTTGTGCCTCCTATCGATCCCTTAGAACAATATTTGCTGGACCATGAAAATGATATGTATATGAATGAAAGGAATGAAATAGATAATATTTTATTTGATCAACAGCCTATTCTGAAACACAACCTACCTATTGAAATACTCGGGGATCTTCTTCCACCCAAGGGTGATCCCGTATTTGAGCTTAAACAATTACCTGATACTTATCTTGATGAAAAAGAGATATATCATGTTATTATCAGTGCTAACCTTTCAGAGCATGAAGAAAAGAGATTATTAAAAACTATGAGGAAGCACCGTGCTGCTATCGAATATACTCTTGATGATCTTAAAGGCATTAGTCCCACTCTATGTTAGCACAAAATCAATATGGAGCGTGATGCTAAACCATTTGTTGATCACCAACGATGATTAAATCCTAAAATAAAGGAAGTGGTAAGAAATGAAATACTAAAGCTTTTGGAGGCAAGTATAATTTATCCTATTGCTGATAGTTGACGGGTTAGTCCCGTTCATTGTGTCCCTAAAAGGGAGGTATTACTATTGTTCCTAATGATAAAGATGAATTGATCCCACAAAGAATTGTTACAAGATATAGAATGGTAATAGATTTCAGGAAATTAAATAAAGATACTAGGAAAGATCATTACCCTCTACCTTTTATTGATAAAATGCTAGAAAGATTATCCAAAGATACATATTTTTGCTTTCTAGATGGTTACTCTAGTTTCTCTCAAATACCTGTATCAAAAGAGGATTAGGAGAAGACTACTTTAACTTTCCCCTTCGGTACCATTGCTTATAGACGTATGCCTTTTGGTTTATGCAATGCACCCGCCACCTTTCAAAGATGTATGATGCCTATATTCTTTGACTTTTGTGAAAAGATTATCGAGGTTTTCATGGATGATTTTACTGTTTATAGAACTTCTTTTGATGATTGCTTGAGCAACCTTGATCGAGTTTTGCAGAGATGTGAAGAAACTAATCTTGTGTGGAATTGGGAAAAGTGCCACTTTATGGTTAATGAAGGCATTGTCTCGGGACACAAAATCTCTGAAAGAGGTATTGAAGTTGATAAAGCTAAAGTTGATGCTATTGAATAAATGTTGTGTCCAACAGATATAAGGTATAAGAAGTTTCCTTGCTCATTTTGGTTTCTATTGGAGATTATTAGAGACTTCTCTAAAATTTCCCTCTAGCCGAAAAATAATGGGCAAAAGAAGTACCGGAGAGGACCCACCAGGAAGCCACAAGCCTAGGGGCACGACCTGCCCCCTAGCTGTGCCCTGCAGGCTTGTGGGCCCCCTGGCAGGCCTCGCGCGCCCATCTTCTCCTATATGAAGGGTTTTCACATGCAAAAAATCATATTAGACCTTTCGGGACGCGACGCCACCGTCTCGAGGCGGAACTTTGACAGAACTAATCTAGAGCTCCGACGGTGCGATTCCGCCGGGAAAACTTCCCTCTCGGAGCGGGAAATCAAAGCCATCGTCATCACCAACGATCCTCTCATCGAGAGGGGGTCAATCTCCATCAACATTTTCATCGACACCATCTCCTATCCAAACCCTAGTTCATCTCTTGTATCCGATCTTTGTCTCAAAACCTTAGATTGGTACCTGTGGGTTGCTAGTAGTGTTAATTACTCCTTGTAGTTGATGCTAGTTGGTTTATTTGGTGGAAGATTATATGTTCAGATCCTTAATAATTATTAAATATCCTCTGATCATGATTATGAATATGCTTTGTGAGTAGTTACGTTTGTTCCTGAGGACATGGGATAAGTCTTGTTGTAAGTAATCATGTGAATTTGGTATTCATTCGATATTTTGATAAGTTATATTGTTGTCTCTCCTCTAGTGGTGTCATGCGAACGTCGACTACATGAAACTTCACCAATATTTGGGCGTGGAGGAAGGCATTGGGAAGTAATAAGTATATGATGGGTTGCTAGAGTGAGAGAAGCTTAAACCCTAGTTTATGCATCGCTTCGTAAGGGGCTGATTTGGATCCATATGTTTAATGCTATGGTTAGATTTTATCTTAATTACTATTCCGTAGTTGCGGATGCTTACGAGAGAGGTTAATCATAAGTGGGAGGTATGTTCAAGTAAGGGCAGCACCCAAGCACCGGTCCACCCACATATCAAATTAACAAACACGAATCATATGAGCATGATGAAAACTAGCTTGACATAAATTCCCATGTGTCCTCAGGAGCGATTTTCTTTATATAAGAGCTTGTCTAGGCTTGTCCTTTGCTACAAAAGGGATTGGTCCACCTTGCTGCACCTCAGTTACAATTGTTACTTGTTACCCATTACAAATCACCTTATCACAAAACTAACAGTTACCGATAATTTCAGTGCTTGCAGAGAATACCTTACTGAAAGCCTCTTGTCATTTCCTTCTGCTCCTCGTTGGGTTCGAAACTCTTAATTATCGAAAGGACTATAATAGATCCCCTACACTTGTGGGTCATCAATGATGAATGCGACAAACAAATAAGGTACACGAGAAACTCAATACATGGAAGGAATCTGGAGCGTCGGTCTCGGGATGTTACACCGACCTCCATAGGACATAAGCTTACCCTTCCACCAACTTAGTTTTTTCAAATTGATCTTCAACACACTTCCATTCCTTACTGGAAGGATGTGGTGGTGAATTGGTATATCTAAATAACTAAATAGTAGGGTACCAAGTTCACAACAAAACAATTGTCTATAAGCTTCATGCTCATCCTTGGCTCTCCCAAAGCAAAATAATTCATTTTTTCTAAAACTAATCTTCAGTCCCGACAATTGTCCGAATAGGCATAACACAAGCCTCATATTTCTAGCCTTTGCCATATTATGTTCCATGAAAATAACAGCGTCATCCACATATTGTAGTATGGACACTCCACCATCAACAAGATATGGCACTAGTCCTCCGACTTATTCGTACTCCTTAGCTCTACCTATGAGAATTGCCATCATATCGTCCACTATGTTGAACAAAATTGGTGACATGGAGTCCCCTGCCTTAGGTGACATGCCCCCCTTTCCTTAGACCCTTTTGCGTTTGAAAGTAATGATCTATGTCATCATTCACTTTAATAATGACGCTGCCTTTTTGTACAAAAGAATTGACCTTCTTCCGCCATGCATCATCGAAACCCTTCATCGTAAGGTGTGTTGGAGAAACGGTCATTTAACCTTATCATAGGCTTTTTCAAAATCCACCTTAAACACCACCGGATCTAGTTTCTTCGAGTAAATCCTGTGGAGTGTTTCATGTAGTACCACCACACCCTCTAGTATGTTTCTGCCCAGCATGAAAGATGTCTCAGTTGGTTGCACAACTCTATGTGCAATCTATGTTAGTCTCGGTCTGTACCAACTTTTGTAAAACTCTTAAAGCTCACATTGAGCAGACATATCATCTGGACTGCTCAATGTGCACTGCCTCTGCCTTCTTTGGAAACAATGTTATTCTTCCAAAGTTAAGGTGGAATAGCCAAAGTTGGCATTAAACAAATCTTGGAACATTGGTATGAGATCGCCCTTAATAATATGCTAGCATTTCTTATTAAACTTTGCTCGAAATCCATCCGGACTCAGTGATTTGTTATTCTTCATCCATGGTATTGCCTCAAACACCTCTTTCTCTGTAAATGGCATGAATAAAACCACATTCTCGTCTGTCCTGAGTTGAGGAATATCATCTACCCTGTATTCATAGAGAGATACAAAGTTGGGCTCACAAGCACCAAAAAGTTATTTATAATAGGTAGAGATGTACAATTTTAGATTCACATGCCTTACGATTGTACCCTCATACTGTTCTAGCTGTCTTTTTCATGTGGTCTCCAATTGCAATCAGATGGGAAAATTATGTATTGTCATCCCCAGACAACGTGTCTCACTTTCGCTCGAAGTTCCCATTCCATCTCTTCTTCTCTGAGCAGCTCTCGTAGTTTTTTCCTCGGCCTCCCACTTGGATGCCCATTCAGCCGCATGTAAAGTGGTTTCATTCTTCAAGTCAAGTTCATTTATAATATTGACAAGCCTATCCTTCTCCGCCTTATTAATCCCACTTTCATTTTTGGCCCATCCCCTGAGGAACTGCCACAATTGTCTAATTTTATTTTGCCATCGCTCGCCATTCGACCTCCTGATACGTCTCCAACGTATCTATAATTTTTTATGGTTCCATGTTATTATCTTGTCAAACTTTGGATGTTTTGTATGCCTTTTATATCTTTTTTGGGACTAACTTATTAACTCAGTGCCAAGTGTCACTTCCTATTTTTCCGTGTTTTTGACCCTTTTCAGAGGAGAATATTAAACGGAGTCCAAACGGAATTAAACTTCCGAAAAGAGTTTTTTCCGGAACAGAAGATACTCAGGGGGCGTGAGAACCAAGGCATAGGCCACCAGGGGAGGCCACAAGCCCCCTAGGAGCGGCCAGGGGGCCCCGCGCCTAGCAGGCTTGTGGCCCCCCTGTGGCTCGTCTGCCCTACTTCTTCCGCCTATAAATACCCGAAAAATCCAAAACCACGGGAGAGATCCACGAAAATACTTTTCCGCCGCCGCAAGCTTCTGTCTCCGCAAGATCCCATCTGGGGCACGTTCTGGTGCCCTGCCGGAGGGGGATTGGGATACGGAGGGCTTCTTCATCAACACCATTGCCTCTCCGATGATGCGTGAGTAGTTCACCATAGACCTTTGGGTCCATAGCTAGTAGCTAGATGGCTTCTTCTCTCTCTTGGATCTTCAATACAAAGTTCTCCATGATCTTCATGGAGATCTATCCGATGTAATCTTCTTTTGCGGTCTGTTTGTCGAGATTCGATGAATTGTGGATTTATGATCAGATTATCTATGAATCTTATTTGAGTTTCTTCTGATCTCTTATATGCATGATTTCATATCCTTGTAATTCTCTTTGAGTTGTGGGTTTTGTTTGGCCAACTTGATCTATGATTCTTGCAATGGGAGAAGTGCTTGATTTTGGGTTCATACCGTGTGGTGACCTCACCCAGTGACAGAAGGGGTAGCGAGGCACGTATCGTGTTTTTGCCATTAAGGGTAAAAGGATGGGGTTTACTTCATTGGTTTGAGTTTATCCCTCTACATCATGTCATCTTGCTTAAGGCGTTACTCTGTTTGTCATGAACTCAACACACTAGATGCATGCTGGATAGCGGTCGATGTGTGGAGTAATAGTAGTAGATGCAGAAAGTATAGGTCTACTTGTCTCGGAAGTGATGCCTATATGTATGATCATTGCCTTAGATATCGTCATGACTTTGCGCGGTTCTATCAATTGCTCGACAGTAACTCGTTCACCCACCGTAATATTTGCTATCTTGAGAGAAGCCTCTAGTGAACACTATGGCCCCCGGGTCTACTTCACATCATATTTTCAGCCTTACACTTTTACTTCATTGCACTTTCCGCCTTCAGATCTCACTTTGCAATAAATCTTGAAGGGATTGACAACCCCTTTATAGCGTTGGGTGCAAGCTCGTTTGTGTTTGCGCAGGTACTCTGGACACTTGGCTTGATTCTCCTACTGGATTGATACCTTGGTTCTCAAACTAAGCGAAATACTTATTGCTACTGTGTTGCATCACCCTTTCCTCTTCAAGGGAAAACCAATGCAAGCTCGAGGTAGCACCTCCCTCCTTTTTTGTAACCCATTCCTGAGCTATTAGATTGATAAAGCCCTCTCTGTCGAACTATGCTAGTTCGAATGAGAAAACATTCTTCTTTCTAACATGGGTCGCATTCCCGGACTCAACAAGAAAAGGAGTATGGTATGATATGCCTCTCTTGTAGCTTTACCAAGGGAAACATTTGTTCTCATTTAATGTTGGCTAGCACTCGATCCAACTTTTCGTAAGTTGGATTCGGCAACGTGTTCGTACATGTGAACTGCCTGCCTGTTCCGTGTATCTCACTTAGATCCAGACTTCCAATAATGGTATTAAACATAAATGACCATCTGCCGTCCAAATTATCATTATTTTTCTCGTCTCTTCTTCGTATAATGTGGAAATCCCCTCCAACCAATATGAGAAGTCTTTCATCGCCACATACCCTTACTAGGACGGCTAGGAAATCTGACTTAAGTTTCAGTTGATCAGCTTTGTATATAGAAACAAGCGCCCATCAAAACCCATCGATTTTTAGAATACCCTGAACTTGACGGCAAAGTCCCCGAACACAACGTTCTGAACTTCGAGCGTCTCACACTTAACCCCAAGTAAAATCCCACCGGGCCTTCCTCTTGGGAGTAAGCAGTGCCAATCAAAGTCAACACCATGGGAAATAGTTCTTAGAAATTATTATGTGAAATTGTCCCTACCTGTCTTTAGTAGGGCAATATAGTCCAACTTATGCTCTACAAACGCTTCCACAATGAACCTTTCTTTAGCCGAGTATCTCACACCTCTGCTATTCCAAAAAAAATCCTTTCATTTGTCATTGTGAAATTTTTGTTTGAACCGTATTCTTGCACTTCTACGCACAGTAGATGCGGGATAAACCTTCCTTTTACATGCTCTTTTTGGCTTATCCTGCATCACTTCTTCGTCCATATAACCAAGATATGTGGTTGTTTTCGTTTCTGGTTGCAGAGGGGTATACGGCCCCTCTGAAACAGACTCCTCGTCCTCCTCATGTAACACAATGGTGGGCACTAAGTCCTCACACACGCAGTCAAGTGATCCCACCCCTAAAGCATTAATGTCATCATCATTGATTGGTTCTACAACCGCTATCTTACGTAACATTTCCAGAGCTCTATCTCCTTCTAAGTCCAACAGGTCATTTACTGATTTAGATATTTCTTTCTTGTTGTTTCCCAGTGAATATCCAGGTTCTTAGCATTGTGAATAATTTCATCATCAGAAAAATGTAGAATAGAACAACTCGTATTAACTGACATACCTGTCGTGGCCTTGATGTCACGAAGCTTGGCTGCCCTCATGGCGCACCCTATCTACATGTCATCAGCATCCGGTTGCGTGAATCTGGTGACTCACTCGTCTATCATCGGATGTCGGGTCTGGAATCCCGCCAAACGTGATGATGTTGCCTACGGTGGGCAAAACTGGGAGGTGGCCTCCTGTCGTGCGCCCATCTTGGCCCAACACCGTCGGGGCCTCCATGGTCGTCCTCGTCGGTGACTGCACCCTCATCATGCGCAGAATGTGAGGTGGCGCCGGCTATCCATGAGTAGTCGATGTCGGAGATTCCCCAGTAGTGGGGGTAACTACCTCCACCATGGCACCCCTGCCACTAGTCGAATGGATGGTAGGGGTCCAAACTGATGTCGATAGCCATGGGCTAGCGGGGGGAACCACGACCTCCTACCTCGTGTCCCCGGACCCCGAGCAGAGGTGTTCATGCCGATGCTCCTTGCTTGCGGCACATACGTGAAGTCCAGAGACGAGACGTTGCTGGTGAAGGGAGAGGTGACAGTGGTGGTAGCTTCTGCTCCACCGGATCCTCCGCCTTGGCCCTATCGCCCCAAAGACAACTGGGAGCAGACGATGATCCAAAAAGGGCCAAACCTTAGAGTGGTAATCGGAGTAGATGGTGGAGTGACCCTCTTGTCGACGCTAGCCTTTGTTGGCTTTGCAGAGTGGCCAACCGATCTCGTGTTGCCATCACGCTCACTCTGTTCCGCACCCTTGTCCCGGTTCCTATTACCATCACCGTCGTCCTATGTATCCATATTAGTATGTTGAGCCAACTCTTGAAAGAAAGTGTTGTCCTCCATACCATCATAGGTCCATCTCACCAGATCCGGAACATGCTCTATGCTCAGCACACTGACAAGCAGACGATCTATGCCCTGCGCGCGAGTGAAAGGCATATACACCTGCTCTGTCTTACCTATCAACGAGCACATAATCCAGGTCACAAAAAAGGTATTCAGTGGTGCATGTGGTGCCCCTGAAAATCTGACCCAAAGCTGAGGAAGTCGTGCCCCCTCCGGTTCCTTCTTAGTCCATGCATCGAACTCGAGAATACACGAGTTGTTAGGAACCCTGCTCATCCCAAAGTTTAGGAGACAAGCTAAATCCTCCTTGGTGGGAAAGTCCCCCATGTACACCTGATCATCGATTCTCACTTGAGCTCACTAGTAGCTAGGAGAAACTAAGTCCCACGGTTGCTGCACAATCTACTCCATCGCCATTGATCCACGTGTCACCTTCACTATAGAGTCGTGGACCTCTCAAAACTCGGTGCGGCCACGATGGTGTGCGGTGACTCAAAGAACATCAATGCGGGGCAACATACCCCATAGATCGTGACCATCGTTTTCGGTCCCACGAGAAGGGAGCACTCTCCCGAACCATGCTTCAGTTTGAGGCATAGATGACAAAGTTCCATCGAGCACTCAGCCACAAAATTTCTCGGTCCACCACAACGATCGGGAGTCATTTTTTATTTCTTACGTGCCCACTTCGTAGCTCTTTCACCCTCTGATTTATCATTTGCTCTATCACTAGTTGTGTCCCGCCCTGCACCCGTGTTCGGAGTCGACACATTCACCTTAGCGAGCACACAAACAACCCTCGGCGCCCTAGCAACCCCCACATCCTCCATTGTCAGAGGTATGAGATGAGGAGGGGGAGGGTCCCGACGCGGCGTGAGTCTCCACCGGTTCGGCAGCCTGGGCTCTGCACTGGGCCTTATACCTAGTGCCCGTAGAGCCCAGCGCTGTGTGGGTTGATCCTGGCCCATCTAGGCCTAGAATCTGGTTTGCACGTTGCGTTCGGTCATCTCGGATCACATCGATTAGGTCCCTCGCCGGTGCCAGGTGTACCGGTGACCGCCTCTTGTTCTTCCGGTTTTGCACAACCTTCCATGTATCGGGATTGAAGAAATCTAACAGAGTTAGTTTGGGTAGACTCACCTTGCGCAGATGACCCCGCCATGGTCGGGTCGTCGTTGCCGCCATTCTGCGACGAACGACTCATCGCGCCACATCGACCTTGTCCACCTCCTTCAATCACGGCCTCGTCGGATCCTCCTGCGGGATCACCGCATCCATCATCCTGGCGACAACGTCCTGAGAGTACTGCACCTAAAATGCCTCGCATATCACATCGGAGGGTGTCGCCGATGCTTTGTACGACTGCAACATGAGGGGAAGGTCGTCGTCGTCCTCATCATCATCGTCGGTGCCCTCTTCTAGGGCCCATAACCAACCGCCCACTCGCCGGTGACCGTGGGTCACCTCGCCCATCGCCTCCTGCACTCGTAGATAGATGCTTCAATGGTTCTCAACGCTAAAGGACCACGTTAGTAGAAGGTCGCGGGACCGCTTGAGAAAAGCTATCGGTCGCTGGAGAAGAGCAACGCTCGAATCGAGAGGGGAAGCCTCGCCCACAAAGGGAATGCGCAGGCGCGCAAGGAAGCTCACAGCCGCCGCCATCCGCCAAGAGGGCTTAGACCGCCGACATCCGCTGGAACCGCGAGGAAGGAGTAGGCATAGGGAAGAGCTGGCAGCGGTGGCAGGTTAGGGTTCCACCCAATCCGCTGCAGGAGCGACGGGCGCATGAGTCGGGATAAATGAGGGGATTTGGGGAAAGAAGAAAGAAGGAGAGGGAGAGGCTTCCACATGAGGTCTAGCTCTATTGGGACTAATCCTTATAACACTAATCTCTTTAATTATAAAGAGCCCACATTTAATTGAGGTCTTCAATTAGAATTAAGTCATCCGATTTTGATCGGATCCATAATTTCTTAAACCTATGTTATTTAATTTTTTATACTATATATCATGCTTTCAAATTTTAAAGCCTCACAACTAATTGAGCTATTCAATTTCGAATTGGATCATTTGATTTTGACCGGGTCAACAATTTGTCAAGCTCTATCATAATTTTTTTTAGTTCAATATGTTCCTTAATTTTGAAGCTCTTTCATTCAATTGAGGCATTCAATGTTGGATTTGGTTTACGATTTTAACCGGACCAACGATTTTTTAAATCAATCATGAGTAGCATCAATATAGTACATGCAAGCACCGACACAAAAATTTCCCCACATAAATATAGGTTGATTAACGGATAAAATAGAATCACACCACAAAAGGCCCATCAAATCACCGCACTATAAATAAAAATAAAACACACTCTATCATCTCCCCCACCCGTCAACTAAATATAAGGGGTATTAGTTTTTTGAAAAGTCATCTTTTTTAACCTTGACCAAGTTCACAGCAAAAATATCAACATTCAAAATATTAAACAAAATAAGTATGAAAATTCATTTCATGATGAATCTAATAATAACGATATGGATTTTAATATATTTCTCTACAAATTTGATCAAATTTAAAAGGTTTGACTTTTTAAAAAAGTAATGCACCTTATATTTTAAAATATAGTGATTTTTTTATGAAACCCAATAACAACTACGGTGCAGCAAAGCGCGCCTAACCCTTCTAGTAAAGTTGATTTATGATGTGCTAGGATCAGTTTATCATCATCTACCAAGAACAGCAGAACAGCAATTAATGTATATATTTGATAATTACCTGCGACATTTTCCAAGAAGAACAAAAATAGTTTGCAAATAAGGATGATGAAGAAGCACAAGCAGCCAAATGAATGTAAAGGTCATTGCACTATACTATTATACATGATTGTACATTTCACACAGAATGAAGTCTTGGATACTTCATTCCAGTAACATCTCCTATCACTTCACCATCAGGATCTCGCAAAAATATAAGTACATCCAGACAGATGGTTAGCATCACATGACTCCTAGCTACTGGTTTTATCAGTTAGCTGAAGGATAATGTCCTTCTCGATGACATAGAACCTGTCCTTGATGTAATCAGTGCCTCCGCGAATTTGTGGATCTCAACATCTTCTGGTATTGTGGCTTCACCACTATCAAACTGAGAACCATGTTCACTGAATCTTTCGGATCCGAAAGTTGCATTCTTTTTTACCCCATGATGCTGGTTTCTTCCATCTCCTGCTTCTGTGCTAGGATGGCTATATCTCTGGCTGCCAAAAGAAGGCCTACCGCAGCTGCGGTCATCATGTTGCTGATTGGCAGATACAGCTCCTTCTGTCAAGAAGGAAGAATAGCTACCATGCGACTCTCTTCCAGTGAAGTCATCAAAGGAACAGCTCGAAATAGACACTCTCCTCTCCAAAGTAGGGAACTTGTTCTTTTCCTTGTCTTTTCCCAGTACTAATTTCCGTAGCTTAGAGAAAAACCTTTTCTTCTCCTTCTTCTTCGGGTTTGTGTGCTTTGTCATTGATGACATATCGATCGATGTGTCATCAGGTTCGCCACTTGATGATGCCCTTGAAGAAGCGTACTCTGAGCCAAATTCTATAGAGCTTAAACTTCTCTCGTCCGCACCAACATTGGCGTACTCCATTATCAATTGCTTGGCCGTCTGTTCAGATTTAGGGCTTAGGGTGTTGCTTAGATCCCGTGCTGTAGTTTGTGCCCCAGAAGTCCCCTTGTTCTTCAGCTCATGCCGCAGGCAAGCATTGATCCATTTAAGATATACCAGCTCCTCAACATCTGCAAACCTGTCAGTCCGCAGTTGTTCAACCTCTTTTGACAACTTATCATTTTCTTGCTTCAACCCATCAACTTCTTCCGATGCTTTTACCTGCAATCAGTTTTACTTGCTTAATTCCTGACAGAGCAACAAATGATCAATAACACAATGCACTTCAAATTAGCACACACCGAAGCAATAGATCTGTGGAAAAAAATTATGCAGTTTCTGTTTGACAGAACAAGTGTCAAAATATCATTTTCTATTTAGGAATACCTCCTACATTTGACGATTCATTTTCGCACATTAAGTGTTAGTTCAGTATGGCTGTATACATCTATTGATGCAGAGGCCGGGGTAATCCTCCTTTTCTAAGAAAAAAGTGTTAGTTCAGTGCATCCCAGGAACAGTCAAGATTTACCTCCATGCTATTGTGGGACTTGGGTACAGGCGGTAGGCGTGTGAGCTCCAATCGCCTAATAAGGTGTGAATTCTCCTGCTGCAGCCTTGAATTCGCAGCTCTAAGCTCTCTTGCCTCATTTTCCAATTCCTCTAGCCTCTTTAATTTCTTCTCAGCCTCACCATCAACTTCTCTCTCAATAATCTCCTGGCACTGAAAAGAATCAACTATGTTCTGAAGGGAAGCGATTTTCTCCTTTGCTTGTTCCGCGTCCAGTCTCAGCTTCCTTTTCAACAGCTTGCATTTTGATTTTGTTATCTCAAGCTCGGAAGTTAACTTTGAGCTTTCAGACAACTGTGTTTGTAACCTATGATTTTCAGATTGCAAGGATTCGATCTTCAAGGAGTATAGCTTTGACTCGACATTGTTTATTTTCAGTTGGTTCTCAAGCTCCCTAACTGCAGCACCTTGCTCCTGCAAACCATACAACTCCAAAAGTTGTATCTCGAGGGTCTTTTCCCTTTCTTGCAGAGATCTAACCAAATCTCTAAGCTTGAAAATTTCATGCTCATTAGATGCATCTTCCCTTACTCTCGCTGCAGGTGAGCTTGCGATATTGCCTATGTCTCCGCCAAATTCTTCCATAATCAGTTCATTGAATTCTGGAAGGAGAAATCCGTCATCATCATCATCAATGTTTCTGCATTTCGGGGGAAGTGACACCGAGGCAGTGGTGGTGGTCGTTGTAGTGGTAGTGGTTGTGTGCACAGAGTTCCCACTGATTATTTTTGCCTTGGCGTCCTCCTGCACAAAGCACAAACATAAATGAAAGTTTAGAAATGAACATGGCATTTTTCCTTCAACTGATTGAAGAAGGATAATACATGCAATAGTTAATTTGAGGATAAGTTCTATTTTGTCAGAACGATAGTGGAAGATGAACTACCAGCAACAGGTTCGTAGGAAACAAAAGGTCATGCTTTAAATACAGTTTAAGATTCATGTGTTACGGTAACACATTAAGGAAAGGGATATTAAATGTGTAGCCTAACTCCGAAAGCATCACACTTTATGTCTTTACCATCTTTCAACGAGTCCATGTTTTGCCTTGCCTAATGCTTACCATTCGGACTTTTTTGCAACCTTTAATATATATTAATAATCTAGAAAAGAATTATATTCCCTGAAAAAAGGTTAAAAGACCAAATCTAAGAATTCTAAGTATTTATTTCTGATCATAATAATTTATAAATACTCAGCATGACCATTCTCTGCTAATCTATTAGCTCATCCTTCTTAGATTACAGCAATGATGCCTATGCACAAACAGATTCTTACATTCTTGAGGATCCTTAGCTCATCCTTGAGGCCTCCACCACCACCCTTAATGCCGCGGGCATCATCCGGTTCTACAAACACATCAAAACAATATATAAATCAATATGCATCAGTTTTGAGCCTGTTTTACTTATTTATAAGTGGTTAAACAAATCTATGAAAAGAAGAGGTAGAGCTGTTGTTGATTGCTCGAAAGGGAAAAAACCTCAATCTTGCATAACCGAAAACATAACTGACGCATAAGGCTGGTTGTAATGGGAGTATGATAGGTAGTACTTTCTCCGTTCTTAAATATAAGTCTTTTTAAAGATTCCACTCCGGACTACATACTGAACAAAATGAGTGAATCTACACTCTAAAATACGTCTATATACATTTATATGTAGTCCATAGTGAAATCTCTTAAAAGACTTATATTTAGAAACAGAGAAAGTATCATCCATGTCAATTAAGCAACTTTGATGAGGTGACATAAAATTAAGTGAAGAAAGTGATGGTCTTACTAGCAATTTCTATTTGTTCTGTTTTTATCCTCCCTCTAAGGCCCGGTTAGCATTAAATTTGGTTTAGCTCGCTTCGTATAAAACTCGCGTCCACATGCATTTCTTCTTAAATGTGATGCATGCCTTTTCTAATTGGATAGTGAGAAACCATTTTGCATGGCTTTTTAATGACTGCTTTAAAAAGATGATTAATTATGATGTACACTTTCTATACCTAAATAATTGTAATTATGAAAAACTAGACTAATTTTTCTCAACTATAATTATTTAGATAGGAGGAGTGATTGGCTAAAAAATATGAAAGTACTACTACCTCTGTTACAGTTTAGAAGGCACGCACGTGTACCTAGGTCGTCGGTTTGACTTATATAAAATCTATTGTTTAATATAAAAATTAAATCATTAGAAAATAGAATATCTAAAGTTTTTATATATTTTTGTAATATATGTTTATCATTAAGTTGGTCAAATTGACGACCTAGATACACGTGCTGGACTTATAAACTGAGATGAAGGGAGTAACATCTTTTGCCCAATCATCTCATGCCTTGATCGTAGAGCTCTTCCTAGCAAGCCCAACACACCGAAGGTAGTATCATATGAATGATACTATATCATATTAAATGATGTAATATCATGTGTCATGACAATAAATAAACTGTTCTATAGTACTAATAGTATACGATACCGGATTACAACCTGCCTAATCAATCTTAGAAACAAAGTGCAAGCAGAACATGCATGTGGTCATATGGTTTGGTACCTGAAGCAGGAGGGAGCAGGAGGTACCGGGGCCGAGACCGGCGCTGCCACCGCAGCCGCGAGAAGAAGAGCCCAGCGACGGAGAGCGTGATGGCAGCGCCCACCCTGAGGAAAAGAAGAGGCAGGTCCCTCCGGCTACCGCCGCCGCCGCTACAATCACCTGCCTTGGGCATCTCCCTTTACCTTGACCTACCTTGCCAAGAACATCTGAATCCTCCCGCATGCGAAACGGCAGACACAAGGGGAACCCAATCAGCGGCTCCGCTCAAGTGTCCTAGGATCGCCAAGAAGGCGGCGAACAAATTTCTAATTTTGTTGACCAGAACTTCAAATTTTGAGCTCTAGACCCCAAGATTGATGCGAGGAGGGGCTGTAACTTGCAGAAATCGCATCAAGAAACACGGCGAGCTCCAGCCCCCTGCACCTTTGCCAGCCATACCTCCATGGCCTGAATGGAGCAGACCAGGAGGAGGGGTGCAGCCAAACCCAGCCGAACAGCCGAACCGGGCTGCGATTCGCTCCCCGGTAACCTCCAATTTGGCCAAGGAGGAACTATAATTAGGGTGGCAGGCTCCGGCTTTAGCTCGTAGCCAACGGAAACCGCCGAGAAAGCGAAACGAGCGAGGAGGAACAAGAAGCCAACAAAATTAGCTCCCTCTCAAAGTGGCTCGGCCCGTCTGTTCCGTTTCTGTTGTCTTGGCTTGTTCTTGTTCCTCCCAAGGCAAGACAAATTCCGATTCCGAACGCCAACGCCGGAACATGTCTCTGTCTTTGTAGCGTGGCGCTCGTGTCCGTCGAGCAGCGGGTGCTGCCTTTCTTTTATTCGGATTCCGTCGTTTTCTCGCCGGTTCTTTCACGAATCGCAAATTCGCCAGTCCTTCGCTGGTACTGCTACTGCTAGTACTCCACTTCCGTGGCGAAATTTCAGTCTCAGCTTGCTCGTGGAGTAATTGTAAATTGGGAGGGCGGCCGTTGGCGGGACGGTGGCTGTGAACCGATTGATGGCAGAAAGAAACGTGGAGCGTGCTGGACTCTTTCGTGATTTCTTCACGCCACCTTGAAGGAGCTCGTGGTGCTGCCAACGAGGCATGCTCTGTTGTTTGTTGGAACGGCTGGTTCACGCGAGGAACACGATCCCCGTGGTTGTAAAACATCTCCAACGCGGCTAATTAAGACCATCTACCATCATAGTTGACTAATCTGGGACCCTATATGTTCGTGGGTGTGTCCGCAAGTTGTGACCGAACAAACCTTATTTTTCCCTGTCCACGATCGCAGTCTTCATATGTCTGCATCCAGATCCATACAAAGTATACTTAGATAGAACATGGCAACATAAAAATATAAAGCACAGTCGGGCATAAATCAATATAACACCCAAAAGACATAGTTCAACATCCCACACAAAAGACACGGTTCATGTTGGGCATACTTCATCGAACACAATTTATCGCCGGATATATTTATTAGATACAAACTAATTAAGCTCGAGGAGGCGGGGAGGCGGAGATCACTGATGGGGTCATAGTCCTAGGGTAGGGTCATAGGCCTGCCCTGTAGGTCCTACCCAAGGACTACCCCTCATAAGGGACAAGGCCCTTAGTCAGTTCCGACTGAACTAAGGAGTTCCCTTCATCCAGTCGGTAGCACATTCTCGATCATCCAGTCGGAGATTAGCATTCGGAGTTTATCAAACTAACCGACTGGATTCCACTCTGTGCATCGTAACCCCCTGGGGGGAAACGGTCATACGTTTCCATGCGCCTTTATTAGCATTTAAGACGTACGTTATCTGTAACGTAGGCATTTATTCGTCACTACTCCACCCCTGTGCACCAAACCGTTGTGGAGGGCAGTGCACTCTATATAAGCCAGCCTCCCCCACTGGTGCAGGGGTTAGCAACTCATTGTATTCCATATTCCACTCGACAACAAGCTCCCAGAGCACTGAGACGTAGGGCTATTACCTCCACCGTAGAGGGGCCTGAACTCATACAACCTCGCCGTAGCTAAGGCTCTGCCCATCCTTTTCGTATCCTCCATATCTACTGTCAGACTTATACCCACGACAGTTGGCGCCCACCGTGGGGCAGGCGTCTAAGCGACTTCCGGCGAGTTTGTGACTACATCATTTCGTCATGTCGTCCGGTGGAGATTCGAGCATGGGTCACGAGATCTTCTTCGGTGCTCTCTCCTTCATCGTCGACGATTCGGCGTGGCTTCGGGACGCTCCTCTCGACGTCGAGGCGCTTCCCTGCCGCGGGGCTACGCACTTCCGTGCCGGCGCCCGCGGCATTCTTCTTCTCCAGCAGTCGGCTCCGGTGTCGACCTACACCGCCGTCATGCGCCGCAACAAGCGGTCCCGCCGTCCGCGGCTCCAGCGTTGGGTGCAACACGCCCAGGCGCGCCAGAACGCTTCTTCACAAGTGGCGGTCCTAGAGTCGGTTGTGGTTTGCCCCGCCGTCCCAGCGCTCGGACTCGGTTCCGACTGAGTTTCCTTCCGAGTACGCGGGTCGCGGGCCTGCAGCAGAAGTACACATGGCCAACTCCCATGAAGATCCCCGTCAAGTTGGCCGGAGCGAGCACGAGATCGGCGAAACATCCGACGCGCGTCGTCCGCCTCGCCGTTCTGCCAGTCGGCACACTCGGCGGAGCAACGTGGAGTTGTTCCGCACACCCATCCACAACTTGGCTGCGGCTGCCAAGATAGCCGATTCCCTTCAGCCGACTGATTCAGAGGCTGGTAGGGGCATCGAGCAAATCCGCGCCCTGTTGCACACGGCGCAACAACAAAATTCGGAGGTCTCCCAGTCGCACAACAGGATCCACAATAGTTTTGTTCATGCGAATACGCATCGGTCAGTTCACAGCCCTGGTTCTCATCAGCGACACAGGGGAGGCAACCGTTCCATAAATCCCGAAGATCGTCGCCGTTCACGCACCCCTCCGCGGGGTGGGCCCTACGGACCCCGACATCATGATGATCGGCGTTCAGTCGGTGATACTTACGACCCAAGGCCCGACGCGAGAGGGTATATCGCCCAGCGGAGGGTCGACAGGGGCCAAGCCCACCGCGATGGTTACGATATTGACCGTCCGAGTGGAAGCAGAACCATCGTTTCTGGTCCCGAGTGTTTCAGTTGAGCCATCCGTTCGGCTGACATCCCTCCCAACTTTCGATTGGCGACGGGAATCAGCAAGTTTACAGGAGAGTCCAAGCCAGAAACGTGGCTGGATGATTACCGAGTGGCAGTCCAGATCGGAGGAGGGGACGACCACGTCGCCATGAAGCACCTCTCTCTGATGCTCGACGGCTCGGCGCGAGCGTGGCTGAACCAGTTGGCCCCCTCAAGCATCTACAACTGGGCAGATCTGGCCTGAGTGTTCATCAGGACCTTCGAAGGGATATGCAAGCGCCCTGCTCGTCTCGTGGAACTCCAGCATTGCGTCCAAAAGCAGAATGAGCCCCTGCGTGACTTCATTCAGCGTTGGACAACACTCTACCACACAGTGGAGAATGTCACAGAGCATCAAGCAGTCTGCGCTTTCAAGGCAGGCGTGCGGTACAGGGATCTGTACCTAAAGTTTGACCGAACAGGCGACATCTCCATGAGCAAGATGATGGAGATAGCAGCACGCTATGCAAATGGAAAAGAAGAGGACCGCATCCGAAGCGGCAAGCACAAAACAGTCGCCGATGGAGATGGGAGTAACACTCGGAAGCGGAAGCAGAAAGCTCCTTCCACTCTGCAGGCAGAAGCCGCAGCTGTAACCAATGCCAAGTTCAAGGGCAAAGGGAAGGCTCAGTTCACCCCCAAGAAGAAGCAGTTCAATAATCCCATCCTGGACCAGCCATGTCCGATTCATACGAAGATGGATGAAGAGGGCAACCCCATATATCCGAAGCATACCACTCGACAGTGTCGCCTTCTAATCCAGGGGTTCGGCGAAGGGCAACCGAGTGAAAAGGACAATGAACAGGATGAGGAGGATAAGGAGGGTCCGTTCCCCCAAGTCCATGCAACACTGATGATTTTTGCTGACGTTGAGAGCAAGAGTCGACTGAAGCTGGTGAACAGGGAGGTGAACATGGCCACCCCTACCAACCCCAAGTTCCTCAAATGGTCTCAGACTGCGATCACCTTTGACCAGTCAGATCATCCAGCACACGTACCCACCCCAGGGAGACAGGCTCTGGTCGTCGACCCGGTGGTGGAGGGAGGCCGACTGCGCAAAGTCCTCATGGACGGCGGCAGTGGCTTGAATATCATGTACGCCGACACTCTCAAGGGGATGGGCATTCCGATGTCCAAACTCAGCGAGAGCAGCATGCAGTTCCATGGAGTCGTCCCTGGACGAAAGGCCAAGTCACTCGGCCAGATCGCGTTGGATGTCGTTTCCGGCTCCGACAAGAACTTCCGCAAGGAAAAGCTGACGTTCGAGGTGGTAGACTTCCAGAGCGCTTACCACGCAATTCTGGGCCGCCCGGTATATGCGCGTTTCATGGCCCGTCCATGTTACGTATACCTAAAGCTGAAGATGCTAGGCCCGAAAGGTGTGATCACCATCACTGGCAATCGACAGCGAGCCGAAGAGTGTCTGCAGCAGGGATCAAGAATCGCCGACCAGCAGATGGCCGTCCTCGAGCTTGACGAGTACAAGAAAACAGTCGACCCCACTGATTTGATGCGTACGAAGAAGCCAGCTTCAGAGTCCGCATTTCAGTCGGCGGGAGAGACGAAGAAGGTCAACATCCACCCGACGGACGACACTGCTGCCCCGACGAACATCTCCACCACCCTCGATCCTAAATAGGAAGCCGAGCTCACCCAATTCCTCCGTGAGAACTGGGACATCTTCGCATGGAAACCCTCTGACATGCCAGGTGTACCCAGGGAGTTGGCGGAGCACCGACTGCATGTGGATCCCACCGCTCGGCCTGTCCGAGAACGCCTGCGTCGGTCCGCCGCGCACAAGAGGAAGGCAATCGGGGAAGAGGTGGCCAAGCTGTTGGCAGCCAACTTCATTTGCGAGGTTCACCACTCCGAGTGGCTCGTCAATGTTGTCATGGTGCCCAAGAAGGACAAGTCGCTCCGAATGTGCATCGACTTCAAGCATCTTAATAAGGTCTGCCCAAAAGACCATTTTCCGCTCCCCCGCATCGATCAAATTGTCGATTCGACTGCGGGTTGCGAGCGTTTGTCATTTCTTGATGCCTACTCAGGCTATCATCAGATCCGTCTATATGGCCCCGATGAATTAAAAACAACCTTCATCACCCCATTCGGGTGCTTCTGCTACATCACTATGCCATTCGGTTTGAAGAATGCAGGAGCTACCTTTATGCGCATGATCCAAAAATGCCTCCTCGACCAGATCGGTCGGAATGTGGAGGCGTATATGGATGATATCGTAGTCAAGTCACGCAAAGGTTCCGACCTGCTGACTGACTTGGCAGAAACATTCGCCAACCTTCGTAGGTACGGTATCAAGCTCAACCCCGCCAAGTGTTCATTCGGCGTTCCCAGCGGAAAGTTACTCGGTTTCTTCGTTTCCGAACGAGGGATCGATGTGAACCCCGAAAAGATCGGGACCATCGTCCGAATGGAGAGGCCGGTCAGAATACACGATGTTCAATGGCTCACAGGTTGCCTAGCGGCTTTGAGCAGGTTTATCAGTCGACTCGGCGAAAAAGCACTTCCTCTGTACCGACTCATGAAGAAATCAGATACTTTCGAGTGGACAGATGAAGCCCAAGTTGCATTTGACGACCTCAAAGTCCTACTTTCCACCCAGCCGGTTCTTACTGCTCCGCTCAGTAAAGAGCCCCTTCTTCTGTATATCGCGGCTACAAATCAAGTCGTCATCACTGTTTTTACAGTCGAACGAGAAGAAGAAGGCAAAGCATACAAAGTTCAGCGGCTAGTGTATTACGTCTCCGAAGTCCTGACTCCTTCCAAGCAGAGGTATCCCCACTATCAAAAACTTATTTACGGGATTTACATGACTGCGAAGAAGGTGGCCCATTATTTCCAAGACCACTCGGTGTCTATCGTTTCTGATGCTCCGTTGTCGGAAATCCTCCACAATCGGGACGCATCGGGCCGAGTGGCGAAGTGGGCAATGGAGATGTTGTACTGCGATATCAAGTTCGAGGCCAAGAAAGCTATAAAGTCTCAAGCCCTGGCTGACTTCATAGCATAATGGGTAGAACAACAGCAACCGACCCACATCTACTCGGCTCATTGGACAATGTTCTTCGATGGGTCCAAGATGTTGAATGGCTCCGGCGCTGGCGTTGTGATCGTATCACCAAAGGGCGACAAACTCAAATATGTGCTGCAGATACACTTTGATTCCTCCAACAATGAGGCAGAGTATGAAGCTCTCCTTTATGGACTGCGCATGGCCATCGCACTCGGCGTCCGTCGCCTGATGGTCTATGGCGATTCGGATTTGGTGGTTAATCAAGTGATGAAAGAGTGGGACGTCAGGAACCCCACCATGACCACATACTGCAATGCAGTGAGGAAGCTCGAGAAGAAGTTTGAAGGTCTAGAACTCCACCATGTTCCGCGACTAAAGAACCAAGCAGCTGATGAGTTGGCAAAACTCTGATCCACTCGGAGACCAGTCCCGAGTGACGTCTGCCTCGAGCACCTCCACCTTCCCTCAGTTAAAGAAGATCCTTTCATAGAGGAACCAGTACAACCAAAGAGCTCGACAAATCCGACTGAAGTCGACGTGCCTGCTGTGGTTGATCTGGTCATGGAGATTCTTGCTGTCATCCCCGATTGGACTGTGCCGATCATTGCATATATCCCGAGGCAGGAATTACCAGAAGACGAAGTCCAAGCCAGGCAGATAGTCCGCAGGTCGAAGTCGTTCACTGTCATTGATGGCTAGTTGTACAAGGAAAGCGTTTCAGGCGTTCTTCAACGATGCATCTCCCCAGAGGAGGGACAATTAATCCTGGAAGAAATTCACTCGGGAACCTGCGGTCATCATGCCTCTTCGAGAGCAATCGTCGCCAAAGCATTCAGAGCTGGCTTCTTCTGGCTACAGGCGAACGAAATGGCTAAAGATACGGTCGACCGATGTGAAGGCTGTCAGTTCTACTCCAACAAGTCCCACAAGCCAACGTCTGCGTTGAAGACAATCCCTCTTGTGTGGCCGTTTGCAGTTTGGGATTAGACACAGTCGGTCCATTCAGGACAGGCCAAGGAGGATACACACATCTGTTGGTGGCAGTCGACAAGTTCACAAAATGGATTGAAGCCAAGCCCATCAAGAAGCTCGACGCCCTAACAGCCATCAAGTTTGTCACGGACATCATCTCCCGATTCGGGGTACCTCACAGCATAATCACGGACAACGGAACAAAATTTGACTCGGACAGATTCAAGGGTTTCTGTGCAAGCCAAGGTATCCGAGTGGATTTTGCATCTGTGGCGCATCCTCAATCAAACGGACAAGCAGAGCGGGCGAATGGACTTATTCTGCAAGGTTTGAAGCCCCGACTCCTGCGAGAGGTGGGACATGCCGCTGGCGCATGGGTCACCGAGCTACCTTCAGTTCTTTGGGGTCTCCGCACAACCCTGAACAGATCTACAGGGCGATCACCGTTCTTCCTCGTTTATGGAGTAGATGCAGTCCTTCCGAGTGACTTGCTTCACAATGCTCCACGAGTCGAACTCTTTTCTAAAGCTGAAGCAGAACAAGCAAGGCAATACGGAGTGGACCTTCTAGAGGAGGAGCGCGAGATGGCGCTGACTCGCTCAACCATTTATCAACAAGATCTACGGCGCTTTCACGCACGACACGTCAGGAGTCGCACGTTCCAAACAGGCGACCTGGTGCTCCGAGTGGACCAGCAAAGACCTCACAAGTTGGCTCCTGCCTGGGAAGGACCCTTCATCATCTCCAAGGTGCTGAACAACGGAGCATACAGACTCTACAACATCGACAGGGAGACAGACGAGCCGCGAGCATCGAACGGAGATCTCCTGAAGCGCTTCTACACGTAACCATCGACTGAAGCAATGTAAAGAACAAGTATTGGTGAAATAATATAAAGCAGATTGAGCTTTTGCAGATTCAAAATTCTTCCGCGGTCGCAGACTCCGGTCTAAAAAAAAACCGAGTGTGCACTAAACGTCGCACTCGGAGACCTAGCTGCGATCCAGAATCGCCTAAGTACTAACTTTCTCCGAGTGTGCACTAAACGTCACACTCGGGGACTTAGCTGCGATCCAGAATCGCCTAAGTACTAACTTTCTCTGAGTGTGCACTAAACGTCGCACTCGGGGACTTAGCTGCGATCCAGAATCGCCTAAGTACTAACTTTCTCCGAGTGTGCGCTAAACGTCGCACTCGGGGACTTAGCTGCGATCAAGAATCGCCTAAGTACTGACTTTCTCCGAGTGTGCACTAAACGTCGCACTCGAGGACTTAGCTGCAATCAAGAATCGCCTAAGTACCGACTTTCTCCGAGTCTGCACTAAATGTCGCACTCGGGGACTTAGCTGCGATCAAGAATCGCCTAAGTACTGACTTTCTTCGAGTACGCACTAAACGTCGCACTCGGGGACTTAGCTGCGATCAAGAATCGCCTAAGTACTAACTTTCTCCGAGTGCGCACTAAACGTCGCACTCGGGGACTTAGCTACGATCAAGAATCGCCTAAGTTCTGACTTTCTCTGAGTGTGCACTAAACGTCGCGCTCGGAGACTTAGCTGCGATCAAGAATCGCCTAAGTTCTGACTTTCTCCGAGTGTGCACTAAACGTCGCACTCGGAGACTTAGCTGCGATCAAGAATCGCCTAAGTTGTGACTTTCTCCGAGTGTGCACTAAACGTCGCACTCGGGGACTTAGCTGCGATCAAGAATCGCCTAAGTAATAACTTTCTCCGAGTGTGCACTAAACGTCACACTCGGAGACTGAGCTGCGATAAAGAATTGCCTAAATACAAATTTTCTCCGAGCATGCACTACTCGTCACACTCGAAGACTTAATTGCGATCAAGAATCGCTTACATGAGAAAGCTTCCTGCGACTGTATCCTACAGATACACTCGGGGACTCAGCAGACCCTCATTGAGGCTCATGTGGATGTCAAGACCACTGACAATTACATGAGTAGCAGACCCTCATTGAGACTCATGTGGATGTCAAGACCACTGACAATTACATGAGTAACAACTCGCTCCGAGTACGGCCTGTCCGTCGCACTCGAAGACTTAGCCGCGATCATGAATTGCCTAAGTACTCTATTGCCTTCGAGTGTATCCTACAGATCCACTCGGAAACTCAGCAGACCCTCATTGAGGCTCATGTGGATGTCAAGACCACTGACAATTACATGAGTACCAACTCGCTCCGAGTGCGGCCTGGCCGTCGCACTCGAAGACTTAGCCGCGATCATGAATCGCCTAAGTACTCTATTACCTTCGAGTGTATCCTACAGATCCACTCGGAGACTCGGCAGACCCTCAGAGAGGTTCATGCAGTTTTCAAGGCAACTGTCAATTACATGCTCCGCATGTTTGCCATTGGCTTCACCAAGAAACGCCAAACAAAAACTCGAGCGAAAAATTGTATCAACAACTCTTTGGCAGCAGAAGAGCAAAAGATTTGATTCAAATTTGAAGTTCACCTAAAGATAGTTGGCTCGGTGCGGATCAAGCTTACCCACACCGAACCAAGAATGTGACGGCCAATAGCAGTGGCCAAAGTTTATTACAACCAACACTCAGCATACCGAGGTCAAAGTTTTCTTAAGCGTCGTCCGGATTGGCGCCAGGACTGGCGGGCTCTACGAATGTGTCCAGGTCGATCCCGTCGGCGATGCGGGTGGCACTCTCAAGGAAGGTTTCCATGAAGTCTTCGAACCGAAGTTTCTTCGTGTTGGCGACCTGCAACGCTTTCAGCTTCTCTTCGCGCACCTCCTTGAAATGCACTCGGACTAGGGACAGAGCAACATCCGCACCACAGCGAGCCACAGACTTCTTCCATGACTGCACTCGGTTTGGGACCTCCTCCAGCCGAGTCATCAAGCCTTCCATCTCATGCCGAGACTCGTCTTCAGGCGAAAGCTCCTTGCCGATCCGACCGACGACTTCTCTCAGTCGACCGATGAAAGGCCCAACTTTGCCGAGGCGAATGTGCGCTCGGAGCAAATCTCGATTGGAGTCCTCGCCGAGTGGAATGTTCTCAAGAATCGACCGCTCAACGTCAGCTGCTTCAGCCTCAGCGTCCATGCAAAAATCTTCAAAGACAGGACGAGCAAACAATAAGCGCCGAGTGAAATGCAAATACCACAAGCACTCGGAAAAGCAGTACTTACCACCCAGAAGCGTTATCATCTGCCGGGCCCAGTCACTGACATATTTTTCCTGCGCTATACACCGCGTGTTCAGCACCTTCATTTGTCCCATCAGCTCGGACCTATGCGCCTTCATCTTCTCCACTTCAACAGTCAACGCCTTCTTTGCTTCACGGGCCTGCTCCAACGACTTCTCCCGTTCCGCCAGAACATCCTTCATACCAGCCATTGCAACCATTGCCGAGTCGAGCTCACCAGCGAACTGAACCTTTTCAGCCCTAAGAGTCTCGTATGCTGTCCCCATCTTGCAAGTTTTCTGCCAGCCAGCGCCAAGAGACGATCAGACAAATCCAACAATAAAAAGTCTAAGTTCTTCAGACCCCTGCCGACGCAAGCAGTCAACAACGGTCTCGGGGACTACACCCAGTGGGTTCACTGAGAGTGACCCCACTGGCATGAAACTCAAACAAATCCGCCCTATTGAGCTACATGAAAACACCTACGCCTACGAGGCTACTACTACCCGACCTGAGTAAAATTACTCTCGGGGACTCATACAGTAGGTGCACTCCGAGTGCCCCAACTGTTAGCATTCGAACAGATTAATTCGGGATCTGATCAAGTCAAAGACAATGTGTATAAAGACAGTTGCCGGTGCAAGCACTCGACAGAAGTCTCAGGGACTACACCCACTGGGTTCACTAAGAGTGAACCCATTGCAAAAATCATACGATATCCGAGCACACCCAGTGGGTTACAAGAGAAAAGTAAATACTTACTAGCCCACTTACTCGGATATCGTCCCGCAGCCCCAAGCTTCGCTGGTACAGGGACGCGATGGAGTCGTACGCCTTCTTGGCTTCTCCCGCCATCAGCTCCGCCTGCACCATGGCCCCCTTGGCCGCTCCCACCTGATCTTCCGGGAGGCGCTGGACGTTGTACTCGACATTCGACGGGCCTGGCATCGTTCGAGGCTCCTTGGGCATCCCAAGGCCCGCTCCAGTCGGTTCAATAGCAACCAGCGCCGTTTCAGTCAACGGCATCGCCTCAGTCGGCGGCACGTCCGCGGCGAGAGAAGTAACTGGCGGAACAGCCTCAAGGACAGGCACCGCAGCTTGCTCAGATCTCCCCTGGTCACCCTCATCCACATAAATCACCCGTGAGGGAAGCCAGACCGAACGGCGTGAGATCACAGAAAAAAGGCAAGACTGAAGACAGAATTCGTGATGCAATATTGTAAACTCTCGGGATCGCTACGACGCACCTGGCTGGGACGAGACGACGTTGTCCATGTCCATGGGATCATCCCCCTGGCATGCCGGAGAGGTGGTAGAGGTAGCAACCCTGTGGAGTGAAATTCATTCGACCAATAAACAGGAGTTCAATCGAATATCAGCACACGTTAGAAGAACAATACACTTACGTCGAGGTGACGGGAACGATGACCCTCATCCGCAGCAAAGCCTTCCGAGGTTGAGATCCGCTCGGTTTGGCCACCTTGGAAGGCTGACGCACAGGCTCAGCAGCAGCGTCCCTGGTCCTCTTGGTGCTCCGAGCACTCGGAACCACGGGAACAGTTGACGGGGCGCTCGGAACCGTAGGAGCGGTTGGCGGAGCACTCGAGGATGCCGGAGGGGCCGAAGGAGCTGCAGGTTCATGTCGGCGCTTGGTTCGGGTCTCTGGCGGCGGAGGTGGTGAGTTCTGCTCTTCGTCTTCCTTCTCCTCTTCACCAAACTCCTCCTCCGTCTCCCCACTGTCGGAGACGTACTCGACGCTGTCCACGCTGCCCTCCTGGCTACCCTCCTCTTCCTCCTCCTCGACCGGGTTCCCGTTTGAGACACGGGAGAACTAGTTGGTCCACTTCTGCATAAAATACAGTCGGCGACATCAGACGTCAGACAGTGATTCAAGAAAGCGATAAAACTAAGACAGTTACATGCACTCGACAAGTTGTACTCACCTCGTTCGGAGGAGGGTTGTCCGCGCAGAAAGCCCTCACTCGCCGGGACCCTATGGGGTTCTCGCAGGCGCCTGTGATCTGGAGCACCCACGACGCCACCATCTCCCCGGTCACGCCCAAGACGTTGGTCCGAGTGGAGTCTTCGGGCCCCGTGTAGTGCCACATGGCGTGGTCGCGAGCCTGCAGTGGTTGGATGCGCCGGCCGAGGAAAACCTCCAGCAAATCTATGCCGGTGACTCCCCTTCTGACGACATCTACGAGTGCGTCGACCAGAGGCTGGATATTGATCTTCTCCGCCTTCGTGAGCGCAAGCTGCTTAGGCGGAGCTGGTCGATCTAAGCTAAAAGGAGGCAACCCTGTCGTGGCATTCGGACAAGCAACGTCCTGGCAGTAGAACCATGTCGACTTCCAGTTCCTAACTGATTCACTCAGTTGAAGAGCAGGATAACTACTTCTACTCTTCTTCTGGAAGCCTAAGCCTCCGCAGAGATGGAGAAGGTGTGTCTTATCAGCCGACTGGTGAAGTCGTTTGATAGTTTGGGATCTAGCAAAGAAGATATGTTTGAAAAGCCCCCAATGGGGGGGGGGGACAGCCGATGAAGCACTCACACAAGACTACGAAAGCAGAGAGATGAGCTATGGCATTCGGGGGGAAGTGGTGAAGCTGCGCCCCGAAGTGGTTCATTATGCCTTTGAAGAAAGGATGTGGGGGCTGGGAGAAACCTCGATGCACGTGGCTGAGCAGCAGGACGCGCTCCCCCTCCCCGGGCGCCGGCTCGATCTCACCCTCCGCCGGCAACCTCCACGACATATGCACGATCATCCCGTGCTCCACCAGCTCCAGCAGGTCCCCCTCCGTCACCGTGGAGGGGAGGAAGTCCCTTGGATCCACCCTGCCGATAACGCTCGCTGCCGCCGCTGAGCAGGAGCCGCCGCCTTCCCCTTCTTCTTCCTCGCCTCCAGCTTGCTAGTCTTCCCCTTGGTCATGGCGGAAGCTGCGGATCCGCGGGGGAGAAGGAGAAGGAAAGAGTTTGGGTGAGCAGGAGGTGGCGAGAGGGACGGAGCTAGCAAAGGCAAGAGATCCGGCGAGCGTAACGAGAAAACCCTCGCCGCTGAGGTCTAAGTAAGGTTCCGACTGCGTCACTGACAGGTGGCC
The DNA here is from genome assembly GCF_904849725.1 of Hordeum vulgare subsp. vulgare. Lineage (NCBI taxonomy): Eukaryota > Viridiplantae > Streptophyta > Magnoliopsida > Poales > Poaceae > Hordeum > Hordeum vulgare. The sequence continues at coordinate 138,691,454 of NC_058518.1, read as the reverse complement.
CCGAAATCTTATCCCCCGACCGGCCGCGGCGATATCAGTGGAGAAGATGAAGGCGCGGGAATCGAGGCGTCAGGCACTACTCGAGCGCGATGTCATCATCCCTGCTGAGCGCACGGTAACCGAAATTTGAGGATCCCGGAAAATCCGCCGCTGTGAGTTGACTGGTCACGTCAGAAGATACCACGGAAGCACTCGGTTTCCAACAGTTTGTTTCACAAATACTTCCACTCGGATCATTGGTCGGAAAAGATAAAATGGATCGAGGCAAGCAACGCCAAAGTCACATCCGTACCAGTCGGATCCAAACTTCAAGCATCGCTTCGTCGTTCCAACCCCAATCCATTCAGGGACTAATGATGGGGTCATAGTCCTAGGGTAGGGTCATAGGCCTGCCCTGTAGGTCCTACCCAAGGACTACCCCTCATAAGGGACAAGGCCCTTAATCAGTTCCGACTGAACTAAGAAGTTCCCATCATCCTGTCGGTAGCAGATCCTCGACCATCCAGTCGGAGACGAACATTCGGAGCGTATCAAACTAACCGACTGGATTCCACTCTGTGCATCATAACCCCCCTGGAGGGAAACGGTCATACGTTTCCATGCGCCTTTATTAGCATTTAAGACGTACGTTACCTGTAACGTAGGCATTTATTCGCCACTACTCCACCCCTGTGCACCAAACCGTTGTGGAGGGCAGTGCACTCTATATAAGACACCCTCCCCCACTGGTGCAGGGGTTAGCAACTCATTGTATTCCATATTCCACTCGACAACAAGCTCCCAGAGCACTGAGATGTAGGGCTATTACCTCCACCGTAGAGGGGCCTGAACTCATACAACCTCGCCGTAGCTAAGGCTCTGCCCATCCTTTCGTACCCTACATATCTACTGTCAGACTTACGCCCACGACAGGTTTAGTCAACGGGTCTGCAATATTCAGATCCATGCGCACTTTACAAATATCAATTACTCCTCTCTAGACCTGGTCCTGGATGGAGTTGTAGCGGTGTTGGATGTGCTTGGTCTTCCGGTGAAATCTGGGCTCCTTGGCTATGACAATGGCTCCGGTGTTATCACACAAGAGTGTCATCGGACCTGGCGCGCTTGGAACCACTCCAAGGTCGGTGATGAGCTCCTTCATCCAAATCCTTTCATGAGCCGCTTCTGAAGCAGCTATGTACTCCGCTTCACATGTAGATGCTTCCACGACGTCTTGCTTGCTGCTGCACCAGCTCACTGCCCCGCCATTCTAAACATACACGTATCCGGTCTGTGACATAGAGTCATCCGGATCCGTGTCGAAGCTAGCATCGGCGTAACCCTTTACGACGAGCTCTTCGTTACCTCCATAAACGAGAATCATCTCCTTAGTCCTTTTCAGGTACTTAAGGATATTCTTGACCGCTGTCCAGTGTTCCATACCGGGATCACTTTGGTACCTCCCTACCAAACTTATGGCAAGGTTTATATCAGGTCTGGTACACAGCACGGCATACATTAGAGAGCCTACGGCTGAAGCGTAGGGGACAATACTCATCTTCTCTCTATGTACTGCTGTAGTCGATGACTGAGTCTTACTCAATCTCATACCTTGCAAAACTGGCAAGAACCCCTTCTTTGAGTTTTCCATATTGAACTTCTTCAATATCTTGTCAAGGTATGTACTTTGCGAAAGACCTATGAGGCGTCTCGATCTATCTCTATAGACCTTGATGCCTAATATGTATGCAGCTTCTCCAAGGTCCTTCATTGAAAAACTCTTGTTCAAGTAGGCCTTTATGCTCTTCAATAACTCTATATTATTCCCCATCAATAATATGTCATCCACATATAGTATGAGGAAAGCTACAGAGCTCCCACTCACTTTCTTGTACAGACAGGCTTCTCCATAAACCTGTATGAACCCAAATGCTTTAATCACCTCATTAAAGCGAATGTTCCAACTCCGAGATGCTTGCACCAGCCCATAGATGGAGCGCTGGAGCTTGCATACCTTGTTAGCACTCTTAGGATCGACAAAACCTTCTGGTTGCATCATATACAACTCTTCCTTAAGATACCTGTTAAGGAACGCTGTTTTGACGTCCATTTGCCAAATTTCATAATCATGAAAAGCGGCAATTGCTAACATGATTCGGACTGGCTTCAGCTTCGCTACGGGAGAGAAAGTCTCATCGTAGTCAATTCCTTGAATTTGTCGAAAACCCTTTGCGACAAGTCGAGCTTTGTAAACGGTCACATTACCGTTTGCGTCAGTCTTCTTCTTGAAGATCCATTTATTTTCTATGGCTCGCCGATCATCGGGCAAGTCCACCAAAGCCCATACTTTGTTCTCATACATGGATCCTATCTCGGATTTCATAGCCTCAAGCCATTTGTTGGAATCCGGGCCCGCCATTGCTTCTTCATAGTTCGAAGGTTCACCGTTGTCTAACAACATGATTTCCATCACAGGGTTGCCGTACCACTGTGTTGCGGATCGTGCCCTTGTGGACCTTCGTGGTTCAGTAGCAACTTGATCTGAAGCTTCATGATCATCATCATTAACTTCCTCTCCAGTTGGCGTGGGCGCCACAGGAACAATTTCCCGCGTTGCGCTACTCTCCGATTCTACTTTCCTCCCACTTACTTCTTTCGAGAGAAACTCATTCTCTAGAAAGAATCCGTTCTTGGCAACCAAGGTTTTATCTTCGGATATAAGATAGAAGGTATACCCAATAGTTTCCTTAGGGTATCCTATGAATACACATTTCTCTGCTTTGGGTTCGAGCTTTTCTGGTTGATGTTTGTTCACATAAGCATCGCAGCCCCAAACTTTTAGAAACCACAACTTAGGTTTCTTGCCAAACCATAGTTCATACGGTGTCGTCTCAACGGATTTAGACGGTGCCTTATTTAAAGTGAATGTTGTAGTTTCCAATGCGTATCCCCAAAATGATAGCGGTAAGTCGGTAAGAGACATCATAGATCGTACCATATCCAATAAAGTGCGATTACGATGTTCAGACACTCCGTTACGTTGTGGTGTGCCAGGCGGCGTCAGTTGTGAAACAATTCCACACTTCCTTAGGCGTGTGCCAAACTCGTGACTCAAATATTCTCCTCCACGATCAGATCGTAGACACTTTATTTTTATGTCACGTTGATTCTCAATCTCACTCTGAAATTGCTTGAACTTTTCAAACGTCTCATATTTGTGCTTCATCAAGTAGATATACCCATACCTACTCTAATCATCGGTGAGAGTGAGAACATAACGATAGCGACCGCGAGCTTCAACGTTCATTGGACCACACACATCAGTATGTATTATTTCCAATAAGTCGGTTGCTCTCTCCATTATTCCTGAGAATGGAGTCTTAGTCATCTTGCCCATGAGGCACGGTTCGCATGTGTCAAATGATTCAAAGTGAAGAGACTCTAATAGTCCATCAGTATGGAGCTTCTTCATGCACTTAACACCGATATGACCGAGGCGGTAGTTGCCACAAGTATGTGGGACTATCATTATCAACTTTACATCTTTTGGTACTCACACTATGAATATGTGTAACATCACGATCGAGATTCATCAATAATAAACCATTCACCAGCGGAGCATGTCCATAAAACATATCGCTCATATAAATAGAACAACCATTATTCTCTGACTTAAATGAGTAGCTATCTCGCATTAAGCAAGACCCTGATACAATATTCATGCTCAAAGCTGGTACTAAATAACAAGTATTAAGGTTTAAAACTAATCCCAACGGTAGATGTAGAGGCAGCATGCCGACGGCGATCACATCGACCTTGGAGCCATTCCCGACGCGCATCGTCACCTCGTCCTTGGCCAGTCTCCGCTTATTCCGCAGTTCCTGCTTTGAGTTGCAAATGTGAGCAACAACACCGGTATCAAATACCCAGGAGCTACTACGAGCGCTGGTAAGGTACACATCAATAACATGTATATCGTATATACCTTTAACGTTGCCGGCCTTCTTGTCCGCTAAGTACTTGGGGCAGTTTCGCTTCCAGTGACCTTTTCCCTTGCAGTAGAAGCACTCAGTCTCAGCTTGGGTCCATTCTTTTTCTTATTCCCGGCATCTGACTTACCTGGCGGCAACGGCTTTGCCGTCTTCCTTGAAGTTCTTCTTACCCTTGCCCTTCTTGAAACTGGTGGTCTTGTTGACCATCAACACTTGATGCTCTTTCTTGACTTCTACTTCTGCAGATTTCAGCATCGAGTACAACTCGAGAATGGTCTTCTCCATCCCTTGCATGTTGTAGTTCAGCACAAAACCCTTGTAGCTTGGTGGGAGAGACTGGAGGATTCTGTCAATTACAGCGTCATCCGGAAGTTTGACTCCAAGCGAAGTGAGACGACCGTGTAACCCAGACATTCTGAGTATATGCTCACTAACAGAACTGTTCTCCTCCATCTTACAGCTAAAGAACTTGTCGGAGACTTCATATCTCTTGACACGGGCATGACCTTGAAAAACTAGTTTCAGGTCCTGGAACATCTCATATGCTCCGTGTTGCTCAAAACGCCTTTGGAGCCCCGTTTCCAAACTGTATAACATGCCACACCTAACCAGAAAGTAGTCATCACTCCGTGTCTGCCAGACGTTCTGAATGTCCTGGGCTGCTGCGGGAGCAGGAGGGTCACCTAGCGACGCATTAAGGACATAAGCCTTTTTAGCTGCTTCGAGGATGAGCTTCAAGTTGCGGACCCAGTCCGCATAGTTCCTACCATCATCTTTCAGCTTGTTTTTATCTAGGAATGCGTTGAAATTGAGGTTGATAGGTGCATTGGCCATTGGATCTACAATATTTGTAAGTATGAACTCCCACTTAAATCGAGATCCCTCTAGTCATCTAGGAGATACATGATCTATGTTGACTAACCCGTGTTCGATCATCACGTGAGACGGACTAGTCGTCATGGTGAGCAACTTCATGTTGATCGTATTCAACCATACGACTCATGTTCGACCTTTCGGTCTCTTGTATTTGAGTTCATGTCTGTACATGCTAAGCTCGTTGAGTCAACCTAAGTATTCCGCGTGTGTAAATCTGGCTTACACCCGTTGTATGCGAATATTTAGAATCTATCACACCAATCATCACGTGGTGCTCCGAGACAACGATCCTTCGCAACGGTGCAAACTTAGGGGAATACATTCTCAAAAAATTTATGAGGGATCATCTTATTATGCTACCGTCGTTCTAAGCAATAAGATGAAAAACATGATAAACATCACATGCAATCATATAGTGACATGATATGGCCATTATCATCTTTGCTCTTTCGGTCTCCATCTTCGGGCATCGCATGATCATCATTGTCACCGACGTGACACCATGATCTCCATCATCGTGTCTCCATGAAGTCGTCACGCCAACTACTACTACTACTACTACTACTACTACTATAGCTAACCGTTAGCAATGATGTAAAAGTAGTAAACACATGGTGTTGCATATCATACAATAAATTAAGACAACTCTTATGGCTCCTGCCGGTTGTCATACTCAACGACATGCAAGTCGTGAATCCTATTACAATAACTTGATCATCTCATACATCACACATGTAACATCACAACTTTGGCCATATCACATCACATGTCAAACCCTGCAAAAACAAGTTAGACGTCCTCTAATTGTTGTTGCAAGTTTTGCATGGCTGATTTGGGTTGCTAGCAAGAATGCCTTCTTACCTACGTGACAGCCACAACGATGATATGCCAAAGTTATTTACCCTTCATAAGGACCTTTTTCATCAAATCCAATCCGACTAGAGTGGAGAGACAGACACCCGCTAGCCACCTTTATGCATGGTGTGCATGTCCGTTGGTGGAACCTGTCTCACGTAAGCGTATGTGTAAGGTCGGTCCGGGCCGCTTCATCCCACAATACCGTCGGAAAAGAATAAGACTAGTAGCGGCAAGCAATTGACAAATCAGCACCTGATGACCCAAAAGTATAGGGGATCTATCGTAGTCCTTTCGATAAGTAAGAGTGTCGAACCCAACGAGGAGCAGAAGGATCAGACAAGTGGTTTTCAGCAAGGTAATCTCTGCAAGCATTGAAATTATCGGTAACAAGTAGTTGTGTGACAAGATGATTCATAGCAAGTAGCAAGTAACAACGGTAACAAAGGTGCAGCAAAGTGGCCCAATCCCTTTTGTAGCAAGGGACAAGCCTGGACAAACTCTTATAGGAGGTAAAATGCTCCCGAGGACACATGGGAAATTATGTCAAGCTAGTTTTCATCAAGTTCATATGATTCGCGTTCGCTACTTTGATAGTTTGATATGTGGGTGGACCAGCGCTTGGGTACTGCCCTTACTTGGACAAGCATCCCACTTATGATTAACCCCTCTCGCAAGCATCCACAACTATGAAAGAAAAATTAAGACAAAGTCTAACCATAGCATTAAACTAGTGGATCCAAATCAGCCCCTGACGAAGCAACGCATAAACTAGGGTTTAAGATTCTGTCACTCTAGCAACCCATCATCTACTTACTACTTCCCAATGCCTTCCTCTAGGCCCAAATAATGGTGAATTGTTATGTAGTCGACGTTCACATAAAACCACTAGAGGAGAGACAACATACAACACATCAAAATATCGAACGAATACCAAATTCACATGACTACTTATAGCATGACTTATCCCATGTCCTCAGGAACAAAAGTGACTATTCACAAAGCATAATCATATTCATGACCAGAGAGGTAATGGTAGCATCAAAGATCTGAACATATAATCTTCCACCAAGTAATCCAACTAGCATCAACTACAAAGAGTAATTAACACTACTAGCAACCTTACAAGTACCAATCGGAGTCGCGAGACGGAGATTGGTTACAAGAGATGAACTAGGGTTTGGAGATGAAATGGTGTTGATGAAGATGTTGATGGTGATGAGTCCCCTCCGACGAGAGGAGTGTTGGTGATGACGATGGAGAAGATTTCCCCCTCCGGGAGGGAAGTTTCCTCGGCAGTACGACCTTGCCGGAGCTCTAGATTGGTTCTGCTCAAGTTGCGCCTCGTGGCGGTAGTGATTCCTCCCGAAAGCCTCCTATTGATTTTTTCTGGAACAAAACCCTTCTTGTAGCAAAAGAGGGGTGGGGGGTAAGAGGGCCACCAGGGTGCCCACAAGCCCCCTAGACGCGACCAGGGGGGCGCCTAGCAGGCTTGTGGCCTCCTGCTGGCTCCCCTCTGGTACTTCTTCGGCCCAGTATTTTTTATAAATTCCAAAATAAATCCTCGTTGATTTTCACGGCTTTTGGAGTTGCGCAGAATAAGTATCTCAAACTTGCTCCTTTTTCAGGCCAGAATTCCAGCTGCCAGCATTCTCCCTCTTCATGTAAACCTTGCAAAATAAGAGAGAAAAGGCATAAGTATTGTACCGTGAAGTGTAATAACAGCCCATAAAGCGATAAATATCAACATGAAAGCATGATGCAAAATGGACGTATCAAGTCCCCCAAGCTTAGACCTCGCTTCTCCTCAAGCGGAAACCAAGATCAATAAATATGCCCACATGTTTAGAGAGAGAGGTATCGACAAAACAAGATACGAACATGCAGGCATCATGATCATAGTCGGAACAACAATATCATCATATAAACTCTTATGCTGAAGTGATAATTCCTTCACAAAGTAAAGTATGGATCAAGAACCTTACTGAGAATTAACAACCGATAGCCTTTAGTCATTGAAGCGATTGCAATTTATCATAACATCAGAAAGAGTCAAATAAGAGCTTGTAAAGCAAGTCCACATACTCAATCATTCTTTCGTCTTCTACAATTGCTACAACTCACGTGGTACTCATGAGATCAAAGTTTCAGTTGGACACAAAGAAAGACAGGGGCATATGGTTTTGCCTCCCAACTACTTACCTCAAGGGTAATGTCAACAATAATAATTCATGAAAACTTACTTCCAAGTTGACATAAATATAGATCTTTCCCTAGCATATGACGTTAGCCAAGATACAGGCGAAATAAGGAATTGGTGTAGATCAACATGACTCTTTCAAGGGAAAAAACTAAAGGTACAAGAAAGGCCCTTCGTAGAGGGAAGCAGAGGTTGTAATGCGCTTTTGAGGTTTGGATGTGTTGATGGGGAACGTCACATGGGAAACAAAAAATTTCCTACGCACACGCAATACCTATCATGGTGATGTTCATCTACGAGAGGAGATTTCCGATCTACGTACCGTTGTAGATCGCACATCGGTAAGCGTTAAGAAACGCGGATAATGTAGTGGAACAACTTGCGTGATTCAAATCACCGTAATCGTACACTCCACCCCACGATCTCATCACAATCCGTCCCGCAAACTTCATCACAATCTGTCCCGCGTTCTCATCATGATCCTTCCCGATCTAGTGCCGAACGGACGGCACCTCCGCAATCAACACACGTACATCACGACGATGATCTCGGCCTTCTTGATCCAGAAAAAGAGACAGAGAGGTAGATGAGTTCTCAGGCAGCGTGACGGCGCTCCGGAGGTTGGTGATGATCTATTCCAGCAGGGCTCCGCCCGAGCTCCGCAGAAATACGATCTAGAGGGAAAACCGTGAACATATGTGGTCGGGCTGCCGTGGCAAAGTTGTCTCAAATCAGCCCTAATACCCCAGTATATATAGGAGGGAGGGGGAGGGACTTGCCTTGAGACTCAAGGGAGCCCCAAGGGGTCGGCCGAACCAAGGGGAGAAGTCCTCCTCCTCCAATCCTAGTCCAACTAGGATTGGAAAGTGGAGTCCTTCTCGACCTTCCCACTTCCCTCTTTTTTTTCTCTTTGGTTTTTCCTTGGTGGTGCCATGGGCCTCTCTTGGCTGTCCCACCAGCCCACTAAGGGCTGGTGTGTCACCCCTAAGGCCTTGGGCCACTCCCGGGTGGGTTCCCCCCCTCTCCGTAAATTTCCAGAACCCATTCGTCACTCCCGGTACGATGCCGGTAATGCCCGAAAACCTTCCGGTAACCAAATGAGACAAACCTATACATCTATCTTCGTTTCTAGACCATTCCGGAAACCCTCGTGACGCCCGTGATCCCATCCGGGACTCCGAACAACATCCGGTAACCAACCATATAACCAAATACGCATAAAACATCGTCGAACCTTAAGTCTGCAGACCCTGCGGGTTCGAGAACTATGTAGACATGACCCGAGACACTCCTCGGTCAATATACAATAGAGGGACCTGGATGCCCATATTGGATCCTACATATTCCGAAGATCTTTATCGGTTGAACCTCAGTGTCAAGGATTCATATAATCCCGTATGTCATTCCCTTTGTCCTTCGGTATGTTACTTGCCCGAGATTCGATCGTCGGTATCCGCATACCTATTTCAATCTCGTTTACCGGCAAGTCTCTTTACTCATTTTGTAATACAAGATCCCGTGACTTACACTAAGTCACATTGCTTGCAAGGATTGTGTGTGATGTTGCATTACCGAGTGGGCCCCGAGATACCTCTCCGTCACACGGAGTGACAAATCTCAGTCTTGATCCATACTAACTCAACAGACACCTTCGGAGATACCTGTAGAGGACCTTTATAGTCACCCAGTTACGTTGCGACGTTTGATGCACACAAGGTATTCCTCCGGTGCCAGTCAGTTATATGATCTCATGGTCATAGGAACAAATACTTGACACGCACAAAATAATAGCAATAAAACGACATGATCAATATTCTACGTTCATAGTTTGGGTCTTGTCCATCACATGATTCTCCTAATGATGTGATCCTGTTATCCAGTGACAACACTTGCCTATGGCCAGGAAACCTTGACTATCTTTGATCAATGAACTAGTCAACTAGAGGCTCACTAGGGACAGTGTGTTGTCTATGTATCCACACATGTATTTGAGTTTCCAATCAATACAATTCTAGCATGGATAATAAACGATTATCATGAACAAGGAAATATAATAATAACCAATTTATTATTTCCTCTAGGGCATATTTCCAACAATCTTCCACTTGCACTAGAGTCAATAATCTAGTTCACATCACCATGTGATTTCAACGAATCCAACACCCAAGTAGTTCTGGGGTCTGATCACGTCTTGCTCGTGAGAGAGGTTTTAGTCAACGGTTCTGAATCCTTCAGATCCGTGCGTGCTTTACAAATCTTTATGTCATCTTTATAGATGTTGCTACTATGTGCTATTCAGAAATACTCCAAATATCTACTCTATCATACGAATCCGTTTCACTACTCATAGTTATTCGGATTAGTGTCAAAGCTTGCATCAATGTAACCCTTTACGATGAACTTTTTAACCACCTCCATAATCGAGAAAAATTCCTTAGTCCACTAGTTACTAAGGATAACTTTGACCGTTGTTTCAGTGACTCAATCCTGGATCACCCTCTGTACCTCTTAACAAACTTGTGGCAAGGCACATATCAGGTGCGGTACACAGCATGGCATAGTGTAGAGTCTACGGCTAAGGCATAGGGTACGACCTTCGTCCTTTCTCTTGCTTCTGCCGTGGTCAGGCTTTTGAGTCTTACTCATATTCACACCTTAAAACACAACCAAGAACTCCTTCTTTGCTGATCTATTTTGAACTCCTTCAAAAACATGTCAAGGCATGCATCTTGTTGAAACTTCTATTAAGCGTTTCGATATATCTCCATAGATCTTGATGCTCAACGTTCAAGTAGCGCAATCCAGGTATTCCTTTAAAAAACTCCTCTCAAACAACCTTTTATGCTTTATAGAAATTCTACATTACTTCTAATCCACAATATGTCAACCACATATACTTATCAGAAATTCTATAGTGCTCCCACTCACTTCTTTGGAAATATAAGTTTCTCACAAACCTTGTATAAACCCAAAAGCTTCGATCATCAAAGCATATATTCCAACACCGAGACGCTTGCACCAGTACATAGAAGGATTGCTGGAGCTTGCATACTTGTTAGCATCTTTAGGATCGATAAAACTTTCCGGTTGTATTACATACAACCTTTCCATCGAGGAAAACAATGTTTTGAAATCCTATGTGCAATATTTCATAAATAATGCAGCAACTGCTAACATAATTCCAACAGACCTTTAGCATCGCTATGAGTGAGAAAGTATCATCATACTCAACTCTTTGAACTTGTCGGAAAACATCCTTGCGACAAGTCGAGCTTTTCTTAATGGTGACGTTTCACCATCATCGCCTGTCTTCCTTATAAAGATCCACCTTTACTTAATAGTCCTATGACCATCAAGTAGTTCTTCCAAAGTCTACACTTTGTTCTCACACATGGATTCTCTCTCGGATTTCATGGCCTCCAACCATTTGTCGGAATCCGGGCCCACCATTGCTTCTCCATAGCTCGCAGGTCCATTGTTGTTCAACAACATGACCACCAAGACAGGGTCACCATACCACTCTACAGCAGTACGCGACCTTTTCGACCTATGAGGTTTGTAGTAACTTGATCCAAAGCTCAATGATCACCATCATTAGTTCTACTTCAATTGGTGTAGGCGCCATAGGAACAACTTCCTGCGCCCTGCTACACTCTGGTTGAAGTGACGGTTCAGTAACCTCATCAAGTTCCACCACCCTCCCACTCAATTATTTCGAGAGAAACCTTTCCTCGAGAAAGGATCCGTTTCTAGAACAAACATTTTGCTTCCGGATCTGAGATAGGAGATGTATCCAACTGTTATGGATATCCTATGAAGATGCATTTATCCGCTTTGGGTTCGAGCTTATTAGACTGAAACGTTTTCACATAAGCATCGCAGCCCCAAACTTTCAAGAAACGACAACTTAGGTTTCTCCAAACCATAGTCTATACTGTGTCATCTCAACGGAAATACGCGGTGCCCTATTCAAAGTGAATGCGGTTGTCTCTAATGCATAACCCATAAACGATAGTGGTAATTCGATAAGAGACATCATATTTTGCACCATATCAAATAGGTCGCGGCTATGGCGTTCGGACACACCATCACACTATGGTGCTCTTGGTGGCATGAATTGCGAAACAACTTCCACATTGTCTTAACCGTGTACCAAAACTCGCAAATCAGATATTCATCTCTATGATCATATCGTAGAGAGTTTATCCTCTTATTACGACGAACTTCACTCTGAAACAGAATTGAACTTTTTCAATATTTTAGACTTATGATTCATTATGTAAATACTCCTGTATCAACTCAAATCGTCATTGAAGTAAGAACATAATGATATCCACTGCGTGCCTCAGCACCGATTGGACTGCATACATCAAAATGTATTACTTCCAACAAGTTACTATCTTGTTTCATCTCAACGAAAACAAGGCCTTGCTCATGTGGTATGATTTGCATGTCACAAGTGATTCAAAATCAAGTGAGTATAAAGATCCATCAGCATGGAGCCTCTTTATGCAATTTATACCAACATGACTCAAGCGGTAGTGCCACAAGTAAGTGGTACTATCATCATTACCTTGTATCTTTTCGCACCAATATCATGAACATGTGTAACACTACGATCGAGTTTCAATAAACCATTGAAGGTGATTATTGAAGCAAATAGAGTAACCATTATTCTCTTTAAATGAATAATCGTATTGCAATAAACACGATCCAATCTTGTTCATGCTTAACGCAAGCACCAAATAACAATTATTTAGGTTTAACACCAATCCCGATGGTAGAGGGAGCGTGCGACGTTCGATCATATCAACCTTGGAAACACTTCCAACATGTATCATCACCTCACCTTTAGCTAGTCTCTGTTTATTCCGTAGCTTTCATTTCGTGTTACTAATCACTTAGCAACCGAACCGGTATCCAATACCCTCGCACTACTAGGAGTACTAGTAAAGTACACATCAACATCATGTATATCAAATATACTTCTTTCGACTTTGCCAGCCTTCTTATCTGCCAAGCATCTAAGGTAGCTCCGCCTCAGTGACCGTTCCCGTCATAACAGAAGCACTTAGTCTCGGGTTTGGGTTTAATCTTGGGTCTCTTCATTAGTGCAGCAACTGTTTTGCCGTTTCACGAAGTATCCCTTCTAGCCCTTGCCTTTCTTGAAACTTAGTGGTTTTACTAACCATCAACTACTGACGCTCCTTCTTGATTTCTACTTTCGTAGTGTCAAACATTGCGAATCACTCAAGGGTCATCATATCTATTCTTGATTTGTTTATAGTTCATCACGAAGCTCTAGCAACTTAGTGGCAGTGACTTTGGAGAAGCATCACTATCTCATCTGGAAGATTAACTCCCACTTGATTCAAGTGATTGTGGTACTCAGACAATCTGAGAACATGCTCAATGATTTGATCTTTTCTCCTTTATTTTGTAGGCAAAGAATCTTGTCGGAGGTCTTATACCTCTCAACAAGGGCACGGGCATGAAACCTCAATTTCATATCTTAGAACATCTCTTATGTTCTGCGACGTTTTTTAAAATGTCTTCGGCGCCTTGCTTCTAAGCCATTAAGTATCTTGTACTGAACTATCGCGTAGTCATCAAAAACGTGTATGTCGGATGTTCACAACATCCACAGACGACGCTCGAGGTGCAGCACACCGAGTGGTGCATCAAGGACATAAGCCTTCTGCGCAGCAACGAGGACAATCCTCAGTTTTACAGACTCAGTCCGCAAAGTTTGCTACTATCAACTTTCAACGAAATTTTCTCTAGGAACATATAAAACAGTAGAGCTATAGCGCAAACTACATCGTAATTCGCAAAGACCATTAGACTATGTTCATGACAATTAGTTCAATTAATCATATTACTTAAGAACTCCCACTCAAAAAGTACATCTCTCTAGTCATTTGAGTGGTGCATGATCCAAATCCACTATCTCAAGTCCGATCATCACGTGAGTCGAGAATAGTTTCAGTGGTAAGCTTCTCTATGCTAATCATACCAACTATATGATTCATGCTCGACCTTTCGGTCTCATGTGTTCCGAGGCCATGTCTGCACATGCTAGGCTCGTCAAGATTAACCAGAGTGTTCCGCGTGTGCAACTATTTTGCACCCGTTGTATGTGAACGTTGAGTCTATCACACCCGATCATCACGTGGTGTCTCGAAACGACGAACTGTCACAACTGTGCACAGTCGGGGAGAACACAATTTTGTCTTGAAATTTTAGTGAGAGATCACCTCATAATGCTACTGTCGTTTTAAGCAAGATAAGGTGCATAAAGGATTAACATCACATGCAATTCATAAGTGACATGATATGGCCATCATCAAGTGCTCCTTGATCTCCATCACCAAAGCACCGGTATGATCTTCTTGTCACTGGCACCACACCATGATCCCCATCATCATGATCTCCATCATTGTGCCGCCATCGAGGTTGTAGTGTATGCTATGCTATAACTACTAAAGCTACGTCCGAGCAATATAGTAAACGCATATGCAAACACAAAAGTTAGTTTAAAGACAACCCTATGGATCCTGCCGGTTGCCGTAGCATCGACGTGCAAGTCGATATTAACTATTACAACATGATCATCTCATACATCCAATATATCACATCACGTCGTTGGCCATATCACATCACAAGCATACCCTGCAAAAACAAGTTAGACGACCTCTAATTGTTGTTGCATGTTTTACGTGGTTGCCATGGGTATCTAGTAGGATCGCATCTTACTTACGCAAACACCACAACGGAGATGTATGAATTGCTATTTAACCTATCTCCAAGGACCTCCTCGGTCAAATCCGATTCAACTAAAGTTGGAGAAACCGACACTCGCCAGTCATCTTTGAGCAACGGGGTTGCTCATAGCAATGAAACCAGTCTCTCGTAAGCGTACGAGTAATGTCGGTCCGAGCCGCTTCGATCCAACAATACCGCGGAATCAAGAAAAGACTAAGGAGGGCAGCAAATCGCACATCACCGCCCACAAAAACTACTGTGTTCTACTCGAGATAACATCTACAAATGAACCTAGCTCATATACCACTGATGGGGAACGTCGCATGGGAAACAAATTTTTTCCTATGCACACGCAATACCTATCATGGTGATGTTCATCTACGAGAGGAGATTTCCGATCTACGTACCCTTGTAGATCGCACAGCGGTAAGCGTTAAGAAACGCGGACGATGTAGTGGAACAACTTGCGTGATTCAAATCACCGTAGTCGTGCACTCCATCCCATGGTCTCATCACAATCCGTCCCGTGAACTTCATCACGATCCGTCCCGCGATCTCCTCATGATCCTTCACGATCTAGTGCCGAACGGACGACAGCTCTGCATTCAACACACGTACAGCACGACGATTATCTCGGCCTTCTTGATCCAGCAAGAGAGACGGAGAGGTAGATGAGTTCTCCAGCAGCGTCATGACGCTCCGGAGGTTGGTGATGATCTATTCCAGCAAGGCTCCGCCCGTGCTCCGCAGAAATACGATCTAGAGGGAAAACCGTGAAGATATGTGGTCGGGCTGCCGTGGCAAAGTTGTCTAAAATCAGCCCTAATACCCGAGTATATATAGGAGGGAGGGGGAGGGACTTGCCTTGAGACTCAAGGGAGCCCCAAGGGGTCGGCCGAACCAAGGGGAGAAGTCCTCCTCCAATCCTAGTCCAACTAGGATTGGAAAGTGGAGTCCTTCTCCACCTTCCCACTTCCCTCTGTTTTTTCTGTTTGGTTTTTCCTTGGTGGCTCCATGGGCCTCTCTTGGCTGTCCCACCACTGCACTAAGGGATGATGTGTCACCCCTAAGGCCTTGGGCCACTCCCGGGTGGGTTCCCCCCATGCCGGTAAATTTCCGGAACCCATTCGTCACTCCCGGTACGATGCCGGTAATGCCCGAAAACCATCCGGTAACCAAATAAGACAAACCTATATATCAATCTTGGTTTACGGTGAAAGTGCGTTCTATCGACTAGAGGGGGGTGAATAGGAGATTTTTAGAATTTCATCACTAAGGAAATTCCTTTTGAGGAAATTCCTCACTGATGACTAACTTACAGCGGAAACAGTAAAGGATTAGAAGTGCAAAGTTTCACAACAGCAGTTTTTCAGAGTGAGGAATGTGAAAACAGATTGCACTGTGAGCAGGCACGCAAAATACAGATGAGGATTAACTGGCGTGAAAAATTTGGGGTTGAGGAAATTCAGAGAAAGTCTTCAGCAAATTCTTCAAACAGTAGCAGTGAAAGTCATAAACACATAATTTGAGGAAAGTAAGGAGTTGAGGAATTAGAACCCGTTTCTCAGTGAAGACAATAGTTGATGACCCAGTTCCAACTGCTGTGACAGTCGTACATCTGGTTTGGAGCGGCTTGGTATTGAAACCAAAGGACACACAGTCCCTACCGTGTTCTCCTTGGGCTAAGAACACACAGTCCTCGCCCAACACTCGTGGTAAGTCTTCAGGGCAGACTTCCAAACCCTCACAAACTTGGTCACCCGGCGATCCACAATTGACTGCTGGAAAGCTCTAGACCATGACGCATAACCGTCTCGAGGATGCATAGTCCTCAAAGGTAAAAGGCTTCAGTCCCACACATGAACAACTTCTTCAGTGATGCTCAATCACTAGGTTTGGTTTGTGGTTTCGGTGTATATGGTATTTCATCACTGATGAATTACTCTCGAAGACTCTGAGGAATTTGGGTTGCTCTTATGACAAGTGTCAGTTCCTAACGGAGCAGCCAACCAGCTAATGGTTGTGGGGGCGGCTATTTATAGCCTGGGAGCATCCCGAGATGATTTGACACTAATGCCCTTAAATAATATGACCGTTGGTGTGGATAAGACCATTGACTTGGGGTGGCTATCAAAACGGTCGGAACCCTCAACTATGAGAGTCCTCATGTCACTCGTATTCCTCACTTGAGGCTTTTGGTAGGATTAGGCTTGGGTTGAGCATCATGAGGAAATTCATTCCAAAGTGTAACTTTGACCCCCTTTAATAGTACGGTGTTCCTATGACTCAAGTGTGAAGAAAATAAAACAGAAAGAGTAAATCTTCATGCTTCAAAGTCTTCAAAATGATTTTCTTCAGGACACACCGAATTCCTCAATTTCAGTATCTTCATGAGGAATATCAATTTCATCGCAGATTCCTCGCGATTCATTTCTTCAGCTTCAGACCAATTTCTTCAACCGAAGATATACGTTTTTAGGGGTCGATATTCATCAACTATCTCAAACTCCTCAATGACTTATAGATCCTGTGTACACTCATAAACACATTAGGTACTTAACCTATAAGTCTTCAAACCACCAAAATCACTAAGGGGCACTAGATGCTCTTACAATCTCCCCCTTTTTGGTGGTTGATGACAATTAGGTTAAGTCTTCAATAGGGATCAAAAATATGAAGCGTAAATACCCATTTGAGGAATTTGAAATCAAGATTCAGAGAGACTCCCCCCTGAAGATGTGCATATCTTGAGGATTTTGCTTTTCACAGCAAATGCACATTGATGATTTATATCATGGAGATCTCCCCCTGAGTCTTGTAAATCATGCATACATTTAACATATCATATGAAGAAAATGAAGATGCATGATGAAAAATGGGATCTGACGAATTCCAGCATGCGTGCATTAAAACTTGAGGAATAAGCATGCGAAGAAAAACGTTCAAAAGCGTCAGAGTACCATCGGGCTTAAGTTACAACTCATTACATAAAAACTTCAAAAGAGCCAAGAGTTTGTAACTTAAATATAGTTCATAAGCCCCAAAATATCCCGCTTGAAGACTAACTCTCAAGTTTCTCCCCCATTGTTATCAAGTGACAAAAAGGGACAAACTGAGGACTAACGCCCGGGAAGACTTCACTTCTTGGCGGTTGATGAAGAATTGTGATGCTTCTTGGGAGTAGTCTTCTTCCTTGGACCGATAGCAGTGTCGAGCTGTTCTTCATCAGTTTCAGCAGTGCGGAATGAAGAAATGGAGCTGTCTTCAAGGTCTGGAACTGGAATGGGCCTGAACTTCTTCTTGGGAGGCCCGGATATGAGGCATATAGCCAACATGGTTTTGGAAATCAGCGTGGATGTTGATGTCTGTCCTTGTCCTGATGAATCTCATGATCCATGGGGCATATATCTTGTGATCAAATGGACACATAGCATTGTCGGCCAAAGTCCTGAAGAATAAATCATGGATGTTGATAGGAATACCATGGATGATGTTGAAGAGGATATTCTTCATGAGGCCTACGACATCTTCTTCATCATCATGGCCTTTGATCGGCGCGAGCACACTGCAGAGGATTCTGTAGACAGACCTTGGCGTATATTTGAGCTCGTGGACAAGGAAGGTTTTTCTCGGTGATTTTCCTTCAGCCAAAGGCTTCATGAGGACTTCCATCATCCCGTTGGGAAGCTCAGCTCACCATAAAGCTTCACAGCCTCCGCTAAGGGAATTGGTACAGGCAGTTCACGGAGGAGCTCAATAGCAGGAGCCTTGTAGTGAGTGTTTTGTGTCATCCAGTCAAACACCCAGGTGTTAATGTCTTCAGGGTTGCCAGATATGTGAAGAGTGGCATAAAACTGAAGAATGAGCTCACTGTTCCAGTCAGAGATGTGGGAGCACATTGGCAGCAGACCAGCGTCATGGAGTATATTTAGGACTGGCTCTAGGCACGGTATTGCTTCAAGTTCAACATGAAGAATATGCATGTGCTGGAATATCTTGTTTCTTCCACATAACACAGAAGCATAGTAATTCAGCTGTGTCATAGTCCAAAACTTCAGATGCCTCATTTGATGCTTCTCATAGGGATCCTCTCCAATGAAGTACATGCGCTCTTCAAAGAAATTCTACTTTTGAAACTGTGGTCGCTTGGAGAATGGCTGACGCTGAACTGGCTGAAGATTTTGCTGAGGAACACGAGGGGAGACAACAATTGCAGTCTCGGGGTTGAGCACGACGAAGGCATTTGAAAAGGATCGAGATGGACCTAGAGGGGGGGGGTGAATAGGTACAGTTCCAAATTTTAATAATTACTTAGCAATTTTAGGCAAAAGTGCGGAATATGAGTGTAGGCCTAATAATTGCTATGACAAGGAGTAAGCTATTTAGAGTGAAGTAAGGCAAGCGGTAAACAATAATCAAATACAAGTACGTAATAAGGATTAACACAAGTAGAGAGTTAGGGTTAGGAATAACCGAAACTCCAAGAGAGACGAGGATGTATCCCGATGTTCACTTCCTTGGAGGGAAGCTACGTCACTGTTAGAGGGACGGACGTTACCACGAAGGCACACCAACGCCACGAAGGCTCACCCCATTCTCCCTTTGAGATAACTCCATGAAGGCGTTTATCAACCACTAGTGGTAAGCCTTGAGGTGGCTTCCAAACCTTCACAAACTTTCCGGGGGAAATCACAATGGTTTGATTCCTCTGCGAAGACTCCTACCGCCTAGGAATCTCCAACCTCCAAGAGTAACAAGATCACGGGGATTGCTCAAAACTTGCTCAAATCACAAATCACTTTGTGGGAAGGAGGAGAAGGAGACGATCTATCTTTTGATTGGAACAACACTCAAAGGGACTCACAAATGCTCTTGGGATCTAAGATTTGGTGTCGACAAGAGTGAGTGAGAAGAAAGGTGTTCTTGGATGTGTTCTAGCTGTGTTGGACACCCTCTCACGAAGTGGGAGGGGGCTATATATAGTGAGGAGTGTAAAACAACCGTTGGGGACACTTTAAGTCACACAGGGTTCGGACGTCCGGCAGTTTACGGAAGTCCGGGCGTCCGCAAGGGGTTGGACGTCCGAAACGGGTCGGTCGTCCGAGAGCTGTAGATATGTGTGGAAACACTGTGAGTTGAACAGGGGCCGGACGTCCAGAGAAGGCCGGAAATCCGAGTTATCCGGCTCAACTTCTTCTGGTGCAAGGTTCCGGATTTCCGAAGGGTTCGGACGTCCGGCCCTCGGAAGCCCGGAGGGAGCCGGAAATCCGAGTTATAGAGCTCACGTTCTTCTGCTGCAGGGCTCCGAATTTCCGAAGGGGTCAGACGTCCGGCCCTCAAACGTCCAGAGGGAGCCGAAAGTCTGAGTTATAGAGCTCACGTTCTTCTGGTGCAGGGCTCCGGATTTCCGACGCTGGTCGGTCGACCGGCCCTCGGATGTCCGGAGGGAGCTGAAAATCTGAGGCATTAGACCTGTTTTGAGATAGGAGCAGAGTAGAGAATATGTGGTATTGAGCAGAATAGTGAAGATGTGGTATGAGCAAGTTCATCGCAAAACCTATGATCCCCTCTTAATAGTGCGGGATCCCTATACTCAAGAATAGTAAACTCAAAAGGATAGTCTACATCATCTTTTCTCCATCCCGAGCCTGCTTGACATATAAATCCCGATCTTCTGAGACCACCTTTGGCATATAATTCTCAATCTACTAAAGTACTTGCCATCCTGAGATACACACAACAAATAGGATTAGTTTCCTATGTATGTGTTGTCATTAACACCAAAAGTCGATTAGGGGCATAGCATGCACTTTCAGTCTCCCCCTTTTTGGTAGTTGATGACAACATATACATAGGTCTCAAAAAGATTTAACATACATTATAGCCTTGGAGAGATTTAGTACGGAGCTCCTCCTTAGTATGTGCATGATAAAATATCGGAGCTCCCTTTTAATGTGTGTATCGAACATATAATGGATCATCATGTAAAGATAATAGATCATCATAGAAAGACAATAGATCATCATAGTAGTAGTGGAACAAAAACATAATAGCCTATGATGATATCATAGCAATCCATAGCAATCACAACATCCATAAGTAGCCATACATGAGTTTATCCATTACATTACTCAACCATGCAAATTTAGACTAAATCTCCAAAGACTATAAACTACGATACATTACTCCCCCTTTGGCACCAAGTACCAAAAAGGGAGGCACCAACAGCATCAACCAAGCTCAGAGCTCATCAACATCATCATCAGCATCATCCTCATCGTCAGGAAAGCCACTGCCACCAGCCTCTTCAAGGAAATCAGCCCACTCAGGACCAGATGGGAAGCCAAAGTCGGAAGGAGGAGCAGCAGGAAGGGCCTCATCATCACTCACATCAAGAGCGCCTGAGTCTCTCAGGCGAGCCTTGAGGGCATTCTTGGAGGAGACTAGGTGAGAAACCACATCATGGGTTTGACCACACTGGAAATAGACGACCTTCATCATAGCAGAATGTGCCTTGCCAATGAATTTGGCAAAGCGACCGAGAGGAGCGGAGCTAGATGAGGGGGTTGCTGACCGGGCAGCAGTGCGGCGAGTTGATGGGGTTTTCTTGGGAGCATAGTTATCCGCCATGTGAGCGGGAATGACCCACTTGCGATGTGTGTGAGTGACAGCAACAGAGAAATCAACAACATGATTAATAAGAGCCTGGATGAAGGGGGCATGAGGAAAAGCTCGCTTGTATTGAAAACTAGCAAGCCGAATCTCATGCCAAAGAAAGTGAGGCACATTAATTTTTCTCTTGGGGTGCTCGTACAAGTGTGACATGATGTCAATACAGTAGCCACTTCAAGAGCCCTTATCACCCATCTTGGGATAGATGGTGCGAATAAGACACTGAAAGATGATAAAGTAAGGTGAACACCAGATGGATACCTGGTTAAGATCCTTCATGCGTTCATCCGCATCAAGCTCATGGAGTGGTTTGAGGAGATACCCACACGCCTCAATGGACTTAGGTGCATGGTTAGGATCATTCCTATGTATTTTGAAGCCGGAGTTGGGGAAACCAAGTGCGGCAACAAACGTATCATAAGAAGCTGTGAAGCGAACGTCAGAGTTGATCCAGCTAACAGTGTGGTTTGGAGCAAAGAAGCATGTGGCATAGAACTGGTGAATGGCAGCAGCGTTAAAATCACGATGAAAGGCAAACGGGGCAACAAGCCCCGATGCCTCAATAAGCTCAATGGCACCCGGGTATTTCGCCGGGTGCATGCGAATATGCTCAAGATCTATGAAGTGATGAACAGAGAGACCCTTAGGAACTATGACTGTAGTAAAAATGTCCGCCTGGACATGTGTGCGGAAATGTGAGTCCGGTGGAGTCACGTACGACAGAGAATTGATCAATGTTGCGGCTGAAAGTGAGGTATGAAGACTTGGCAAGCGTGGTGAAGTTCGTGACTTCACGACCTAAGGTAGCAGGGGGTTCAAGTGAGATGCGACGAGCTTCACCTGCAGGCTGAGCAGGCGGAGGTGGTGGCATATAGGACGCCCTGCGAGTCCCGGGCTTTGGCATGGACCTCCGATCGGCGGGCTGGTCAGCACGGTCCTTGGTGGCAAGCTCATCCTCGAAGTCAGAGTCATCACCATCAGACGACGAGGGGAGCTGTGGAGATGGAGGATGCCGTCCGTCCGTTTGAAGGGATGACGTTGCCCTTCCGAGTCCGACCCCGTGCCAGTAGGGGCACGAGCGGATGAACCAGCAACGTCCTTCCGAGCGGCGTGCTTAACCCTGGGCATGGTGCACAACAACCTACACGGATGGAAACCCAAATGAGGAACGAACATGGTCAAACCATATGAACGAACACGTGGACTTGGGAGAGAGGGAATCAAACGCGAGGGGAACGAAGGAGATACCTGCAGATGGATCCCGCGGAGGAAGAAGAGGAAGAAGAGAAGGACCCGCGGAGGAGATCAGGCAGATCTCGGGACTGGCGGCGCGTGCGAGCACTCTTGGAGCTGGTGGCGGCGGCTGTAGGGAAAAAGGGGGCGCGTGAGGGCTAGGGCAAAGCCCAGCCCTGCGCCCATCTATTTATAGGCCCCGATGTGTCGGACGTTCAATAGGCGTCGGACGTCCGTAGAGGATTTTGCCGTCGGACGATCGACACTGGTCGGACGTCCGAAATGAGGTTAGCCGCCGGAAGTCCGAGACACGTCGGACGACCGAGAGAGAGAGGAGGAGGCAGAGGATGATTCTGGAATTTTTGATGATGAGATCAAGATTTTTCATGGTTTCTCACAAAGAGCACGAACATAGTTGCCTACAAGCATGACATATACTACTTGTGGACAGAAATTGATTTATGCATACTTTGTAACCTCAAAACACAAATTTATGACCCACTCCCCCTAAATGCATGCCCACATCAAGACACAAACATAATGTGAGTGTGTGTATATGTGCAAGGTTTCAAGTTATGTTATCAAGCTCCAAGATACCAAGTTCACGCCTAAGTTGACAGAACCTAGCTACGCTAAGTGGCTTGGTGAAAATGTCGGCGAGCTGCATGTCGGTACCCACATGGGTAATATCAATGTCACCCTTTTGCACATTGTCTCTCAAGAAATGATACCTAATATCAATATGTTTTGTGTGAGGGTGATCAATGGGGTTCTCGGAGATCTTTATTGCACTTTCATTATCACAGAGAAGAGGAACGTGTCGATACGTGATACCATAATCCTTTAGGGTTTGCCTCATCCATAGCAGTTGGGTTGCACAGCTTGCGGCTGCAATATATTCGGCCTCGGCCGTGGAGAGAGAAACACAGTTCTGCTTTTTCGAGGACCAACTTACCAAGGAGCGACCAAGAAACTGACATGCACCGGAAGTGGATTTCCGTCCCACTTTGTCACCGACCCAATCCGCATTGGAGTACCCAATAAGATCGAACTTTGCATCCTTAGGGTACCATAAGCCTAACTTTGGGGTGTGAACAAGGTATCTAAGAATATGCTTAACCTCCGTATGATCGCTTTCCCTAGGGGAAGCTTGAAATCTAGCACATATGCCTACACTTAACATGATGTCCGGTCTAGATGCGCAAAGGTAAAGTAGCGAACCAATCATGGAGCGGTAAGTAGATCGGTCAAAAGGAACACCGTTGGTGTCTTCATTTAGAACTACATTTGTGGCCATGGGTGTCTTCATTGGTTTAGCATTTGTCATATCAATTTTTTCAAGAATATCCTTGAGGTACTTAGTTTGAGACAAGAAAATACCCTCTTGAAATTGTTGTATTTGAAACCCAAGAAAGAACTTCAAGTCCGTGTTGAGTGACATCTCAAAGGTCTTGGTCATGGAGGCCGCAAACTTCTTGCATAAATGGATGTTTAGGAGAACCAAAAATGATGTCATCTACATAGATTTGGCATAAGATCAAATCACCATTTTCCCTCTTAGTAAAAAGAGTGGGATCGATCACCCCCACCACAAAGCCATCATCGAGTAGGAACTTCTTAAGATGATCGTACCAAGCACGGGGTGCTTGCTTGAGGCCATACAGAGCCTTGTGAAGTCTGTATACATGGTCTTTGTGGTGAGGGTCAACAAACCCAGGTGGTTGTGATACATATACCTCTTCTTGTAGAGGACCGTTAAGAAAAGCACTTTTCACATCCATTTGATGCAAATTAAAACCATTGAAAGCAGCATAGGCCAATAAAATGCGAAAGTGTCACCAAAGTCCAAACCTTCAACTTGGGAGTACCCCTATGCTACTAACCTTGCCTTGTTGCATAGGACAGTCCCATTCTCATCTTCCTTGTTCTTGAAAATCCATTTAGTTCCAATGACATTATGTTCCTCAGTTGGTCGTTCTACCAATGACCATACTTCGTTGCGTGTAAAACTGTTTAACTCTTCTTGCATAGCAAGGAGCCAGTCATTGTCACACAATGCATCCTGAACCCTGTGTGGCACGGTACTAGAGACAAACGAAA
This sequence comes from Hordeum vulgare subsp. vulgare, assembly GCF_904849725.1. NCBI lineage: Eukaryota > Viridiplantae > Streptophyta > Magnoliopsida > Poales > Poaceae > Hordeum > Hordeum vulgare. The sequence continues at coordinate 138,666,782 of NC_058518.1, read as the reverse complement.
AGTGAGCACAAAAGTTTGTTAATTGTTTACGAGTCACTCTACCTTCCGACACGCCGGTGAGAATTTGATCAATATCAACACGACCGGCCACACGTGACATGATGGAGGTCAGGGTTTCACGAGGTTCGACTTCGTTTCCATCATCAACGTCCTCAACATATGGATCATTTATGTGCGGAGGAAGATATTCCTCTTCGCGTTGCACCTGTTGAGGTTCATCATCAAGCATATCCATACTTTGGTCTAGCTCTTGAAGATCAACTTGTTCTTGAGTGTGATCAGAGTGAGAGACATGTTCTCCCACTTGATCATCAACAACTGGCATGATATGTGTGCTAGTATCTTGTGGAGGTACGGGCAGTGAACTGTCTTGAGGATGAGAAATACTCTCATCATCTTCATCATCATCATGGGGTCTTTGTTCCATAGGAAGGAGTGCACCTACACCCATGTTCAAGATATCTTGTGAGGAGTCTTCTTCACCTGCATCATTTAGATCAACTTGCTCCCCATGGGAGCGGTTAAATTCATCAATCGTCACATCACAGGTTTCTATAACACATCCAGTGGATTTGTTGTAGACTCTGTAGGCGTGAGAGTTTGATCCATAGCCAACAAAAATCCCTTCAGTATCGGGAGATGAATCGTTTCCTCACCACTCCTCTGCTCAGGTGAACCTTCCTGACCCTCCTCTCGTGGTCGTGCATGGCCTACATGGGTGGTTCTATGTTGGATCTGGAATTCTCGCACGGTTTGGCTTTTTCTAATGAGGTTTATCGCCACTCGGGTTTTACAGTGCACCCTATGAAGCATCATCGCCCTTTCATCATGGTGATTTCCTTTGGTCGTCACGTATTCCGGCTTTCGCCTAACACAGTCGCCGCAGCTCTGGAATCGGTGATTGGAGGATCGGCTATTGAGTTTCGTGTCTCTCAAATCACAGATTCGGTTTTCTCCTTCAAAGTCTCCTGCATGCAAGTTGGTTTTCACATTCTGGAATTGCGTTCTTTCAAGTGTTCAAGTTTTAAGTGCTTCTTCCTTATTTGGGGACATGGAGGTCCTAATTGGCGTCGGGAATTTGCCCTGTGGAAGAAGCAATGTGATGCGGAGTGGATTATTGTGAGCCCTTCTAAGAGGAGAGCCTCTTTAGGTCTGATGGCCATGCATTCCAGACCTCTCAAGTCTTCTCTTAAATCTGGATCTTCTGTTCATAAGAGCTAACTTTTGCATCCCTTCAGCAATATGAGGTTTGCAAGGGCTACAGATATCCTGTTTCCCATGATGAGTTAGTTACACTTGAGCAGGCTGGTTATTCGGTGCCTTCCCCCAAACGTGTCATCATCTCCGCACCACTGCCGGCGGAACTCCGGTGGACGACAGCCACGCCGCATATTACGTTTGGGACAGTTTCTTGCCAAGTTTCATCTCCCGGTTCTTCCGGCGAGGATTTTCAAACTGCCAAATTATTCGGAACTTCCCACGTGCAAGAAGAAGCTACATCTGATCTAGCCGAGATTCATGGTATTTTCAATGATGAGAATCAATTTTCGGTGGCAAGTTTGGATTCTGGGCAAATTTCCTCCCTCATTAATGAGCCTGCCGAGGTTATTTCTTCCCCTGGGCCCGAGCCTAATTGCCCGATGGATATTCCTTCCTCTCAGGAGGCCCATCTAGCCTTTGACGAACTCATTAGTAGCATGGTTGAGGATATCTTTTCTTGCTCTATTTGCAACGCTCGGGGCCATCTAGCTGCGAACAGTACGGCTTCGCCTGGATGCTTTGACAACACGGTGGGCCACGCACGATCTAGAGGAGCCTCTTTTATGCGTAATAATTGTCTTACTTGGAACTGTAAGAGACCCACCACCTCCCCTGTCGCTGATATCTCGGGAACTGCTGATACTCTCGGCGAAACAGCAACCCCTGCGACACAGTTCCGTCCTGTCTCATCACCGTCGCCTCCTCGAACTCCCTCTGAGACACCACCGGTCACTCCGCCACCGCCTCCCGCAATGGCGAACTTTGAGTTTGATCCCGAGTTCTTCCTCCCGCCTAGTCACAATATCATCGATGGAGGAGTTGACCGGCTACCTCGGACCTACACCACGCCTGCGGTCCCCATCACCAGACGTCATGAGCGCTTTGTCATCGCTGATGTCCACCCAGCGCCGCCGGCTGACGATGTGATTCAGGTACGGCAAGAAGTTGCTGCTCTTCTCTTACATCAAGGGTTGCATGTTCGGTCTGCTCAGCCTTGGATTGAGGGTGTTGGATTGTTTGAGCTCCGAGACGCTGCCGAGAGTTATGCTGCGGTCCACATGGTTCCGCAGCCAGTTGCTCAGAACTCTGTTGTGCGCTTCATGCGTCATGATCAGGGTCTTGGGTTCCGCGGCCAAGAGGGTTTTCGTCAGGGCTGCCTCATGCTTTTGGGGGTCCCGTTCGATTTCCGCAATACTGAAGATCTCCGGGCGGCTGTCAACACCTTTGGGGAGTTTCACCATTGGGTCAGGGATGATCCGTATTTGGTTCGCTCTATTGTGTTTGCTGCCTTCCCAGATGACCGGCTGGTACCCCGCAGTATCAATTTTTTTGAATATGCTGCTTGGGGTGGCGCCAAGGTTTCCTGGTCTGCTCCTGTGTACATTCTCGGTGCGGCGGCTGCAGAGATTCTACCTAATGATGAGGATCTGATGCCACTCAATGGCAACCCTCATCCGCTCCCTGGACATCTTATTCATGATAATCTGCAGTTTGCTCTGCCCCCATATCCTGCACTCGGCTGGAATGCGGTTCCGCTGGCACCTGGAGACCCAGGGCCTGCTGCTGGTGCTGCTGATGACGGAGGATGGGAGCAGCCGCCTGCTGCTGCTGATGATGGAGGCTGGGGTCAGCCGCCTGCTGCTGCTGATGGAGGAGGTTGGGAACCTGAAGCGGCACCGGCAGCACCTGCTGCTGATCTGGTTCAGGACCAAGAATCTATGGTGATTGATCAGCCGAGTCCCTCTTCCTCGGATTCGGTTCACGAGTTGGTGGACCTTGATCTGCCGCAGGGTGACATGGAGGCGGAACCTGCTGCTCAAGAACCACCGCTGGATAATCCTGACGCCCCTGATGCTGATGCTCCTGATGCTGATTTACCAATGGCTACCCCGGACAATGCTGCTGAGCCAGAGGATGAAGTGCCTGTGTTGGAGGAGGTGCATGATGAAAACCCTCTGGCAATTGTTCTATACAAACCCCCTCCACCCACTCAGTCTGGCAACCTCTTTGTTGGGGCTGCTAGGGTTATGTATGGGCCTCCTCTGCCGCCTGTAATGTCCTGGGTACGCACCTTTGATGCTCTTATGGGCCCTGCTGCTGCTATGCATTTACCTCGTCAACTACAGCTGCCAATTCTCGAGCCCATTATGGTCCCCAAGCGATCCCGGGATGTGGCTTTCGACACTGACGCTCCAGGACCTTCCCTGTCGGAGCCTGCTAGTGCCTCTCTCCCACTGCAGGAGGTAATCCCACTTAGTCCTTCTTCATCATCAGACGACTTATCTTTTCATTCTCCTGCTCCATCCAAGAAGGGGACCCCCAAGAAGGCCACCCCCGTGGTTGACTCCTCGGTACGACGGTGTACTCGTGGCTCCATCAAGCATGACGGCTTCAAGCCAATCCTGCAAGAGCTGCCTGCACATGTCCCCAAGAAGAGGAAGCCCAAGGCCAATCCAATGTCCTCTACATCTCATGAGACTGAAGATGTTCAAGTACCTCCTGCCACTCCTATCCCAGTGATTCAGGAGGTGGGACAGTCACTCGGCATAGCCCCTGAGAAGCTCACGGTGGATCGACTTATGGAAGATCCTGCTGACTCTGCGCCATCGTCTTCTGATGTTTAATCCATCTATGTTTATCTGTTACTGTACTGGTTCTATGTACTGTCGAACTTCTGCTTGCGCTGTCTTTTGGTTTTCGGAACCTTGGTTGCACTGGCTATTACATAGCCTTGCTTTTGCCATATATATGATCTGCAATGGATAGTCGTTCCACGAGAAGTTGGCGTGTGCTGTGTTGGAATGTGCGTGGCCTAAATTCGGATCATAGGCAACGGGCAGTCCGTAACAAGATTGATGAGAGCCTAGCTGCTGTGGTCTGCTTGCAGGAAACAAAAATGCAGTCCATTGAGTATCGCGCAGTTAAAGGTTTCTGCCCCAAACGCTTTGATCAGTTTGCTTACTCCCCTTCCAGGGGTGCATCAGGAGGGCTTATCACCCTTTGGAACTCCTCCATTCTCACTGGTCATTTAGTGGAATGCACCCCATACGGATTGATCATCTCTTTTACCTCAAATCACACGGGTGAATCATGGACTTTAGTTAATGTCTATGGGCCATGTCAAGGAGAGGCCCGAGATCTTTTTGTGAGCTGGCTTTACAATATTGATATCCCCACTGGGCTAATTGGTTGCTTCTTGGAGATTTTAATTTCATTAGATCTCCCGACAACAGAAACCTTCCTGGGGCTGATGTGAATGACATGTTCATCTTCAACGAAATTATTGGGCATCTGGGATTGCTGGAACTTCCCATTAAAGGCAGATCTTACACTTGTTCCAATATGTAGGATACCCCTCTTCTGGAGCAGCTTGACTGGTTCTTTATATCAACCAACTGGATCTCCTCATATCCTCTTACTCAAGTGCTTCCCCTGGCAAAGACTGCATCTGATCATGTGCCCTGTGTGGTCACTGTTAACACTTCCATTCCTAAATGCAACCTATTTCGCTTTGAAAATTACTGGGTTGAAATGGAGGGCTTCATGGAATGTGTACAACAATCCTGGCTCATTCCTTCAAGAAAGACACACATTTCTGCTGTTATTATGGATAAGATGAAGCATCTTCGGCAGGCTGTGAAGAAATGGCAGACGTCCCTGTCTCAGTTAAAAACATTTATTTCCAGATGTAATCAAGTGGTGCTATGCTTGGATGAGCTTGAAGAGTTGAGGTCACTCTTTAGACCAGAAGCTGACTTCAGGAAAATTGTCAAACTACATTTGGAACATCTTCTGCACCTTCAGTGCTTATACTGGAAGAAGAGAGCCACTATCGGATTTGTTAAGGTTGGTGAGGAAAACACTAAGTTCTTCCATGCTATGGCCACTGAGAGATATAGGAAGAATTCCATTGCATCTCTCAAGTTAAATGATGGTTCTACCATCTCTGATCATGATCAAATTGCTGCATGTTTTTGGGCATCTTTCAAGGATAGAATGGGAACTTCTCTTGGAATTAATATGGCATTTGACTTACAATCCCTGCTGAATGAGGTGGAGGGCCTAGACATTCTCACAGAACCCTTTTCCAAGTCTGAAATGGACAAGACTGTGCAGGATATGCCCATTGACAAAGCTCCAGGGCCTGATGGTTTCAATGGTCTTTTTTTCAAGAAATGCTGGCACATTATCTCCCCTGAGTTTTACGAACTTGCTGCTGAATTCCATGCTGGACAGGCCCAGCTTGTAAACATGAACTCTTCCTATATTACACTCATTCCAAAGAAGAGATCACCTGAACATGTGGGAGATTACAGGCCAATATCCCTTACTGGAATGGGTCTCAAATTTCTGTCAAAAATGCTTGCTAATAGGCTACAGTTGCAGATTGTGAAGTGTCTTCACAAGAATCAGTATGGTTTTATCAAATCTAGGACCATTCAAGATTGTGTGGGATGGACTCTTGAGTACCTGCACCAATGTCATCAATCCAAGAAGCCTATAGTTATTCTCAAGTTGGATTTTGAAAAGGCATTTGATTCTGTGGAGCATGAGTTCATCTTCCAGATTCTTAAGCACAAGGGCTTCAATGACAGATGGATCCTTTGGGTTAGGCAGCTACTAACCTCTGGATCTTCTTCAGTGCTGATCAATGGTGTGCCTCGAAAGAAGTTCATGTGTAAGAAAGGTGTCAGGCAGGGAGATCCTATGTCTCCACTGCTTTTTGCTATTGCTGCTGATTTTCTACAAACTCTGGTTAACCAACTGCTGGTGGAGGGGCTGATATAGCTGCCTATACCTTGTCATGATAAGGATTACCCTATAGTGCAATATGCTGATGATACTCTTATCATCCTACCAGCTGATAAATCACAGTTGTTGCAGTTCAAGAAAATGCTCTTACTTTTCTCCCAGTCCAGTGGATTACAGGTGAATTACCACAAATCTGCACTTCTACCTGTCAACACTTCTCCTCAGCATCTGCAGGATCTGGCAGACTCCATTGGTTGCAAAGTGGGTTCTCTACCCTTCACATATCTGGGACTGCCTGTTGGGACAACTAAACCTAGAATCATTCATCTCATGCCCTTGGTGGATAACATGGAAAGAAGACTCAGTGCTAGTTCCTCTTTTCTTGCTCAGGGGGAAGGCTGCAATATTTAAGCTCAGCACTGTCTTGTGTACCCATCTTCTTTCTATGCAGTCTGGATATCCCACCAGGTATACTGAAGCAATTGGAGAGGATTCAAAGGCAATGTCTATGGAGAAGAAATGGGAATGATCATGCACCCTCTCTTGCTGCTTGGCCTCTGGTGTGCAGGCCTAAAAATAGAGGGGGGCTAGGGATTATGAACCTAGCAGTTCAGAATGAAGCACTCCTGCTCAAACATGCTGATAAATTCCTCAATCATGCTGATATCCCTTGGGTTCATCTGATTTGGAACACTTACTATCATAACACTGTACCTCAGGGCACTGCACTTTGTGGTTCCTTTTGGTGGAAGGATATCTGTAAATGGCTTGACAAATTCAGATCAGTTACCTATGTTCTGCCGAACAAGGGTGATTCCTTCCTGTTTTGGTCTGACTCCTGGTTGATTGGCAACTCCATTATGCCACAGGCGGCCAGATTCCAAAGACTGTTCTCCTTTGTGGCTGACCCTTTCTGCACAGCTCAAGAGGTCTTTACTGCTTTTTCTGATGACAGCATGCTCTCCATGTTTGACCTCCCACTGTCTGCTCAAGCTTATCAGGAGCTGATTTCTGTCCAATCTTTGCTTCTGGACCTGGACCTTGATCATCAGGCCTCTGACAGATGGGTATGGGGAAAGGATGCTAAGGTCTACACAGCCAAGACATACTATGCTCATGTTCATAGCAGTATTATACCTAATTCTTTACTCAACTGGATCTGGAGAAGCTGCTGTATTATGAAGATTAAGATGTTTGCCTGGATGCTCATCATGGACAGGCTGAACACTCAGGACATGCTGGAAAGGCGTCACTGGAAGGTCTCTGATTCTAACCTTTGTGTTCTATGCCACGCTCGAGTCAAGGAGGACAGAGATCATTTATTCTTCAACTGCATATTCAGCACCAGGGTCTGGAATTACCTGCAGATCACTTGGCAGGGGTCATCTATGTGGAGTGCTACTATTGCGGCTAGAAAGGACTTCCATAACCCTTTCTTTGCTGAGGTGGTTTTCACTGCCTGTTGGAACATCTGGACTACCAGAAATGCAAATGTCTTCAACCAGGAGCAGCCAAAGTTCAGGAAATGGAGATCTGGATTTATTCATGACATTTCTCTGTTAGCTCGTAGAATTAAGGCTAGTTTCAGGGATGATCTCCTTAATGGATTTCGTTTTTGCCTCCTTGAGGTTTGTAATCCTTTGCTCCTCCCCCCTTGTACATTCTACAACTCCTCTTGTACATACAGCTTTCATAGATGAGAATAAAGGAAAATGGCTCTGGGGGGTTTTCCCTACAGTAGCCGGTAAAAATAAATCCCTTCAGTTGTTTTGGATTGAAATTTTCCTAACCGTTCCCGTTTGTTGAGGATGAAACACTTGCATCCAAACACACGAAAGTATTTAACATTGGGCTTGTTCCCAGTTAGGAGCTCATATGGAGTCTTCTCCAATATTGATCGAAGGAAGAGACGGTTTGATGCATGACATGCTGTGCTGACGGCCTCAGCCCAAAAACTATGTGGTGACTTGTATTCGTCTAACATGGACCTTGCCATTTCCACAAGTGTCTGGTTCTTCCTCTCTACCACACCATTTTGCTGAGGGGTGTAAGGTTTGGAGTACTGATGTTCAATTCCCTCATCACTAAGAAATTCTTCTAGGGTGTAGTTCTTGAACTCAGAGCCATTATCACTTCTTATTGCCTTGATGTCCTTGTCAAACTTTCGCTGGTCTTGTTTGGCAAAATCAATGAAGGTGATCTTCGTCTCGTCCTTGGACTTGAGAAAGAACACCCATGTATATCTTGAGTAATCATCAACAATGACTAACCCATACTTTTTCCCTCCAAGACTTGCCCATGAAGGAGGCCCAAACAGATCCACATGAAGGAGCTCTAACGGCCTCGAAGTGGATACAATGTTCTTGGGTGGATGTTTTGATTGATGTTGTTTCCCAGCTATGCATGCACTGCACACACGATCTTTCTTAAAAGATACATTTGTTAGTCCAAGGATGTGATTGCCGTTTAAGAGATTTTGAAGATTTCTCATGCCGACATGGGCGAGCCGGCGATGCCACAACCATCCCATGTCGGCCTTGGCCATTAGACAGGTTGTATGGAAGGTGCTCTCTTTCGAGAAATCAACCGTGTAAAGGTTGCCATCCAACTCTCCAACAAAGGCCACTTCGAGAGTGTCTCTCTTAAAGACTTTCACATCCATTAGTCGGAATAATGTGTCATAACCAACGGAAGCCAATTGGCGAACTGAAAGTAGATGATATTGAAGAGATTTGACAAGCATGACATTTGCAATAGACATGTCATTAGTGATTGCCACCTTGCCCAACCCAATTACCTGCCCTTTCGACCCTCCACCAAATACAATGCTCATGTATGGTCGAATGGCTTGCATGAAGTCATAGAGCAAGTTACTATCTCCGGTCATATGATTGGTGCATCCACTGTCGATCACCCATTTGGCTCCTCCGGAGAAAACAACCTGTAATGAATTAAGACCTGGTTTCAGGTACCCATTTCATCATGGGGCCTTTCACATTAGTTACAAGAGTCTTAGGGACCCAAATAGCATAAAATCGGAATGCATTACGGGGACCAACGAATTTAGCATAAATCTGTCCTTCCTTTGATTTGCGAAGTACATAGGATGGAGGCATGAATTCAGTTGTCTTGTTGAGAGTAGGCGAACCCCTAGTGGCCGATCCACTCACAACCTTACCTTTCTCCTTGTGTCCCTCTCGTACAAATATTTCTTTAAGCGGAGTGGTACACTTGAGAGGAGATGCACTTTTCTTGGCGGTGCTTGGGTTGAACCCATGCCCTTCCTTGACAAGGCCTCCATTGTGTCGACTTAAGATCTCATTGAGAGTCTTTTGTCCTTGTGCACATGTCATGAGACCTCTGTCTAGCTATGCCTTTAGTGAACAGTTTTCCTCAAGGATAGATGTCAGTTCACTACTAGAGTTAGTAGTGCAGGTATCAACATTAATAATAGGTGAGGAGTAAGCCTTAACTAAAGTGTCAAGATAAGTAACCTTGAGTGCCTCAAAGCTCTTTGTAAGAATAGTGAGTTTCTCTTCCTTGTCTTTGAGAGACAAGGATAGATGCTCACAGTCCTTAGAAAGGGAAGCATGAGAGTTCACTAGTCGGTTTTTATCATTTAATAACTCTTTGCACACAGATTCAGCCTTTTTCAAGGAGGCAAGATCATTAGCATGTTTATCAAGGTTTTCACCTACTTTTGAGCATAATGCATCATTTTGTGCTTCCTCATACAGGACTTTCTGCTCAAGGATTTCGTTTCTTTCCTTCTCCTCAGTGACGAGGGATTCGAGTTCCTTGATGGTATTGGTGTGCTTACTCACCATTTCCATAAGTATGCGAAACATAGTGAGCTTCTTTCCTTTAAGAGAGCACATAAATTTGTTTATTTTAGCAAACATGGGATGATCTAAGTCATTATCCTCATAGTGATCTTCCGCATCAAGATACTCATCATATGGGGTAGAAGCTAGACTGAAAGAGTTTAACCGTGGAGTTACCTTAACCTTATCATGGGAGCTTTGGTCTTCCTCATCTCCCATGGCAGTCTTTGCCATCAAACACTTGTGGGCGTTGCCCTTGAAGTCTTTCCTATAGTTGTAGTGAACAACATCACCACTTTTGTTGACTAGCCTCAAGGTGTTTTGTGTATCCTGAGCTACTCCGGCAACCCCACCAACGTCTTCTGGATCTGATTCTTCTTGTGCAACCATTGCTCTTCCATCTGTTCTCTTGAGCTTGGAGTTCATAGGGTTTGACAACTTCTTCTTTACAAAGGTCTTTGGAAACCTTGGTTTGTCTTCTCTCTTCTCATAAGGACAGTCATGGGAGAAGTGGTTGGTTTCCTCACAATTTTAGCATTTCCTTACCTTCTTCTTTGGGAATCTTCCCTTGAATTTTCCTGCACTGAACTTCTTTACAAAGAGAGCAATGTCCTCATAAGATGGGCTTTCATCAGAGTCAACATCATCACCATCTTCGCAGTCATCATCACCCTCTTCTTCTTCTTCACTTTCTTCTTCGTCACATTCATGCTTGTCTTTCAAAGCAAGATTGATCTTTGATGTTGAAGTGCCATGCATGGCAAGGTGATTTGTTGCATTTGCCTTTGACTCTTCAAATAATTGGAAAGTGGATATGATGTCATCTGGAGTCATTTCTTTGAAACCATGGTGCTGCCTCATGTCCCATACCATTTGATGGTGATACGGAGCAAGAGCATGAAGTAACTTGTCCACGAGAAATCTCTTGGTCAGATTGAAGCCATCTTGCGTCTTGTCACAGTCACATGACTCAATGTCTGCGGCGAGAGTCATGAGCCGTTCTAGCAGTTGCTTGGGAGATTCACCCTTTTCCATACAGAAATTTTGTAATTGCCCCTTGGCAATTTCATATTGAGCAAGCCGAAGAGTGGAGGTACCGGTCTTGGTCCTTATAATCCTATCCCACAGTTACTTGGCACTTGTGATGTGAATGTACGGTTTCCGTTGCTACTCATTCATTCCTTTTCTTATGCACATGATCGCAGTGTCATTGAGATGCTTGTCATACGTTTCTCTGGGAGTGAGGCACCTTGGATCTATAGGATTGTACCCATGCTCGAGGATGTCCAACATCTTATCATTGGCGTACCTAAGATGATCGTGCATACCAACTCTCCACAAAGCAAAATCAGAATTGTCATCAAGCAAGGGAGGTTTTCCTCCAGGATTGTACTTAGGTTTCTCAATTTGAGATCTAGCATAAAGCCATGGAACACGGGTTTGGTTCCTTTCCGGAGGTTGTTGGCCAAATGAAGAACCGTGCACATGTGGCCCTGAGGCCCTCGGGGACGTGGCTGTCCCTGTGGTTAATGATGCCAGTCTTATTTGGACCAAGGCCTCAAGAGAAGCATCATGCTCCTCTTTTTGCTTGGCAAGGGCCCGTTCCAGGTCCTCAGAGGTGAAAGACTTGACTTCCATGGCAGTCCCGTCCCTCTCCACTGGAGCTACCGTAGTTGGAATCCCATCCATCTCGCTCTAGGGCGGTTAAGCCACAAGAATAGAGCACGAGGCTCTGATACCAATTGAAAAGGATCGAGATGGACCTAGAGGGGGGGGGGGCGAATAGGTACAGTTCCAAATTTTAATAATTACTTAGCAATTTTAGGAAAAAGTGCGGAATATGAGTGTAGGCCTAATTATTGCTATGACAAGGAGTAAGCTATTTAGAGTGAACTAAGGCAAGCGGTAAACAATAATCAAATACAAGTACGTGATAAGGATTAACACAAGTAGAGAGTTAGGGTTAGGAATAACCGAAACTCCAAGAGAGACGAGGATGTATCCCGATGTTCACTTCCTTGGAGGGAAGCTACGTCACTGTTAGAGGGGCGGATGTTACCACGGAGGCACACCAACGCCACGAAGGGTCACCCTATTCTCCCTTTTGAGATAACTCCACGAAGGCGTTTCTCAACCACTAGTGGTAAGCCTTGAGGTGGCTTCCAAACCTTCACGAACTTTCCAGGGGAAATCACAATGGTTTGATTCCTTTCCGAAGACTCCTACCGCCTAGGAGTTTCCAACCTCCAAGAGTAACAAGATCACGGAGATTTCTCAAAACTTGCTCAAATCACAAATCACTTTGGTGGGAAGGAGGAGAAGGAGACGATCTATCTTTTGATTGGAACAACACTCAAAGGGACTCACAAATGCTCTTAGGATCTAAGATTTGGTGTAGACAAGAGTGAGTGAGAAGAAAGGTGTTCTTGGATGTGTTCTAGCTGTGTTGGACACCCTCTCACGAAGTGGGAGGGGGGGTATATATAGTGGGAAACAGCCGTTGGGACACTTTAAGTCACAAAGGGTTCGGATGTCCGGCAGCTTACGGAAGTCCGGGCGTCCGCAAGGGGTCGGACGTCCGACAGGGGTCGGTCGTCCGAGAGCTGTAGATATGTGTGGAAACACTGTGAGTTGAACAGGGACCGAACGTCCGGAGAAGGTCCGAAATCCGAGTTATTCGACTCAACTTCTTGTGGTGCAAGGTTCCGGATTTCCGAAGGGGTCGAACGTCCGGCCCTCGGACGTCCGGAGGGAGCCGGAAATCCGAGTTATAGAGCTCATGTTCTTCTGGTGCAGGGCTCCGGATTTCCGAAGGGGTCGGACGTCCGGAGGGAGCCAGAAATCTGAGTTATAGATCTCACGTTCTTCTGGTGGAGGGCTCCGGATTTCCGACGCTGGTCGGTCGACCGGCCCTCGGATGTCCAGAGGGAGCCGGAAATCCGAGGCATTAGACCTGTTTTGAGATAGGAGCAGAGTAGAGAATATGTGGTATTGAGCAGAATAGTGAAGATGTGGTATGAGCAAGTTCATCGCAAAACCTATGATCCCCTCTTAATAGTGCGGGATCCCTATACTCAAGAATAGTAAACTCAAAAGGATAGTTTACATCATCTTTTCTCCATCCTGAGCCTTCTTGACATATAAATCCCAATCTTCTCAGACCACCTTTGGCACATAATTCTCAATCTACTAAAGTACTTGCCATCCTGAGATACACTCAACAAATAGGATTAGTTTCCTATGTATGTGTTGTCATTAACACCAAAAGTCGATTAGGGGCATAGCATGCACTTTCAACATTGTCTTGATCAGGTGCATTTTCCTCAGCATTGTCCTCAGGGTGAGGAATTTCATCAGCTGGGGCTTCAGGCTGAGGAGCTTGCTCTGGCTGGGCATCAGGCTGAGGAATAGGTTCATCTTGCTCAGGTGGAGGAGTTGGGTCAGCCTGTTCCTCATCTTGAGGATTTTGCTCAGGTGGAGGAGTTTGGTCAGCCTGTTCCTCATCTTGAGGATTTTGCTCAGAACTTTGAATTTTATCAGCTTGAGGAATTTCACTTTGTTCTTCCTCAGCTGCCTTGGTGACAGAGGCAGTTTCATCAGCTGGTACAGCTGATCCTTGAGCAGTATCTTTCTGAGGAATGAAGGGCTGAGGACTGTCGTCAATACGAATTTCTTCGTTAGTGTGTTCCTCAGAGGCGGCATCCTTCATTTCCTCATCTGTCCCTTTCGCTTGGTCATCAAGGATGACCATTTCATAAGACGGAGCGACATTTAGGGGCACAGGGTCCAGTGGAGCAGTATCTTCAAGCGCTTTGAGGCGCTTGGCCTCTGTTTCTTCTTCTGCTAAGGAGGCCTTTCTCTTTTTGGCTTCCTTCTCAGCAGCCCTGGTTTTCTTAACGTCTGATGCAGACGGAGTCATCTTCTTCACCTTTGAAGCTTTTTGTGAAGGGGTTCTCTCGATAGATTCTTCAACTAGCTTTGAGGAACCAGCTGGAGCAGAGTCATCAGCTTGCTTTGATGAAGCAGCTGGGTCAGGGGTAGTCTCACCAGCTGCAGCAGGTTGAGCAGCTGGATTTTCCATGGTGATTTCTTCAATAGCCGGTACATCCACACGGCTTTCTTGGTGTACTTCCTCAGCTTGAGGAGTTTCCTCAGCAGGAGGGGATTCATCAGCTGGCTCTTCAATCAAGGGCTGGGGAGTTGGTGCTGGAGGTGCAGCCTTCTTGTTGTAGTCATCAACAGCTTTAGTGGCCAGCTTGATGATATTTCTCTTCAGACTCTGATGATCTGACAGCTTGAACTACTTATCAGCTAAATTCTTCAACTCGGCATGTGTTGACACCAGTGCATCAGGCGTCAAGCTGAGGAGATTCTGCTTGAGGAGTTTCTCCTTTTTAAGCTTTGCAACCTTGGCCTGCTTGGCTTGCTGTTCTTTCCATTTGGCTTCATTGATGAAAGTGGCCACCATGTGGCTGATGCCAGGGGGAAGTTTCAAATCATCAAGCGGAGTGTTTGGGTCCTCATACCAGATGTTTATGTAGTCTAGGAGGACCTTGGGGTCCATGGACAGAGGAATGGTGCTGCCTAATGCTTGAGCTACCCTTTCCTGCTTGTTTCTGATTATCGCTTGCAGGGTTTCATCATCATATTCATCACTGCTCTCTGATGGAGACGGGACGGTGATGATTTTGCTGGGGCTTGGCAGAGTTGCTCTTTCAGCAGACACCTGAGTCTTCACCGGAGGTGGTGAAGACTTTGTCTCCGAGATGGTTGCAGCCGAGAGTGAGGAGCTGGAGGTGGAGGTCATTGGCTTCATGACTGGCTTCTGTACTGGTGTCTCTTGAGGCTTTGGTGGTGGTGCTGAGGATTTTGGAGCTGAGGGTTTTGGGCTGAGGGTTTTTTAACTAATGCCTGAGCAGATTTCTCTAGAGGCTTTGGAGCCCTTGGCTTTGACGACACAGACTGTGGTTGAGGAATTGCTGAACCAGAGGTCTCAGTGGCAGAGGAAGTAGCTGTAGCTGAGACAGCAGCTGAAGATTCATTAAATTTCCTCACTGCAGCATCTGCCTGCTTCTTGAGCTTACCCAGATGCTTTTCCGTCTCATCTGGATAGTCATCAAGGGTCTTGAGTCTTGAGGGATGTGCTACTTGATGAGCCTCAACTGGGGCCCGTTTGCTAGGAGGCTTGAGAGCGAATTTCTTCGCATACTTGGCAGTTACAAACCTGTATTCCTTCCATTCCTTAGCCCATCGGCGTTCTATTTTCTGCAGCCGAATCTTTCTCTTTGCCATTGTTTCATTTTCATCAGGTGTACAATAGTCCAAGTAAATATCCTCACGGATATCCAAAGCTGTGTTCTGTTCAAGTTTCTTTCCTCCCTTCTGCTTTCTGTCATCCTCCATTTTCTTCAGCTGAGGATTTTGCTGATGAGATTGAACTCTTGAGGATTCTGATGAGACTTGAAGATTTTCTTCAAGAAACGCTGCAAATGAGTTAATGTGATGAGAACCGAGAGATTCATCAGCTGACATGTGTGTACCTGTGAACAAAGTATAGTTGCGAGGAATTTGGAGAGGTCATATGCGTTTTCAGATTTGAAGAAAATAAAAAAGTTTGACAGTTGAGGAATTTAACCAGTGGTTGAGGAATTTGCCTAAGCATACTGTTCTTGAGTTCGAGAGTTATACAGATCCGAAAATTCGCACAGTTGAGGAATCTCGTGAAATCTTAGATGCTTAGTGAAGTTCATCAATGGTGTGGTGATAGGTAGTGTTTGAGGAATCAAGGGCATATAGATTCTTGAGGAAAAACAGATTTCACATAGGAGATGTAAAATAGTAGATCTAACTTGCTGTAAAAATGGGATTTTATTTACCCTTCAAGGTGCGCACGAAGAACACAGAAAAGGTGTGTAGAGAAGTTGTTCGGTCGCGTGTCCAATGCGCCCTAACCCGGCGACAGAGGACGTCTACGGTGGCGGCGGACGAAGATGGTCAGACTCCGGCGCGGTTCTGGTGACGGAGAAGTCGAGGCTGTGAAGCTCTTCCTCACCGGCGACGAGATTCCCAGCGGTGGCGCTAGGGTTCAGTGCTTTTTGCTATAGCAGGAGAGCGATGGGGCGAAGAAGAGTTTGCCGAGAGGGATAAGGACATATTTGTAGCCAGACAGTTACTGTTGGCACGAAGATTTCGGACCAAACAGCCCCTGCCTCTACGTCTCCGCAGGACACGTGTAGTTCCCGAGCAAGGCGGTGGAGATAGTGGAGATCGTGGTTATCCGAATGTGGGAAGTGGGGTTCAGTTACTATGCATTAAAGAAACACTTTTTGAAGATTTTAGGATTTTCGTTACAAAATCATCAGCTGACAAGGACGCAGTGAGGATTTTGAACAAAGTTTCAAGTAGAACGCATAAGAAGAATCAAATAGACTGGATGAGAATAACATAGAGGGAAAGTAGGGTCCGATCACATTCACTTAGAAGAAATATCAACTTGAAGAAATAGCTATAAGTGAATGCTGTTGAGGACTTGAAATCACAGTCTATCTAGTCAAACGAAAGTCTTCAAGTGTTTTTGAAGATTTTGTGATAAATTGTCACAAGGAAGAACAACTGTTTTGAAGAAAAACACATGTTGATGAAATGGAACATTTGAAGAAAATCAACTTGAGGAATTTCACATTGGGCGGTGGCATGACCCACCATATAAGAATGTTGATCACAAATGGCGCTTACAATTGTCGTAGGGCCCTGAGAATCAATTTCTTCGTTGATTTTTTCACATTCAGAGTGATATTCTTCATCAGTTGAAGAAAATCGATTCATCATGTGTTGCACATCTAAGTCATCAATTTTGCATAAGTGTTAGGATGTGTGCATGTTTTTACAAAACATTTGAAGATTCTAAGATATTTAGCTCACACCGCAACTTGCAAAACCTTTTCTCATCCAAGGGCTTAGTGAAGATATCTGCCAGTTGATCATCAGTCTTCACATGGTCGATGAGGATATTGCCCTTGAGGACATTGTCCCGAAGAAAATGATGAAGAATCTGGATGTGCTTGGTCTTCGAGTGTTGTACTGGGTTGTATGCAATATTGATTGCACTCTCATTGTCGCAGTAGAGAGGCACATTCTTCATGTTGATGCTGTAGTCCTTGAGGATTTTCTTCATCCATAGTAATTGAGCACAGCATGAACCAGCAGCAATGTACTCAACTTCGGCAGTGGAGAGTGATACGCAGCTCTGCTTCTTTGAGGACCATCAAACTAGTGATCTTCCGAGGAAATGGCATGTGCCAGAAGTTGACTTGCGATCCACACGGTCACCAGCATAGTCAAAATCAGAATACCCTACCAGATGAAGATTTGAGCCCTTGGGATACCATAATCCTAGTGTTGGTGTGTGAGCTAAGTATCGAAGAATATGCTTCACAGCCTTATGGTGTGATTCCTTCGGTTTTGCTTGAAAACGTGCACACATGCAAACACTAAGCAGTATATCTGGCCTAGATGCACATTAGATACAATAAAGAGCCAATCATAGAGTGATATACCTGCTGATCAAAATCTTTACCTTTTTCATCAGTGCCGAGGTGGCCGTTGGTAGGCATTGGAGTCTTGGCACCCTTGCATTCATGCATGTCGAATTTCCTCAGAACATCCTTGAGGTATTTCTCCTATGATATGAAGATTCCATTGCGTTGTTGTCGAACTTGAAGACCTAAGAAGAATTTCAGCTCCCCCATCATAGACATCTGATATTCTTCACTCATCATGTAAGCAAATTCATCACTCTATCGTTTGTCAGTACAGCCAAATATGATATCATCGACATATATTTGACACACAAATAGCTCATTATCATAGGATTTAGTGAAAAGAGTTGGATCAAGTGAACCAGGTTTGAAGCCTTTCTTCATGAGGAATTCGTTCAATTTATCATACCATGCCCGAGGTGCTTGCTTGAGACCATAGAGAGCCTTTTTGAGTCTGAAGACTTTGTATGGATTCTTTGGATCCTCAAAACCTGGGGGTTGAGCAACATATACTTCTTCCTCAAGCTTACCATTGAGGAATGCACTTTTCACATCCATTTGATATAAGATGATGTTATGATGATTAGCATAAGCAAGTAGTATTCGGATAGCTTCAAGTCTAGCTACAGGTTCAAAAGTTTCATCCAAATCTATTCCTTCAACCTGGGTGTAGCCTTGGGCTACAAGTCGTGCCTTGTTCCTCACCACTTGACCGTCCTCATCTTGCTTGTTTTGGAAAATCCACTTGGTGCCGATGATGTTGTGCTTGCGAGGATCTGGTCATTTGACGAGCTCCCATACGCCATTCAGCTTGAATTGAAGAAGTTCGTCTTGCATAGCTTGGATCCACTCCGGTTCCAGAAAAGCCTCAGCAACTTTTGAGGGTTCTGTGATGGATACAAAGGAAAAATGCCCACAAAAGTTAACTAAGATTGAAGCTTTTGAGCGAGTGAGAGGACCTGACGCGTTGATGTCGTTGAGGATTTTGTCAAGTTCTACTTCATTTGCAATCCTCGGATGAGCTGGTTGAGGATTTCGTCTGGGCTGAGGAAGTGGTTTTGGTGCAATTTCCTCGGGAGCATCTTCTTGATTTTCATCAATGATGGGGATCGTTTTTTCACCAATTTCCTCAGTGGGGACAATGTCTTCAGTAGGTTTGAGCTTTATTGCTTCCTCAGGAGACAACTTATCTGGATCAGAAGGCAATTGCTCTCTTTGCGAGCCATTAGTTTCATCGAACCGCACATCTACAGTCTCAACAACTTTGTTGTGATAGTTGTTGAAGACTCTGTAGGTGTGCGAGTCCTTTCCATAGCCAAGCATAAAACCTTCATGTGCCTTAGGTGCAAATTTTGAGCTATGGTGAGGATCTCTAATCCAACATTTTGCAGCGAAGACTTTGAAATAACATACATTGGGTTTCTTGTTAGTGAGGAGTTCATATGAGGTTTTCTTGAGGAATTTGTGAAGATATACCCTGTTGATGATATGGCATGCAGTGTTGATTGCTTCAGGCCAAAAGCGACGAGGAGTGTGATATTTTTCAAGCATAGTTCTTGCCATTTCAACCAGAGTCCTGTTCTTCCTTTCGACGACACCATTCTGCTGAGGAGTATAAGGAGCAGATAATTCGTGAGTAATACCAAGTTCATCAAGATAATCATCAAGACCAGTGTTTTTGAACTCTGTTCAATTATCACTCCTGATATGGTTGATCTTGATGCCAAAGTTCGTCGAGGCCCTTGAATAAAATCGTTTGAAGATTTCCTACACATCCTTTTATACACTATGATATCCACCTATGCATATATGGAATAATCATCAACTATGAAAGTGCGTTATATCGACTAGAGGGGGGGGGTGAATATGTAACATCCCAAAATTATAAATTTTGGAATGTTAATATAATTATTAGATTGAGAGTTTGTTTGTTTGAGTGATTGAAACTTGAGTGGAATTTGAAACTTTTTTAAAACTTTTAAATGAGAGGGAATAAAATGACTTTCCCATTTTCTTTTGAATTCAAATTCATCCATTTAAAATCAATGAGAGAAGATAACATGACTTCTTCAACTATAAAGAATTTGAATGAATGTGGCATTTGATTTTTTTTCCTTTGGTTTTTGATTTGAATTTTATTTTTGGCACAAGATTTCAACCACAATTTTTTTTCCTAACAATATACTTGCCAAGCAAGAAAGAGAGGAGGTAACATGACACCCCCCCAAAAAAAGAAAAGCAGCAGGAAGATGCAATGAAGGAAATGCTCAAGAAGAAAATTTTAGAAGAAGTGACTAGAATGAAGGAGTCCGGAAAGAAGAGAAAGTACACCAGCCAGAGTCAAATCCCTACACATAAAGACCCGAGTCATATTAGATGTTTCAAGTGTAAGGAATTTGGCCACCACAAATACATGTGCTCAGGAAGGAAGCCGGAAACCCAAGGACGCACCCCGAGATTTTCATGAAGGTTATCCTAAGAGCATGAAGGGATAAGCTATGATGGATCAACAAACGTTTTCTTAGGAGCATATGAAAACCTGAGAGTGGTGAAGAACACGATAGATGTTTTGTTCAGCTTGCAGAACCAAAGGATTTGTACGAACTTCATTCTTGCACAAGAGAAATTCTGCAACGCTTGTGAGGATGCCCAAGTGTTAGAATGCGAGATTCGCTAAACCTTATACAGAGAAATGATTTGGGTGCGGAATGGATTGATCACCATGACGACTTACTCTTAACATTTATCTTGCTATTCGGAATGGTAAATCTGAGAGACTTACCCATAGTGAAAGACGACATTCTTTGAAGCTTTTGTTTAAGCCTTAGAATGGTATAATGAAAGCCCCATGTACATGGCATTTGTTGTCACGCGTAGGAAATTTTACGGTGAGGATGAAGCCAAGAACCTTCTCTCTGCAGGATAACCACAAATGGTAGACCATGATGAGAATTATCGATAGGGTATTTAGTATTAATCACGAGACTGTCAGTTTAGAAGGCCCAGTAAAGGAAGAAGCTTATATCAACAGAAGGACCCTCGTTTTAATGGAAACGTTATGAATATAGCGGAAGATATGAAGACTGTGAGGAGTCAGATGCCAAAACCCCAGAGGATAGTTAACATCTTAAGGGACGAGTAACACTCATTTTAAGTGTGGTAGCACCCCACTTTGCAGGAGATTGGATTTGTTAGAAGACCTCCAAAATCTAAACCTTTTCTTTCTAGCCTCTTCGAATCTCGAGGACAAGATTCATTTTAAGTGTGGTAGTTTGTAACATCCCAAAATTATAAATTTTGGAATGTTAATATAATTATTAGATTGAGAGTTTGTTTGTTTGAGTGATTGAAACTTGAGTGGAATTTGAAACTTTTTTAAAACTTTTGAATGAGAGGGAATAAAATGACTTTCCCATTTTCTTTTGAATTCAAATTCATCCATTTAAAATCAGTGAGAGAAGATAACATGACTTCTGCAACTATAAAGAATTTGAATGAATGTGGCATTTGATTTTTTTTCCTTTGGTTTTTGATTTGAATTTTATTTTTGGCACAAGATTTCAACCACAATTTTTTTTTCCTGACAATATACTTGCCAAGCAAGAAAGAGAGGAGGTAACATGACACCCCCTGTCACATCCCTGACACCTTAAGCAAGTTACTCTTGTGCTCATGTCTTCTTTGCGTTGCATCTAAGAAACTTTCAACAAGAACAAAGAAAGAGGTGAAGGAAAAACTCAAACCCTAGCCACTTCTTTAAATAAAGGAAATTTCAAACTAGTTAAAATCAATAAACCCAAAATGGCCTGAAGAAAAGTTCAAACTTACTGATAAATCATGAAAGTAAATGAGCAATCAAGAAAACTATTTTATTGACACTTTAAGCATTTTAAATAAATGCAAAAAGCTACTGGTTTCAAGTTTTATATTTGAAAACAGAAACTTTAAACTTTCAAAAATGTTGAAAACTTTCGGAACGGTTGGAATTATTCCAACAAATATTCTAGGGTGCTCAACATAGTTTTTACATTTTATTTGGGAGTTGAAATAAATAGAAAATCAGTGAAATAGCAAAACAGAAACAAAACAGAGAAAAAAAGGGAAAAGAAGTTACCTGTCGCTCACTTGGCCCGGCCCATCTCAACTCTTGTCGTCTTCCTCCCCCGACAGTGGACAGCAGGAGGTACTAGTACTAGTGTGGTTAACGGTTGTGGCTGACTCCCTCGCTAGGCTTCCGCTTGAAGGTTGCCGAGGTGCATGACGTGCACATGGCGATAAGTGGAGAGAGCGTGTGTGAGAAGTACACCCCTGCAGGGTTATGATCTATTCGAATAGCCGCGTCCGCGGATATGGACTACTTGGAGACATATGTTGTTCATAGATAACCTCAATGGCTACTCATAAAATTGTCAAGATAGGCGTGAGTGTCGTGGAAGGCAATTCCGAATGGTGACGGAATGATTCCACGATGGTGTATTGTTGTGGTGTTAGTGGACTCGTGTGCGAGAAATCAAGTTGTCAAAATTATTTAAAAATGCAAGTTGTCTAGCCACGAGTCAAATGTTGGCTTTCCGCATGAAACCCCACAATACCCTTTTGATACCTTGCATGAGTAGTTAGTTATCCTAAAGTCTTGCTGAGTACCTTCGTACTCATGTTTGCTTAATAAATGTTGCAGAGGATGCTAATGACCCTAATGGAGGGTTCTTCGTAGACATCGACGACGACGAGCAGCTGGTGTCCCAGCTACGATCTGGCCCTACGTTGGGTCTGTAGTATAGTCAGGCCATGTTCCTTCTAGTTTCCCTGTCTGTAGTCAGATAGTTTAAACTCTTCCGCTGGCTTGTAACTGAATGACTGCTATTATGGGTCGTGAGGCCCTTAATGTGTAATATTATATGTGTGGCTCTTCCGAGCCTCTTAAATAAAGCTTGTATGTTTATGGTTATGTTGTGATGCCATCGATGTATCTATACATATCGGTATGCCATGCGTACGTGTGTCGTACTTGATATGTATGGGGTTCGATTACCTAGTCGTGAACTTTAGTAGCACTCCTTACAAGGAAATGCCCCTTTGTGATCCAATGAGCCTTGGTAGTTCGCTACTGCTCCGGACACATTGGTTGACCGGCATGTGTCCTTCTT
The DNA here is from genome assembly GCF_904849725.1 of Hordeum vulgare subsp. vulgare. Classification (NCBI taxonomy): domain Eukaryota; kingdom Viridiplantae; phylum Streptophyta; class Magnoliopsida; order Poales; family Poaceae; genus Hordeum; species Hordeum vulgare. The sequence goes on along the minus strand of NC_058518.1, from coordinate 138,644,261 downwards.
AGCTGCTGTGTCTGTCCCCTTTAGGGAAATGTCACGCGATGTAATGGAGTCCTTGTAGCTTGCTACGACTCGTCTACATTCGCTGATGACCGACACCTGCTTTGTTGGGTCATGTATGCCTGTCCTTGTGCAGTACTGCCACTTTGGTTTATGACTAGACATGTCGATCCGGGTTCTTTGACATTGGAATGCTAGCGACACTATTGCATACGTGAGTCAAAAGACGCAAATGGTCCCGGCTAAGGTAAGGTTGCAGCCGTGGAGTTAACCGTGCGTGAGACCGCAAAGGGATGCGATGTGTTACAGGCTGGATTCCTATGGCTTAGGATCGGGGTCCCGACACCCCCCCCAAAAAAGAAAAGTCAGAAGAAAAATAGTGCCAAAAATTTAAAGACAAAATTTGGATTTTATTGAATTTAAAAAAAATAATTTTTTATAAAGTTTTTATTTTGTGAAAAATAAAATGTTCATGTTGTACGAAAATTTATTCTGAAAATTTTGATATATAATATGCCTATATAAAATATTCTCTTAATTTCGTTTATATTTGTTTTCGCTCTTTATTTTGAAAAAAATAAAAAAAAGACACTATTCACCAGGAAACACTGTTCATCCGAGCTTGCGTATGGGCTGGCGGAAATTTACTTGGCCCATGGGCATTTGGTCCCTCCTTTTCTCCTCTTTACGTATATGTTTAGTCCCACATTGCCTAGCTATTGACCTTTAGACCTTCTTTTCACCTATAAATATAGACCCGTAGGAGCATTCAAAAATCATCTATTTCGGGTTAAATCAATCTTTTGGTTTGACTAGGTTTATTAAATAAAAATATTCTCTTCTCTTCGGCGGGATTTCTCGAAGTCGTCTCCTTATTGGAATTAATTCTTACTGTGCATTCTAAAGGTATTTCTCTTCGTATTTTTTTATACTCCCGTAGTTTATTATTTCTAGACTAGTATTCCTACACTAGTATATGGTAGAGTAATTAGATTTATTAATTAGTCTTCGTACTTCCACATTAGTACTAGAATTCTTTTGGACGTAGCACTTTTATTCCGTAAAACAACTTGGCCCTAATTTTATAAATAGCCATAACTTTTTACTCGTTTATCCAAATTAGATGAAACCAACGCCTAGAGTTTCGTCTTGATCCCACCTATCCTGTGAACCTATCATATCAACTTTTTGAAATTTTCAAATTTCGAAATTTGTTCATATTCATATTCAAACTTCTTTTGATCATATCTTTTTATCCGTAGCTCCGTTTTAGATGAATCCAATTGCGTCAGATTCGTATCAAAGTAATCTTCCCGTTTGTATCATTAGTTTTAACTTTTCAACTTATAATTTTGATCAAATCAGATTTATCTATCAGTGACCGAAAGTGTTCAGATCGTTCTAAGCTGATTCAATGTTATATTGAAATATTTGTATCTTTTGATCCGCTATTTCAAATCTAGTAATTCCTTTTTCCTACATGATCATATTGATCTTCTGTATCCAGTAACATCATTAGTTTCGACCTTTGAACCTTACAAATTTGAGCGATTCAAATTTGTATTCGAACATTCATTTGATCTTATCTTGCAAATCGTACCACCTTTTCAATTGATTCCTTTTACCCCTAAACACTCATGTCATATATTTTTGTACGTAACCATCATACTTCAGTTCAACCTCTCTTGACCTTTTTAATGCAAATTCAATTCATACTTCAATTCGCTATAACTTGCGTTGTAGTGCTCCATTTCAAGAAATCCTTTCTACAAATAAATTCTTATGTCTTATACTATTTGTCAAACAACATTCATGTTATTCTCCCAATATTTTTGATCATCTCCCATAGTGTATGCAAGTCGAGCTTATATAGCAATAGTTCATCGTCCATTACCTCTTTTGATCTCATTCATGCACCTTCACTTTACAACACACTTATGACCTTTTTATTAAACCTTAGTACGTTGTTATTTTGCACCAAGACATGCTTTGTTATTATGTTCTCTTGGATCTTCCTTTTTGGCATGAATGTTTATTGAATGCTATTTATTTACGATAGATTGCTCGGAGTGTGGCGAGTAGAATTATCAGGATTTTGAGAGCGACTATCTTCATCAAGTAATACCAGGCAAGTCATTTGATCATGTATCACCTATGTTTTATGCATCGTAGCTCTACCATCCTATGCCTAATTGCATGCTGAGTAGGTACATGGAAATTATGGTTACATATTGTAGTATCATGTGGTAGGCACCCAACAACCCCGTTACTTGGCCCGGGACGACAAATTTCATATTGCTATGCTTGAGTAGACGGAATTTTGGTTGAGAGTTTATCACGAGTGATGCGAGAATAATTTAATAACCAAGACCGGTTAAGTCAAGACTTTTCAAGACCTCGTGATGCAATGCAACTCTGGGTGAAGGACGGTTGATCGGCTCCCTGGAGAAACCAGTGGATGACCCGGGATGCTGGAGACGTGCCATGACATCTTGCGGAAAGCTTCACCCAGGCTCAAAGAGATGAACGGATATTTTCATGACCCAAGGCCTACCTGCACAGCCACAAGTCATTATGGGCTCTGGCTTGGTTGGACAACGCGGCGACTCTGGACAGGCGGTGCCAGCAGATGTAGAAGAACGGTAGGATTTGGATGGGTACCGAGAGGGATTCAGAGGGACCCGTTGAAAGACCATATTTTGATCATCCGGTCTTCAAACACCCTGAAGTGCGAGGACATACACGGAGGCGATCAAATCTTGTGGGGAACGTGTGCAAAACTCTGCAGAGTACTCAAACCTAATCGATTAGCCATGTCCACGGTCATGGACAACTTGAGCCAAAGGAACTGAAGTTATCTGGAATTATCAACACCATTTATATATTTGATGTGGGTAATATTGATAACCTGGGTATGAGAACTGGTTGGCGGAACCATCTCATTAACAACCAACAGCGTAGTAATATTTTTCTTTTAGCCCCTCTTGTTGTAGGAGAAAATTTGCTTTACGCTAAAACTTACAATACCACTTGTCATATATGCATATAGTATAGATGATATTTTACCCCATCTCATATGTGACTTGCCGGCATATTCAATATGCCGACCTACATGGCTGCAACGTCTTATGTTGCTGATATTTTTCTTCGACGAGTAAGTGTACGATTCAGGGTTACGGTCTACACTCAACTTGCTGTTGGTGTTTATTGGGACTCCACTCCCTTGACTGCTCCCACTGAGATATTTAAGGTATATATCAGTTTACGTTATTTACATGTGATTGCACTTTGATATATACATTGATGTACTGTGTGTGCCAGCATACTGATCCAGGGATGGCACAGATACACAGAGGCTTGACTCGTTTTGAGTCGGGTCGCTACAGAAAAGGAGATTTTTAGAATTTCATCACTGAGGAAATTCCTTTTGAGGAAATTCCTCACTAATGACTAACTTACAACGGAAACAGTAAAGGATCAGAAGTGCAAAGTTTCACAACAGCAGTTTTTCGGAGTGAAGAATGTGAAAACAGATTGCACTGTGAGCAGGCACGCAGAATACAGATGAGGATTAACTGACGTGAAGAATTTGAGGTTGAGGAAATTCAGAGAAAGTCTTCAGCAAATTCTTCAAACTGTCGAAGTGAAACTCATCAACACATAATACGAGGAAAGTAAGGAGTTGAGGAATTAGAACCCGTTTCTCAGTGAAGACAGTCGTTGATGACCCAGTTCCAACTGCTGTGACAGTCGTACATCTGGTTTGGAGCGGCTTGGTATTGAAACCAAAGGACACACAGTCCTGGGACACACAGTCCCTATAGTATTCTCCTTGATCTAAGGACACACAGTCCTCGCCCAACACTCGTGGTAAGTCTTCAGGGCAGACTTCCAAACCCTCACAAACTTGGTCACCCGGCTATCCACAATTGACTGCTGGAAAGCTCTAGACCATGACGCCTAACCGTCTGGAGGACGCACAGTCCTCAAAGGTAAAAGGCTTCAGTCCCACACATGAACAACTTCTTCATTGATGCTCAATCACTAGGTTTGGTTTGTGGTTTCGGTGTATGGTGTATTTCCTCACTGATGAATTACTCTCAAAGACTCTGAGGAATTGGGTTGCTCTTATGACAAGTGTCAGTTTCTAACGGAGCAGCCAACCTGCTAGTGGTTGTGAGGGGTGGCTATTTATAGTCTGGGAGCATGCCGACATGATTTGACACTAATGCCCTTAAATAATATGACCGTTGGAGTGGATAAGACCAATGACTTGGCGTGGCTATCAAAACGGTCGGAACCCTCAACTGTGAGAGTCCTCATGTCACTCATATTCCTCACTTGGGGCTTTTCGTAGGATTAGGCTTGGGTTGAGCATCCTGAGGAAATTCATTCCAAAGTGTAACTTCGACCCCCTTTAACAGTACGGTGTACCTAGTACTCAAATGCGAAGAAAATAAAACAGAAAGTGTAAAACTTCATGCTTCAAATTCTTCAGAGTGATTTTCGTCAGGACACACCGGATTCCTCAATATCAGTGTCTTCATGAGGAATATCAATTTCATCGCAGATTCCTCGCGATTTATTTCTTCAGCTTCAGACCAATTTCTTCAACCGAAGATATACATTTTTAGGGGTCGATATTCTTCAAATATCTCAAACTCCTCAATGACTTACAGTATGTCAAATTTCCTCAGAACATCCTTGAGGTATTTCTCCTGTGATATGAAGATTCCATTGCTTTATTGACAAATTTGAAGACCTAAGAAGAATTTCAGCTCCCCCATCATGGACATCTGATATTCTTCACTCATCATGTAGGCAAATTCATCACTGTATCGTTTGTCAGTACAGCCAAATATGATATCATCGACATATATTTGACACACAAATAGCTCATTATCATAGGATTTAGTGAAAAGAGTTGGATCGAGTGAACCAGGTTTGAAGCCTTTCTTCATGAGGAATTCCTTCAATGTATCATACCATGCCCGAGGGGCTTGCTCGAGACCATAAAGAGCCTTTTTGAGTCTGAAGACTTTGTCTGGATTCTTTGGATCCTCAAAACCTGGGGGCTGAGCAACATATACTTCTTCCTCAAGCTTACCATTGAGGAATGCACTTTTCACATCCATTTGATATAAGATGATGTTATGATGATTAGCATAAGCAAGTAGTATTCGAATAGCTTCAAGTCTAGCAACAGGTGCAAAAGTTTCATCGAAATCTATTCCTTCAACCTGGGTGTAGCCTTGGGCTACAAGTCGTGCCTTGTTCCTCACCACTTGACCATCCTCATCTTGCTTGTTTCGGAAAGTCCACTTGGTGCCGATGATGTTGTGCTTGCGAGGATCTGGTCGTTTGATGAGCTCCCATACGTCATTCAGCTTGAATTGAAGAAGTTCGTCTTGCATAGCTTGGATCCACTCCGGTTCCAGAAAAGCCTCAACAACTTGTGAGGGTTCTGTGATGGATACAAAGGAAAATGCCCACAAATGTTAACTAAGTGTGAAGCTTTTGAGCGAGTGAGAGGACCTGGCGCGTTGATGTCGTTGAGGATTTTGTCAAGTTCTACTTCATTTGCAATCCTCGGATGAGCTGGTTGAGGATTTCGTCTGGGCTGAGGAAGTGGTTCTGGTGCAATTTCCTCAGGAGCATCCTCTTGATTTTCATCGGTGATGGGGTTCGTTTCTTCACCAATTTCCTCAGTGGGGACAATGTCTTCAGTAGGTTTGAGCTTTATTGCTTCCTCAGGAGACAACTTATCTGGATCAGAAGGCAATTCCTCTATTTGCAAGCCATTAGTTTCATCAAACCGCACATCTACAGTCTCAACAACTTTGTTGTGATAGTTGTTGAAGACTCTGTAAGTGTGCGAGTCCTTTCCATAACCGAGCATAAAACCTTCATGTGCCTTAGGTGCAAATTTTGAGCTATGGTGAGGATCTCTAATCCAACATTTTGCACCGAAGACTTTGAAATAACTTACATTGGGTTTCTTGTCGGTGAGAAGTTCATATGAGGTTTTCTTGAGGACTTTGTGAAGATATACCCTGTTGATGATATGTCATGCAGTGTTGATTGCTTCAGGCCAGAAGCGACGAGGAGTCTGATATTCTTCAAGCATAGTTCTTGCCATTTCAACCAGAGTCTTGTTCTTCCTTTCGACGACACCATTCTGCTGAGGAGTATAAGGAGCAGATAATTCATGAGTAATACCAAGTTCATCAAGATAATCATCAAGACCAGTGTTTTTGAACTCGGTTCCATTATCACTCCTGATATGTTTGATCTTGATGCCAAAGTTCGTCGAGGCCCTTGAAGAAAGTCGTTTGAAGATTTCCTGCACTTTAGTTTTATACACTATGATATGCACCCAAGTATATCTGGAATAATCATCAACTATGACGAAGCCATATAAAGATGCTGCATTGGTTGGTGTCGCATAGTGAGTAGGTCCAAATAAATCCATATGAAGCAATTCGAATGGACGTGCAGTGGTCATGATAGTCTTCGAGGGGTGCTTGGATCTGGTCATTTTCCCAGATTCACAAGCACCGCAGAGATGATCCTTGAGGAATTTGACTGATTCGATGCCGATGACATGCTTCTTTTTCGCGAGCGTGTGCAAATTCCTCATACCTGCATGACCTAGTCTTCGGTGCCACAACCATCCTTCTGAGGTTTTTTCTAGTAAGCAAGTGGCTGGTTGAGGACTTGTAGAGAAATCAACAATGTAGAAATCCCCTCTTCTTACACCTTCGAAGACTTTGGATCTGTCTGATTCCATGATGACTACACATCTATATCTACCAAAGATGACAATCATATCAAGATCACAAAGCATCAAGACGGACATGAGGTTAAAACCAAGGGATTCAACAAGCATCACTTTATCCATATGCCTATCCTTGGAAATAGCCACTTTGCCAAGTCCCAATACCTTGCTTTTACCTTTGTCAGCATATATGATTTGCTTCAGAGGTGATGGAGTTAGTGGCATATTCATCAGTAAGCTTTTATCACCAGTCATGTGATGTGTGCAGCCACTATCAAGAACCCACTCAGTATTCTTGGGTTTGTCATCCTGCAGATGAATTAGTACAGCTTACCATCTCATATGCTTCAGATTTGAAGAATATGATATCAATTTCATCAGATAAGAATTTCATCACAACAGAGATATAAGGACGTGTGAAATATTTCTATTTCATCAATCATTAGCTTGCGTCCTATCAAGCATTTCATCAGGTCTCCAGCAAATTCTTCAGATGATGATTTTCACCTGGAGACCTCACCTGCAGAAGTGATTAGTTCGATTTCTTCAGCACCCACATCTGAAGGGGTGGCAAAGCATTCATCATCCTGCGAGCACCATATGAGAACGGTGGCATTGAGGCCAGTGCACTTCTCTTAGCAGTAGGGGGATTAAAGTACTCATATGAATATGCAGAGAACTGGTTTGAGGATTTATGAACATAATGATTTGAGGAGTAACGCTCATATTCATATTCCTTGTAGTTTCCCTGCATGTTAGATGCATTAGCACGGGTACGAGCATAGTTTTGACCAGTTGAGGATTTTGATCCTCTTGAAGACTTTGGTCCTTCTGAGGAATTTGATCTGGGGTTCAGATTCTTAGGTGGTGGTGTCATGAGGACATTCACCTGAAGATTTTCAAGACAGCTTTTGGGAACCCAGATTTTCCTCAAGGGAGGGCCATTCCTGCAGTTAGTTCCAACATATCGAGCAAATACTTCACTAGATTGATTTTTGAGCAGTTTATAGTTGGAGTCAAATGACTCGTCTGAGGAATAGGATAATTCACATGAACAGCCAGTTAGATTAGATGGATCAAAAGGAGGCCCAGTAGCAGCAACCCATGAGGTTTTTGGATACTGCTCAGGTTTCCAATAAGATCCATCAGCATTTAATTTCCTCTAAAAGGCAATTCCTTCTTTCCTCGGGTTCCTGTTCAAGATCTACTTTTTGAGCACATCACAAAGGGTTTGATGTCCTTTGATGCTTCTGTATATGCGTGTCACATACAATTCCTTCAACCCTGCATTTTCATCAGTAACATTGGTGTTTACCTCAAGTGAGGAAATAGACACAGCAGGTGCAGTTGAAGAATTTGTAGCAATGGTAGCATTTGATGATTCTGCTGAGGAATTAGCAGTTTCGCGTTCAATGCATTTAAGACATGGAGGAATAAATTCAACTTGAGCAGCGCTGATCTGTTGAGCTAGTAATGAATCATTTTCCATACGAAGATCATCATGAGACATCCTCAGCTTCTCAAGATCAAGCTTCCTTTCAAGAAATTCATAGGAAAGCTTCTCATGATCAGTGAGGAGTGTATCATAACGATCTTGAAGATTATCAAATCTAGACTGAAGACTTTTCACATCTTCACTGAGGATTTGGGTAAGGTTCATTTCATCATTCAACAGATCATCACTTTTATCTAGCAGTTTCTGAAGCTTTTCCAGAGCAGTTTGTTGTTTAGTGGCAATGATAGCAAGTTTACTGTAACTAGGTTTCTTATAATCATTAGGTTCGCAGTCACTTGAATCAGACGAGGAGATATTATTTGGTACCTTTGAACCTTTTGCCATGAAGCAATAGGTTAGAGCGACGTCATCAGCATAGTCATCAGTGTGGATGGTGCAATCATTTTCTTCAAGATTGAAGATTGACTTGCTGACGAAAGTGGTTGCCAGTGCAAGACTAGCTTGTCCGGATTCTGAGTCTTCATCAGAACCCTCTTCTTCATCACATTCCTCTGATTCTGCCTCGGAGTCCATTTCCTTGCCAATAAGTGCCCGAGCCTTTCTGAAACTAGTCTTCTTGTGTGATGAGGGCTTTGAAGATGAGGATTTTGAAGATTTCTTCTTCTTCTTCGAGTCATCAGAACTGTCATCCTTGTATTTCTTCTACTTTGATTCCTTTCCCCAGCGGGGACAATCAGCAATGTAATGACCTGATTTCTTCCACTTGTGGCAGGTTCGTTTCTTGTAGTCCTCAGATGAAGATTATGATTTCCTCATGTCTCTTCTTGAAGATTTACCGAACTGGCCACGTCGTGTAAATCTCTGGAATTTCCTCACGAGCATTGCAAGCTCCTGTCCAAATTCTTCAGGGTCACCAATGCTGTCATCTGTGTCTTCTTCATCAGATGAGGAAATTGCTCTAGCCTTCAGTGCACGTGGTCTGGAATAGCTTGGTCCATATAGATCTCTCTTTTCTTCTAGCTGGAATTCATGAGTATTTAGCCTTTCAAGTATATCAGCTGGATCAAGCATCTTGTAGTATGGTCTTTCTTGAATCATCAGAACTAAAGTATCAAATGAAGAATCCAAAGATCTCAACGGTTTCTTCACAACTTCATGATTAGTGATGTCTCGAGCTCCCAGTGCTTGCAGTTCATTTGATATGTCAGTGAGGCGATCAAAGGTTTCTTGGTAGCTTTCATTGTAGTGTCTCTTGAAGCGATTGAAGAGATTGCAAAGAACATCAACACGAGAGTCACGCTGGGTTGATACTCCTTCATTTACCTTGCACAGTCTCTCCCAGATCAGTGTTGCAGAGCCCGAAGCACATACTCTTCCAAACTGACCTGGGCTCAGATGGCCACAGATGATGTTCTTCGCTTGAGAATCGAGTTGCTTGAATTTCTTCACATCAGCGGCAGAGACACTGGCAGAGATGATGGGGACGCCATGTTCCACAATATACCAGAGATAATTATCAATAGCTTGTAGATGCATTTGCATTTTGTTCTTCCAGAAGCGAAAGTTATTTCCTTCGTAGGTAGGACATGCTGCAGTCACCTTAAACATGCCTGCAGTCGACATAACTAAAACTCCAGGTGCTTAAACCCAAATCACACAGAACAAGGGAGTACCTTGCTCTGATACCAATTGAAAGTGTGTTATATCGACTAGAGGGGGTGAATAGGAGATTTTTAGAATTTCATCACTGAGGAAATTCCTTTTGAGGAAATTCCTCACTAATGACTAAATTACAGCGGAAACAGTAAAGGATGAGAAGTGCAAAGTTTCACAACAGCAGTTTTTCAGAGTGAAGAATGTGAAAACAGATTGCATTGTGAGCAGGCACGCAGAATACAGACGAGGATTAACTGACGTGAATAATTTGAGGTTGAGGAAATTCAGAGAAAGTCTTGAGAAAATGCTTCAAACAGTCGCAGTGAAAGTCATCAACACATAATACGAGCGAAGTAAGGAGTTGAGGAATTAGAACCCGTTTCTCAGTGAAGACAGTCGTTGATGACCCAGTTCCAACTGCTGTGACAGTCGTATATCTGGTTTGGAGCGGCTTGGTATTGAAACCAAAGGACACACAGTCCCGTGACACACAGTCCCTACCGTATTCTCCTTGAGCTAAGGACACACAGTCCTCGCCCAACACTCGTGGTAAGTCTTCAGGGCAGACTTCCAAACCCTCACAAACTTGGTCACCCGGCGATCCACAATTGACTGCTGGAAAGCTCTAGGCCATGACGCCTAACCGTCTGGAGGATGCACAGCCCTCAAAGGTAAAAGGCTTCAGTCCCACACAGGAACAACTTCTTCAGTGATGCTCAATCACTAGGTTTGGTTTGTGGTTTTGGTGTATGGTGTATTTCCTCACTGATGAATTACTCTCGAAGACTCTGAGGAATTGGGTTGCTCTTATGACAAGTGTGAGTTTCTAACGGAGCAGCCAACCTGCTAGTGGTTGTGGGGGTTGGCTATTTATAGCTTGGGAGCATCCCGACACGATTTGACACTAATGCCCTTAAATAATATGACCGTTGGAGTGGATAAGACCAATGACTTGGCGTGGCTATCGAAACGGTCGGAACCCTCAACTGTGAGAGTCCTCATGTCACTCGTATTCCTCACTTGAGGCCTTTGGTAGGATTAGGCTTGCGTTGAGCATCATGAGGAAATTCATTCCAAAGTGTAACTTCGACCCCCTTTAACAGTACGGTGTTCCTAGTACTCAGATGCAAAGAAAATAAAATAGAAAGTGTAAATCTTCATGCTTCAAATTCTTCAGAGTGATTTTTCTCAGGACACACCAGATTGCTCAATATCAGTATCTTCATGAGGAATATCAATTTCATCGCAGATTCCTCGCGATTCATTTCTTCAGCTTCAGACCAATTTCTTCAACTGAAGATATACATTTTTAGGGGTCGATATTCTTCAAATATCTCAAACTCCTCAATGACTTATAGATGCACTTACAAACTATGACGAAGCCATATAAAGATGCTGCATTGGTTAGTGTGGCATAGTGAGTAGGTCCAAATAGATCCATATGAAGCAATTCGAATGGACGTGTAGTGGTCATGATAGTCTTCGAGCGATGCTTGGATCTGGTCATTTTTCCAGATTCACAAGCACCGCAGAGATGATCCTTGAGGAATTTGACTGATTCGATGCTGATGACATGCTTCTTCTTCGCGAGCGTGTGCAAATTCCTCATGCCAGAGTGATCTAGTCTTTGGTGCCACAGCCGTCCTTCTGAGGTTTTTGCTAGTAAGCAAGTGGCTGGTTGAGGACCTGTAGAGAAATCAACAATGTACAAATCCCCTCTTCTTACACCTTCGAAGACTTTGGATCTGTCAGATTCCATGATGCCTACACATCTATATCTACCAAAGATAACAATCATATCAAGATCACAAAGCATCGAGACTGACATGAGGTTAAAACCAAGGGATTCAACAAGCATCACTTTGTCCATATGCCTATCCTTGGAAATAGCCACTTTGCCAAGTCCCAATACCTTGCTTTTACCTTTGTCAGCATATGTGATTTGCTTCAGAGGTGATGGAGTTAGTGGCATATTCATCAGCAAGCTTTTATCACCAGCCATGTGATGTGTGCAGCCACTATCAAGAACCCACTCAGTATTCTTGGGTTTGTCATCCTGTAGATGAATTAGTATAGCTTACCATCTCATATAATTCAGATTTGAAGAATATGATATCAATTTCATCAGATAAGAATTTCATCACAACAGAATTATAAGGGCGTGTGAAATATTTCTATTTCATCAACATTAGCTTGCGTCCTATCAAGCATTTCCTCAGGTCTCCAGAAAATTCTTCAGATGATGATGTTCATCTGGAGACCTGACCTGCAGAAGTGATTAGTTCGATTTCTTCACCACCCACATCCGAAGGGGTGGCAAAGCATTCATCATCCTGCGAGCACCATATGAGAAAGGTGGCATTGAAGCTAATGCACTTCTCTTAATAGTAGGGGGGTTAATGTACTCATATGAATATGCAGAGAACTGGTTTGAGGATTTATGAACATAATGATTTGAAGAGTAACGCTCATATTCATATTCCTTGTAGTTTCCCTGCATGTTAGACGCATTAGCACGGGTACGAGCATAATTTTGACCAGTTGAGGATTTTAATCCTCTTGAAGACTTTGACCCTCCTGAGGAATTTGATCTCGGATTCAGATTCTTCAGTGGTGGTGTCATGAGGACATTCACGTGAAGATTTTCAAGACAGCTTTTGGGAACCCAGATTTTCCTCAAGGGAGGCCCATTCCTGCAGTTAGTTCCAACATATCGAGCAAATACTTCACCAGATTGATTTTTGAACAGTTTATAGTTGGAGTCAAATGACTCATCTGAGGAATAGGATAATTCACATGAAAAGCCAGTTAGATTAGATGGATCAAAATGGGTCCCAGTAGCAGCAACCCATGAGGTTTCGGGATACTGCTCAGGTTTCCAGTAAGATCCATCAACATTAAATTTCCTCTCAAAGGTAATTCCTTCTTTCCTCGGGTTCCTGTTCAAGATCTACTTTTTGAGCACATCACAAAGGGTTTGATGTCCTTTGAGGCTTTGTATATGCCTGTCACATACAATTCCTTCAACCCTGCATTTTCATCAATAACATTTGTGTTTTCCTCAAGTGAGGAAATAGACACTACAGGTGCAGTTGAAGAATTTGTAGCAATAGAAGCATTTGATGATTCTGGTGAAGAATTAGCATTTTCGCGTTCAATGTATTTAAGACATGGAGGAATGAATTCAACTTGACTAGCGCTGATCTGTTGAGCTAGTAATGACTCATTTTCCAAACGAAGATCATCATGAGACATCCTCAGGTTCTCTAGATCAAGCTTCCTTTCAAGAAATTCATAGGAAAGCTTCTCATGATCAGCGAGGAGTGTATCATAACGATCCTGAAGATTATCAAATCTAGACTGAAGACTTTTCACATCTTCAGTGAGGATTTGGGTAAGGTTCATTTCATCATTCAACAGATCATCACTTTTATCTAGCAGTTTCTCAAGCTTTTCCAGGGCAGTTTGTTGTTTAGTGGCAATGATAGCAAGTTTACTATAACTGGTTTTTTATAATCATCAGGTTCACAGTCACTTGAATCAGAGGAGGATGCATTATTTGGTACCTTTGAAACTTTTGCCATGAAGCAATAGGTTAGAGCGAAGTCATCAGCATAGTCATCAGTGTGGATGGTGCAATCATTTTCTTCAAGATTGAAGATTGACTTGCTGACGAAAGTGGTTGCCAGTGCAAGACTAGCCTGTCTGGATTCTGAGTCTTCATCAGAACCCTCTTCTTCATCACATTCCTGTGATTCTGCCTCGGAGTCCATTTCCTTGCCAATAAGTGCCCGAGCCTTTCTGAAACCAGTCTTCTTGTGCGATGAGGGCTTTGAAGATGAGGATTTTGAAGATTTCTTCTTCTTCTTCGTGTCATCAGAACTATCATCTTTGTATTTCTTCTTCTATGATTCCTTTCCTCAACGGGGACAATCAGCAATGTAATGACCTGGTTTCTTGCACTTGTGGCAGGTTCTTTTCTTGTAGTCCTCAAATGAAGATTCTGATTTCCTCATGTCTCTTCTTGAAGATTTACCGAACTGGCCACGTCGTGTAAACCTCTGGAATTTCCTCACGAGCATTGCAAGCTCCTATCCAAATTCTTCAGGGTCACCGATGCTGTCATCCGAATCTTCTTCTTCACATGAGGAAATTGCTCTAGCCTTCAGTGCACGTTGTCTAGAATAGCCTTGTCCATATAGATCTTTCTTTTCTTCCAGCTGGAATTCATGTGTATTTAGCCTTTCAAGTATATAAGCTGGATCAAGCATCTTATAGTCTGGTCTTTCTTGAATCATCTGAAGTAAAGAATCAAATGAAGAATCCAAAGATCTCAGCAGTTTCTTCACAACTTCGTGATCAGTAATGTCTCGAGCTCCCAGTGCTTGCAGTTCATTTGATATGTCAGTGAGGCGATCAAAGGTGTTTTGGCAGCTTTCATTGTCATGCCTCTTGAAGCGATTGAAGAGATTGCGAAGAATATCAACACGAGAGTCACGCTGGGTTGATACTCCTTCATTTACTTTGCACAGTCTCTCCCAGATCAGTGTTGCAGAGCCCAAAGCACTCACTCTTCCAAACTGGACTGGGCTCAGATGGCCACAGATGATATTCTTCGCTTGAGAATCGAGTTGCTTGAATTTCTTCACATCAGCAGCAGAGACACTAGCGGAGATGATGGGGACACCATGTTCCACAATATACAAGAGATCATTATCAATAGCTTGTAGATGCATTTGCATCTTGTTCTTCCAGAAGGGAAAGTTCTTTCCTTCGAAGGTAGGACATGCTGCAGTCACCTTAAACATTCCTGCAGTCGACATAACTAAAACTCCAGGTGGTTAAATAAAATCACACAGAACAAGGGAGTACCTTGCTCTGATACCAATTGAAAGTGCGTTATATCGACTAGAGGGGGTGAATAGGAGATTTTTAGAATTTCATCACTAAGGAAATTCCTTTTGAGGAAATTCCTCACTGATGACTAACTTACAGCGGAAAAGTAAAGGATCAGAAGTGCAAAGTTTCACAACAACAGTTTTTCAGAGTGAGGAATGTGAAAATAGATTGCACTGTGAGCAGGCACGCAAAATACAGATGAGGATTAACTGGCGTGAAGAATTGGGGTTGAGGAAATTTAGAGAAAGTCTTCAGCAAATTCTTCAAACAGTAGCAGTGAAAGTCATCAACACATAATTTGAGGAAAGTAAGGAGTTGAGGAATTAGAACCCATTTCTCAGTGAAGACAGTAGTTGATGACCCAGTTCCAACTGCTGTGACAGTCATACATCTGGTTTGGAGCGGCTTGGTATTGAAACCAAAGGACACACAGTCCCGGGACACACAGTCCCTACCTGTTCTCCTTGGGCTAAGAACACACAGTCCTCACCAAACACTCGTGTTAACTCTTCGGGGCAGACTTCCAAACCGTCACAAACTTGGTCACCCGGCGATCCACAATTGACTGCTGGAAAGCTCTAGACCATGGCGCCTAACCGTCTGGAGGATGCGCAGTCCTCAAAGGTAAAAGGCTTCAGTCCCACACAGGAACAACTTCTTCAGTGATGCTCAATCACTAGGTTTGGTTTGTTATTTCGGTGTATGGGGTATTTCCTCACTGATGAATTACTCTCGAAGACTCTGAGGAATTTGGGTTGATCTTATGACAAGTGTCTATTCCTAACGGAGCAGCCAACCAGCTAATTGTTGTGAGGGACGGCTATTTATAGCCTGGGAGCATCCTGACATGAATTGACACTAATGCCCTTAAATAATATGACCGTTGGTGTGTATAAGACCAATGACTTGGCGGGGCTATCGAAACGGTCGAAACCCTCAACTGTGAGAGTCCTCATGTCACTCGTATTCCTCACTTGAGGCTTTTGGTAGGATTAGGCTTGGGTTGAGCATCATGAGGAAATTCATTCCAAAGTGTAACTTCGACCCCCTTTAACAGTACGGTGTTCCTATTACTCAAGTGTGAAGAAAATAAAATAGAAAGAGTAAATCTTCATGCTTCAAAGTCTTCAAAATGATTTTCTTCAGGACACACCGAATTCCACAATTTCAGTATCTTCATGAGGAATATCAATTTCATCGTAGATTCCTCGCGATTCATTTCTTCAGCTTCAGACCAATTTCTTCAACCGAAGATATACATTTTTAGGGTTCGATATTCATCAAATATCTCAAACTCCTCAATGACTTATAGATCCTGTGTACACTCAAAAACACATTAGGTACTTAACCTATAAGTCTTCAAACCACCAAAATTACTAAGGGGCACTAGATGCACTTACGTCTGGACCATTCTGGAAACCCTCTTGACGTCCGTGATCCCATCCGGGACTCCGAATAAGATTCGGTAACCAACCATATAACTCAAATACGCATAAAACATCGTCGAACCTTAAATGTGTAGACCCTGCGGGTTCGAGAACTATGTAGACATGACCCGAGACACTCCTCGGTCAATATTCAATTGCGGGACCTGGATGCCCATATTGGTTCCTACATATTCCGAAGATCTTTATCGGTTGAACCTCAGTGTCAAGGATTCATATAATCCCGTATGTCATTCCCTTTGCCCTTCGATATGTTACTTGCCCGAGATTAGATCGTCGGTATCCGCATACCTATTTCAATCTCGTTTACCAGCAAGTCTCTTTACTCGTTCTGTAATACAAGATCCCGTGACTTACACTAAGTCACATTGCTTGCAAGGCTTGTGTGTGATGTTGCATTACCGAGTGGGCCCCGAGATACCTCTCCGTCACACGGAGTGAAAAATCCCAGTCTTGATCCATACTAACTCAACGGACACCTTCGGAGATACCTGTAGAGAACCTTTATAGTCACCCAGTTACATTGCGACGTTTGATGCACACAAGGTATTCCTCCGGTGCCAGTGAGTTATATGATCTCATGGTCATAGGAACAAATACTTGACACGAAGAAAACAATAGCAATAAAACGACACGATCAATATGCTATGTTCATAGTTTGGGTCTTGTCCATCACATGATTCTCCTAATGATGTGATCCCGTTATCAAGTGACAACACTTGCCTATGGTCAGGAAACCTTGACCATCTTTGATCAACGAACTAGTCAACTAGAGGCTCACTAGGGACAGTGTGTTGTGTATGTATCCACACATGTATTTGAGTTTCCAATCAATACAATTCTAGCATGGATAATAAACGATTATCATGAACAAGGAAATATAATAATAACTAATTTATTATTGCCTCTAGGGCATATTTCCAACATGTGTGTCCTCTTAGTGTGAAGGAACGTCACTTTATATTGCCTCCTGTGATAAAGGATTTTATTATACAGTCTGTCGCTTTTATGTCTTCGTCATCACAGGTTCGTACAAAGATTATTTTCCACATACTAATAGATCATACATATTTAGGGAGCAATTTTTATTGCTTGCACCCATGACAACTTACTTGAGGGATCTTATTCAATCCATAGGTAGGTATGGTTGACTCTCATGGCAAAACTGGGTTGAAGGTTTATGGATGCACAAGTAGTATCTCTACTTAGTGCGGAAGTTTTGGCTGATATGAGGTGGAAGCAATCGTCACATGCTAAGGGATCTCTAATCATATAACATTGTTCGGAACCAAGCAAACACAATTCATTATGTTGTCTTCCTTGTCCAACATCTACTTCTAAGCATGTAATAGTTTAGTGAGTGTTCACAATCATAGATGGTGTCAAAGATTGATATATTTATATGTGAACCTCTCCTTCTTTATCACTTCCTATTAATTGCAACAATGACCAAGGTCTACGTTTTTCCACCCTCAACAAGTTTCAATCATCATTCTATTTATATGTGAGGCCATCACTTCCCATAAGATCATTACATGATCTTTCATGCTTTTGTTCTTCTCTCATTCTTTTGATCATGGCATGAGGCAAGGCCCTTAACTAAAACTCTCTTTATTGTATGACTCATGATCTCGAATACATCGGGGGTGACACAAAGCACTAAGGACTTTATTCTATTAGAGAAAGATGAAACCAAAAAGGATCGAACTAAGAAAAGGTAAAGGCAAAAGGTGTGATGGTGATACGATGCCGGGGCAACTCCCCCAAGCTTGGCACAAGCCAAGGGGATTGACCATACCCATGCTTAGTTGTCTTCCTTTGATGGTGATGGTGGTGGAGTTGTTGTAACATGGGTTTGATCCTCCGTCTTCCAAGGCATAGGTGCTCCATCAAGGAAAGATGACCGAGTCTCCGAAATCCTCAAATCTGCAGCTAACTGTATTGATTTAAATCTATACTCATACTCACAGTTTTGGTTCTGCAGGTCATAGATCTGGGCTTGAAGGTGATTAATTCTGTCATAGAGTCTGGAGAGGTGCTTCCCAATGTCATTGGCATCAATCTTGTGCTTGTTGGTGAACTCCGTGATCATCATGTGGTTGGCGTTGAGTCCACGCTCCACCATCCCTTGGCACTTGAAGACTTGTTGCTCCATTGCTTCGAGCCTCGCCTCCATGCTTCCGGTCTTCTTGGGCCCCTCAACATCACGGATGTGCATCATCCCCTCACGCATCTCGATAGATTGAGGGTATTGCAGCACTCCCACGAGGTAGGGATTGATGACCTTCTCGAAGATCTTGTCCTTCGGAGCTTTTTGGTACGCCATAGCGATCTAGATCTGCAGCAGAAACAGGCTCGAAACGAAAACAGAGGAAATTTGCGTGATACGAGGGTCAGACCTTTCGGGAGAATATATAATGATTTTTTCCCGACCAGAAGGAGTACTCCGCAAGAAAACAGAGTCCGGGAGGCACACGAGGTGGTCACAAGCCCCCCAGGCGCGACCACGGGGGTGGCCCGCGCCTGGCAGGCTTGTCGCCTCCTCGTGCGCTTTCCGGACTACTTTAAAATTTTCTATTTTTTCAAAAATTCCAAAACGGACAAAAATTCCTATTGGAAATTTTTTGGAGTCAGTTTACTTACCGAATCGCATACCTCTTCATTTTCGGTGTCTTAAACAGGCTGATAAATATCCCTTATGTACTCCTCCTGAGTTATGGTATTAATAATATTGCTTTCAACATTTATGGGAGTACCTGAGATATAATTCTTGATTCTCTGCCCATTTACCACTCTCGGAAAATTACCTTCCGTGTTGTTGATCTTGATGGCGCCGGAACGATATACTTCCTCAACAATGTAAGGACCTTCCCATTTAGAGAGAAGCTTGCTTGCAAAAAATCTTAAACGAGAATTATATAGCAAGACATAATCACCTACATTGAACACACATTTTTGTATCCTTTTATCATGCCACCTCTTAACCTTTTCTTTGAACAACTTGGCATTTTCATATGCCTGAGCTCTCCATTCATCAAGCGAGCTAATATCAAATAACCTCTTCTCACCAGCAAGTTTGAAATCAAAGTTTAGCTCTTTGATTGCCCAATAAGCCTTGCTCTCTAGCTCAAGAGGTAAATGACATGCTTTGCCGTAAACCATTTTGTACGGAGGCATGCCCATGGGATTCTTATAGGCAGTTCTATAAGCCCACAGTGCATCATCGAGCTTCTTAGACCAATTCTTTCTAGACCTATTGACAGTCTTTTGCAGAATTAGTTTAATCTCTCGATTGCTTAGCTCTACTTGACCACTGGACTGAGGATGATAGGAGGATGCAATTCTATGGTTGACATCATACTTAGCAAGCGTTTTATGGAAAGCACCATGAATGAAATGTGAACCACGATCAGTCATCAGATATGTAGGGACTCCAAATCTAGGGAAAATAACTTCTTTAAGCATCCAGATAGAGGTGTTGTGATCATCACTACTAGTCAGGATAGCTTCTACCCACTTAGTAACGTAATCAACAACAACTAGGATATGAGTATACCCGTTGGATTTTGGAAAAGGTCCCATATAATCAAAGCCCCAAACATAAAATGGTTCAATGACAAGTGAATAATTCATAGGCATTTCCTAACGTTTACCGATATTACCTATTCTTTGACATTCGTCACAAGACAAGACAAACTTACGGGCATCCTTGAAGAGAGTGGGACAATAGAAACCTGATTGCAATACCTTGTGTGCAATTCTATCTCCCGCATGGTGTCCTCCATAGGCCTCGGAGTGACACTTGTGTAGGATCTGTCCCTGTTCATGTTCAGGTACACAATGTCTAATAACACCATCTACTCCTTCCTTATAAAGGTGAGGATCATCCCAAAAGTAATGTCTCAAATCAAAGAAGAATTTCTTCTTTTGCTGGTATGTGAAACTAGGCGGTATATATTTGGCAATGATATAATTTGCATAATCACCATACCACGGTGCACTACGTGAAGTATTGATGACATTCAATTGCCCATCAGGAAAGCTATCATCAATAGGTTGTGGGTCATCAAGAACATTCTCCAACCTAGACAAGTTATCTGCTACTGGGTTCTCAGCACCCTTCCTACCGACAACATGCAAATCAAATTCTTGTAGCAAGAGAACCCATCTGATAAGTCTAGGTTTAGCATCTTTCTTTTCCATGAGGTACTTAATAGCAGCGTGATCAGTGCGAATAGTGACTTTGGAATCAACTACGTAAGATCTGAACTTTTCACATGCAAACACGACTGCTAGAAATTCCTTTTCAGTAGTAGCATAGTTCCTTTGGGCACTGTCTAGAGTTTTACTAGCATAGTGAATAACATTCAACTTCTTATCAATTCTTTGTCCTAGAACAGCGCCAACAGCATAATCACTAGCATCACACATGATTTCAAAAGGTAAGTTCCAATCAGGTGGTTGAACAATAGGCACAGTTATCAAGGCCTTCTTAAGTATTTCGAAGGCTTCCTCACAATCATCGTCAAAAACAAAAGGAATATCCTTTTGCAAGAGATTGGTCAGAGGCCTGGAAATCTTAGAGAAGTCCTTAATGAACCTTCTATAGAAACCAACATGACCAAGGAAACTTACTATACCTTTGATATCTGTGGGGCATGGCATTTTTTCAATCGCATCAACCTTAGCCTTATCGACTTCAATACCTGTTTCAGAAATTTTATGTCCTAAGACGATGACTTCATTAACCATAAAGTGTCACTTCTCCCAATTCAAGAAAGGTTGGTGTCTTTACATCTCTGCAAGACTCGATCAAGGTTGCTGAGGCAATCATCAAAATAAGACCTGTAAACGGAGAAGTCATCCATGAAAACCTCAACAATCTTTTCAAAAAAGTCAAAGAATATAGCCATCATACATCTTTGACAGGTGGTAGGTGCGTTACATAAGCCAAAAGGCATACGTCTGTAAGCAAAGGTACCGAAAGGGCAGGTGAAAGTGGTTTTCTCGTGATCAGATTGTGCAACTGGTATTTGGGAGAAACTAGAATAACCATCTAGAAAGCAGAAGTGTGTGTGTTTAGACAGTCTTTCTAGCATTTGGTCGATAAAAGGGAAAGGGTAATGATATTTCCTAGTGGCTTTATTCAATTTCCTAAAATCGATCACCATCCTATAGCCAGTAATAATCCTCTGCGGGATCAATTCATCCTTATCATTAGGGACAACGGTAATACCTCCCTTCTTACGGATGCAATGCACCGGACTCACCCAATCACTATGAGCAACAAGATAGATAATACCTACTTCCAGGAGCTTTAGTATTTCTTTTCTTATTACCTCTTTCATCTTAGGATTTAATCTCCTTTGATGTTCAGCAACTGGTTTGGAATCAGGACCAGTTTTAATCTTGTGCTCGCATAGAGTGGGACTAATGCCCTTGAGATCATCAAGAGTATATCCAATAGCAGCACGGTGCTTCCTCAGAGTTTTTAATAACTTCTTTTCTTCATGCTGTGAGCGGCTAGCACTAATAATAACAGGACATATCTCTTTTTCATCAAGATAAGCATAATTAAGAGTATCAGGCAGCTGTTTAAGCTCGAACACAGGATCACCCTTTGGTGGGGGGTGGATCTCCAAGCTGTTCAACAGACAAATTATTCTTAAGGATAGGATATTGTTCAAAGATAACTCTATCTATCTCGTCCCTTTCATCCATATGCATATCATTTTCATGCTCAAGTAAGTATTGCTCTAAAGGATCAGTAGGAGGCACAACAATAGAAGCTAGGGCAATAGTTTCATCCTTACTAGACAACTCTTTTTCATGAGGTTGTCTACAAAACTTGGAGAAATTGAACTCATGTGACACACCTTCAAAGCCAACAGTGACAGTTTGCTTCTCACAGTCAATATGAGCATTGACAGTATTGAGAAAAGGTCTGCCAAATATGATGGGACAAAAGCTATCTTGTGTAGTAGCAAGAACGAGGAAATCAA
This sequence comes from Hordeum vulgare subsp. vulgare, assembly GCF_904849725.1. NCBI lineage: Eukaryota > Viridiplantae > Streptophyta > Magnoliopsida > Poales > Poaceae > Hordeum > Hordeum vulgare. The sequence goes on along the minus strand of NC_058518.1, from coordinate 138,622,028 downwards.
CAGGATACTCCGTTTTACCACACAAGACTTCAGCATCCCTAACAATTCCCAAAGGGCAGATAATATCTCTATTGGCAAGCAGAATAGTGACATCAATGGGTTCTATCTCGACAGGTGCAATCTCGTCTTTGATTTCATCATATAAGGATCTAGGTATTGCACTAACACTAGCACCCACGTCCCATAAACCATGATAACAATGATCTCCTATCTTAACAGTAACAACATGTATGCCAACAACATGCCTATGTTTGTCTCTAGCATGTGGTTTAGCAATTCTAGCAGCATCTTCACACAAGTGAATATCATGGACATCAACATTGTCGGACAGGAGATCTTTGATAATAGAAATGCTAGGTTCAACTCTAATTTGCTCAGGGGTGTAGGTGTTCTAATGTAGCCCCTACGTATCACAGTTGAAGCTTTAGAATGATCCTTTATCCTAACAGGGAAAGGTGGTTTCTCAATGTAAGCACTGGGTACAATAGGATCATTATAGGCAATGACTTTCTCTTCAACTGGATTGGGTTTAACTACATTGACTTCTAAGGGAGGATGATATTTAAACCACTTCTCTTTGGGGATATAAATATGAGCAGCAAATGATTCACACAATGAAGCTACTATCTCAGAGTCAAGTCCATACTTAGCGCTAAAATCACAAAAAATATTTGTTTCTACAAAGGATTTAACGCAATCAAACTTGAAATTCATACTTGAATCCTTACCTTCATCAAGCTCCCAATCTTTAGAGTTGCGTTTAATTCTTTCCAATAAATTCCATTTGAAGTCAATATCTCTCTTCATAAAAGAACCGGTACAGGAAGTGTCAAACATGGTGCGATCATCATCAAGCCGAGCATAGAAGTTCTGAACGATAATTTCTCTCGAGAGCCCATGGTTGGGGCATGAATATAGCATTGATTTAAGCCCCGCCAAGCTTGAGCGATGCTTTCTCTGTCACGAGGCCAAAAATTGTAAATATAATTCCGATCACGATGTACTAGATGCATAGGATAAAACTTTTGATGAAATTCCAATTTCAACTGGTTGTAGTTCCATGATCCAGTATCATCACATAGCCTATACCATGTCAATAATTTATCCCTCAAAGATAAGGGAAAGACCTTCTTCTTGAACTCATCCTCGGGAAAACCTGCAAGCTTAAATAAACCACAAACTTCATCTACATAGATTAGATGCAAGTCTGGATGTGATGTTCCATCTCCTATAAAAGGATTAGCCAACAGTTTCTCAAGCATAGCAGAAGGAAACTCATAGCACATATTTTCAGTAGGTGCAGCAGGTTGAGGAGCAACTCCTTGTGCTTCCGTTCGAGGTGAAGATACCCCGAATAAGCTCCTCAAAGGATTAGTTTCCATAGAAACAAGTGACAATAAATTTCAGCACCCTATATAAATGTTTCCTTACCAATTTCCACTTACCAAAGGCGCTTCACTCCCCGGCAACAGCGCCAGAAAAGAGTCTTGATGACCCACAAGTATAGGGGATATATCATAGTCCTTTTGATAAGTAAGAGTGTCGAACCCAACAAGGAGCAGAAGGATGTGACAAGTGGTTTTCAGCAAGGTAATCTTTGCAAGCACTGAAATTATCGGTAACAAGTAGTTGTGTGACAAGATGATTCGTAGCAAGTAGCAAGTAACAATGGTATAAAAGGTGCAGAAAAGTGGCCCAATCCCTTTTGTAGCAAGGGACAAGCCTGGACAAACTCTTATAGGAGGTAAAACGCTCCGGAGGACACATGGGAAATTCTGTCAAGCTAGTTTTCATCATGTTCATATGATTCGCGTTCGCTACTTTGATAGTTTGATATGTGGGTGGACCGGCTCTTGGGTACTGCCCTTACTTGGACAAGCATACCACTTATGATTAACCCCTCTCGCAAGCATCCGCAACTATGAAAGAAGAACTAAGACAAAGTCTAACCATAGCATTAAACTACTGGATCCAAATCAGCCCCTTACGAAGCAACGCATAAACTAGGGTTTAAGCTTATGTCACTCTAGCAACCCATCATCTACTTGCTACTTCCCAATGCCTTCCTCTAGGCCCAAATAATGGTGAAGTGTTATTTAGTCGACGTTCACATAACACCACTAGAGGAGAGACAACATACAACACATCAAAATATCGAACGAATACCAAATTCGCATGACTACTTATAGCATGACTTATCCCATGTCCTCAGGAACAAAAGTTACTACTCACAAAGCATAATCATATTCATGACCAGAGAGGTAATGAGTAGCATCAAAGATCTGAAAATATAATCTTCCACCAAGTAATCCAACTAGCATCAACTACAAAGAGTAATTAACACTACTAGCAACCTTACAAGTACCAATCGGAGTCGCGAGATGGAGATTGGTTACAAGAGATGAACTAGGGTTTGGAGATGAGAAGGTGCCGATGAAGATGTTGATGGTTATGAGTCCCCTCCGACGAGAGGAGTGTTGGTGATGACGATGGCGACGATTTCCCCCTCCGTGAGGGAAGTTTCCCCGGTAGGACGTCCCTGCCGGAGATCTAGATTGGTTCTGCTGAAGTTCCACCTCGTGGCAGAGGCGATTCCTCCCGAAAGCCTCCTCTTGATTTTTTCTGGAACGAAACCCTTCTTGTAGCAAAAGAGGGGGGGGGGGGGCAGAGGGCCACCAGGGTGCCCACAAGCCCCCTAGGCGCGGCCAGGGGGGCGCCTAGTAGGCTTGTGGCCTCCTGCTGGCTCCCCTCTGGTACTTCTTCGGCCCAGTATTTTTTATAAATTCCAAAATAAATCCTCGTTGATTTTCACGGCTTTTGGAGTTGCGCAGAATAGATATCTCAAACTTGCTCCTTTTTCAGGCCAGAATTCCAGCTGCCGGCATTCTCTTTCTTCATGTAAACCTTGCAAAATAAGAGAGAAAAGGCATAAGTATTGTACCGTGAAGTGTAATAACAACCCATAAAGCGATAAATATCAACATGAAAGCATGATGCAAAATGGACGTATCAGCGCCCACAACCTTTTGTGTTCTACTCGAGCATGGAATCTACGCATAGAAAACCTGGCTCGGATGCCACTGTTGGGTAACGTAGCATAAATTCAAAATTTTCCTACGCCATATTCAGATCTTCCTATGGAGAGACCATAAGCGAGAGAGGGGAGAGTGGATCTTCATACCTTTGAAGATTGCTAAGCGGAAGCGTTGCTAGAACGCGGTTGACGGAGTCGTACTCGCGGCGATTCAAATCGCGGTGTGATCCCAATCTAGTGCCGAACCACGGCACCTCCGCGTTCAACACACGTGCAGCCTGATGACGTCTCCCGCACCTTGATCCACCAAGGAGGAGGGAGAGGTTGTGGAAGATCTCTGGCAGCACGACGGTGTGGTGTCGATGGAGAGACGATGTCTCCCGGCAGGGCTTCGCCAAGCAGCGTGGGAGAGGAGGAAGAAGAGGGACAGGGCTGCGCCGAGGGAGAGATCAACTTGCGTCTCCAACAGCCCCAAACCCCTCTCTATTTATAGGAGGAGAGGGGAGGGGTGCGCTACCTCTAGGGTTCCCACCCTAGGGGTGGCGGCAGCCCAGATGGGAGAGGGGATGGCGGCCAGGGCAGGAGAGGGGGTGGTGCACCCCCTGGTGGGCCTTAGGCCCACCAGCGCCTAGGGTCCCCCTTCCTCTCTGGTGCGCCATGGGCTGGGTGTGGGGGGTGCACCAGCCCACCCAGAGGCTGGTTCGCTCCCACACTTGGCCCATATAGCATTCCGGGGCTTGTGGCCCCTCCCGGTGGGCCTCCGGAACCCTTCCGGTGATCCCGACACTTTGCCAGTGGTGCCCGAAACATTTCCGGTCTCCAAACCCATCCATCCTATATATCAATCTTTACCTCCGGACCATTTCGGAGCTCCTCGTGACGTCTGGGATCTCATCCGGGACTGCAAACAACCTTCGGTAACCTCGTATAATAATTCCCCATAACCCTAGCGTCATCGAACCTTAAGTGTGTAGACCCTACGGGTTCGGGAGGCATGCAGACATGACCGAGACACTCACCGGCCAATAACCATCAGCGGGATCTGGATACCCATGGTGGCTCCCACATGTTCCACGATGATCTCATTGGATGAACCACGATGTCAAGGATTCAATCAATCCCGTATACAATTCCCTTTGTGTGTCGGTATAGAACTTGCCCGAGATTCGATCGTCGGTATACCCATACCTTGTTCAATCTCATTGCCGTCAAGTCTCTTTACTCATTCCGTAGCACATCATCCCGTGAATTACTCGTTAGTCACACTGAGCTCATTATGATGATGTTCTGCCGAGTGGGTCCAGAGATACCTTTCCCTCACACGGAGTGACAAATCCCGATCTTGATTCGTACCAACCCAAGAGACACTTTCAGAGGTACTCGTAGTGCACCTTTATAATCACCCAGTTATGTTGTGACGTTTGATACACCCAGAGCACTCCTACGGTATACGGGAGTTGCACAATCTCATGGTCGAAGGAAAAGATACTTGACATTAGAAAATATTTAGCATACGAACAACACGATCTATTGCTATGCTTAGGATTGGGTCTTGTCCATCACATCATTCTCCCAATGAGTGATCCCGTTATCAATGAAATCTAATGTCCATGATCAGGAAACCATGATCATCTATTGATCAACGAGCTAGCTAACTAGAGGCTTGCTAGGGACACATTGTGATCTATTTATTCACACATGTATTACTGTTTCCTGTTAATACAATTATAGCATGAACAATAGACGGTTATCATGAACAAGGAAATATGATAATAACCATTTTATTATTGCCTCTAGGGCATATTTCCAACACCACTGTGGGCATGAATGCACATGGTGACCACCTCCCTGGCATGCAGAAACGGTGATCTGCACCTTGTCCTTGTCTTGAAGCTCGTGTCCAGCTATGGCAACATGTCCCAACGTGCCAGGGCGTCCCTCTTTCAACCTTTGACCCCACCTACGATGCTAGCACTACTGGAATTCCTTTATTTGTCGTCTGCCAAATCTTTGCCATCAGCCAGCAGACGGCAAAGAACATATTTGCCATCAGCTTCAGGAAAATAGACGACAAAGAGGTGGCTGATGGCAAAATACCTATTTGCCATCAACCACCTCTTTGCCGTCCGCCCACAAACGACAAAGGAAGAGAAGGCAGACAGCAAAGCTGACGCCATCAGCCACCTCTTTGCCCCACCCCACCAGTGCCCACCCCACCCCTTTGCCGTCTGCGGCAGACGGCAAAGTTGATGGACACCTAACGATAACGGTCGCCGCGCCCTCCTCTCTCCCACTCTCTACACTCTCTCCACTCTCCCTCACCGCACCCTCGCCCGCCCCCCAGCACAGCCGCCGACCCACCCCAGCGCCGCCGTCCCACCCCGCCGCCGCCGCCCCACCGCCACCGCCACCGCCGCCTCCCCCACCCCAGCAGCCACCCAACCGCCGCCACCCTCCTCGCGCCCCTCACCGCGCCCCTCCTCCCCCTGCGGCCCTCCTCCCCCTGCGGCCCTCCTCCCCTTGCGGCCCTCCTCCCCCTGGGGGCCCTGTGACATTCGGTTAGTTTTTTTCTTCTTTTTTTAATAGTTTTTGTTTAATTAGTTATACGTTTTAGTGAGGTTTTGGCTTAGTTTTAGTTTAGTTTAGGTTCAGTTTTAGTTTAGGTTTAGTTAGGTTAGTTTCCTGTTTAGTAAAGGAGAAAAGGAGAAGAAGAAGAAGGAGAAAGGAGGAGAAGAAGGAGGAGAAAGGAGAAGAAGAAGAAGGAGAAAGGGGGAGAAGAAGAAGGAGAAGGAGAATAAGAAGAAGGAGAAAGGAGGAGAAGAAGAAGGAGAAAGGAGAAGAAAAAAATAAGAAGAAGAAGGAAAAGGAAGGGAAGGAGAAGAAAGAAGAATAAGAAGAAGAAGAAAAATAGGAGAGGAAGATAAGAATAAGAGGAAAAAAGAAAATAATAATAATAATAAGAAGAAGAAGAAGAAGAAGAGAAGAAGAAAACAAGAAGAAGGAGAAGAAGAATAAGAGGAAAAAATAAAAAATAAAATAAGAATAAGAAGAAGAAGAATAAGAATAAGAAGAAGAAGAAGAAGAAGAAGAAGAAGAAGAGAAGAAGAAAAGAAGAAGAAGTAGAAGAAGAATAAGAGGACAAAAGAAAAAAGGAAATAATAATAAGAATAAGAAGAAGAAGAAGAAGAAGAGAAGAAAAGAAGAAGAAGGAGAAGAAGAATAGGAGGAAAAAAGAAAAAAGAAAATAAGAATAACAAGAAGAAGAAGAAGAATAAGAGGAAAAAAGAAAAAAGAAAATAAGAGTTAGGTCACATATTTTCTGATTATCTTATAAAACATCATATCTGTGTTGATCGGGGGAATTTCAATGTGCAGCTGTTCGACGACCTCCACGTGCGTTGGACGAGTTCCGCCCCTACGTTTGTTGGTCAGCACAAATGACTTCTCCACCTACCCCCTTAATTTTCTCTGTCCTGATGGAACTTGCTACCTATATATAGGTTTCTTCAATCATGAGTATGCGTGATCAGTATGCGTCTCCCGTTCGAAAGGGCGACATCTATAAATATGCATGTATTTGCATATTTATAGCCACCATCCTTTCGAATTGTCCATCATTATCCATGGACAGCCCAAGTATGGTAGATTGGGTTAGTTTTCCCGTATGCTGTGCTCTGGATCCGATGCGGAATTTTGTCAGTGCCTCCCTGTTGTTCTCCGAATGCACATCCTCTCTGTTTATTGCGAAGACGTGTATCAGGAGAACAACGGGGAGGTGCTGCCGTAATTTTGCATTGGATCCGGAGCACAGCATGGGAAAACGAACCCAATCTACACATACTCGGGTGGGATTAGGACCTATCTTTACCTATTAGCGTGTAGGTTGCTTGGACATAATAAAAATGGCAAACCTGATTAACCGATGAATATAAATGCTAAATTATATATAAATATATTTCTTCTGTCTTTAGTAGCTAGGCAAGAAGAGTGATCGTGCATGGAGGTATACCGGTCACCCTAGTCAGAAAGAGATGACGAAAGAATGGTTTGTAAAAACAAAGGAATTTGTGAAAGCCGCATTCGCAAATGGCCAGGAAAGAAACTATTGCCCCTGTCCTGGATGCGACAACTATAAAAAAACGATAGAGGCGGTAATGATTAAAGACCTGCAGAGGAGGGGTTTTAAGCCTAATTGTACGGTGTGGACATTTCATGGTTAGTCTATACAACGCACAAGAGCTGAGGTGGTCCATCGTCGCACGGACGAGCATGGTACCGGGATCGAAGACATGGTGCAGTACTTTGATGATGCTCGGGATTCGGAAGATGAGGTGGAGGAATCTGCAAAGGCCTTTTATGAAATGTTGGAGTCTTCAAAACGACCTCTCCATGAGCACAGTGAGCTCTGTCAGTTGGATGCAATTGCACAAGTAATGGCTGTGAAGGCTCAGTTCAACTTGGGAAGAGAATGCTATGACGCGATGATGATACTATTTGGATGCTTCCTACCTAAAGGCCATGTCATGCCTGCAAATCTGTACCAGTCGGATAAAATACTTCGTGTACTTAAGATGCCCTATGAGAAGATAGGTGCATGTGAGAAAGGATGTGTCTTATTTAGGATGGACTATGCACACTTGGACTATTGTCCCAATTGCGAGTCTTGCAGGTATCTTGTGGTAGACAACGGTATGGGTGAGAAGAGGCACACCAAAATCGTGTTCTTCGGTATATGCCAATCATACCAAGACTTCAACGTCTTTTCATGGTCGAAGAGACAGCGAGACAGATGACATGGCACAAATTGGGGAAAAGAACCGAACTAGATGCAGATGGGAATAAGATGATGGTACACACATCGGATGAGGAAGCATGGAAAAATTTCGATGGATTGCATCAGGATAAAGCGGCAGATCCAAGGAATCCTCGAGTCTGCGCCGCCACGGATGGTTTTAATCCCTTCGGCATGACGGAAACCCAATACAGTTGTTGGCCTGTATTTTTCATTCCAATCAATCTCCCCCCAGGGCAGATTATGCAAAGAAAGAACATATTTGTGACGTTGATAATTCCAGGGCCCAATAATCCGGGGAAGAATATGAATGTGTACCTGCAACCACTTACGGATGAATTGGAAGAAGCTTGGGATAATGGGGTCAAGACATACAATGCCGCTAGAAAAGAAAACTTCAAAATGCATGTGTGGTACATGTACTCTATGCATGACTTGCCAGCGTATGCGCTATTCTCTGCATGGTGTGTGCATGGAAGGTTCCTGTGCCCTCAATGCAAGGCAGCTCTTCAGTTTCATTCGTTGCAGGAAGGTTGGAAGCATTCTTGCTTTGACTTGCAGAGACAGATCCTGGATCCTGACCATCAGTTCAGAAAAGACAAGAAGAACTTTACCAAAGGTAAAGTTGTCAAAAACTTGGCACCACCTGCGTTCACAGGCCAACAGATCGTGGATCAGTTAAACACCCTCGAGCCTAATCCACAGTGTCCAGGGTATTTCAAGGGGTATAATTCAAAACACGCCTGGACTCACAAGCCATGCTTCTGGGATCTGCCTTACTTCAAAGACCTCCTTCTTCCACACAATATCGAAATGATGCACACTGAAAAGAATATCGCAGAGGCTATTTTTGGTACATTGTTCGACATAGATGGGAAGACAAAGGATAATACTAAGGCTAGAGTCGATCAAGAGACACTATGTCATAGACCGTTACAAAACATGCGAGAAGGCAAAGGAAAGCTCAAGTGGTCGAAGCCAAAGGCGTGGTTCAATTTTGGAAGGCCAGCTATGAGGAAAATTATCTTGTGGGTCAAAATGCACTTGATGTTCCCCGATGGGCATGCAGCGAACCTAAAGAGGGGAGCGAGTCTTGAAAAATTAAAAATCTTTGGTCTCAAGAGTCATGATTGGCACATATGGCTAGAGCGGGTAATGACGGTGATGTTACGTGACTTTATTCCTGAGGATGAATGGCTAGTACTGACGGAGCTGAGCTATTTCTTTCGTGTTCTTTGTGCGAAAGAAGTGTCGCCTGGCGTGGTAGAAGACATGGAGGAGTTTGCACCGGAGTTGTTCTGCAAGTTAGAGAAGATCTTTCCACCGGGCTTCTTTAATCCAATGCAGCATTTGATTTTACATCTACCGACCGAGGCAAGATTGGGTGGGCCCGTGCAAGATCGTTGGTGCTATGCAACTGAGAGGATGCAGAAGACCTTTCGAGCTAGATGTAAAAATAAGCGTAGAATTGAAGCATCGATGGCTGAGGCATTCATTACTGAGGAGGTGGCAAACTTTGTGACAGCACACTACGAAGCCAAAAATCATCATTTGCATAATCCGAAGCCTCGGCACAATGATGCAGACCCTAAAAAAGGTGAGTCCAACCTCAGCCTATTGAAAGGGAATCTCGCACCAGCCGGTGCTTCGAAACCAATAACGTTGGATGTCGAAGAATGGCGGAACATTTCATTGTATATCTTCAACAACCTAACAGAAGTGTGGCCGTACATCGAGTGAGTTCTTGGCACATTTTCCTGTAACTTCTAATTCATTTGAACTGCTCTTATTCCCGGATATTTCAAATAGTCGTTACGTCGCCAAATTCTCGGATGGAGCGGTGATCGAAAATGGTTCCGTCGAAGAGTATGAGCTTCTGTCAAAGACAGGAGGCGGCTATCCCGGTTTCATCTCTTGGTTCAAACAAACGGTAATTATCAATGATGGACCATTTCATTTCTTCGTCTAACTTGCGGCTAATGCAACAATCGTTTCGTATTAAACTTGTAGGCTAATTCAGAGTCTATGGACGCCGAATTGAGAAAAGTCGCTAATGGTTTTGACTATAAGGTCCGTTCATTTGAGAAATACAACATCAACGGGTATCTCTTTTGTACCTTTGGCAAAGAGCTATCTATGCCCGACCGAAAATCTACAAATTGTGGCGTCTGTGCTATCGGCGAAGGTGTTATTGAGTATTATGGAAGAGTTGAAGCAATTTATGAACTTCAATTCTATGGTCAAAACCCACCGAACGTAGTAGTCTTCAAATGTTATTGGTTCCAGCCGAAGAAGACTAGAAGGACTCATGAACATATAGGACTAGTCGAAATCAATCCAAACACCCATTTAGATGTTCCCGATGTCTATATTACGGCTCAACAGGTGACCCAAGTTTTCTATCTACCGTGGGCATGTCAAACGGATAAGAATCTGGAAGGTTGGTATATTGTTTATGAAGTGCCGCCACATGTCAGACCACCTCTCCCAAATGAACAGGATTATGAACCTCACATTAACCCAGACACATATGATGGAGAATTCTTCCAAGAAACACGTCTTTCTAAGAAACATTTCAAGAACCGCTGTGCTTCACCCAAGAACATGGAAGTAGACAGCGACAATGAATCCGACTCTAGCCCTGAGCCGGAACCAGAAGACTTGGAACTCGTAGAGGTTACTGATGCGGATGACCTGTCAATGCTTGAACGATTAAAGGAAGGCCTTTCACAACTTCACGCCATTGAACCCGATGAGCACGTCATTCATGAAGACATGCGTGATAGTGATGATGATGATGCATTTATTGATGATGATTATTAGTTTGTAAGATTCACAACTTAAATTATATATATTTTAATCTTTATCATTCCTGTACATATTATTATTCATGTCAGTTATTCAATTTTTTATGTTGTACTAAGTTCTTTTAATCTTTATGATGGCTGGTCACCAGGTGTGGAAAGATGGTGGGCGCTGGTCCAGATCGCTCGGCGGGTTCTTCCGAGGCGCCCCGCACGAGGGGTGGTACTTCCCTTCCACCCCTATCTCTCCGTAGAGCCTTGGCAAATAGTCTGTGGACACCACCCATGGGTTCTTCTTCATTGGCGGCATTGCCCACTAGGAGAGGTGCTGGTCGGGTAGGGAAGAAGGGGAAGGGTACATGGAGAGGTGGTGGCCGCGGAAGATCCAGGAGGACTGTTGAGCCGTCCTCGCCACCACCACCAGCTCATTCACCCGAGCATAGGACTACTATGGTCGACCCGTTTGTCGAGGAGGCTATGGGGACTCCGTTCCAGGAGACTGGTGTTGACGGGCATTCGTCCCATGAGACTCCGATCCAGGAGTAGCCTCGGGTCAAGGTGCATTCGGCCCACGAGACTACGGTTCCGGAGGCTTCACCCGACGTGGAGAGGCCCGGGTGGGAGACCTAGCCGGATTGGACCGAGTTGCCGGATTGGACCGAGGGTCCGGGTGGCCCAGGGGGCGGGGATGGCGGGGATGAGCTTACAGATAGTGAGAGCGATGTGCAGGTGGACGGGGCCACGGTGTACAAGTGTGGTAGTACACGTCTCCCGGTCGTGCGGGCTACCTGCGAGCGGAGGCCGGTGATTAAACCTGAAGGAGATAGGTAAGTACATTTACTCTTTTTGTAGCTTTTGCCTTCAAGTTTGTTCAAATATCTAATGCATTGACCTTATCATGCTGCAGGGGATGGGTACACCCTCTTGGAGTCCACAGGCCGAACTCCGTCCTTGGTGTGCTTTGCCGGACAAATTTCCCGGGGTTTGTCACGTTGCCTGGTGAGGGTCAGGTTCCTACACTAGGATTTTCCTGGGAGCACTACCAGGCTGCGCAGGCCCCGCCAGAGGAGATTATAGATGGTGTCTTGTGCCACACGAGGGCCGAGATTGTGATCAAGAGCTTTTGGGTAAATTATCCTTTTACAGAATCTAAAATTAACAATATAGCTAATTATTGTACTAATCGGTGTTTTCACGTTCGATTGCAGACCTTCTAGAGGTGTGAGGATGGATATGAGGAGGAGGCGGCCAGGGTTCTCGAGGCCGAATTTAGGCGGTTACTACAGAACTTACGCCACGAGGCTTGGCCGCAAGCTATTCGAGATTACTACACCACACGTGGTATTAAGAAGTAGAAGAAGGATTGCCGCAGAAAGTTTCTGTAGAAGGAGCAATACATGAAGGTAATTACCTATTCTTAAGTCCTATGTAGTTTTCTTGATGTCATTCATAGGCGTAGCGCTCAAAATTCTTTCTAATAACTTACAGGTGCCCCCGAGATGGTCTGCGGATAAGATGGATTGTTGGGAGGCGTTGGTTGATGAGTGGTGCACACACAGCTCGTGAGCTGTCCACGAGAATGCGAAGGATCGGTATAGCCAAATGGTTGGTGTGCCACACCATCAAGGCAGTGCCAACTTACTTCAGTTCGGACGAAACTGGGTATGTGATTTGTTTCATGATTCATGCAATTCATTCTTCATGCTAATATTTTGTTCCTCTCTTTTAGGCGCATCACAATAAGACGGAGATGCCACACTTGTACGACCTTTAAGGCATGGCCCATACTGCCTCGTACAAGAAGGTGAAGGCATTCTCTGAGTCTGACATGGATGATCCCAATAACTTCACCAACATATCATCCCACCAGAAGCTCGTGGTATACAGGGATGTGGGGAAGCCTACGAAAGGGGATGACTTTAACCCTAGCCAGGAACCTTTGGATCCAGAGCTGGTGATGATATCTGGTGGCGGGAGGCCCCATGGCTCGATAGCCATTGGAGATGGGATAATACGTTGTCCACTCACTCTCCCGGAGATCAAGGCGCGCCAGTCGAGCAGCTGTCCTGAGATAATGCGTCGTCCACGGCCAGTCGATCTTGCCATCGAGGTTAGTTGTACGGACTAAGAACACTTTCATCCATTTCATTATGTGTGTCACCATAGATCATTACTGTGGTAACGAGGAACGGTGTTTCAGGATGCTCTTCAAAAAGAGAGATTGGCAAACCAGGCCGCTCTTGAGAAATAGAGATTGTCAAGCTAGGCTGCTCTTGAGGCTGCTCTTGAGAAAGAGAGATTGGCAAGTCAGGCTGCTCTTGATGAGAGGGACAAGACCACGGCACGACTGATTGAGGAGGAGAGGTCCCAGAATGAGGCGGGTCAACGGGCCCTGTACGAGCTTTTTGTGGTAAGTTTTTTTTCACATTAGCCAAATCATGTGTGTAATGTCTGTTTCATTACTAACCAATACGAGCCACTCTTCCGCGTCTGTGCGAGAAGAGCGGTCAAGTCCCTCCGCCGATGCCCGTCTTCTCTTTGATTGGCACGGTGAGTTTCATTATAAACTAGTATTAATAATTGAGTGTCATCATGCTAACTCAGACATTGCAAAATATCTATTCTGCAGAATAACTCCCGAGCGGCATCGCACGACCCTTCTCCAGGTGTTTCTCCTCCTTGATGACCACTACGATAAGCTTCTCTTCTCTTTCATATTCTCCTTGCCTTAATTTCCCCAACAATGACATAATTAGCCCATTTAGCTCCAAAAAGACATAGTTAGCTAATTTAGCTCCAAGAAGAGGAGAAGAGGAGAAGAAATAGGAAAAATGAAAAGAAAGAAGAAGAAGAAGAAGAGAAGAAGTAGGAGGAGGAGGAGGAGGAGGAGGAGGAGGAGAAGGAGGAGAAGGCCAAGGACCTTCTAGTCCTTCTCCTCCTCCTCCTCCTTCTCCTCCTTCTTCTTTATTTCTTCTTCTTCTCCTCTTCCTCCTCTTTCTTCTCCTCTTTCATATTCTCCGTGCCTTAATTTCCCCAACAATGACATAATTAGCCCATTTAGCTCCAAAATGCCATAATAAGCTCAAAATGGCATAAGAACATTGGTTAGCTCATTAATAGTATATACTTAGCTTGTTTTCCTCTAAAATGAGATAATTAGCACATTTAGCTCCAAAAAGACATAGTTAGCTAATATAGCTCCAAGAAGAGAAGAAGAGGAGAAGAAATAGGAAAAATGAAAAGAAAGAAGAAGAAGAAGAAGAGAAGAAGGAGAAGGAGAAGGAGGAGGAGGAGGAGGAGGAGGCGAAGGAGGAGAAGGCCAAGAACCTTCTAGTCCTTGTCCTCCTTATTCTTTATTTCTTCTTCTTCTCCTCCTCCTCCTCTTTCTTCTCCTATTTCATATTCTCCTTGCCTTAATTTCCCAAACAATGACATAATTAGCCCATTTAGATCCAAAATGCCATAATAACCTCAAAATGGCATAAGAACCTTGGTTAGCTCATTAATATTAAATACTTACCTTGTTTTCCTCTAAAATGGGATAATTAGCCCATTTAGCTCCAAAAAGACATAGTTAGCTAATTTAGCTCCAAGAAGAGGAGAAGAGGAGAAATGAAAAGGAAGAACAAAAAGAAGAAGAGAAAGAGAAGAGAAGGAGAAGGAGAAGAAGGAGGATGAGAAGAAGGAGAAGGAGGAGGAGGAGGAGGAGAAGGAGGAGAAGGCCAAGGACCTTCTAGTCCTTCTCCTCCTCCTCCTCCTTCTCCTCCTTCTTCTTTATTTCTTCTTATTCTCCTCCTCCTCCTCTTTCTTCTCCTCTTTCATATTCTCCTTGCCTTAATTTCCCCAACAATGACATAATTACCCATTTAGCTCCAAAATGCCATAATAAGCTCAAAATGGCATAAGAACTTTGGTTAGCCCATTAATATTATATACTTAGCTCATTTTCCTCTAAAATGAGATAATTAGCCCATTTAGCTCCAAAAAGACATAGTTAGCTAATTTAGCTCGAAGAAGAGGAGAAGAAATAGGAAGAATGAAAACAAAGAATAAGAAGAAGAAGAGAAGAAGGAGAAGGAGGAGGAGGAGGAGTAGAAGGAGGAGAAGGCCAAGGACCTTCTAGTCCTTCTCCTCCTCCTCCTCCTTCTCCTCCTTCTTCTTTATTTCTTCTTCTTCTCCTCCTCCTCCTCTTTCTTCTCCTCTTTCATATTCTCCTTGCCTTAATTTCCCCAAAAATGACATAATTAGCCCATTTAGCTCCAAAATGCCATAATAACCTCAAAATGGCATAAGAACCTTGGTTAGCTAATTAATATTATATACTTAGCTTGTTTTCCTCTAACATGGGATAATTAGCCCATTTAGCTCCAAAAAGACATAGTTAGCTAATTTAGCTCCAAGAGGAGGAGATGAGGAGAAATGAAAAGAAGGAAGAAGAAGAAGAAGAGAAGAAGAGAAGGAGAAGGAGAAGGAGAAGAAGAAGAAGGAGGAGGAGAAGAAGAGAAGAAGAAGGAGAAGGAGGAGAAGAAGGAGAAGGAGCCCTCATTCTTCTCGTTCTTCTTCTCTCCTCCTTCTCCTCCTTCTTCTCCTTCTCCTTCTCTTCTTTTTTATTCTTCTCCTCCTCCTTCTACTTCTCCTTCCCCTTCCCCTCCTCCTCCTCCTCCTCGTTCTTGTTTCTTCTCCTTGTTCTCTTCTTCCTTCTTCTCTTTCT
The DNA here is from genome assembly GCF_904849725.1 of Hordeum vulgare subsp. vulgare. Taxonomy (NCBI): domain Eukaryota; kingdom Viridiplantae; phylum Streptophyta; class Magnoliopsida; order Poales; family Poaceae; genus Hordeum; species Hordeum vulgare. The sequence continues at coordinate 138,606,687 of NC_058518.1, read as the reverse complement.
TCTTCAATTTAGCTTATTTGTCATATATATGTTCTTCTTCTTCTTCTTCTGACTTTCTTATTCCCATTTTGCAGATTGGATGTACTACATGCATGGAAGCTGGCATTGGAGTGCTTTAGTTTCTGTTTTTTTTTGAGTTGATGAACAATGTGGAACTATATGTATATGGATGAACAATATATGTGCAACTATATGTATGTATATATGGATGAAACTTTGTATGTGTTGGCTGTTTTGATATATGGGATGTATGTTGATGAACAAATGGCATTGATGAGCTTTATATGTATATCATATATGTGTTGTGACCTATTTATCATATATGTGCTATGAATTATATGTATATGTGCTGTGAAATAGAAAAAATAAAAAAAAATGTGATAATATAGTCTCTTTGTCGTCTGCCAGCTGATGGCAAAGGCCTTTGCCGTCAGCTGCGCGACGGCAAAGGTGCCATGTGGCGCCCAACTGTGCAACCTGGGCAGTAGCAGCTGGCCATATAGTATCTTTGTCGTCTGCTTCTAGGGTGTGGCAGACGACAAAGAAGAGGGCACAGAGGAGGGGGGAGGGGTAGGCAGACGACAAAGAGTGGAGGGGGGAGAGGAGGAGGAGGCAGATGACAAAGAAGAGGGGGAAGGCAGACGGCAAAGAAGAGGGGGGAGGCAGACGACAAAGAGGAGGGGGGAGGAAGACGGCAAAGCCTCCGTTAGCCCCTAACGGAGGCAACACCTGTCGGCTGCCGTCTCGACCACTTTGCTGACTGCTCCTATGAAAAGCTGACGGCAAAGAGCTTTGCCGTCCGCTTTGGGGAGACAAACGGCAAAGAAGCTACGATGCCATCGTAGGCTGACGTAGAAATTTTGCCGACCGTGAGATCCTTTGCCGTCTGTGATATGCTCTTTGCCGTCCGGGATTTACTCTTTGCCGTCTGTGATGGCAGACGGCAAATAAGCTAATTCCTGTAGTGTAGCTAGGATCGAAAACTACTCAGGCCGTGTGCCCGCCGTGTAGAGAGAACCCGAGGCGCGTCTGAGCTCCCCTTGGCCGGCCCTCCATTTGAGGCCTCCCCTGAGTCCCTACTGCTCTCTCTTCACTCCCCATATCCTAGATACTTCATGAAGCTCCCCGCCCGCCCTCCCCTCCTCTGCATCAATGGAAACGGCCGGAACCTTGTCGGTGGCCTCCTAGGCACCCCCTGTGGTCCCTCCTAGCCGCCGTTAGACTCCCTCTGCTCCCCAGCTATCCTCTTTCATGGCTAGGGAACCATGCCCAGCGCCACCGACGACCACCTCTACCTCGACCAGCGCCACGGTGGACCAGAGCCTCCCCCGCGGTCAAAAGTCACCCATGATGGTGCGGCTCCCTTCCCCGAGAACGCCGGTGGCCGTGAAGCCACTAGCCATGGATGGAACCACTAGGTCAGGCGCTGACGCATGTCCAGTTGGGCTCCCCTACCTCTCCCCTGCTCAGGCGAGAGGTAGGAGGAGGACGTGACATTAGGGGCCCACCGGTCAATGGCTAGGACCCAAGCCCCCTGTTTAAGTGGCCGCGCCTCTGACTGGATGCCGCCTCCCCGCGTGGGAGACGCATGCACCTTCGGCGTGACAGTTCCAGGAGTGCAGCTAAGCTAGTGGGCCGGCCAAGTAGCTATCCCTCGCCTGGTGCGCCGTTTAGGCCTTTGGGTAAACGATTTCCCCTTGTTTTCTTTTTCCCATGGCTTCCAAAATTCATAGAAATATCTATTCAACTCCAAATTTGATGATTCAAACTCCTACAGGTTCCTAAAATCATTTCCTATCCAAGTATGTGCTTTGCACATTTTAACAAATATATTTCCTGTAGAGACCTAATGCAAACTTGAATCTGATTTATTCAAACTCCACCTTTGTAAAATCTTGCAGCACTCAAATCAACTCTAAATGTGTGATTCCAATTTTGAGAGACTTATAAAATCATGCTCTAATTTTCTAGCTTTAGTCATCATTTTTCTGTGCCATATTTCTACTGCATCAATTAAATAGCCCCTTTTCCATTTATTCCATATTGTAAAACCCCTAGAATATTCATACCAACTCCAAATCTAGTGAAATGACTTCCTAAAATGTTTCTAAATTCATGCCCTATTAAATGAGTGCCTCCACTCATTTTTATGAATTTTTTTTTGTAGGTTTCTTATGGGGCGAGTGATGCCTCCATTTCCATCATCCAAAAACCTCCGGTGATCCAAATCCCTTAGAACAACTTTAGGTATTTTTATTATGACCAGAGATATCCAAGAGTAATAAAACTCCTGTTTATAGAGCACTTTATGTTTCTGCTTGTTGTGTGGCTTATTGTTGTTGTTTCCGATGATAGTTGGCGAAATAAGCAGAGTACTCGGATTTGGACCGGAAGACCCCGAAGACCTATTTGACCAAGTAAAGCAATCCTTTGACCATGCCTAAGAAACTTTTACTTGCATGTCATCTGATGCCCTACTTATGTGTATATTCCTGTTGGATCGGAGACCCCCTTGTTGGGTTGTCCTCGAAGAACACCTCCTTGAAACCTGCATTTGGGCATGACCCTATCTCCTATGGGGATTGTGCATGTAGATTTAGTTAGTTGCTACTAGTTGCTATGCAAGAAGAGATAGAGATTATGCATGGTGATGATGAAGGGTGTGTTACAAAGGATTTTCAAAAACCCGGTCAGGTGTGAATAGTGCCCGAAGGTGAAGGTGTTGAGATGGGTGACCACTTGAGGAAGAAGTGGTGTATGAAGAAAGGTTTTGTGTGTGTGGTTTCGAAAATGGGATTAGATTTAAGATTTGTCAACCGTCCCAACCTTGCATGTGCAAGCATGATACCCCTTATGGGACGGGGCTTTGTTGATTACCTTGGTCGATACTAGCAGAGAGCCCGCATTACTAGTGGAGGGAGTGACGTGGTCACTCTCGTGACGGGGTCATGCCAGGTAGGACGACTATGCTGTTTTTACAGGTTTCGGGCACACCGTTGGTCCCTGCATGGGTGATGCGATCTAGAGCGAGGCTCATATGATGTACATCATGTGGGCTATGTACCAACGAGTGGACTCTTTGTTTAGTGTTTCCATATGAAAGGCATTGTTCGGGTGCTTACCTCGGGTATGTTATATATCGCGAGTCGTGGATGACACGGAAGTTCCTCGAGTCTTGTGGGTACAGCGCGCAACCTCTACAGAGTGTAAAAGTATTCGAATAGCCGTGTCCACAATAAGGGACAGTTGGGTGGTGCTGCTTAAACTACGTCTTGTGGTTTCCGCATAAACGAACTGTGTGTGTGGGAAAGTATGAGAAAAGGATGGTGACATGGTAAATATGAAGCTTGAGCTAAGTCAGGTGACTAGGCATGATGGGTGGAGATGGGATGTTCGACCCTCAGTTGATATTGACATATGTAACCTATTCACTGAGTTACCTCTATGCCTTGTGATGCATGTTGCAGAATAATTTGATCATGTTAGTGCACTAGGGAAATTTTCTTTCTGCAAAAATAGCAAGTCGGTGTTATATCATGTTTCATTATTGCCTTGTTCCACAACATGGGTTGCTGATGACGAGTTGATGGATATACTTCTCTCCCCTCGTTGGTTACCCCAAGTGGAAGGTGGAGATGTAGTGAGCAGCAAATCTCCCTTACATAGGAACTGTAAGGTTTATCAAACTAGGAGGACACCGAGGACCACCAAGTAGGTGTCCACTACTCTGGTGCTAGCAGAAGACGTGGACCTACACACACATTAAATAAATTTGCTCCCAATGAGTACACAGAGGTTGTCAATCTGTCCAGCCTTGTAGTTTGCAAAGGATCAAAATACAAGCGGGAATAGTGATAGTGATTGCAACGGAAAAGAAAATAAAAGCAGTAAATGGTCGAGGTCTAAGCAATGGTGGTAATATGGACCTGAGTCACATGATGTTCACTAGTGATGTCTCTCTCCCAAAAGACGATAAACAACTATGCATGCGTAAACAAATTACACGTGGGCAATTGACAAAATTATAAATCAACCGCAATGCTAATTATGCTACTTGAAAGTTAGAGGCTCAATAGTAATGGGCAGTACGCCAAGACAGGTAGACCGTTTATTCATCAGAATCTACTTACTAATCATCCACCTTGAGATATCTATTCAGAACATCTCGCTCGTATTAAGTTGCGAGCCCCACCCAAAGTGTAAACTCAAAGCAACGGAGAACTGCATTAACGAACTTTGCGTAAGGTAAACAATACTTGCAACTGTGGTCACAAGCACCGGCATTTTCTCCTGGGCGGCAATATCACATCCCCTAGTGTCATGTTTCTGTCACTCAAGCTAGACATCAGGGGGCATGAACCCACAATCATGCATAACACTCCCTCTTGGAGTTACAATCCACTACTCGGCCAAAGCAATAAAGAGCAACGGAGAACAGGCATGAATCACTAAGATCATAATATAAAAGAATAATCAAATATATAACTCATCATAATCTGAACATAATCTCGTAATCCATCAGATCCCAGCAAATCGAGGATAGCAATAGCAGGAAAATTACATAGATGCCTTGATCATGTAGGGCAGCTCACAAGGGCTAATCATTGAAGCACAAGATTGGAGAGAAGACATCACATAGCTACTGGTCATGGACTCATGGTCGAAGGAGGGCTTCTCACGGCACGTCCGAGAAGCGTCCATGGCGGTGGAGAAGCTCTCGTAGGTCAATCCTCACTCCGACAGGGTGCCAGGAAGAGGTCTCCCGACACTCCCGATCTCGGAAGCACTTCGACGGCGGAACGGTGGAGAAATTTGCGATTCTGGATATGCTTGAAGGGTTTCCGATCGGAGGGCGTCAGAGGAGGTAAGGCCCACCCAGGAGACCTGTGGGAACGTCCAGGGGCCACACTGCATAGGGAGGCAGCCTGGGTAGCCCCTGGCTCCCCTCTGGCCCATCTTTGATGCTTCGGAAGCTTCCGTCATGCTGATTGTTATATAATTTTCTCGGGATGTTTGGGACTCTGTAAATTTGGGTAGAAGTCCCTCAAAAAAGACATCAGGAGACATGAACTTACACTAGGTGCACTGAGTTAGTAGGTTAGTCCAAATATGTGAAAAAGGTATGAAACTGTAGCAAAACATATAACAATGTCACCCAGAAGATCATGGAACAAGCAGAAATTATAGATATGTTTGGGACATATCAACATCCCCAAGCTGAATTCTTGCTCGTCCTCAAGTAGGTAAATGATAACACGAATAATTTCTGTGGTGACATGCTAACACACATATAAGAACTCCAAAGTAAAGCAAGTAAGATATGCAATTCAAGTCAAGACAATAACAAGCAAGAGTCTATATTTAGTATTGAAATTAGCAAAGTAAGAACATAAAGGTGCAAGAGCTCTCGCTGTCCGTGACTCGAATGTCTCTGAATGGTGTTTGCGTGCAAGAAGTGGGAGATGGGTTTAGAGCATAAAAATATATTTTTAATTGAGAACTCAATCTACTAAAACTTCATACTTGGTCTCCTTCGGAATCTTATTTTGACTCATCCCCAGACCACTAGTCAGGCACAAGTCAAAATGATCCTCTCCCTTTCAACTTTGAGCACTCATGCAATGGATGAGCGCAAGCAAGATATGTTGGCACTTAGGATGGCAAAGAGAATAATGACGGGGAAGGAAGACAAAAAGGTGTGAAAGTTTCACATCAATCAGGACAACTCTAGGCGAGAGAAAGCCAAAATTATAGATATGATGTGAGGACTAGGGATTCTTATGCAACGGATGCACATATGAGCTAAGGTAAGCTCTGTAATGGAACTAGTGGGGGTGCATCCAACTTGCTTGCTCATGAATACATAGGGCTCATTTGAGGAGGCTCATCATTTGAATATACAAGCCAAGTACTCACATAAAGACAAATGAAAACTATCATGATGTATGTAAATGTATGCCTCTGCGAGTGTAGTAGGATATGCAATGAAACTAGCGCGTCATGTAGCAATAATAAGGGCAAGGCCCAACTAGCATGTGGCTCCTTGATCAAGCAAAAGCATGTATGACATGAAGATCAAGTCATGAGATGGTGGATGCTTGATACGTTTCCAACGTATCTATAATTTTTGACGGTTTCATGCTATTATTCTATCAAACTTTGGATGTTTTGTATGCCTTTTATATCTTTTTGGGACTAACTTATTAACTCAGTGCCAAGTGTCAGTTCCTGTTTTTTCTGTGTTTTAAACCCTTTCAGAGGAGGATTTTAAACGGAGTCCATTGGGAACGAAACTTCCAAAAAGATTTTTTTCTGAAACAGAAGAAGATCGGGAAGCTTGAGAACCAAGGCAGGGGGCCACCAGGGACCCCACAAGCCCCCTAGCCGCGACCAGGGGGGTCGCGCCTCCCAGGCTTGTGGGCTCCCTGGGCCACCTCTGCCCTAGGTATTTCGCCTATATATTCCCTAAAATCCCATAAAAAATCAGGAGATCATCGAAAGTACTTTTCCGCCGCCGCAAGCTTCTGTCTCCGCAAGATCCCATCTGGGGTACGTTATGGTGCCCTGCCGAAGGGGGGGGTTTGGATACGGAGGGCTTCTTCATCAACACCATGACCTCTCCGATGATGCGTGAGTAGTTCACCATAGACCTACGAGTCCATAGCTAGTAGCTAGATGGCTTCTTCTCTTTCTTGGATCTTCAATACAAAGTTCTCCATGATCTTCATGGAGATCTATCCGATGTAATCTTCTTTTGCGGTGTGTTTGTCGAGATCCGATGAATTGTGGATTTATGATCAGATTATCTATGAATCTTATTTGAGTTTCTTCTGATATCTCTTATGCATGATTTCATATCCTTGTAATTCTCTTCGAGTTTTGGGTTTTGTTTGGCCAACTAGATCTATGATTCTTGCAATGGGAGAAGTGCTTGGTTTTGGGTTCATACAGTGCGGTGACCTCACCCAGTTACAGAAGGGGTAGCAAGGCACGCATCGTGTTGTTGCCATCAAGGGTAAAAAATGGGGTTTTCATCATTGGTTTGAGTTTATCCCTCTACGTCATGTCATCTTGCTTAAGGCGTTACTGTGTTCGTCATGAACTCAATACAGTAGATGCATGCTGGATAGCGGTCGATGTGTGGAGTAATAGTAGTAGATGCAGAAAGTATCAGTCTACTTGTCTCGGACGTGATGCCTATATGTATGATCATTGCCTTAAATATGGTCATGACTTTGCACGGTTCTATCAATTGCTCGACAGTAATTTGTTCACCCACCGTATTATTTGCTATTTTGAGAGAAGCCTCTAGTGAACACTATGGCCCCCGGGTCTACTTCACATCATATTTTCTGCCTTACACTTTTACTTCGTTGCACTTTTTGCCTTCAGATCTCACTTTGCAAGCAATCTTGAAGGGATTGACAACCCCGTTATAGCGTTGGGTGCAAGCTCTTTTGTGTTTGCGCAGGTAGTCTGGACTTGACGCGATTCTCCTACTGGATTGATACCTTGGTTCTCAAACTGAGGGAAATACTTACTGCTCTTGTGCTGCATCATCCTTTCCTCTTCAAGGGAAAAACCAGCGCAAGACAAGTCTCCGTCAACGTGCCAATTTCTGGCTCTGTTGTCTGTTGCCGTAGCAGAAGAATTTCTGGCGCCGTTGCCGGGGAGGATCAAGTCAAGAATTCATCCAAGTAAGTGTTGCAAACTCATCTCTTGCATTGACTTTTTTTGCCTCTTGTTTTCCTCTCCCCCACTTTTGAAAAACAAAAATTTACAAAAATATTTGCCTTTTTCGTTTGACCTTTTCTCTCGCTTGCTCTTTGTTCGCTTGTGTGCTTTCTTGCTTGCTGAAGTCACCATGACTGAAAACACCAAACTTTTTGACTTCTCGAATACTAATAATAATGATTTTATTAGTACTCCGATTGCTCCCGCCACTAGTGCGGAGTCATACGAAATACATGCCGCTTTGCCGAATCTTGTTATGAAAGAGCAATTCTCCGACCTTCCTAGTGAAGATGCCGCATCCCATCTTAATACCTACATTGAGCTTTGCAATATGCAAAAGAAGAAAGATGTGGATAATGATGTGGCTAAATTAAAGCCTTCTCCTTTCTCGTTGCGAGATCGAGCAAAAACTTGGTTTTCGTCTTTGCCCAAAAATAGTATAGATTCTTGGAATGAGTGCAAAGATGCTTACATATCCAAGTATTTTCCGCCGGCTGAGATTATCTCTCTCCGTAATGATATCATGAATTTTAAGCAACTTGATCATGAACATGTTGCACAATCTTGGGAGAGGGTGAAATTGATGATTAGAAATTGTCCTGCTCATGGCTTGAGTCTTTGGATGATTATACAAATCTTCTACGCGGGCTTGAATTTCGCTTCTAGAAACATCTTGGACTCCGCCTCCGGTGGAACGTTCATGGAAATCCCGTTAGGAGAAGCCACAAAACTCCTAAATAATATCATGACGAACTACTCTCAGTGGCACACTGAAAGGTCACCTACTAGTAAGAAGGTACACGCTATAGAAGAAACTAACTCGTTGAGTGCTAAGATGGATGAGTTAATGAATTTGGTTGCTAGTAGAAGTGCTCCTTTAGATCCTAATGATATGCCCTTGTGTTCCTTGATTGAGAGTAGCAACGCTAGCTTGGACGTTAATTTTGTTGGTAGGAATAATTTTGGCAACAACAACGCTTTTAGAGGAAACTATGTTCCTAAGCCTTTTCCTAGTAACTCCTCTAATAACTTTGGCAACTCCTACAACAATACTCATGGAAATTACAATAGATTACCCTCTGATCTAGAGAGTAATATCAAAGAGTTTATTAACTCACAAAAGATTTTCAATGCGTCCATAGAGGAAAAACTACTCAAAATTGACGATTTGTCTAGGAACGTTGATAGAATGTCTATTGATATTGATGCACTGAAAGTTAGATGTGCTCCTCCCAAGATCAATATGGATGAAACTTTGAAAGCTATGAGTGTTTCCGTGAGTTAGAGCAGAGAAAGAACCACCCAAATTCGTGCTAGACATGAATGGCTTAAAAAGGCGTGTTCTCGTGATAAGAATCACGAAACTCGTAAAGTGCTTGGTGTGACTCCCATTGAATCTTTGTTTTCTTGTGCCAAACCTAATGATGATGGAGCTGGATATGAAACCACCTTGGTTAAAAACACCCCAATGATTTGGAGTCCAACTATCTTGATGCTAAAATCATTGAAAGTGGAGTAGAAGATATTAAAACTTTGAGTAGTAATGAAATTACTACTTTGGATTTCGAGGAATTCAATTATGATAGTTGAGCCTTGATTGAATGCATTTCCTTGATGCAATCCATGCTAAACTCTCCACACGCTTATAGCCAAAACAAGGCCTTTACCGATCATATCGTCGAAGCTATGATAAAATCTCTTGAAGAGACACTTGAATTGGAAGTCTCTATCCCTAGAAAGCTTCATGATGAGTGGGAACCTACTATCAAAATCAGAATCAAAAACTATGATTGCAATGCTTTGTGTGATTTGGGTGCTAGTGTTTCCTCAATTCCAAAGTCTTTATGTGATGTTCTGGGTTTTAATGAGATTGAGGAGTGTTCTCTTAATTTGCATCTTGCGGATTCTAGTGTCAAGAAACCCATGGGAAGGATCAATGATGTTCTTATTATTGCAAATAGGAACTATGTACCCGTGGATTACATTGTGCTTGACATTGATTGCAATCCTACATGACATATTACTCTTGGTAGACCTTTCCTAAGGACTATCGGTGCTATCATCGATATGAAGGAAGGGGATATTAGATTTCAATTTCCTTTAAATAATGGCATGTAACACTTTCCTAGAAAGAAAATAAGATTGCCTTATGAATCCACGACGAGTGCTACTTATGGTTTGAGCACCAAAGACGACGATACGTGATTCCATCACCTTATGCCTAGCTAAGGGCGTTAAACAATATCGCTTGTTGGGAGGAAACCCGATGAATTTATCTTTTTTCTTTTTATTTTGTTGTGTCCACACCATCACAATTATGTTGTGGTTGTGTCTTTTGTGTTTCTTTTTGTGTTTGAGCCAAGCAAAACCTTTATGACTAGTCTTGGTGATGGTTGTTTGATCCTGGTGGAAAAAGACATAAACTTTTAGCTCACGAGATTATTTTTCATTATTTTTAAGAAAGATATTTTGAGTTGATTCTTTTTGCTGCTGGTTGATATGCCTTTTGGCCAGGTAGTCGTAATGTTTCAGAATTTTTGAGGTACAAGAAGTATATGAAGTATACAGATTGCTACAGACTGGTCTGTTTTTGACAAATTCTGTTTTTGTTCAGTTGGTTGCTTGTTTTGATGAAACTATGGATAGTATCGAGGGGTACTAGCCATGGAAAAGTGAGAATACAGTAATCTAACACCAATATATATAGAAAGCAAGATTTCTACAGTACCTAAAGAGGTGGTAGTTTGTTTTCTTGTGCTAATGTTATCATGAGTTTCTGTTTAAGTTTGTGTTGAGAAGTTTTCAAGTTTTGGGTGATGTTCTCATGGACAAAGAGATAAGGAGTGGAAAGAGCTCAAGCTTGGGGATGCCCAAGTCAGCCCAAGCCAAATTCAAGGACACCAAAAAGCCTAAGCTTGGGGATGCCCTGGGAAGGCATCCCCTCTTTCGTCTTCAATCCATCGGTAACATTACTTGGAGGTATATTTTTATTCACCACATGATATGTGTTTTGCTTGGAGCGTCTTGTATCGTAGGAGTCTTTTCTTTTTGTTGTGTCACAATCATACTTGCTGCACACCTTTTGAGAGAGACACACACTCATCGTGATTTTGCTAGAATGCTCATAGTGCTTCACTTATATCTTTTGAGCTAGATAATTTTGCTCTATGTGCTTCACTTAGATCTTTTAGAGCACGGCGGTGCGTGACTTGGTAGTTGGCTTGTGCTATGAAAGTAATCCCAAAGGTGATAGGTACCCAAAGAGGATACAAAAACCTCCATCTTCATGTGCATTGAGTAGAAAGAGAAGTTTGATTCCTCTCAATTAGTTTTGAGACGTGGATTTGGTAATATTAAGAGTTATGTTAGTAGGGTGTTGTGAATCTAGAAATACTTGTGTTGAAGTTAGTGATTCCCGTAGCATGCACGTACGGTGAACCGTTTTGTTAGGAAGTCAGAGCATAATTGTTCTATTGATTGTCATCCTTTGTGTTGCGGTCGGGATCGCGCGATGGTTAACACCTACCAACCCTTCCCCTAGGAGTATGCGTTTAGCACTTTGTTTCGATTACTAATAAAAACTTTGGCAACAAGTATGTGAGTTCTTCATGACTAATGTGAGTCCATGGTATACATGCACTTTCACCTTCCGCCATTGCTAGCCTCTCTAGTGCCGCGCAATTCTCGCCGGTGCACAAACCCACCATATGCCTTCCTCAAAACAACCACCATACCTACCTACTATGGCATTTTCATAGCCATTCCGAGATATATTGCCATGCAACTCCCACCGTGCCGTCTCATGACTTGTGCCGTCACTCTCATATGCCATTGCACGATCGTAAGATAGCTAGCGAGATGTTTCCACGTCATACGCCAAGCTAGATCGTTGCACATCCCGGTACGCTGTCGGAGGCATTTCCTATAGATTCATCATCATTCTGAGCTTTTAGCTAAGGGTAAATAAAAGTGTGATGATCATCATTATTAGAGCATTGTCCGATGTGAGGAAAAAAAGAAGAGTCCAAAGAGCCCAAATAAAAAAAAGAGAAAAAAAGAGGCCGAAGAGCCCAAATAAAAAAATAAAAAAAGGAGAGAAAAAGAGAGAAGGGACAATGCTACTATCTTTTTCCACACTTCTGCTTCATAATAGCACCATGTTCTTCATGATTGAGAGCCTCTCGTTTTGTCACCACCATATGCTAGTGGGAATCTTCATTATATAACTTGGTTTGTATATTCCAATGATGGGCTTCTTCAAAATTTCCCTAGGTCTTCGTGAGCAAGCAAGTTGGATGCACACCCGTTAGTTCTCCTTTTGAGATTTCACATACTAATAGCTCTAGTGCATCCTTTATATGGCAATCCCTACTCATTCACATTGATATCTATTAATGGGCATCTCCATAGCCCTTTGATACGCCGAGTGAATGTGACCATCTCCCTTTTTGTCTCACAACCACCACCACACTCTATTCCACTTATAGTGCTATATCCAAGGCTCACGCACGTGTATTGCGCGATAGTTATAAAAGGTTTAGAAAGTAAGAGTGCGAAAACAATTACTTGGCCATTACCGGGGTTGTGCATGATTTAAATTAGTTGTGCGGGGATGATGGAGCATAGCCAGACTATATGATTTTTAGGGATAACTTTCTTTGGCCTTGTTATTTCGAAAGTTCATGATTACCTTGCTAGTTTGCTTGAAGTATTATTGTTTTCATGTCAATAACAAACTGTTGTTTTGAATCTTACGGATCTGAACATTCATGTCACACGAAAGAAGTTGCAAAGGACAACTATGCTAGGTAGCATTCCACATCAAAAATTCAGTCTTTATCACTTCCCTACTCGAGGACAAGCAGGAGTTAAGATTCGGGATGCTTGATACGTCTCCAACGTATCTATAATTTTTGATGGTTTCATGCTATTATTTTGTCTAACTTTGGATGTTTTGAATACATTTTATATCTTTTTGGGACTAACTTATTAACTCAGTGCCAAGTGCCAGTTCATGTTTTTTTCGTGTTTTTGATCCCTTTCAGAGGAGGATTTTAAACGGAGTCCAAACGGAACGAAACTTCAAAAAGATTTTTTCTGAAACAAAAGAAGATCGGGAAGCTTGAGAACCAAGGCAGGGTGCCACCAGGGACCCCACAAGCCCCCTAGCCGCGGCTAGGGGGGGGGCGCCTCCCAGGCTTGTGGGCTCCCTCGGCCACCTCTGCCCTAGGTATTTCACCTTTATATTTCCTAAAATCCCATAAAAAATCAGGAGATCATCGAATGTACTTTTCATATCCTTGTAATTCTCTTCAAGTTGTGGGTTTTGTTTGGCCAGCTTGATCTATGATTCTTGCAATGGGAGAAGTGCTTGGTTTTTGGTTCATACCATGCGGTGACCTCACCCAGTGACAGAACGGGTAGCGAGGCATGCATCGTGTTGTTGCCATCAAGGGTAAAAAGATGGTGTTTTCATCATTGGTTTGAGTTTATCCCTCTACATCATGTCATCTTGCTTAAGGCGTTACTCTGTTCGTCATGAACTCAATACACTAGATGCATGCTGGATAGCGGTCGATGTGTGGAGTAATAGTAGTAGATGCAGAAAGTATCGGCCTACTTTTCTCGGACGTGATGCATATATGTATGATCATTGCCTTAGATATCGTCATGACTTTGCATGGTTCTATCAATTGCTCAACAGTAATTTGTTCACCCACCATATTATTTGCTATTTTGAGAGAACCCTCTAGTGAACACTATGGCCCCCGGGTCTACTTCACATCATATTTTCAGCCTTACACTTTTACTTCGTTGCACTTTTCGCCTTCAGATCTCACTTTGCAATCAATCTTGAATGGATTGACAACCCCTTTATAGCGTTGGGTGTAAGCTCTTTTGTGTTTGCGCATGTACTCTGGACTTGACGCGATTCTCCTATCGGATTGATACCTTGGTTCTCAAACTGAGAGAAATACTTACTGCTCCTGTGCTGCATCATCCTTTCCTCTTGAAGGGAAAAACCAGCGCAAGACAAGTCTCCGTCAACGTGCCAATTTCTGGCGCTGTTGTCTGTTGCCGTAGCAATGTTGCATGGAAATGTATCTCGGAAAGGCTATGGAAATGCCTTAATAGGTAGGTATGGTGGCTGTTTTGCAGAAAGATATAACGAGGATTATGATGACTGAGCGTATCCTGCCAAGGGTTTTGATGCACCGATGAAGTTTACACCAACTCTCAAGATGAGAAAGGGCAATGCACGGTACCGAAGAGGCTAGCAAAATATGGATGGTGGAAGTGCCAACAATCGAACACTCACATTAGTCCGAAGAACTCATGCACTTATTATCGGGAACTATCTATCTACTCAGGAGATTCACAAAGAGACAAGTACCCCGAGGAGGAGTGTTTGGGGGTTTCGTTATCCTTGCGCATCCTCGACCCATGGTAACGTGAGGGTACTCTATATATTCCAACCCCTCCAGAGGTTAGCGATCAATCTAGTAGCTAGAGTTCTCAACTAATTTTTTTAGTTTTAAAAAACACACGGATTTCCCAAAATATGACACCTATCACTAATAGGCTCAAGCTATTGGCACCAATAATCCAAACATTACTCAAATCAATACCTCAAAACTATTGCAAGTTACTACTATACTTAAATAGCAACCTTAGTTACCTACTCATGTAAGACACACACCTCAGTGCAACAAGCCAACTCTCTAAAGAAGATAAGCATGATAACTGAAGAAAGTTCCAAAAGCAACCTAAATAAAATCTCTCAAAAAGATAAAGTATGAAAACTAAGAGCTAAGCATGACAACATCTATGGAAAGATAAAGAACACACAAAAAGATAAGCATGAAAACCTATGTTGTGTTCTAGAGTGGAGTGGAGCGTGTCTCTCTTCCAAACAAGGAAGGATAGGTTCCGACTTGTTATGAACAGCAAGCAAAACTAAAACAAACTAAAAAGTAAAGAGCGAGACACCCCAAGCATAGCACATAACATATGAAGTGATAAAAATATAGCATGGAGATGGACGAACTAATGATTGTTGATGGAGAAGGGGATGCACGGGGGTCTCCCCAAGCTTAGATGCTTGAGTCTCCTAGAATATTTCTTGGGGGTGCATGGGGGCATCCCCAAGCTTGAGCGCTTGACACTTCTGGATCTTCTTTCACCATCTTCCATCGCATACTTGAAAACTCCCTTCATACGAAACTCATCATAAGCTAATTAGAGTGGTTAGTACCCATAATAAAACAATTTATTCCCTACTGAAAATAAAGATTTACATGAAAATATACTGTTTCTCATGATTGCCAAAAGATTTTCGCAAAGGAAAAGCAAGCTTAAGATTTGCAAAACGATGAAAACGCAAAATGTGGCAGAATCTGTGAAAAACAGAACAATAGGTAGTAAATAATATTTTCAGGGCACTTCTGCAAATCCAATCAAAAAACCCAAAACATATGTCAGACATACAATTATATAGAGCATGCTTTAAAAAAATCAGATAAAAAAGATGATGTGCTGATTGTTGTTGAATTTTTCCATCAAGCACACAAAATCAGTTTCTCGACAGCATGTCACAACTTTTGAACTTTCTTGCAATCAGAGGCTAAAACTTGGCACAAAGCTTGAAAATAAAGATATAATGATGTTGCTAGAGTAGTAACAAGCAGCAAGACCACTAAAGCTGATAGTAAAAACAAATTGTGTTGCGTCCCGACAAGCGCTTTTTTTATGCCTTTGAGCTAGGCATGATGCAAAAATATCAAGTATTATCAACTCCATAAGAATAGCTTTCCCGAATAACGGAATCATAAGGTAACTCAATCTTCTTTCGAGTGGAGTGTTCCATTCCCTTTTTAAGGGGAAATTGGAATCTAATGGTCCCTTCTTTCATGTCAATGATAGCACCAACGGTGCGGAGAAAAGGACTTCCCAAAATAATTGGACATGAGGGATCACACTCAGTGTCCATAATAAGAAAATCGACGGGCACATAATTATCATTGACAACAATAAGAACATCATCAATTCTCCCTAAAGGTTTCTTTATGGAAGAATCAACAAGACGAACACCAAAATAACATTGATCAAAAGGTTTAAAACCAAGCATATCATACATTCTTTTGGGCATAACGGAGGAACTAGCTCCAACATCACATAAAGCAAAGCAAGAGATATTATTCAATTTAATATTGAACATAGGATCCCAACCATCTTCTAGTTTTATAGGAATATAAGTCTCTAGCTTGAGCTTCTCCTCCCTAGCTTTGATAAGAGCATTGGTAAATGCTCGGTGAAGGCAATATTGAGTGTAATAGTGTGGGGGTATTTAGCCATTTTTTGCGAAATGGTGATCAATTCGGAAAGACTACAGTTGCCAAAATCAAGATTACTACCATTAATTAAAGTGGTAGTAATGTCATCTAAGCTCATTCTTTTGGTAGTCTCTAAGTTCAAAGGACCTTCTTGTCCTATAGTTGAGGTATTAGCATCACCATTAATAGGTCCATTGGGACTAGGGGTGTGATGGGTCCTAAAAGTTTTGAGATCCTCAACAACCTGTATAGTAGCAAGGGTAGTGTTTGTAGGAAGGCTCTTAATCCTATCTTCCTCTTCTTTTTCTCTATCCCATCTATCCTTAAGTTTGGCTAGCATTCTTATGTTCTCATTAATTTCGACTTGGATAGCATTCATGGGTGTCGTGTTCCTTTCCTCAAGGGGGGAAGTTCTAATTTTAAGCATCTCTACATCATGAGCTATGTTGTCTACCTTCAAAGAGAGACTATCTAATTTTTCTAATTTCTCTTCTACATTCTTGTTGAAGACTTTTTGAGAAGTGATAAAGTCTTTAAGTATGCTCTCCAATTCAGAAGTGGAGTTTTTGGTGCTAGGATAAGTGTTGTTGTTCCCATAGTTGTTGGATGGGAACGGTCCAGGATTGCTACCAAAATTACTCCCATAAGCATTATTATTAAAGTTGTGCCTAGAGATAAAATTAACATCAACTTGCTCTCTTTCTTGAGAAACCAAAGAATTTAAAGGAACATCATGAGTATCAATAGGAGATTGCTTAGTGAGTAAAGTCATGATCATGTCAACCTTATCATTAAGGGAGGAGATCTCGTCAACAGAGTTTACCTTCCTACCTATTGGAGCTCTCTCGGTGTGCTATTGAGAATAATTTGTCGTCATCTCTTCCAATAGTTTCGTGGCAGCACCAAGTGTAGTTGACATAAAGATTCCTCCCGCGGCCGAGTCTAACAGATTCCGTGAGGTAAAGTTTAATCCTGCATAGAAAGTTTGGACAACCACCCAAGTAGTCAAACCATGTGTAGAGCAATTCTTAACAAGAGATTTCATAAGTTCCCAAGCTTGGGCAACATGCTCATTATCCAGTTGCCTAAAATTCATAACGTTACTTCTCAGCTGGATAATCTTAGCAGGCGGGTAATACTTCCCAATAAAAGCATCTTTGCACTTATCCCAAGAATCTATGCTATTCCTAGACAAAGATTGAACCCACACTTTAGCTCCTCCTCTCAAGGAGAAAGGAAAAAGCTTAATTTTAACAATATCACCATTTACTTCTTTATATTTTTGCATATCAAAAAGCTCAACAAAATTATTCAAGTGCAAAGCAGCATCATCTCCAGCACCGGAGAATTGATCTTTCATAACAAGGTTCAGTAAAGCAGGTTTAATCTCATAGGAGGTAGCCCGAGTGGCGGGAGCAGCAATAGGAGTGTAGATAAAGTCATTGTTGTTGTGACTAGTGAAGTCACACAACTTGGTGTTTTCAGTGGAACCCATAGCAGCAGCAACAAGCAAGACAAAGGAACTAACTTTTTGGTGGTTTTTGGTATAAGACTCTAAAGCAAAAACTAGAAAGCAAACTAACAAGACTAAAAAGAAAAGGTAAAAGATAGCGTGCAACTCCCCTATCTCGAAGACTGGAGTCCCCGACAACGGCACCAGAAATTTGCTTGATGACGAGTTGATGGATATACTTCTCGCCCCTCGTTGGTTACCCCAAGTGGAAGGTGGAGACGTAGCGGACAACAGATTTCCCTTACACGGGGACTGTAAGGTTTATCGAACCAGGAGGAATCCGAGGATCAACAAGTAGGTGTCCGCTGCTCTGGCGCTAGCCGAAGACGTGGACCTACACACACAACAAATAACTTTGTCTCAACGAGTATTGAGAGGTTGTTAATCTCTCCGGCCTTGTAGTTTGCAAAGGATCAAAACACAAGCGGGAATAGTAATAGTGATTGCAACAGAAAAGTAAATAAAAGCAGTAAATCATGGAGGTGTAAGCAATGGTGGTAATATGGACCTGAGTCACATAATGTTAACTAGTGATGTCTCTCTCCCAAAATACGATAAACTACTATGCATGGGTAAAGAAATTACAGCTGGGCAATTGACAAAATTATAAACGCACCACAATGCTAATTATGCTACTTGAAAGTTAGAGGCTCAATAGTAATGAGCAATACACCAAGACAAGTAGACCATTTATTCATCAGCAACTATTTACTAATCACCCACCTTGAGATATCTATCCAGAACATTTCGCTGGTATTAAGTTGAGAGCCCCACCCAAAGTGTAAACTAAAAGCAACGGACAACTGTATTAACGAACTTTGCATAAGGTAAACAATACTTGCAACCGTGGTCACAAGCACCGTTGTTTTCTCCCTGGTGGCAATAGCACACCCCCTAGTCTCATGTTCTGTCACTCAAGCTAGACATCAGGGGGCATGAACCCACAATCATGCATAACGCTCCCTCTTGGAGTTACAATCTACTAGTCTGCCAAAGCAATAAAGAGCAACAGAGAACATGCATGAATCACTAAGTACATAATATAAAAGGATAATCAAATATATAACTTATCACATTCTGAACATAATCTCATAATCCATCGGATCCTAGCAAACCGAGCATAGCAATAGTAGGAAAATTACATAGATGCCTTGATCATGTAGGGCAGCTCACAAGGGCTAATCATTGAAGCACAAGATTGGAGAGAAGACATCACATAGCTACTCGTCATGGACTCATGGTCGAAGGAGGGCTTCTCACAACACATCCGGGAAGCGTCCATGGCGCTGGAGAAGCTCCCCGAGGTCAATCCTCCCTCTGACAGGGTGCCGGGAAGAGGTCTCCTGACGTTCCTGATCTCGAAAGCGATGCGGCGGCGGAACGATGGAGAAATTCGCGATACTGGATATGCTTGAAGGGTTTCTGATCGGAGGGCTAAATATAGGCCAAAGGAGGGCGTCACAGGAGGTGGGGCCAACCCGGGCGACCTGTGGGTGTGGCCAGGGGCCACGCCGCGTAGGGAGACCGCCTGAGCAGCCCCTGGGTCCCCTCTGGCCCATCTTCGGTGCTCCGGAAGCTTCCGTCACGCTGATTTTTATATATTTTTCTCAGGATTTTTGGGACCGTTTAAATTTGGGTAAAAGTCCCTACAAAAAAGACATCAACAGACAGGAAGTGGCACTGGGTGCACTGAGTTAGTAGGTTAGTATAAATATGTGTAAAAAGGTATGAAAGTGTAGCAAAACATATAAGAATGTCACCCAAAATATCATGGAACAAGCAAAAATTATAGATACCTTTGGGACGTATCAGTTGCTTGCAAGTACATTCAAAGTACTCATTGGCTTGCCACTGGGTATTTCATTGACTAGGTAAGAGAGAACAGGAGATGGTGAAGTGTACCTTGGTGATGTTCCAGCGAGCTAGGACGCTTCCTAGTCATAATGCGTGTAGGTTAAGGCTGATGACAGTGGCTCACGCCTTCAACCAAGATTTCTTCTATTAGTCAAGTTTGGTGTGTTGACCTGTAAGTCTTGACCTCAATGTTCCTTATTTGTATCAGATAATATGTATGGATGTAGGACTCTTGTCATTCAGTTTATGTGTGTTCGGTGAGCATTGATGTCTGGGATCACTGAGCACGTACATTCGGTGATTGCAACTTGTTAGTCGGGGTCCCCACAGAGCTGGTATCATAGCGAGGTTGATTGTAAGAAGCCCTTAGTTAGCACAGACATTAGTTAGGACAAAACTATTTTCCAGACCCTTTAAAAGCACTTGCAAAACCTCTATATTTCTCACCTCTCCTAAATGTTTGAAGGAAGCAAAGGTTTTACCTTAGTACTCGCACCCTTGTTCCTTTAACTCTCCTCTTCTGCCTTTCAAAACTTGCAAACGGTCGCTAGCACCTTTATACCCCTGCTCACTAGATTAATAAAAACCTCTTGGGTAACCTGGAAGCGAGCAACCTTTCCAAGAGATCACCCATGTACCTGGGAGACAAGGTTAGCAACGCTGTGACAAGATGACACCAACAGAAGGCACCTTCTAGAGGACTGAGGACGTCGGGATGGTGACCCCTCGACCCTGTTCTAGAGTGATACGACCTTCGCCTGTGATGATCAGGACATAAGATATGTGCTACTTCTTGAGCTTGCGTTGGTTTTCCCTTGAAGAGGAAAGGGTGATGCAGTAAAGGAGATAAGTATTTCCCTCAATTTGTTGAGAACCAAGGTATCAATCTAGTAGGAGGAACAAGCAAGGCCGAAATCTTAGCACCTACACAAACAATCAAACACTTGCACCTAACGCTAAAAAGGGGTTGTTAATCCCTTCATAGTTATTTGCAAGGATGAAATCTGATAGATATAGATAAAAGATTGCTAGAACTAAAAGTAAAACAAAAGTAAATAAATGTCAACAATATATTTTTGGTATTTTTGTCTTATAGATCTGAAAGTATAATATGGAAAATAGACCCGGGGGCCATAGGTTTCACTAGAGGCTTCTCTCATGAAGGAAAATAATACGGTGGGTGAACAAATTACTGTCGAGCAATTGATAGAAAAGCAAATAATTATGAAGATATCTAAGGCAATGAGTATGCATATAGGCATCACGTCCGTATCAAGTAGACCAAAACAATTCCGCATCTACTACTATTACTCCACACATCGACCGGCTCCTGCCTGCATGTAGAGTATTAAGTTCATGAAGAACAGAGTAACGCATTAGGTAAGATGACATGATGTAGAGGGATAAACTCAAGCAATATTATGAAAACCTTATCTTTTTATCCTCGATGGCAACAATGCAAAATGTGCCTCGCTACCCCTACCTTGTCACTGATTGAGGACACCGCAATATTGAACCCAAAACTAAGCACTTCTCCCATTGCAAGAATTACCAATCTAGTTGGCCAAACCAAACTAATAACTCGAAGAGACTTGCTAAGATATGTAATCATGCATATAAGAATTCAGAGAAGATTCAAATAATATTCATAGATAATCTGTACACAAACCCACAATTCATTGGATCTCGACAAACACACCGCAAAAGAGTATTACATGAGATAAATCTCCATGAAGATCATGAGGAACATGGTATTGAAGAACAAAGAGAGAGAAGAAGCCATCTAGCTACTATATATGGACCCGTAGGTCTGTGGTGAAATACTCACACATCATCGGAGGGGCAATGGAGTTGATTTAGATGCCCTCCATGATCGATTCCCCCTTCGGCAGATTACCAGAAAAGGCTCCTAGATTGGATCTCATAGGGAGAGAGGCTCCCGGTGGCGAAAAAGTATTTTTTGGTCTCGTTCTGGTATTGGGGAATATTTGGGAATTCATAGGACGAAGATTAGGGTTAGGAGACCTGTAGGGAGCCCACAAGCGAGGGGGCGTGCCCTGTAGGCTTGTCGTCTCCCGGCAGGTCTCTTGCCCCCTTCTCCAAGTCTGACATGTTTCTTCTCGTCCAAGAAAAATCATTCCGGAGATTTTATTCTGTTTGGATTTCGTTTAATATTCCTTATCTACAATACTCAAAAACATGGAAAAAATAGAAACTGGCACTAGGCTCTATATTAACAGGTTAGTCCCATAAATAATATAAAATAGCATATTAATGCATATAAAGCATCCAAAACAGATAATATAATAGCATGGAACAATAAAAAATTATAGATACATTGGAGACGTATCAATATGCAAGATAAGATATGCATCGCTAATAGAGCGACCCTGTCATCATCGACGTTGCGTCGACCACCACCAGTGGATAAGAACCTCGCCATTTGGTCCTCCTCACCTTAGTGAGCAAGAAAACGGTTCTCCTCATCCCCGCTCTTGGTGTCGATATTGTCATCAACATAACTGAAGGGTCGTAACTCTATCAAGCCTTGTCAATGTCATTGCATAAAGGTTCTCCACCTGGAACTCTCGACGCCTTGGAAGGCGAGAAGACATTGGCAGGATTATGAGACCAACAAAAGACCATGTCGACAACAGCCATGAGGAACCACCTTCGTCGGCAGCTCACCACACAAGAAGTCCTCAAGGACTCTTTCGAGATCAACTCGACTTGTTTTGGCAAACAACAACAAAGGACATAGCGACACCATAAAAAGACCCAGAAATCAAAATGGACTGCTCTCCAAAGCACGAAGCAAGCATGACTATTGAGTCCGAGGACCCCTGGGGTACGATGAGTCGTGAAACCCCCCATGCGAAGTCGAGTTCGTGAAATAGTTCGAATGGGAACATATTGTGTGTTGCTTCTTTTACTTGTGTATGCATTGATATACGTCGCACTTTTCCCTAGGCAACGAGTATGCGACTATACCACCTGCCGCATCTTGATGTTTGCGTTCGCCTTTCGGCACTTGTTTGATTGCATTTGCATTATTCCACCCCTTAGGGACTCCCCTCTGTGCTCCTATTCTCTCTCCCACCTTTCTCAACAACTGAAGACCAACAAGACATGATGCACCAAGGATCCACCCCGACAGAAAACTAATACTGAAGGCTCTGACTACGACATGCTCAAGCTGACATTACTCCATAGAGCTAGGCTTTTCCCTCGAGTCGGGAAATCCCTCCCTAAACCAACCTAAACCTCCCAAGATTCCCCAGCTCAAACTTCTCGTCATGTGTCTAATACACGGAATTGCGTGAGCACTTGTTGAGCTTCGATAAAACCTACTTAGCATTGGGTTCATTATGGAGCAAGTGATCACAGTGAACAAGTATCCCTCAATCTTCCAGTATCTTGTGGATCGTCAGACCCTTATGATGGTAGGTGAACTTGGTGTAACAAGTTGATAAAGTAGCATAACCTACACATTCCTAGAGTAATCTTGGGTTTAGTAGGACAATTATGATCACAAGCTAAAATTCTTGGTTGTAGAATAAAATGAGTTTGTCAAGTAGTAGTCATGGTTTGATGATGTTACCATAATGACTTGGGATAACGTGTAAGAGTTCTTGTTGGGCATGAGATCTGGATTTAACATGTGATCTTAATAAAGTATCGACGATGAGTGAGGCTACATGGTTCGGAGTAAATTGGATTTAGTACGATGATCTCGATCATGATATCATGTTTCTAGGTGGGTAACAAGTAGAAGTAATTGGAGTTGTCGAATTGATTTACGAATCTATATAAGCCTGGCCTTGGAGATTAGTTTGCCATGATACTGGAAGATTGAGGATATACTATGGCATAGTCCTGGCAATTATACAAGGATTATGAGTACTCTAGGTGATCATGCAGATCCCCATCTATATTGGATTTGTAGGAGTGATGGTCCAGTGATGGTTGATAAGATTGATGGACAACTTGATTAGATTCGCAAGAAGTAAGCAAGGCCTTGGATTGGTACACTACGTGTTTCCTTAAACATAGGAATGCGGTACCCTGTCCATTGGATGATCTAGCTGAACACTTGGATTTGTAGTGTCTTAATTCAAGCTTAGCAGCTTGTATGCTTTCCCGAGGTTTATTACATGGGAATACAGGTGCAACTTAGCTACAATATACTTATGAGGTTAGGATAGGTCCTTTCCTCGGACCCCGGAGTTGACTAGCATGAGTGGTGTGGAGTTGACTTAAATGAGATGGTACCTTCAGTGATATAGGGTGATTTTTGTGCGGAGATAGAGAATAAACTATTGGCATCTAAGGAATGTGCTTAGGCATAAGATGATAGATGTTCACTCACATCCTAACTTCTTGAGACCCTAAAGCTTCACCAAGCCCTAGGATGGTCGGGTTATGACCATAGGAAATGGCTCTAAGTCGTTGGGCTATGACCAATCTTCCGCCCCGACCATCACTAATTGTGTCTATGAGGAAGATGGACATGAAATACTAGACTATGTTGGACCACAAACACCCGCTCCTCTCACCTATCTCATGAGCAGTGTGCTTATGTGATGCTTGGGGAAGTATGTTGTTATCCTCATGGACGACATACTTATTCACCCAATAAGAGGAGGGACACCTTACTCCTGTTTGGACAAGCCCCAGGAACATCGATCGCCATGCCTCTCAAGGGTAAGGTATTACCCTGAGAAAATGGACTCCTCAAAGCAATCTCCAAGCATCAGAAATCAATCCTACCCAAGACGAGGAAAAGAACTTCCATGGTTGGGAAACCACGAAGAAGGAGAAGAAGCAGCAGAAGTCAACCACCACTCCTCTACCGACCACATCAACTATGCTAAGAAGCACCGACTTTCAAACCAATGAAACCTTTGGACCTCAAGGGAAACTGAAGAGCCCTTCTTGGTCCAAATCAGGGACATGAGTCCTGACTGGACCATGGTGAAGCCCCTGTTGAGGGGAAGTTCACCCCGCTTGCCAAGCCACAGACCGTATGGATGGGATGACTGGTCTATACTTCCGGGTAGATAGGTCATCTAGGACCCCTTAAGAACCTTCCTAGGTAATAGGACCTGTTCTATGTTGTGTCCTTAAGCTTAGACTTATGAGGGAGACCCAACCCAGGCCTTTCCACGAGAAGCTACGAAGAGTCTACAAGACTAAACATCTGAAGACACACCGGAAGCATGGGCCCATGACGACAATGACAAATGACCGAAGAAGAATGAAGTACATACATGGGCAACTTACTCAAGCAGAAGATCTTGACCAAAATCCTATGACGAAGCATTCTATTCTAACCCGAGACATCTAGGTGTCAGTAACCAACATGTGCAACCTCAGGACGAACACCCAAACATGCAACCTTGCCACGTATTCCGACCTTGGAGTACACATGCAAGCCAAACCCTTGTGAGAACTTAGTTCACAAAGCCCTTGACCCGCTTATTGCTAGAACCCTTTTCATGATCAGGTGAAGACGAGTGGAGCTTTGGAAGTTGTATTATTAAGCACTTCAAGACCCACAGGAGCAACATGGGAACGTGAAGACTGCCTCCGACCCAAAGTTTTGTATCTCTCCAACGCCTAGCCTAGGAATCTCGGAGATGACATTTTTCTTAAGGGGGTAAGGTTTTTCACACCCTGTGTTTTAACACTTCTCGCTAAACTAACTTATCTCAAAAATTAGGACTAGTTAAATTTTTGTGAGTGTTTGTGATGCTTGATGTGATTGTTGCTTGCTTGCTTGTTTGCTTGTGTCTAAATCACCAAGTTCCTACTACTCCTTGGACTTTCATAAATGCTCAAGGTCTTTGCCCATTGACCATACCGTGTGTATACGACCAACAACTATTCTTACCAAATATTATTTTTACCTAAAAGGTTTTATTTAATTTAAGCTTTCAAAAAACCCCGAGTTGGGATTTGTACTACAAGTCCTCAAATTAGGGAAGTTGTTTTGCACCAAATATTTTATTTGGATCCCATTATCATAAAGACTTCCCCAGATCACAAAATTATTATTTTAAAAGTGATTTTCTAGTTTATTGAAATACCTCTTTGTGAGGCCAGAAATGGTCTTTTACAAAGAAATATTATTTTTCTTGCTTTCAAAATATTTGATAAAATTTAGGGAAACTCACTCGACATATATATTCCATATATAAGAGTTTCAACAAATCATCATGTTCAAAATATTGAACAAAACCCTTTGTGCCTATTTCAATCTTTTGGAATATTTCCATAAGAAATATTCTCAATAAATCCCAGTAAAATTCTAGAAATTCACACATGATATATGTGATGATCTTGCCAAGTTTCATCGCATTCCAATTTGGTTTGATTCAGCTAAATATTCGAAAACCATATGTGTCCAGATCCAAATTTGAGCAACTCTACATTGCCAAGCGTCTCCAATTGTGCTCAAATTTTGTGGACATGTTTTGATGCTTTAATAATGCATCCACACCAAGTGGTGCATCAAGGAGAATAGATTAACTTGTCCAAAACACCTCAAAACCTTCTTTGTTGATTTCTAGAATTGGGAAACTTAAGATTGTGACGTTTCTCCTATTGATCCCAAACTTTTTGCGCATGCTTTAATACTCAAATAATGCCACCACACCAAGTGGCACTATAGTGGGAATTGATTTGCATGGTTTTATCTACACAAAGCCATTTCTTCCCGTTTCTTGGGGTTTTCAAGTCTACATTGGAAACTTTCTCCAACAAATCCTAAATTTGGTGTTCGGTCTTACTTTTACCTATCATGTGATCATGTTAAGTTTCATAGCAATTGGAATCCATTTGCTAGCCGTAACATGCATCAAACACCTTCTGCTCACTTACCAAACTTGCTTGTTTGGCCCCTTCTACTAATATCCTTGAGCCCAATTTTTACCACAACTTCTCCTAACCCTCTATCACCTCCAGTAAATTTGCCATGGCCCCTGGTCAATTATTGGAGGGTGACTCCATCTCTCTACCTCTCCTTTTTACCATGACAACACCCATTTTACTCCTCTCCCAATAATTTTGTTCAAGTTAATGCCCCACATCCTTCCAGAACACCTCTAGTATGCTAGTGCACTATTTCAAACAAATATATGGCATGCTCATGTGGCAAATATGAGTAGCCTTTCTGAAACTTGATTTTGGTAGAAATGTGGCCTTGGACTGCAAGTGCTAGCTACACTCCTCTCCTTGATCTGAAACTTGGCAGTTTTGTAGTCCCTCCATACCTATGACTACTAAACAAGGTTAATTTTGAAAAACATTCCACTAAGAACACTTTGTGCTAGCCTAAAGTTTGTTGTTGCAAACTTAATCAGAGAGAAAGCCCCACTTGCATTACCCCATATGAGGCCAAAATACTCAGTCACACTCGTGCACGCATGCCTTGCATGTTGGACAGCTTTGACTGTCCAAAATGCCACTGTGGGCATGAATGCACATGGTGACAACCTCCGTGGCATGCAGAAACGGTGCTCTACACCTTGTCTTTTTCTTGTAGCTCATGTCGACCTGTGACAACATGTCCCAGCATTCCAGGGCATCCCTCTTTCAACCTTTGACCCTCCATGACGCTGGCTAGGCTCCAAAACTACTCACGCCTCGTGCCAGCCGTGCTGAAAGCACCCGAGGCACATCCGAGCTCCCCTTGGCCGCTCCTCCATTAGAGGCCTCCCCCGAGTCCTTGTCGCTCTCTCTTCAATCCCCCTATCCTAGACGCCTCCTGAAGTTCCCCGTGCACCCTCCCCTCCTCTGCATCAACGGCAACGGCCGGAACCTTGCCGCCTGCCTTGTTTTAAACACGCGCATCTCCCGGCTCTCCCTTGCTCCTGTCAACCCCGATGGTCCCTCCTAGCCGCCGCTAGACTCGCTCCGTTCCCGAGCTCTCCTCCCCCGTAGCAAGGGCACCATGCCCAGCGCCACCAACGACCACATCCACCTCGGCCAGTGCCATGGCGGACCAGAGCCTCCCCTGCGGTCAAAAGCCATCCAGGGTGGTGCGACTCCCTCCCCGAGCACGCCGGTGGCCATGGCGCCACCAGTCGTGGCCTAAACACCTGGCTCAGGCATCGACGCGTGCCCAGTTGGGCTCCCCTGCCTCTCCCCTACTCCGGCTGAGGTAGTAGGAGGACCCGACGGTAGGGGCCTATCGGTGCACTAAAGACTGGGGTCCCTAGTGCCCCATACTTGTGCACAGGCGCAAAGAGCCCCTGATGACAGGGCGTGGCAGGATCTGAACAAGATGCACCCCCAAGATTACCAAGGCCCCGACAAGCCTGCTTTGCCGGCAAGATAACCAAGGCCACGCCCGTTTAGTGGGCGTGATGAACTCACTAGGCACAAGGCCTCGGCAAACCTCCCTTGCCGGGACGACAACCGAAGCCCCCGACAATCTTCCTTGTTGGGACGAAGACCCAAGGCCCTGGCAAGCTCCCTTGCCGGGATGACGGGCTAGGCACTGGAGGGCAATCGCCCTTGCCACAGTGCCACCGCCCCCAAGTTCTAGCGCATTCCGCATGCGCCAGCACAGGGGTCCACGTGTCGAAATGCCTGGACACGTGTCTTCGCCAGCACATTGTTGACAAGGACAAGACGTTCATTTAATGCATCTGACAGCGATAGATGGATAATCACCGCTCTAGGTTCACTGTAACTTCTCGTGAACATACCACCGAGCACTGTAGGTGACTCCTTTGCCTATAAAAGGAGGCCCTTAGCTCATTCACAAGGGGTTAGACTCTTTGGACATTGGCCATAAGATGATTATCATCATTCACTTTAACGAACAACAAAACACTTAATACGATTAGACAAGTAGGACGTAGGGTTTTACGCGTAAGCGGCCCGAACCTTGGTAAAAAGGCTTGACGGGTGTTGATCGTCAGCTCTGCTCTTGACGTCGACTTTCCCCGCCCTACGATCACAAGGATTTCACGTTGATTCCCATAGGTGTCGACCTAGCATCACCGACATCTTCGGCGCGCCAGGTTGGGGGAGCGGAGTTGTGCGTGAATCAGAGCAAACTTAGCACTGGATCTATCAAAGTTTGGGAGCTATGTCGGGTTCCCGTGGAAACGGGGTACCGCGACGGATGCTCTGTTCTGCTACGGCTTCCCAAGGCCTGCGCGAGCGCGTTGCTAAACGTGCGCGCGGGGCAGGGAGGCAGAGGCTCCAAGAGCAGCGTCCTCAGGTCGATGCGTCGCTTGGGGGCCAACGTGCAGCTGTCGAGGGCGTGCATGGGCGCTTCACACAGGCGCCGATACATACTCCGGTGGACGCACCTCTGTGGAGCGATGCAAAGTCTTTGAGGATGCGCCACACGGTCCCGAAGCCCCGGCGTGCGCTCAACTGCGACCGTTGCGCCCCTGAGAGCGTCGCATCATCGCCCAAAGACGCGCTTGGGGGCTCCGCAAGCACAACCTAGCAAGAGAAAAGCAAAGGGGTTACACCCTGGCCGGCTTTTCCTCCAAACGACGGTCAAGGACCGTCGACAAGAAAACTTCGCTGGAGGAAAAATCCGCCGGGAGCGGTGATTCCCTGCTTGCCGAGGGCTCCGATGCCCTAGCAAAATACTCAAACGGCGTGCAACTGCGGCGTGTGCAGATAAGTTTTTAAGTTTAAGATTAAGATCTGAAGTAGATAGATTCTTTGCTTCCCCTTTGAAAGTTTCCAATCTTTGTGTGTGGAGTTTGAGCATACTGGGACCTTCCCAAAGCTCAGTGCGCCTTGTCTTTGTTTCGAACTCGGTCAAACGACCTGATCAACAGAGCAAGTGGCTATGCAGCACCCGATTTCATGTGAAGCTGCACTTGGTGATTTCCATGGTTACACTGAATG
Organism: Hordeum vulgare subsp. vulgare; assembly: GCF_904849725.1. NCBI lineage: Eukaryota > Viridiplantae > Streptophyta > Magnoliopsida > Poales > Poaceae > Hordeum > Hordeum vulgare. Next base: position 138,577,371 of record NC_058518.1, on the reverse strand, counting down.
CCGAAAGGAGCCTTTCCGGTAGTTGCCGGCTGTTACGTCTCAAACGTATCTATAATTTTTGATGGTTTCATGTTGTTATCTTGTCTTCTTTGGATGTTTTATGTACCTTTTATATATTTTTTGGGACTAACTTATTAATTCAGTGCCAAGTGCCAGTTCCTGTTTTTTCTGTGTTTTTGACTCTTTTCAGATCTGATTTTGGAAGGGAGTCCAAACGGAATAAAAACCCCGAAATGATTTTTTCCCGAACGGGAGAAGATCAGGGGGCCTTTGGGCCAAGCCAGGTGGGCTCCAGGGAGCCCACAAGCCCCCACTCCGCCACCAGGGGGAGGCGGCGGTGGCAGGGCTTGTGGCCTCCCTGGCCGCCCCCTGACCTAGATATTTGGCCTATATATTCCCAAATATTCAGCAAAAAATCAGGGGAGCCCCGAAAATACTTTTCCGCCGCTGCAAGCTTCCGTTTCCGCGAGATCTCATCTGGAGACCCTTCTCGGCACCCTGCCCGAGGGGACTTTGGAGTTGGAGGGCTTCTTCATCATCATCATCGCCCCTCCAATGACCCGTGAGTAGTTCACTTCAGACCTACGGGTCCATAGTTAGTAGCTAGATGGCTTCTTGTCTCTCTTGGATCTTCAATACAAAGTTCTCCATGATCTTCATGGAGATCTATCCGATGTAATCTTTCTTTGGCGGTGTGTTTGTCGAGATCCGATGAATTGTGGATTTGTGATCATATTATCTATGATATATATATTTGAGTCTTTGCTCACTTCTTATATGCATGATTTGATATCCTTGTAAGTCTCTCCAAGTCTTGGGTTTTGTTTGGCCAACTAGATCTATGATTCTTGCAAGGGGAAAAGTGCTTGGTTTTGGGTTCTACCATGTGGTGACCTTTCCGAGTGACAGTATTGGCAGCAAGGCACACATCAAGTAGTTGCCATCAAGGGTAAACAGATGTGGTTTTTATCATTGGTTTGAGATTATCCCTCTACATCATGTCATTTTTCTTAAGGCGTTACTCTGTTCTTATGGACTTAATACACTAGATGCATGCTGGATAGCGGTTGACGTGTGGAGTCATAGTAGTAGATTCAGAAAGTATCGGTCTACTTGTTTTGGACGTGATGCCTATAGATATAATCATTGCATAGATATCGTCACGACTTTGTGCGGTTCTATCAATTGCTCGACAGTAATTTACTTGCTTTCATGAGAGAAGCCACTAGTAAACACTACGGCCCCCGGGTCTATTCACATCCATCGTTTACACCTCCGCTTTTACTTTGCTTTGTTACTTTGTTGCTTTCAGTTCTCACTTGGCAAACAATCTATAAAGGGATTGACAACCCCTTCATAGCGTTGGGAGCAAGCTTTTGTGTTTCTGTAGGATCTTGAGATACTCCTCCACTGGATTGATACCTTGGTTCTCAAATTGAGGGAAATACTTACCACCGCTACGCTACATCACCCTTTCCGCTTCGAGGGAACACCAACGCAAGGCTCCAAGGCCACGGGGGAAATCCTTTGCATACTTGCCTAGGAAGTCCCTTAAGGCGTAGCCGCAGAAGAAAGATCTAGCCAAGTATTCTCCCGTCGACGTGCCTATTTCTGGCGCCGTTGGAAGGTCTTTTGTTGCAGTAGCAGAAGTATTTCTGGCGCCGTTGCTGGGGAGGAGAGATCTATCCAAGCAGGTCTCACAAACTCATCTCCTGCATTTACTTTTTTTCCAGTTGTCTCTCGTTTTCCTCTCCCCACTTCACATTTGCCATTTTCGTTTGCCTTTTTCGTTCGCCCTTTTCTCTCGTTTGCCTTTCCGTTGCCTTTGTGCTTTGTGCCTTCAATATGCTTGCATCTTCGCTTGCTGAAAATCTAGTGATATGGATCCTCATCCACTTGCTAATCTCTTTAAGAGACCCACTTATGTGGAACGGATTGCTAGTGAGTTGAGGGCACTTGACTATCTTTATGGAGTTTTGCTTGAGATGCGTGAATCTGAAAATTGTGAGGAAGAAATTTATGAAGTGATTCACGAGGTCTCCTTGGATGAAAAGCATGATTGCAATGGTTTCACTATAAATTATATTAGTGATTATCATGCTAAAATTATGCAAAACCCTAAGCTTGGGGATGCTAGTTTTGCTTTGTCCACTACTTGTTGCAATAATCATGAATGGGGTGATGATCTTTCTTATGATCTTGAAAATTTGTTCAAACCTCATGATGAATATGATATTTGCAACAAAACTGAAAGTGGGATTGGAAAAGTCATGACTTTATTTGATGATAATCCCACTATTTTTGAAGAGCGTCAACTTTGCATGCATGTGGATCATGAAAAGAATATCCTATGGGATAGCTATATTGTTGAATTTGAATATGATCCCACATGTAATTGCTATGAGAGAGGAAAATATTTTGGTAGAAACTTTCATGTTACCAAATCACCTCTCGTGATGTTGAGATTGCTCTTGTCTCTTTCTTCTTCCTTGCAAATGGCAGCTATTGGTTGTCTTGACAATTTGTTTTTCTATAAAATGCCTATGCATAGGAACTATGTTAGACTTAGATGTGATTTTCACATGCTTTAGGATGCTCTCGTTCTGCTTCAATTCTTGTCTTTTGTGAGAGCAACACCTTTCGCCGAGCTAAGGGCGTTAAACAAAAGCGCTTGTTGGGAGGCAACCCAACGAATCTATCCTTTTTCTTTCTGTTTTGTGTTTTACACAATATTATAATTCTGTTATGATTGTGTTTTTTGTGTTTGTGCCAAGCAAAACCGTTATGATTATTCTTGGGGATGATCGTTTGGTCTTGCTGGAAAAGACATCAACTTTCTGCTCACGAAAATAATTTTCATTTTTTTCTGTACGAGATTTTCAGTTGATTCTTTTTTCTGCTGATTTCTACGCAAATTCGTCAGACTGTCGTAATTTTTCAGAATTGTTTAAGTACTAGAGGTATACGAAATATACAGATTGCTACAGACTGGTCTGCTGTTAACAGATTCTGTTTTTGTTGTGTTGGTTGCTTATTTTGATGAAACTATGGGTAGTATCGGGGGGTATTAGCCATGGAAGATTGAAAGTACAGTAACCCAACATCAGCACAAGTAGAATTTAAGTTTGCTACAGTACCTAAGGAAGTCGTGGTTTGCATCACGAGTTTCTGTTTAAGTTTCGTGTTGTGAAGTTTTCAAGTTTTGGGTGAAGTTCTTATGAACAAAAAGATAAAGAGTGGCAAGAGCTCAAGCTTGGGGATGCCCAAGGCACCCCAAGAGAGTCAAGGATGTCGTAAAAGCCTAAGCTTGGGGAGGCCCCGGGAAGGCATCCCCTCTTTCGTCTTCAATCCATCGGTAACGTTACTTGGGGCCATATTTTTATTCACCACATGTTATGTGTTTTTGCTTGGAGCGTCTTGTATCGTAGGAGTCTTTTATTTTTGTTGTGTCACAATCATCCTTGCTGCACACCAAGAGAGAGAGACATGCACAGAACGTGATTTTGTCGAGCTTCACTTATATCTTTTGGTAGACAATTCAACTCACATGTGCTTCACTTATATCTTTTGAGCTAGATACTTTTGCTCTATGTGCTTCACTTATATCTTTTAGAGCACAGCGGTGCGTGTCTTGGTAGTTGATATATGCTTTCAAATTAGTCTCAAAAGGGGTAGTTATCCAAAGGGATACGAAAACTTCCACCTTCTTGTGCATTGAATAGTTAGAGAAGTTTGATTCATCTCAATTAGTTTTGAGTTGTGGTTATGGTAATATTGAAGTGATGCTAGTAAGGTGTTGTGGATCTAGAAATACTTGTGTTGAAGTTAGTGATTCCCGTAGCATGCACGTATGGTGAACCTCTATGTGATGAAATCTGAGCATGATTAGTATATTGATTGTCATCCTTTGCGTGGCGGTCGGGATCGCGCGATGGTTTATACCTACCAACCCTTCCCCTAGGAGTATGCGTTGAATGCATTGTTTCGATTACTAATAAAACTTTAGCAGCAAGTATATGAGTTCTTCATGACTAATGTTGAGTCCATGGTTTAGATGCACTTTTACCTTCCACCATCACTATCTTCTTAGTGCCGTGCAACTTTCGCCGGTGCACAAAACCCACCATTAGCCTCCCTCAAAACAGCCACCATACCTACCTACTATGGCTTTTTCAAAGTCATTCCGAGATATATTGCCATGCAACTACCACCGTGACATGTGCCACCACGTCTACATTGCCATTGCATGATCGTAAGATAGCTAGCATGATGTTTCCATTAATGTCTATGCCATGCTAGATCATTGCCACGGTACACTACCGAAGGCATTCCATATAGAGTCATCGTTACTCTAAGTTTTGAGTTGAAAGTGTGATGATCATCATTAATAGAGCATTGTCCCATGTGAGGAAATAAAATAGGCCAAAGAAGCCCACAAAAAAAAGTGGGCAAAGAGCCCACCAAATAATAATAAAAAAATGAGAGAAAAGGAGAGAAGGGACAATGCTACCACTTTTTCCACACTTGTGCATATTAAGCACCATGATCTTCATGATTGAGAGTCTCTCATTTTGTCACCACCATATAGCTAGTGGGAAATTTTCATTATATAACTTGGCTTGTATATTCCAATGATAGGCTTCCTAAAAATTGCCTTAGGTCTTCGTGAGCAAGCAAGTTGGATGCACACCCACTAGTTTTCTTTAAGAGCTTTCACATACTCATAGCTCTAATGCATCATTTGTATGGCAATCCCTACTCATTCACATTGATATCTATTGATGAGCATCTCCACAGCTCATTGATATGCCTAGTTAATGTGACTATCTTATCCTTTTTGTCTTGCAACCTCCATCACATTCCACACCATCTATAGTGCTATAACCATGGCTCACGCTCATGTATTGCGTGAGAGTTGAAAAGGTTTGAGAAACTAAAGGTGTGAAAGAATTACTTGGCCAATACCGGGGTTGTGCATGATTCAAATTCGTTGTACAATGATGATAGAGCATAGCCAGACTATATGCTTTTGTAGGGATAACTTTCTTTTGGCCTTGTTATTTCGAAAGTTCATGATTACCTTGCTAGTTTGCTTGAATTATTATTGTTTCCACGTCAATAGAAAACTATTGTTTTGAATCTAATGGATCTGAACATTCACGTCACATAAGAGTAATTACAAAGGACATCTATGCTAGGTAGCATGAAAGCATCAAAAGTTCATTCTTTATTACTTCCCTACTCGAGGACGAGCAGGAGTTAAGCTTGGGGATGCTTGATACGTCTCAAACGTATCTATAATTTTTGATGATTTCATGCTATGATCTTGTCTTCTTTGGATGTTTTATGTACCTTTTATATCTTATTTGGGACTAACTTATTAATTCAGTGCCAAGTGCCAGTTCCTGTTTTTTCTGTGTTTTTGACTCTTTTCAGATCTGATTTTGGAATGGAGTCCAAACGGAATGAAAACCCCGAAATGATTTTTTTCCCGAACGGAAGAAGATCAGGGGGCCTTTGGGCCAAGCCAGGTGGGCTCCAGGGAGCCCACAAGCCCCCACTTCGCCACCAGGGGGGAGGCGGCGGTGGCAGGGTTTGTGGCCTCCCTGGGCGCCCCCTGATCTCGATCTTTGGCCTATCTATTCCCAAATATTCAGCAAAAAATTAGGGGAGCCTCGAAAATACTTTTCCGCCGCCGCAAGCTTCCGTTTCCACGAGATCTCATCTGGAGACCCTTCCCGGCACTGTGCCGGAGGGGACTTTGGAGTTGGAGGGCTTCTTCATCATCATCATCGCCCCTCCAATGACTCGTGAGTAGTTCACTTCAGACCTATGGGTCCTTAGTTAGTAGCTAGATGGCTTCTACTCTCTCTTGGATCTTCAATACAAAGTTCTCCATGATCTTCATGGAGATCTATCCGATGTAATCTTCTTTGGCGGTGTGTTTGTCGAGATCCGATGAATTGTGGATTTTTGATCAGATTATCTATGATATATATTTGAGTCTTTGCTGATTTCTTATATGCATGATTTGATATCCTTGGAAGTCTCTCCGAGTCTAGGGTTTTGTTTGGCCAACTAGATCTATGATTCTTGCAATGGGAGAAGTGCTTGGTTTTGGGTTCTACCATGTGGTGACCTTTCCCAGTGACAGTAGGGGCAGCAAGGCACACATAAAGTAGTTGCCATCAAGGGTAAAAAGATGGGGTTTTTATCATTGGTTTGAGATTATCCCTCTACATCATGTCATCTTGCTGAAGGCGTTACTCTGTTCTTATGGACTTAATACACTAGATGCATGCTGGATAGCGGTCGACGTGTGGAGTAATAGTAGTAGATGCAGAAAGTATTGGTCTACTTGTTTTGGACGTGATGCCTATAGATATAATCATTGCATAGATATCGTCACGACTTTGCATGGTTCTATCAATTGCTCGACAGTAATTTGTTCACCCACCGTCCACTTGCTTTCATGAGAGAAGCCACTAGTAAACACTACGACCCCCGGGTCTATTCACATCCATCGTTTACACCTCCGCTTTTACTTTGCTTTGTTGCTTTGTTGCTTTCAGTTCTCACTTGGCAAACAATCTATAAAGGGATTGACATCCCCTTCATAGCGTTGGGAGAAAGCTTTTGTGTTTGTGCAGGATCTTGAGATACTCCTCCACTGGATTAATACCTTGGTTCTCAAACTGAGGGAAATATTTACCACCGCTATGCTACATCACCCTTTCCACTTCGAGGGAACACCAATGCAGGGCTCCAAGGCCACGGGGGAAATCCTTTGCATACTTGCCTAGGAAGTCCCTTAAGGCGTAGCCGCAGCAGAAAGATCAAGCCAAGTATTCTCCCGTCGACGTGCCTATTTCTGGCGCCGTTGGAAGGTCTTTTGTTGCACTAGCACCGGCAAGCTCCCAGATTATGCAAAAAACGAATCATACTAAGAACGGAATTGGAAGAGGGGAAAACAGTGTTCTCATTCATTTGAATGGATACATTTGACTTTGCTTACATAGCATCGTTATCCTAACCTAAGACTCTGTCTTTTGACGAGGATCGACCTACGTGGAGGAGCGAAGTTGAAGAAGACAAGAAGGCAGAGCCCGCGGCGCGGCCAGGGCTGGCTCCCCAGGGCCGGCATAGAGCCAACAAGAATGGGACTCCCCCGACGGGCGTCACCTGGCCCACTCTGGCCGAGGTGCAGAGGGCGGGGTACAAGAATGGGCGAAGGATCCGGAGCCTACGGGCGTGCCTCCTCCTGGAGCCGGGAACCAACACCCTCTCCGGTGAGGTGGCCCAAGTAGAGGACCTGGCGAAGTCAGGGCTGGTGGAGGTGCCTCCTCCCCAAACACGAGGCACCGTCGCCAGCTCCGACAAGACGCCCCCGTCGGGCGGGGGCGAGCTGTGAGCTAGCCACGGCGGTGCGGTCTACGTCCAATGAGGGCCCAGGGAGTCGGCATACAGTTTGACACCCCATGTCCCTAACCCAACACGGACCCCACCACCACCGTTGTCCTCCTCATCGCAATCAGTCAAGGCAGGAAAGCCGACATCGCTCGGGCCCTCTTCGCAGCAGTCGAGAAGCACATGTGGGGGCCCCTAAAGCAACATGGAGGGCCGCCACAGGAGCAAGCCCCAAGGAAGGCGGAGGCGTTGGAGTAGCGCTCCGCCTCCCCCGACCTCGACCTCCACGGCGACCGCGGCCCCTCGCCCTTCCTCTGCCACGGGCACTCGGGCCATCTTCTGCCGCGGCACCCCAGAAGTTGTGGCATGATCCGAACGGGATCCCCTCGCCGCCCTGGCGGCCGAAGGTGTCTGACCTTGTCCCCTAACCATGGTTAGGGGCGAGCGCCACCTACTGACTGGAGAAGATTCTGAAGGCCAAGATTGAGGAGTTGGTGGATTCAGAGGGAGCTGGGTGAGAAAAACCCCTCGCAAAGCCTCCAAATTTATAGGACGGGGCGCGGGGCCTAGCCTCCCTTGCTCTAGAAGCCACCACCCCTCGCATCCAATCGCTCAAGCTCACGGGCGAATAGAGAACCGCCCTGATGCGCCAATGCATGCATGGGAGGGCCCAAGCACTACTGCGCCTTACAAGGCCTCGTCTGCCACCTGTCCATCCATAGTTGCGCATGCCACACGCGTGGCAGAGGTGTTTCAGGAGGCGGAGAGGCCACTCCGCGCACAACCTCCCACTTCGCGCATCCGATGCGCGGCGTGGGGAAAAGCAACCGCCAACAGATCCAGCCACGAAGGCCCGTGCACCTCTTTGGGCCCAAAAACGCTCCGCACGCGTGTGTGGCCCATGCTCGGGGGCTCCTGTCGGTGCACTAAAGACTGGGGTCCCTAGTGCCCCAGACTTGTGCACGGGCCCAAAGAGCCCCTGACGGGATGGCGTGGCAGGATCCAGAGAAGATGCACCCCAAGATTACCAAGGCCCCGACAAGCCTGCCTTGCCGGGAAGATAACCAAGGCCACGCCGGTTTAGTGGGCATGATGAACTCACCAGGCACAAGGCCTCGGAAAATCTCCCTTGTCGGGACGACAACCGAAGCCGCCGGCAAGCTTCCTTGCCGGGATGAAGACCCAAGGCCCTGGCAATCTCCCTTGCCGGGATGACAGGCTAGGCACTAGAGGGCAACCACCCTTGCCACAGTGCCACCACCCCCAAGTTCTAGCGCATTCCGCATGCGGCAGCACAGGGGTCCAGGTGTCGAAATGTCTAGACACGTGTCTTCGCCAACACATTGCTGACAAGGACAAGACGTGCATTTAATGCACCTGACAGCGGTAGATGGATAAGCACCGCTCTAGGTTCACTGTAACTTCTCGTGAACCTACCATCGAGCACTGTAGGTGACCCGTTTGCCTATAAAAGGAGGCCCCTAGCTCATTCACAAGGGGTTAGACTCTTTGTACATTGGCCACAAGATGGTTATCATCAGTCACTTTAACGAACAACAAAAAGTTAATACGATCAGACAAGCAGGGCGTAGGGTTTTATGCGTAAGCGGCCCGAACCTGGGTAAAAAGGCTTGTCGGGTGTTAATCGTTAGCTCTGCTCTTTACGTTGACTTTCCCCCGCCCTATGATCACAAGGGTTTCACGTTGATTCCCATAGGTGTCGACCTAGCATCGCCGACAGGGCCCGTCGTTAACTGGCTAGGAACCCCCTATATAAGTGCTCGTGCCTTCGGCTGGATGCCGCCTCCCCGCTTGGGAGACGCTTTCCTCGCCGGCTGCGTCGTTTTGGCCTTTGGGTAAGCCCTTTTTCGCTTGTTATATTTTTCTGAGAGCTTCCAAAATTCATAACAAATTTGGTTCAACTCCAAATTTTATGATTCAAACTCCTACAGGCTCCTAAAATCCTTACCTATCCAAGTACGTGCTTTACACATTTTTCCAAAAAATATTTCCTGTAGAGACCAAATGCAAACTAGAATCTGGTTTATTCATACTCCACCTTTGTAAAATCTTGCACACTCAAATCAACTCGAAATGGAGTAATGCCAATTTCCAGAGACTTAAAAAATCATGCTCTAATTTTCTAGCGTTAGTAAACATTTTTCTCTGCCATATTTCTGTTGTGTCAATTAAATAGCCCCCTTTTCCATTTATTCCATATTGTAAAACCCCTAGAATATTCATACCAACTCCAAATCTAGCGAAACCACTTCCTAAATATTTCCATATTCATGCCCTATTAAATGAGTGCCTCCACTCATTTTTATGAAAATGTTTTCTGTAGGCTTCTTGTGGGGCCAGTGATGCCTCCATTTCCACCATCCAAAAATCTCTCGTGATCCAAATCCCTTAGGACAACTTTAGGCATTTTTCTTATGACTAGAGTTGTCCAAGAGTAACAAATCTCCACTTTATAGAGCACCTTGTGTTTCGTCTTGTTGTGTGGCTTATTGTTGATGTTTTCGACGATAGTTGGCGAAATAAGCAGAGTACTCAAAGTTGTACCGGAAGACCTCGAAGACCCCGGAGACCTTTTTGAGCAAGGCAATCAGCCCTTTGACCATGCCTAAGAAACTTTTACTTGCATGCCATATGATGACTTACTTATGCATATATTCTAGTTGGATCGAAGACCCCCCTTGTTCGGTTGTCCGCGAAGAACACCTCATTGAAATCTGCATTTGGGCATGACCCTACCACCTATGAGGGTTGTGCATGTGGATATAGTTAGTTGCTAGTAGTTGCTACGCAAGAAGAGACAGGGAATATGCATGGTGATGATCAAGGGTGTTCGACCAAGTGTGTGTGTGGGAAAGTATGAGAAAAGGATGGTGACAGGGTAAATATGATTCTTGAGCTAAGTGAGGTGACTTGGCATGATGGGTGGACATGGGATGTTCGACCCTCAGTTGATATTGATATCTGTAACCTGTTCACTAGGTTACTGATGTGCCTTGTGATACATGTCGCACAAGAATTTGATCATGTTATTGCACTAGGGAAAAATTTGCTCGCCGCAAAAATAGCAAACAAGTGTTATATGATGTTTTATTATTGCCTTGTTCTACCAGATGGGTTGCTTGCGAGTACATTCAAAGTACTCATTGGCTTGCCACTCATTATTTCACTGACCAGGTAAGAGAGAGCAGGAGATGGTGAAGAGTACCTTCGTGACGTTCGTGTGAGCTAGGACGCTTCCAAGTCAGAATGCCTGTAGGTTAAGGTTGATGGCATGTGTTCACGCTTTCAACCAAGATTTCCGCTATTAGTCGAGTTTGGTGTGTTGGATTTCAAGGCCCTCCCTATGTAAGTCTTGACCTCAATGGTCCTTATTTGTATTAGACGGTATGTATGGATGTAAGAACCTTGTCATTCAGTTTCTATGTGTTCGGTGAGCATTGATCTCTGGGATCACTGAGCATGTACATTCGATGATCGCGACTTATAAGTCGGGGTCCCCAGACCGTTCGACGCTTGATCGGAAGTTCGTGGCACGGATCGTGATTGGATCGCGAAGACGTACCACTACATGAACTGCGTTATTTAACGCTTCCGTAGGAATATTTTTTTTCCCATTCAATGTTCGCCAATAGTAGCATCATGAGCTAGGTTTATGCGTAGATGACATGACGAGTAGAACACAAAGGAGTTTGTGGGCATTGATATTCAGATTGCTTCCCTCAGTCTTTTCTTAATTCAGCGGTATTGTGGGATGAAGCGGCCGGACCAACTTTACTCGTCCACGAACGAGAGACCGGTTCCATCGACTCGCATGTAACTTTGTTGCATAAGATGGCTGGCAGGTGTCTGTCTCCCCCACCTTAGTTGAATTGGATTCGACAAAGGCTGTCCTTGTAGAAGAATAAATAGAAACTTGCGTATCACCATTGTGGTTTTGCGTAGGTAAGAAGCGTTCTTGTTAGATACCCATAGCAGCAATGTACGACATGCAACAACAAATTAGAGGATGTATAAATTGTTTTTGCATGGTATGTTGTGATATGATATGGACATAGACATAATGATTTATATTCGATGTATGGGATGATCATGTTGTATTAGTTAATATCAACTTGCTTGTTGATGCTACGACAACTGGCATGAGCCATAGGGTTGTCTTTAATTATTGTGTGACCTGCGTGTCAATCACTAAGTGATATGTAATGCTTTACTTCATCGCTAAATGGTAGCAATAGTAGTAGAAGCATGGTTGGCGCGACAACCCTGACGGAAACACGATGATTGGGATCATGGTGTCATGTCGGTGATGATGGAGATCATGCCGGTGCTTTGGAGATGGAGATCAAAAGCACAAGTTCATGGCCATATCATATCACTTATGATTAGCATGTGATCTTAATCCTTTTGTGCACCTTTTTTTCTTAGGATGACGGTAGCATTATAGGGTGATCCCTCACTAAAATTTCAAGATAAAATTGTGTTCTCCCCGAGTATTGCGAAAGCTCGTCGTTTTGAAGCACCACGTGATGATCGAGTGTGATAGACTCTACGTTCGCATACAATGGGTGCAAGCCAGTTTTGCACATCCAGAACACTCAAGTTAAAGTTGAGGAGCCTAGCATGTACACAGATGGCCTCAGAACACAAGAGATCAAAAGGTCGAACATGAGTCATATAGTAGATATGATCAACATGAAGATGTTCACCATTGAAACCACCTCATCTCACGTGATGATCGGACTTGGGTTGGTGAATTTGGATCATGTAACACTTGAATGACTAGAGGGATGCCAATTTGCGTTGGAGTTTTTGGTGATATGATTAACTAAACTCATTATCTTGAACAATAGTGTGGGGACCCTGACTTGTAGCTCGAGATCGCCGAATGTACATGCTTAGTGATCCTAGAGGTCAATGCTCACTGAACACACAGAAAACTGAATAATAATAGTCTTACATCCATACATACCGTCAGATACAAATAAGGACCATTGAGGTCAAGTCTTACATAGATAGGGCCATGAAAGCTAACACACCAAACTCAGCTAGTAGCGGAAATCTTGGTTGAAAGCGTGAACCCATGCCATCAGCCTTAACCTATAGACATTCTGAATGCGAAGCGTCCGAGCTCGCAGGAACGACACCGAGGTACTCTTTACAATCACCTGTTCCCGCTTACCTGGTCAATGAAATAACCAGTGGCAAGCCAATGAGTACTTTGAATGTACACGCAAGCAGCACATTTTTGGAACAAGGCAATAATGTAGCATGATATAACATTGGTAGGTTATTTTTGCGGAAATCAGATTGTTCCCTACTGCAATAACATGATCAAATTCTCATGTGACATGAATCACAAGGCTTAGAGGTAACCAAGTGAAAAAGTTACATATATCAATATCAACTGAGGCTTGAACATCCCATGCTCATCCATCATGCCAAGTCACTCGACTTAGATCCAACATCATCTTTCCCATGTCTCCATCTATTTCCTCATGTCACCCCCACACACACTCGGTTTATGTGAAAACCACTAGATGTTGTTTAAGCAGCAACACCCAACTGTTCTTGACCGTGGACATGGCTATTCGAATAGTTTTACACTTTGTAGAGGTTGCACGCTGTACCCACAAGACTTGGGGAGCTTCCGTGTCATCCACGACTCGCGGTATATAACATACAAGAAGTAAGTACCCGAAATTTTTTTCCCCTAATTACAATAAGAAAAGAGTCCACTCGATTGGTACCCATCCCACATGATGTACATCTTACGAGCCTCGCTCTAGATCGTACCATCCATGCAGGGACCAACGGTGTGCTCGGAACCTATAAAAATAGCATAGTCGTCCTACGTGGCACCACCCCATTTCGAGAGTGACCATGTCACTCCCGTCACTAGTAATGCAGGCTCTTTGCTAGCATCGACCAAAGTAATCAACAAAGCCCCGTCCTATAAGTGGTATCGTAGTCGCACATGTAAGGTTGGGCGGTCGACAAATCTTAAATCTAATCCAATTTCCAAAACCACTCACGCAAAACCTTTCTTGGTAAACAATTTTTCTCTCAAGTGGTCATCCATCCCAACACCTTCCCCTGGGGCATTAGTGGCACCCAACGGGATTTTCGAAAAACCTTTGAAATCACCCCTATGTTACATCACCATGCATATGCTCATCCTATGCGTAGCACTACTAGCAACCTATCAACTTTTCATTCGCGTGACCCTCATAGATGGTAAGGTCATTCTCAGATGCAAGTGCTATCGAGGAACCATCAGAAACACTATAATGAGGATTTTACCTATTCAATCATGATCACATGCATGGGAATGAAATAATAAACATGGCACGCATGAAATTATTTTCTCAGGCATGGTCAAAGGGCTTCTTGCCTTGCTTAAATAGGTCTCCAGGGTCTGCGGGGTATTCTCATGCTTCTCATCTATCTCCGAGTACTTTGTCTACTTCGTCAACTATCATCGAAAACAACAACGATAAGACACACAACAAGCCGAACACAAACTGCTATATAAATAGGAGCTTTATTACTTTTGGACATCTTTGGTCATAAGAAAAATGCCTAAAGTTGTTCTAAGGGATTTGGATCACCATCGATTTTTTAATGGTGGAAATGGAGGCATCATTGGACACGCAAGAAGTATACATAAAACATTCTGCAAACAATGAGTGGAGGCACTCATTTAATAGGACATGAACTTATAAACATTTAGGAAGTGGTTTCACTGGATTTGGAGTTCATATGAATTTCCTATGGATTTTCTAATATGGAATAAATAGAAATAGGTGTTATTTAATTGATGAAATAGAAATATGGCACATAAATTTTTTCACATAGGCTAGGAAATTAGAACATGATACTATAAGTCTGTGGCAATTGGAATCACTCCATTTGGAGTTGATTTGGGCTCTCTAGGATTTTTACAAAGTAGGATTTCAAACATTCAAATTTGAATTTGAATATACTCACTACAGAAAAGTTTCTTGGAAAAATGTGCAAAGCACATATTTGGATATGTCATGATTTTTGAAGCTCCTAGAAACTTGAATCACCAAATTTAGAGTTCAAATGAATTTTTTATGAAATAAATACTCTCCCTGAGAAAAAACAAATAAGAGAACAGAAAAAGGGGGAATCTCTAGGTGGGCCTAAGCCGCGCAGTGGGCGCAGCTTTGTGCTGCAGCGCACTGGGCCAGCCTAGTCGCTCGCCAAGCGAGCAGAAGTGGCCACACACGAGGCGTGCTTCCCAGAGTATGTCTCCAATGTGGTAACACGCACATAGGTGCGGGTGCGACCACATATCTGGGGCGGGCCCGACCGCTGGGTCGCTGGCATGCGGGCACGTCTTGTCACGCTCGTCCCCTACCTCCCGCCTGAACAAGGAGAGCAGGGGAGGCGAGGGCATGCGAACGCAGGCACTGACCCGATGTGTCAGGCCGCCTCCCGCGGTGCTCCGACCACCTGCGTGCTCAAGGGGATGAGCTGCATCCGCCTGGGCCCCTATTTCTGTCAGGGAAGCGTCGGGGTGAGCGGGGCCGTGGCCATGCTACCTCTTGATCTTGCGTTGTTTTTTCCCTTGAAGAGGAAAGGGTGATGCAACACAGTAGCAGTAAGTATTTCCCTCAGTTTGAGAACCAAGGTATCAATCCAGTAGGAGTATCAAGGCAAGTCTCTAGAGTACGTGCGCAAAAATAGCGAACTTGCACCCAACACTACAAAGGGGTTGTCAATCCCTTCACGAGTGATTGCAAGGTGAGATCTGAAGGCAGAAAGTGCAACAAAGTAAAAGTGTAAGACTGAAAATATGATGTGAAGTAGACCCGGGGGCCATAGTGTTCACTAGAGGCTTCTCTCAAGATAGCAAATATTATGGTGAGTGAACGAATTACTGTCGAGCAATTGATAGAACCGCGCAAAGTCATGACGATATCTAAGGCAATGATCATACATATAGGCATCACGTCCGAGACAAGTAGACCGATACTTTCTACATCTACTACTATTACTCCACATATCGACCGCTATCCAACATGCATCTAGTGTATTAAGTTCATCACAAACAGAGTAACGCCTTAAGCAAGATGACATGATGTAGAGGGATAAATTCATGCAATAGATAGAAACCCCATCTTTTTACCCTTGATGGCAACAACATGATGCGTGCCTCGCTACCCCTTCTATCACTGGGTGAGGTCACCGCACGGCATGAACCCAAAACCAAGCACTTCTCCCATTACAAGAATCATAGATCAAGTTGGCCAAAAAAAACCACAACTCGAAGAGAATTACAAGGATATGAAATCATGCATATAAGAGATCAGAATAAACTCAAATAAGATTCATAGATAATCTGATCATAAATCCACAATTCATCGGATCTCGACAAACACACCGCAAAAGAAGATTACATCGGATAGATCTCAATGAAGATCATGGAGAACTTTGTATTGAAGATCCAAGAGAGAGAAGAGGCCATCTAGTTAATAGCTATGGACCCGAAGGTCTATGGTGAACTACTCATGCATCATCGGAGAGGCAATGGTGTTGATGAAGGAGCCCCCGTATCCGAATCCCCCCTCCGGCAAGGCAGCAAAACGTGCCCCAGATGGGATCTTGCGGAGACAGAAGCTTGCGGCGGCAGGAAAGTATTTTCGTGGATCTCTCCCATGGTTTTGGATTTTTTGGGGATTTATAGGCGGAAGAAGTAGGGCAGACGAGCCACAGGGGTCCACAAGCCTGCTAGGCGCGCCCCCTGACCGCGCCTAGGGGGCTTGTGGCCTCCCCTCGTGGCCTATGCCTTGGTTCTCACGCCCCCTGCGTATCTTCTGTTCCGGAAAAAATCTTTTCGGAAGTTTTATTCCGTTTGGACTCTGTTTAATATTCTCCTCTGAAAAGGGTCAAAAACACAGAAAAAACAGGAATTGGCACTTGGCACTGAGTTAATAAGTTAGTCCCAAAAAAGATATAAAAGGGATACAAAACATCCAAAGTTTGACAAGATAATAGCATGAAACCATCAAAAATTATAGATACGTTGGAGACGTATCAAGAATCCCCAAGCTTAACTCCTGCTCGTTCTCAAGTGGGGAAGTGATAAAGACTGAATTTTTGATGTGGAATGCTACTTAACATATTTGTCCTTTGTAACTTCTTTCATGTGACATGAATGTTTAGATCTGTAAGATTCAAAACAATAGTTTGCTATTGACATGAAAACAATAATACTTCAAGCAAACTAGCAAGGTAATCATGAACTTTCGAAATAACAAGGCCAAAAAAAATTATCCCTACAAAATCATATAGTCTGGCTATGCTCCATCATACCCACACAACTAATTTAAATCATGCACAACCCTGGTATTGGCTTAGTAATTATTTTCGTACTCTTACTTTCTCAAACCTTTTTCAACTCTCATGCAATTCATGAGCGTGAGCCATGGATATAGCACTATAGGTGGAATAGAGTGTGGTGGAGGTTGTGAGACAAAAAAGGAGGAGATGGTCACATCGACTCGACATATCAAAGGGCCACGGAGATGCCCATCAATAGATATCAATGTGAAAGAGTAGGGATTACCATGCAATGGATGCACTTAGAGCTATAAGTATGTGAAAGCTCAAAAGGAGAACTAGTGGGTGTGCATCCAACTTGCTTGCTCACGAAGACCTAGGGCAATTTTGAGGAAGCCCATCATTGGAATATACAAGCCAAGTAATATAATGAAGACTCCCACTAGCATATGGTGGTGACAAATCAAGAGACTCTCAATCATGAAGAACATGGTTCTATTATGAAGCACAAGTGTGGAAAAGATAGTAGCATTGTCCCTTCTCTCTTTTTCTCTCTTTTTTTGTTTGGGATCTTTGGCCTCTTTCCATATCTTTTTTTTGTGTGGGCAACTTTGGCCTCTTTTGTTCCTCACATGGGACAATGCTCTAATAATGATTATAATCACACTTTAATTTACTCAAAGCTCAATGCTTAGAACAATGATGACTCTTATAGGAAATGCCTCCGGCAGTGTACGGGGATGTGCAACGATCTAGCTTGGCGTATGACTCGCTAGCTATCTTACGATCATCCAATGGCAATATGAAAGTGACGACACAAGTCATTAGACGGAACGGTGGGAGTTGCATGGCAATATATCTCGGAATGGCTATGAAAATGCCATAATAGGTAGGTATGGTGGCTGTTTTAAGGAAGGCATACGGTGGGTTTGTGCACCGGTGAAAGTTGCACGACACTAGAGAGACTAGCAATGGTGAAAGGTGAAAGAGCATCTATACCATGGACTCACATTAATCATGAAGAACTCACATACTTATTGCGAAATTTTTTATTAGTATTCGAAACAAAGTTCTAAACGCGTACTCCTAGGGGAAGGGTTGGTAGGTGTTAACCATCGCGCGATCCCGACCACAACACAAAGGATGACAATCAATGAATCAGTTATGCTCCGACTTCCTAGCATAGCGGTTCACCATACATGCATGTTACGGGAATCACTAACTTCAACACAAGTATTTCTAGATTCACAACACCCCACTAACATAACTCTTAATATTACCAAATCCATGTCTCAAAACTATTTGAGAGGAATCAAACTTCTCTTTCTAATCAATGCACATGAAGATGGAAGTTTTATTGTATCCTCTTTGGGTGCCTATCACCTTTGGGACTACTTTCATAGCACAAGCCAACTACCAAGTTACTCAGAGAGATCACTCTCAAAAAGATATAAGTGAAGATCGAGAGTTCTTATTTCTCCAAAATATAACACCGCCGTGCTCTAAAATATCTAAGTGAAGAACATAGAGCAAAGTTATCTAGCTCAAAAGATATAAGCGAAGCTCAAAGAGTATTCTAGCAAATTCATGATAAGTGCATGTCTCTCTCAAAAGGTGTGCAGCAAGGATGATTGTGACACAACAAAAAGAAAAGACTCCTACGATACAAGATGCTCCAAGAAAAACACATATCATGTGGTGAATAAAATTATAGCTCCAAGTAATGTTACCGATGGATTGAAGACGAAAGAGGGGATGCCTTCCCGGGGCATCCCCAAGCTTAGGCTTTTTGGTGTCCTTGAATTTGGCTTGGGGTGCCTTGGGCATCCCCAAGCTTGAGCTCTTTCCACTCTTTATCTCATTGTCCATGAGAACATCACCCAAAACTTGAAAACTTCACAACACAAAACTTAAACAGAAACTCGTGATATCAGTAGCACAAGAAAACAAACTACCACCTCTTTAGTTACTGTAGAAAACTTAATTTCTATTTATATTGGTGTCAGATTACTATATTCTCACTTTTACATGGCTAGTACCCCCGGAGACTATCCATAGTTTCATCAAAATAAACAATCAACATAACAAAAATAGAATCAGTCAAAAACAGACCAGTCTGTAGCAATTTGTATACTTCTGTTATCTCAAAAATTCTGAAAAATTATGACAGTTTGGGCAATTGGCATATCAACCAGCATAAAAAAATCAACTCAAAATCTCTTTCTGGATAAAAATGAAAAATAATTTCGTGAGCAAAAAGTTCTGTCTTTTTCCAGCAGGATCAAACAACCATCACCAAACTAGTCATAAAGGTTTTACTTGGCTCCAACACAAAAAGAAACACAAAAAACGCAATCATAACAGAATTATGATGGTGTGGACGCAACAAAACAGAAAGCTAAAAGCAAATATAAATTCATTGGGTTGCCTCCCAACAAGCGCTATTGTTTAACGCCCTTAGCTAGGCATAAGGTGATAGAATCACGTATCGTCATCTTTGGTACTCAAACCATAAGTAGCCCTCATCATGGATTCAAAAGGCAATCTTATTTTCTTTCTAGGAAAATATTCCGTGCCCTTCTTTGAAGGAAATTGAAATCTAATATTACCTTCCTTCATATCGATGACAGCACCAATAGTCCTTAGGAAAGGTCTACCAAGAATGATAGGGCATGTAGGATTGCAATCAATATCAAGCACAATGAAATCCACCGGTACGTAGTTCCTATTTGCAATAATAAGAACATCATTGATCCTTCCCATGGGTTTCTTAACAGTAGAATCTGCAAGATGCAAATTAACAGAGCACTCATCAATCTCATTAAAGACTAGAACATCACATAAAGACTTTGGAATCGCGGAAACGCTAGCACCCAAATCACACAAAGCATTGCATTCATAGTTTTTGATCTTGATTTTGATAGTAGGTTCCCACTCATCATGAAGTTTTCTAGGAATAGAAACTTCAAATTCAAGTTTCTCTTCAAGAGATTTCATCATAGCATCGACGATATGATCGGTAAAGGCATTGCTTTGGCTATAAGCGTGTCGAGTGTTTAGCATGGATTGAATCAAGGAAATGCATTCAATCAAGGAGCAACTATCATAATTGAATTCCTTGAAATCCAAAGTAGTAGTTTCATTACTACTCAATGTTTTGATATCTTCTACTCCACTTTCAATGCTTTTAATATCAAGATAGATAGACTCATATCCAGCCCCATCATCATTAGGTTTTACACTAGAAAACTAGGATTCAATGGGAGTCACACCAAGCACTTTAAGATCTTCGTGATTCTCATCACGAGAACACGCCTTTTTAAGCCATTCATGTCTAGCACGAATTTGGGCAGTTCTTTCTTTACTCTCATTCATGGAAACATGCATAGCTTTGAAAGATTCATCCATATTGATCTTGGGAGGAGCACATTTAGCTTTTAAAGCATCAATATCAAGAGACATTCTATCAACGCCCCTAGCCAAATCATCAATTTTGAGTAGTTTTTTCACTATGGACGCATTGAAAATATTTTGCGAGTTGATAAGCTCTTTAATATTACTCTCTAGATCAGAGGGTAATTTATTGTAATTTCCATGAGTATTGTTGTAGGAGTTGCCAAAGTTATTAGAGGGATTACTAGGAAAAGGCCTAGTAATATAGTTTCCTCTAAAAGCATTGTTGTTGCCAAAAGTCCTACCAACAAAATTGACAACCAAGCTCTCATTGCTACTCTCAATCAAGGAAGACAAGGGCATATCATTTGGATCTAAAGGAGCACCTTTACTAGCAAACAATTTCATTAATTCATCCATCTTAGCACTCAACGAGTTAATTTCTTCTATAGCGTGTACCTTCTTACTAGTAGGTGACCTTTCAGTGTGCCACTGAGAATAGTTTGTCATGATATTTCTATGAGTTTTGTGGCTTCTCCTAATGCGATTTCCATGAACGTTCCACCGGAGGCAGAGTCCAAGATATTTCTAGAAGGAAAATTCAAACCAGCGTAGAAGATTTGTATAATCATCCACAGACTCAAGCCATGAGCAGGACAATTTCTAATCATCAATTTCATTCTCTCCCAAGATTGTGCAACATGTTCATGATCAAGTTGCTTAAAATTCATGATATCATTACGGAGAGAGATAATCTTAGCCGGCGGAAAATACTTGGATATATAAGCATCTTTGCACTTGTTCCAAGAATCAATACTATTTTTGGGCGAAGATGAAAACCAAGTTTTTGCTCGATCTCGCAACGAGAACGGAAATAGCTTCAATTTAATCACATCATTATCCACATCTTTCTTCTTTTGCATATCGCAAAGCTCAGTGAAGGTATTAAGATGGGATGCGGCATCTTCACTAGGAAGGCCGGAGAATTGCTCTTTAATAACAAGATTCAGCAAAGCAGCATTGATTTCATATGATTCCGCACTGGTGGCGGGAGCAACCGGAGTACTAATAAAATCATTATTATTAGTACTCGAGAAGTCACAAAGTTTGATGTTTTCAGTCATGGTGACCTGAGCAAGCAAACAAGCACATAAGCGAACAGAAAGCAAGCGAAAGAAAAGGGCGAACGAAAAAGGCAAATATTTTTGTAAATTTTTGTTTTTCAGAAGTGGGGGAGAGGAAAACGAGAGGAAAAAAGGTAAATGCAAGAGATGAGTTTGCAACACTTACTTGGATAAGCTTCACTTGATACTCCCCGGCAACGGCGCCAGAAATTGGCACGTTGATGGGAGACTATTCTTTACTTGATCCTCCCCGGCAACAGCGCCGGAAATTCTTCTTGCTTCCTCTTGAGCTTGCATTGGTTTTTCCCTTGAAGAGGAAAGGGTGATGCAGCACAGTAGCAGTAAGTATTTCCCTCAGTTTGAGAACCAAGGTATCAATCCAGTAGGAGTATCAAGCCAAGTTCCTAAAGTACCTGCGCAAAAACAGCAAACTTGCACCCAACGCTACAAAGGGGTTGTCAATCCCTTCACGATTGATTGCAAGGTGAGATCTAAAGGCGGAAATGCAACAAAGTAAAAGTGTGGAGCTGAAAATATAATGTGAAGTAGACCCGAGGGCCATAGCGTTCACTAGAGGCTTCTCTCATGATAACAAATATTACGGTGGGTGAACGAATTACTGTCGAGCAATTGATAGAACCGCACAAAGTCATGACGATATCTAAGGCAATGATCATACATATAGGCATCACGTCCGAGACAAGTAGACCGATACTTTCTGCATCTACTACTACTACTCCACAGATCGACCTCTATCCAACATGCATCTAGTGTATTGAGTTCATGACAAACAGAGTAACGCCTTAAGCAAGATGATGTAGAGGGATAAATTCATGCAATAGATATAAACCCCATATTTTTACCCTTGATGGCAACAACATAATGTGTTCCTTGCTACCCCTTCTGTCACTGGGTGTGGTCACCGCACGGTATGAACCCAAAACCATGCACTTCTCCCATTGCAAGAATCATAGATCAAGTTGGCCAAACAAAACCCACAACTCGAAGAGAATTACAAGGATATGAAATCATGCATATAAGAGATTAGAAGAAACTCAAATAAGATTCATAGATAATCTGTTCATAAATCCACAATTCATCGGATCTCGACAAACACACCGCAAAACAAGATTACATGGATAGATCTCGATGAAGATCATGGAGAACTTTGTATTGAAGATCCAAGAGAGAGAAGAAGCCATCTAGCTACTTGCTATGGACCCAAAGGTCTATGGTGAACTACTCACGCATCATCGGACAGGCAATGGTGTTGATCAAGAAGCCCTCCATATCTGAATCCCCCCTCCGACAGGTCACGAGAACGTGCCCCAGATGGGATCTTGCGGAGACAGAAGCTTGCGGCGGTGGAAAAGTATTTTCGTGGATCTCTCCCGTGGTTTTGATTTTTCGGGGATTTATAGGCGGAAGATGTAGGGCAGACGAGCCACAGGGGGCCCACAAGCCTTCTAGGCGTGGGCCCCCTGGCCACGCCTAGGGGCTTTGTGGCCTCCCCTGGTGGCCTTTGCCTTGGTTCTCACGCCCCATGCGTATCTTCTATTCTAGAAAAAAAATCTTTTCAGAGGTTTTATTCCGTTTGGACTCCGTTTAATATTCTCCTCTGAAAAGGGTCAAAAACACGGAAAAACAGGAACTGGCACTTGGCAATGAGTTAATAAGTTAATCCCAAAAAAGATATAAAAGGCATTCAAAACATCCAGAGTTTGACAAGATAATAGCATGGAACCATCATAAATTATAGATACGTTGGAGACGTATCAGGCGGCGGCGGGCCAGCCGACGAGTGGCCATGGACGCGGCGCTCTTGTGATGGGAGGGAAGAGGAGAGAGAAGAGGGTAGCCTGAGGTGGCACTGGGGGTACTCCAGAGATGCTCAAAAGAGGGGGATCCCTGAGATGTGCAAGCCCGAACGGAGGCCGTCGGCAGGGCTTCAGCCATGGGACAATTCAGGCACAGAAGAGAGAGGCGGGTGGTCCAGCAGGTTCATGAGAGAGAGGGGAATAGGAAGGAGGCAACCGGGGCTCGGGGGAGAGTCTAAGATGGAGGGGCACCGAAGAGGATCTCGGGAACACCTCGGATGCTCCGGGCACGGGGGAGCACGCATGCCAGAGGGGAGTTGGTGGATTATTGGCGTCGGGGAGGGGAATGGCTGGTCAAGCTAGGCTCTACGGTGAGCCGAGACACCCGGTCGTTGCTGGACCCAAGCTGCACGGCAAAGTTAAGATGCAGAGCACCAGTTTTGCAGGCCAGTGGCATGGTCACCATGCCAGTGTGCGTCCAGGACCACCCTTAGGGCAAGCCATGCTGTCAAATATGCAAGGCATGCTCTCTGGAGAGTGAAGGAGAAGTTTGGTTTCATATGGGGCACGACTGCTGGGGGGTTTAGCTCTGGTTAAGTTTCCAACAACAAACTTGGGGCCAGCAAAAGTGGTTTCCAATGGGGGTATCTTGGGGTGAAACCATGTCTAGCATACGTGACTATGCAAGAACTACAATACTACCAAGTTTCAGCTCAGGGAGAGGAGTTTAGCTGGAACTTGCAATTCAAGGCCCCATTTCTGCCAAAAATAAAGTTCTAGATGGGCTGCTCATATTTCCCACATGAGCTTGCCATATCTCTTCTTGAAATAGTGCATTAGTATACTAGAGATGCTCTGGAAGGATGTGGGGGCATTGGTTTGAACATAATTATTGGAAGAGAGTAAAAGAGGGGCTCCCATGGTAAACAGAAGAGGTAAAAAGATGGAGCCACCCTCCAATAATTCACCTGAGGCCACGACAAGGTTACTGGAGGTAAAATAGGGTCAGGGAATACTATGGTCAAAACTTGGGCTCAAGGGGATTAGTAGAAGGGGTCAAACAAGCAAGTTTGGTAAATGAGTAGAAGGTGTTTGATGGGTGTTAGGGATAGCAAATGGATTCCAATTTCTATTAAACTTATCACGATCATATTATAGGTGAAAATGAGATAGGATACCAAATTTGGGATTTATTGAAGAAAGTTTCCAATGTAGACTTGAAAAACCCAAGAGATATGCATAAATGACATTCCAAAGATAAACCCATGCAATTTAATTCCCACAAATGCACCACTTGGTGTGGTGGCATTATTTGAGTATTAAAACATGACCAAAAGGTTTGGGATCAATTGGAGAAACTTCACAATGTAAAGTTTCCCACTTCTAGAAATAAACATAGAAGGTTTTGAGGGGTTTTGGACAAGTTAATATATTCTCCATGATGCACCACTTGGTGTGGATGCATTATTGGAGCATTAGAACATGTCCATAAATTTTGAGCATATTTAGAGACATTTGGCATTGTGGAGTTGCTCAAATTTGGATCTGGACAGATAAGACTTTGGAATATTTAGCTGAACCAAATCAACTTGGATTGAGATGAAACTTCGCAAGATCATCACATATATCATGTGCGAATTTCTAGGATTTTACTGGGATTTATTGAAAATCTTTCGTATGGCACCATTCCAAAAGCTTGAAATAAGGAGAAAGGGTTTGAAGTGTTTTGTCCAATATTTTGAACATGACCATGTGTTGAAATCATATATAGGATATAAATATCCACTTAGTTTCCCTAAATTTTCTTAAATATTTTGAAAGCAAGAAAATAACATTCCTTTGTAAAAGACCAATTTTGGCCTCAGAAAAAGGTACTCAAATAAAATAGGAATATAACTTTTAAAATAATAATTTTCTTATTTTGGGAAGGCTTTTTGATAATGGGATCCAAAGAAAATATTTAGGTCTCAACAACTTCCCTGATTTGAGGACTTGTACTACAAATCCCAAATGAGGTGATTTTGAGATCTTAAATTGAATAACTGTTTTTTGACCAAAATAATATTTGGTAAAAATAGTTTCTGGTCCTATACACATGGTATGGTCATTGGACAAAGGTCTGTGTCAAGGAGGTGAGTCAAGAGAATAGTAGGAACCTTGTGATTTAAACATAAGCAACAAGCAACAATCACATCAAGCATCACAAGCATTCACAAAAAATTTAATTGGCCCTAATTTTTTAGCTTTGTTAGTTTAAGGAGGAGAGCTACAACACAGGGTGTGACAGACCTTACTCCTTTAAAAAAAATCTCGTCCTCAAGATTTTTCAAGGTGGTTACAAAAGCCTACTCCTACTTTGTTGTGCTGAACAATGTGAAAACGAAATATATTAGAACACACGGTCTGTCGTAGTCACCACAAAAGTGCCAATAATTGGTGCGTTTGAGGGTTATGCTTATTTTTCGAAAAAGGAAAATTTTGCAATTTCCATTTGCGCTTGTCGTACCCAGGTGCACAGTGTTTTTTGTGGCTGACACATGGCCCTAGGGCCCACTGTCAATCTCTTCTCCCTTCTTTCCTTGCATGCTCCCGACGCTTTTTCCACTTGCGGTTCCTAGCGCGTAGGGCGGCCGGGGCCGCACTGCAGTAGTGCACGACATGCTAGCTGTCGGTGCAGCATGCACTCACCTCGGAGCTCAGTGCCTATCTACACTGCTTGTGGATTCCCAGCGAGCACCGAGGACCGAGGGACGAGCGGGGCTAGTGGCTTCACCCGTGGTACACCGAGCTCGAGCTATAAAATGACCATGGCGTTCCTCTCTTCTTTCTCAAACCCGGCCTTGCTTCTTGCTTCTTCTCCCATCTTCTTTTTTGCTTGCAGGAGTTCGAGGAGAGGCTCCAATGGTGGACGAGCTTCCGGGGTGGCATACGATCCTCCTATCCGGAGCGGCAGCGACGCTGATCGGGCTCTCGATGTTGTACTGTGCGATCATCCACGATGATCACCATGATGCCTCTGCTCGAGTGGTGGCTCTCCGCGGCGGCAAGGTCCATGATGACTAAGCAACTAAGTAGTGCGCGAGTGGGTGCTAGTGTGTCAGCAACACTCTGCGAAAATAAAATACACATACCATTTCCTCCTGAAACCTGTGGGGGTGCTAGCGAGGTAACCAGTTAGGTGCTAATTGCGTGCGTGGTTCTCCACTTAGCGCATGCAGTGCAGTGAGTGTGGTTTTGATTCAGTTGGATGTATGTTCCTGGCGTGCCTTCACATGTTTGGTCTTCTAGCCTTTCTGTAGCTTCTTGCCATTGTTGATGTAGCTGGCAAAGAAGTGGTGGTAGACCTCCATTGCTTCTACTTCCTTGTCATGGCCACCCGATCATGGTGGTTCTTCACCCTCCCGGGGTAGTTTTGTCTCCTTCTACTTGGAAGGTCCTTCTCACTTTCCTCAGATAAATAAGATTGCCATCCATGAGGACAACACCATATTTCTCCATCCACCACTCAAGCATCATGCTTATGAAATGTGTGAGAGGAGCAGGTACTTGTCCTGGGTGATCACTTGCCCTTGGGGTTTTAGTGGTGGCAGAGGGGGAGTATTGGCTATAGTCTAGCGACTTAGAGCCAAAACTTGCGGCTGCAACCTGGCCATATTATGGCTAGGGAATTTTTGGGTTTTTTAAGGAAATCAGGATGTGAGTGAGCATCTATCACGTTGTCCTTAAGACCATTCCTTAGATGCCAATAGTCCAACCTCTATCTCTGGACAAAATTCACGCTATACCACCCAGGGTAACATCTCACTTAAGTCAACTCCACACCACTTATGCTAGTAAACTCCAAGGTCCGAGGGAAGGTCCTATCCTAAACTCATAAGTATACTATAACGAACTTGCACATGTATCCCTATGTAAGAATCCTCGGGAAATCATTCAAGCTGCTAAGCTTGGATCAGGACACTACAAATCCAACTGTTCAGCTAGACCATCCAATGATCAGGGTACTGCATGCCTATGTTTAAGGAAACACGTAGTGTACCAATCCAGGGCCTTGTTTCCTTCCTCCAAATCCAATCAAGTGGTTCATCAATCCCGTCGACCATCACTAGATCCATTACTCCTACAAATCCAATATCGACGGGGTTCTACATGATCACCTAGAGTCCTCATAATCTACACATTGTTGCAAGGACTATTCCATAGTATACCCACCATCTTCCAATATCATGGTCAACTAATCTCCAAGTCCCGGTTTATATAGATTTGTAAATGAATTCGACAACTCCAATTACTTCTACTTGTTACCCATCTAGAAACATGGTATCATGATCAAGATCATCGGACTAAATCCAATTTACTCTGAACCATGTGGCCTCATTCATCGCTGATACAATAGTAGAATTACCTATTAAGTCTGATTCACAATTCCTACTAATCACTCCAAGTCATTATGGTAACATCATCAAACCATATCTACTACTTGACAAAGTCATTTTTATAGTACCACCAAGAATTTAGCTCGTGATCATAATTGTCCTACTGAATCCAAACTTACTCCAGCATTATGTAGGTTATGCTACTTTATCAACCGATCCTCCAAGATAGTTCAGCTATATCGTCAAGACACCTATTATCACTACAACAACCATTACCAATAAATCATATATCCCAGAAGATCCTTCCTATGGCATCAGGGTTCTGGTGCTAGCTTAAGGATGAAGGACACTTGTTCACTATGATCATAAAGGACCTACTGCTAACCATGGGTTATTGGAGCTCAACAGGTGCTTTGGCCATCCGTGTTTTAGACACATGACCAAATGTTTGAGCTGGGAAATCTGGTGAGGTCTAGGTTGGTCTAGGGAGGGGCTTCCAATCTTGAGGGGGAAGCATAATTCTACGGGGTTGCGTCTGGTTGAGTATGCTGCAGTCAGAGTCTTTAGTGCGAGTCGTCTATTGATACGTCCATTTTGCATCATGTTTTCATGTTGATATTTATTGCTTCTTTGGCTGTTATTTCACTTCACGGTACAATTCTTATGCCTTTTCTCTCTTATATTGCAAGGTTTACGTGAAGAGGGAGAATACCGGCAACTCAAATTCTGGCCTGAAAGTGGTGCAAAGTTGAGATACCTATTCTGCGGAACTCCAAACACCGTGAAAATCAACGGAGCTTTTTTTCCCAATTTATAAAAAATACTGGGTCGAAGAACTGCCGGAGGGGCACCAGGGGGTGCCCACAAGCATGCACGACGCAGCCACCACCCCAGGCCGCGCCATGGGGGCTTGTGGGCAGCCCACTGGCCCATTGGCCCCCTCTTTTGCTATATGGAGGGTTTCATCCAGGAAAAAATAAGAAGGGAGTTTTTTCGTGGTTTCGCCGACGCCACGAGGCGGAACTTGAGCAGAACCAATCTAGAGCTCCGGCAGGACGATCCTGCCGGGGAAACTTCCCTCCCGGAGGGGAAATCGACGCCATCGCCATCACCAACACTCCTCTCATCGGAGGGGACTCGTCACCATGAACATCTTCATCAGCACCATCTCATCTCCAAAACCTAGTCCATCTCTTGTAACCGATCACCGTCTCGCGACTCCGATTGGTACTTGTAAGGTTGCTAGTAGTGTTGATTACTCTTTGTAGTTGATGCTAGTTGGATTACTTGGTGGAAGAGTTTATGTTTAGATCCTTGATGCTACTCATTACACCTCTGATCATGATTATGATTATGCTTTGTGAGTAGTTACCTTTGTTAGTGAGGACATGGGATAAGTCATGCTAATAATAGTCATGTGAATTTGGTATTCGTTCGGTATTTTGATATGTCGTATGTTGTTTTCCTCTAGTGGTGTTATGTGAATGTCGACTACATAACACTTCACCATTATTTGGGCCTAGAGTAAGGCATTGGGAAGTAGTAAGTAGATGATGGGTGATACGTCTCCAACGTATCTATAATTTTTGATGGTTTCATGTTATTATCTTGTCAAACTTTGGATGTTTTGCATGCCTTTTATTTATTTTCAAGGACTAACTTATTAATCCAGTGCCAAGTGTCAGTTCCTGTTTTTCCATGTTTTTGACCCCTTTCAGATGAGGATTTTGAACGGAGTCCAAATGGAATAAAACTTCTGAAAAGATTTTTTCTGGAACGGAAGAAGATTGGGAGACTTGAGAACCAAGGCACGGGGTCCTCAGGGACCCCACAAGTCCTCATGGCGCAGCCAGGGGCGCCCTCCAGGCTTGTAGGGTCCCTAGGCCACGTCTGCCCTAGGGTTTGCGCCTATATATCCCCAAAAAATTCCACAAAAAAACAGGGGAGCATCGTTGTTACTTTTCCGCCGCCGCAAGCTTCTGTCTCCGCAAGATCCCATCTCGGGCACGTCCTGGTGCCCTACTGAAGGGGGGATTCGGACACGGAAGGCTTCTCCATCAACACCATGACAGAAGCTTAAACCCTAGTTTATCCGTTACTTTGTAAGGGGCTGATTTGGATCCACTAGTTTAATGCTATGGTTAGACTTTGTCTTAATTCGTCTTTCGTAGTTGCAGATGCTTGCGAGAGGGGTTAATCATAAGTTGGATGCTCGTCCTAGTAAGGGTAGTACCCAAGCGCCGGTCCACCCACATATCAAACTATCAAAGTAACAAACGTGAATAATATGAACATGATGAAACTAGCATGACAGAAATTCCCGTGTGTCCTCGGGAGCGTTTTTCCTCCTATAAGACTTTGTCCAGGCTTGTCCCTTGCTACAAAAGGGATTGGTCCACTTTGCTGCACCGTTGCTACTTTTGTTACTTGTTGCTTGCTACGAATCATCCAACCACACAATCACTTGTTACCGATAATTTCAGTGCTTGCAGATATTTCCTTGCTGAAAACCACTTGTCAGATCCTTCTGCTCCTCGGTGGGTTCAACACTCTTCTTATTGAAAGGACTACGATTGATCCCATATACTTGTGGGTCATCAAGACACTTTTCTGGCGCTGCTGCCGGGGAGTGAAGCGCCTCTGGTAAGTGGAACTTGGTAAGGAAACATTCATATAGTGTGCTGAAATTTGTTGTCACTTGTCACTATGGATACTAATCCTTTGAGGTGCTTGTTCGGGGTATCTTTACCTCGAACGGAAGCACAAAGAGTTGCTCCTCAAGTTGCTGCACCTACTGAAAATATTTTCTTTGAATTTCCTTCGGGTATGCTTGAGAAACTGCCGGCTAATCCTTTTACAGGAGATGGAACATCGCATCCAGACTTGCATCTAATCTATCTAGATGAGGTTTGTGGTTTATTTAAGCTTGCAGGTGTGCCCGAGGATGAGGTCAAGAAGAAGGTCTTTCCTTTATCTTTGAAGGATAAGGCGTTGACATGGTATAGGCTATGTGATGATACTGGATCATGGGAGTAGAATCGGTTGAAATTGGAATTTCATCAAAAGTTTTATCCTATGCATTTAGTACATCGTGATCGGAATTATATTTATAATTTTTCGCCTCATGAAAGAGAAAGCATCGCTCAAGCTTGGGGGAGGCTTAAATCAATGCTATATTCATGCCCCAATCATGAGTTCTCGAGAGAAATTATCATTCAAAACTTCTATGCTCGGCTTTCTCATGATGATCGCACCATGCTTGACACTTCTTGTACCGGTTCTTTTATGAAGAGAGATATTGACTTCAAATGGAATTTATTGGAGATAATTAAACGAAACTCTGAAGATTGGGAGCTTGAAGAAGGTAAGGAGTCAGGTATGAATTTCACTTTTGATTGCGTTAAATCCTTTGTTGAGACAAATACTTTTTGTGACTTTAGCGCTAAGTATGGACTTGACTCTAAGATAGTAGCTTCATTCTGTGAATATTTTGCTTCTCATATTGATCTCCCCGAAGAGAAGTGGTTTAAATTTCAACCTCCTTTAGAAATCAATGTAGTTAAACCCACTCCAGTTGAAGAGAAAGTTAGGATAAAAGATCATTCTAAAGCTTCAACTGTCTTACGTAGAGGCTACATTAGAAAACCTACACCCCTGAGCAAATTAGAGTTGAACCAAGCATTGCTATTATCAAAGATCTTCTGTCTGAAGAAGTTGAGGGGCATAATATTCACTTCTGTGAAGATGTTGCTAGAATTGCTAAACCTCACGTTATAGACAAACATAGGCCTGTTGTTGGCATGCCTGTAGTTTCTGTTAAGATAGGAGATCATTGTTATCATGGTTTATGTGACTTGGGTGCTAGTGTTAGTGCGATACCTCAATCCTTATACGATGAAGTCAAAGATGAGATTGCACTTGTTGAGATAGAACCTATAGATGTCACTATTCAGCTTGCCAATAGAGATACTATCTGCCCTGTGGGAATTGTTAGGGATGTTGAAGTCTTGTGTGGTAAAATGAAGTATCCTGCTGATTTCCTCTTTCTTGCTACCGCTCAAGATAGCTTTTGTCCCATCATATTTGGCAGACCTTTTCTCAATACCGTCAATGCTCATATTGACTGTGAGAAGCAAACTATCACTGTTGGCTTTGAAGGTGTGTCACATGAGTTCAATTTCTCTAAGTTTGGTAGACAACCTCATGAAAAGGAGTTTCCTAGTAGGGATGAAACTATTGCCTTAGCTTCTATTGCCGTACCTCCTACTGATCCCTTAGAGAAATACTTGCTTGAGCATGAAAATGATATGCATATGGATGAAAGGGATGAATGAGATAGAGTTGCCTTAGAACAATATCCTATCCTTAAGAATAATCTGCCTGTTGAAATGCTTGGGAATCCACCCCCACCAAAGGGTGATCCTGTGTTCGAGCTTAAACAGTTGCCTGATACTCTTAAGTATGCCTATCTTGATGAAAAAGAGATATATCCTGTTATTATTAGTGCTAGCCTCTCGGAGCATGAAGAAAAGAAGTTACTAAAAACTCTGAGGAAGCACCGTGCTGCTACAGGATATACTCTTGATGATCTCAAGGGTATTAGTCCCACTCTATGCCAGCACAAGATCAAAACTAATCCACCAGTTGCTGATCATTAAAGGAGATTGAATCCTAAGATGAAAGAAGTATTGAGAAAAGAAATACTAAAGCTCCTGGAAGCTGTTATTATCTATCCTGGTGCTCATAGCGATTGGATGAGTCCGGTGCATTGCGTTCCTAAGAAGGGAGGCATCACTGTTGTCCCTAATGATAAGGATGAGTTGATCCCACAGAGCATTATTACTGGCTATAGGATGGTGATTAATTTTAGGAAGTTGAATAAGGCCACTAGGAAAGATCATTACCCTCTGCCTTTTATCGACCAAATGCTATAAAGGTTGTCCAAACACACACACTTCTGCTTTCTAGACGGTTATTCTGGTTTCTCCCAAATACCAGTTGCACAATTTGATCAGGAGAAAACCACTTTCACCTGCCCTTTCGGTACCTTTGCCTATAGACGTATGCCTTTTGGATTATGTAATGCACCTGCCACCTTTCAAAGATGTATGATGGCCATATTCTCTGACTTTTATGAAAAGATTGTCGAGGTTTTCATGGATTACTTTTCTGTTTACGGGTCTTCCTTTGATGATTGCCTCAAAAACCTTGATCGAGTCTTACAGAGATGTAAAGACACCAACCTTGTCTTGAATTGGGAGAAGTGCAACTTTATGGTTAATGAAGGCATCGTCTTAGGACATCAAATTTCTAAAACAGGTATTCAAGTTGATAAGGCTAAGGTTGATGCAATCGAGAAAATGCCATACCCCACAGATATCAAGGGTATAATGAGTTTCCTTGGTTATGCTGGTTTCTATAGAAGGTTCATTAAAGACTTCTCTAAGATTTCTAGGCCTCTTACCAATCTCTTGCAAAAGGATATTCCTTTTGTATTTGATGATGATTGCGAGGAAGCCTTCGAAATACTTAGGAGGGCTTTGATAACTGCACCTATTGTTCAACCACCTGATTGGAACTTGCTTTGAGATCATGTGTGACGCTAGCGATTATGTTGTTGGTGTTGTTCTAGGGCAAAGAGTTGATAAGAAGTTGAATGTTATTCACAATGCTAGTAAAACTCTAGACAGTGCCCAGAGAAACTATGCTACTACGGAGAAGGAATTTTTAGCAGTGGTGTTTGCATGTGAAAAGTTTAGGTCTTACATAGTTGATTCCAAAGTCACTATTCACACTGGTCATGCTGCTATTAAGTACCTCATGGAGAAGAAGGACGCTAAACCTAGACTTATCAGATGGGTTCTCTGGCTACAACAATTTGATTTGCACGTTGTCGACAGAAAGGGTGCTGATAACCCAGTAGCAGATAACTTGTCTAGGTTGGAGAACGTTCTTGATGACCCACAACCTATTGATGATAGCTTTCCTGATGAGCAACTAAATGTCATCAATGCTTCACGTAGTGCACCGTGGTATGCTGATAATGCAAACTATATCGTTGCCAAATACATACCACCTAGTTTCACATACCAGCAAAAGAAGAAATTCTTCTTTGACTTGAGACACTACTTTTGGGATGATCCCCACCTTTATAAGGAAGGAGTAGATGGTGTTATTAGACGTTGTGTACCTGAACATGAACAGGGACAGATCCTACAGAAGTGTCACTCCGAGGCCTACGGAGGACACCATGCGGGAGATAGAACTGCACACAAGGTATTGCAATCAGGTTTCTATTGGCCCACTCTCTTCAAGGATGCCCATAAGTTTGTCTTGTGTTGTGACGAATGTGAAAGAATAGGTAATATTAGCAAATGTCACGAAATGCCTATGAACTATTCGCTTGTCATTGAACCATTTGATGTCTGGGGCTTTGATTATATGGGACCTCTTCCAAAATCCAACGGGTATATGCATATCTTAGTTGATGTTGATTACGTCACTAAGTGGGTAGAAGCTATCCCCACTAGTAGTGCTGATCACAACACCTCTATCAAGATGCTGAAAGAAGTTATCTTCCCTAGATTTGGAGTCCCTAGATATCTAATGACCGACGGTGGTTCACACTTCATTCATGGTGCTTTCCGTAAAACGCTTGCTAAGTACGGTGTCAACCATAGAATTGTGTCTCCCTACCACCCTCAGTCCAGTGGTCAAGTAGAGCTAAGCAACAGAGAGATTAAACTAATTCTGCAAAAGACTGTCAACAGGTCTAGAAAGAATTGGTCTAAGAAGCTCGAGATCCAGTGTGGGCTTATAGAACTGCCTATAAGAATGCCATGGGCATGTCTCTGTACAAAATGGTGTAAGATAAAGCATGTCACTTACCTCTTGATCTAGAGCATAAAGCTTATTAGGCAATCAAAGAGCTCAACTTTGATTTCAAACTTGCTAGTGAGAAGAGGTTATTTGACATTAGCTCTCTTGATGAGTGGAGAACTCAAACATATGAGAATGCCAAGCTCTTCAAAGAGAAGGTTAAGAGGTGGCATGATAAGAGGATACAAAAGCGTGAGTTCAATACAACTAGGTGATTATGTCTTGCTATATAACTCTCGTTTAAGATTCTTTGCAGGCAAGCTTCTCTCTAAATGGGAAGGTCCCTATGTTGTTGAGAAAGTATATCGTTCCGGTGCTATCAAGATCAACAACACGGAAGGTAATTGTCCGAGAGTGGTAAATGGGCAGAGAATCAAGCATTATATCTCAGGTACTCCCATAAATGTTGAAAGCAATATCATCAATACCATAACTCCGGAAGAATACCTAACGGACATTTATCAGCCTGTTTCAGATTCCGAAAACGAAGAGGTATGTGATTCGGTAAGAAAGCAGAGTCCAAAACTTTTCCAATAGGACATATTCTCCATTTTGGAATATTTGAAAAAATACAAAAAATGGAAGTAGTCTGGAAAGTGCGCGAGGAGGCGCAAGCCTGCACGGCATGGGCCCAACCCCTGGCCGCACCGTGAGGGCTTGTCTCCACCTCGTGTGCCTCCCGGACTCCGTTTTCGTGCACGGGACTCCTTCTGGTCTAGAAAAAATCATTATATATACTTCCGTTTGGTCTGACCCCTGCATCACGCAGATTTCCTCTGTTTTGCATTTCGAGCCTGTTTTCTGCCGCAGATCTAGGTCAAGATGTCTTCTCAGGATTCAGAGGGGGAGAGCTATGCGCAGATTAACTTGCTAACCCCAAGGTCTATGGGAATTTGGAACCATATGGGTGGACCATTGATGAGGAAGAAGACTATGATCCCAAGGGGAAGGAACAAATGAGTTCCAATGAAGAGGAGGCTCCTGGACGCACTCATGTGGAGTTCAAGAAGTCGAGCCTCCCCGACTGAAGTAAGAAGTCTAAGAACTTGTTTATCCCTTCTCGTTTCTTGCAGGAGAATAAGCAGGAATTATGCCAAAGGGTGTTGAAGCTTGAGGAGGAAAATGATGATCTGAGAGAGCAGAATTTTCTGCTCAAGTGGAAATTAGACAAGCTCAAGACCTCTGCAACAACTCCTCCATCACCGCCAAAGGAAGACAACTAAGCATTGGTATGGGCAATCACCTTGGTTTGTGCCAAGCTTGGGGGACTTGCCCCGGTATCATATCACCATCACATATTTTGCCTTTACCGTTGTTTTAGTTTTCCTTTTCAGTTTTTCTTTTTCTCTAGTAGTTTAAAAGTCTTAGTGTTTTAGTCTTGAGTTTTTCTTTGTGTCACCCCCGATGTATTCTTGCTCGTGAGCCTTATAATAAAGAGTGTCTTAGTTGAAGGGCTTTGCCTCTTGCCATGATCAAAAGAGTGAGAATAGAACAAAAGCATGAAAGATCACGTAATGATCTTATGGGAGCTGATAGCTTCACATATAAAAAGGATGATGATTGAAACTTGTTGAGGGTAGGAAAACGTAGACCTTGGTCATTGTTGCAATTAATAGGAAGTGATAAAGAAGGAGAGGTTCACATATAAATATATCATCTCTAACACCATCTATGATTGTGAACACTCACCAAACTATTGCATGCCTAGAAGTAGATGTTGGACAAGGAAGACAACGTAATGGATTGTGTTTGCTTGGCTCTAGACAATGTTATATGATTAGAGACCCCTTACCATGTGACGATTGCTTCCACCTCATATTAGCCAAAACCTCCCGCACCAAGTAGAGATACTACTTGTGCATCCATAAACCTTCAAACCAGTTTTGCCATGAGTGTCCACCATACCTACATATGGACTGAATAAGATCCCTCAAGTAAGTTGTCATCGGTGCAAGCAATCAAAATTTCTCTCCAATATGTATGATCTATTAGTGTGTGGAAAATAAGCTTTATACGAACCTGTGATGAGGAAGACATAAAAGCGATAGACTTCATAATAATGTTCTTTATCACAGGGGGCAATATAAAGTGACGTTCCTCCGCACTAAGAGGACACACGTCCAAACCTCAAAAGCGCATGACAAGCTCTGCTTTCCTCTGCGAAGGGCCTATCTTGTACCTTTACTTTTTGCCCTTGAAAGAGTCATGGTGATCTTCACCAATTCCCTATTTTGCCTTTGTCTTGGCTACCGTCACATGCTTGGAAAAGATCTATATTCATATCTCAACTTAGAGGTAAGTATCCATGAATTATTATTGTTGACATAACCCTTGAGTTAAGAAGTTGGGAGGCAAATATAAGCCCCTATCTTTCTCTGTGTTCAACTGAAACTTTGATCTCATGAGTACAACGTGAGTTCTAGAAAATATAGAGAACGAAAGAAGGATTGAGTATGTGTATTTCCTTTACAAGATCTTACTTGACTCTTTCTGATGTTGTGATAAATTGCAAGTGCTTCAATGACTATAGGCTATCGGTTGTTACTTCTCGGTAAGGTTCTTGATCCATGCTTTCCTTTGTGAAGGAATTATCACTTTAGCATGAGAGATTATATGTTGGTATTGTTGTTCTTATCATGATCATGATGCATGCATGTTCGTATCTTGTTTTGTCGACACCTCTCTCCCTAAACATGTGGACATATTTATTGAGCTCGACTTTCGCTTGAGGACAAGCGAGGTCTAAGCTTGGGGGAGTTGATACGTCCATTTTGCATCATGTTTTCATGTTGATATTTATCGCTTCTTTGGCTGTTATTTCACTCCACGGTACAATTCTTATGCCTTTTCTCTCTTATTTTGCAAGGTTTACATGAAGAGGGAGAATACCGGCAACTGGAATTCTGGCCTGAAAGTGGAGCAAAGTTGAGATACCTATTCTGCGCAACTCCAAACGCCGTGAAAATCAACGGAGATTTTTTCCCAATTTATAAAAAATAATGGGCCGAAGAAGTGCCGGAGGGGCACCAGGGGGTGCCCACAAGCCTTCACGGTGCGGCCACCCCCCAGGCCGTGCCATGGGGGCTTGTGGGCAGCCCGCTGGCCCACTGGCCCCCCTCTTTTTCTATATGGAGGGTTTCGTCCATGAAAAAAATCAGAAGGGAGTTTTTTCATGGTTTCCCCGCCGCCACGAGGTAGAACTTGAGCAGAACGAATCTAGATCTCCGGCAGGACGATCCTGTCGGGGAAACTTCCCTCCCGGAGGGGGAAATCGCCGCCATCGTCATCACCAACACTCCTCTCATCGGAGGGGACTTGTCACCATCAACATCTTCATCACCACCATCTCATCTCCAAATCCTAGTTCATCTCTTGTAACCGATCTCCATCTCGCGACTCCGATTGGTACTTGTAAGGTTGCTAGTAGTGTTGATTACTCTTTGTAGTTGATGCTAGCTGGATTACTTGGTGGAAGAGTTTATGTTCAGATCCTTGATGCTACTAATCACACCTCTGATCATGATTATGATTATGCTTTGTGAGTAGTTACTTTTGTTCCTGAGGACATGGGATAAGTCATGCTAATAATAGTCATGTGAATTTGGTATTCGTTTGGTATTTTTATATGTTGTATGTTGTTTTTCCTCTAGTGGTGTTATGTGAACGTCAACTACATAACACTTCACCATTATTTAGGCCTAGAGGAAGGCATTGGGAAGTAGTAAGTAGATGTTGGGTTGCTAGAGTGACAGAAGCTTAAACCCTAGTTTATGCGTTACTTCGTAAGGGGCTGATTTAGATCCACTAGTTTAATGCTATGGTTAGACTTTTTCTTAATTCTTCTTTCGTAGTTGCGGATGCTTGCGAGAGGGGTTAATCATAAGTGGGATGGTCGTCCAAGTAAGGGCAGAACCACAGCGTCGGTCCACCCACGTATAAAACTATCAAAGTAACGAACGCGAATCATACGAACATGATGAAACTAGCATGACAGAAATTCCCGTGTGTCCTCGGGAGCGTTTTTCCTCCTATAAGACATTGTCCAGGCTTGTCCCTTGCTACAAAAGGGATTGGGCCACTGTGCTGCACCGTTGCTACTTTTGTTACTTGTTGCTTGCTACGAATCATCTCACCACACAATCACTTGTTACCGATAATTTCAGTGCTTGCAGATATTTCCTTGCTGAAAACACTTGTCAGATCCTTCTGCTCCTCGTTGGGTTCGACACTCTTACTTGTCGAAAGGACTACGATTGATCCCCTATACTTGTGGGTCATCATCTATCAGGGTGGATCCTTGGTGCATCTTGTCTTGCTGCTCTTCAGTTATCGAGAAAGGTTGGAGAGAGAAAAGAGCATAGAGGGGAGTGCCCAAGGGGGTGGTATAGTGCAAGTGCAATCATAGAAGTCCCGCAAGGCCAACACAACATCAAAATGAGGTAGGTGATATAGTCGTGTACTCCTTGCCTAGGGCAAAACTACGACGTATATCAGTGCATAAACAAGTATAAACAAGCAACACATAATATGGTCCCATTTGAACAATTTCACGGACTCAACTTTGCATAGGGGATTCACGACTCATCCTACCCTAGGGGTCGTCAGACTCATTAGTCGTGCTTGCTTCGTGCTTTGGCGATGAGTCCACTCAGTCTCCTCCGTCTTCTTATAGTGCTGCTATGTTTTTTTTGTTGTTTGCCAAAACGAATTGAGTTGAGATGGAAAGAGCCCTTGATGACTTCTCGTCTGGTAAGCAACCCATGAAGGTGGTTCCTCTCGGAGGTCATTGACACAGTCTTCTGTAGGTCTCATAATCCTGCCAATGTCTCCTTGCCTTCCAAGGTGTTGAGAGTTCCAAGTGGACAACCTTCATGCAATGACACTGACAAGGCTTGATAGAGTTCCGACCTGTCAGTTACGTTGGTGACAACATCGACGCCAAGAGCGGGGGATGAAGAGAACCATTTTCCTGCTCACAAAGGTGAGGCGGACCAAATGGCGAGGTTCTCATCCACCGGTGGTGGTCGACACTACATTGATATTGATAGGGCCGCTCTATTAGTGATGCATATCTTATGTCCTGGACATTGCAGGCCAAGGTCACACCACTCTGGAACAGGGTCGAGGGTGTCACCATCTCGATGTCCTCATTCCTCGAGAAGCTAGCTTCAATTGGTGTCATCTTGTCGCAGCGTTGCCAACCTTGTCTCCCAAGTACGTGGGTGATTGCTTGAAAAGGTTGATTCCTTCCAAGTTAGCCATGAGGATTCTAAGTAATCCAGTAGTCAGGGCACAAGGAGGCTAGTGACCATTTGCAAGTTTTGAAAGGCAGAAGAGGAGAGTTAAAGGAACAAGGGTGGGGTGATAAGGTAAAACCTTCGCTCCCTTTGAAGATTTAGGAGAGATGAGAAATATATACGTTTTTGTAAGTGCCCATAAAGGGTCTAAAAACAGTTTTGTCTTAACTAACGTCCGTGCTAACTAAGGGCTTTCTATAGTCAGGATAGCTTTGATACCAGCTCTGTGGGGATCCCTACTTGTAGGTTGAGATCGCCGAATGTACGTGCTCAGTTATCCTAGAGATAAATCCTCACTAAACACACATAAACTGAATAACAAGAGTCTTACATCCGTACATACCGTCTGATACAAATAAGGACCATTAAGGTCAATTCTTACATAGATAGGGCCATGAAGGCCAACACACCAATCTCAGTTAGTAGTGGAAATCTTGGTTGGAAGCGTGAACCCATGCCATCAGCCTTAACCTACATGCATTTTGACTGGGAAGCGTCGTAGGTCGCAGGAACGTCACCGATATACTCTTTACCATCTCCTGTTCTCCCTTACCTGGTCAATGAATTAACTAGTGGCAAGCCAATGAGTACTTTGAATGTACTCGCAAGCAACCCATGTTTGGAACAAGGCAATAATGAAGCATGATATAACTTTGCTAGGTTATTTTTGTGGAAAGCGGATTTTTCCCTAGTGCAATAACATGATCAAATTCTCGTGCGACATGCATCACAAGGCTTAACGCTAACCCAGTGAATAGGTCAGATATGAATATCAATTGAGGATTGAACATCCCATGCTTACCCATCATGCCAAATAACCTGGCTTAGCTCCAATATCATCTTTCCCATGTCTCCATCATTTTCCTCATGTCACCCCCACACACACTTGGTTTATGCGGAAACCACTAGATATAGTTTAAGCAGCACCACCCAGCTGTCCTTGACCGTGGACAGGGCTATTCAAATAGATTTACACTCTGTAGAGGTTGCGAAGTGTACCCACAAGACTCGGGGAGCTTCTGTGTCATCCACAACTCATGGTATATAACATACCTAAGGTAAGAACCTGAACAATGCCTTTCCCCTGAAGACACTAAACAAAGAGGCCACTAGATTGGTACCCAACCCACAAGATGTACATCTTAAGAGCCTCACTCTAGATCGTACCATACATGCAGGGACTAACGATGTGCTCAGAACCTGTAAAATTGGCATAGTCGTCCTACCTGACACGACCCCATCCCAAGAGTGACCATGTCACTCCCATCTCTAGTAATACAGGCTCTTTGCTAGCATCTACCAAAGTAATCAACAAAGCCCCATCCCATAAGGGGTATCGTGGTCGCACATGTAAGGTTGGGATGGTTGACAAATCTTAAATCTAATACCATTTCCAAAACCACACACGCAAAACCCTTCTTGGTACACCATTTCTCCCTCAAGTAGTCATCCCTCTTAAGTTCTCAACACCTTCAACCTCGGGCATTAGTGGCACCAAACGAGGTTTTCGAAAAACCTTTGAAATCACCCCTTTGTTACCATCACCATGCATATGCTCATCCTATGCGTAGCACTACTAGCAACCTATCAACTTTGTATCCGTGTGACCCTCATAGATGATAGGGTCATGCTCAAATACAAGTGCTATTGAGGAACAATCGGAAACACTATAATGAGAGGTTTACCGATTCAATCATGATCACATTCATCAGAATGAAATAATAAACATGGCATGCATGAAAGTATTTTCTCAAGCATGGTCAAAGGGCTGCTTGCCCTACTTAAATAGGTCTGTGGGGTCTGTGAGGTCTTCTCATGCTTCTCATCTATCTCCGAGTACTCTCTCTAGTTCATCAACTATCATCCAAAACAACAACGATAAGACACACAACAAGAAAAACACAAAGTGCTCTATAAATAGGAGCTTTATTACTTTTGTACATATCTGGTCGTAAGGAAATGCCTAAAGTTGTTCTAAGGGATTTGGATCACCAGATTGAATGGTGGAAACAGAGGCATCACTAGCCCCACAAGAAGTATACATAAAACATTATGCTAAAAATAAGTGAAGGCACTCATTTAATAGGTCATGAATTTTTAAAAAATTAGGAAGTGGTTTCATTGGATTTGGAGTTGGTATAATTTTCCTATGGATTTGCTAATATGGAATAAATAGAAATATGTGTTATCTAATTGATGCAACAGAAATATGGCAGTGAAAAATGTTCACCTAGGCTAGGGAATTATAACATGATATGAGAAGTCCCTGGAAATAGGAATCACTCCATTTGGAGTTGATTTGGGCTCTCTAGGATTTTTACAAAGTGGGATTTGAAACATTCAAATTTCAATTTGAATATAATCACTACAAAGAAGTTTCTTGGAAAAATGTGCAAAGCACATATTTGGATAGATCATGATTTTAGAAGCTCCTAGAAACTTGAATCACCAAATTTGGAGTTCGAGTGAATTATTTATGAAAAAAATACTCTCTTTGAAAAAAATAAGATAAAGGAAAGAGGGGGAATACCTAGGTGGCCCTAAGCCGCGTAGTGGGCGCATCTTAGTGCTGCAGCGTGCTGGGCTGGCCCAGTCGCTTGCCAAGTGAGCAGAAATGTCCATGCAGGAGGTGTGCTGCCCACAGTACGTCTCCGACGCGGGAACACGCAGACAGGTGTGGGCGCGGCCACTTATCTACGGCGGGGCCGACCGTTGGGTCGTTGATATGCGGTCCCTGCTTGTCACTCTCATCCCCTACCTCCCGCCTGAATGGCGAGAGGAGGTGAGGCGAGGCCACGCGAACGACGGCACCAACTTGACGGCTCAGGCCGCCTCCCACGACGCTCCGGCCACCTACGCGCTCGGGGCGATGAGCCACATCCGCTTGGGCCCCCATTTCTGCCAGGGAAGCGTCGGGGTGAGCGGGGCCGTGGCTGCGGTGGGCAGCCTATGAGTGGCCCTGAACGCGGCGCTCCAACGATGGGAGGGAAGAGGGGAGAGCAGAAGGGAGTCTAAGGGGGCGTTGGGGGTACTCCGCACATGCTCAAAAGAGAGGCGGAGACTCGCGATGTGCGGGCCCGAGTGGAGGTCGCTGGCGGGGCTGCGGCCATGGGGCGAATTCGGGCACACAAGAGAGAGGGGGCTGGTATAGTAGGTTCTTGGGAGAGAGGGGAATAGGAAGGAGGCAGCGGGGGCTCGAGGGAGAGGCTAAGATGGAGGGGGTGCCGAAGAGGACCATGGGCACACCTCGGATGCTCTGGGCTCGGGGGAGCATGGGTGCCAGAGGGAAGTTGGCGGCTATTGGCATTGCGGAGGGGCATGTCTAGTCAAGCTAGGATCTGCGGCGAGCGGAGACACACGGCCATTGCTGGACCGGAGCTACAAGGCAAAGTTAAGGTGCAGAGCACTAGTTTTGCAGGCCAGTGGCATGGTCACCATGCCATTGTGCGTCCAGGACCACCCTCTGGTCAAGCCATGTTGTCAAACATGCAAGGCATGCCCTCTAGAGAGTGATGGAGGAGTTTGGTTTCATATGGTGCACAACAGGTGGGGGTTTAGATGTGGTTAAGTTTGCAACAGTAAACTTGGGGCTAGAAAAAGTGGTTTTCAGTAGGGGTATCTTGGGGTGAAACCATGTCTAACATACCTGACTATGCAAGAACTACAATACTACCAAGTTTCAGCTCAGGGAGAGGAGTTTAGCTGGCACTTGCAGTTCAAGGCCCCATTTCTGCCGAAAATCAAGTTTCAGACGGGCTACTCATATTTCCCACATGAGCATGGCATATCTTTGCTTGAAATAGTGCATTAGTATAGTAGAGATACTCTGGAAGGATGTGGGGGCATTGGCTTGAACAGAATTATTGGAAGTGAGTAAAAGAGGGGCTGCCATGGTAAAAAGAAGAGGTAAAGAGAGGGAGTCACCATCCAATAATTGACCAAAAGCCATGGCAATGTTACTGGAGGTAAAATAGGCCGAGGTAATAATGTGCTAAAAAATTGGGCTCAAGGGGATTAGTAGAAGGGGTCAAAGAAGAAAGTTTGGTAAATGAACAGAAGTTGGTTGATGGTTGTTAGGGATAGCAAATGAATTCCAATTGCTATGAAACTTAACATGATCACATTATAGGTGAAAATGAGACATGATACCAAATTTGGGATTTGTTGAAGAAAGTTTCCAATGTAGACTTGAAAAACCCAAGAGATAGGCAAAAATGACTTTCTGAAGATAAACCCATGCAATTTAATTCCCACAAATGCACCACTTGGTGTGGTGGCATTATTTTTGTATTAAAACATGACCAAAAAGTTTGGGATCAATTGGAGAAACTTCACAATGTAAAGTTTTCCAATTCTAGAAATCGTCATAGAAGGTTTTGAGGGGTTTTGGACAAGTTAATATATTCTCCTTGATGCACCACTTGGTGTTTATGCATTATTGGAGCATTAGAACATGTCCATTAATATTGAGCATATTTGGAGGAAGTTGGCATTGTGGAGTTGCTCAAATTTGGATATGGACAAATAAGGTTTTGGAAGATGAACCAAATCAACTTGGATTGATATGAAACTTGGCAAGATGATCACATATATCATGTGTAAATTTCTAGGATTTTACTGGGATTTATTGAAAATATT
This sequence comes from Hordeum vulgare subsp. vulgare, assembly GCF_904849725.1. Classification (NCBI taxonomy): domain Eukaryota; kingdom Viridiplantae; phylum Streptophyta; class Magnoliopsida; order Poales; family Poaceae; genus Hordeum; species Hordeum vulgare. The sequence continues at coordinate 138,533,110 of NC_058518.1, read as the reverse complement.
TCTTATGTAAATATTCCGAAAGCTTGAAATAGGCATAAAGGGTTTGAAGGGTTTCGTCCATAAGCTTGAAATAGGCAGAAGAATAATCTTACTTTGTAAAAGACCATTTCTAGCCTCAGGAAAAGGTATTTAAATAAAATATGAAAATAACTTTTAAAATGATAATTTAGTTATTTTGGGAAGTCTTTTTGATAATGGGATCCAAATAAAATATTTAGGTGAAAACAACTTGCCTAATTTGAGGACTTGTAGTATAAATCCCAACTCAAGGGCTTTTGCAATCTTAAATTAAATAAATGTTTTTTTGGCCAAAATAATATTTGGTAAAAAATAGTTTCTGGTCCTATACACATGGTATGGTCATTGGACAAAGGCCCGAGTCAAGGAGGTGAACCTAGAGAATAGTAGGAACCTTGTGATTTAAAACACAAGCAAACGAGCAAGAAGTAACAATCACATGAAGAATCACAAGCATTCACAAAAAATTTAATTGGCCCTAATTTTTTTGCTTTATTAGTTTTACTAGGAGAGTTGGAACACAGGTTGTGACAAATAGTCTAAGTAGTCTTTGCAAAATTATGTTGCAGACCAATGGCTCACGCAGTATCACCCTTGAATTTTAGTGTGTTCCTAGAGAAAGCCAAGCTGAAAGATGATGGAAGTAACTTTGTAGAGTGGGACCATAAGTTGAGGATTGTCCTCATGGTTTCCCAAAAGGCTTATTTCCTTGATGCACCACTTGGTGCAGCACCCCCTCGTGAGTCGTGTTAAGATGTTATGAACGTCTGGGAGGCGCGTTCTGATGTCTAATCGATACTTCAGTGTGCAATCTTGTATGGCTTAGAACCGGGACTTCGAAGACGTTTTGAATGCCATGGAGCATATGAGATGTTCCAGGAGTTGAAGTTTATTTTTGAAAAGAATGCCCAGGTCGAGAGGTATGAGACCTCAGATAAGTTCTATTCTTGCAAGATGGGGGAGAACGGGTTTGTCAGTAAGCACATACTCAAAATGTCTGGGTATTCCAACCATCTGGCTGAGTTGGGAATTATTATCGTGCCAGAGGGGATCACTGACAGAGTTCTTCAATCACTTCCACCTAGATACAGAAGCTTTGTGATGAACTATAACATGCAATGGATGAATAAATCAGTGTCCGAGCTGTTTGCGATGCTGAAAGTCACCGAGTCAGAAAATTAGAAGGAGCATCCAGTGTTGATGGTCAATAAAACCACTAGTTTCAAGAAGAATGGCAAGGGCCAGAAGGGTAACTCCAAGAAGAGTGGCAATGCAGTTGCCCCTCCCGTGAATAAACCCAAGACTAGACCCAAGCTAGAAACTGAGTGCTTTCATTGCAAGGGGACTGGTCACTGGAAGCGGAACTACCCCAAGTATCTGGGTGACAAGAAGGTGACCAGCACCAAATAAGGTATATATGATATACATGTTATTGATGTGTACCTTACCAACTCTCATTGTAGTGCCTGGGTATTTTATACTGGTTCGGTTGCTCACATTTGCAACTCAAAGCAGGAACTACGAAATAGAGGGAGGTTGGTGATGGACGAAGTGACGATGCGCGTGGGAAATGGTTCCAAGGTTGATGTGATTGCCGACGGCACGCTCGCTCTTCAATTACCATAGGGATTAGTGATGAACCTGAATAACTGTTATTTAGTGCCTCCGTTGAGCATGAACATTATATCTGGATCTTGTTTAATGCGAGACTATTAGTGGTTTAAATCCGAGAATAATGGTTGTTCTATTTATATGAGTAATATCTCGATGGTGAGGGGTTTATTCTTACTGAATCTCGTTAGTGATAACACTTTTGGGGAACATTGCATGGGAAACAAAAAAATTCCTACGCACATACAAGATCTATCCATGGTGATGAGCATCTATGAGAGGAGAGATCGGATCCACATACTCTTGTAAATCGCTAAGCGGAAAGCGTTAAGAAACACGGTTGATGTAGTCAAACGTCTTCACGATCCAAATCACAAGCAGTCTCGCGATCCAATCACGATCTAGTGCCGAAACTGGCGACAGCTCTGCTTCAGCACACGTACAACTTGATGACAATCTCCACCTCCTTGATCTAGCAAGCGAGGGCGGAGAGGTAGATGAGTTCTCCGGCAGCACAAAGACGTGGTGGAGGCAGTGGTGAATTAATCCAGCAGGGCTTTTATTGGGGATATTACCGCGCTGTAGAACCCACCCTATGGGGCCGGGTCATGATTATGGTGGCTTACGACTGCAATCAAGATGGGCTTGGAAGAACAAGACCAAAGGTGCAGGGCGGCCTGTTCCAACAAGTCGCCTGGTGGCTCTTTACTACGAAGGTGGTGGGTCAAGGCCCACGAGGTAGAAGATATGCAGGAGATGACCTTTCTTGAAAGGCAAGGCGAGTTAGACATATACCGAGTCACGATTCATAACTTGACCCAGATTCTTGTAAACCTAGGGTCTCGATCTATATATAAAGGCGAGTCTCTAGGGCGAGTAGATTCAAGTAACGATCAATCGAGAGCTAGGTCAGGCGAATCCGTACCCTTGTATTTGATTTCATCGTAAATACACACAAAGCAGGACGTAGGCTTTTACCTCCATCGGAGGGGCCAAACCTGGGTAAACTCGCCTCTCGTTCCCGATTAACCCCTTTGACTGGACACAGAGTTGCGATGGCCTCATCACTAAGTCGTTTCACAAGGACATTTTTTGTGACAAAACCATGAGAGTTGGTACCTACCATGGGCATGCACATGGTGGAGTTGAGTTCTCAAAGGGAGCCTTTCTAGGTTTTGGGAGTTACTCGGTTGGTTTGATGACCAAGAGCTGCCGCGGAAAATGCTACATCGACAACTCCAGATGGGGTCCCTAGACCGATTCAATCGAATCTGGTTCCCAGGTGCCCTTTGGAAAGATTCACGTCTTCATCGGCAAAATCAGCGCGTCCATACCCGTGTCCGACATCCACACCGACATCGTCGAGCTGGCTCGGCTCAGTCAGCTCGCCCAGCGCCAGATCGGGCGGCGTCCCATCTTCGTCGACTGCACGCAGGGGGTCAGCCTTCTAGACGAGCCGGCAGCTGGTGGAGATACCCGTGTTAACTCTAATAGTGAGTCGTCCATGGGAGACACAGAAGTCGATCTACCCTCTCTATGATGGTGTCTTGGGTGCTTCCCTAAGGCGGGGATCTCCGAAGGACCGCAAGAGCCGTCTCGCCAGGTCACCATCTACATGGCAGGGGCCGCACCGGCTCAGGATCTGTCGGGAGCAGCCACCGCCAATGAAGCCAGTGGGTCTAGAAAGACGCCAGCTGAAGCCATGAGGGATTTGATGGAGGAGATGCTGAAACTCGTAACGACCGCAATTACTGCCGAAAATCAGGAGGAAATCAACACATAGCTAACAAAGCTTCATAAAGAGATGAGAGATTGATGTAGAAAACACCTGGATGATGGAACTAAAGGCTCGAATCAATGATGAGATGGAAGGTTTGAAGGCTGAGGCTTGGCAGCTGGAGCATCGTCGAAACACCTCCGACGCGGTGCACTAGAGGAGACATTAGAGTCGCCTTCCGACCAATCTTAACCTGGCTCGTTTGTTTGATAGCCCACGCACGCCAGGTGTGAAGCGGGACCCCCCGACAAACAGACATACAGGTTGAGCTGGCTCAGCCTCCACCTGCCCAGCCACCGACTCAGCGTTTCCGGATGCGTAGGGCCACTTCTCCAACCCCGTCGATAACAAGTTGGTTGCCACACATAACCTGGAGTCTCTCCCCATCCATGGAAACACCCCAATCGAGGTGGAAGCCAGGAACACCGTCGAGATGCTGAAGACTGATGTGGTTCAACATGCACAATTCTCTTACAACCGTGATCAGTTGCATTCCATGGCTCATGCCAGCCGGACCAAGATCTGCCATGAGGGGTCTCCGATGGTTTCCAGCAGCGCTCGCCGACAACAAACTCAAGCCAACCCGCCCGTCCCCCCAATGTCAAATGCCCAGGTGCTTGTAAACATGACCCGTGCTGCTTGTCAGGCGGAAGCAGAGTCGACGGCAGCACTGGCGGCTCTCATGGTTCCGACTTACGCCCAGCCAGTGCCCGCATACAACAAATCGTGTGTAAGGACTATAGGGGTCCCCTGCTCGTCTTTCGCTCTACTTAACGAGCGCATGCCTAAATATTTCAAAGGACCTCGCAAGGTGCCCAACTATACATCAGATCTTGAGCCGGCAGCGTGGATTGAGAGTTATGAGCTTGCTATGGACATGCTTGATGCTAGTGATGCAGTATGTGCCAAATATCTCATGATGATGTTGGAAGGGCCGGCTCGAACATGGTTGAATAACCTACATCTCAATTCTATGAAGAGTTGGGTGGAGTTGAAGGAGCGGTTGATAAAAATTTCCGAGGATCCTACAAACGCCCAATGATGATTGTGGATCTACAAGATTGCTTCAACATAGCACTGAGTCGGCTCACCATGGACCCACCGGGTTGCAGAAATCATCCATTCGTCAGATGGCATCATGGCGGCTCAAGCCGTGCTAATATTGGAGAAGAATTGCCATTTTCAACCTCTGGTCTTAAAGCTTGGCCGTTTGAAGCGAAAGGTGCAAGATATGGGCGAGTTGATGGACACCCTCACCAGATACGCTGATTCAGATCGCACGAAGGATGCCAGCTAAGAAGAAGGCAAAGCCAGCGAGAGTAAAAAGGGAGATGGTACCAAGGGCCACTCTCAAAACCCTGGACGCAATGGTAACGAGGGAGGTCAAGGAAAGAGAAGGCAGCAACATGACGGGTCAGATTTTCTTGCTAACACCAATTCTGGGTTCAAAAATCACCGTCGGAATAGAAGTCCGGTTCGAGGGTTCAGCGGGAAGTAACTGCATAATTACGAGGAGATGCTCAAAGGACCTTGCCCTAAGCATAACAACCCAGATGCCCCGTCTACTCATTCTTGGGAAAATTGTTATGTCATGCATGAGTTTCGTCTACAGGATTTTAGGGATCACCAAGGGGTAACAGCGGTGGACACCCGAGTCAGTTTGGTCCTGGCGGGTCACATAGGGGCTCATCTGGCGGGTTCCCTGGATCCAGCTCTCATGGGCAGGGAGGCTCAAGCAACATCAATGGACAACACTCTGGCCAAAATAACTAGCAACATAATAACCAGGGAGCATTCCAGAGCAACCCTAAGAAATTGAGCAGTGGTCAGTACCTTGTCTTCACCACCAACACTTGCAGGCGGGATAAGAAAGCCAAGCAGAGGGCGATCAATATAGCAGAGCCGCCAGTTCCCAGATATCTCAATTGGTCAGAGGAGCCCATCACTTGGAGTAGGGATGATCACCCGCCTTGGGTTGATAACCCCAATGACTTGGCAGTAGTGGTGACGCCTCAGGTTGGGGGTTACACCCTCTCGAAGGTTCTCATGGATGACGGGAGCAACTATAATATCCTATACTTTGACACCTTCCGGCGAATGAGTTTTTCCGAGGATGACCTGATGCCTTCGATGACGGTCTTTCATGGCATAGTCCTAGGCAAGTCGGCATACCCAGTCGGGTGGATCAAATTGAATGTTGCTTGCTACATATATGTCAAGCTCAAAATGCCGTGTCTCAAGGGTACAATCACAGTCGATGGGAATCGAAAAATAGCCCAGGAGTGTAAGGAAGGAGACGTTGCATATGCTCAGTCGGTGTGCACGGCAGAGGAGTTGAAATTCTACACGGCCAATGTTGACCCAACCGACATGAGTCCTCTCAAGAAGCCTACTGTGGATGCTAAGCCGCCCCTCAAGTTCAAGCCGACGGACGATACCAAGCAAGTCGACTTCACCCCAGGCAACTCTTCTAAGAAATTTACTATTGGGAGCGGCTTGGATCCCAAATAGGAAAGCGTGCTCATCGAATTCATCCGTGAGAATCGGGACATCTTCGCATGGAAACCTTCTGACATGCCTGGAGTCCCGAGAGAATTCGCTGAGAACCACCTTGCTGTGGATCCAAAGATGAAACCAGTTTGACAATACATGTGTCGTTTTAACGAGGAGAGATGCAAGTCTATTGGGGAAGAAGTCGCCCGACTCCTGGCTGTCGGGTTCATCATCGAAGTTTTCCATCTGGAATGGTTGGCTAACCCAGTCTTAGTTGTGAAGAAGAACGACACCTTCTGCATGTGTATCGATTACACCGATCTCAATATAGCTTGTCTGAATGATCCTTTTGCTCTCCCCCGTAACGATCAAATCAATGAATCTATGAAGGGTTGTGAGGCATACTCAGGCTACCACCAGATCAAGATGGCCGAAGAGGATCTGGAGAAGACATCTTTCATAACCCCTTTTGGCGCTTTCTGCTATGTCTCTATGCCCTTTGGACTTAAGAGCCCGGGGGCGACTTATCAACACTGTATCCAGAACTGTTTGCATAGTCAGATTGGGCGCAATGTTCGTGCCTATGTTGATGACATCATGGTGAAATCTCAGAAGAAGGAGACACTCTTGGAGGATCTCAAGGAGACGTTTGATAATCTTCGAGTGTACCAGATTAGGTTTAACCCGGCCAAGTGTGTTTTGGTGTTCCTGCGCGCAAGCAACTAGGTTTTTTGGTGTTCGAGTGAGCATCAAGGCTAACCCGGATAAGATCAAGGCAATCACTTCACTTGGTAATCCGACCAATATCAATCAGGTCTAGCGCATGTCAGGTTGTATCGGGAAACTGAGCCGATTCATAAGACGCCTTGGTGAGAAGGCAATCCATCTTTATCAACTTCTCAAGAAGACGGGTGATTTCGTTTGGACAGATACATCCAATGAAGCTTTCGAAGCACTCAAAACAGAATTGGCTGATCCGCCCGTTCTAGCTGCCCCAACTGACAAAGAGCCCATGCTCCTCTACATCGCCGCTAATTCTAAGGCGGCAAGTGTTGCAGTTGTTGTTGAGTGCAAGGAAGAGGGTAAGGAATATCCGGTTCAGCAGCCAGTTTATTTTTTTAGTGAAGTGCTTGTTGGGGAATGTAGTAACTTCAAAATTTTCCTATGTTACACAAGGATCTATCTATGGAGAAACCAGCAATTAGGAATAGGGTAGAGCATCTTCATACCTTTGAAGATCTCTAAGCGGAAGCGTTGCTAGAACGCGGTTGATGCAGTCGTACTCGCAGCGGTTCATGTTGGGGTGGATTCCGATCTATGCACCGAACGACGGTGCCTCCGCCTTCGACACACATGCAGCCCGGTGACCTATCCAACATCTTGATCCAACAAGGAGGGAGGAGAGGTTAAGGGAGAGCTCCAGAAGCACGAATGCGTGGTGACGGTGGAGCTGCGTGGTAACTCCGACAGGGCTTCGCTAAGCTATGCGGAGGGCGAGGAGGAGGAAGGGTAGGGATGCGCTGTCTAGGGAGGACAAGTTGTGTGCAGCCCTCCCAAAACCCTTGGGTATATATAGGAGGTAGGGAGATGTGTTGGCTACCCTAGGGTTTCCCCTAGGTGGTGCGGCTACACCTTAGATGGGAAACAAGTGCCGCCGGCCAGGGCAACGGTGCGACAGCCCTAGGGGTGGCTTGCCACCCAAGGCAAGCCCCCACGCCCTTAGGGTTTTGGCCCACCTTGTCCCCTTGCGCCTTGGGTTGAGTGGTGGTAGCGCACCAGACCACTTTGGGCTGGTTACCATCCACCTCTGGCCCAAATAACCTTTCGAAGCTAGTGGCCCCTCCCGGTGGACCCCAGGAACCCTTTCGGTGGTACAGGTACATTACAGGTGTCGCCCGAAACACTTCCGGTGACTAAATCCTCACTTCCTATATATGAATCTTTACCTCCGTACCATTACGGAACTCCTCGTGATGTCCGGGATCTCATCTGGGACTCCGAACAACCTTCGGTAACCACGTACACTACTTCACTATAACCCTAGCGTCATCGAACCTTAAGTGTGTAGACCCCGCGGGCTCGGGACACATGTTGACATGACCGAGACACCTCCCTAGTAAATAACCAACAGCGGGGTCCGGATATCCATGTTGATTCCCGCATGTTCCATGATGATCTCGTCGGATGAACCACGATGTCTGGGATTTAATCAATCCCGTATGCAATTCCCTTTGTCTACCGGTATGATACTTGCCCGAGATTTGATCGTTGGTATCTCTATACCTTGCTCAATCTTGTTACCGGCAAGTCTCTTTACTCGTTCCTAACACATCATCCCATGGCTAAGTCTTCAGTCACACTGAGCTCAATATGATGATGGATTACCGAGTGGCCCCAGAGATACCTCTCCATCACATGGAGTGACAAATCCTAGTCTTGATTCGTACAACCCAACATACACGTTCGGAGATACCTGTAGTGCACCTTTATAATCACCTAGTTAAATTGTGACGTTTGATACACCCAAAGCACTCCTACGGTATCCGGGAGTTGCACAATCTCATGTTCTAAGGAAATGATACTTGACATTAGAAAAGCTTTAGCAGACGAACAACACGATCTAGTGCTATGCTTAGGATTGGGTCTTGTCCATCACGTCATTCCCCAATGATGTGATCCCATGATAAATGACATCCAATGTACACGATTAGGAAACCATGATCATGTATTGATCAACGAGCTAGCCAACTAGAGGCTCACTAGGGACACATTGTGATCTATATATTCACACATGTATTACGGTTTCTGGTTAACACAATTATAGCATGAATAATAGACAATTATCATGAACTGGAAATGTAATAATAACCACTTTATTATTGCCTCTAGGGCATATTTCCAACAGTCTCCCACTTGCACTAGAGTCAATAATCTAGTTACATTGTGATGAATCGAACACCCATAGAGTTCTGGTGCTGATCATGTTTCACTCGTGGAAGAGGTTTAGTCAACGGGTCTACGCATTCAGATCCATGTGTACTTTACAAATATCTATATCTCCATCCTGGATGTATCCACGAATGGAGTTGAAGCGGCGCTTGATGTGCTTGGCCTTCTTGTGAAACCTGGGCTCTTTTGCAATGGCAATAACTGCAGTGTTATCATAGAACACAATCATCAGGCCCGACGCACTTGGAATCACTCCTAGGTCGGTGATGATGTCCTTCATCCAGACTCCTTCCTGAGGTGCTTCCGAAGCAGCTATGTACTTCGCTAAACATGTAGATGTTGCAACGACGCTTTGCTTGCAACTGCACTAGCTAATTGCCCCATTATTCAAATTGAACACATATCCGGTTTGTGACTTGGAGTCATCTAGATCTGTGTCGAAGCTAGCATCAACGAAACCCTTTACGACGAGCTCTTCGGCACCTCCATATACGAGAAACATATCTTTAGTCCTTTTCAGGTACTTAAGGATGTTCTTGACCGCTGTTCAGTGATCCACTCCTGGATCACTCTAGTACCTCCCTACCAAACTTATGTCAAGGTTCACATCCGGTCTGGTACATAGCATGGCATACATGATAGAGCCTATGGCTGAAACATAGGGGATGGCACTCATATTCTCTATTTCTTCTCCCGTGGTCGGTCATTGAGTCATACTCAACCTCACACCTTGTAATACAGGTAAGAACCCCTTCTTATCCTTATCCATATGGAACTTCTTAAATATTTTGTCAAGGTATGTGCTTTGTGAAAGACCTATTAGGCGTCTCGATCTATCTCTATAGATTTTGATGCCTAATATGTAAGCAGCTTCTCCAAGGTCGTTCGTTGAAAAACACTTATTCAAATAGGCCTTGATGCTTTCCAATAGTTCTATATAATTTCCCATCAACAATATGTCATCCACATATAATATGAGAAATTATACACAGCTCCCAGTCACTTTCTTGTAGATACATGCTTCTCTATAAGTATGTATAAACCCAAATGCTTTGATCACCTCATGAAAGCGTATGTTCCAACTACGAGATGCTTGCACCAGCCCATAGATTGAGCGTTGGAGCTTGCATACCTTGTCGGCATTGCTAGGATCAACGAAACCTTCCAGCTGTATCATATATAATTCTTCCTTAAGAAAGTCATCCAAGAGTATCGTTTTGACGTCCATTTGCCAGATTTCATAATCATAAAATGTGGCAATTGCTAACATGATTCAGACCGACTTCAGCATTGCTACAGGTGAGAAGGTCTCATTGTAGTCAATCCCTTGAACTTGCCGATAACCCTTAGCGACAAGTCGAGCCTTATAGATGGTCACATTACCATCTGCCTCAGTCTTCTTCTTCAAGATCCATTTATTTTCTATGACTCGTCGATCATCGGCCAAGTCCACCAAAGTCCATACTTTTTTCTCATACATTGATCCTATCTCGGATTTCATGGCCACAAGCCATTTGTTTGAATACGGGCCCGCCATTGCTTCTTCATAGTTCGAAGGTTCACTGTTGTCTAACATCACGATTTCCATGACAGGGTTGTCGTACCACTCTGGTGCAGAACGTACCCTTGTCGACCTTCGAGGTTCAAAAGCAACTTGATCCGAACTTCTATGATCATCATCATTAACTTCTTGTCTTGTGGGTGCACGTGCCTCAGAAACATTTTCTTGCACTACGCTACTCTGCGATTCAAGAGGAGGTACAATTACCTCATCATGTTCGATTTCCCTCCCACTTACTTCTTTCAAGAGAAACTCTTTCTCTAGAAAGGATCTGTTCTTGGCAACAAGGACTTTCCCTTCGGACCTAAGATAGAAGGTATATCCAATAGTTTCCTTAGGGTATCATATGAAGACGCATTTTTCTGCTTTGGGTTCGAGCTTCTCTGGTTGAAATTTCTTCACATAAGCATCGCAGCCCCAAACTTTCAAAAACGACAACATAGGTTTCTTGCCAAACCATAATTCACACGATGTTGTCTCAACGGATTTAGACGGTGCCCTATTTAAAGTGAATGCGTCGGTTTCCAATGCATATCCCCAAAATGATAGCAATAAATTGGTAAGAGACATCATAGATCGCATCATATCAAATAAAATGCGATTACGACGTTCAGACACCGTGTTACGCTGCGGTGTGCCAGGCGGCATGAGTTGTGAAACAATTCCACATTTCCTTAGGTGTGTGCCAAACTCATGACTCAAATATTCTCCTCCACGATCAGATTGTAGAAACTTTATTTTCTTGTCACGTTGATTCTCCACCTCACTCTGAAATTCTTTGAACTTTTCAAAGGATCCAGACTTGTGCTTCATTAATTAGACATACCCATATCTACTCAAATCATCAGTGAGGGTCAGAACATAACAACGCCACCGCAAGCCTTAACACTCATTGGACCACATACATCGGTATGTATTATTTCCAATAAGTTGGTTGCTCGCTCCATTGTTCCAGAGAACGGAGTCTTGGTCATCTTGCCCATGAGGCCCGGTTCGCATGTGTCAGATGATTCAAATTCAAGAGACTCCAAAAGTCCATCAGTATGGAGTTTCTTCATGCGCTCTACAATGATATGACCAAGGCGACAGTGCCACAAATAAGTGGGACTATAATTATCAATCTTACATATTTTGGTACTCATACTATGAATATGTGTATCATTACGATCGAGATTCATCAGGAATAAACCATTTACAAGTGGGGCATGACCATAAAACATAACACTCATATAAATAGAACAACCATTATTCTCAGATTTAAATGAGTAGCCATCTTGCATCGAGCGAGATCCCGATACATTGTTCATGCTTAAAACTGGTACTAAATAACAATTATTAAGGTTTATATCTAATCCCGAAGGTAGATGCAGAGGTAGTGTGCCGACGGCGATCACATTGACCTTGGAACCATTCCCGGCGCGCATCGTCACCTCGTTCTTAGACAGCCTACGCTTGTTCCGCAGTTCCTGCTTAGAGTTGCAAATGTGAGCAACAACACCGTTATCAAATACCCAGGAGCTACTACGAGCGCTGGTAAGGTACACATCAATAAAAAGTATATCACATATACATTTGACGTTGCCGGCCTTCTTTTCCTCTAAGTACTTGGGGCAATTCCGCTTCTAGTGACTGGTTCCCTTGCAGTTATAGCACTTAGTCTCGGGCTTAGGTCCTTTCTTTGACTTGTTCCTGACAACTGGCTTACCTGGCGCGGCAACTGCTTTGCCGTCTTTCTTGATGCTTTTCTTACCCTTGCCCTTCTTGAAACTGGTGGTCTTATTGACCATCAACACTTGATGCTCTTTCTTGATTTCTACCTCCGTAGATTTCAGCATTGAATACAACTCGGGAATAGTCTTCTCCATCCCTTGCATGTTGTAATTCATCAAAAAGGCTTTATAGCTAGGTGGAAGCGACTGGAGTATTCTATCAATGACCGCATAATCCAGAAGTTCAACTCCCAGTTGAGTCAAGCGGTTGTGCAACCCAGAAATTCTTAGTATGTGCTCACTGATAGAACTATTCTCCTCCATCTTACAACTAAACAACTTGTCATAGACTTCATATCTCTCGACCCGGGCATGAGCTTGAAAAACAAGATTCAGCTCCTCGAACATCTCGTATGCTCCGTGTTGCTCAAAACACCTTTGGAGCCCCGATTCTAAACTGTAAAGCATGCCCCACTAAACGAGAGAGTAGTCATCACTCCGCGACTGCCAGGCGGTCCTTACGTACTAGGTCGCCGTTGGAATGGGAGAATCACCTAGCGGTGCATCTAGGACATATGCCTTCTTGGAAGCCATGAGGATGAGCTTTAAGTTACGACCCCAGTCCGCGTAGTTGCTCCCATCGTCTTTAAGCTTGGTTTTCTCTAGGAACGCATTGAAGTTGAATGGGACATTTGCGTTGGCCAATGGATCTACAATATTTGTAAGACAATTTTAGACTAAGTTCATGATAATTAATTTCATATAATCAAATTATTAATGAACTCCCACTTAGATCGACATCCCTCTAGTCATCCAAGTGTAACATGATCCAGGTCAACTAGCCTGTGTCCAATCATCACATGAGACGGACTAGTCATCAATGGTGAGCATCTCCATGCTGATCGTATCAACCTACGACTCATGTTCGACCTTTTGGTATCCCGTATTCGAGGCCATGTATCTACATGCTAGGCTCGTCGAGTCAACCTAAGTGTTTTGCGTGTGTAAACTAGCATACACCCATTGTATGCCAATGTTAGAATCTATCACACCCGATCATCACGTGGTGCTTCATGACAACGATCCTTCACAACGGTGCACACTTAGGGGAATATGTATCTCGAAATTTTAATGAGGGATCATCTTATCTTTGCTACTGTCGTTCTAAGCAATAAGATGAAAAACATGATAAACATCACATGCAATCATATAGTGACATGATATGGCCAATATAATTTTGCTCCTTTGATCTCCATCTTCGGGGCACCATGATCGTCATTGTCACCAGCATGACACCGCAATCTCCATCATCATGATCTCCATCATTGTGTCTTTGTGGAGTCATCACGCCAACTATTTCTTCTACTTCTATACCTAACCGTTAGCGATAAAGTAAAGTAATCAACATGGCGTTGCATCTCATACAATAAAGTAAGACAACTCCTATGGCTCCTGTCGGTTGTCATACTCATCGACATGCAAGTCATGAATCCTATTACAAGAACATGATAAATCTCATACATCACATCCTTTTGGCCATATCACATCACATAGCATACCCTGCAAAAACAAGTTACACGTCCTGTAATTGTTGTTGCATGTTTTACGTTGCTGGTTAGGGTTTCTAGCAAGAATGTTTCTTACCTACATGACAGCCACAACATTGATATGCCAATGCTATTTACCCTTCATAAGGACCCTCTTCATCGAATCTGATTCGACTAAGTGGGAGAGACAGACACCCGCTTGCTACCTTATGCAACAAGTGCATGCCGGTCGGTGGAACTAGTCTCACGTTAGAGTACGTGTAAAGTCGGTCCGGGCCGCTTCATCCCATCATCACTACTGAAATTCAGAAATTTGCCGTCGGCCAAGGCGGACGGCAAAGGGGGCAACCACGGACGGCAAAGGCTTTGCCGTCTGCCCCCTCATGGCAAAGTAGACGGTAAAAAAAATCCTGTGAAGAGGCTCTTTGCCGTCTGCTTTCACAAAGCGGACGGCAAAGAATCTTTGCCATGAGGGGGCAGACGGCAAAATAAGTGGGACGACATATATTGCAACGTCCCCGTTAAGTGTTAACGGCAGGCCTCCTCTCTTTGCCGTCTGCCTCCCCCCCTTTGCCATGTGGGGGCAGACGACAAAGAGGGGAGAGAGAGGGGGCAGATTCTCTCTTTGTCGTCTGCCTCCCCCCCTTTGCCATGTGGGGGCTGACGGCAAAGAGGGGAGAGAGAGGGGGCAGATTCTCTCTTTGCCGTCTGCCTCCCCCCTTTGCCATGTGGGGGCAAACGGCAAAGAGGGGAGAGAGAGGGGGCAGATTCCCTCTTTGCCGTCTGCCTCCCCCCCTTTGCCATGTGGGGGCAGACGGCAAAGAGGGAAGAGAGAGGGGGCAGATTCTCTCTTTGCCGTCTGCCTCCCCCCTTTGCCATGTGGGGGCAGACGGCAAAGAGGGGAGAGAGAGGGGGCAGATTCCCCCTTTGCCATGTGCCTCCACCCCTTTGCCATGTGGGGGCAGACGGCAAAGAGGGGAACCAGCCCCTTTTTTATTTATTTTTTGTTATATCCAGCATTTTTAACAATAATCAGGATATATATATATATATATTTGACATAAATAAATTTCTTTCTGTACTCATAACCATATTAAAATAACTCTCATCCATAGTGCATACATATTATGGAAGTTACATCCGTACCAAACCATATATTACACCAGTTTCATCCCCGTGCATACAAAGTTTCATATATTCATATACTACAATAGTTTCAATACAACCCATGGTACAAGAAATGACAAATAAGAAAGTTAGAAAAATAATACTAGATGAAGTAGTGTGTATATAGGTTATTTCCGAGAGAAATTAGCTAAGTATAGACCAATTAGGAGGTAACTAAGATAATTATGTCATTTAGGTGGAACCCTAGCTAACTATAGGAGAAGAGAAAGAGAAGAAAAAGTAAAAGAAGGAGGAGGAGGAGGAGAAGGAGAAGGAAGAGGAGAAGAAGAAGAAAAAGGAGGAGGAGGAGGAGGAGGAGGAGAAGGAGAAGGAAGAGGAGAAGAAGAAGAAGGAGAAGAAGGAGAAGAAGAAGGAGAAGAAGGAGAAGAAGAAGGAGAAGGAGCGGGAGCTCCTTCTCCTTCTTCTTCTCCTTCTTCTCCTTCTTCTTCTCCTTCTTCTCCTTCTTCTTCTTATCCTTTTGCCCCCTTCTTCTTCTCCTCCTCCCTCTCCTCCTTCTTCTTCTCCTTTTTCCTCTTCCTTCCTTTCATTTTCCTCTTTTTCTCTTCTTGTCCCCTCCTTCGGGCTAAATTGGCTAAGAATGCCTTTTTGGAGCTAATTATGTCATTTCGAGGATAATTAGCTAAGTATAGGTCATTTTTTATTAAATAGGCCATTTTGGAGCTAACGAAGCTAATTATGTCATTTCGTAGGATAATTAGCCAATTTAGCCTTTCTTGGATGAGTCTAAGCTACGTAGAAGAAGAGATAGAGAAGAAGAAGTAAAATAAGGAGGAGGAGGAGGAGGAGGAGGAGAAGAAGAAGGAAGAGGAGAAGAAGAAGAAAAGAAGAAGGAGAAGGAGAAGAAGAAGGAGAAGGAGAAGGAGGAAGAAGGAGGAAGAAGAAGGGGAAGGAGGAGCACCTTCTCCTTCTCCTCCTTCTTCTCCTTCTTCTTCTCCTCCTCCCTCTCCTCCTTCTTCTTCTCCTTTTTTCCTCTTCCTTCCTTTCATTTTCCTCTTTTTGTCTTCTTGTCCCCTTCTTCGGGCTAAATTGGCTAAGAATACCTTTTTGGAGCTAATTATGTCATTTCGAGGATAATTAGCTAAGTATAGGTCATTTTTTATTAAATAGGCCATTTTGGGGCTAACTAAGCTAATTATGTCATTTCGTAGGATAATAAGCCAATTTACCCTTTCTTGGATAAGTCTAAGCTACGTAGAAGAAGAGATAGAGAAGAAGAAGTAAAATAAGGAGGAGGAGGAGGAGGAGGAGGAGAAGAAGAAGGAAGATGAGAAGAAGAAGAAAAGAAGAAGGAGAAGGAGAAGAAGAAGGAGAAGGAGAAGGAGGAAGAAGGAGGAAGAAGAAGGGGAAGGAGGAGCTCCTTCTCCTTCTCCTCCTTCTTCTCCTTCTTCTTCTCCTCCTCCCTCTCCTCCTTCTCCTCATTTTTCCTATTCCTTCCTTTTATTTTTCCTCTTTTTCTCTTCTTGTCCCCTTCTTCGGGCTAAATTGCCTAAGAATGCCTTTTTGGAGCGAATTATGTCATTTCGAGGATAATTAGCTAAGTATAGGTCATTTTTTATTAAATAGGCCATTTTGGAGCTAACTAAGCTAATTATGTCATTTCGTAGGAGAATTGGCCAATTTCGCCTTTCTTGGATGAGTCTAAGCTACGTAGAAGAAGAGATAGAGAAGAAGAAGTAAAATAAGGAGGAGGAGTAGGAGGAGGAGGAGGAGGACAAGAAGGAAGAGGAGAAGAAGAAGAAAAGAATAAGGAGAAGGAGAAGAAGAAGGAGAAGGAGAAGGAGGAAGAAGAAGGAGTAGGAGGAGCTCCTTCTCCTTCTCCTCCTTCTTCTCCTTCTTCTCCTTCTTCTTCTCCTCCTCCCTCTCCTCCTTCTTCTTCTCCTCATTTTTCCTCTTCCTTCCTTTCATTTTCCTCTTTTTCTCTTCTTGTCCCCTTCTTCGGGCTAAATTGGCTAAGAATGCCTTTTTGGAGCGAATTATGTCATTTCGAGGATAATTAGCTAAGTATAGGTCATTTTTTATTAAATAGGCCATTTTGGAGCTAACTAAGCTAATTATGTCATTTCGTAGGATAATTAGCCAATTTAGCCTTTCTTGGATGAGTCTAAGCTACGTAGAAGAAGAGATAGAGAAGAAGAAGTAAAATAAGGAGGAGGAGGAGGAGGAGGAGGAGAATAAGAAGGAAGAGGAGAAGAAGAAGAAAAGAAGAAGGAGAAGGAGAAGAAGAAGGAGAAGGAGAAGGAGGAAGAAGGAGGAAGAAGAAGGGGAAGGAGGAGCACCTTCTCCTTCTCCTCCTTCTTCTCCTTCTTCTTCTCCTCCTCCCTCTCCTCCTTCTTCTTCTCCTTTTTTCCTCTTCCTTCCTTTCATTTTCCTCTTTTTGTCTTCTTGTCCCCTTCTTCGGGCTAAATTGGCTAAGAATACCTTTTTGGAGCTAATTATGTCATTTCGAGGATAATTAGCTAAGTATAGGTCATTTTTTATTAAATAGGCCATTTTGGGGCTAACTAAGCTAATTATGTCATTTCGTAGGATAATAAGCCAATTTACCCTTTCTTGGATAAGTCTAAGCTACGTAGAAGAAGAGATAGAGAAGAAGAAGTAAAATAAGGAGGAGGAGGAGGAGGAGGAGAAGAAGAAGGAAGATGAGAAGAAGAAGAAAAGAAGAAGGAGAAGGAGAAGAAGAAGGAGAAGGAGAAGGAGGAAGAAGGTGGAAGAAGAAGGGGAAGGAGGAGCTCCTTCTCCTTCTCCTCCTTCTTCTCCTTCTTCTTCTCCTCCTCCCTCTCCTCCTTCTCCTCATTTTTCCTATTCCTTCCTTTCATTTTTCCTCTTTTTCTCTTCTTGTCCCCTTCTTCGGGCTAAATTGCCTAAGAATGCCTTTTTGGAGCGAATTATGTCATTTCGAGGATAATTAGCTAAGTATAGGTCATTTTTTATTAAATAGGCCATTTTGGAGCTAACTAAGCTAATTATGTCATTTCGTAGGAGAATTGGCCAATTTCGCCTTTCTTGGATGAGTCTAAGCTACGTAGAAGAAGAGATAGAGAAGAAGAAGTAAAATAAGGAGGAGGAGTAGGAGGAGGAGGAGGAGGACAAGAAGGAAGAGGAGAAGAAGAAGAAAAGAATAAGGAGAAGGAGAAGAAGAAGGAGAAGGAGAAGGAGGAAGAAGAAGGAGTAGGAGGAGCTCCTTCTCCTTCTCCTCCTTCTTCTCCTTCTTCTCCTTCTTCTTCTCCTCCTCCCTCTCCTCCTTCTTCTTCTCCTCATTTTTCCTCTTCCTTCCTTTCATTTTCCTCTTTTTCTCTTCTTGTCCCCTTCTTCGGGCTAAATTGGCTAAGAATGCCTTTTTGGAGCGAATTATGTCATTTCGAGGATAATTAGCTAAGTATAGGTCATTTTTTATTAAATAGGCCATTTTGGAGCTAACTAAGCTAATTATGTCATTTCGTAGGATAATTAGCCAATTTAGCCTTTCTTGGATGATTCTAAGCTACGTAGAAGAAGAGATAGAGAAGAAGAAGTAAAATAAGGAGGAGGAGGAGGAGGAGGAGAAGAAGAAGGAAGAGGAGAAGAAGAAGAAAAGAAGAAGGAGAAGGAGAAGAAGAAGGAGAAGGAGAAGGAGGAATAAGTAGGAAGAAGAAGGGGAAGGAGGAGCTCCTTCTCCTTCTCCTCTTCTTCTCCTTCTTCTTCTCCTCCTCCCTCTTCTCCTTTTTCCTCTTCCTTCCTTTCATTTTCCTCTTTTTCTCTTCTTGTCCCCTTCTTCGGGCTAAATTGGCTAAGAATGCCTTTTTGGAGCTAATTATGTCATTTCGAGGATAATTAGCTAAGTATAGGTCATTTTTTATTAAATAGGCCATTTTGGAGCTAACTAAGCTAATTATGTCATTTCGTAGGATAATTAGCCAATTTAGCCTTTCTTGGATAAGTCTAAGCTACGTAGAAGAAGAGATAGAGAAGAAGAAGTAAAATAAGGAGGAGGAGGAGGAGGAGGAGGAGAAGAAGAAGGAAGAGGAGAAGAAGAAGAAAAGAAGAAGGAGAAGGAGAAGAAGAAGGAGAAGGAGAAGGAGGAGGAAGGAGGAAGAAGAAGGGGAAGGAGGAGCTCCTTCTCCTTCTCCTCCTTCTTCTCCTTCTTCTTCTCCTCCTCCCTCTCCTCCTTCTTCTCCTCATTTTTCCTCTTCCTTCCTTTCATTTTTCCTCTTTTTCTCTTCTTGTCCCCTTCTTCGGGCTAAATTGGCTAAGAATGCCTTTTTGGAGCTAATTATGTCATTTCGAGGATAATTAGCTAAGTATAGGTCATTTTTTATTAAATAGGCCATTTTGGAGCTAACTAAGCTAATTATGTCATTTAGTAGGAGAATTGGCCAATTTAGCCTTTCTTGGATGAGTCTAAGCTACGTAGAAGAAGAGATAGAGAAGAAGAAGTAAAATAAGGAGGAGGAGGAGGAGGAGGAGGAGGAGATGAAGAAGGAAGAGGAGAAGAAGAAGAAAAGAAGAAGGAGAAGGATAAGAAGAAGGAGAAGGAGAAGGAGGAAGAAGAAGGAGTAGGAGGAGCTCCTTCTCCTTCTCCTCCTTCTTCTCCTTCTTCTCCTTCTTCTTCTCCTCCTCCCTCTCCTCCTTCTTCTTCTCCTCATTTTTCCTCTTCCTTCCTTTCATTTTCCTCTTTTTCTCTTCTTGTCCCCTTCTTCGGGCTAAATTGGCTAAGAATGCCTTTTTGGAGCTAATTATGTCATTTCGAGGATAATTAGCTAAGTATAGGTCATTTTTTATTAAATAGGCCATTTTGGAGCTAATTAAGCTAATTATGTCATTTCGTAGGATAATTAGCCAATTTAGCCTTTCTTGGATGAGTCTAAGCTACGTAGAAGAAGAGATAGAGAAGAAGAAGTAAAATAAGGAGGAGGAGGAGGAGGAGGAGGAGAAGAAGAAGAAGGAAGAGGAGAAGAAGAAGAAAAGAAGAAGGAGAAGGAGAAGAAGAAGGAGAAGAAGGAGAAGAAGAAGGAGTAGGAGGAGCTCCTTCTCCTTCTCCTCCTTCTTCTCCTTCTTCTCCTTCTTCTTCTCCTCCTCCCTCTCCTCCTTCTTCTTCTCCTCATTTTTCCTCTTCCTTCCTTTTATTTTCCTCTTTTTCTCTTCTCGTCCCCTTCTTCGGGCTAAATTTGCTAAGTATGCCTTTTTGGAGCTAATTATGTCATTTCGAGGATAATTAGCTAAGTATAGGTCATTTTTTATTAAATAGGCCATTTTGGAGCTAACTAAGCTAATTGTGTCATTTCGTAGGATAATTAGCCAATTTAGCCTTTCTTGGATGAGTCTAAGCTACGTAGAAGAAGAGATAGAGAAGAAGAAGTAAAATAAGGAGGAGGAGGAGGAGGAGGAGGAGAAGAAGGAAGAGGAGAAGAAGAAGAAAAGAAGAAGGAGAAGGAGAAGAAGAAGGAGAAGGAGAAGGAGGAAGAAGAAGGAGTAGGAGGAGCTCCTTCTCCTTCTCCTCCTTCTTCTCCTTCTTCTCCTTCTTCTTCTCCTCCTCCCTCTCCTCCTTCTTCTCCTCATTTTTCCTCTTCCCTCCTTTCATTTTTCCCCTTTTTCTCTTCTTGTCCCCTTCTTCGGGCTAAATTGGCTAAGAATGCCTTTTTGGAGCTAATTATGTCATTTCGAGGATAATTAGCTAAGTATAGGTCATTTTTTATTAAATAGGCCATTTTGGAGCTAACTAAGCTAATTATGTCATTAGATGGAAGTCTAGCTATTTTGGAGCTAACTAAGCTAATTATGTCATTAGATGGAAGTCTAGCTATTTTTTATTAAAACACTAGAAATAACATACCTAAGTTAGGGTGAAGCACGGTGGCTCTGGCTTGTTTCACCTGGAGAAGGCTTCCCTGGAGAAGGCTTGACTGTAGAAGGGTCGTGCGATGCGTTTCGGGAGATATTCTGCACCAAACATCGTTTGCAATGTGTAGTTAGCATGAGGACACTCTTAAGATCACTCCACTGAAATGAAACTCACCGTCCCCGCCACGTTAATGACTCGCATCGGCGGAGGGACTTGGTTGTTCTTCTCGCACATAGACTGTACATTTGGTTTCGACAAGTCAAACTTTTTATTTATTAATGAAACGGACATTCAAATGCAAGATTTGAAATAACATGAAGAAGAAACTTACCACGAAGAGCTCGTATATGGCCCTGGTAGACGCTTCATTCCGTGCCCTCTCCGCCTCCACCAATGCAGTCGTCCTCTCCTCCAGCTCCCTAATTTCCTTATCCTTCTCCGCCATAGCCGCCTGCATTGCCGCTCTCTCTTTCTGAATAGCAGCCTGCAACACAACTCATTGTTAGCAATGTAATCATATTGGTTCCAACACACAGCATAATGCGGAAAGATAGTTGAGTCCATTAAACTAACCTCGATGGCGAGCTCGACTGGCCGTGGACGACGTGTTATTTCCGGACAAGAGCTCGTTTGGCGTGCCTTTATCTGCCGGAGAGTGCTAGGACAACGTATAAGGCCGTCTCCAATGGCGATCGAGCCATGGGGCCTCCCGTTGCCAGCTATCATCACCAGCTCTGGATCAATAGGCCCCTCGCTCGGGTTAAAGTCCTCCCCTTTCCTCGCCTTCCCGTGATCTCTGTACTTCACGAGCTTGTCGTGGGAGGAGATGTTGGTGAAGTTTTCTGGATGCTCGAGGTCAGACTCAGAGAATGCCTTGACCTTCTTGTACGAGGCAGTATGGGCCATCGCATACAGGTCGTACATCTGTGGCGCCTCCGTCTTATTGTGACGCACCTAAAAGAGAGAGAGCAGAAAATTGTATTGGTAAAGGGCTCAAGATAGCATTAAGAATGAATTGCATGAGGCATGAAGCAAACCACATACCCAGTTCTCGCCAAATTGGATTAAGTTGACGCTCCCTTGATGGTGTGGCACGCCAACCATTTTGCCACGCCTCTCCTTGGCGTTGTTGTGGTTGGTCTCCCACGTTTCGGAGCACCACTGGTCCACCAAGGCCTCCCAACAATCCATCTTATCCACACACCATCTCGGGGGCACCTAAGTTAATAAAGAGAAATTTGAGTGCGTAAGAACCAAATCAAGGAAACTAACTACAAAGCCTTAATAATATGTAATTACCTTCATGTAATGATCCTTCTCCATCTTAGCATCACGGCACTTCGCCTTATCAATCCTAATACGCCGCGTGGCATAGTAGTCTCGAACAGCCTGCACCCGAGCCTCGTGCCGAAAGTTTTGAAGTAGGCGGCGACATTCGGTTTCGATAACCTTTGCCGCGTCGTCCTCGTATCCCTCCTCACACCTGTAGAAGGTCTGCAAACGAGACAACACCGATTAGTACAATAAATAGCTATGGTTAATTTATAATTGTGTGAAAGAGAAATTACCCAGAACTTTCGGATCACCATGTCCGCCCTCGTGTCACACAAAACACCGTCGATCTCCACCTCCGGCGGGGCCGGGGCACCCAAGTAGTGCTCCCAGGTCATCCCTACCTCTCGCCCCCGACCGGGCAACGTAACAAACCCTGGGAAGTTTTGACGGCAAAGAACACCGAGGACGCTGTTGGGCTTGCAGACACCCTTGGCAACAATCCAACCCCTACAGTATGACAAATTAAAGCCAAAACATTAGATATTCGAGAAAACGCGAAGGCAAAAGGTTAAATAAGAGTAAATTAACTTACTTGTCCCCATTTGGCCTAATCGAGCACCTCTGCTCGGGGGTCGCTGGCACGAGCGGGAGCCCCGAACTACCACGCTCGTAGACGGTATCCCCCTCACCCAGCTCCTCGTCGCTACCAGCATGGCCAGTTGGCTCTGGCCAGGTATCCCACTGGGTCTCTTGGCACGTACCCTCATCCCTGCTGTGCTCCGCAGTCGTCTGGAAGGAAGCCTCAGGGACACGAGTCTCGTGGGTCAAAGGCTCGTCGACCTGAGGCTCGTCGACCCGAGGCTCGTGAACCGGAGACCGTGTACCCTCCACCTCAGACGAATCCACCCTAGAAGTCCTCCTGTGCTCAGGTGAATCAGCTTGGGGTGGTGGCGGAGACCGTGTAGCCCTACCTCTCCCGCAGCCACGTGTACCTTTAGTACAACATAAATACCAACATGAGTAATAAAATGTATATAAATACCAATATGCATACAACATGAGTACAACATAAATACCAACATGAATACAACGTGTACCTTTAGTGCCTCTCGGCTTCGCGGGTGGTCGACCTCCTCTCACGGGGGCCGCTCCTTGCATAGTAGAGAGCAACACTCTCCGAAGAGGCGAGGCAGGAATGGAAGTACCCATCCCATCACCCGCCGACGAAGAAGCAGCCGCGGCGTGCTTTCGACCCTTTCCCACCATCTTTCAACATCTGTCATGACAAAGAGTAAATGAAATTAGTACAACATAAATACCAACATGACTAATAAAAATTGAATACCTAACATGAACTCAAAATTTATATATAGTATAATAGTTGAATACCTGACATGAACTAATAACAATCGTCCTCGTCTATATATGCTTCGGGGTCAATAAATGCATCATGATCATCACTATCATCAATAAATGCATCATCATCATCACTATCTAGAAGAACATGTGGAAGGCCACCATTATGTAATCGGTCAAGAAGTGACAGGTCATCCGCAGCAGTAACCTCTTCTTCTTCCAGCTCTTCCTGTTCGGGCTCAGGGGTTAAGACGGATTCACTTTCGCTGTCTACTTCAATGTTCTGGGGTGAAGTAGAGCGGTTCTTGAAACGTTTCTTGGACATACGTGTTTCTTGGAAGAATTCTCCTTCATATGTGTCTGGGTTAATGTGAGGTTCGTAATCCTCTTCATTGAGGGTAGGTGGTCTAAAATGTGGTGGCACTTCATAAACGACATCCCAACCTTTGAGATTTGGATCAGTTTGGCAGGCCCACGGTAGATAGAAAACTTGTGTCGCCGGTTGAGCCGTAATATAGACATCGGGAACATCTAAGTGGGTGTTTTGGTTGATTTCGACTAGTCCTATATGTTCATGAGTCCTTCTAGTCTCCCTTGGCTCAAACCAATAACATTTGAAGACTACGACGGTCGGTGGGTTTTCACCATAGAATAGAAGTTCATAAATTGCTTCAACCCTTCCATTATACTCGGTGTCTCCTTCGCCGATAGCAGAGACAGAACAATTTGTAGTCTTTAGGTCGGGCATAGATAGCTCTTTGCCAAAGGTACGAAAGTGATACCCGTTGATGTTGTATTTGTCATATGAACGAACCTTATAGTCAAAACCATTAGCGACTTGTCTCAACTCGGCGTCCATAGACTCTGCATCAGCCTACAAGTTTAATACGAAAGAATGGATGCATTAGCCGCAAATTAGACCAATAAGTCAAATGGGCCCTTAATGGTAATTAATTACCCTTTGTTTGAACCAAGAGATGAAACCAGGATAGTCGCCTCCATGCTTTGCGAGAAGCTCATACTCTTCGACGGAATCCTTTTCGATGACCACTCCATCCGAGAATTCGGCGACGTATCGACTATGTCAAATATCCGGGAATAAGAGTGGTTCAAAGCAATTAGAAGTTACGGAACAATAAATTACCGAGAACTTACTCGATGTACGGCCGCACTTCTGTTAGGTTGGTGAAGATATACAATGAAATGGTCCGCCATTCTTCGACATCCAACGATTTCCCTTTCGAAGCAACGGATGGTGCGAGCTTACCTTTGAATAGGCTGAGGTTGGATCAAACTTTTTCTCGATCGCCATCATTGTACCGAGGCTTCGGGTTATGCAAATGATGATTTTTGGCTTCGTAGTGTGCTATCACGAAGTTTGCCGCCTCCTCAGTAATGAATGCCTCGGCCATCGATGCTTCAATTCTACGTTTATTTTTACACTTAGCTCGAAGCGTCTTCTGCATCCTCTCAGTTGAGTAGCACCATCGATTTTGAACGGGCCCCCCCATTCTTGCCTCGGTCGGGAGATGCAAAATCAAATGTTGCATTGGATTAAAGAAGCCCGGTGGAAAGATCTTTTCTAATTTGCAGACCAACTCCGGCGCCAACTCTTCCATTTCATCTAGCACGCCAGGAGATAGTTCTTTCGCACAAAGAGAACGGAAGAAATAGCTCACCTCTGCCAGTACTAGCCATTCATCCTCAGGGATAAAGCCACGCAACATCACCGGCATTACCCGCTCAATCCATATGTGCCAATCATGACTCTTGAGCCCAAATATTTTCAATTTCTCAAGACTCGCTCCCCTCTTTAGATTCGCAGCATACCCATCGGGGAACATCAACCGCATTTTCACCCACAATAGCATTTCCCTCATAGCTGGCCTTTCAAGATTGAACCATGCCTTTGGCTTCTCTATGCTTTGCTTTCCTTTCTGTTGTCGCAAGTTTTGCAACGGTCTATCACATAGAGCCTCCAGGTCGATTCTAGCCTTAGGATTATCTTTTGACTTCCCCTCTATGCCGAACAATGTACCAAAAATGGCCTCCGTAATATTCTTTTCAGTGTGCATCACGTCAATGTTGTGTGGGCAAAGGAGGTCTTTGAAGTAAGGGAGATCCCATAAGCATGACTTGTGAGTCCAGGCGTGTTCCGTATTATACCCTGTGAAGTATCCTGGACGCAAAGGATCGGGCTCGAGAGCGTTTAACTGATCAAGGGTCTGTTGGCCTGTCAACGCAGCTGGTGCAGTGTTTTTGACAACTCTACCTTTGATGAAATTCTTCTTGTCTTTTCTGAACTTATGCTCAGGATCCAGGAATTGTCTATGCATGTCGAAGCAAGAATACATAAGACCAGCCTGCAGCCAACGGAACTGAAGAGCTGCCTTGCATGTGGTGCACGGGAACCTTCCATGCACACACCAGCCAGCGAATAGCGCAAACGCCGGATAATCATGCGTCGAGTACATGTACCACACATGCATTTTGAAATTTGTTTTGGTAGCCGCGTCGTAGGTCTTGATCCCATTATCCCAGGCTTCTTGCAACTCATCCTTAAGCGGCTGCATGTACACATTCATATTCTTCCCCGGATAGTTGGGCCCTGGAATTATCAACGTCAGGAAAATGTTCTTTCTTTTCATAATCTCTCCGGGTAGCAAATTTAGTGGAATGACAAATACAGGCCAACAATTGTATTGTGCTGCCGTCATACT
This sequence comes from Hordeum vulgare subsp. vulgare, assembly GCF_904849725.1. Taxonomy (NCBI): domain Eukaryota; kingdom Viridiplantae; phylum Streptophyta; class Magnoliopsida; order Poales; family Poaceae; genus Hordeum; species Hordeum vulgare. The sequence goes on along the minus strand of NC_058518.1, from coordinate 138,507,088 downwards.
ATACACATTGAACCCATCCGTGCTGATGGCAACTCTAGGTTGCCTTGGATCTTCCGATTTATCCTTATGTAATGCATCGAAGTGCCTCGACGCAAAACCATCTGAAGTGTGTACCAACATCTTGTTCCCATCCGCATCTAGTTCGGTTCTTTTGCCCAATTTGTGCCATGACATCTGTCTGGCCGTCTCTTCGACCATGAAAAGACGTTGAAGTCTTGGTACGATTGGCAGATATCGAAGAACACTAATGGGGATATTAGTCTGATTCTTCTCACCCATGCCCTTGTCTACCACAATATACGTGGAAGAATTGCAAATGGGGCAATAGTTCAAGGCCGCATACTCAAGCCTAAATAAGGTACATCCATTCTCACAGGCATGTATCTTCTCATAGGGAATCTTAAGTACACGGAGGATTTTCTCTGACTGGTACAGGTTTGCAGGAAGTACATGGCCTTTGGGTAGAAAGCGTCCAAATATCGTCATCATCGCGTCGTAGCATTCTCTGCCTAGGTTGAATTGAGCCTTCAGAGCCATTACTTGCGCGATGGCATCCAGCTGACAAAGCTCAGTCTGCTCGTGGAGAGGACGTTTTGAAGACTCCAGCATTTCATAGAAGGCCTTTGCAGATTCCTCCATCTCATCGTCCGAATCACGAGCATCATCAAAGTCTTGCACCATGTCTTCAATCCCGGTACCATGCTCGTCGGTGCGACGACGAATCACCTCAGCTCTGGCAAGTTGGTCAGACTCACCATGAAAAGTCCACACCGTATAATTAGGCATAAAACCCGACTTCTGCAGGTGTTTACCCATTTCAAACTCTGTCTGCTTTTTCCAGTTGTCGCAGTTGGGACAGGGGCACCATGTTTTATGCTGGCCATTTGCAAATGCGGCTCTCACAAACCCCCTGGTTTTTGTTAACCATTCATGGGTCATGTCTTTCTGACTAGGGTGACCAGTGTACATCCAAGCACGATCACTCATGTTGCCTAGCTACCTATGGGGGCACAAGAAATAAATATATAATTCATCATCTATATTCATACGCTAATCAAGTTTGTCAGTTTTATTACGTCCATGCAACCTACACGCTAATAGGTAATGATAGGTCCTAATCCCACCCGAGTATGTGTAGACTGGGTTCATTTTCCCATGCTCTGCTCCAGATGCGACGCAGAATTTCGACAGCACCTCCCCGCTGTTCTCCTGATACACGTCTCAGCAATAAGCAGAGAGGATGTGTACCCGGAGAACAACAGGGGAGGCACTGACGAAATTCCGCATCGGATCCGGAGCACAGCATACGGGAAAACAAACCCAATCTACACATACTCGGGCTGTCCATGGATAATGTTGGACAATTCGAAAGGATGGCGGTTATAAATATGCAAAGAAATGCATATTTATAGATGTCGCCCTTTCGAATGGGAGACGCATACTGGTCACGCATACTCATGATTGAAGAAACCTATTGCTAGCAAGTTTCATCGGCACGAAGACCGGGACAGAGCAAATTAAGGGCGTAGGAGGAGAAGTCATTTGTGCTCACCAACAAACGCAAGGGCGGAGCTCGTCCAACGCACGTGGAGGTCGTCGAACAACTGCACATTGAAATTCACCCGATCAACACAAATACGATGTTTTTATAATTAACATAACTATATGACCTAACTCATAACTATGTGGGTCAGTGTCATCGGGGGTCGAAGGTCACTGGCGTCGGGGATTGGGGTCTTTTCGGTCAACAAGAGGCCGAAGAGGTGTCGGGGCTCGGGGGTTGGGGGTCAGTGGCGTCGGGGGTCGGGGTAGGGGGTCGGGGGTCGAGGGTGAGTGTTGTCGGGGGTCAGGGGTCGGGGGTCAGTGGCGTCGGGGGTCGGGGTAGGGGGTCGGGGGTCGAGGGTGAGTGTTGTCGGGGGTCGGGAGTCGAGGGTCGAGGGTCAGTGGCGTCGGGCGTCGGGGATCGGGGGACAGTGGCGTCGGGGGTCGGGGTAGGGGGTCGGGGGTCGAGGGTGAGTGTTGTCGGGGGTCGGGGGTCGTGGTTACCTATTATGGATCTGCATGGGGCTTTCATATATACCTTCATGAATCTCTTTACGCCTTGATTTCCAGATAGCCCAAAGAGTTACTATCATGCGCGCAAACTCCTCTTGTGACAACTTCTCATGCATTGTAAAGACCCAAGCTTTAGCATTGAAATTCAGATTTTCACACATGAGCTCCACCGTGTCCTCAAACGACAAAGACCAAAAGCACCTGGCAGTAGTGCAGTTGATTAATGCATGTTTCCAGCTGTCCTCTGCCAAACAGAAAGAACAAGCTGGGGTGGATGACATATGACGATGGCGTAGCATATCTGAAGTTAGAACTGTCTCCTTGCACAATCTCCAGACAATTTTTTTAGCTTCGACGACACATTGATACTCCACCGGGGTACCCATGCTTTATTCTCAATCTCAGCCACTGATGAGCTCCCAATACTCGCCAAATAGTTTTCCCTATGAGTTTTAACCTTGTAACCTGGGGCGCCGCCTCCTCCTCCGACGCGTGTGTCTCTTCCTTGGGTTCCTCCCCCATCTCCTCCCCCTCCTTAAAATCCACCTCCAATTCGATAGGTAGCCCCGCAACCCTTCGGATTCGGACCAGCTCTAGGAGGAAGAGAAAGTGTTGGACTGTGTAATGCCAGCGGCGTGGTGGCATGGCTGACGGGCTCGGAGAGGGAAGTGCTCGGGTGGTGACGGAGAGAGGGAGGAGGCAGATGTGCTAGGATGGGGGGCGTCGGACGACTTAAATAGCCGGCCCCGACTCCGAAGCGGCGCCACGTGGCGTTGACACTGCGCTGAAGGTCGAGGCGCCTGTTGGACCGTCGAGTTTCCCGACGAGTCCGCGTGGGGCCAAGCTGTCAGTCCGACGTGACGAGCGTGCCCGGGCTCCCATATATCCGCCCCATATTTGAATGAAAATGGGGGGTGTCCGTCAACCCGGACGTTGGAGAACGGTTTGAGAGGCCCGTCTTGGTTGATTTTTTATGACCGAACAATGATTAGATGGTCTACTCATACGTTTAAGGAGGATTTGAAGGATCCGACTGTTCATGCTCTTGGTGTGATTAAGAACGAAGATGATCTCTTTGACTCATTCGTAACCTTGTATTTGCATAATTTCTATAACAACATTGTGCCATTCTACATATTCGAAGGTGTCACCTCCTTTATTTTGTATCATTTATTCAAATAGAATAGATATTTGCATGAGAATATTTTCTTTGTGTAGCAGTACGAACTCATTTTTTTCATTTTCTCCTATACAGAATAATCTCACCGTTTTTGCTGGCTGCTCCGGCTATGCGGCGGAGGAGGGTGCGGGCGACGGAGGGGGGTGGCGACGAGGCTCCATGGCGTCCGGGGCGAGGAGGAGCGTCAGGGGGGCTGCTCGTGCTCCTGACGGCGTGGCCGGATCAGGGGAGAGGTTCGGTCTGCAGGGGGGGGAGCCGATGGGGAGGGGGGGTGGCGACGGTGGGGAGGGCGGGGAGGCGCCGGCCGGTGGGGGACGGCGGGGAGGCGCCGGCCGGTGGGGGAGGAGTTGGCGACGGTGGGGAGGGCGGGGAGGCGCCGGCCGGTGTGGAGGGCGGGGAGGCGCCGGCCGGTGGGGGAGGCACCGGCCGGTGGGGGAGGCGCCGGCCGGTGGGGAGGGCTGGGAGGCGACGGCCGGTGGGCGCAAGGGAGGGAGCGTGCGGGAGGAGGGCGACGAGCAGGTGGGTTTTTTCTTTTTTTTTTAAACAACGAGGTGGGGTTGGAGCGTTAGGGCAGCCGGGGGTTGATTTCTTTGCCGTCCGCCGAGCTCCAAGGCAGACGGCAAAGGGGATTTAGGCGGACGGCAAAGACACGGCGGTTGGAGGGTTAGTGGGCAGCCGGGGGTTGATTTCTTTGCCGTCCGCCGTGCTTCAAGGCAGACGGCAAAGGGGCTTTTGGCGGACGGCAAAGACACGGCCGATGGCAAATTTAATGGCTACAACTGCGATTTTCTTTGCCGTCTGCCTGGGCCATCTTTGCCGTCCGCTAGCTGACGGCAAATAAGCGACTCATGGCAAAGCACTTCTTTGCCATCTATTTTTTGGTAGCTGACGGCAAAGAGCTTCTTTGCCATCAGCCAGCGGATGGCAAAGACCAGGCAGACGGCAAATCCTCTGATTCCAGTAGTGCATGCCGCCCAATCAAGATAAGACTAGTAACGGCAAGCAATTGACAAAACTAGCGCCCACAACTTTTGTGTTCCACTCGTGCATAGAATCTACGCATAGAACCTTGGCTCGGATGCCACTATTGGGGAATGTAGTAATTTCAAAATTTTCCTACGTCACATAAGAATCTATCTATGGAGAAACCAGCAACGAGTAATGGGGTAGAGCATCTTCATACCTTTGAAGATCGCTAAGAGGAAGCGTTGCTAGAACACGGTTGATGGAGTCGTACTCGCAGTGATTCAGATCGCGCTGGATTCCGATCCATGCATCGAACGGCGATACCTCCACATTCAACAGACCTGCAGCCCAGTGACGTCTCCAACGCCTTGATCCAACAACGAGGGAGGAGAGGTTGAGGGAGAGCTCTGGAAGCACGACGGCATGGTGATAGTGGAGCTGCATGGTAACTCCGATAGGGCTTCGCTAAGCTATGCGAAGGGCGAGGTGGAGGAAGGGTAGGATTTCCCCGTCTAGGGAGGAAAAGTTGTGTGCATCCCTCCCAAAACCCTTGGGTATATATAGGAGGGAGGGACAGGGGCAGACCACTCTAGGGTTTCCCCTAGGTGGTGCGGCTGCCCTAGGGGTGGCTTGCCACCCAAGGCAAGCCACCACACCCTTAGGGTTTGGGCCCACCTTGTCCCCTTGCGCCTTGGGTTGGGTGGTGGTGGTGCAGCATCCCACTTTGGGCTGCTTCCCATCCACCTCTGGCCCAAATAACCTTTCAGAGCTAGTGGACCCTCGGAACCCTTCTAGTGGTGCCGGTACATTACCGGTGTCGCCCGAAACACATCCGGTGACCAAATCCTCACTTCCTATATATGAATATTTACCTATGAACCATTTCGAAACTCCTCGCGACGTCCATGATCTCATCCAGGACTCCGAACAACCTTCGGTAACCATGTACACTATTTCCCTACAACCCTATCGTCATAAAACCTTAAGTGTATAGACCCTACAGCTTCGGGACACATGCAGACATGACCGAGACACCTCTTCGGTCAATAACCAACAGCGGGGTCTAGATATCCATGGTGTTTGCCGCATGTTCCACGATGATCTCTTCGGATAAACCATGATGTCGAGTATTCAATCAATCGCGTATGCAATTCCCTTTGTCTACCAGTATGATACTTGCCCGAGATTCGATCTGCGGTATCCCTATAACTTTTCAATCTCGTTACCGGCAAGTCTCTTTACTCGTTCCGTAACACATCATCCGGTGGCTAACTCCTTAGTCACAATGAGCTCAATATGATGATGGATTACCGAGTGGGCCCAGAGATACCTCTCTGTCGCATGAAGTGACAAATCCCAGTCTCGATTCGTACAACCCAACATACACTTTAGGAGATACCTGTAGTGCACCTTTAGAATCACCCAGTTACGTTGTGATATTTGATACACCCAAAGCACTCCTACGGTATCCGGGAGTTTCAAAATCTCATGGTCAAAGGAAATGATACTTGACATTACAAAAGCTTTAGTAGACGAACAACACGATCTAGTGCTATGGTTAGGATTGGGTCTTGTGCATCACATCATTCCCCAATGATTTGATCCCGTTCAGAATGACATCCAATGTCCATGATCACGAAACCATGATCATCTATTGATCAACAAGCTAGCCAACTAGAGGCTCACTAGGGACACATTGTGATCCATATATTCACACATGTATTACGGTTTCCGGTTAATACAATTATGGCATGAATAATAGACAATTATCATGAATTGGAAATATAATAATAACCACTTTATTATTGCCTCTAGGCCATATTTCCAACAGTCCTAAGCTTGTCCAAGCAGCGGTACCCACATTCGCAAAAGCCGGTCTTTGGTATTTTTATGGCAAGCCAGAAGCTGAAGCACTACATCCAGGAGCATCTGATCGCCGTGGTTAGTTCAGCTCCGATTGGAGACATCATATAGAACATGGAGGTCACGGGTCGTACTTCTAAGTGGGCAATTGAACTTGGTCCCCATCATGTGAAGTACATGCCTCGTACAACCATCAAGTCCCAAGCGCTAGTGGATTTCATCAATGATTGGACTGAGGTTCAGCTCCGAGAGGATAGGCCAGACAATACGTACTGGACTATGCACTTTGATGGCTCGTAGCAATTGGAAGGCTCGGGGGCTGGTGTATTGTTATCTTCTTCAAAGGGTGACAAGTTCTTTTATGTTCTATGACTAATGTTCCCCTGTACCAACAATGCGGCTGAGTATGGGGCTCTCTTACACGGGCTTAGGATAGCTAAGGAGATGAACCTTTGCCAGGACAAGTGCTTGGGTGACTCAAACTTGGTGGCTCAACAGGTATCTGGAACCTGGGATTCAAAGGACCCCTTGGTGGCGGCTTACAGATGGGAAGTCTTTGATGTGGCGGGTCATTTTTATGGCTATCAGGTTGATCACATCGATCGACGGTACAATGAGGCGGCTGATGCATTGTCACGACTTGGGTCTCAACAGAAGCCGGTTCCACCTAATGTGTTCCTGGATGTCCTTCACAACCCCTCGATCAAGTTACCAACAGAGGAAGATATAGCAATCCCTGACCTGGAACTACAGTTGGTGGAAGCTCTCCGGCCCTGATTTGACGGTTCCATATTTTTCTTATCTCACTCGAGGGGAGCTCTCGGCTGAAGAACTCACCTCTCCCGAGATAATACGATGATGCAAATCCATGGTTATTCATTAGGGTGACTTATACAAGAGGAGTGTTAGTGGTGTTTTTCAATGCTATGTTTCCCCTGAGGAAGGTCGATAAATCCTTAATGAGATTCACGCTGGTGACTATAGCCATCATGCTGGCTCACGATCTTTGGTCTCCAAAGCTTTTTGACATGGTTTTGTTGGTTGACGGCTCATGTAGACATAGAGGATATAGTGCGCAAGTCTGATGGATGTCAAAAGTTTGGCCGTCAGGTTCATGTGTCAGCTCAGGAATTGCGCATGATCCCAATCACGTGGCCTTTTGTAGTCTGGGGGCTTGATATGGTTGGCCCGTTCAGGATGTCTTCCGACAAAAAGACTCATCCTGGTGGTGCACTACAAGAAATATGGTCAATTATGACTCTATATTGGTCATTGATTCGTCATTGTTGTCGTTTATTGACCTTTTTGACCAAATTTACAACGTCAACAGTTGGGCGTCAAGAACGGACAAAGATGACCTTTTCTAAAATTTTGGTCAGGTCCGCCCATGACCACAATTTTGGTTATAAAATCTGCGACCAAAAATTATGGTCATTACTAGTGAGCCTAGAACACGTAGGATCTGATGTGGCCAAGCCAACGTGGCAATATCCATGTGGCACATGCGTTGACATGGCAAAAAAGATGACATGGACGCCATCTAGGATTAGTCAAAATCTTCGTTTAATGGGTCAAGCCCAATAGTTTAGCCCTTTTTTTATTTACTTTTGGACCAAGGCCAATATTTTAATCAGATTTACTTTTGGGCCACAAGCATTGTGATTCAGTTTTAATGCTAAGAGAAGCTAAACGAGCCTAAAAATGGTCCAACCCATTAAGTCCAGCCCACTCGCACAATTTAGTAGATTCAGTCCAGCCCTTATTACACCACAATTTGGTAGTCAACCAAATGAGAATATAATTATAACAATAATATAATTCTCAAAATAACACATGAATATCATTACACCACAAGATATCAGAACAAACAACACAGGATTTCATCAACTTGGTAGTATATATCATTACACATGTTTATAAGATAGTACCAACCAAGATGAAACCAACTAGTGCAGCATCATCAAACAACACATCCAACCCCAGGTCCATATTGTAGTTCATCCAAATGAACTGATCAGCCCAACATCAAAATTATTAGGTCCAAAGAAGAAAGTAGCAAAATTTCAGGTCCAAACAACCCAGCATCAAAATTCCCTAGCATCACTTGCCTCGGGCCAACCTTGAACACACCATACTAAGCTATTTTACCTTCGAACAAATCCATGAGGCAAGCAAATCTGGCATCAGTTGAATTTCTTCTTGGAGGTTGACTCAAGGCCAACATTTTGAAGGAATGTGCTGGAGGGACATTCTTTAGTGAGAATCTCAGCAACAATAGTAGCAACACTCTTCGGTTCCCCACTTTCTCGCAACTCTAGTTCCATAGCACTTTCCATGTCAGCCTAACATTTAAAGAAATATGTACACATGAGTGGAGTACTATGCCCATCAATATATTCAGCCATGAATTTTACTAATAATGAAGCCTACAAATTGCACACGGTACTTGTACCATAAGGTCATCCAATACTAAAGTCAAGACACAACCGAAGTGATTTGAAAATAAAAAAGAGAAGGGCAACATTTTACTTAAAGCAAGCATGGGACAGGCTACAAAATAATATACCACTGTACTGAATATAGAAATTCAACTACAACAGGATATCGATTTTCAATTAAATATTTAGCAAAGACATGACAACAAGTACTTATATCAACAGGATAAGTTGAACAACTAGATCTCAAAAGAATATAAAAATAGTAACAATTACTAACATAAATTCAAGAATGCTACACCCCAGGAAAAAAACAAAGTATGATGGAGTCATCATTTTAATCACACTAGCACTTGTCCTTTTTGTGGCAGTTTAAGAAGCAAACAAAGTACCAGCAATGTAGTTGTTAACAGTTGCCAACATCAATATAAGAAGCAAATTGAATATTAATCCAACACGACTGCAATACTAACAGTTCACCAATGCAATCAAGTGTAACAGGATGAGGTAAACAAGCTGCATCCACATAGCAAAGAATACTAGAAACTTACTATCGCCTTATTAACTGGCTTAGAGAAACCAGTCTTCTTGCCATTGTGGCACTCCTTAAATAGATCAATTGCAGTCAGTTCTTCACCCTTACGAGTCTCTTTCTGAAATTGTTTGGAAAACAACAGAACAATAAGAAAACAAAGGAATGAATCACTTTCGTAGCAATGGAAAACAAGAGAGATCCTTACCAAAGCATGCACATGGGAAATGTAGGGGCGAGAACAAGTTTTATGATGGAACTTAACTTTGGAAAGCTTCTACTTGTTTGACTCACAAGTTTCCTACCATGGTAAGAAAAACATGAGAATTAACAGAGCAACCATAAAGTCTCCTAAGGATTATATTCCAATTTGCAGTTCAGAAGTATATGCAACCATAATAGCATGTGAATCAATGTTATCATCATTTCTCCAAGCAGCACTAGTGATGTTTTTTTAAAGAAAGGTAGGGACAAAGATTTAGTATATCTATCTTAGAACAACATGTGTTTTTCTAAGTCTATTCAATGAGCAAGTATTATGACAAAATATATTTTTAGTTAAGAAAGGTAGAGATAAAGATTTAGTATATGCGTTTGTTCCTCATCATATTTTTAGCCCTAATCTTCTTGTATTCAGTAGTTGGCACTTCTTTACATGAACAAAAAATATAACTGTAAGATTGAATGGTTGAAATGCCTAGGATAAGCAAGACAACACAACACAAACATATATTCAGTTGTAGACCAAAGAATCATGTAATGTTATAACTTATCAGTTAGAAAGCAAACTTGTTCTCTACATGCGATTCAAGCAAGTTTATTTTATGTATTTATTTTATTTTAGTTATTTTATACACAATACAAATCAAGAGCAAACTATTAGCAATCATAGAAGATATCAATTTCAGTTACTAGGTTACAAACATCACCTAGGCACAAAACTATACAAAGCGCAATTCACGTCCATAGAAAACCAAACGACACACTCAACAAACAAGTTGCATACGTGCGATTTTCTTGCTCCTTGTCATAGTGGATCTCAAGGCAGTTAGATCTGTGCTAGTAAGCTTTGTGATGCTTTGTTGCGTGATTGGTTGTTTCCTGGTTTACTTGCCTTGCCTGCTGGATGAGTTGATTTGCCTATGGAGCAGCATAGCAGTTACGACTTACATACATAAAGTGGGAGGATGCTTTGAAAGGTAGGTAAACAGTTTCACATATAATAGTATCTAGACACAAGCATTCACTACTTTTTATCGCCATCAGTCACACTACATCCTACACATGTTTATCTATTGATATAGTTTGTTTCATTTATGTATCATGTCTTCATATAATATACTAAGTATTTAGTTGACAACGAGTGCAAAACAAAATACATTTGTTGTTCAGTTGTTTAGTTCATTAAATTTGTAGAAATTAAGTGTAGAAATAGGGTTAAATATTAAAATTGATAGCCAGTCTATACTGATGTTAATTTGGAAGTTTCAATTGGGACTTGTAGAACTAGAGTTGTGTGCTCACATAATATCACAAGTCTACTATTGCAGAGATATATAGACTCTAGCAACACCAATTTTCTTCAGTAAATGTGACATGTTATGGGATTAAGATGAAGTGATTCTGTTTACACTGCACCTCTTGTTCGTTTGGATTTCCTAGAGCCTGGACTGAACAGATTCATACAACTAAATCCTGTTAACCACGATGGAGTATATTTGAAAAATAACGTAACACACTCCAACAACATTTCACTTTGGTTGATAAAATAAACAAAAACAAATTATCTCCGAATAGTTGTACCATATAGTGACATGCCATCCCGTCCCACATCTCAGCAGAGAACAGTATGCACAGAAGAAGAATATTCGCGCATTGGCAGAGGACACCTACTTGGATGTGGGATGAAGATGAATTTATCTGGGAGAGGACGGAGAGGATAGTATAATTGTACATGGGAGCCTCCATGAGGAGTTTGTCACACCCTCTTCTGCTTCCTTCCCACCTATGTAACCTTCACCACGACATAAGAAAGACAGTGAGAAGCGGTGATGGAGTGTAGTGATGCAGAGAGAGATACACACATAGAGAGAGAGAGATGTGGTGTTGGAGTGTGCTGCCGGAGCGAGGAAGCACATGCGCTAGAGGCCCGTACCTTGAGAGGTGAAGGTTGCGCCGCCCCATCGGTTGCCGAACGGGCCGTCGCTCGCGCTCCTCTGCCATTGGCCGGACTGGCCGCTGCTCGCGTCGCCCCTCTGTTGGCCGGATCGGCCCTCGCTCACGCCGCGCCGCCCCGCAAATTGGGCGGACCGGCCGCCGATTGCGCCCCCCCGGTGGCTAGATCGGCTGCAGCTCGCGCTCGATGGGAGGGCAGGGGTGGCTACGGTTTGAGGGGATTTGGGGAAAATGTATAGACAGGAGTGGCTGTGGTGCGGACGTGTGACGAAAATACCCTCATGTCATTTTGTGTTGTGCGGTGCGGGCGTGTGGTTGTGTTCTGTGGTGATAAAAATACCCGCATATGTGAAGCAGGGAAAATTTTGGTAGTGGCGGAAGGAGATTTGGAGCATAAATTTTTTACAGATATTATTTGGAGAACATAAAATTATGTCATTTTTGTGAAAATTTGACCTCTAATAGAGTGCATTCACATATTATTGTTCATTATTAATTCGAAATTTGTAACAATTTGTAACACTGAAGAGAGTTGTCACGTGTCTTTGGTCTTGAGAGCGTTGATGTAGTTAGGGTTGAAGTTGCATGGGTCCAGTCTCACGGGAGTAATTTGTTTAGGAGACCCGTATCAGTGTAAAATCGGTCAGGCTCACATAGACAAGACCAGTGTGGTTGCCGCCTCGTCTTGGATAATCGCCGAGTATTTGGCGGTCCATCAAGACAAAGGGCACCGCCTCACATGGTCGTGGAAAGTTGGCATCTAAGAGGCCGCATCACCTTTGGCCCATGCTATGCCACTAGGTGACATGTACGCCGACGACGCCATGGACATGTAGGCCGAAAAAATGATAAGTGGTAGTTGGACGTGAGCACTTGGGCTTCGATTCAATTCCCGGAAAACAATATTTTTATAAATTTTATTTTTGAGGAGTTACTTAAAATTTAAAATAATGTAGACAAAAATGTTGAGTTGTCATCCAATTAGCACGCCACGTAGACAAAAATGTTGAGTTGTCATCCAATTAGCACGCCACGTAGACAAAATTGCCGAGTTTTCATCCAGTCATCCTCACCTAGTTTCGATGACCATATATTTTGGTCAAGATGAAACTAAAATAAGGTAGTATGCACAATTCACATCTTTATGACCATTCGATGCATTTGGATAACGACCTTTTGGCCATGAATAGTCATAAGATTATAGGGTTTGGACCCTTCCAGACTCTCCAGGACTAATTTAGGAATTTTGGTCATGAATCTATGACCAATTAAACTGTTGTCACTATTTTTTGTCATAAATGAGCATATTTCTTGTAGTGGCAGTTGACAATTTTACCAAGTGGTTTGGGGCGGAGCCTGTGAGCAATTGTGAAGCACAAATAACAGTTAAGTTTCGAAAGAAGCAATTTTTTTGATTTGGATATCCTCACACTATTATCACTGATAATGACACCAATTTATCGAAAGGCGCCATGAAGCAGTTTTGCCAGCAAGAGCATATCCGGCTTGATGTGTCCGTTGTAGTGCATACACAGTCCAATGGACAGGCCGAGCGAGCTAACTAGGAAATTTTGCGTGGGATCAAGCCCCAACTCATGGTTCCCTTACAGCGTACCCCGGGTTGCTCGGTTGAGGAGCTCCCCGCGGTGCTTTGGAGCATCAGGATGATGCCAAATAGATCCACTGGTTACACGCTCTTTTTCCTTGTTTATGGAGCCGAGGCAGTTTTACCAAGCGATATACGACATGATTATCCTCGAGTCGTCGCTTATGTTGAAGCAGACAACGAGCAGGAACATCAGGATTCCTTGGACGCCTTAGAGGAAGAGTGTGATTTGGGAGCAGCACGATCAGCTATATATCAGCAAGACGTACATTGTTGTCACAATCGTAGTGTTAAGAGCTGGATCTTTTAGGAGGGCTGTATGTGCATCTAGTGCCCCTTAGTGATTTTGCTGGTTTGAAGACTTATAGGTTAAGAAACTGATATGTTTGTGAGAGTACACAGGTTCTATAAGTCGTTGAGGAGTTTGAGTTATTCGAGCAAAATCGACCCCTAAAAATATATGTCTTCGTGTGAAGACTTTGGTCATTCCTTCAAGACTTTGATCGTGAAGAAATTGCAAAGAAATTGATATTCCTCATGAAGATATTGAAGATGCGTAATTCAGTGTGTCTTGAAGAAAACACTCTGAAGACTTTGAAGCGTGAAGATTTATTATTTCTGTTTCATTTTCTTTACACCTGGGTCATATGAACACCATACTATTAAAGGGTGTCGAGGTAAAACTACGGAACGAATTTCCTCATGATGCTCAACCCAAGCCTAAAACTACCAAAGCCTCAAAGTGAGGAATATGGGAGACATGAGGACTTTCATAGTTGAAAGTTCCGACCGTTGTCGCACCACACGCCACCTGTCACAGATCTTATCCATCCAACAGTCAAAGTTGAAAGTTCCGACCGTTGTCGCGCCACACGTCAACTATATATCAGCAAATCATGTCAGGATGCTCCCCGGCTATAAATATTCGCCCCCACAACCACTTGTTGGTTGGCTGCTCCGAGAGAAACTGACGCTAGTCATTTAGAGCAACCCAAATTCCTCATATCCTTCTAGAGAAAATCATCAAGTGAGGAAATACTCCAAACACCCAAACCCAAACCAAAACCCAAGTGATTGAGGATCACTTAAGAAGTTGTTCCTATGTGGAACCGAAACTTTTTACCTTTGAGGATTGTGTATCCTCCAGACAGTTAGGTGTCATGGTCTAGAGCATCAAATAGTCAATTATGGATCGCCAGGTGACCAAGTTTTTGAGGGTTGGGCGAGGACTGTGTGTCCTTAGCTCAAGGAGAATACGATAAGGACTGTGTGTCCCGGGATTGTGTGTCCTATGGTTTCAATACCAAGCCGCTCCAAACCATACATACAACTGTCACATCAGTTGGAACTGGGTCATCATCAACTGTCTTCATCGAGCTACGGGTTCTATTTCCTCAACCTTCTCGTTTCCTTAACTGTATGTTGAAGACTTTCATCTGTACTGTTTGAAGAATTTGACTGAAAACTTTCTCTGAATTCCTCTCCTCAAATTCTTTACTTGAGTGGATCTTCACCTGCTTACTCTGTACTTGCAAACTATGCAAACCGAATCTGATCATGTACTTCGTGTAGACGTTTTTGCACACCTGATCATGTACTTCGCCGTATACTTTCCACGCTAGGAATTTTCTCAGTGGTGAAATTATAAAAATCTCCTACTCACCCCCTCGAGTCGATATAACGCACTTTCAATTGGTATCAGAGCAAGGTACTCCCTTGTTTTGTGTGATTTTGGTTTCACTGCCTGGAGTTTTAGTTATGTCGGCTACATGTATGATCAAGGTTATTGCAGGATGTCCTACTTTCGAAGGAAAGGACTCCCCCTACCGGAAGACCAAGATGCAAATGCATCTTCAAGAAATTGACAATGATCTTAGTATATTGTGGAAAATGGTATTCCCTCCATCACTACTACTACCTCTGCTGCTGATGTGAAGAAATTCAAGCAACTTGACTTGCAAGAAAATAATATCATGTGTGGCCATTTGAGCAAAGGTCGGTATGGCAGAGTTAGTGCTTTGGGCACAACGAAGCTTATCTGGGATAGGCTGTCCAAAGTCAATGAGGGAGTCTCAACACAGCGTGACTCTCGTGTTGATGTTCTTCACAATCTCTTCAATCGCTTCAAGAGGCTTCACAATGGAAGCTGCCAAGATACCTTTGATCGCCTCACTGACATCTCAAATGAACTGCAAGCACTGGGAGCTAGAGACATCATTGACCATGAAGTTGTGAAGAAACTGCTAAAATCTCTTGATCCATCATTTGACGCACTGGTTCTGATGATTCAAGAACGAAGATACTACAAGATTCTTGATCCTGCTGATATACTTGAGAGACTCAATACTCATGAATTCCAACAAGAAGAAAAGAGAGATATGTATGGACCAAGCTACTCAATACCTCGTGTGCTGAAGGCTAATGCTATTTCCTCATCTGAAGAAGAAGAATCTGATTGCAGTCTTGGTGATCCTGAAGAACTGGGATAGTAACTTGCTATTCTCGTGAGGAAATTCCATAAGTTGACAAAACGTGGCCAGTTCGGAAAGTCTTCAAGAAAAGACATGAGGAAATCAGAATCTTCATCTAAGGACTACAAGAAAAGAACCTGTCACAAATGCAAGAAATCTGGTCACTACATTGCTGATTGTCCTCGCTGGGTGAAAGAATCAAGGAAGAAGAAATAGAAGGATGGAAGTTCTGATGACTCGAAGAAAAATAAGAAATCTTCAAAATCCTCATCTTCAAAGTCCTCATCACACAAGAATACTAGTTTGAGAAAGGCTCGGGCACTCATTGTCAAGGAAATGGATTCTGAAGAAGAATCGGAGGAATGTGATGAAAAGGAAGGTTCTGAAGTGGAGTCGGAGTCTGGTGTGGCAAGTCTTACACTAGCTACCACATTCGTCAGCAAGTCAATCTTCAACCTTGAAGAAAATGACAATGCTATCTACGCTGATGAATTTGCTAATGACTTTGCTCCAACCTATTGCTTCATGGCAAAAGGTTGAAAGGTACCAAACCACACTTCTCCTCTGATTCTAGTGACTATGAACCTGATGATTATCAAAAACCGAGTTACTATAAACTTGCCAACATTGCCACTAAGCAACAAAGTGCCATGGAAAAGCTTCTGAAACTGCTAGACAAAAGCGATGATCTGTTGAACGATGAAATGAATCATAGTAATGTCCTCACTGAAGAAGTAAAAAGTCTTCATTCTAGATTTGATAGTCTTCAAGATCGTTATGGCACACTCTTGGATGATCATGAGAAACTTTCCTATGAATTTCTTCAAAGGAAGGTTTTTCTTGAGAAGTTAAGAATGTCTCATGATGATCTTCGAATGGAAAATTATTCATTGCTTGCTCAACAGATCAGTACCGCTCAGGTTGAACTCATTCCACCATGTGTGGAATGCATCGAGCGTGAAACAGCTAATTCTTCACCAGAATCATCAAATGCTTCTATCGCTACAAATTATTCAACTGTTCCTGTGGTATCAAATTATTCACTTGAGGAAACCACAAATGCTACTGACGAAAATGCAGGATTGAAAGAATTGTACGTGACAGACACATACAAAAGTCTCAAAGGGCACAAACCCTTTGCGATGTGCTCAAAAAGCATATTCTGAACAGGAACCCGAGGAAAGAGGGCATTGCCTTCGAGAGGAAATTGAATGCTGATGGATCATACTGGAAACCTAAGCACTACCCCAAAACCTCATGGATTGCTGCTAAAGGCCCTTCCATTGATCCATCTACTCTAACACGCTTAGCATGTGGAATGTCCTAATCTTGTGATGACTCATTTGACTCCAACGTTAAAGTGTTCAAAAATCAATTTGGTGAAGTATTTGCTCGATATGTTGGAACTAACTGCAGGAATGGACCACCCCTGAGGAAAATCTGGGTCCCCAAAAGTTGCTTGGAAAATCTTCAGGTGAATGTCCTCATGACACCACTAGTGAAGAACCAGAACTCCAGATCAAATTCCTAAGGTGGACCGAAATCTTCACGAGGATCAAATTCCTCAAATGGTCAATATTATGCTTGTACTCGCACTAATGCTTCTGATATGTAGGGAAACTACAAGGGACATGATTATGAGCGTCATTCCTCAGATCATTATGTTCATATGTCCTCAAAGAATTTCTCTGCCTATTCATTTGACTACTCTAACCCCCTACTGTGAAAAGAAGTGCATTAGCCTCAATGCCTCCATTATAATATGGTGCTCGCAGGATGATGAACTCTTTGCCACCCCTTCAAATGTGGGTGGTGAAGAAATCGAACTAATCACTTCTGCAGATCAGGTCTCCAGATGAAAGTCATCATCTGAAGAATTTGCTGGAGACCTGAGGAACTTGCTTGATCGGACGCAAGCTAAAATTGATGAAATGATAACATTTCACTCGTCCTCAAATTTACTTTTTATGACGAAATTCTTATGTGATGAAATTGATATCATATTCTTCAAGTCTGAAGCATATGAGATGGTAAGTTGTACTAATTCATTTGCAGGATGACAAACACAAGAATACAGAGTGGGTTCTTGACATTGGTTGCACAAATCACATGACTCGTGATAAAAGCTTATTGATGAATATACCACTGACTCCATCACCACTGAAGAAAATCACGTACGCTGTTAAAGGTAAAAGCAAGGTATTAGGTCTTGGTAAAGTGGCTATCTCCAAGGACCGACACATGGACAAAGTCATGCTTATCGAATCCCTTGGGTGTAACCTCATGCCAGTCTCAATGCTTTGTGATCTTGATATGATTGTCATCTTTGGAAAATATAGATGTGTAGTCATCATGGAATCTAACAAATCCAAAGTCTTCGAAGGCTTTAGGAGAGGAGATTTGTATATTGTTGATTTTTCCACAGGTCCTCAACCAGCCACATGTTTACTAGAAAAAACCTCAGAAGGCTGGTTATGGCATCGACGACTTGGTCATGCAGGCATGAGGAATTTGCACACACTCGCGAAGAAGAAGCATTTCATTGGCATCGAATCCATCAAATTCCTCAAGGACAATCTCTGCGGTGCTTGTGAGTGTGGAAAAATAACTAGATCCAAACACCCCTCGAAGACTATCATGACTACTACTCGTCCGTTTGAATTGCTTCACATGGATCTGCTTGGACCTACTCATTATGCTACTATAACCAATGCAGCATCTTTATATGGCTTTGTCATTGTTGATGACAATTCTCGCTATACTTGGGTACACATCATTCTGTCTAAAACTAAAGTGCAGGAAGTCTTCAAACGATTTTCCTCAAGGGCCAAACACATCAGTAGTGATAATGGGATATAATTAAAATATACCGGTCTTGATGATTATCTTGATGAACTTGGTATTACTCACGAATTGTCTGCTCCTGATACACCTCAACAGAATGGCGTCGCTGAACGCAAGAACATGACTGTGGTTGAAATGGCATGGACTATGCTTGAAGAATATCAGACTCCTCCTCGCTTCTGGCCTGAAGCAATCAACACAGCTTGCCACATCATCCACAGGGTATATCTTCACAAATTCCTCAAGAAAACCTCATATGAACTCCTCACTCACAAGAAACCTAATGTAAGTTATCTCAAAGTCTTCGGTGCAAGATGCTGGATTAGAGATCCTCACCATAGCTCAAAGTTTGCACCTAAAGTGCATGAGGGTTTTATGCTTGGTTACGGAAAAGACTTGCACACCTACAGTCTTCAACACCTATCACAACAAGGTTGTTGAAATTGTAGATGTGCGGTTCAACGAAACTAACGGCTCACAAAGAGAGCAACTACCTCCTGTACCAAATAAATTGACTCCTGAGGAAGCCATCAAGCTCAAAGCTACTAAAGATATAATTCCTATTAAGGAACAACCCCTTGTTGAAGAAGTACTCCCCAACACTGATGAAATTCAAGCAGGTGCACCTTAGGAAAATGCTAATGATCAAATTCCTCAGCCCAACCAAAGTCTTGAACTAGCTCATCCAAGGATTGCAAATGAAATGGAACTTGACAAAATCCTTGATGACATCAATGCGCCAGGTCCTCTCACTCTCTCAAAAGCTTCACATTTAATTAAATTTTGTGGGCATTCCTCTTTTGTGTCTATCACAGAACCCTCAAAAGTTGTTGAAGCCTTCATGGACCCTGAGTGCATTCAAGCCATGCAAGATGAACTTCTTCATTTCAAGTTAAATGACGTATGGGAACTCGTCAAAAGACCAGATCCTCGCAAGCACAATATCATCGGCACCAAGGGGATCTACCGAAACAAGCAAGATGAGGATGGTCTGGTTGTGAGCAACAAGGCACGGCTTGTAGCCCAAGGCTACACACAGGTTGAAGGAATTGACTTTGATGAAACTTTTGCACCTGTTGCTAGACTTGAAGCTATTCAAATATTACTTGCTTATGCTAACCATCACAATATTACTCTGTATCAAATGGATGTGAAAGGTGCATTCCTCAATGGTAAGCTTGAGGAAGAAGTATATGTTGCTCAGCCCCCAGGTTTTGAAGACCCGAAGCATCCTGACAAAGTCTTCAGAATAAAAAGGCACTCTATGGCCTCAAGCAAGCCCCTCGGGCGTGGTATGATACATTGAAGGAATTCCTCATGAAGAAAGGCTTCAAATCTGGTTCACTTGATCCTACTATTTTCACAAAATCCTATGATATTGAACAATTCGTGTGCCAAATATATGTAGGCGACATTATTTTTGGTTGTACTGACAAACGTTACAGTGATGAATTTGCCTACATGATGGGTGAAGAATATCAATTGTCCATGATGGGGGAGGTGAAATTCTTCTTGAGTCTGCAAATTCGTCAAGAATGCAATGGCATCTTCATATCTAATGAGAAATACCTCAAGGATATTCTGAGGAAATTCGGCATGCATGAATGCAAAGGCGTCAAGATTCCTATGCCTACCAAAGGCCACCTCTGCACTGACGAAAATGGTAACGATTTCAATCAACAGGTATATCATTCTATGATTGGGTCTGTATTGTACCTATGTGCATCTAGGCCAGATAGTATGCTTAGTGTTTGCATGTGTGCACATTTTCAAGCAAAAACCGAAGGAATCACACCATAAGGCTGTGAAAGATATTCTTCGATATCCGGCTCACACACCAACACTAGGATTATGGTACTCCAAGGGCTCAAATCTTCACCTCATTGGATATTCTGATTTTGATTATGTCGGTGACCGTGTGGATCGCAAGTCAACATCAGGCACATGCCATTTCCTCAGAAGTTCTTTAGTTTGATAGTCCTCAAAGAAGTAGAACTACATATCACTCTTCGCTGGTGAAGCTGAATACATTGATGCTGGGTCTTTCTGTGCTCAACAGCTATGGATGAAGCAAACTCTCAGAGACTACAACATCAACATGAAGAATGTGCCCCTCTACTGTGATAATGAGAGTGCAATCAAGATCGCCTACAACCCAGTACAACACTCGAAGACCAAGCACATCCAGATTTGTCATCATTTTCTTCGTGACCATGTACTCAAGGGCAATATCATCATCGACCATGTGAAGGCTGATGATCAGCTAGCAGATATCTTCACAAGGCCCTTGAACGAGAGAAGGTTTTGCAAGTTGCGGTGTGAGCTAAATATCCTATAATCTTCAAATGTTTTGTAAACATGCATACATCCTAACACTTATGAAAAATTGATGACTTAGATGTGCAACACACAAATTAACGATTTTCTTCAATCAATGAACAATATAACTCTAAGTGTGAAGAAATTAATGAAGAATTTGGTTCTCAGGGCCCTACGACAATTGTACGGCACCTGAAATCATCATTCTTATATGGTGGGTCACACCACCACCCAACTTTGAAATTCTTCAAGTTGGAAATTCTTCAATGTGAGAATTTTTCACAAATTCCTCAGAATTTTCAAAGTATTCAAAATTCTCAAATTCTTCAAAACTTTCTGTGACAATCTTCATTTGACTATATATATATATATATATATAATAATGATAATAATAATAATGACCTTCCAATGTCCTCAACATGAGTCACTTATGGCTAAATCTTCAAGTTGGTATTTCCTCTAAGTGAATGTGATCGGACCCGTCTCCCCTCTATGCTAAGCTCAACCCAGTCTATTCTCAATTCTTCATATGCATTCTGTTTGATACTTTTTCAAAATTCTCACTGAGTCCTTGTCATCTATGGACTTTGCAAACAATCCTAAAAATTCAAAAAAATAATAATTTTTAAACGTTACCAGAGTTACCGCACCCACTACTCACGTTTGGATAACCACGATCTCCACCGCTTCGATCGTGGGTAGCACGCGTCATGCGGAGACGAAGGGGCAAGGGTAGTTCCGTTTAAAGTTTTTGCTTCAGACCGTTTTCACCTGAGCTATAAATAGCCCCTTACCCCCCTCACTCAAAAACTCATCCTCCCTCTCGTTTTCTCCGCTCGAGCTCAAAACCTAGCGCTGCAGCTAGCATCTTCATTGCCGGTGAGGAAAACCTTCACTGCCTTGACCTCGCCATCGCCGAACTCATGCCGACTGCGGAACATATTTCTCCGCCACTGACGTAGCTGTCTTCAGTTGCCAAGTTAGGGCACTGAATATATGGACCAAAGAACTTCTACTTTTACTTCTCCAGTTCATCGTGTTCTTCACACAGGGTTATTAAAATCCTATTTTAATACCCGTGTTGATCTCTTTATTCTCTTAAAATTTGTGAAATCACGTTTTCCACACAAATTCTCTCAGCTGTGCACACCCATGAATAGAACACTTGATGAATTTCACTAAGCCACTAAATTCTTCATGAGATTCCTCAGTTGTGTAAATTTTTGAATCTGCACAACTCTGGAACCCAAGATCAGAATGCTTAGTAAAATTTCCTCAACTCACTAGTCAAATTCCTCAACTTAAGAAATTTTTCAATTTCCTCAAATCTGAGAACGCATATGACCTCTCCAAATACTTCGCACCTATACTCTGTTCACAGGTACAAAATATCAGCTGATGAATCACTAGGTTCTCATCAACTTAACCCATTTCCAGCTTTTCTTGAAGAAACATTACATGTGTCCTCGGATTCATCAATAATACAAATTCCTAAGCAAAAACCTCGGCTGAAGAAAATGGAGGAAAATAGAAAATAGGAGGGTGGCAAGAAGCTGGAATAGAACACTGCCTTTGAGATCCCTGAGGAGATATGTGCTGAGTACTGCACGTCCGATGAGGAAATTCATCGTAAACAGAACATGGAAAAACGCAAGATAAGTCTTCAAAAGATTGAACGCGGATGGGCAAAGGAGTGGAAGGAATATAGGTATGTCACTCCAAAATATGCCAAGAAGTTTACCCTCAAACCTCCTTGCAAAAGGTTGCCACAGGGAGATCAACAAGTAGCACATCCCTCAAATGGAGCCACAATTGAGGATTATCATGATGAAAAAGACAATTATTTGCTTAATCTGCAGAAAAAGGCTAAAGCTAGTGTCAGAAAAAATTAATGAGGACTCTGCTGCTACAACTACTGCTGCCACTTCTTCTACTGCTGAGGCTTCTGCTACATAAAGACCTTAGAAGAAGGCTCTGTTGAAGAAACCAAGTCTAAAGTCAAAAGCATCATCAGCAGTATCAAAAGAGCAACAACTGCCAAGTCCTCAACTGCACAAAAGTCTTCACCTCCTCTGCAGTCACATCAGACTGAAAATGCAGGGTCCTCTGTACCATCAGTCACAGGCTCATCTTCAAAATCCTCACCTGGTCTATTGAAGACTAAGATGACTGCTGGTAGAGATACCAGGCCAAGTCCAAGCAAGATTGTCAACATTCCTTCTACATCATAAGGAAGTGAAGAATATGATGATGAAACTCTTCAAGCCATCATCAGAAACAAGCAAGAAAGGGTTGCACAAGCCACTGGTAGCACCATTCCCCTTGCACTGGATCCGAAACTACTACTAAACTTCATCGATCTTCGGTATGAGGATCCAAACACTCCAATTGATGATTTGCAACTTCCTCCTGGAGTAAGTCATATGGTTGCCTCATTCAACAGTGAAGCAAAATGGAAGGGTCAGCAAGGAAAACAAGCTAGGCTTGCAAAGGTTAAAAAGGAGACATTTTTGAAGCAAAACATCCTAAACCTGTCGTTTGAGAAACTCGTTTCTACTCAAGCAGAGCTGAAAACCCTCACTGGCAGATACACAAGTCTTCATGCTGATCAAAAGGGTGTCAAAGTGCAATTTGTCAAAGCTGCAACTGCTGTAATTGATGAATACAATAGGAGGGTTGCCGCTCCAAAGCAGCCAGCAAATCCTCAGCCAAGCTATACTGTGCAAATGACAAAGGCTGATGAAAATGAAGAACTAGCTGCTGATGAAATTAGTCAGAATATTTTAGCTGAAGAATCTGCCAGGCCAGACACTGCCAAGGCGATGCCTGATGAAAATGCTCCTTCAGCTGAGTCTTCAAAGGTGAAGAAAGTGACTCTTCCGTCTGCAGCAGACGTGAAGAAAAGAAAAGTTACTGAAAAGAGGGCCAAGAAGAGAAAGGCTTCAACTACTTCAGAGTCTTCAGAGGCAAAACGCGTGAAGACTATGCCTACCATATCACCAGCTCCAGTGGACGCTACTCCCCTCAATGTAGCACCATCATATATGGTTGTTCCTGATTGTGAAGAATACATCATTCCAGAACAGGATGAGGAAATGGATGATAATCGCTCTGCTGCATCCACGCCAATGGATGAGGAAATTCAAGCAGATCAAATTCCTCAAGTCACAACGCCTCCAACGACTGCTGAAGAAAAGGAGGGTGATGAAGACATAGGATGCAACACACCTGTTATCCATGATGAGTTATGGGAAGAGGCTCACCCAAACTCGCCAATAACAGCTCCAATTCCTCAAACTCCTGTAGCCACTGAGATTCTAACTAACTCTGAAGAAAAGAGCTCACATATGGAATCAACACAAGACCAAGAATCAACTGCATCAGCTGAAGAAACTGAAAAGGAAACCGCGGCACCAAAAACTGCATTTGCTCCCTCAAATCAGGAAATTCCTCAAGTTGAAGAACAAGCTCCTGCTCAAAATGCTGAAACTGCAATTGTAGTGGTAAATCCTGAAACTGCAATTGTGGTAGCCACAACTCCTCAAAATGAACAGCATCATAATCTTCAACCAAAGCCTCATCAACCCTTCTCAAAGAGGCCAAAGTTTGAGAAGCAAGACTTCTACGATTAGCGTCATTTATTCACAGGAGAAAATCCTTACGATAGGATTCACATGAGGCACAGAAAGTTCTGGACATGAACTCAACTAAACTACTATGCTTCTGTGCTCTGTGGGAGAAGGAAGATATTTCTTCACACCCATATTCCTCATTGTGATATGGAGTAAATTCCTTGCTTCACCCCAGTACTCGGTGTTCTTCACAATGCAGGGCTTTTGCTAGTCTGCACATCTATTAGAGACTAGAATACTGACATTATTCTTGAGTTCTATGCCACACTACATATCTCTGGTGACCCGAAAGACGTCAGCTCATGGGTCTTGGACTATATGACATAGTACACCCACTACAAAGCTACAACCACTGAATTTCTTTGAGCTTTACCGATGTCAATACCTTCAGGTGAAGCAATTAGACTCTATGATGAAAGAGAGTTGCAAATCATCTAATGGAAGTCCTCGTCAAACCTTTGGCTCCGGGCCAACCTCCTAGGACAAGATTCCTATCGAAGGATTTGAAGTATGTGCCTAGGACAGTTTATAGAATATTTTCATATTCCATCGCACGAATCAAAGGGCATGATAAGGAATAAGATGTTGTTGGGATCATGAAGAATATACTGTTTCACGTCGTTCATGGGAACAAAATGAATCTTCACGATTTCTTCTTGAGGACTTTGGCTGACAATGCTTTATCACCATTTGAGCTGAAAATTTATGCACCTTGGATCGTGAGATTCATCAGAAATAGATCTTACATCAACTACCAAGCTGACTTTCATAATCACCTCGACTATCTGCCGCCTCTCAAAGTCATCAAGAACACTTTTGAACCTATTGAAGGCAAAGGCAAGTCTGTGATTGATGAAGGAAATCAGCCTCTGGATGGTCAATTTCGTAAGGCTTCCTCTTATTCCTCATATGATGACACTGCCACTCAAGTGTCAGATGGCAGAGCAAAACCTTCGAGCCCAACTGCCCCAAGGGTGATGACTAACAGAGAGCTTATCCTCGGGCTTCACCAGAAAGTCGATCATAATCACAAGTGGGTAAAACGCCAGTTTGGCTCCATTGTGAAAACCCTCAACGAGACTCAAAATGTTGTGTAGAAAAACTACCATTATCTTCATGTGGTATTTGATCACACTTGGGCCATATTGTCTCACCTGAAGACTCTTGAGGAACTTGATGAACTGGAATTCACTGAAGACTTTGACTGGTCGTGGCCTCCAAAGAAGAAATTCAAGACTATTCCAGTTCCTGAGTTGGTGGACGGCTCATTTGATTCATTCCGCACTGCAGAATCAGATGAAGAACCTGAGCATACTGCAACTGGTCCAACAAAGAAGTCTAACTCCAAGGATGCTCACGCCTCTACATCAACACAGAAGTGAAATTCTTCACGGGTGTTAGTCCTTAGTTTTGTCCCTTTTCGTCACTTGATGACAAAGGGAGAGAAATCTGAGAGTTAGTCTTCAAGTGGGTTTTATCTATGGGCTTGTATACTTTATTAAGTTAGAAACTCTTGGTTCATCTGAAGTTTTTTATGTAATGAGTTGTAACTTAAGCCCGATGCTGTTCTGATACTTTTTAACTTTTTTCCTCGCTTTCTTATTCCTCAAGTTAATTAATGCAAGCATGCTGAAATTCATCAGACACCATTTTTCATCATGCATTTCAAATTCCTCATACTATATGTCCAATGCATGCATGAATTGCAATATACAGGGGGAGATCTCCGTGATATGAATCATCAATGTGCATGTGCTGTTCAAAGCAAATTCCTCAAAACATGCACATCTTCAGGGGGTGTTTCTATGTATCTTGACTTCAAACTCCTCAAACTCTGAACTTACATTGCATATTAGTATTCCCGTAAAAACTTAATCTAGTTTTTATAAACCACCAAAAAGGGGGAGATTGTGAGTGCATCTAGTGCCCCTTAGTGATTTTGGTGGTTTGAAGACTTATAGGTTAAGAGACTGATATGTTTGTGAGTGTACACATGCTCTATAAGTCACTGAGGAGTTTGAGTTATTCGATGAAAATCGACCCCTAAAAATGTATGTCTTCAAGGGGAATACATTAGTCATTCCTTGAATACTTTCATCGCAAAGAAATTGCAAAGAAATTGATATTCCTCATGAAGATATTGAAGATGAGGAATTCTGTGTGTCTTGAAGAAAACACTCTGAAGACTTTGAAGCGTGAAGATTTATTCTTTCTCTTTCATTTTCTTTACACCTGAGTCATAGGAACACCGTACTGTTAAAGGGGTCGAGATAAAACTACGGAATGAATTTCCTCATGATGCTCAAGCCAAGCCTAAATCTACCAATGCCTCAAAGTCAGGAATATGAGGGGCATGAGGACTTTCACAGTTGAAAGTTCCGACCGTTGCCACCCCACACGCCACCTGTCACACATCTTATCCACCCAACGGTCATATTATTAAAGCTCATTTATGTCAAATCATGTCGGGATGCTCCCAAGCTATAAATAGCCGCCCCCCACAACCACTTGCTGGTTTGATGCTCCGAGAGAAATTGACGCTAGTCATTTAGAGAAACCCAAATTCTTCAGAGCCTTCGAGATAAAATCATCAAGTGAGGAAATACCCTAAACACCCAAACCCAAACCAAAACCCAAGTGATTGAGCATCACTAAAGAACTTGTTCCTGTGTGGAACCGACGCTTGGTAGCTTTGAGGACTATGTATCCTACAGACAGTTAGGCGTCATGGTATAGAACATCCAGCAGTCAATTGTGGATCGTTGGGTGACCGAGTTTGTGACGGTTTGGAACTATGCCCTGAAGACTTACGACGAGTGTTGGGCGAGGACTGTGTGTCCTTGGCTCAAGGAGAAGACGGTAGGGACTCTGTGTCCCGGGATTGTGTGCCCTTTGGTTTCAATACCAAGTCGCTCACAACAGTTTGAACTGGGTCATCATCATCTGTCTTCATCGAGCTACGGGTTCTATTTGCTCAACCTTCTCATTTCCTCAATTGTATGTTGAAGACTTTCATGTGTACTATTTGAAGAATTTGACTGACAACTTTCTCTGAATTCCTCTCCTCAAATTCTTCACTTGAGTTGATCTTCACCTGTCTACTATGTACTTGCAAACTGTCCAAACCGAATCTCTGAAATCTCATCGAGTACTTTGTTGTAGACGTTTTTGCACATAGGATCCTGTACTATTTCCGTTGCGCTTAGTTCATGAGTGAGGACTTTCCTCGCTTGGAATTTCCTCAGTGGTGAAATTATAAAAATCTCCTATTCACCCCCTCTAGTCGATATAACGCACTTTCAAGGGCGACTTAGTGCTTCGACTGATTCAGGATCATACAGGAATGCACAAGCTATCACCACCATGGGAAGCTCATACTATCTAGTAGATCTTCATCCAGATAAGCCAACTTCGGAGGAGGAGACAACCCAGTCATGGAACATTCCTCACCTTCGACCCTACCATACTTAGAGCCATTGGCTCCTTATTCATGTACATAGTTCAAACTTTTGTACTATTTTATCAAGACAATAAAGCTGGCACCCACGAAATTCGAGGTTCTGCCGTTTCAGCATATATAATAAGCATGAGACTTTATTGGTTTTTCCTAAGCCGCCCAAGAGGATGAACCGCCGTGAGGAGGTCATTCAAACATGGACGCTATCAGTATCAAAGAGGATGAGCCCCCATGCTACGATCGTTCAAACATGGATGCTGATAAGACAAAGAGGACCACTTGCCATGATGCATGGTTCAAACATAGGTGCCAATTGTGGTCAGGAGTATCAAGCTGGCTTATTTGGGGGCTACTAGTCCCCAAATTGTTTGGCAGTAATAGCATTGTCTTCCGCAATCCTATGCTCAGATTTTTCCTGATCATAGGTCACTTGGGGGCTTCCAACTCACTGAGTTTAGCTTTCTCACCCTCTTGGTGTGCGAAAAATTACTGCATTACAGTGGTTATACTGGACTATATGTTTCTGCGACTCCCCTTATTGGCCACGTGTACTTTTGGCGATTCAATCCATTGCGGACCCTGAACTTACCAGGGTTAAAACATTGAGGTGTCGTGTGAGAGCCGACCTATGGAAAATATACAAACCATGGGTTGATGGATGTCACTTCATTGAAGCTTGACTTGAGCTTGATCAGCCAATCTAAATTAAAGACAATCTAAATTAAAGGGTTATTGCAAAAACCTATCTTAGGGTATGACTAGAGCCTTGCAAACTCGTCTCCCTGCCGTGTCTTACTAAGCCGGCGTATTTAAAATAATTTGATGCCATATTATGGTGAGGGAAGGATTCAATATTTTACATGGGCTCATGCAGAATATTTGGGTTATGAAGCCATTACCTTATGAAGGGAAAATTAATTGCAAGTCGACAAATTTCAGAAAGGCGGCTTATAATGGTGCAAAAGCTCCAGCATGCACAAAGGCATGATGCAAAATAGCAATCTTTACATCTAAGGAGGTGTTTGTTTTGGTCCCTGGTAATGTAGATGTAAATGGGAGCTGATTACACAAGGTAACGGCTCTGGAATAGACAAACACCATTTTGTTTGGTTGTACAGTGTAAAGGAAACAGTTACCTTACGAGTGTTTGGTTTGGCACACAATAACAACAAGCATTTTTCCCTTTTTATCCACGTACAAAACATAACACCAGCTTTCACACACAATTTGCAAGTGCTTCACTAGCACAATTTCAAATTCATCAAACAAGTAAATAATTTCAAAATATTTTTGCATTCATCCAATGCAAAGACATCTTTGAACAAGAATTTGGCTCAACTTTAACGACATTACACATTTTTTAAATGCATATTAGGCCATGGATACAAACCCAAAATTCAATGACACACTTTGAAATAAACTGCATAACTAGTCCATAAAATTGTTTTCATAGGATAAATAGAAAGGCCAAGTTCACGATCTTCAAAGCAACTTTTCCGTCGATCTTCATCTTCTAAGTCACACCACTGAACACATTTTCTAATCAACCTTGCTTTTTTTATCTACCAATAAGCAAGAGTTAAAATGAGAATAAAGAAACATACAAGAGACAACCAGTAATAAAATTAATAAGAGAAATATACCAGCAATAAGCGGTGCACATATATAGCTCACATGTCACAACAAAATAAACTAAAAAGAACAATGAACCTCGCAGCATCAAGAAAGCAGCTAGAGCTAGTGCGTATGATTTCCTGAACATATACATAGTCACAATGGGAAGGAAAAAATGGAAGCTGCTGTAACGGTGGGAAGGAAAATATGGGACTGCATCTGATTTCCTACCATATACAAAAATATAATTGACAGCAAAACAGGAGAGTCGTGGAAGGAAAATATGGGACTGCATGTGATTTCCTGAACAGGCAAATATAAGTAACAGGAGAGCGCTGTTGTTACTTATATTATGTTTCTTCTTTTCCTGAACAGGCACGAGACTGCATGTCATTTTGAATTAGAAGAAAAAATGTATAAATGACATGCATTTTACAAAGCAAAACAACACAGTTTATTGTACCGCCAACTCTACTTGTGATCAAGCCTCTCTAATTTGAGGGCCCAAAATCAGATGAAGACAGTGCATAAATACGGTTCCCAGGAGGAAAAGTTTAGGCCATCAAGCAAGTAATAAATTTGGTTACACTACCAGAAAGCATATGCACACTACTAGAAATGATGTGAGTGCATAGACCAAGTAATGATGTGAGTGCGATCTCAACATGAGTTGAGTGTACACTACCATTAATTAGTGCATCTTTTGCTACACTACCATAAAGCATATGCACAAGAGACACTTATCTATGCAGACATACTTGGGAACAGGAACAACATTTCTTAGCACGATGTTTTTCCAGTGGCACATCTGATGAGCCAAAACTTGGCAGTAAGGAAAAGAAGGCAAGTAGAACAGTAGTAAAATGAGGTGGGTTTCATACATACCAGTCATGTCACACCAATAGTGGAGAAGGGCCTTCTTTCCCATCAACCTTGCTTCTTTCTTTCGTCTGCCAATGAGCAGCCAACAAGCACGAGTTAGATATAAGGAACACAAGATAGCACATATTATCAAAGCTGATGATGTAAACTGGATAGTTTAGAAAAAGGGATACCCGACAGCATTTTGAGGACGAAGTCCCTCCTAAGGATTTATGGAAGCACAAGCATCATGTTCATGTGTTCTGGAGTTTTAGCAAATATAGTTGCAGCATCAACAATCTCGCTCCTAGTGAATGCAAGCCTAGATAATTCACTAATTGCCTTTTCTCTCGATTTCTGTTGAGGGTCCTCTTGCGTTGTTTCTCGTGCCATTGCTGCTGAAAATGTTGTTGCCATTGTACCAACATGTTGTGTCACACTATTCAGCTGGTTGTTGACATCTTGAAGCATGGCTGCAAAAGGATCGCTTGGTCCCGCCGCCCTCTTTGGCCTTGGCTCCTTCTTTTGCCTCTTAGAACTAGTTGTATCAATAGAGCAAGTGTCAATGGACCGTCTAGCTGTCCCTGTTGATATCATATCCTCTTCCTCATTTTCTTCTTCCTCCATAGCAATTTCCTTCTCAAAGTTTCCGACTGCCTCTCCAAAGCCTTCAGCATTTTCCCCTGTTGCGATGTCCTTGCCATAGATAGCAGCCAATTGCTCAAAGTATGGAAATGATACACCATACAATCCCTTAGCCTCATTGTGATTCTACATGATTTTTACAAAATAAGAAAGTTGGTTTTAGCATGGACAATAAGAAAAAAGTTACACTACAACAATAGGTAACCAAGGTGCAATTGCAAACAAATTCAGCACAATGCATTAGTGAGAAATTCAGTTTTAGTGGTTGAAGTGATCTACCTTACATCGTTCTTCATATTGTGCCTTCTCGCATTGAATCATCTTCCTATTTCCATCCCATGTAAAACCACTTTTGGATATCATTACTTCAAGAGCACCAAATTTCTTCCTGAAGTGCCTCACTCTTGATTCAATGTGTGGAACTCCGGTGATACCACGGCCTGGACACTTCTCAGCAAGATGTTTTTCCAATATTGCCAAGTACCCACCTTTGAATGAACCATCGGCTTTCCACCTCGGATCCAAAGACAACTCATACAAGGCTTTAATTAGCTCATCGTCCTCATCAGAAGTCCAATTCCTTTTGTTCCTGCCTCTTCCACGCAACGTGGTTGAGCTATCCACGCGGTCCATATCTACACAAGAAAGAATGGCTACAAATGAGATGGCAAATATATATGAAAGAAAACAAATGCAAATGTGATGCAATCATAGCTTATTTATTAAAACTAAAAGAAACATAGAGAAAGAAAATGAACAAACACAAATACTTTATACCTCAATGCGCCCTAGCAGCCCTATGTCTATTATACATGCTCTGAGCAAGACCATTCCGAAAATTTGTCCACTCATTCGAAGTAGATATAGAAGTGATGAATTCAGGTTGGTCTACTTCTCCATCCATGTCTTCCAGTATTTCTTGCATTAATTGCTCGTCGATATCAACTGGGTCGATAGGCATATTTTGCAATATAAGATTATGCAAGAGTGCACATGCCATGATGATTCGACATTGGGTCTTCATAGGGAAAACTGAAGGGGACCTCAAAATTGCCCAACGACCCTTGAGCCCTCCAAAGGCCCTTTCTGTAATATTTCGGTCTCTAGCGTGGCGCATGTTAAAATACTCCTCCGCACTACGAGGTGGGTTTTGTGGTGTCCAACCACCCAAGTGGTATCTTTGACCTTGGTATGGAGCTAGAAATCCTCTTGCGTTTGTGTCGCCAGCATCGACAAGGTAATATTGGTCTTCGGGGACACGTAGCCCATTTGGCCTTGAGATGGCATCCCTATGAACACGGCCATCGTGTGCAGAACCCTCCCAACCAGGTAATATGTAGATGAACTCCATGTCAGGTGCACATACACCTAACACATTTGTATCTATATCACCCAACCTTGATCTATATCTTCCTTTCAGATTAGCTTGGACAGTTACGTCTATGTGTGTGTCGTCTAACGCTCCAAGGCAATTCTACAATATAAACAACAATGTGAAAATATTAGCATATTTTACCACTATTGAGATCATCTGGTGAATAATATTTTTTCTAAATAGTTAATTACCTTGAAATACTTCCATTTATCATCCGTGCAATCCTCGGGAATAGGTTCAGGATTCTTAAGTAGCAGATGGTGCAGCTTCAGGACAACAAGAAGACAAGCATTGAAGTTTCTACTAACCGGCTCCGGGCTTCGATAGAAGAATTTTCCTACTCTCCTATTTTTAAGATGGTGTGATAATACATG
Source organism: Hordeum vulgare subsp. vulgare (assembly GCF_904849725.1). Classification (NCBI taxonomy): domain Eukaryota; kingdom Viridiplantae; phylum Streptophyta; class Magnoliopsida; order Poales; family Poaceae; genus Hordeum; species Hordeum vulgare. The sequence continues at coordinate 138,474,684 of NC_058518.1, read as the reverse complement.
CAAGAACGATGCTACTATCTCCTCTAAAGATGTGTTGCTCATACCCTATAGACAACTAACATCTCTCACCATCTCACATAATATATGAAATGTTGTCCTATCCATACGAAGTTGACTTATACACATAGCATCGCTCTCACCAATTAGCCGGTACAAGTTCTCTCCCCTTAAGTCTCTAATTTTAATTATCCTTTCTATTTGCCAATATTTTCTCTTATAATCTAATGCAAACATGAACCACACATAATAATATACAAGCATGATGGAATTGGTCAGATTCAAAAATGTTGCGTTTCTCCTTCCACGTCTCGCACTCAAGGGAAGACGAGCCATAACTGAAAAGTAGAATACGATATATAAGCATAAGGAAAATATACCTAATTAAGGTGCAATTTGTCATGCAAAGAAAGGAAGATAAATTTGATGTCACATTTGTCTAAACGGCACCAACAAACACTGGTGTATGTCCTACTGTACACGAGCAAAAAATATAGCTCTATAAAACTAGATAACAACATGCAACATCTGGCTGGTATCTAACTGAGAGCCTGGGCGGTTCTGAACAAGTGCATCTGGCCAATTGTTAACTGAAATATGGCACAAAAAGATTGTTAACACAAAGATTGCTTTTCATGAGGCACGGCTAGCTGCTGGTACTTGATAGACAAGTACATCTGGCCAATTGTTAACTGAAATATGGCACGTTCTGAACCTAAGCTGCTCTGCTTCTTGGCGAACAATACATGTGAACCTTCATTCAGACAAGAAAAAGGCCCTTTTTCATTTGTTTCCAGGAACGGTTCTATCAGTTGATGAGTTAACTAATTGATCAAGAACAAATATATGCTACACATCATCCATCACAAATAACTAATTGATCAAGAATAGATAAAGAACATGCATTTTTCGGACTTCCAGATCAAGAACAGGGATCGGTAACCTAACCGCCAGATCCACGACACGAGGTTGATGGAGGAGGGATAGATCAATTGGAAATCCGGAGACGGGCCTTGGTGCTCCTCGTCGCTAGCTTTAACCGTACATCTCCGTCGGTGGCGTGGCGGCTGCGGCTGGCGTTTTGGCGACGCGTCTTCCTTGCAAGTGGCTAGACCAAGAGGAGAGGACCGAGGGGAGTCGTCGGCGGCTGGACGGAGATCGAGGGTAGGTGGCGGAGGCGTTGGACTTGAAGGATATCGAGGGGAGGTGGCGGCGCAGAAGGGGATCGAGGGGAGGCGTGGAGGTAGAAGGAGGGCTCGGGGTTAGGAGGTAACGCGCGTTACCGGTGGGGTGTGGGGCAACAAGGGATAACTGGCCTGGATCTGATTAAGGTGGAACTTGATTACGGTGTGTTATTACCAAACATGGGTAAAGATATCTGTTTACACTGTAAACCGATGTGGGGCAAAAAAAGATGAAACAAACACCTCCTAAAAGGTATTATAAGGCTACATGCAGCACAAGTTTTTCAATATTTAATATGCTAACCCGGTTGATAGTTCGGCCCGGTTAGATGCTTCTGGGTCAGTCTTGGGCATCCTTATTTTTCACGACGCCTCCGGGTTATCCTGCACCAAGCCTTCTGGCTCCAGGATCTGGAGGTCGCCCATGTCCGAGTTGCAATGGATTAAAGTGTGGATTCAGCTTTTTCATTCAAGATGGGTGACGGGTCAACATCAGGAGCAAAAAGATGCTTACGACGCTGAGTAGTTAGATCCACTAGATCAAATGTGGGTGGCGGCACATGTTTGTTGTTTTCATCATAAGATGCTTGATATTTCGTCAGATTAGCACGTTCAGCGAGTTGACTGGCTGGTAGGCGAGCCGCCTTCATGCAATCAGCATAATCTTCTTGGGTAAACAGTGATCCGTCGTCTTTATATTCCGGAAGCTCGCCAATTATTTCCTCCGGGTTAAGTTCTGGTGCATAAGCCATAGCCTGGCTAAGAGCAGTGATTGCCCCTTTGTGAGCAGCTAATTTCTTCTATTTGTTTGGGCATGGTCAAGAGGCGCTTCAGCATATCACTGATGAACTTCACTGGGTCTTTATCTCCCCTCACAGCCTTGATTTTGAACAAACCTCCAGTATAGAGTTGCTCTGTTAAAGTATAAGCTTTAGTACACAGTTGTCTTGAAGGTTGGCAGATCGAGGGCCTGCAAATATTTCAAAGGTATAAGTCGCCCGACGGGTCATGTTATCTACAAAGTTTGAGCATGAAAGTCTTGCAAAAAAATGCTTACCAAAAAGAGTCATGGTCATCTTGGAGATGTGTCGTTTGAGACCAGTTAGTTCTTCACTAACCAGCTTCAACTGACCCTCGGTGTCTTAACCATGTTTACCCAAGGCGGCATTGTTTGTTTCGGCAGCTTCTTTATATGTTGTGAACTCACCTTTTAGTTTCTCAATTTATTCTAAGGAGATTCGGACATTCCCCTCAGATTGAGCTCTAGCGTCTTGTTGTTGCATCATACGTCTCCAACGTATCTATAATTTTTTATGGTTCCATGCTATTATCTTGTCAACTTTGGATGTTTTATATGCATGAATATGCTATTTTATATCTTTTTGGGACTAACCTATTAACTCAATGCCTCGTGCGAGTTTCTGTTTTTTCTGTGTTTTTGACCTTTTTAAGAAAAGAATATTAAACGGAGTCTAAACGGAATAAAACCTCTGGGATGATTTTTTCCATAACAGAAGATACGCACGGGACTTGAGAACCAAGGCAGGAGACCTTGTGGGAGGTCACAAGCCCCCTAGGCGCGCCCTGGGGGGGGCACGACTGGCAGGCTTGTGGGCCCCACGTGCCACCTTTTCCCTACCTCTTTCGCCTATAAATTCTCTAAAATCCCGAAACCAAAGAAGAGAGCCACGAAAATACTTTTCCGCCGCCGCAAGCTTCTGTCTCCGCAAGATCCCATCTAAGGACCGTTCTGGTGCCCTGCCGGAGGGGGATTCATACACGGAGGGCTTCTTCATCAACACCATTGCCTCTCCGATGATGCATGAGTAGATCACGACAGCCTTCGGGTCTATAGCTAGTACCTAGATGGCTTCTTCTCTCTATTGGATCTTCAGTACAAAGTTCTCCATGATCTTCATGTAGATCTATCCTATGTAACTTTCTTTTGCGGTGTGTTTGTCGAGATCCGATGAATTGTGGATTTATGATCAGGTTATCTACGAATATTATTTGATTCTCCTCTCATCTCTTATATGCATGATTTCGTATCCTTGTAATTCTCTACGAGTTATGGGTTTCGTTTGGCCAACTTGATTGTAACGCCCTCCATTTAATCGTACGCTAATCATACACGCAAATGCGTACGATCAAACTCAAGCACTCACGAGAAGATATCACAACACAACTCTAGACACAAATAAAACAATATCAGCTTCATATTACAACCCAGGGGCCTCGAGGGCTAGAATACGGAAGCTCGATAAACACACGAGTCAGCAGAAGCAACAATATCTGAGTACAGACATAAGCTATGGGGTGCCTTAGAGAAGGCTAGCACAAAAGATACAATGATTGAACGAGGCGACGCCTCCTGCCTAGGAACCTCCTAACTACTCCTGGTCTTCAGTGGCCTCCACGTAGTAGTAGGCACTGTCGGGGTAGCAGTCATCGTCGAGGGGAACCTCCATCTCCTGGGCTCCATCATCTGGTCGCAGCACGGAACAAGGGGACAAAAAGGGGGAGCAAAGCAACGGTGAGTACTCATTCAAAGTACTCACAAGTCTTACATCAGAACTATTCTAATTATGCATCAGTATCAAAGAAGGGGGGTAGTCATATGTGGACTGACTGCAGCAAAGCGAGAATAGAGAGAGAAGGCCTAGTCCTATCAAAGAATAGCATCTTCAGGGTCTTGCAGCAATAGACGAGAGTAGAATAGGTGTAACACAATTAATAGTCATATTGTTGCAGCAATTTTAAAGTGAGGTCACGCCCCGAGATCCTCCCTCGACTCCCTATGAGGAAGCGATCCCGGGGCAACAAAAATCCAGTTAAGTAACAATTGTAGTTGTATAAGATCAGGGCAAAACTCCAAGTCGTCCTGTAACCGTGGACACGGCTATTCGAATAGATAAGTTCTTCCTTGCAGGGGTGCACAACATATTCCCCGACACGCTCAATAACACTCTGGCCGGATACGCTTTTCTGGGTCCTGCCCGGTCTCGGAATATCGACACGTTGCAGCCCCACCTAATCTCAGTAGAGAGGCCAGCCCGCCGGTCTAACTCCTAAGCACAGAGGGTTCATGGGCCCACTTCCCCTCCGCGCTCCTCCATGATGCGAGGGCGGCCGACATCAGTCCTAGCACCCCTTAATACAAGAGCGATGCATCTTGGGACCACTCGGGCGCACGCCTCTACATCTATGACGTCTGAAGAGCTTCTGGTGATACCGTGACGTCGAGTACCCATAATTATCCCCACGCACAAGGTTAGTGCGTAATAAGGCCTTCCGACCAACCCAGATCGAATACCCAAATCCATTATCATTTTAATTAGGCCATCGACACAATCTTGCGGGAACCCACCCGTCTAACAACTAATCACCAATGATCCTAGTAACATGGTCGAGTAACTGTGTGGCTGTAATATCGGGGGGAATCCGAGGTATCACCCTCGTTGGATTCCGAATGATGTATCCGTCAAGGTGGGCCTAGAGGAATCACCCTCGGGGGTCCCACACTTGAGGGGTTGCACGACAGAGGCATCATCGGGAATGGTGAAAGAGGAATCTCCCTCGATAACCACGACCGACTAGCTGTACTACAGAGATATCATCAGGAGTACTTAGCGATGTATCACCCTCGGTACCCGATAGTATCTGTGTAGCATCGTACAACTAAGGGGGGTGTATGTGATGTGTCGGGTGTGGCTCGTCGATCAGTGATCGAGGTTTCAAAGCAATGCACGGCAACTGGACTACGGGGTCAGAAGGGATGACTGGTCCACCTATACTAAGCAGATTAAAGGTACCATACTGAAAGTAGCAGTTCATCAAAAATAGGCTATGCATCAGATATAGGAGCTAACTACAACAGTAGCAAAATACTAATGCAAACGGTAGGAAGAAAGACATAGGCGATATAGGAATGATCAAGGGGGGTTTGCTTGCCTTGCTGATCTGCGGCAAAGGACTGATCGGCAGGGTCGTAGGTGTACCCGGCAGCAGCGTCAGTCTCGGGGTCTACTGATAAGAAGAGGGGGAAGAAACAATAAATAATAGCAACGGTGCAACACAATGCATGAGATGGCAAGATGCAGGCTAGACATGAGCTAACGCAGCAACATTCATGATAGACGGGTCGGAAGAATATTTGACGATATTTTCCGGGTCTGTGGCTACTACCGGTCAGACGGAAAACGATGGAAAAGTTCCATATTTGCTATGCTAGGGAAACGTGACAGACGAATGAACCGTGTATCCGGGTTCGTCTCGTTCTGCTGATCAACTTTCATGTTCAAAATATTTTGATCTGACTTACGGGTTATTTTATATTAATTTTTAAAGTTTTGTTCAGTATTTAGGAATTAAAAACAGATTTAATTAAATTGATTAAATGCAATTATGACATCAACATGATGTCATGCTGGCATCAGCAGTTGACTGGTCAACTTACTAGTGGGTCCCGTGCATCATAGACTTAGTTTTTAATTAAGATTAAATACTAATTAATCAGATTAATTTAGTGGGGGACCCACGTGTCATACTCTAATTATTCTAATTACCTATTTAACTAACTAATTAGTTAATTAATTAATATATTTATTTATTTATTTATTTATTTAATAAAACACAGAATTTTATTTTTATATTTTCATTTTCATTTTTCTTAATAGCGTGTGGGGCCTCCTTGTAAGTGGGTGTGGAGGTTTGGCCCCACCGGTATGTGGCTTAGGCCACATACACATATTCATACAAATAACGTATTCTCCGTACATACTTGCATATACACATACGCAATACATACAAACGCGATACATACATAATACATACATGCCTTTTTATTTTATTTTATATCTAACTCTTCTCTACTAACTCTCTCCTTTCTATGCTCATCTCTCAACACAGAGAAAAAGAATGTCTCCATCATCACCTACTCGATCCGAACGATGTCAGAACGAAGCGCCGATTGCCGGAATGGAACCGGGACGGCGCAAGGAAGGAGACGGTGGAAGGAGCCCGAAAAGGGGCTCACCGGTGTTGATGGGAAGGCCCGGTGAAGCCGAAGTTCTCGGGAAGGGGCGGAGGAGACAGCGAGGAGGAGTTCCCGGTGTTGGTGGTGACGGTTCCGGCGAGGTGGGTCACCGGAGGGGCCTCCGGGAGGTGCCGGCCGGCGTGACGAGGAGGGGGACCTCCCTACCCGATCCCTCGTGGATCGAGCGGGAGGGATGGTGCCACGACGGGGATGGGGAGGCAGAGTCCGTGGGCGACCGGTTGTGGGTGATGGCCGGCGGGGAGGTGAGGTGGGGGCCACCAAGATGGGGAGGGCTGGCGGCGCTAGAGCCGATGGGATCCTATGGGCGACGAGGATCGAGGGAGGGAGCCGAGCGAGTGGGAGGGCCCCGGTATCGGTGTGGGGTGGAGGGAGGCTGGGAATGGGGATCTGTCGGTGCGGTTGGTGGGGAGGGTGAGCGGGTCGGGCGGTTGGTGAGGGCTCTCGTGAGGGAGTGGTGGTAGGTGGGGCGGTCCTGGGAGCGAGCGGGGGAAGGGTGGTGGTGGCCAGGGGGAATGGGGAGTGCGTGGGCGGGTCGGCTAGGGTTAGCCCCGTGGGGGGCTTTATACCCTAGGGGGGTGGGCCGAATGGTTAATGGCCAGCTGGGCCACTTGGCCGAGTTGGGCCAGGGGGGTTTTCTGTTTTGTTTTTCTTTTTTTAATATTCTTTTATTATTATCTTTAATTACTTTCTTTCCTTTAGTTATTTTACACAAAGCTTCTCTTTTAAATATATAGGGATTACCTGATAATTTCAAAAGTGCCCGATTCACATTTATAATTCGTTAAAGAATTTTTATAACTCCCCGATGTTTTTATTTTAACAACATAAAACCTTTCTCATTCGACTTTAATTTTAAGTTTTGAATTTTGATTCCGTTTCAACTAACACGAGATCATTGATATAATTAACGGTGACGTGACATCATTAGCGCGGGATCATTGTCGCTTAATTACATGCATTACTGTAGCAAAAGCTGAGGATGTCACAATTCTCCCCTACTAACAAGAATTATCGTCCCGAGAATTAAGAGGTAGAAGGAAAGAGCTCGGGGTATTCATCACGAAGATGATCCTCGCGTTCCCAAGTGGCTTAATCTTCAGAATGAGTTGACCACTGCACCTTAAGGAACTTTGTGACTTTGCGACGAGTCTTACGTTCAGCTTGGTCGAGAATGTGGACCGGATGCTCTTTATAAGAGAGGTCTTGTTGCAGCTCAAGCATACCATGATCCACGGCTCGAATAGGATCCTTGAAGCAGCGTCGGAGCTGAGAAACATGGAAGACATCATGAACCTGAGAAAGGTTCGCCGACAGTTCCAATTGATAAGCCACTCTCCCACGCCTTTCGAGAATAGTGAAAGGACCAATATAGCGAGGAGCTAACTTGCCCTTGATCCCAAAACGATGTGCACCTCTCATTGGTGTGACACGAAGATAAGCCTTTTCGCCAGGTTGATATACCATATCTTGATGATGACGGTCATACTGACTCATCTGACGAGACTGAGCAACCTTCAGATTCTCATGAATAATGCGGACTTGATCTTCGGCATGTTGAATAATATCCAGACGAAAGAGTGATCCTTCCCCAGTTTCTGACTAATTCAGAGGAGTTTGACACCTTCGTCCATACAATACCTCGGAAGGGGCCATCTTCAGACTAGCTTGATATTTATTGGTGTAAGAGAACTCGGCATACGGGAGAGATTCCTCCCATTTCTTACTGAAAGAAATGACACAAGCTCGAAGCATGTCCTCGAGAATTTGGTTTTCTCGCTCAACTTGTCCCTGGGATTGAGGATGAAATGCAGTGCTGAAGGATAGATGAGTCCCCATAGCCTTCTGAAAACTTTCCCAGAATTTTGAAGTGAACAAGCTGCCACGGGCCGAGCTGATAACCAATGGAATACCGTGAAGTGAAACAACCCTTGACATATACAGATCTTCCAGCTGACTAGCATTAATTTTTCTTTGACGGCCAGGAAATGTGCAACTTTGGACAGTCGGTCAATGACGACAAGAATAGCATCGTTACCTTTCTGAGATTTGGGAAAACCAGTGAGAAAGTCCATTTCAACATGGTCCCATTTCCACTCACGAATAGAGATAGGTTGCAGAGTTCCAGTAGGCTTTTGATGTTCTGCTTTGGTACTATCACATTCTGCCACATAGCATGCAATGTCCTACTTCATGTTGGGCCACAAGAATATTTGCCGGATGTCTTGGTACATCTTGGTACTACCCGGGTGAATAGACAATGGTGTGTCGTTTGCTTCTTTCATCACCTCTCCGGTCATCCTGAGATTTTCCTTCTTATTTGGGACGAATAGGCGACCCTTGAAGTACGAGGCACCATCTTCAGCAATAGTGAAAAAGAGGGTTTACCCTTCGCAACATAGCTCTTAATCCTGTTGACATCATCGTCATAGCCTTGCAAATTCTTTATGGTGCCCACAAGCTCAGGTTCAACAATTAGTTTACTGAGGGAACCCTGATTAACAACATGAAGGTTCATCTTTTGACACTCTTGACGAGGGGGAACAAGGTAACCCTGAGGAACAATATGGAGGTTCAGCTTACAGAATTCCTCTTGCAGACGATCGTGAACCTTATGAACCTGGAGGTGGTTGCCGTATGACTTGTGACTCAAGGCATCAGCCATTACGTTAGCCTTGGCAAGGGTATATGATATACTACATTCAAAATCTGCTATACGCTCCATCCATCTTTGTTGACGTAGATTCAGCTCCGGTTGAGTGAAGAAGTACTTCAGACTTTGATGGTTGGTGTAGATTTCACAACGATTACCCACAAGGTATTGTCAGCATTCTTTTAGTGCATGAATAACTGCGGCAAGTTCGAGATCATGAACTGGGTAGTTCTCTTCATGAGCACACAGCTGACGTGAAGCATAAGAAATCACCTTGCGATCCAGCATCAGGACACAGCCTATTCCTTGACGAGAAGCGTCACAATATATGACGAAATCTCTTTTTGTATCCGGAGGAGCAAGTACTGGAGCGGATGTCAGTTTGTCCTAGAGTGCCTGGAAACTTTCTCGACATCTATCAGTACACTCATACTTAACACCTTTGTGAAGCAGGTTGGTTAAGGGCTTCGCAATCTTGGAGAAGTTCTCGACGAATCGACGACAATAGCTGGCGAGTCCGAGAAAACTTCTGACTTGCTTGACATTCTTCGAGGGAGTCCAGTGAAGAATAGCTTGAATTCGTTCGGGGTTGACTACAACACCATCCTTGGAAATCACATGACCAAGGTAAGTCACTTCGTCGAGCCAGAATTCACATTTCGAATACTTTGCATAGAGTTTATGTTCCTGAAGCTTATCCAGTACAAGACGAAGATGTTCGTCATGTTCCTCTTTATTCTTCAAAAATACCAGAATATCATCCAGATATACCATGACAAATTTGTTGAGGTAGTCCATGAATATATAATTCATCAATCGAGAGAAAGGTTTTGGTGCATTGGTGATGACCCACAAGTATAGGGGATCAATCGTAGTCCTTTCGATAATTAAGAGTGTCGAACCCAACGAGGAGCATAAGGATCTTACAAGTGGTCTTGAGCAAGGAAAAATCTGCAAGCACTGAAATTGTCGGTAACAAGTGATTGTGTGGTGAGATGATTCGTAGCAAGCAACAAGTAACAAAAGTAGCAACGGTGCAGCAAAGTGTACCAATCCCTTTTGTAGCAAGGGACAAGCCGGTACAAAGTCTTATAAGAGGAAAAACGCTCCCAAGGACACACGGGAATTTCTGTCATGCTAGTTTCATCATGTTCATATGATTCGCGTTTGTTACTTTGATAGTTTGATATGTGGGTGGATCGACACTTGGGTACGGCCCTTACTTGGACAAGCATCCCACTTATGATTAACCCCTCTTGCAAGCATCGCACCTACGAAAGAAGAATTAAGACAAAGTCTAACCATAACATTAAACTAGTAGATCCAAATCATCTACTTACTACTTACCAATGCCTTCCTCTAGGCCCAAATAATGGTGAAGTGTTATGTAGTCGACGTTCACATAACACCACTAGAGGAAAAACAACATACAACATATCAAAATACCGAACGAATACCAAATTCACATGACTATTATTAGCATGACTTATCCCATGTCCTCAGGACCAAAAGTAACTACTCACAAAGCATAATCATAATCATGATCAGAGGTGTAATGAGTAGCATCAAGGATCTGAACATAAACTCTTCCACCAAGTAATCCAACTAGCATCAACTACAAAGAGTAATCAACACTACTAGTAACCTTACAAGTACCAATCGGAGTCGTGAGACGGAGATTGGTTACAAGTGATGAACTAGGGTTTGTAGATGAGATGGTGTTGATGAAGATGTTGATGGAGATGAGTCCCCTCCAATGAGAGGAGTGTTGGTGATGACGATGGCGACGATTTCCCCCTCTGGGAGGGAAGTTTCCCCGGCAGGATCGTCCTGCCGGTGCTCTAGATTGGTTCTGCTCAAGTTCCGCCTCGTGGATGTGGCAAAACCATGAAAAAGCTCCCTTCCGATTTTTCCTGGACGAAACCCTCCATATTGCAAAAGAGGGGGGCCAGTGGGCCAATGGGCTACCCAGAAGCCCCCATGGCGCGGCCTGGGGGGTGGCCGCACCGTGCAGGCTTGTGGGCACCTCCAAGTTGACATATGAATATAGATCTTTCCCAAGTATGTGACGGTAGCCAAGACAAAGGCAAAATAGGGAATTGGTGAATATCACCATGACTCTTTCAAGGGCAAAAAGTAAAGGTACAAGATAGGCCCTTCGTAGAGGGAAGCAGAGGTTGTCGTGCGCTTTTGAGGTTTGGATGTGTGTCCTCTTAGTGCAGAGGAACGTCACTTTATATTCCCCCTGTGATAAAGAACTTTATTATGCAATCTGTCGCTTTTATGTCTTCCTCATCACAGGTTCATACAAAACTTATTTTCCACACACTAATAGATCATACATATTAGAGAGCAATTTTTATTGCTTGCAGCGATGACTACTTACTTGAGGGATCTTATTCAATCCATAGGTAGGTATGGTGGACACTCATGGCAAAACTGGTTTGAAGGTTTATGGATGCACAAGTAATATCTCTACTTGGTGCGGGAGTTTTGGCTAATATGAGGTGGAAGCAATCGTCACATGCTAAGGGATCTCTAATCATATAACATGGTTCAGAGCCAAGCAAACACAATCCATTACATTGTCTTCCTTGTCCAACATGTACTTCTAGGCATGCAATAGTTTAGTGAGTATTCACGATCATAGATGGCGTCAGAGATGATATATTTATATGTGAACCTCTCCTTCTTTATCACTTCCTATTAATTGCAACAATGACTAAGGTCTACGTTTGCCTACCCTCAACAAGTTTCAATCATCATCCTTTTTATATGTGAAGCCATCACTTCTCATAAGATCATTACATGATCTTTCATGCCTTTGTTCTATTCTCACTCTTTTGATCATGGCAAGAGGCAAAGCCCTTCAACTAAGACACTCTTTATTATATGGATCACGAGCAAGAATACATCGGAGGTGACACAAAGCAAAACTCAAGACTAAAACACTAAGACTTTTAAACTACTAGAGAAAAAGAAAACTCAAAAGGAAAACTAAAACAGAGGTAAAGGCAAAAGATATGATGGTGATACGATACCGGGGAAACTCCCCCAAGCTTGGCACAAGCCAAGAGGATTGCCCATACCAATGCTCAGTTGTCTTCCTTTGGCGGTGATGGTGGAGTTGCTGCAACCTTTGATTTCAAGAGGGCCATCAGTCTTTGATTTATACTTTGGAGATCTGTGATATGTTTCTCCAGCAAAACAACTTCACGAGTGAGACAAGTATTGTGAGCACGAGTTGTTTCACAAAACCTCAAGAGTTCAATCGAAGATGGAGACAGTAGGTGGAGGTAGGGTTGGAGTAAGTCCACTTCTTCAACTTCTTCCTTGTTGAGCACAGATTGCACTTCGTCCCACGTCTGATCCTTCTCCTTAGCTGTGCCCTTGGTTTCTTTAGGTAGCCTTTCCTTAGCCTCCATACCCTCCATCCTTTTCAGATCAGCATGAACTTCTCCATAGATTTGACGGAGGTTGTTCTCCCCCATAGATTCTTGGGACGACATCTTGACCTAGATCTGCGGCAGAAAACAGGCTCGAAACGAAAAACAGGAGAAATCTGCGTGATGCAGGGGTCAGACCAAACGGAAGTATATATAATGATTTTTTTTCCAAACCAGAAGGAGTACCGTGCACGAAAACAGAGTCCGGGAGGCGCACGAGGTGGCCACAAGCCCTCACGGCGCGGCCAGGGGGTGGGCCCGCGCCGTGCAGGCTTGTCGCCTCCTCGCGCACTTTCCGGACTACTTCCAATTTTTTTATTTTTTCAAATATTCCAAAACAGAGAAAAATTCCTATTGGAAAAGTTTTGGACTCTGTTTTCTTACCGAATCACATACCTCTTCGTTTTCGAAGTCTGAAACAGGCTGATAAATGTCCCTTAGGTATTCTTCGAGAGTTATGGTATTGATGATATTGCTTTCAATATTTATGGGAGTACCTGAGATATAATGCTTGATTCTCTGCCCATTTACCACTTTCGGACAATTACCTTCCATGTTGTTGATCTTGATAGCACCGGAACGATATACTTCCTCAACAACATAGGGACCTTCCCATTTAGAGAGAATCTTGCCTGCAAAGAATCTTGAACGAGAGTTATATAGCAAGACATAATCACCTACATTGAACTCACGCTTTTGTATCCTCTTATCATGCCACCTCTTAACCTTCTCTTTGAAGAGCTTGGCATTCTCATATGCTTGAGTTCTCCACTCATCAAGCGATCTAATGTCAAATAACCTCTTCTCACCGGCAAGTTTGAAATCAAAGTTGAGCTCTTTGATTGCCTAATAAGCTTTATGCTCTAGCTCAAGAGGTAAGTGACATGCTTTACCGTACACCATTTTGTACGGAGACATGCCCATGGGATTCTTATAGGCAGTTCTATAAGCCCACAGTGCATCATAGAGCTTCTTAGACCAATTCTTTCTAGACCTGTTGACAGTCTTTTGCAGAATGAGTTTAATCTCTCTATTACTTAGCTCTACTTAACCACTGGACTGAGGGTGGCAGGGAGACGCAATTCTATGGTTGACATCATACTTAGCAAGCGTTTTACGGAAAGCACCATGAATGAAGTGTGAACCACCGTTGGTCATTAGATATCTAGGGACTCCAAATCTAGGGAAGATAACTTCTTTCAGCATCTTGATAGAGGTGTTGTGATCAGCACTACTAGTGGGGATAGCTTCTACCCACTTCGTGACGTAATCAACAGCAACTAAGATATGCGTATACCCATTGGATTTTGGAAAAGGTTCCATATAATCAGAGCCCCAGACATCAAATGGTTCAATGACAAGTGAATAGTTCATAGGCATTTCCTGACATTTGCTAATATCACCTATTCTCTGAAATTCGTCACAAGACATGACAAACTTACGGGCATCCTTGAAGAGAGTGGGCCAATAGAAACCTGATTGCAATACCTTGTGTGCAGTTCTATCTCCCGCATGGTGTCCTCCGTAGGCCTCGGAGTGAAACTTTTATAGGATGTGTCCCTGTTCATGTTCAGGTAAACAACGTCCAATAACACCATCTACTACTTCCTTATAAAGGTGAGGATCATCCCAAAAGTAACGCCTCAAGTCAAAGAAGAACTTCTTCTTTTGCTGGTATGTGAAACTAGGTGGTATGTATTTGGCAACGATATAATTTGCATAATCAGCATACCATGGTGCACTACGTGAAGCATTGATGACATTCAGTTGCTCATCGGGAAAGCTATCATCAATAGGTTGTGGGTCATCAATAACGGTCTCCAACCTAGACAAGTTATCTGCTACTGGGTTATCAGCACCCTTTCTATCGACAACGTGCAAATCAAATTCTTGTAGCAAGAGAACCCATCTGATAAGTCTAGGTTTAGCTTCCTTCTTCTCCATGAGGTACTTAATAGTAGCATGATCAGTGTGAATAGTGACTTTGGAATCAACTATGTAAGACCTGAACTTTTCACATGCAAACACGACTGCTAAAAATTCCTTCTTCGTAGTAGCAAAGTTTCTCTGGGCACTGTCTAGAGTTTTACTAGCGTAGTGAATAACATTCAACTTCTTATCAACTCTTTGCCCTAGAACAGCACCAATAGCATAATCGCTAGCATCACACATGATTTTTAAAGGTAAGTTCCAATCAGGTGGTTGAACAATAGGTGCAGTTATCAAAGCCCTCTTAAGTATTTCTAAGGCTTCCTCACAATCCTTGTCAAAGACAAAAGGAATATCCTTTTGCAAGAGGTTGGTAGGAGGCCTAGAAATCTTAGAGAAGTCTTTAGTGAACCTTCTATAGAAACCAGCATGACCAAGGAAACTTCTTATCCCTTTGATATCTGTAAGGTATGGCATTTTCTCGATTGCATCAACCTTAGCCTTATCGACTTCAATACCTCTTTCAGAAATTTTATGTCCTAAGACGATGCCTTCATTAACCATAAAGTGACACTTCTCCCAATTCAAGACAAGATTGGTGTCTTTACATCTCTACAAGACTCGATCAAGATTGCTAAGGTAATCATCAAAGGAAGACCCATAGACAGAGAAGTCATCCATGAAAACCTCAACAATCTTTTGACAAAAGTCAGAGAATATAACCATCATACATCTTTGAAAGGTGGCAGGTGCATTATGTAAGACAAAAGGCATACGTCTGTAAGCAAAGGTACCGAAAGGGCAGGTGAAAGTGGCTTTCTCCTGATCAGATTATGCAACTGGTATTTGGGAGCAACGAGAATAACCGTCTAGAAAGCAGAAGTGTGTGTGTTTAGACAACCTTTCTAGCATTTGGTCGATAAAAGGAAAAGGGTAATGATCTTTCCTAGTGGCTTTATTCAGTTTCCTAAAATTGATCACCATCCTATAGCCAGAAATAATCCTCTGTGGGATCAATTCATCCTTATCATTAGGGACAATGGTAATGCCTCCCTTCTTAGGAACGCAATGCACCACACTCACCCAATCGCTATGAGCAACATGATAGATAATACCCGCTTCCAGGAGCTTTACTATTTCTTTTCTCACTACTTCTTTCATCTTAGGATTCAATCTCCTTTGATGATCAGCAACTGGTTTGAATTCAGGATCAATTTTGATCTTCTGCTGGCATAGAGTGGGACTAATGCCCTTAAGATCATCAAGAGTATATCCTATAGCAGCGCGGTTCTTCCTCAGAGTTTTTAGTAACTTCTTTTCTTGATGCTCTGAGAGGCTAGCACTAATAATAACAGGATATATCTCTTTTTCATCAAGATCAGGCAACTGTTTAAGCTCGAACACAGGATCACCCTTTGGTGGGGGTGGATCCCCAAGTAGTTTAACAGGCATATTATTCTTAAGGATAGGATATTGTTCTAAGACAACTCTATCTATTTCATCCCTTTCAGCCATATGCATATCATTTTCATGCTCAAGCAAGTATTGCTCTAAGAGATCAGTAGGAGGTACGTCAATAGAAGCTAAGGTAATAGTTTCATCCCTACTAGGAAACTCCTTTTCATGAGGTTATCTACCAAACTTAGAGAAATTGAACTCATGTGACACACCTTCAAGGCCAACAGTGACAGTTTGCTTCTCACAGTCAATATGAGCATTGACGGTATTGAGAAAAGGTCTGCCAAATATGATTGGACAAAAGCTATCTTGAGCGGTAGTAAGAACGAGGAAATTAGCAGGATACTTCGTTTTACCACACAAGACTTCAACATCCCTAACAATTCCCACAGGGTAGATAGTATCTCTATTGGCAAGCTGAATAGTGACATCTATAGGTACTATCTCAACACGTCCAATCTCATATTTGACAACATCGTATAAGGATTGTGGTATTGCACTAACACTAGCACCCAAGTTACATAAACCATGATAACAATGATCTCCTATCTTAACAGGAACCATAGGCATGCCAACAACACGCCTATGTTTGTCTCTAACGTGAGGTTTAGCAATTCTAGCAGCATCTTCACAGAAGTGAATATTATGTCCCTCAACTTATTTAGATAGAATATCTTTGATAATAGCAATGCTAGGTTCAACTCTAATTTGCTCAGAGGGAGTAGGTGTTCTAATGTAGCCTCTATGTATGACAGTTGAAGCTTTAGAATGATCCTTTATCCAAACAGGGAAAGGTGGTTTCTTAATGTAAGCATTGGGAACCACATGATCATTATAGGCAATGACTTTCTCGTCAACTGGAGTGGGTTTAACTACATTGACTTCTAAAGGAGGATGATATTTAAACCACTTCTCTTTGGGGAGATCAATATGAGCAGCAAAGGATTCACACAATGAAGCTACTATCTCAGAGTCAAGTCCATACTTAGCGCTAAAATCACAAAAAGTATTTGTCTCAACAAAGGATTTAACGCAATCAAAAGTGAAATTCATACCTGACTCCTTACCTTCTTCAAGCTCCCAATCTTCAGAGTTGCGTTTAATTCTCTCCAATAAATTCCATTTGAAGTCAATATCTCTCTTCATACAAGAACGAGTACAAGAAGTGTCAAGCACGGTGCGATCATCATGAGAAAGCCGAGCATAGAAGTTCTGAATGATAATTTCTCTCGAGAGCTCATGATTGGGGCATGAGTACAACATTGATTGAAGCCTCCCCCAAGCTTGAGCGATGCTTTCTCTATCATGAGGCCAAAAATTGTAAATATAATTTCGATCACTATGTACTAATTGCATAGGATAAAACTTTTGATGAAATTCCAATTTCAACCGACTGTAGTCCCATGATCCAGTATCATCACATAGCCTATACCATGTCAATGCCTTATCCTTCAAAGATAAAGGAAATACCTTCTTCTTGACCTCATCCTCGAGCACACCTGCAAGCTTAAATAAACCACAAACCTCATCTACATAGCTTAGATGCAAGTGTGGATGTGATGTTCCATATCCTGTAAAAGGATTAGCCAGCAGTTTCTCAAGCATACCCGAAGGAAATTCAAAGAAAATATTTTCAGTAGGTGCAGCAGGTTGAGGAGAAACCATTCGTGCTTCCGTTCGAGGTGAAGATACCCCGAACAAGCCCCTCAAAGGATTAGTATCCATAGTGACAAGTGACAGTAAATTTCAGCACACTATATGAATGTTTCCTTACCAAGTTCCACTTACCAAAGGCGCTTCACTCCCCGGCAACGGCGCCAGAAAAGAGTCTTGATGACACACAAGTATAGAGGATCAATTGTAGTCCTTTCGATATGTAAGAGTGTCGAACCCAATGAGGAGCAGAAGGATCTGAAAAGTGGTTTTCAGCAAGGAAAAATCTGCAAGCACTAAAATTGTCGGTAACAAGTGATTGTGTGGTGAGATGATTCGTAGCAAGCAACAAGTAACAAAAGTAGCAACGGTGCAGCAAAGTGTACCAATCCCTTTTGTAGCAAGGGACAAGCCGGTACAAAGTCCTATAAGAGGAAAAACGCTCCCAAGGACACACGGGAATTTCTGTCATGCTAGTTTCATCATGTTCATATGATTCGCGTTTGTTACTTTGATAGTTTGATATGTGGGTGGATCGACACTTGGGTACGGCCCTTACTTGGACAAGCATCCCACTTATGATTAACCCCTCTTGCAAGCATCGCACCTACGAAAGAAGAATTAAGACAAAGTCTAACCATAACATTAAACTAGTAGATCCAAATCAGCTCCTTACGAAGCAACGCATAAACTAGGGTTTAAGCTTCTGTCACTCTAGCAACCCATCATCTACTTACTACTTCCCAATGCCTTCCTCTAGGCCCAAATAATGGCGAAGTGTTATGTAGTTGACGTTCACATAACACCACTAGAGGAAAAACAACATACAACATATCAAAATACCGAACGAATACCAAATTCACATGACTATTATTAGCATCACTTATCCCATGTCCTCAGGAACAAAAGTAACTACTCACAAAGCATAATCATAATCATGATCAGAGGTGTAATGAGTAGAATCAAGGATCTGAACATAAACCCTTCCACCAAGTAATCCAACTAGCATCAACTAGAAAGAGTAAACAACACTACTAGCCACCTTACAAGTACCAATCGGAGTCGTGAGACGGAGATTGGTTACAAGTGATGAACTAGGGTTTGGAGATGAGATGGTGCTGATGGAGATGTTGATGGAGATGAGTCCCCTCTGATGAGAGGAGTGTTGGTGATGACAATATCGACAATTTCCCCCTCCGGGAGGGAAGTTTCCCCGGCAGGATCGTCCTGCCGGAGCTCTAAATTGGTTATGTTCAAGTTCTGCCTCGTAGCGGCGGCGAAACCACGAAAAAAATGCCTTCCAATTTTTTCTGGATGAAACCCTCCATATAGCAAAAGCAGGGGGCGAGTGGGCCAGTGGGCTGCCCACAAGCCCCCATGGCGCGGCTTAGGCGGGGGGGGGGGGGGGGTGGCCGCGCCGTGCAGGCTTGTGGGCACCCCCTGGTGCCCCTTCGGCACTTCCTCGGCCTAGATTTTTTATAAATTGGGAAAAAATCTCCGTTGATTTTCACGGCGTTTGGAGTTGCGCATAATTGGTATCTCAACTTTGCTCCACTTTCAGGCTAGAATTCCAGTTGCCGGCATTCTCCCTCTTCATGTAAACCTTGCAAAATAAGAGAGAAAAGGCATAAGAATTGTACTGTGAAGTGAAATAATAACCAAAGAAGTGATAAATATCAACATGAAAACATGATGCAAAATGGACGTATCAATTGGTTAAGCCGAAGGACATGACGGTGTACTCGTATGATCCATAACGAGTAACAAAGGCGGTCTTTGGAATATCCTCTTTGCGAACACGGATTTGGTGGTATCCCAACCTCAAGTCGAGCTTAGAAAAGACGGTGGAACTAACAAGTTGATCATACAAATCATTTATCCGAGGGAGAGGATATTTGTTTTGAATAGTGGCCTGGTTGATAGGACGATAGTCTTGAACCAATCGATTTGTCTCATCCTTCTTCTTAACAAAGAGAGAAGGTGCTCCCCAAGAAGAGGAACTCGGATGAATGAAACCTAGACGAAGCGAGTTGTCAATTTCTTGCTTAAGTTCAAGGAGTTCATGTGGTGGCATTTTATAAGGACGCTTGGCAATAGGAGTGGTACCGGGTACCAAGTCAATGACAGACTCGACAGCTCGAGCAGGGGGGATCCCCGGAAGTTCTTCTGGAAAGACATCTTGGAATTCTCGGACCATGGGAATGTTTTCAATCCTTTCAAGAGGCGACACATTTAATGCATTCAGGGTATATAGCCGTGCCTCAGCATCTCGGACGAGATGAGCATGGTAGCTTATTAATTCATCTCAAGGGTGTAGGAGTTGGACGGTCTTAGTGGCACAAAAGATCGATGTCGTATGAGCTTTCAACCAATCCATCCCCAGTATGAGATCAATGTTGGACGAACTCAATAACATGGGAGCGGCAAGGAATTCCAATCCTTCAATTTCAATGGGGACATTGGGGCAGACCATGGAGAGTCGGCATTGGCCCGAGGGGGTGCTTACCACTATTGGGGCATTCATCTCTTCGTACTTAATGCCATGCATGAATGCAAAATTTTCCGACATAAAGGAATGTGATGCTCCTGTATCAAACAATACAGAAGTAGTACCTGAGTTAACGAGAAGTGTACCCATCACGGTAGCAGGCTGGTCTTGATCTTGACCCATATCAATGTTGTTGGCCTGACCACGAACATAAGCAGGATTAGCGTTGAAGTTGCATTTCTGGTTGTTGCCAGTGCCAGTTGAGCGAAGTGTGAGTTGATTCGGATTCTGCCTGCAGTCTCTAGCACGGTGACCTCCACGGCCACACTGGAAGCACAGCCCATCCTCAGGACGGAAAGGAGGAACTCGAGGCGGTGGAGCTGGAAGCCTCGGCTACCTAGGTGGTGGAGGAGGCAGGCGAGGTGCAGCATAGGACGGCCTCAGAGCAGGAGGAGGTGCATGGTACATGTTGTTGGGAATCCAGATCTTCCGCTTCTGTGCAGATGAACCCAAAGATGAGCCCATGTCATGGTTGCTCTTGCTGCTATCCTTGTATTCCTCCAGACCAGTCTCAACCTGAATAGCCTTGTTCACCAGGGTGGCGAAATCAGCATAGTCCTGAACGAGGAGTGTCAGCTTGATATCAGGGTGAAGGCCCTCACAGAACTTCTCCTGTCTGCATGCATCAGTTGCAATGTCTTCTTCAGCATAGCGAGATAAGTCCAGAAATTCCCGCTGATAAGCATCCACAGTCTTGTTGCCCTGGACCAGGTTGCAGAACTCACACTTCTTCCGGTCCATGATCCCCTGAGGAATGTAGCGAGCATGGAAAGCAGTCTTGAACTCTGTCCAAGTGATGACAGTTCCATCGGGCTGAGAGCGCGTGTGGCTGTCCCACCATTGAGCAGCGGGACCCTTCAGGAAGTAGGCGTCAAAGTTGACATAGCTCGCCAGGGGCACATTGGCCGACTCCAGCTCATAAGCAATGTCACGGAGCTAGTCATCAGCATCAAGAGGCTGAGTTGAACTGCGGTAGATCGCAGGGTTGAGGCGGCAGAGGTCTTGCAGTGTCATGCCTTGTTGTTGGTTCATGTTCGGCCTTTGGAACTGATCCATGAGCCCTTGCATAGACTGGAGGTTCAGCTCAAACTGTTGGATCATCCCCACCATATACTTAGGAGGCGGGGGTGGTGCATCATTGGCAGGGCCACGCGGGCGTCCAGCTGGTCTCACCATCCTCTTAAATATTTAACACAGGTAGTTTAGCTTAAAGTAATTGCAATGGCATCGCACGCATTCCTGAAGTAATCAAGCATGATGAAAGGGAAATGCGATAGATACTTCATAGTAGTTGACTTCGACATAAAGACCCATACATAAGTTCGATTACAGACCAACGATTACAAATTCGAAATTTGGCGATAGCCTGGACGCATTAGACGATACCTGCTACTTCTCAAATAGCAGCGCGAGAAATTGACACGTTGACGGAGATTTGCTTGCGTTGGTTTTTCCCTTGAATA
Source organism: Hordeum vulgare subsp. vulgare (assembly GCF_904849725.1). NCBI lineage: Eukaryota > Viridiplantae > Streptophyta > Magnoliopsida > Poales > Poaceae > Hordeum > Hordeum vulgare. Next base: position 138,453,300 of record NC_058518.1, on the reverse strand, counting down.
GGAAAGGGTGATGCAGCACAGGAGAAGTAAGTATTTCCCTCAGTTTGAGAACCAAGGTATCAATCCAGTAGGAGAATCTCGTCAAGTCCAGAGTACCTGCACAAACGCAAAAGAGCTTGCACCCAACGCTATAAAGGGGTTGTCAATCCCTTCAAGATTGATTGCAAAGTGAGATCTGAAGGCGGAAAGTGCAACGAAGAATAAGTGTAAGGCTGAAAATATGGTGTGGAGTAGACCCCGGGGCCATAGTGTTCACTAGAGGCTTCTCTCCAAATAGCAAATATTACTGTGGGTGAACAAATTACTGTCGAGCAATTGATAGAACCGCGCAAAGTCATGACGATATCTAAGGCAATGATCATACATATAGGCATCACGTCCGAGATAAGTAGACCGATACTTTCTACATCTACTACTATTACTCCACACATCGACCGCTATCCAGCATGCATCTAGTGTATTGAGTTCATGATGAACAGAGTAACACCTTAAGCAAAATGACATGATGTAGAGCGATAAACTCAAACCAATGATGAAAACCCCATCTTTTTACCCTTTATGGCAACACCATGATGCGTGCCTCGCTACCCCTTCTGTCACTGGGTGAGGTCACCGCATGGTATGAACCAAAAACAAAGCACTTCTCCCATTGCAAGAATCATAGATCAAGCTGGCCAAACAAAACCCACAACTCGAAGATAATTACAAGGATATGAAATCATGCATAAGAGAGATCAGAAGAAACTCAAATAAGATTCATAGATAATCTGACCATAAATCCACAATTCATCAGATCTCGACAAACACACCGCAAAAGAAGATTACATCGGATATATCTCCATGAAGATCATAGAGAACTTTGTATTGAAGATCCAAGAGAGAGAGAAAGCCATCTAGCTACTAGCTATGAACCCGTAGGTCTGTGGTGAACTACTCACGCATCATCGAAGAGGCCATGGTGTTGATGAAGAAGCCCTCCATATCTGAATCCCCCTCCGGTAGGGCACTAGAATGTGCCCCAGATGGGATCTTGCGGAGACAGAAGCTTGCGGAGACGGAAAAGTACTTTCGATGATCTCCTGATTTTTTCTGGAATTATTGGGAATATATAGGCGAAAGACCTTGTGAAGAGGTGGCCTAGGGAGCCCACAAGCCTGGGAGGCACGGGCCCCCCACGCCGCGGCTAGGGGCTTGTGGGGTCCCTGGTGGCCCCCTGTCTTGGTTCTCAAGCTTCCCGATCTTCTTCTATTTCGGTAAAAATCTTTTCGGAAGGTTTATTCCGTTTGGACTCCATTTAAAATCCTCCTCTGAAAAGGGTCAAAAACACAGAAAAAACAGGAACTTGCAGTTGGCACTGAGTTAATAGGTTAGTCCCAAAAAAGATATAAAAGGCATACAAAACATCCAAAGTTTGACAGGATAATAGCATGAAATCATCAAAAATTAGAGGTACGTTGGAGATGTATCAAGCATCCCCAAGCTTAACTCCTGCTCGTCCTCGAGTAGGGAAGTGATAAAGACTGAATTTTTGATGTGGAATGCTACCTAGCATAGTTGTCCTGTGCAACTTCTTTCGTGTGACATGAATGTTCAGATCCGTAAGATTCAAAACAATAGTTTGCTATTGACATCAAAACAGTAATACTTCAAGCAAACTAGCAAGGTAATCATGAACTTTCGGAATAACAAGGCCAAAGAAAGTTATCACTACAAAATCATATAGTCTCGCTATGCTTCATCATCCCCACACAACTAATTTAAATCATGCACAACCCCGGCATTGGCCAAGTAATTGTTTTCGCACTCTTACTTTCTCAAACCTTCTACAACTCTCACGCAATACATGAGCGTGAGCCATGGATATAGCGGTGTAGGTGGAATAGAGTGTGGTGGTGGTTGTGAGACAAAAAGGAGGAGATGGTCACATTGAGTCGGTGTATTAAAGGGCTATGGAGATGCCCATTAATAAATAGCAATGTGAATGAGTAGGGATTGCCATACAAAGGATGCACTGGAGCTATAAGTATGTCAAAGCTCAAAAGGAGAACTAGTGGGTGTGCATCCAACTTGCTTGCTCACGAAGACCTAGGGAAATTTTGAGGAAGCCCACCATTGGAATATATAAGTCAAGTTATATAATGAAGATTCCCACTAGCATATGGTGGTGACAAAACGAGAGGCTCTCAATCATGAAGAACATGGTGCTTTTTTGAAGCACAAGTGTGGAAAAAGATAGTAGCATTGTCCCTTCTCTCTTTTTCTCTCTCTTTTATTTATTTATTTTTATTTGGGCTCTTGGGCCTCTCTTTTTTTGGGCTCTTTGGCCTCTTTTTTTTCCTCACATAGGACAATGCTATAATAATGATGATCATCACACTTTTATTTACTCACATCTCTAAGCTCAGAACGATGATGACTCTATAGGAAATGCATCTGGCAGTGTACAGGGATGTGCAACGATCTAGCTTGGCGTATGACGTTGAAACATCTCGCTAGCTATCTTACAATCATGCAATGGCAATGTGAGAGTGACGGCACAAGTCATGAGACAGAACGGTGGGAGTTGCATGGCAATATATCTCAGAATGGCTATGAAAATGCCATAGTAGGTAGGTATGGTGGCTGTTTTGAGGAAGGCATATGGTGGGTTTGTGCACCGGCGAGAATTGCACGTCACTAGAGAGGCTAGCAATGGTGGAAGGTTAAAGTGCATCTATACCATGGACACACATTAGTCATGAAGAACTCACATACTTGTTGCGAAAGTTTTTATTAGTAATCGAAACAAAGTGCTAAACGCATACTCCTAGGGGAAGGGTTGGTAGGCGTTAACCATCGCGCGATCCCGACCGCAACACAAAGGATGAAAATCAATAGATCAAGTATGCTCCCACTTCCTAAAATAGCGGTTCACCATACGTGCATGCTATGGGAATCACTAACTTCAACACAAGTATTTCTAGATTCACAACACCCTACTAACATAACTCTTAATATTACCAAATCCACGTCTCAAAACTAATTGAGAGGAATCAAAACTTATCTTTCTGTGCAATGCACATGAAGATGGAAGTTTTTGTATACTCTTTGGGTACCTATCACCTTTGGGACTACTTTCATAGCACAAGCCAACTACCAAGTTATGCACCGCCGTGCTCTAAAAGATCTAAGTGAAGCACAATGAGAATTCTAGCAAATTCATGATGAGTGCATGTCTCTCTCAAAAGGTGTGCAGCAAGGATGATTGTGACACAACAAAAAGAAAAGACTCCTACGATACAAGACGCTCCAAGCAAAACACATATCATGTGGTGAATAAAAATATAGCTCCAAGTAACGTTACCGATGGATTGAAGACGAAAGAGGGGATGCCTTCCCGGGGCATCCCCAAGCTAAGGCTTTTTGGTGTCCTTGAATTTGGCTTGGGATGCCTTGGGCATCCCCAAGCTTGAGATCTTTCCACTCCTTATCTCTTTGTGCATGAGAACATCACCCAAAACTTGAAAACTTCACAACACAAAACTTAAACAGAAACTCGTGATAACATTAACACAAGAAAACAAACTACCACCTCTTTTGGTATTGTAGAAAACTTTATGTCTATTTATATTGGTGTTAGATTACTGTATTCTCACTTTTGCATGGCTAGTACCCCCGATACTATCCATAGTTTCATCAAAACAAGCAACCAACTCAGCAAAAATAGAATCTGTCAAAAAACAGACCAGCCTGTAGCAATCTGTATACTTCGTATACTTATGGTACCTCAAAAATTCTGAAAAATTACGACTGCCTGGGAAAAGGCATATCAACGAGCAGAAAATAGAATCAACTCAAAAGCTCTTTCTGAATAAAAATGAAAAATAATCTCGTGAGCGAAAAGTTTCTGTCTTTTTCCAGCAGGATCAAACAACCATCACCAAGACTAGTCCTAAAGGTTTTGCTTGGCTCAAACACTAAAAGAAACACAAAAGACAGTCACAACAGAATTATGATAGTGTGGACGCACAAAACAGAAAAGAAAAAGATTAATTCATTGGGTTGCCTCCCAACAAGCGCTATTGTTTAACACCCTTAGCTAGGCATAAAGCGATAGAACCACGTATCGTCGTCTTTGGTGCTAAAACCATAAGTAGCCCTCATCATGGATTCATAAGGCAGTCTTATTTTCTTTCTAGAAAAATGCTCCATGCCCTTCTTTAAAGGAAATTGAAATCTAATATTCCTTCCTTCATATCAATGATATCACCGATAGTCATTAGGAAAGGTCTACCAAGAATGATAGGGCATGTAGGATTGCCATCAATGTCAAGCACAATGAAATCCACGGGTACATAGTTCCTATTTGCAATAATGAGAACATCATTGTTCCTTCCCATCGCTTTCTTGACAGTAGAATACGCAAGATGCAAATTAAGAGAACACTCCTCAATGTCATTAAAACCCAGAACATTACATAAAGACTTTGGAATCACGGAAACACTAGCACCCAAATCACACAAAGCATTGCATTCATAGTTTTTGATTTTGATTTTGATAGTAGGTTCCGACTCATCATGTAGCTTTCTAGGGATAGAGACTTCCAATTCAAGTTTCTCTTCAAGAGATTTTATCATAGCTTCGACGATATGATCGGTAAAGGCCTTGTTTTGGCTATAAGCGTGTGGAGAGTTTAGCATGGACTACATCAAGGAAATGCATTCAATCAAGGGGCAACTATCATAATTGAATTCCTTGAAATCAAAAGTAGTAATTTCATTACTACTCAAAGTTTTAATATCTTCTACTCCACTTTTAATGATTTTAGCATCAAGATAGATGGACTCCGAATCATTGGGGCGTTTTTCAACCAAGGTGGATTCATATCCGGCCCCATCATCATTAGGTTTGACACAAGAAAACAAAGATTCAATGGGAGTCACACCAAGCACTTTATGATCTTCGTGATTCTTATCACGAGAACACGCCGTTTTAAGCCATTCATGTCTAGCACGAATTTGGGCGGTTCTTTCTTTGCTGTCACTCATGGAAACACGGATAGCTTTCAAAGTTTCATCATTATTGATCTTGGGAGGAGCACATCTAACTTTCAAAGCATCAATATCACTAGACATTTTATCAACGCTCCTAGCCAAACCGTCAATTTTGAGTAGTTTTTCCTCTATCGACGCATTGAAAATATTTTGTGAGTTAATAAACTCTTTGATATTACTCTCTAGATCAGAGGCTAATATATTACAATTTCCATGAGTATTGTTATAGGAGTTGCCAAAGTTATTAGAGGAGTTACTAGGAAAAGGCCTAGGAACATAGTTTCCTCTAAAAGCGTTGTTGTTGTCAGAATTATTCCTACCAACAAAATTAACGTCCAAGCTAGCGTTGCTACTATCAATCAAGGAAGACAAGGGCATATCATTAGGATCTAAAGGAGCACTTCTACTAGCAACCAAATTCATTAATTCATCCATCTTAGCACTCAACGAGTTAATTTCTTCTATAGCGTGTACCTTCTTACTAGTAGGTGACCTTTTAGTGTGCCACTAAGAGTAGTTCGTCATGATATTATCTAGGAGTTTTGTGGCTTCTCCTAACGTGATTTCCATGAACATTCCACCGGAGGTGGAGTCCAAGATGTTTCTAGAAGCGAAATTCAAGCCAGCGTAGAAGATTTGTATAATCATCCAAAGACTCAAGCCATGAGTGGGAAAATTTCTAATCATCAATTTTCATCCTCTCCCAAGATTGTGCAACATGTTCATGATCAAGTTGCTTAAAATTCTTGATATCATTACGGAGAGAGATAATCTTAGCCGGAGAAAAATACTTGGATATGTAAGCATCTTTGCACTTATTCCAAGAACCAATACTATTTTTGGGCAAAGAGGAAAACCAAGTTTTTGCACGATCTCGCAACGAGAAAGGAAAAAGCTTCAATTTAATCACATCTTTCTTCTTTTGCATATCACAAAGCTCAATGAAGGTATTAAGATGGGATGCGGTATCTTCACTAGGAAGGCCGGAGAATTGCTCTTTCATAACAAGATTCACCAAAGCGGTATTGATTTCGTATGACTCGCACTAGTGGCGGGAGCAATTGGAGTACTAATAAAATCATAATTATTAGTATTCGAGAAGTCATAGAGTTTGGTGTTTTCAGTCATGGTGACTTCAGCAAGCAAGCAAGCACACAAGCGAACAAAGAGCGAGCGAGAGAAAAGGGCGAACGAAAAAGGCAAACGAAAAAGGCAAATATTTTTTTGTCAATTTTTGTTTTTCAGAAGTGGGGGAGAGGAAAATGAGAGGCAAAAAAAATAAATGCAAGAGATGAGTTTGCGAAACTTACTTGGATGAGTTCTTGACTTGATCCTCCCCGGCAACGGCGCTAGAAATCCTTCTGCTACTTCTCAAACAACAGCGCTAGAAATTGACACGTTGACGGAGACTTGCTTGCGTTGGTTTTTCCCTTGAAGAGGAAAGGGTGATGCAACACATGAGCAGTAAGTATTTCCCTCAGTTTGAGAACCAAGATATCAATCCAGTAGGAGAATCTCGTCAAGTGCAGAGTACCTGCACAAACATAAAAGAGCTTGCACCCAACGCTATAAAGGGGTTGTCAATCCCTTCAAGATTGATTGCAAAGTGAGATCTGAAGGCGGAAAGTGCAACGAAGAAACAGTGTAAAGCTGAAAATATGGTGTGGAGTAGACCCGGGGGCCATAGTGTTCGCTAGAGGCTTCTCTCAAAATAGCAAATATTACGATGGGTGAACAAATTACTGTCGAGCAATTGATAGAACCGCGCAAAGTCATGACGATATCTAAGGCAATGATCATACATATAGGCATCACGTCCGAGACAAGTAGACCGACACTTTCCGCATCTACTACTATTCCTCCACACGTCGACCGCTATCCAGCATGCATCTAGTGTATTGAGTTCATGACGAACAAAGTAACGCCTTAAGCAAGATGACATGATGTAGAGGGAGAAACTCAAACCAATGATGAAAACCCCATCTTTTTAACCTTGATGGCAACAACATGATGCGTGCCTCACTACAGCTTCTGTCACTGGGTGAGGTCACCGCATGGTATGAACCCAAAACCAAGCACTTCTCCCATTGCAAGAATCATAGATCAAGCTGGCCAAACAAAACCCACAACTCGAAGAGAATTACAAGGATATGAAATCATGCATAAGAGAGAACATAAGAAACTCAAATAAAATTCATAGCTAATCTGACCATAAATCCACAATTCATCGGATCTCAACAAACACACCGCAAAAGAAGATTACATCGGATAGATCTCCATGAAGATCATGGAGAACTTTGTATGGAAGATCCAAGAGAGAGAGAAAGCCATTTACCTACTAGCTATGGACCCATAGGTCTGTGGTGAACTACTCACGCATCTTCGGAGAGGTCATGGTGTTGATGAAGAAGCCCTCCATATCCGAATCCCCCTCCAGCAGGGCACCAGAACGTGCCCGGATGGGATCTTGCGGAGACAGAAGCTTGAGGTGGCGGAAAAGTACTTTCGATGATCTCCTGATTTTTTCTGAAATTATTGGGAATATATAGGCGAAACACCTAGGGCAGAGGTGGCCCAGAGAGCCCACAAGCCTGGGAGGTGCGGTCCCCCCTGGCCACGGCTAGGGGGCTTGTGGGGTCGCTGGTGGCCCCCTGCCTTGGTTCTCAAGCTTCCCGATCTTCTGTTTCGGAAAAAAACCTTTTGGAAGTTTTATTCCGTTTGGACTCTGCTTAAAATCCTCCTGTGAAAAGGGTAAAAAACACGGAAAAAACAGGAACTCGCACTTGGCACTGAGTTAATAGGTTAGTCACAAAGAAGATATAAAAGGCATACAAAACATGCAAAGTTTCACAGGATAATAGCATGAAACCATAAAAAATTATAGATACGTTGGAGACGTATCAATACCCTTGAATCACAAGGCGGCACGCAGGCATGCGGTGGAAGAGTACCACAACGAGATATAGCGATAAGGCTACATCAACGTCGGAGAGGACGAATGAATCCTGGTAGCTCGCGGTGATAGAAGGTAGGAACAGGACCCTGTGTCCCGTTGTGACTCTGGTGAGGGTACCACATCCACTCGAGGAGCTGAGGTCCAAGTGCAGGGGTTCTACTCCCAACATCAGTCTACTCGAGATCTGATGGTAGCTTTGTCCTGCTCGGCTCGCGGATGTGCATAGGGGGAACCCTCGGGTGGTGTGTTGGCTGCAGCTCTGTCAACGTGTCGTAAAGACGAGCACGTGTAGCTTACAGCTCCACAGTCAGAGCTCGAAAAGCATGATCCAGTGCCTCAGTGTAATGCACCAGAACCCGCGCGTCGTAGCGACGCGTCACGTAGGGGGCGCAGATAGCGACGTAGGATCGGTCACTGCACTCTCGAACCCTAGCAGTGTAGGCAGTGAGATCAGACCCAGTCTCATCCCCAGCAGGAGAATGCGGGATGTATCTGAAAGCACTCTCCTCTAGGTGAGGGTACGCTCCACGGAGACGGGTTATAGCAATGTAGGACGCATCATGGACGGCCATCTCGACCGACACTCCAATACCACAAAAGACGTGGCGCTCGAAGGTGTCACCGCCCATTTGTCGAAGATGCGAACCTCAGCCTGGTACTGGTACTAGCTGTACTCGTGGAAGTCCTCATACACAGTGTACTCGGGGTACCACCGATATCCCAGCTTGCTCAGGAGGTCGACCAAAATGGCCGGGAACCCAGTCGTCTCAGTGGCCTGTGTCAGGCGCATGTGTTGTCTTGCGGGACGCATTTGGAAATAAGATTGATGGATGTCAAATGACAGTGTGTGTAATATGTATTCAGAAGTACAAAGTAGATAGTCCAGCGCTCCGGGTCGATGTGATTACGAGAACCTAACGTTAGAGTTAGAAAAATCTTTAACCCAAAAGAGAAGACAGAGTAGATCCCAGAGTATAGGAAAGGAGTAGAAGATACTAATACCACCCAATTGAGATGTGGGCCCGTAAGCCACAACATCAGTGTTAGTAAAGTTTTTCAAACACTAGACTCAACTTCGGCCAAGGAGTTGGAAAAGGGGCTACCTATAGGCAGTCGGCTCTGATACCAACTTGTGACGCCCTCCGTTTAATCACATGCTAATTATACATGCAAATGCGTACGATCAAACTCAAGGACTCACGGGAAGATATCACAACACAACTCTAGACACAAATAAAACAATATCAGCTTCATATTACAAGCCAGGGGTCTCGTGGGCTAGAACACGGAAGCTCGATAAACACACGAGTCAGCGGAAGCAACAATATCTAAGTACATACATAAAACATGGGGTGCCTTAGAGAAGGCTAGCAAAAAAGTACAACGATCGAACGAGGCGAGGCCTCCTGCCTGGGAACCTCCTAACTACTCCTGGTTTTCAGCGACCTCCACGTAGTAGTAGGCACCGTCGGGGTAGCAGTCGTCGTCGGCGGGAACCTCCATCTCCTGGGCTCCATCATCTGGTCCCAACACGGAACAAGGGGACAAAAAGGGGGGAGCAAAGAAACCGTGAGTACTCATCCAAAGTACTTGCAAGTCTTACATCAGAACTATTCTAAGTATGCATCAGTATCAAAGAAGGGGGTGGTTATATGTGGACTGAGTGCAGCAAAGCGAGAATAGAGAGAGAAGGCCTAGTCCTATCGAAGACTAGCATCTTGAGGGTCTTGCAGCAATAGACGAGAGTAGAACAGGTGTAACACAATTAATAGTCATATTGTTGCAGCAATATTAAAGTGAGGTCACGCCCAGAGATCCTCCCTCGACTCCCTGCGAGGAAGCGATCCCTGGGCAACAAAAATCCAGTTAAGTAACAATTATAGTTGTATAAGATCAGGCACAACTCCAAGTCATCCTGTAACCGTGGACACGGCTATTCGAATAGATAAGTTCTTCCCTGCAGGGGTGCACAACATATTCCCCGACGCGCTCGATAACACTCTGGCCGGACACACTTTTCTGGGTCCTTCCCGGCCTCAGAATATCGACATGTCGCAGCCCCACCTAAGCTCAGCAGAGAGGCCAGCCCGCCGGTCTAACTCCTAACCACAGAGGGTTCATGGGCCCACTTCCCCTCCGCACTCGTGCATGATGCTAGGGTGGTCGACATCAGTCCTAGCACCCCTTAATACAATAGCGATGCATCTCGGGACCACTCGGGCACGCGCCGCTACATCGCTGACGTCTGAAGAGCTTCGACTGATACTGCGACGTCGTGTACCCATAATTCTTCCCACGCAGACGGTTAGTGCGTAATAAGGCCTTTCGACCAACCCAAATCAAATACCCAAATCCATTATCATTTTAATTAGGCCATCGACACAATCTCGCGGGAATCCACCTGTCTAACAACTAATCACCAATGATCTGAGTAACATGGTCGAGTAACTGTGTGGTTGTCATATCGGGGGGAATCCGAGGTATCACCCTCGTTGGATTCCGAGCGATGTATCCATCAAGGTGGGGTTAGAGTAATCACCCTAGGGGGTCCCACACTTGAGGGGTTCTACGACAGAGGCATCGTCGAGAATGGTGAAAGAGGAATCACCCTCGATAACCATGACCGACTAGCTGTACTACAGAGATATCATCAGGAGTACTTAGCGAGGTGTCACCCTTAGTACCCGATAGTATCTCTGTAGCGTCATACAACTAAGGGGCGTGTATGTGCTGTGTCGGGTCTGGCTCGTCGATCAGGGATCGAGGTTTGAAAGCAAAGCGGGGCAACTGGACTACGGGGTCAGAAGGGATGACTGCTCCACCTATACTAAGTAGATTAAAGGTACCATACTGAAAGTAGCAGTTCATCAAAAATAGGCTATGCATCAGATATAGGAGCTAACTACAACAGTAGAAAAATACTAATGCAAACAGTAGGAAGAAAGACATAGGTGATATAGGAATGATCAAGGGGGGTTTGCTTGCCTTGCTGATCTGCGACAAAGGTCTGATTGACAGGGTCGTAGGTGTACCTGCTACGGCAACAAAAGTCCTTCCCCAGCAACGCCCTTGAAGAGGAAAGGGTGATGGAGCACAGGAGCAGTAAGTATTTCCCTCAATTTGAGAACCAAGGTATCAATCTAGTAGGAGAATCTCGTCAAGTCCAGAGTACCTGCACAAACACAAAAGAGCTTGCAGCCAACGCTATAAAGGAGTTGTCAATCCCTTCAAGATTGTTTGCAAAGTGAGATCTGAAGGCGGAAAGTGCAATGAAGGAAAAGTGTAAGGCTGAAAATATGGTTTGGCGTAGACTCGGGGGCCATAGTGTTCACTAGAGGCTTCTCTCAAAATAGCAAGTATTACGGTGGGTGAACAAATTACTGTCGAGCAATTCATAGAACCGCGCAAAGTCATGACGATATCTAAGGCAATGATCAGACATATAGGCATCACGTCCGAGACAAGTAGCCGGATACTTTCTGCATCTACTACTATTACTCCACACATCGATCGCTATCCAGCATGCATCTAGTGTCTTGAGTTCATGACGAACAGAGTAACGCCTTAAGCAAGATGACATGATGTAGAGGGATAATCTTTAACCAATGATGAAAACCCCATCTTTTTACCCTTGATGGAAACAACACGATGCGTGCCTCGCTACCCCTTCCGTCACTGGGTGAGGTCACCGCACGGTATGAACCCGAAACCAAGCACTTCTCCCATTGCAAGAATCATAGATCTAGTTGGCCAAACAAAACCCACAACTCAAAGAGAATTACAAGGTTATGAAATCATGCATAAGAGAGATCAGAAGAAACTCAAATAAGATTCATAGACAATCTGATCATAAATCCACAATTCATCGGATCTCGTCAAACACACCGCAAAAAGAACATTACATCGGATAGATCTCCATGAAAGATCATGGAGAACTTTGTATTGAAGATCCAAGAGAGAGAAGAAGCCATCTAGTTACTAGCTATGGACCTGTAGGTCTATGGTGACCTACTCACGCATCATCGGAAAGGTCATGGTATTGATGAAGAAGCCCTCCGTATCCGAATCCCCCTCCAGTAGGGCATCAGAACGTGCCCCAGATGGGATCTTGCGGAGATAGAATCTTGCGGCGGCGGAAAAGTACTTTCGATGATCTCCTGATTTTTTCTGGGATTTTAGGGAATATATAGGCGCAAAACCTAGGGTAAAGGAGCCTCAGGGAGCCCACAAGCTAGGGGGCGTGGGCTCCCCCCTAGCCGCGCCATGAGGGCTTGTCGGGTCCCTGGTGGCGGCGTGCACTGATTCTCCGGCTTCGTGATCTTTTTCTGTTCCGGAAAAAATATTTTTGGCAGTTTCATTCCGTTTGGGCTCCGTTCAAAATCCTCCTTTGAAAGGGGTCAAAAACATGGAAAAAACAGGAATTGGCACTTGGCACTGAGTTAATAAGTTAGTCCCAAAAAATATATAAAAGGCATACAAAACATCCAAAGTTTGACAAGATAATAGCATGAAACCATCAAAAAATATAGATACGTTGGAGACGTATCAGTACCCGGCAGCAGCGTCAGTCTCGAGGTCTACCGGTAAGAAGAGGGGGAAGAAACAATAAATAATAGCAACGGTGCAACACAATGCATGACATGGCAAGATGCAGGCTAGACATGAGCTAACGCAGCAACATCCGTCGTAGACAGGTCAGAAGAATATCTGACAATATTTTCCGGGTCTCTCGCTACTACCGGTGAGATGAAAAACAATGGAAAAGTTCCATGTTTGCTATGCTAGGGATGCGTGACACACGAATGGATCGTGTATCCGGGTTCGTCTCGTTGTGCTGATCAACTTTCATGTTGAAAATATTTTGATCTAACTTAAGGATTATTTTTTATTAATTTTTAAAGTTTTATTCAATATTTAGGAATTAAAAACAGATTTAATTAAATTGCTTAAATGCAACTATGACATCAACATGATGTCATGCTGACATCAACAGTTGACTGGTTAACTGACCAGTGGGTCCCGTGCGTCATAGACTCATTTTTTAATTAAGATTAAATAGTAATTAATCAGATTAATTTAGTGGGGGCCCCGCGTGTCATACTCTAATTATTCTAATTACCTATTTAATTATTTAACTAATTAATTAAATAATATATCTATTTATTTATTTATGTAATAAAAACAAAATTTTATTTTTATATTTTAATTTTCATTTTTCTTAATAGCGTGTGGGGCCTCCGTGGAGGTTTGGCCCCACCGGTAAGTGTCTTAGGCCACATACACACAAAACACCCATACACATATTCATGCAAATAACATATTCTCTGTACATACTTGCATATACACATACGCAATGCATACACGATACATACAAACGCAATACATACATAATAAATAATACATACATGCCTTTTTATTTTATTTTCTATCTAACTCTTCTCTGCTAACTCTCTCCTTTCTCTGCTCATCTCTCAACAGAGAGAAAAAGAACATCTCCATCATCACCTACTCGATCCAAACGACGTCGGAACGGAGTGCCGATTGCTGGTATGGAACCGGGACGACGCAAGGAAGGAGACGGTGGGAGGCGCCCGAAAAGGGGCTCACCGGCGTTGATGGGAAGGCCCGGTGAAGCCGGAGTTCTCGGGGAGGGGCGGAGGAGACGGCGAGGAGGAGTTCCCGGTGTTGGTGGTGACGGTTCCGACGAGGTGGGTCGCCGGAGGGGCCTCCCGGAGGAGCCGGCCGACGTGACTAGGAGGGGGACCTCCCTGCCCGATCCCTCCTGGATCGAGCGGGAGGGATGGTACCGCGATGGGGATGGGGAGGCAGAGGCCGGGGGTGGCCGGGTGTGGGTGATGGCCAGCGGGGAGGTGAGGTGGGGGCCGCCGAGATGGGGAGGGCCGGCGGCGCTCGAGCCGATGGGATCCCAGGGGCGACGGGGATCGAGGGTGGGAGCCGAGCGAGGGGGAGGGCCCTGGTATAGGTGTGGGGTGGAGGGAGGCTGGGAATGGGGATCTCTCGGTGCGGTTGGTGGGGAGGGTGAGCGGGTTGGGCGATTGGTGAGGGCTCTCGTGAGGGAGTGGCGGTAGGTGGGGCAGTCGTGGCGAGCGAGCGGGGGAAGGGTGGCGGTGGCCAGGGGGAATGGGGAGTGCGTGGGCGGGTCGGCTAGGGTTAGCCCCGTGGGGGCTTTATACCCCACGGGGGTGGGCCGAATGGTTGATGGCGAGATGGGCCACTTAGCCGAGTTGGGCCAGGGGGTTTTCTGTTTTGTTTTGCTTTTTTTTAATATTCTTTTATTATTATCTTCAATTACTTTCTTTACTTTATTTATTTTACACAAAGCTTCTCTGTTAAATATATAGGGATTACCTAATAATTTCAAAAGTGCCCGATCCACATTTATAATTCGTTAGAGAATTTTTATAACTCCTCGATGTTTTTATTTTAAAAACATAAAACTTTTCTCGGTCGACTTTAATTTTAAGTCTCAAATGTTGATTCGGATTCAACTAACACGAGATCATTGATATAATTAACGGTGACGTGGCATCATTAGCGCGGGATCACTCTCGCTTAATTACATGCATTACTGTAGCAAAAGCTGAGGATGTCACATTGATGTATAATTCTTGCAATGGGAGAAGTGCTTGGTTTTGGGTTCATACCGTGCGGTGTCCTCACCCAGTGACAGAAAGGGTAGCGAGGCACGCATCGTGTTGTTGCCATCAAGGGTAAAAAGATGGGGTTTATATCATATTGCATGAATTTATCCCTCTACATCATGTCATCTTGCTTAAGGCGTTACTTTGTTTGTTATGAACTCAATACACTAGATAACGTCATGACTTTGCGCGATTCTATCAATTGCTCGACAGTAATTCGTTCACCCACTACAATACTTTCTATCATGAGAGAAGCCTCTAGTGAACACTATGGCCCCCGGGTCTACTTCCCATCATATATTCAGATCTACAAAAATACAAAGAATACTTTGTTGCACTTTTCACCTTCAGATCTCACCTTGCAAGTAATCGTGAAGGGATTGACAACCCCTTTATAGCGTTGGGTGCAAGTTTGTTTGTTTTTTGCGCAGGTACATTGGTGCCTCATCATGATACTCCTACTGGATTGATATCTTGGTTCTCAAACTGAGGGAAATACTTATCGCTACTTTGCTGCGTCACCCTTTCCTCTTCAAGGGAAAAACCAAAGCAAGCTCAAGAGGTAGCAAGAAGGATTTCTGGCGCCATTGCCGGGGAGTATTCAAGTGAAGCATACCAAGTAACTATCGCAAACTCATCTCTTGCATTTACATTATTTTCCTTTTGCCTCTAGTTTTCATCTCCCCCACTTCTGAAAAAAATACCAAAATATTTGCCTTTTTCGTTTGCCCTTTGCTTTCGCTTGCTTTCTGTTCGCTTGTGTGCTTGTCTGCTTGCTAAGTCACCATGTCTGAAAACACCAAATTGTGTGACTTCTCGAATACTAATAACAATGATTTTATTAGTACTCCGATTGCTCCCGCCACTCGTGCTTAATCATATGAAATCAATGCTGCCTTGTTCAATCTTGTTATGAAAGAGCAATTTTCCGGCCTTCCCAGTGAAGATGCCGCATCCCATCTTAATACCTTCATTGAGTTATGCGAAATGCAAAATAAGAAAGATGTGGATAATGATATGATTAAATTGAAGCTATTTCCATTCTCATTACGAGATCGAGCAAAAACTTGGTTTTCATCTTTACCCAAAAATAGTATTGATTCTTGGAACAAGTGTAAAGATGCCTTTATTTCCAAGTATTTTCCACCAGCTCAGATTATCTCTCTCTGTAATGATATCATGAATTCTAAGCAACTAGATCACAAACATGTTTCACAATCTTGGGAGAGAATGAAATTCATGGTTAGAAATTGTCCCGCTCATGGCCTTAGTCTTTGGATGATTATACAAATTTTCTATGCTGGTTTGAATTTTGCTTCTAGAAATATCTTGGATTCCGCCTCTGGTGGAACTTTCATAGAAATCACACTAGGAGAAGCCACGAAATTCCTAGATAATATCATGACAAACTATTCTCAAGGGCACACTGAAAGGTCACCTACTAGTAAAAAAGTGCATGTTATAGAAGAAATTAACTCTTTTATTGCTAAGATGGATGAGTTAATGAAATTGTTTGCTAGTAAAGGTGCTCCTCTAGATCCAAATGATATGCCTTTGTCTTCCTTGATTGAGAATTGGAATGAAAGTTTGGATGTTAATTTTGTTGGTAGGAATAATCTTGGCAACAACAATGCTTATAGAGGTAACTTTAATCCTAGGCCTTTTCCTAGTAATTACTCTAATAACTTTGGCAATTCCTACAACAATGCTCATGGAAATTATAATAAATTACCCTCTGATCTTGAGAGTAATATTAAAGAGTTTATCAATTAGCAAAATATTTTCAATGCGTCCATAGAAGAAAAACTGCTTAAAATTGATAACTTGGCTAGGACCGTTGATAGAATGTCTCTTTATATTGATGCTTTGAAATTGAGATGTGCTCCTCCCAAGATTAAT
The DNA here is from genome assembly GCF_904849725.1 of Hordeum vulgare subsp. vulgare. NCBI lineage: Eukaryota > Viridiplantae > Streptophyta > Magnoliopsida > Poales > Poaceae > Hordeum > Hordeum vulgare. The sequence goes on along the minus strand of NC_058518.1, from coordinate 138,436,750 downwards.
ATGGATTAAAATTTAAAAGCTATGCGTGTTTCCACGAATGAGAGTAAAGAAAGAACCGCCCAAATTCATGCTAGACATGAATGGCTTAAAAAGACGTGTTCTCGTGATGAGAATCCAGAAGATCTTAAAGTGCTTGGTGTGAATCCTATTGAATCCTTGTTTTCTAATGTCAACCCTAATTGTTATTGGGATGGATTTGAATCCACTTCGGTTGAGAAACGCCCCTATGATTCGGAGTCCATTTATCTTGATGCTAAAAGCACTGAAAGTGGAGTAGAGGATATCAAAACTTTGAGTAGTGATGGAATTACTACTTTGGATTTGAAGGAATTTAGTTATGATAGTTTCTCTTTGATTGAATGTATTTCCTTTATGAAATCCATGCTAAACTCTCCACATGCTTATAGCCAAAATAAGGCCTTTACCGATCATATCGTTGATGCTATGATGAAATCTCTTGAAGAGAAACTTGAGTTGGAAATATCTATTCCTTGAAACCTTCATGATGAGTGTGAACCTACTATCAAAGTCAAGATTAAAAATTATGAATGCAATGCTTTGTGTGATTCGTGTGCTAGTGTTTCCGCTATTCAAAAGTCCTTATGTGATGTTCTAGGCTTTAATGAGATTGATGAGTGCTCTCTTAATTTGCATCTTGCAGATTCTACTATTAAGAAACCTATGGGAAGGATCAATGATGTTCTTATTATTGCAAATAGGAACTTTGTGACCGTAGATTTCATTGTGCTTGATATTGATTGCAATCCGACATGCCCCATCAATCTTGGTAGACCTTTCCTTAGGACTATTGGTGCTGTTATCGATATGAAGGAACAGAATATTAGATTTCAATTTCCATTAAAGAAGGGCATGGAACACTTTCCTAGAAAGAAAATAAGATTTCCTTATGAATCCATGGTGAGAGATACTTATGGTTTGAGCACCAAAGATGACGATACTTGATTCTATCGCCTTATGCCTAGCTAAGGGTGTTAAACGATAGCGCTTGTTGGGAGCAACTCAATGAATTTGTTTTTGCTTTTTGATTTCTATTTTGTTGTGTCCAGACCATCATAACTATGCTATGATTGTGTTTTTTATGTTTTAGTTAGTGTTTGTGCCAAGTAGAACCTTTATAATCAGTTTTGGTGATAGTTGTTTGATCATGCTGAAAAAGACAGAAACTTTGTGCTCACGAAATTATTTTTAATTCCTATCCAAAAAGAGATTTTGAGTTGATTATTTTTTCTGCTGATTGATATGCAAATTTACCTAATTGTCATTAGGTTTCAGAATTTTTGGGATACCAGAGGTATACGAAGTTTACAGATTGCTACAGACTGGTCTGTTTTTGACAAATTCTGTTTTTGTTGTGTTGATTGCTTATTTTGATGAAGTATGGTTAGTATCGGGGGGGGGGGGTACTAGCCATGTAAAAGTGAGAATACAGTAATATAACATCAATCTAAATGGAAATCAAGTTTACTACAGTACCCAAAGAATTGGTGGTTTGTTTTCTTATGCTAATGATATCACGAGTTTCTGTTTTAGTTTTATGTTGTGAAGTTTTCATGTTTTGGGTGATGTTCTCATGGACAATGTAACAAAGAGTGGAAAGAGATTAAGCTTGGGGATGCCCAAGACACTTCAATCCAAATTCAAGGACACCAAGAAGCCTAAGCTTGGGGATGCCCCGGGAAGGCATCCCCTCTTTCATCTTCAATCCGTCGTTAACGTTAGTTGGAGCTATATTTTTATTCACCACATGATATGTGTTTTTCTTGGAGCGTCGTGTATTATAGGAGTCTTTTCTTTTTGGTATGTCACAATCATCCTTGCTTCACACCTTTTTGAGAAGGACACGCGCTCATCGTAAATTTATTAGAATGCTCAATGAGCTTCACTTATATCTTCTGAGTTAGGCTATTTAGCTCGCATGTGCTTCACTTATATCTTTTGAGCTAGATGATTTTGCTCTAGTACTTCACTTAAATCTTTGTAGAGCACGGCGGTGTCATATTTTGTAGAAATAAAAACTCTCGATCTTCACTTATACCATTTTGACAGTGCTCTCTCTAAGTAACTTGGTAATTGGCGTGTGCTATGAAATTAGGCCTAAATATGATAGGCATCCAAAGAGGATATAATAAAAACTTCCATATTAAAGGGCATTGATTAGAAAGAGAAGTTTGCTTCCTGACAATTAGTTATGAGATATGGTTATGATAATATTAGAGTCATGTTAGTAGGGTGTTGTGAATCTAGAAATACTTGTGTTGAGGTTAGTGATTCCCGTAGCATGCACGTATGGTGAACCGCTATGTTAGGAAGTCGGAGCATAATTGATTTATTGATTGTCATCCTTTGTGTGGCGGTCGGGATCGCGCGATGGTTAACACCTACCAACCCTTCCCCTAGGAGTATGCGTTCAACACTTTGTTTCGATTACTAATAAAACTTTTGCAATAAGTATATGAGTTCTTCATGACTACTGTGAGTCCACGGTAAAGATGCACTCTCACCTTCCACCATTGCTAGCTTCTCTAGTGTCGCACAACTTTTTCCGGTGCACAAACCCACCATATACCTTCTTCAAAACGGCAACCATCCCTACCTATTATGGCATTTTCATAGCCATTCCGAGATATATTGTCATGCAGCTCCCACCGTTCCGTCTCATGACATGTGCCATCACTTTCATATTGCCATTGCGTGATCGTAAGATAGCTAGCAAGAGGTTTCAACGTCATACGCTAAGCTAGATCGTTGCACATCCTGGTACACTGCCGGAGGCATTTCATATAGAGTCACAATTGTTCTAAGTATTGAGTTGTAAGTAAATAAAAGTGTGATGATCATCATTATTAGAGCAATGTCCCATATGAGGAAATAAATAAATAAAAAGAGGCCAGAGATGCCCACCAAAAAATGCAAAAAAGAGAGGCCAAAGAGCCCAAACAAAAAAAATATGAGAGAAAAAGAGAGAAGGGACAATGCTACTTTTTTTTTCCACACTTGTGCTTCAAAATATCACCATGTTCTTCATGATAGAGAGTCTCTTGTTTTGTCACTTCCATATACTAGTGGGAATTTTCATTATATAACATGGCTTGTATATTCCAATGATGGGCTTCCTCAAAATAGCCCTAGGTCTTCGTGAGCAAGCAAGTTGGGTGCACACCCACTAGTTTTCTTTTTGAGCTTCCATACAGTTATAGCTCTAGTGCATCCGTTGCATGGCAATCCCTACTCATTCACATTGATATCTATTAATGGGCATCTCCATAGCCCATTGATACGCCGAGTCGATGTGAACATCTCCTCCTTTTTGCCTCACAACCTCCACCACACTCTATTCCACCTATAGTTATATATCCATGGCTCACGCTCATGTATTGCGTGAGAGTTGAAAAGTTTGAGAAAGTTAGAGTGCGAAAAAAATTACTTGGCCAATACCGGGGTTGTGCATGATTTAAATTCATTGTGTGGGGATGATGGAGCATAGCCAGACTATATGATTTTGTAGGGATAACTTCTTTGGCCTTGTTATTTCAAAAGTTCATGATTACTTTGCTAGTATGCTTGAAGTATTATTGTTTTCATGTCAATAGTAAACTATTGTTTTGATTCTTACGGAACTGAACATTCATGCCACAAGAAAGAAGTTACAAAGAACAAATATGATATTTAGCATTCCACATCAAAAATTCGGTCTTTATCACTTCCCTACTCGAGGACGAGCAGGAGTTAAGCTTGGGGATGCTTGATACGTCTCCAACGTATCTATAATTTTTTATGGTTCCATGCTATTATCTTGTCCACTTTGGATGTTTTATATGCATGAATATGCTATTTTGTATCTTTTTCGGGACTAACCTATTAACTCAGTGCCTCGTGCCAGTTTCTATTTTTTCTGTGTTTTTTACCTTTTTCAGAAAATAATATTAAACGGAGTCCAAACAGAATAAAACCTGCGGGATGATTTTTTCCATAACAGAAGATATGCAGGGGACTTGAGAACCAAGGCAGGAGAACTTGTGGGAGGTCACAAGCCCCCTAGGCACGACCTAGGGGGGCGTGCCTGGCAGGCTTGAGGGCCCCACGTGCCTCCTTTGCCCTACCTCTTTCGCCTAAAAATTCTCTAAAATCCCGAAACCAAAGAAAAGAGCCACGAAAATACTTTTCCGCCACCGCAAGCTTATGTCTACGCAAGATCCCATCTGGGGACCGTTCTGGTGCCCTGCCGGAGGAGGATTCGGACAGGGAGGGCTTCTTCATCAACACCATTGCCTCTTCGATGATGCGTGAGTAGTTCACCACAGACCTTCGGGTCCATAGCTAGTAGCTAGATGGCTTCTTCTCTCTATTGGATCTTCAATACAAAGTTCGCCATGACCTTCATGGAGATCTATCCGATATAACTTTCTTTTGTGGTGTGTTTGTCGAGATCCGATGAATTGTGGATTTATGATCAGATTATCTATGAATATTATTTCAGTCTCCTCTGATCTCTTATATGCATGATTTCATATCCTTGTAATTCTCTTTGAGTTATGAGTTTTGTTTGGCCAACTTCCTCTATAATTCTTGCAATGGGAGAAGTGCTTGGTTTTGGGTTCATACCGTGCGGTGTCCTCACCCAGTGACAGAAAGGGTAGCAGGGTACGCATCATGTTGTTGCCATCAAGGGTAAAAAGATGGGGTTTATATCATATTGCATGAATTTATCCCTCTACATCATGTCATCTTGCTTAAGGCGTTACTCTGTTTGTTATGAACTCAGTACACTAGATGCAAGATGGATAGTGGTCGATGTGTGGAGTAATAGTAGTAGATGCAGAAAGTATCGGTCTACTTGTCTCGGACGTGATGCCTATATGTATCATCATTGCCTTAGATATCGTCATGACTTTGCGCGATTCTATCAATTGCTCGGCAGTAATTCGTTCACCCACCGTAATACTTGATATCATGAGAGAACCCTCTAGTGAACACTACGGCCCCCGGGTCTACTTCACATCATATATTCAGATCTACAAAAATACCAGAAATACTTTGTTGCAATTTTCACGTTTAGATCTCACCTTCAAGTAATCGTGAAGGGATTGACAACCCCTTTATAGCGTTGGGTGCAAGTTTGTTTGTTTTTTGCGCAGGTACATTGGTGCCTCATCTTGATACTCCTACTGGATTGATACCTTGGTTCTCAAACTGACGGAAATACTTATCGCTACTTTGCTGCATCACCCTTTCCTCTTCAAGGGAAAAACCAACGCATGCTCAAGAGGTAGCATTGCACCAGACTTTTCTTCATTTCCCTTAAATCTGCATCGGCCTGGTTCAAAGTTTCCTATACAATAAAACGATCAGGTGGACATTAGTCAAACTTTGAACTGCCAACATGGTCTATACATGATTTTTTGAGACCGTGAAGAAGATTGTTATCAAGTCTCAAGGAGATTGCAAGCAATATACTTGACACTTGGGGGCTAGTGCATAATAGTTTTAAAACCATATATAATATGTGAAGACCCGACTCATCTTCAAGAAGATGACTCAGCCCTTGGGCGCTACAGGTTTCTTCTTCATAATTTCATCAAGACCTGACTCATCTTCAAGAAGATGACTCGGCCCTTGGGGGCTTCAGGTCAAAATTTCAGAAATAAGTATGATGAACATCCGACTCATCCTCAAGAAGATGACTCAGCCCTTTGGGGCTACACGTTGCTTCTGCACAATTTTATTAAAGACCCGATTCAGCCTCAAGAAGATGACTCGACCCTTGGGGGCTACAGGTTGCTTCTTCACAATTTTATCAAATACCCGACTTATCCTCAAGAAGATGACTCGGCCCTTGGAGGCTACAGGTTGATTCTTTTTAAATTTATCAAAGACCTCACTCATCTTCAAGAAGATGACCCGGCCCTTGGGGGCTACTTAAAGATATATGGAGTACATGATTGAGTGAAACATACCTCATATCTTTTCTTCATCATACCCACCAGGCTGGCCTCCATATCCCGGCTGGTGATGAGGCGGCTTAGATATCCAGAGTGCAGTTCTTCGAAGATAAGTTTTTCAATATTGAGAAGCTCAAGCTTGGATTTCCCTTTCTCTAGTTCAGGTGCTGCACCTTTAGCAATGTGCTTGGCTAACACAGTGGAAACAAGTGTTGTGTAACCTATTCCAGTAATAATAACCTTCTCCTCTTCATACACAACATCTTTGGATGTTTTTGGAGGATTAGGCGGGTTAGGGTTGGCCTTCATACTTGTCTCCATGGCCGTGTCATCAGCATTCGCCGGCTCAGCATGAACATCAACAAAATCACAAATGGCGCCTTGATGAGTTTCAGGAAGCTCAGCATGTGTGTCAGTCAGCTCAACATGAGTATCAGGGATAGTAAAGTCCAGTACCTGCTATTTGATGACACGCCAACTTTCCTCTCCTTACCCTTAGCCATGAAGATTAGAAGTTAAGACATATACAACGGATTAAAAGTACTAAGGCAATTATTAGACACAAAAGCAAAAGTTACCCTGGAAGGAAAACAAGAGGTGGCAGTTTTGACACAGTTGAGCCGCCCGATGAAGGTGGCGATTCCTCATAAATTGATTCAAAAGGTTCAAGAGGCTGTTGAATGAGGCTACCTTTAAAAGAAAGGAAATGGATTATCAGGTACCTCTTTCCGTTGTTTACGAGTGGAGGTTTTCTCAGGTAAACCCGTCGCAAGATCACCTCAAGAGCTTCGGGTCTGGCTCCTTGGGGCAAACAAAGTCTTCTTCAAAAGGAAATCGGGAGCCAAATAAGCTTCTGGGTGAGACAAAGGAATTTTCCTAACAACCCGCCTTCGTGGCCTTGGAAAGGAGAGATCTAAGTCGGAAGAGAATGAAATTACCTCAACATCTTCGTCCTCGATATCAACATCATCATCCTGAGACTGAAGGAGTGACTTGTAAGTACAAGTTAGAAACATGGTGAAGATAAAGGTGTACCTCAGACTGGTCATCAACGGTTTTTGAATCGCCCATGGCCGATGACTCTTCAACAGTCGCCTTGTCTTATTTTTTCAGGGAGGTTTTGGTTTTCTTAGCAGTCACTTTTTGTAGCCTCCATTTCTAGAAGTGCGATTTCTTCTGCAACAGTATTGACAAGGAAAGACGAGTTTTAACGCACTAAAGGAATGTGTAAGCAAAGCCGAAATATGTTAATGGTTATTTACCTAGGGAGCCGGGTTCTTAGTATAGTATGGTTTCAGTCTAATTTTATTTCAGACTTCTTTGAGTTCACCTGATAGCTTCTTTACAATTTTGTTGACTTCGTCCGAATCAAGCATGATGTTGTTGAAGTGTTGCGCATTGTTCAAGTCACTGTCGTATTCACACATCAAGGCACCACTATGATTAGGGCCATGATCCGCCAATCTATACAACACCGGTCAGATCAATCCCGGTTAAACCATTGGCTTTCAGGGCTCTGAGTTTGGGCCATACAGAGGCGATCGTGGCATGTTCGTCTAGAGTTAGTGAGTTGGGAAGTACAAAATCCGTTGAAGATGTTCTGCTTTAAAACCCGGCAGAGGGTTCTCATCAGCAGGTGAAGTGTTCTTGCAGTAAAACCAAGTTTTTCCCCATCCTTTGGGGTGACTGGGCAAGGCGGCAGCCAGAAACCGACGATCTCTTTGCCTCTGAATTTTCACTCCACCAAGTTCCAAACTGGGCCCATCAGCAAACTCTGTTTGGCAGTTGAGGTAAAAGAATTCCCTGAATAAAAGAATTGTGGGCTCTATTCCCAAGTACACCTCATAGAAGACTTGTGGCATAAGTTGTTGAGAGAGTTAGGTCCGAGATCTTGAGGGTGGAGATTGTAGAAGTATAGAGCATCTCGAAAGAATTTTGACCCGGGAGGTGTAAATCCTCGCTCAAGGTGATCTATGAAGACTACTACTTATCCTTCGCCTAGTTGCGGACGTTCCTCCCCAAATGCGGCTCGTCAACCAATCTCCTGTTTTGGTTACAAGGCCCATAAAGTCACATAATGCTGGAGCGGCATCAGAAATTTCGGTAGGTTTACAGTTGCATGAAACATGCTTTGACATGGTGGTGTGTTCAGGAGGAAAGGTGTTGCAGAAGTGTACTTGGCAGGTTATTCAAACAATAAACAGGTTATTTAACGAGCAAGGGATTCGACAAGAAACTAGTTTGGGTGATTCTAGTTTACAGTGACAGAGCAATCTATAAATTTCAAACCGCCTTAACATAAGTCGCCACCTAAAAGTAAATGCGGGCAGGTTACAATCCCATCAAGGAAGACGACATAAAGTAAAGGTGGCTTGCAAATGGATAATGATTTCAGATTTTCTACTAAGTATGGGATAGACATGTTTCTACCGGAGTATCTAAAAATATGGATCTACAAATGATTCGGAAAGGGGAAAAATTAACTAACCCTAGAAGACAACGAGGTATGGAAGGATTAGCAATTTCACTTACAAATCTCACAAGGCATCTAGGGTATTATGCATGAACCCGAATCACTACATCTACCGCTATCTATCGGTCGAAAAGATTAAGTGGAGGTTAAAGCAGGATGGCAATGACGATGAACACGGGAAGAACTCCGACGAACTCCATTAATAGTGATGGACTAACGGATAGTTCTAAGGGGAAGAAGAGAACTTACGTGATGATACTGACGGTGGCGGAGAAGATCAGCAGTACGGAGGTGAAGCCGTGCGATGCGATGGTCCTATACCTGGTCGGCCATGTAACACCCTCTATTTTAACTCTCTTGACTAATTAGCTTTTCTCAAAAATTAGGACCAATTTAATTATTTGTGATTACTTGTGATGCTTGATGTGATGGTTGCTTGCTTGCGTGTTGCTTCTGTTGAATCCAATGTTCCTGTTACTCTCCAAACTCACCCCCTTAGCCCAAAACTACTGCGTGATGATCATGCCATGTGAATAGGACCATAAACTATTTTTACCAAATACTATTTTCAACAAAAAGCATTTCCTTGATTTAAGCTTTCAAAGACCCGTGAGTTGGGATTTGTACTACAAGTCCTCAAATTAGGGAAGTTACTTAGCATAAAATATTTTATTTAAAAACCATTATCAAAATTACTTTCCAAAACCACAATATTTTTATTTTAAAAGTTATTTACTATTTTATTTAAATAACTTTCTTTGAGGCCAGAAATGGTCCCTTATGAAGGAAAGTTATTTTTAGTGCTTTCAAAATATTTGAGAAAATTGAAGGAAACTCAGTGGATATATATATTCCATATATATGAGTTTCAACACATGGTCATGTTCGACATATTGGGCAAAACCCTTCAAAACCCTCCCTGTGTATTTCAAGCTTTTGGAATATTTCTATCCATAAATTCCTGTAAAATTCTAGAATGTCACATATAATACATCTGATGATCTTGCCAAGTTTCATCTCAATCCAAGTTGATTTGATTCACTTAATTATTCTAAAACCCTATCTGTCCAGATCCAAATATGAGCAACTCTACATTGCCAAGTGTCTCCAACTGTGCTGATCTTTGGTGGACATGTTCTGATGGTCCAATGATGCATCCACACCAAGTGGTGTACCTAGTAGAATAGAAGAACTTGTTCAAAGCCCCTCAAAACCATCTCTGTGGATTTGTGACTTTGGGAAAATTTATAGTATAAAGTTTCTCCAATTGATCCCAAACTTTTTAGGCATGCTTGAATGGTCAAATAATGCTCCCACACCAAATATTGGATTTGTGGGAATTGATTTGAATAGTGTTGTAAGCAGAAGGCCATTTGTGCCCATTTCATGGGTTTTCCAAGTCTACATTGGAAACCTTCTCCACCAAAATCCCAAATTTGGTGTCCAAGCTTATTTTCATGTATTATGTGATCTTGTTAAGTTTGATATCAATTGGAGTCCATCTGGAAGCCTTAACACCCGTCAAACACCTTGTGTGCACTCACCAAAGTGGCTACTTTTGGCCCCTTACACTTACCAACTTGATCTTAGATTTTTACCACAGCTCTCTCTATTTACCTTTTATCTCGAGTAACCTTGCCATGGCCACTGGTCAATTATTGGAGGGTGACCCCATGTAGCTACCTTTCATTTTTACCTTGGCAACACCATTTTTACCCCTCTTGCCCCACCTCTGCTTAAGGTAATGCCCCCACCTCTTTCGAGAGAGCCCCTAGCTTCCGAAGGAATCATTTCAAACCAAGATATGCCATGCTCATGTAGGAAAAATGAGCGGCACATCTGAAAGTTGATTTCTGGCTGAAATGTAGCTTGAACTACAACTACTGGCTAAACTCATTCCCCTGAGCTAAATATTTGCAGTCTTGTAGTCCTTCCATGTCTAAGACTAGTAGACATGGTTTCATCCCAAAACCACACCACTGAGAACCACTTTTGATAGCCCGTAGTTTCCTATTGCAAACTTAATCACAGAAAAAACCACACCTACCCTGCTCCATATGCAACCAAACTTCTCCATCAGCCTCCTCAATGCATTCCCTGAGCTAAAGAAATCTTCGACTGGTCATAAGGACCCTCTAGACAAAGGTGGCCGTGGTGACCACCACCCTGGCATGCAATAAGGGTGCTCTGCAATTTGTTTTCTTCCTCCAAGCCATATCCGGCCGTTGCAGCGTGTCTTAGCGTGCCACCAAGCCCCCTTTGACCAGTCCAACCCCTTCTCGGCACCAACTTCCCTCCAAACACCCTCTAGAAAGCGTGTTATCGCCGTGCTGAGAGCATCTGAGGTGAGCTCGAGCTCCCCTCGTCTCTCCTCTTCATCTTAGCATCTCCCTCGAGGTCTTGCTGCCCTCTCCTTGTTCCCCTCTCTCCCATTAGCTTACTAGACCGACCCCTCCCCTTCCCCAAAGGTCCCTTCCCTCCCCCCATGGCCGAAGCTCTCCCGCCGGGAGCAGCTCCAAGTACAGGCATGCAGGCATCTTCCTCCCCCTCTCTCTGGTCCGCGGTGGACCCCTGCACCTCTGCAGTATTGATACGTCTCCGTCGTATCTATACTTTTTGATTGTTTCATGCCAATATTCTACAACTTTCATATATTTTTGGCAACTTTTTATACTATTTTTGGGACTAACATATTGATCCAGTGCCGAGTGCCAGTTCCTGTTTGTTGCATGTTTTTTGTTTCGCAAAATATCCATACCAAACAAAGTCCAAACGTAATAAAAACTTACGGGGTTTATTTTTGGAATATTTATGATTTCTGGGAAGAAGAATCAACGCGAGGCGATGCACGAAGTGCCCACAAGCCCTGTCGCTGCGGCGAGGGGGTGGGCCTGCGGCAGGCATGCTTGTGGCCACTCCTTAAGGCGGTTGGAGCCCTTCTTTCGCCGCAAGAAAGATAATATCCGGAAGAAAATCGTGTTAAAATTTCAGCCCAATCGGAGTTACACATCTCCAGGAATTTAAGAAACAGAGAAACGCAGAATGTGGGAGCGCAGAAATAGAAGGACACAGAGAGAGAGATCCAATCTCGGAGGGGCTCTCGCCCCTCCGCCGCCATGGAGACCATGGACCATAGGGGAAACCCTTCTCCCATGGAGACCAAGGAAGAAGAAGAAGGAGGGGGGCTCTCTTCCCCTCTCTCCTGGTGGCGCCGGAACGCCGCCCAGGACATCATCGTGTGACGGCGATCTACACCAACACCTCCGTCATCTTCACCAACATCTCCATCATCTTCCGCCATCTATATTCAGCGGTTCACTCTCTATACCCTCTACTTGAACATGGTGCTTTATGCTACCCTCTACTTGAACATGGTGCTTTATGCTACATATTATTATCCAATGATGTGTTGCCATCCTATTATGTCTGAGTAGATTATCGTTGTCCTATCGGTGATTGATTAATTGCTATGATTGGTTTAATTTTCTTGTGGTTATGTTTCTGTCCTTTGGTGCCCATCATATGATCGCATGCGTGGATCACACCATATGGTTATTTGTATGTTGATAGGACTATGTATTGGCAGGCTAGAGCGACAGAAGCTTCAAACTTAGCATAGAAATTGATGCATATGGGATTGAAGGGGGACCAATATATCTTATTGCTATGGTTGGGTTTTACGTTAATGAACGTTAGTAGTTGCGGACGCTTGCTAATAGTTCCAATCATAAGTGCATAGAATTCCATGTAAGGCATGACATGCTAGCAGAGGCCTCTCCCGCATGATACTTGCTATCGATCTAGTAACATAGTCAATTGCTTAGGGACAATTCCGCAACTCCTACCACCACTTTTCCACACTCGTTAGACACTCGTAGTTGTTTCTTTATCTAACCAGCCCCTAGTTTTATTTACGTGTTCTTTACTTTCTTGCAAGCCTTTCCTATCACTCCTACAAAGTACTTCTGGTTTCATACTTGTTCTAGGTAAAGCGAACGTAAAGTGTGCGTAGAGTTGTATCGGTGGTCGATAGAACTTGAGGGAATATTTGTCCTACCTTTAGCTCCTCGCTGGGTTCGACACACTTACTTATCGAGAAAGGCTACAATTGATCCCCTATACTTGTGGGTTATCAAGACCTTTTTCTGGTGCCGTTGCCGGGGAGAGATAGGGTGGGGTGAATATCCTCGTGTGTGCTTGTTTGCTTTATCACTAAGTAGATTTATTTGTTGTTCTAAGTTGTTATCTATCTTTAGTTATGGATATGGAACATGAAATACCAAAACAATTAGGTGTACTTGCTACTCATGGAGATGGGGAACCTCCTAAAACCCTCGAGGCTCGTTATGTGGAAAATATTATGCACTTCTTTAATAATCCTGAGAAAACCCCATTCAATTATATAATGGGATACACGTTTCATCAACGTGAATACTTTAGGGATTATCGCTTGACTCAAAAAGGGGAACTTTTATGGGATCAAATCCATTTGTTGAAATGGTATGCTTGGGAACTATGCAAGAGATATGGTGTTACTTGTTGCTCTAGGATGAAGGCTCCACACCTTCCCTTTTCTTGTGAATTTAATGATCATAGAACCTTGGCTTCTTATGCTAATGGTATATATGATTACTATGATGTGGATCAAATAGAAGAGTTTGTTGCTTTTATGGGTGCTTATCAAATTGAGGCTCTCTTTAAAAGGTGTGATGATAATGATGATGCTCATTACCGATCAGAAAATTCGGCTATGCTTCGTTATTGTTATAATAATTATGAATATAATGCCCATATTGAACGATTTAAGGAGAAATCCTATGCTGCCCAAGAAGAGACTATTATTTTGGAGGAAACTATGGAAGAAGAATGTTGAAATTGTGAGCTCATTAGATGAAAAAGATGAAGAGGAGAGCGAAGAACAAAAGGAGGAAGAGCGGACTAGCTACCCGTGTCCACCTTCTAAAGAGAGTAACTCTTCTACTCATACATTATTTAATTTCCCTTCGTTCTTACCAAAGGATGAATGCTATGATCCCTTGGATTCGTTTGAAATATCCCTTTTTGATGAACTTGATGCATGCTATGCTTGTGGCCATGTTGCCAATATGAATGACGCTTATGAAGATGAGCTAGCTATAGTCTCTTATGTTAAACATGATGATTTTTATGAATATAATATGCATGTGCTTGCTGCTCCTACTTGCAGTTATTATGAGAGAGGAACCACATCTCCACCTCTCTATGTTTCCAATACGATAAAATTGCAAGAAACTGCTTATGCTATATATTGGACTTTACTTGGTGTGCATGAATTGTTATTTTATGACATGCCAATGCATAGGAAGAGAGTTAGACTTCGTCATTGCTTGATATATGTTACCTTGTGCTCACTACTAAATTTCAAATCATTGCTAATTAAAATTGGCTTTGATATACCTTGGGATCCGGGTGGATCCATTACTTGAGCACTTTATGCCTAGCTTAATGGCTTTAAAGAAAGCGCTGCCTGGGAGACAACCGAAAGTTTTAGAGAGTCATTTATTTCTGTTGAGTGCTTTTATTTAGTTTAAAAACAAAAAAATATAGAGGGGAACATAAAACTTTTTCAAAACACTACTGAAATTCATAAATTTGCCGTCTGCCAAAGCGGACGGCAAAGGGTGCAACCACGGACGACAAAGGCTTTGCCGTCGGTCAGCAGACGGCAAAGTAGACGGTAAAAAAAATCCGGTGAAGAGGTTCTTTGCCGTCAGCTTTCCCAAAGCGGACGGCAAAGAATCTTTGCCATGAGTTGACAGACAACAAATTAACTGGGACGGCAAAGGGTGCAACGTCCCTGTTAAGTGTTAACGGCAGGCCTCCTCCCTTTGCCGTCTACCTCCCCTCCTTTGCCGTGTGGGGGCAGACGACAAAGAGGGGAGAGAGAGGGGGCAGATTCCCCCCTTTGCCGTCTGCCTCCACCCCTTTGCCATGAGGGGGCAGACGGCAAAGAGGGGAGAGAGAGGGGGCAGATTGCCCCTTTGCCGTCTGCCTCCCCCCTTTGCCAAGTGGGGGCAGACGGCAAAGAGGGGAGAGAGAGGGGGCAGATTCCCCCCTTTCCCGTCTGCCTCCCCCCTTTGCCATGTGGGGGCAGACGGATAAGAGGGGAACCAGCGCCTTTTTTACTTATTTTTTGTTATATCCAGCATTTTTAACAATAATCAAGATATATATATATATTTGACATAAATAAATTTCTTTCCATACTCATAACCATATGAAAATAACCTCTTATATCCAGCTTTCAAGTTGCAGTCACGTGCATACAAAGTTTCATATGTTACACGAGTTTCATCCATGTGCATACAAAGTTTCATATATTCATATACTACAATAGTTTCAATACAACCCATGGTACAAGAAATCATCTTCAAGCATTCCATCAATATTTTCCAAGCTTCCCGTGAAGTGAAGGTAATCTGCAAAATGACAAATAAGAAAGTTAGAAGAATAATACTAGATGAAGTAGTGTATATATAGGTTATTTCGGAGAGAAATTTGCTAAGTATAGACCATTTAGGAGCTAACTAAGCTAATTATGTCATTTAGGTGGAACCCTAGCTAACTATAGGTCGTTTCAGAGCTAACTTGGGTAAAATAGGTCATTCCGGAGCAAACTATGCTTATTAAGCCATTTTTGATCTAGCTAGGCTAATTATAGGCCATTTAATACCTAAGTTAGGGGGAATAGGTCATGTTGCAGCTAAGTAAGCCTTATTATGTCATTTCGAGGATAATTAGCTAAGTATAGGTCATTTTTTATTAAATACTCCCTCCGTCCCAAAATAACTGTCTTGAGCTTAGTACAATTTTGTACTAGAGCTAGTACAAAGTTAAGACACTTATTTTAGGACGGAGGAAGTAGACCATTTAGGAGCTAACTAAGCTAATTATGTCATTTAGATGGATAATTAGCCAATTTAGGCTTTGTTGGATGAGTCTAAGCTACGTAGAATAAGTGAAAGACAAGAAGAAGTAAAAGAAGGAGGAGGAGGAGGAGGAGGAGGAGAAGGAGACGGAAGAGGAGAAGAAGAAGAAAAGAATAAGGAGAAGGAGAAGGAGGAAGAAGGAGGAAGAAGAAGGAGAAGGAGGAGCTCCTTCTCCTTCTTCTCCTCCTTCTTCTTATCCTCCTCCCTCTCCTTCTTCTTCTTCTCCTCTTCTTCTTCTTCCTTCCTTTCATTTATCCTCTTTCTTCTCCTCTCATCCCCTTCTTCGGGCTAAATTGGCTAAGAATGCCTTTTTTTGGAGCTAATTATGTCATTTCGAGGATAATTAGCTAAGTATAGGTCATTTTTTATTAAATAGACCATTTAGGAGCTAACTAAGCTAATTATGTCATTTAGAAGATAATTAGCCAATTTAGGCTTTGTTGGATGAGTCTAATTAAGCTACGTAGAATAAGAGAAAGAAAAGAAGAAGTAAAAGAAGGAGGAGGAGGAGGAGGAGGAGGAGAAGGAGATGGAAGAGGAGAAGAAGAAGAAAAGAAGAAGGAGAAGGAGAAGGAGGAAGAAGGAGGAAGAAGAAGGAGAAGGAGGAGCTCCTTCTCCTTCTTCTTCTCCGTCTCCTCCTTCTTCTTCTCCTCCTCCCTCTCCTTCTTCTTCTTCTCCTCTTCTTCTTCTTCCTTCCTTTCATTTTTCCTCTTTCTTCTCCTCTCGTCCCCTTCTTCAGGCTAAATTGGCTAAGAATGCCTTTTTGGAGCTAATTATGTCTTTTCGAGGATAATTAGCTAAGTATAGTTCATTTTTCATTAAATAGACCATTTAGCAGCTAACTAAGCTAATTATGTCATTTAGATGGATAATTCTTCTTGTCTTTTCTGAACTTATGGTCAGGATACAGGAATTGTCTATGCATGTCGAAGCAAGAATACTTGCGACCAGCCTGCAGCCAACGGAACTGAAGAGCTGCCTTGCATGTGGTGCACTGGAACCTTCCATGCACACACCAGCCAGCGAATAGCGCAAACGCCGGATAATCATGCGTCGAGTACATGTACCACACATGCATTTTGAAATTTGTTTTCGTAGCCGCGTCGTAGGTCTTGATCCCATTATCCCAGGCTTCTTGCAACTCATCCTTAAGCGGCTGCATGTACACATTCATATTCTTCCCCGGATAGTTGGGCCCTGGAATTATCAACGTCAGGAATATGTTCTTTTTTTTCATAATCTCTCCGGGTGGCAAATTTAGTGGAATGACAAATACAGGCCAACAACTGTATTGTGCTTGGCGTCATACCATACACATTGAACCCATCCGTGCTGATGGAAACTCTAGGTTGCCTTGGATCTTCCGATTTATCCTTATGTAATGCATCGAAGTGCCTCCACGCAAAACCATCTGAAGTGTGTACCAGCATCTTGTTCCCATCCGCATCTAGTTCGGTTCTTTTGCCCAATTTGTGCCATATCATCTGTCTGGTCGTCTCTTCGACCATGAAAAGACGTTGAAGTCTTCGTATGATTGACAGATATTGAAGAACACTAATGGGGATTTTGGTCTGATTTTTCTCACCCATGCCGTTGTCTACCACAATATACCTGGAAGAATTGCAAATGGGGCAATAGTTCAAGGCCGCATACTCAAGCCTAAATAAGGCACATCCATTCTCACAGGCATGTATCTTCTCATAGGGCATCTTAAGTACACGGAGGATTTTCTCTGACTGGTACAGGTTTGCAGGCAGTACATGGCCTTTGGGTAGAAAGCGTCCAAATATCGTCATCATCGCGTCGCAGCATTCTCTGCCTAGGTTGAATTGAGCCTTGAGAGCCATTACTTGTGCGATGGCATCCAGCTGACAAAGCTCAGTCTGCTCGTGGAGAGGACGTTTTGAAGACTCCACCATTTCATAGAAGGCCTTTGCAGATTCCTCCATCTCATCGTCCGAATCACGAGCATCATCAAAGTCTTGCACCATGTCTTCAATCCCGGTACCATGCTCGTCGGTGCGACGACGAATCACCTCAGCTCTGGCACGTTGGTCAGACTCACCATGAAAAGTCCACACCATATAATTAGGCGTAAAACCCCACTTCTGCAGGTGTTTACCCATTTCAAACTCTGTCTGCTTTTTCCGGTTGTCGCAGTTGGGACAGGGGCACCATGTTTTATGCTCGCCATTTGCAAATGCTGCTCTCACAAACCCCCTGGTTTTTGTTAACCATTCATGGGTCATGTCTTTCTGACTAGGGTGACCAGTATACATCCAAGCACGATCACTCATGTTGCCTAGCTACCTATGGGGGCACAAGAAATAAATATATAATTCATCATCTATATTCATACGCTAATCAAGTTTGTCAGTTTTATTACGTCCATGCAACCTACACGCTAATAGGTAAAGATAGGTCCTAATCCCACCCGAGTATGTGTAGACTGGGTTCGTTTTCCCATGCTCTACTCCAGATGCGTCGCAGAATTTCGGCAGCACCTCCCCGCTGTTCTCCTGATACACGTCTCAGCAATAAGCAGAGAGGATGTGTACCCGGAGAACAACAGGGGAGGCACTGACGAAATTCTGCATCGGATCCGGAGCACAACATATCGGAAAACAAACCCAATCTACACATACTTGGGCTGTCCATGGATAATATTGGACAACTCGAAAGGATGGCGGTTATAAATATGCAAAGAAATGCATATTTATAGATGTCGCCCTTTCGAACGGGAGAGGCATACTGGTCACGCATACTCATGATTGAAGAAACCTATAGCTAGCAAGTTTCATCGACACGAAGACCGGGACAGAGAAAATTAAGGGCGTAGGAGGAGAAGTCATTTGTGCTCACCAACAAACGCAAGGGCGGAGCTCGTCCAATGCACGTGGAGGTCGTCGAACAACTGCACACTGAAATTCACCCGATCAACACAAATATAATGTTTTTATAATTAACATAATTGGAAAATATGTGACCTAACTCATAATTTACAAAAATATGACCCCGTCGGCTTAGTGGCGGCGATGGTCGGTGGTGTCGGGTGTCGGTGGCGTCGATGGTCGGTGGTGTCGGGTGTCGGTGGCGTCGGCGGTCGGGGGTTAGTTGTGTTGGTGGTCGGGGGTTAGTGTTGTCGGGGGTCAAGGATCACTTGCGTCGGGGGTTGGGGTCTCTTTGGTCAACAAGAGGCCGAAGAGGTGTCGGGGGTCGGGGGTTGGGGGTCAATGGTGTCGGGGGTCGGGGGTAGGGGGCCAGGGGTCGAGGGTCAGGGGCGTCGGGGGTCGGGGGTCGAGGGTCAGTGGCGTCGGGAGTCGAGGGTCAGTGGCGTCGGGCGTCGGGGGTCGAGGGTCGAGGGTCACTGGCTTCTGTAGTCTAGGGTCAATGGCATCAGGCATCGGGGGTCGAGGGTTAGTGGAGTCGGGGGTCGGGAGTCGGGGGTCGGGGGTCAGTGGTGTCGGGCGTCGGGGGTTGGGAGTCGGGTCTCAATGGCGTCGGAGGTCGGGGGTCGAGGGTCGGGGGTTGGTGGCGTCGGGCGTCGGGGGTCGTGGGCCGAGGGTCGGGGGTCGGGGTCCTTTTCTTTCTTCTTATCCTCTCTCCTCCTCCTCTTCTTCTTCTTCTTCTTGATCATCGTATTATTCTTCTTCTTCTTCTCTCTCCTCCTCCTCCTCCTCCTCTTCTTCTTCTTTCTTTTATCTTTCTCCTCCTCTCCTCTTTCTTCTTCTTCTTCTTCTTTCTTTTATCTTTCTCCTCCTCTCCTCTTTCTTCTTCTTCTTCTTCTTCTTCTTTCTTCTTCTAGTTTATTATTCTCTTATTTTCTTCTAAGTTTGACTAGATAAAGCATGTAGAGTAGGAGCATAACATACAATTCAACGCAAACATACATGTTTCTATCACAATAGAACCTCAAAAGGCTAAGATCTAAGAGGTGCAAATAAAACTACATCAATGCTTCATGCATGAGGTTTATGTCAACACCTCCTATCTTCAGACCAAAAGCTTAACATGCAACTTCTGTCAAAAATGCACATTTACTTCAAATGCAAATCTATCATTTCTTTTTTGGGGCCCATACCCTTCTTCATCTATCATTTCTTTTTTCTATCTATTTTTTTCTTTTCTATCTATTTTTTCTACTTAATAAACTAACTATCTAATTTAACATAAACACAGAAGAAGAAAAAACTAACTATCCAATTTAACAGAAAAAACACAAAATAAACTAACTATCTAATTTAAAATAAAAAACAAGAAATAAAGTGAAAAAGAAAAAAAAAACTTACCTGCGTAGGGGCAGTGGGCGGTCGGGGAGGAGGGGAGGGCGAGCTCCGGCCCTGGGCGGCGGGGAGGAGGTGCGGGGGGAGGAGAGGAGGGCGACCTCCGGCCGCATGGCGGTGGTGGGCCGGAGTGGCTCCGGTGGTGGCGGCGGCGGCACTCGGGTGGGCAGGGCACGGGAAGGAGGGATGCGTGGAGGACGGGCGCGGGGAGGAGTTGCGCGGGGAGGAGGGGAGGGCGAGCTCCGGCGAGGGGAGGAGTTGCGCGGGGAGGAGGGGCGGCGGCGCTGGAGTGGGCAGTGCGCGGGGAGGAGTTGCGTGGGCAGTGCGCGAGTTGGCCGTTAGGGGAGCGGGGGGTGGGGGCTGGGCGCCGTTAGGGCGAGCTCCTTTGCCGTCTGCAAAGGCTGGGAAGTAGACGGCAAAGGGGTGGGTGGGGGTGCGGCGCGAGTTGACCGTTAGGGTGGCGCCCCTTTGCCGTCCGCGTGCTCTTTGTCGTCCGCCTTTAGGGCCTTTGCCATGCGTCAGCAGACGGCAAAGAGGTGGCAGATGGCAAATAAGACCTTTGCCATCCGCAACCTCTTTGTCTTCTGCTTTGTACCAATTGACGGCAAAGAGCATCTTTGCCATGCGTCAGCAGACGGCAAAGGCATTGCGGAAGTGAGGGTCGACTTTGAACACTTGTGTTCATGCTCATGGAAACAATTTAGAATTTTTCATGGAAGTTTCTCACAAAAATAATTATCCCCTTTTACAATTCCTTTGTGTTTTTAAAAATAATGTGCCAAGTAAAGCCTTTACGATTAGTTTGGGGGATAGTTGTTTGATCCCGCTGAGAAACGACAGAATCTTTCAGATCACGAAATTAATTTTCATTTTTATTCTGGAAGAGCTTTTGAGTTGATTCTTTGTGCTGCTGATTGATATGCAAATTTTCCATACGTTCGTACGTTTTCAGATTTTTTGAGATATCATAATTATACTGAATATACAGATTGCTAGAGACTATTCTGTTTTGACAGATTCTGTTTGGTATGCATTGTTCTCTTATTTTGATGAATCGATGGGTAGTATCGTGGGTATGAACCATGGTGAAGTTGGATTACCGTAGATATAATGCTAATATGAATTAGAATGAGTTCACAACAGTACTTGAAGTGGTGATTTATTTTATTATACTAACGGATCTCACGAAGTTTTGTTGAGTTTTGTGTGATTGAAGTTTTCAAGTTTTGGGTGAGAGCCCGATGGATGAAGGAATAAGGAGAGGCGAGAGCCTAAGCTTGGGGATGCCCGAGGCACCCCAAGGTAATATTAAAGGAAGACTCAAGCGTCTAAGCTTGGGGATGCCGCGGAAGGCATCCCCTCTTTCGTCTACAATCTATCGGTAATTTTACTCGGAGCTATATTTTAATTCGTCACATGATATGTGCAAATGCTTGGAGCGTCTTTTGTGTTTATTTTTCCTTTTTATTTTATGCACCGTGCTAGTATGAGATAGTCCTTGGTTGGTTTTATAGAATGCTTCTTGTGCTTCACTTATATCTTTTGAAGTTTGGATTGCCTGTTTCCCAACACATAGAAAACCGCCATTTGTAGAATGCTATTTTGCTTCACTTATATTTGTTAGAGCAGGGCATATATTTTGTAGAAAGAGTTAAACTCTCATGCTTCACTTATACCTATTTAGAGAGTTAACGGGAGTTGGTCATTCACATGGTTAGTCATAAAATCCTACATAAAACTTGCAGATCACTGAATATGATATGTTTGATTCCTTGCAACAGATTTGCGACATGAATATGTGATATTAGAGTCATGCTAGTGAGTAATTGTGTATTTTTGGAAATACTTGTGTTAAGGTCTATGATTCCCGTAGCATGCACGTATGGTGAACCGTTATGTGATGAAGTCGGAGGATGATTTATTTATTGATTGTCATCCTTTGTGTGGAGGTCGGGATCGCGCGATGGTTAACTCCTACCAACCTTTCCCCTAGGAGCATGCGTGTAGTACCTTGTTTCGATGACTAATAGACTCTTGCAATAAGTATGTGAGTTCTTTATGACTAATGTTGAGTCCATGGATTAAACGCACTCTCACCCTTCCACCATTGCTAGCCTCTCTAGTACGTCACAACTTTCCCCGGTGCATTACACCCA
The DNA here is from genome assembly GCF_904849725.1 of Hordeum vulgare subsp. vulgare. Classification (NCBI taxonomy): domain Eukaryota; kingdom Viridiplantae; phylum Streptophyta; class Magnoliopsida; order Poales; family Poaceae; genus Hordeum; species Hordeum vulgare. The sequence goes on along the minus strand of NC_058518.1, from coordinate 138,414,910 downwards.
CCATATAGCCTCCCTCAAAACAGCCACCATACCTACCTATTATGGCATTTTCATAGCCATTCCGAGATATATTGCCATGCAACTACCACCGTTCCGTCTCATGACATGTGCCACCACTTCCATATTTCCATTGCATGATCGTAAGATAGCTAGCATGATGTTTCCATGGCTTGTCGGTTTTTTGATGTCATTGCTATGCTAGATCATTGTCACGGTACACTACCGAAGGCATTTCATATAGAGTCATCATTGCTCTAAGTATTGAGTTGTAAGTGTGAAGTTCATTATTAATAGAGCATTGTCCCATGTGAGGAAATTAAAGAGGCCACCGAAGCCCATTTACAAAAAAAGAGGCCAAAGATGCCCACCAAAAAAGAGAGGCCAAGAGCCCACAAAAGAAATGAGAGAAAAGAGAGAAGGGACAAATGCTACTATCCTCTTTCCACACTTGTGCTTCAAATAGCACTATGATCTTCATGACAGAGAGTCTCCTATGTTGTCACTTCCATATACTAGTGGGAAATTTTCATTATATAACTTTGCTTGTATATTTCAATGATGGGCTTCCTCAAAATTGCCCTAGGTCTTCGTGAGGAAGAAAGTTGGGTGCACACCCACTAGTTTCTTTTGTGAGCTTTCATACACTTATAAGCTCTAGTGCATCCATTGCATGGCAATCCCTACTCACTCACATTGATATCTATTGATGGGCATCTCCATAGCCCGTTGATATGCCTAGTTGATGTGAGACTATCTCCTCTTTTTTGTCTTCTCCACGACCACCATATTCTATTCCACCTATAGTGCTATGTCCATGGCTCACGCTCATGTATTGCGCGAAAGTTGAAAAGGTTTGAGAACACTAAAGTATGAAACAATTGCTTGGCTAAACCAGGGTCGTGCATGATTTAAATATGTTGTGTGGGGAAGATGGAGCATAGCCAGACTATATGATTTTGTAGGGATAACTTTCTTTGGCCATGATATTTTGAGAAGACATGATTTATTTGTTAGTATGCTTGAAATATTATTGTCTTTATGTCGAATGATAGACTATTGCTTCGAATCACTCGTGTTTTAGTATTCATGCCACGATTAGATTATATGATGAAGATTATGCTAGGTAGCATTCCACATCAAAAATTATCTTTTTTATCATTTACCTACTCGAGGACGAGCAGGAATTAATCTTGGGGATGCTGATACGCCTCCATTGTATCTATAACTTTTGATTGTTTCATGCCAATATTCTACAACTTTCATATACTTTTGGCAACTTTTTATACTATTTTTGGGACTAACATATTGATCCAGTGCCCAGTGCCAGTTCCTGTTTGTTGCATGTTTTTTGTTTTGCAGAATATCCATACCAAAAAAATTCCAAACGTAATAAAAACTTACGGGAATTGTTTTTGGAATATTTCTGATTTCTGGGAAGAAGAATCAACGCGAGGCGATTCACGGAGTGCCCACAAGCCCTGTCGCCGCGACCAGGGGGTGGGCCAGCGGTAGGCAGGCTTTTGGCCACTCCTTAAGGCGGTTGGAGCCCTTCTTTCTCCGCAAGAAAGAAAATATCCGGAAGAAAATCGTGTTAAAATTTCAGCCCAATCGGAGTTACGGATCTCCGGGAATTTAAGAAATGGTGAAACGCAGATTCTGGAAGCGCAGAAACAGAAGGACATAGAGAGAGAGAGAGATCCAATCTCGGAGGGGCTCTCGCCCCTCCGCCGCCATCGAGACCATGGACCATAGGGGAAACCCTTCTCCCATCTAGGGAGGAGGTCAAGGAAGAAGAAGAAGGAGGGGGCTCTCTTCCCCTCTCTCCCGGCGGCGCCGGAACGCCGCCCCAGACATCATCCTGTGACGGCGATCTACACCAACACCTCCATCATCTTCACCAACATCTCCATCATCTTCACCCATCTATATTCAGCGTTCACTCTCCCGCAACCCTCTTTACCCTCTACTTGAACATGGTGCTTTATTCTACATATTATTATTCAATGATGTGTTGTTATCCTATGATGTCTGAGTAGATTATCGTTGTCCTATCGGTGATTGATGAATTGCTATGATTGGATTAATTTGCTTGTGGTTATGTTGATGTCCTTTGGTGCCCATCATATGATCGCGTGCGTGGATCACACCATAGGGTTAGTTGTATGTTGATAGGACTATGTATTGGCAGGCTAGAGTGACAGAAGCTTCAAACCTAGCATAGAAATTGATGCATATGGGATTGAAGGGGGACCAATATATGTTATTGCTATGGTTGGTTTTTACCTTAATGAACGTTAGTAGTTGCGGACGCTTGCTAATAGTTCCAATCATAAGTGCATAGAATTCCAACTAAGGATGACATGCTAGCAGAGGCCTCTCCCACATGATACTTGCTATCAATCTAGTAACGTAGTCAATTGCTTAGGGACAATTCCGCAACTCCTACTACCACTTTTCCACACTCGTTAGACACTCGTAGTTGTTTCTTTATCTAACCAGCCCCTAGTTTTATTTACTTCTTCTTTACTTTCTTGCAAGCCTTTCCTATCACTCCTACAAAGTACTTCTAGTTTCATACTTATTCTAGGTAAATCGAAGGTAAAGTGTGCATAGAGTTGTATCGGTGGTCGATAGAACTTGAGGGAATATTTGTCCTACCTTTAGCTCCTCGTTGGGTTCGACACTCTTACTTATCGAGAAAGGCTACAATTGATCCCCTATACTTTTGGGTTATCAAGTATCCTCCCTCTCCTCTCCCCCTCTTTCAGTGGCTAGAGTACCGCTCCTGGTGTTCTTACCATCGCCTCCACTGAGGGCAGGGTTCGGTGCTCTCTAGCGTCTTCTAGCAGGGGATAACAGCCCAGGAGGTTGCGGCGCAGCTCCGTGAGCGCGCAGGTTGCTAGGTGTAAGTGCATCTAGTGCCCCTTAGTGATTTTGGGGGTTTGAAGACTTATAGGTTAAGTATCTAATGTATTCATGAGTGTACACACGATCTATAAGTCGCTGAGGAGTTTGAAATATACAATGAATATCGACCCCTAAAAATGTATATCTTCGGCTGAAGAAATTAGTCTTCTGCTAAAGACTTTGATCGCGAGGAAATTGCAATGAAATTGATATTCCTCATGAAGATATTGAAGATGAGGAATTCGGCATGTTCTCAAGAAAAATGATCCGAAGACTTTGAAGCGTGAAGATTTATTCTTTTTGTTTCATTTTCTTCACTCTTGAGTCATAGGAACACCATACTATTAAATGGGGTCGAGGTAACACTTTGGAATGAATTTCCTCCTGATGCTTGATACGTCTCCAACATATCTATAATTTTTTATGGTTTCATGCTATTATCCTGTCAAACTTAGGATGTTTTGTATGCCTTTTATATCTTTTTTGGGACTAACCTACTAACTAAGTGCCAAGTGCCAGTTCCTGTTTTTTCCGTGTTTTTGATCCTTTTCAGAGGAGGATTTTAAACGGAGTCCAAACGGAATAAAACTTCCGAAAAGATTTTTCTAAAACAGAAGAATATCGGGACGCTTGAGAACCAAGGCAAGGGGCCACCAAGGACCCCACAAGCCCCCTAGCCGTGTCCAGGGGGGGCGCGCCTCCCAGGCTTGTGGGCTCCCTGGGCCACCTGTGCCCTAGGTATTTCGCCTATATATTCCCAATAATTCCAAAAAAAATCAGGAGATCATCGAAAGTACTTTTCCGCCGCCGCAAGCTTTTGTCTCCGCAAGGTCCCATATGGGGCACGTTCTGGTGGCCTGTCGGAGGGGGATTCAGATACGGAGGGCTTCTTCATCAACACCATGACCTCTCCGATGATGCGTGAGTAGTTCACCATAGACCTACGGGTCCATAGCTAGTAGCTAGATGGCTTCTTCTCTCTCTTGGATCATCAAAACAAAGTTCTCCATGATCTTCATGGAGATCTATCCGATGTGATCTTCTTTTGCAGTGTGTTTGTCAAGATCCGATGAATTTTGGATTTATCATCAGATTTTCTATGAATCTTATTTGAGTTTCTTCTGATCTCTCTTATGCATGATTTCATATCCTTGTAATTCTCTTCGAGTTGTGGGTTTTGTTTGGCCATCTTGATCTATGATTCTTGCAATGGGAGAAGTTCTTGGTTTTGGGTTCATACCGGGCGGTGACCTCACCCAGTGACAGAAGGGGTAGCGAGGCACGCATGATGTTGTTGCCATCAAGGGTAAAAAGATGAGGTTTTCATCATTGGTTTGAGTTTATCCCTCTACATCATGTCATCTTGCATAAGGCGTTACTCTGTTCGTCATGAACTCAATACACTAGTGCATGCTGGATAGCGGTCGATGTGTGGAGTAATAGTAGTAGATGCAGAAAGTATCGGTCTAGTTGCCTCGGACGTGATGCCTATATGTATGATCATTGCTTTAGATATCGTCATGACTTTGTGCGGTTCTATCAATTGCTCGACAGTAATTTGTTCACCCACCGTAATATTTGCTATTTTGAGAGAAGCCTCTAGTGAACACTATGGCCCCCGGGTCTACTTCACACCATATTTTCAGCCTTACACTTTTTCTTCCTTGCACTTTCCGCCTTCAGATCTCACTTTGCAATCAATCTTGAAGGGATTGATAACCCCTTTATAGCGTTGGGTGCAAGCTCTTTTGTGTTTGTGCAGGTACTCTGGACTTGACGAGATTCTCCTACTGGATTGATACCTTGGTTCTCAAACTGAGGGAAATACTTACTGCTCCTGTGCTGCAGCACCCTTTCCTCTTCAAGGGAAAAACCAACGCAAGCAAGTCTCCGTCAACATGTCAATTTCTGTTGGTGTTGTTTGAGAAGTAGCAATGTTCAACCCAAGCCTAATTCTACCCAAAGCCTCAAGTGAGGAATATGAGAGACATGAGGACTCTCACAGTTGAGGGTCTCGACCGTTGCCGCAATTCATGCCACATCACCGATCTTGTCCACACCAACGGTCATATTATTTAAGGGCACTAATGTCAAATCTTGTCGGGATGCTCCCAGGCTATAAATAGCCACCCCCACAACCATTAGCTGGTTGGCTGCTCCTTGAGAAACTGACACTTGTCATTTAGAGCAAACCAAATTCCTCAGAGTCTTCGAGAGTAAATCATTAGTGAGGAAATACCCCAAACACCAAACCACAAACCAATAACCAAGTGATTGAGCATCTTGAAGAATTTGTTCCTTTGTGGGACTGAAGCCTTTTACCTTTGAGGACTGTGCATCCTCGAGAAGGTTAGGCGACATGGTCTAGAGAAATCCAGCAGTCAATTGTGGATCGTCAGGTGACCAAGTTTGTGAGTGTTTGGAAGTCTGCCCTGAAGACTTACCAAGAGTGTTGGGCGAGGACTGTGTGTCCTTAGCTCAAGGAGAATACGGTAGGGACTATGTGTCCCGGGACTGTTTCTCTTTTGGTTTCAATACCAAGCCGCTCCAAATCAGACGTACAACTGCCACAGCAGTTGGAACTGGGTCATCAATCAATGTCTTCACAGTAATACGGGTTCTATTTCTTCAACTATTTCAATTCCTCAATATTGCATGTTGAAGATTTTCATTGTCACTATTTGAAGAATTTGCTGAACACTTTCTCTGAAATTCGTCAACCTAAAATTCTTCACGCGAGTTAATCCTCACCTGCATTCTTTGTGCCTGCGTACTGTTTTCCATATTCCTCATCTTGAAAACTGCTGTAGTGATACTTTGCACCCCTCATCCTTTGCTGTTTCCACTACAAGTTAGTCATCAGTGAGGACTTTCCTCAAGAGGAAATTCCTTAGTGATGAAATTCTAAAAATGTCCTATTCACCCCCTCTAGTCGATATAACGCACTTTCAATTGGTATCAGAGCAAGGTACTCCCTTGTTGTGTGTGATTTTGGTTTAACCACGTGGAGTTTTAGTTATGTTGACTGCAGGCATGATCAAGGTTACTGCAGGATGTCCTACTTTCAAGGAAAGGACTTTCCCTTCTAGAAGACCAAGATGCAGATGCACCTACAAGCTATTGGAATGATCTCTGGTATATTGTGGAACATGGTGTTCCTCTCATCACTGCTACTGTCTCTGCCGCAGATGTGAAGAAATTCAAGCAACTTGATTCTCAAGCGAAGAATATCATTTGGGGCCATCCGAGCAAAGTTCAGTATGGCAGAGTAAGTGCTTTGGGCTCAGCAAAACTAATCTGGGAAAGGTTGTCCAATGTAAATTGAGGAGTATCAACTCAGCGTGACTCTCGTGTTGATGTTCTTCGCAATCTCTTCAATTGCTTCAAGAGGCTTGACAATGAAAGCTGCCAAGATACCTTTGATCGCCTCACTAACATATCAAATGAACTGCAAGCTCTGGGAGCTCAAGACATTACTGACCATGAAGTTGTGAAGAAACTGGTAAGATCTTTGGATTCATCATTTGATACTTTGGTTCTGATGATTAAAGAAAGACCAGACTACAAGATGCTTGATCCTGCTGATATACTCGAAAGACTCAATACTCATGAATTCCAACAGGAAGAAAAGAGAGATCTATATTGACCAAGCTACTCGAGACCTCGTGCACTGAAGGCCAAAGCAATTTCCTCATGTGAAGAAGAAGACTCAGATTGCAGCATTGGTGATCCTGAAGAACTTGGATAGGAGCTTGCAATGCTCGTGAGGAAATTCCAAAAGTTTACAAGACTTGGCAAGTTTGGTAAATGTTCAAGAAGAGATATGAGGAAATCATAATCTTCATCTAAGGACTACAAGAAAAGGACCTGCCATAAATGCAAGAAATCAGGTCAGTATATTGCTGATTGTCCTCGTTGGGTGAAGGAATCAAAGAAGAAGAAATACAAGGATGAAATTTTTGATGACTCGAAGAAAAAGAAGAAATCTTCAAAACCCTCATACTCAAAGTCCTCATCGCACAAGAAGACAAGTTTCAGAAAGGCTCAGGCACTTATTGGCAAGGAAATGGATTTTGAGGCAGAATTTGAGGTATGTGATGAAGAGGAGGGCTGTGAAGAAGACTCAAAATCTGGACAGGCTAGTCTTGCACTAGCAACGACATTCATCAGCAAGTCAATCTTCAACCTTGAAGAAAATGACAACACCATCCACACGGATGACTATGCTGATGACTTCGCTCCAACCTATTGCTTCAAGGCAAAAGATTCAAAGGTATCAAATGATGCTTCCTAATCTGATTCGAGTGATTGTGAACGCGATGATTATAAAAAGTCCAATTACAGTAAACTTGCTATCATTGCAACTAATCAACAAACTGCCCTCGAAAAGCTTCAGAAACTACTAGATAGAAGCGATGACCTGTTGAAGGATGAAATGAGTCATACCCAAATCCTCACTGAAGATATGAAAAGTCTTCAGTCCAGATTTGATAATCTTCAAGATCGTCATGGCACACTCCTCGCTGATCATGAGAAACTTTCGTATGAATTTCTTCAAAGGAAACTTGATCTTGGGAAGCTGAGGATTTCTCATGATGATCTTCATATGGAAAATGATTCATTACTTTGTCAACAGATCAGTGCCGCTCAGGTTGAATTCATTCCTCCATGTCTTAAATGCGTCGAACGTGAAACTTCTAATTCTTCACCAGAATCATCAAATGCTTCTATTGCTACAATTTCTTCAACTGCTCATGTGGTATCAAATTCCTCACTTGAGGAAACCACAAATGTCACTGATGAAAATGCAGGCCTGAAGGAATTGTATGTGACAGGCGTGTACAAAAGTCTCAAAGTGAACCAAACCCTTTGCGATGTGCTCAAAACAGAGATTTTGAACAGGAACCCGGGGAAAGAAGGAATTGCCTTTGAGAGGAAATTGAATGCTCATGGATCATACTGGAAACCTAAGCAGCATACCAACACCTCATGGGTTGCTGCTAAAGGGCCTCCTGTTGATCCATCCAATCTCACAGGCTTTGCATGTGAATTATACTATTCCTCAGATGAGTCATTTGACTCCAACCATAAACTGTTAAAAAATCAATTTGGTGAAGTATTTGCTCGATATGTTGGAACTAACTGCAGGAATGGACCACCCCTGAGGAAAATCTAGGTCCTCAAAAGTTGCCTTGAAAATCTTCAGGTGAATGTCCTCATGACACCACCTATGAAGAATCTGAACCCCAGATCAAATTCCTCAGGAGGACCAAAGTCTTCAAGAGGATCAAAATCCTCAACTGGTCAAAACTATGCTCGTACCCATGCTAATGCTTCAAATATGCAGGGAAATTACAAGGGACATGAATATGAGTATTACTCTTCAAATAATTATTTTCATAAATCCTCAAAGAATTTCTCTGCCTATTCATTTGAGTACTCTAAGCCCCCTACTGTGAAGAGAAGTGTGTTAGATTCAATGCCCCTTTCTCATATGGTGCTCGCAGGATGATGAACTCTTTACCACCCCTTTAGATGTGGGTGGTGAAGAAATTGAACTAATCACTTCTGCAGGACAGGTCTCCAGATGAAAATCATCATCTGAAGAATTTGCTGGAGACCTGAAGAAAATGCTTGATAGGACGCAAGATAACATTAATGAAATGAAAAACATTTCACACGTCCTCATAATTACAGTTTATGATGAAATTCCTATCTGATGAAATTGATATCATATTCTTCAAGTCTGAAGCATATGAGATGGTAAGCTGTCTCCTGAGGAAGCAATAAATCTCAAAGCTATTGAAGACATTGTTCCTACTGAGGAAATTGCTGAAGAAATCACTCCCAGCACTGATGAAAATCAAGAAGATGCTCCTGAGGAAATTGCCCCAGAACAAATTCCTCAACCCAGACGAATTCCTCAACCAGCTCATCCGAGGATTGCAAATGAAGTAGAACTTGACAAAATCCTAGATTACATAAACGCGCCAGGTCCTCTCACTCGCTCAAAATCTTCACACTTAGTTAACTTTTGTGGGCATTCTTCTTTTGTGTCTATCATAGAACCTTCAAAAGTTGTTGAGGCTTTCATGGAACCTGAGTGGATTCAAGCCATGCAAGTCGAACTTCTTCAATTGAAGCTGAATGACGTATGGGAGCTCGTCAAAAGACCAGATCCTCATAAGCACAATATCATCGTGACCAAGTGGATTTCCGAAACAAGCAAGATGAGGATGGTCAAGTGGTGAGGAATAAGTTAGGACTTGTAGCCCAAGGCTACACATAGGTTGAAGGAATTGATTTCGATAAAACTTTTGCACCTGTTGCTAGACTTGAAGCTATTCGAATACTACTTGATTATGCTAATCATCATAACATTACCTTATATCAAATGGATGTGAAAAGTGCATTCCTCAATGGTAAGCTTGAGGAAGAAGTATATGTTGCTCAACCCCCAGGTTTTGAGGATCCGAAGAATTCACACAAAGTCTTAAGACTCAAAAAGGCGCTCTATGGTCTCAAGCAAGCCCCTCGGGCATGGTACGATACATTGAAGGAATACCTCATGAAGAAAGGCTTCAAACCTCGTTCACTCGATCCAACTCTTTTCACAAAATATTATGACAATGAACTATTTTTGTGCCAAATATATGATGATGACATCATATTTGGCTATACTGACAAACCTTACAGTGATGAATTTGGTTACATGATGACTGAAGAATATCATATGTCTATGATGGGGGAGCTGAAATTCTTCTTAGGTCTTCAGATTCGTCAACAGCACAATGGCATCTTCATATCACAGGAGAAATACCTCAAGGATGTTCTGAGGAAATTCGACATGCATGAATGCAAAGGCGCCAAGACTCCCATGCCTACAAACAGCCACCTCTGCATTGACGAAAATGGTAAATAATTCGATCAGCAGGTACATCGCTCAATGATTGGCTCTTTATTGTATTTATGTGCATCTAGGCCAGATATATTGCTTAGTGTTTGCATGTGTGCACGTTTTCAAGCAAAACCGAAGGAATCACAACATAAGGCTGTGAAGCATATTCTTCGATACTTAGCTCACACACCAACACTAGGATTATGTTACCCCAAGGGCTCAAATCTTCATCTTGTGGGATATTCTTATTCTGACTATGGTGGTGACCGTGTGGATCGAAAGTCAACTTCTGGCACTTGTCATTTCCTCGGAAGATCATTAGTTTGCTGGTCCTCAAAGAAGAAGAACTACGTTTCTCTCTCTACTGCCGAAGCTGAGTACATTGCTGCTGGATCATGCTGTGCTCAATGGCTATGGATGAAGCAAACCCTCAAGGACTACGGCCTCAACATGAAGAATGTGCCTCTCTACTGCGACAATGAGAGTGCAATCAAAATTGCATACAACCCAGTACAACACTCAAAGACTAAGCACATCTAGATTCGTCATCATTTTCTTCGGGACCATGTCCTCAAGGGCAATATCATCATCGACCATGTGAAGACTAATGATCAACTAGCTGATATCTTCACTAAGCCCTTGGATGAGAAAAGCTTTTGCAAGTTGCGGTGTGAGCTAAATATCTTAGAATATTCAAATGTTTTGTAAAAACATGCACACATCCTAACACTTACGCAAAATTGATGACTTAGATGTGCAACACACGAAGAATCGATTTTCTTGAACTATCACACCCTGTTTTTGCTATCACTTGTCTTTATTGTAAAATTCTGAGCTTGTTAAAACTTTTTCCAAACTAATGATGTGAGTGCCATGATTGACAATGTATGCTTGTACGCTTGATCATGTGTGTTTTTAAAACCCTAAATTCCTTGGTATTTTACTGATTTCAAAAACCATTGCTTATTGGTGACTTAAGTAATACCACCTTGGGTTGCACTACATGCCCTTGGTAGCAAGCAGTGCTTCTACCCATATTTGGTAATCTGATTTTTACCTATCTTTATATTTCGAAACCACAAAAATAATTATTTCTGTGATTATTTTCCTAATTAAATAACCTGTCCATTTCTAAGGTCAGAATTGGTATTCCAGCATGGAAAAATATTTTTCTGCCTTGGAAAAATCTGATTAAATTTAGAGATGATCAGAAGGACATATATTTTCCATACATAGGATTTTCAACCCCATTTTATATTATAATTATTGATTAAAACTATAAAAGCTATTTTTGTCTATTTTGGCATTTTGAAATATTTCCAAAGGAAATATTCTCAATAAATTACTAGAAAATTCCAGTGATATCCCTAAGCCTTGTTTGGTGGCCACATAAAGTTTCACCTTGATCGAAGGTGGATAAGGACCCAAAATAACCCAAAAACCATGTCTGTCCAGAATCAAGTTAGAGCAACTCTACATAGCAAAGTTCGTCCAATGAGGCTAAAACTTTGCAGGAGTGCCTAGTACCCCAAATGAGGGTTCTACACAAAAAATGGGATTTGTGGGACTTAGTTTGCCCACACTCCCTTTGGAAGGGACAGATCTGGTCATATTGGAGTTATTTCAAGTTTACAAAGCTAAACTTGTCCTTTGGAGCTCAAATTTGGTGGAACTCCATGGTTTACCACCAAAACCAAACCTGTTAAGTCTCAGCACCAGTGGTGGGGTGCAACCCCATGTGCCCACTGTCGAACACCTTTTGACAGATAGGGAAAAGGCACCTTAGCCACAGCTAAACCAAACTCCTTTGCTTCAAACTCTTAGATTAAGTAGCCAGCACCTGTATCTAACCCCAATCAACTGGTTTTCACTGGTTCAAAGTGGAAAGGCCAAAAACCCCAATTTAGACCTCAGTTCATGACTGACAGCACCCGTATTTCTTGCCTCCTTTGACCAGCCGAAGCTCCCACTAAACCAAACGGCTAGCCACAGCCCCAGCAAGTGCCAGGACATGCTAGACATGTCCAAAGTGCCTCAGAGCGCGCCAGCATGCCGTGGCATGCCAAAACTGCGCTCTGGGAGTGCTACAAGGAGTCACCGAGTTGGGGGCGACGCCCTCGGCCAGTTCCAGCCTCCCCCGAGATGTCCAACCTCCTCCCCGACAGCCCCTCTGCGGCGGGCAAGCCTCAGGGCCCCTCCTCTCTTGCGCTAGAGCTCGCGCGACGCGTGCCCGCACGCTCCAGAATCGGCCAAGCTTGCGCGACCACGAATGCTCGCCTTCTCTCTCCCTCTCTCTACTGCAGATGGTTCAGGCAGTCCAATACCATGTCCTTAGACCGTGGTTTCAACCCCGACCTCTCTCTGCGCCCCCATGTGCGCCACGATGAGTCACCAGCGCTCCCGAATCTGCTCACCTTCGCGGGACAATAAATAGCCCTCCCCCTCGCTCCAGCACCCCTCAGATAGCTTCGCCACATCCACTAGCACCTCCGTAGCCGCCCCAGCAAACCAGCAGAGCCCCGGTGTTCGAGATCGACCGAGGCCCCTCCGCCTCGGAGCTCCGGTCGATCTCTGGCTACACGACGGCTCCTGCGCCCCTTGACCCACCAAACTGACCCCCTTGATCCCAGGAAGCTTTCCCCCAACTTGCCCGAGCATTTCCGTGTCTCTAGCCACCCCCTCGACCACTTCCCGAAACCCCTCTGCCACGGCCTCCTCGTCGCTGGCGAACCCCTGCCTCCCCGTCGTTGTTTCGACCACCGGCAGGTATGCGACGGTCAGACAGACCCATTCCCGTGTTCATTGGAGCTTGAGCGCGTCGGCAACCTCATCGGCGTCCTCCTCCTCCTCTCTGGCTGGAGGTAGGAGACGACCCCGACAGGTGTGCCCCACCTGTCCGTGGCCCAGCCTCCACCCCCGCACTAGCCTCTCCCACTGACTGTAGGGCCTCGCACGTCAGGTTCAAACCTGACGGCGCGCACGCCTGGGCAGGCCGTCGGCTGGCCATGGGCCAGCCCAGCTCTGGGCCGAGCCAGGCCAGGAGCTCGTCTGTTTTCTTTTTATTTTTAAAAACCTGGATTTCTAAGATTTTTATAAAAACATTTAACCAGTGTAAAAATATAATTCTTCCACTGTTATTTTTCTGAAAATGTGTAGTATTTAATGATATGCTTAGATGAATTTTTCCAGCAACTATTCTATTTTATAAAATTAAAAAGGGCTAAAATGGAATAGTTTTCCTTCTGCTTGGTTGTTTTCAAAAATATTTCTTCAAGGAAAACTAAGACAAATATTTTTAAAATGGTATCTTAGATTTATCAGTAATAGGGAACGTATTTAAAATGACTTTGTGGACTGTTTCTGTGTTAGCTATTTCTTATTTATTGTTTTATCGACGATAGAAAATCCGTGTGACGAGGGAATCGGAGCGGAAGACCTCGAAGACCCCGGATACTTAGCTGACCAAGGCAAGCATCCCTTTGACCATGTCTGAGCATATGTTACTTTGCATGTTAAATAGCAAGTATTCCCGTTGCATATGATCATAAGTGTCGGTAATCATTCGATATGATTTTTACCGAAGGCTCCCCCAGAGCACATGCATTGAGCTTGACTCTACCCTTTAGGGTCAGGATAATACCATGTTGAAAAGTAAAGATAGAAGTAGTATTATTCATGAGCATGATGTTGTCATAAAGTAAGAGTTTATGAAAACCCCGTCGGGTGCCACTAATGCCCGAGGGTGATGATGAGTTAGGTGGTCACTTTTGGTGAAGGGATGCACCCGGTATTTGTGTGAGTAAGGTTTCGGAAATGGGATTAGATTTATGATGTGTCGACCGTCCCAACCTTACCAGTACGACCACGTTACCCCTTATGGGATGGGGCTATGTTAATTACTCTGGCCGGTGCTAGCAAAGAGCCACATTACTAGTGACGGGAGTGATATGTGGTCACTCTCGTGATGGGGTCGTGCCGGGTAGGACGACTATGCCATTTTTATGAGTTCCAGTCACACCGTTGGTCCCCGCATGGTTGGTACTGTCCAGAGTTGGAGCTCGTAAGACGTACAACATGTGGCCTGGGTACCAATCGAGTGGACCTCTTTGTCTAGTATCGTCAGGGGAAAGGCATTGACCGGGTACATACCTCGGGTATGTGATATACCGCGAGTCGTGGATCACACGGAAGTTTCCCGGATCTCGTGGGTCCAGCGTACTACCTCTGCAGAGTGTACACTATTCGAATAGCCGTGTCCACGGTCAAGGACAGTTGGGTAATCCTGCTTAAACTATGTCCTGATATTTCCGCATAAACCAAGTGTGCGTGAGTGTGAGTGTGTGTGTGGTGATGAGAAAGGTGTTTCTATGATAGAAATGATATGATCAAGTTTGGTGACTTGGCATATAGGGTGAACCCGGATGGTTCAGCCCTCAACAGATATGTTGATATCTGTAACCTGTTCTTCAAGAGTAATTCTTTAACTTGATGCATATTCATGATCATTCCACCCAGATGAGTTACACTAAAGATGCATGATATTGTTATCCTTCACTTTCATTATACATATCATGGGCTGTTTGCGAGTACATTCAAAGTACTCATTGGGTTGCCACTGGTTATGATATTGACAAGACATGGAAGGACCGGAGTTTGGAGATGAGTATGTCTTCAGCGACACCCCTGCAAACTAGGACGCTTCCGAGTCAGAATGCCTGTCGGTGTAGGCTTGATGGCATGGGCACCCGCTTAGCCCTATGTTTTCCGCTATCATTGTATTCGTGTGATTTGGCCTTAGGCCCTGTCTTGTGAACTTGACCTTTCGGTCACGTGTTGTAATAATCGGTACTTGGATGTAAGACTCTTTATTCAATATTTGTGTTCGGTGAGCATTGATCTCTGGGATCACTGAGCACGGCGATTCTCGACTAGTAAGTCGGGGTCCCCATAGAGCTGGTACCATAGCCATCCTGAATATAGGAAGCCTTAGGTAGCATGGGCGATAGCCGGACAATTAGTGCACATATATTGACCCTAGAACTGCACCCACTATATATTTCTAACCCTCTCCTGTACACCTTGTAGATGGCCGCCGTACCCGAGATGCTTCTAGAAACGAGCTTTCCTCTGCTTTTGAGTGATAGCCTCGAGAAGTGTCAAGTGCGTCGCACGCCCGTCTTTCTCTACCACGAACACTAGGTCAACGCTGACACCAAGGAGTATCACGTGGACGTGATAGTGAAGGCTAATCACTCCCCAACTAGCTGGTTCTTTGAAGGGCCACAAATGGAGGATCTGATGTTGGCCATGGAGACTGCAGCACGAGAGGCACTCGTTCGACTCCGTGACATCCTTCCTGAGATGGCGGACGAACCCGCTACTCGTCACCTACCTTTTGTTAAGGATAAGATAGACGGATGCTGGACACTCAACCCCTCATCCGAGGACGGGATGCCATTAAGGTTTTAGACCTACTTCAGCCTCTCCTCAGACACCTTGACGCATCTTTTGATCAAGGAGTCAACTAGGATTAGCCAAGAGCTGCACCAAGTTAAGGACCTACTTCGTATGGAGAAGATGAAGAACAACAAGGTGAAGAAAGAAGGAGCACCGGTGATATCACCTGGCTTTGCTTTCCGAGGAGGAATACCCTCGCTTCAGGCTGTTCTGCTACTTCTCAAACAACAGCGCCAGAAATTGACACGTCGACGGAGATTGGACTTGCGTTGGATTTTCCCTTGAAGAGGAAAGGGTGATGCAGCACAGGTGCAGTAAGTATTTCCCTTAGTTTGAGAACCAAGGTATCGATCCAGAAGGAGGGTCTCGTCAAGTCGAGAGTACCTTCGCAAACACAAACAAGCTTGCACCCAACGCTTCAAAGGGGTTGTCAATCCCTTCAAGATTGTTTGCAAAGTGAGATCAAAAGGCGGAAAGTGCAACGAAGTAAAAACTGTAAGGCTGAAAATATGGTGTGGAGTAGACCCTCGGGGCCATAGTGTTCACTATAGGCTTCTCTCAAAATAGCAAGTATTACGGTGGGTGAACAAATTAATCTGGTGCAATTGATACAACCGCGCAAAGTCATGACGATATCTAAGGCAATGATCTAGCATATAGGCATCACGTCCGAGACAAGTCGACCGATACTTTCTGCATCTACTACTATTACTCCACACATCGACCGCCATCCAGCATGCATCTAGTGTATTGAGTTCATGACAAACAGAGTAACGCTTTAAGCAAGATGACATGATGTAGAGGGATAATTTGAAACCAATGATGAAAACCCCATATTTTTACCCTTGATGGCAACAACACGATACGTGCCTCGCTACCCCTTCTGTCACTGGGTGAGGTCACCGCACGGTATGAACCCAAAACCAAGCACTTCTCCCATTGCAAGAATCATAGATCTAGTTGGCCAAACAAAACCCACCACTCGAAGAGAATTACAAGGATATCAAATCATGCATAAGAGAGATCAGAAGAAACTCAAATAAGATTCATAGACAATCTGATCATAAATCCACAATTCATCGGATCTCGACAAACACACCGCAAAAGAAGATTACATTTGATAGATCTCCATGAAGATCTATCAAGATCCAAGAGAGAGAAGAAGCCATCTAGTTACTAGCTATGGACCCGTAGGTCTATGGTGAACTACTCACGCATCATCGGAGATGTCATGGTATTGATGGAGAAGCCTTCCGTGTCCGAATCCCCCCTGCGGCAGGGCACCAGGACGTGCCCCAGATGGGATCTTGCGGAGACAGAAGTTTGTGGCAGCGGAAAAGTGATTACGACGCTCCTCTGATTTTTTGGGAATATTTGGGAGTTTATAGGCGCAAGATCTAGGTCAGGGGATCTCCAGGGGGCCCACAAGCCTGCATGGCGCGGCCCCTTGGCCGCGGTGTGGGGGCTTGTTGGGCCCGTGGGGCTTGTCTGGCTTGGTCCCCAAGCTCTCCGATCTTCTTCCGTTCTAAAAGAAATCTTGGATTTTCTTCTCCTTGGACTCCGTTTCAAAATCTCCTCTGAAAGGCGTCAAAAACATGGAAAAAACAGGAACTGGCACTTGGCACTGAGTTAATAGGTTAGTCCCATAAAATAAATAAAAGGCATGCAAAACATCCAAGATTTGACAAGATAATAGCATCAAACCATAAAAAATTATAGATACGTTGGAGACGTATGATGTTCCTCTTCAGAGTCGACGTTTAACTGCAGAAGAGTACACCGAGCTTTTCGCTACCTCACCAACCAAGATACGTCGAGATGGTCTACTTCCTTGCCCTACTCCTTCAAGGAAGGGAAGCACTAATGAAGATGAAGACAAAGATAAAGATGAAGACGAAGATCCCACAGAGCCGGCTTATGAGACCGCGCAGTCGATCGCTTAGCAGCATAGGATGTACCGAACGTAGGAATTCTTGTATCAGGATTTTATGACCCGGATGTTGTGTGAACCTATTGGATGGAAGTCGCATTCTGCCTTGAGCAGATTGTGAGCGACTGCATCACTTGCTTTAAAATTAATGCAGTAGTTCTTTTAAAAAACCATTGTCATAAAACCTTGCACACTAGCACACACCAGACCCCCTCTTTACTAGAACGTCATCCCTTTCGAGTGCAACCGGTTCAGCAGAATTTGACCTGTCTACTCCCCTGACAGGATGGTGAATGCAACTCGCAACAACACTTTCGGCAACCCCGGCTCTGCCTCTTCAGGACAACAGCAGGGAACCGGAGGGGAAGCTTAAGCTGGAGATCACCATGTGCAGCAAGATGATGTTCCTCCGTCGCGGCCTCCCCCTGAAAGCTTGACCATGGCTTAGTTCCTTAAAGCTCTTCGGGAGGAGCGTCAAGCCAACAATGCCGCTATCCGGCAGCTGGCTCAAACTTTAGTGAACCACCCGCCGCAGAACGGGAATGGCAACGGTCGCTCAACTCTTTCTGAGTTTATGCGGACTATGCCACCCATATTCACGGAGACGACTGAGCCCTTGGATGCCGATGACTGGATCCGCACTATCGAAGATCTTCTCGTGCTGGTCAAGTGCACTCATGACAACGAGAAAGTTCTCTATGCAACCCACTGTCTCGGAGGCACAGCCAGAGACTGGTGGGATGGATTTCAGATCATTTGAGTCGGGCAAGTCATCACATGGGCCGTGTTCAAGGATGGATTCCGCACCATGGCATTCAGCCCCAGCAAGACCCAGCTATCAGCAGCAGCAGCAGTACAAGCATCCAACATTTCGCCAGAATTACGAACCTTAGCAAGTCAGCGTCAAGCCAGCAAGCACTCCGCCAAACAACGGTGGGAGCAAGACCAACCTTCCAGCGCAAGTTACCTGTTTCGGGTGTCGACAACCAGGGCACTATTCTAGGCAGTGCCCCAATAAGAAACCCGATGTTTCGTGTCCCAATGCACCAAATCCAGGCCAAGGAGCACCAGGCAGGAAGCAGGCTCCCCGCAATCAGCAGTATCACAGCAAGGGGCGGATTAATCATATTTCCGTAGAAGAGGCACAGGAAGACCCGGACTGCATTCTGGGTACGTTCCTCGTCAACTCTACCCCAGCAACAGTATTATTTGATTGTGGTGCTTCCCATTCCTTTGTTACACAAAAGTTTGCGGAAAAGTGTGGACTAGAACCTACCTTGCGTCGTGAGCATATGGAAATTCAAACCCCGGGAGCAGTTTTGAGAACCAACCTAGGGTGTAGAAAGGTTGGGATAGTTATGAATGGGACGAGCTTCTCAGCGGATCTCATTGTGCTTAAGTCACAAGGCCTAGAAGTAATCCTCGGTATGGACTGGTTGGCCAAGCATCAGAGTATCTTGGACTGTTCTAACAGGGCCATTACCATGACAAGTGACCAAGGGGTCAAAGTCAAGTATGTCTCTGAGCCAGTACCTTCTCGAGTGCCACGAGTTAACAGCCTATCAGAGGAAGGACTCGACCGAGTGCCAATAGTCTGTGAGTACCCGGATGTCTTTCCTGATGAGCTACCAGGGATGCCTCCTGACCGAGACATTGAGTTCATCATCGAACTCATGCCCGGATCAAGGCCTATCTATAAGAAGCCTTACATGATGGGATCCGAAGAGCTAGCTGAGTTGAAGAAGCAACTGGATGAGCAACTCAGGAAAGGGTTTATTCGTCCAAGTGCGTCACCTTGGGGATCGCCTATTCTCTTCGTGTCCAAGAAGGATGGGACAATCCGACTTTGCGTCGATTACCGTTCATTCAATGAGGCCACGATCAAGAACAAGTATCCACTCCCCAATATTGAAGACTTGTTCGACCAGCTCAACGGAGCAAAGGTATTCTCCAAGATCGACCTCTGATCTGGATATTACCAACTAAAGATTCGACCCGAAGACATTCCAAAGACGGAATTTGTGACCCGGTACGGTCTGTACGAATGCACTGTCATGTCCTTCGGATTGACGAATGCCCCAGCTTACTTCATGTACCTCATGAATAAGGTCTTCATGGAATATTTGGACAAGTTTGTCGTCGTATTCATTCACGACATATTAATCTTTTCCATGTCCGAAGAAGAGCATGAGCAACACCTGAGGTTAGTATTGGAAAAGCTTCAAGAGCACCAACTGTATGCCAAGTTCAGCAAATGCTAGTTTTGGCTGAACGAAGTTGGATTCCTAGGTCATACCATGATGGCAAGTGCACTGGCAGTTGATTCCTCTAAGATTACCACGGTAACCAACTGGGAATTGCCAATCGACGTGAAGGAAGTCAGGAGCTTCCTCGGACTCGCAGGATAATACCGCAAGTTTGTAGAAGGATTCTCCCGCATCGCGCGACCTATGACTTAGCTCTTGAAGAAAGGCAAGAAGTTCGAATGGACGCCGGAATGTGAGACAAGCTTCCAAGAGTTGAAGAAGAGGCTAACCACCGCCCCGGTATTGGCCAATCCAGAAATCAACAAGGAGTTCGTGATATATTGTGATGCCTCAAGGACCGGGCTAGGTGGTGTTCTAATGCAGGATGGCAGGGTCGTGGCATACTTGTCGCGGCAACTGTGCCCGCATGAGGAGAATTATGCCACCCATGATCTTGAGTTGGCAGCAGTAGTGCATGCCCTAAAGACATGGCGACATTACCTTCTGGGGAAGCGATGTGAAATATACACTGACCATAAGAGTCTGAAGTATATCTTCACCCAAAGGGAATTGAAGATGAGGCAACGAAGATGGTTGGAGTTAATCAAGGACTACGAACTCAGCATTCAATATCACCCCGGTAAGGCAAATGTACTGGCCGACGCCTTGAGTCGGAAGACCAGCACCTTAAACGTCATGATTAAGGAAAGGCAGCCCGCCTTATATGAAGAATTGGAGAACTTCGGATTCGAACTGGTGGAACCAGGATTCCTAGATAATCTCGAAGTCAAACCAACGCTGGAACACGACATCAAGGAGGACTAGAAGGGTCACAAGAGCATCGAAGGTATCAAGAAGAAGATTCCAGAAGGCAAGGCCCCAAGATTCTTGGAGGATGATCAAGGAGTGGTGTGGTTTGGGAAACGTTTATGCGTACCCAACAAGGCCGAACTCAAGGAACTCATCCTACGGGAAGCTCATGATACACCCTACTCCATTCACCCCGGTGGTACCAAGATGTATCAAGATCTCCGAGAAAGATTCTGGTGGCACGGCATGAAGAGGGAAATCGCGCCATATGTGGCCAAGTGCGCTATGTGTCAGCAAGTTAAGGCTGAGCATCAGCGACCCGCAGGAATGCTACAACATCTCCAGGTGCCGGAATGGAAGTGGGATAAGGTAGGGATGGATTTCATTACCGGTCTACTAAGGTCTAGCAAGGGCCATAACTCGATATGGGTTGCTGTCGACCATTTGACCAAAGTGGCCCATTTCATCCCTGTCAACACCACTTATGACGGGAACAAGTTGGCTATTCTCTATATCAAGCGCATAGTAAGCCTTCATGGAGTTCCCAAGGAGATTGTATCTGACCGAGGCATGCATTTCACCTCAAGGTTTTGGAGGAACCATCAGGAAGCCCTCGGTACCAAGCTCTCTTTCAGCACCGCCTTCCACCCACAGACGGGAGGACAGACGGAAAGGGTAAATCAGATACTCAAAGATATGCTCCGCGCATGCGTCCTAGCGCACGGAGCCAAATGGGAAGACTGTCTGCCGTTCCCTGACTTTTCATACAACAACAGCTACGAGTCTAGTCTCTAGATGGCCCCATTCGAAGTGTTTTATGGATAGAAATGCCGCACCCTGCTCAAATGGTCAGAAACCGGAGATGGGCTGATTTTCGGACTAGAAGTTTTGCACCGGGCAGAAGAGAAGGTGCAACTAGTCCAAGAAAATCTGAAGGCAGCCAAGTCGCGACAAAAGAGTTATGCGGACTCTCGCCACAGGAAAGTGGAGTTCATTCCCGGAGATCTGGTGTACCTCCGTGTCACGCTTCTCAAGGGAATCAAGCGTTTCCACGATAAGGGAAACTCGCTCCAAGGTTCATTGGGCCATTCAAGATCACGGCAAGGCGTGGAGAGGTCGCTTATCAGCTGGAATTACCTCCAGAACTTTCGGGTGTGCACAACGTTTTCCATGTGTCACAACTTCGGAAGTGTCTCCAGACCCAATTCGTTCTGATCCTTATAAGGACATTGATCACCGGGCCATTGACCTCGAGTCTGATCTCACCTACCATGAGAGGCCAATCCGCATTCTTGATGAAGCAGAGCGATGCGCCAGAAGCCGCACCATCAAGTATTTCAAGGTTCAATGGAGCAACCACACCAAATCCGAAGCTACATGGGAGCGTGAAGACTATCTCGGATCTGAGTTCCCATACCTTTTTAGCACCTAGCTTAGGAATCTCGGGGATGAGATTCTTGTAAGGGGGATAGGTCTGTCACACCCTGTTTTTGCTATCACTTGTCTTTATTGTAAAATTCTGAGATTGTTAAAACTTTTTCCAATCTAATGATGTGAGTGCCATGATTGACAATATATGCTTGTATGCTTGATCATGTGTGGTTTTAAAACCCTAAATTCCTTGGTATTTTACTGATTTCAAAAACCATTGCTTATTGCTGACCTAAGTAATACCACCTTGGGTTGGACTACATGCCCTTGGTAGCAAGCAGTGCTTCTACCCATATTTAGTAATCTGATTTTTACCAAACTTTATATTTCAAAACCACAAAAATAATTATTTTTGTGATTATTTTCCTAATTAAATAACCTGTCCATTTCTAAGGTCAGAATTGGTATTCCAACATGGAAAAATACTTTTGTGCCTTGGAAAAATCTGATTAAATTTAGAGATGATCAGAAGGACATATATTTTCCATACATAGGATTTTAAACCGCATTTTATATTATATTTATTGATTAAAACTATAAAAGCTATTTCTGTCTGTTTTGGCATTTTGAAATATTTCCAAAGGAAATATTCTCAATAAATTCCTAGAAAATTCCAGTGATATCCCTAAGCCTTGTTTGGTGTCCACATAAAGTTTCACCTTGATCAAAGGTGGATAAGGAACCCAAATAACCCAAAAACCCTGTCTGTCCAGAATCAAGTTAGAGCAACTCTACATAGCAAAGTTTCTCCAATGAGGCTAAAACTTTGCAGGAGTGCCTAATACGTCAAATGAGGGTTCTACACCAAAAGTGGGATTTGTGGGACTTATATTGCCCACACTCCCTTTGGAAGGAACAAATCTGGTCATATTGGAGTGATTTCAAGTTTACAAAGCTAAACTTGTCCTTTGGAGCTCAAATTTGGTGGAACTCCATGGTTTGCCACCAAAACCAAACCTGTTAAGTCTCAGCACCAGTGGTGGGGTGCAACCCCGTGTGCCCACTGTCGAACACCTTCTGAGAGATAGGAAAAAGCCACCTTAGCCACAGCTAAACCAAACTCCTTTGCTTCAAACTCTTAGATTAAGTAGCTAGCACCTGTATCTAACCCCAATCAACTGGTTTTCACTGGTTCAAAGTGGAAAGGCCAAAAACCCAAATTTAGACCTCAGTTCATGACTGACAGCACCAGTATTTCTTGCCTCCTTTGACCAGCCGAAGCACCCACTAAAACCAAATGGCTAGCCACACCCCCAGCAAGTGCCTGGACATGCTAGACACGTCCAAAGTGCCTCAAAGCGGGCCAACATGCCGTGGCATGCCAAAACTGCGCTCTGGGCGCGCTACAGGGAGTCACCGAAGTGGGGGCGACGCCCTCGGCTAGTTCCAGCCTCCCCCGAGATGTCCAACCTCCTCTCCGACAACCCCTCTGCATCGGGCAAGCCTCAGGGCCCCTCCTCTCTCGCGCTAGAACTCGCGCGACGCGTGCCCACGCGCTCCAGAACTAGCCAATCTTGCGCGGCCACGAATGCTCGCCTTCTCTCTCCCTCTCTGTGCTGCAGACGGTTCGGGCGGTCCAATACCATGTCCTAACACCGTGGTTTCAACCCCAACCTCTCTCTGCGCCCCCATGCGCGCCACGGTGAGTCACCGGCGCTCTCGAATCTGCTCACCGTCGCGGGCCTATAAATAGCCCTCCCCCTCGCTCCAGCACCCCTCAGATAGCTTCGCCACATCAACTAGCACATCCGTAGCCACCCCAGCAAACCAGCAGAGCCCCGGTGCTCGAGATCGACCGAGGCCCCGCCGCCTCGGAGCTCCGGTCAATCACTGGCTACAAGACGGCTCCTGCGCCCCTCGACCCACCAAACTGACCCCCTTGATCCCAGGAAGCTTTCCCCCAACTCGCCCGAGCTTTTCCATGTCTCTAGCCACCCCCTCGACCACTTCCCGAAACCCCGCCTCCACGGCCTCCTCATCGCCAGCGAACCCTTGCCTCCCCGACGTTGTTTCGACCACCGACAGGTAGGCGACGGTCAGGCAGACCCATTCCCGTGTTCATTGGAGCTTGAGAGCGTCGGCAACCTCGTCGGCGTCCTCCTCCTCCTCTCTGGCTGGAGGTAGGAGACGACCCCGACAGGTGTGCCCCACCTGTCGGTGGCCCAGCCTCCACCCCCGCGCTGGCCTCGGCCACTGACCACAGGGCCCCACACGTCAGGTTCAAACCTGACGGCGCGCGCGCCTAGGCAGGCCGTTGGCTGGCCATGGGCCAGCCCAACTCTGGGCCAAGCCAGGCCAGGAGCTGGTCGTTTTCTTTTTATTTTTAAAAACTTGGATTTCTAAGATTTTTATAAAGCATTTAACCAGTGTAAAAATATAATTCTTCCACTGTTATTTTTCTAAAAATGTGTAGTATTTAATGATATGCTTAGATGAATTTTTCCAGCAACTATTCTATTTTGTAAAATTAAAAAGGGCTAAAATGGAATAGTTTTGCTTCTGCTTGGTTGTTTTCAAAAATATTTCTTCTAGGAAAACTAAGAGAAATATTTTTTAAATGATATCTTAGATTTATTAGTAATAGGGAACATTTTTAAAATGATTTTATGGACTATTTCTGTGTGAGCTATTTCTTATATTGTTTTATCGATGATAGAAAATCCGTGTAACGAGGGAATCGGAGCGGAAGACCTCGAAAACCCCGGATACGTAGCTGACCAAGGCAAGCAGCCCTTTGACCATGTCTGAGCATATGTTACTTTGAACGTTAAATAGCAAGTATTCCCGTTGCATATGATCATAAGTGCCGGTAATCATTTGATATGATTTTTACTGAAGGCTCCCCCGGAGCACATGCATTGAGCTTGACTCTACCCCTTAGGGTCATGATAATACAATGTTGACAAGTAAAGATAGAGTAGTATTATTCATGAGCATGATGTTGTCATAAAGCAAGAGTTTATGAAAACCCCGTCGGGTGCCACTAATGCCCGAGGGTGATGATGAGTTAGGCGGTCACTTTTAGTGAAGTGATGAACCCGGTATTTGTGTGAGTAAGGTTTCGGAAATGGGATTAGATTTATGATGTGTCGTCCGTCCCAACCTTACCAGTACGACCACGTTACCCCTTATGGAACGGGGCTATGTTAATTACTCTGGTCGGTGCTAGCAAAGAGCCACATTTGTAGTGGCGGGAGTGATATGTGGTCACTCTCGTGATGGGGTCGTGCCGGGTAGGACGACTATGCCATTTTTATGAGTTCCAGTCACACCGTTGGTCCCCGCATGGTTGGTACTGTCTAGAGTTGGAGCTCGTAAGACGTGCAACATGTGGGCTGGGTACCAATTGAGTGGACCTCTTTGTCTAGTATTGTCCGGGGAAAGGCATTGATCGGGTACTTACCTCGGGTATGTGATATACCGCGAGTCGTGGATGACACGGAAGTTTCCTGGATCTCGTGGGTCCAGCGTACTACCTCTGCAGAGTGTAAACTATTCGAATAGCCGTCTCCACGGTCAAGGACAGTTGGGTCATCCTGTTTAAACTACGTCCTGATATTTCTGCATAAACCAAGTGTGCGTGAGTGTGAGTGTGTGTGGTGATGAGAAAGGTGTTGCTATTATAGCAATGATATGCTCAAGTTTGGTGACTTGGCAGATAGGGTGAACCCGGATGGTTCAGCCCTCAACAGATATGTTGATATCTGTAACCCGTTCTTCAAGAGTAATTCTTTAACTTGATGCATATTCATGATCATTCCACCCAGATGAGTTACACTAAAGATGCATGATATTGTTATCCTTCACTTTCATGGTATATATCATCGGTTGTTTGCGAGTACATTAAAAGTACTCATTGGCTTGCCACTTGTTATGTTATTGACCAGACATGGAAGGACCGGAGTTTGGAGATGAGTATGTCTTCGGCGACATCCCTGCGAACTAGGATGCTTCCGAGTCAGAATGCCTGTCGGTGTAGGCTTGATGGCATGGGCACCTGCTTAGCCATATGTTTTTCGCTATCAGTGTATTCGTGTGATTTGGCCTTAGGCCTTGTCTTGTGAACTTGACCTTTCGGTCACGTGTTGTAATAATCGGTACTTGGATGTAAGGCTCTTTATTCAGTATCTGTGTTCGGTGAGCATTGATCTCTGAGATCACTGAGCACGGGGATTCTCGACTAGTAAGTCGGGCTCCCCACATGAACCAATGAAGAATATCACTCTTAGTGTTAGGAAATTACTGAAGAATTTGGTTCTCAGGGCCCTACGGCAATTGTACGCTGCGCCTGAAATCATCATTCTCATACAGTGGGTCACGCCACCACCCAACTTTGAAAATCCTGAAGTTGATTTTCTTCAAAGTTGATTTTCTTCAAACTTGTTTTTCTTCAAAGCTGAAATTCATCAACCTAACGCTTTGACACAAAATCCTCAAGTTAGTCAAAATCTTCAAAACACTTGATGATTTTCATTTGCCTATATATATATATATATGTGTATATATATGATCGGACCCTACTCCCCCCTATGCTTTACTCACCCAGTCTATTCAATTCTTCATATGCGTTCTACTTGAAACTTTGTTCAAAATCCTCACTGTGTCCTTGTCAGCTGATGATTTTGCAACGAAATCCTAAAATCCTCAAAATTGATTTTTATATTGTTACACAATAACTGAACCCAACTTCCCACGATTAGATAAGCACGATCTCCACCGCTTTAAACTCTGGCTACACGTGTCGTGCGGAGACGAATAAGCAAGGGCAGTTTGGTCCGAAAGAATCGGCCGGACAGTTTTCACCTGAGCTATAAATATGCCCTTACCCCTTCTGTCCAAACTCTTCGTTCTCTCTCTCGACCTTCTCTCCGCCACAAGCAAAACCTAGCGCCACCGCCAGAAATATCGTTGTCGGCAAGGAAAAGCTTCAGTGCCTCGACCTCTTCGTCATCGAGCTCACGCCGGAAGCGGAGCATCTTCATCCACCGCCGCCATAGCCGTCTTCTGCCGCCAAGTTAGGGTGCAGCGGACTCAAACCGAAGAGCATCTACTGTTGCTCCCTCTGTTCTTCGTGCTTGCCATATAGGGTAAATAAAAGCCTATTTTTACTGTCTCTCTCGATCTACTATTTTACCTTAGATTCGAGAAATCTGTTTTTCCTCAGTGTCGATCATCTTCGCACACTCTATTCCTCAAACACTTGATGAATTTCACTAAGCTACTACAATTCTTCACGTGATTCATCAATTGTGCAAAATTTTGAAATTGAATGCTTAGACAAATTCCTCAACCCACTGGTAAAATTCCTCAACTTTTAAAATTTTAAATTTCTTCAAATTCGAGAACGCATATGACCTCTCCAAATTCCTCGGACCTATATTCTGTTCACAGGTACAAAATGTCAACTGATGAATCTCTAGGTTCTCATCAACTTAACTTATTTACAACATTTCTTCAAGAAACTTTGTGAGTGTCATCAGAATCCTCAAGAGTACAAATTCCTTAGCAAAAGCCTGAGCTGAAGAAAATGGAAGATGACAGAAAGCAAAAGGGTGGCAAGAAACTCGAACAAAACAGTGCAATTGATATCCCTAAGGATATATACCTTCACTATTGCACGCCAGATGAGAAAGAACCAATGCCAAAGAGGAAAACCAGGCTTCAAAAGATAGAACGCAGGTGGGCTAAGGAGTGGAAGGAATACCGCTTCGTCACTCCAAAGTATGCGAAGTCATCAAAGTCCCTTCTGCATCATAAGGAAGTGATGAATATGATGATGAAACTCTTCAAGCCATCATCCGAAAGAAGAAGGAACACGTCGCACAAGCTTCAGGCAGCGCTATTCCTCTTGCCATGGACCCAAAGGTCATGTTGGACTACATCAATGTCTGGTATGAAGACCCTAACACACCTATTGATGACTTGAAGCTTCCCCCTGGTATCAGCCATATGTAGTCTTGATGACCCACAAGTATAATTAAGAGTGTCGAACCCAACGAGGAGCAGAAGGATCTGATAACTGGTTTTCAGCAAGGAAATATCTGCAAGCACTGAAATTGTCGGTAACTAGTGATTGTGTGGTGAGATGATTCGTAGCAAGCAACAAGTAACAAAAGTAGCAACGGTGCAGCAAAGTGGCCCAATCCCTTTTGTAGAAAGGGACAAGCCTGGACAAAGTCTTATAGGAGGAAAAACGCCCCCGAGGACACACGGGAATTTCCGTCATGCTAGTTTCATCATGTACATATGATTCGCGTTCGTTACTTTGATAGTTTGATATGTGGGTGGACCGGCGCTTGGGTACTGCCCTTACTTGCACAAGCATCCCACTTATTATTTACCCCTCTCGCAAGCATCCGCAACTATGAAAGAAGAATTAAGACAAAGTCTAACCATAACATTAAACTAGTGGATCCAAATGAGCCCCTTACGAAGCAACTCATAAACTAGGGTTTAAGCTTCTGTCACTCTAGCAACCCATCATCTACTTAATACTTCCCAATGCCTTTGTCTAGGCCCAAATAATGGTGAAGTGGTATGTAGTCGACGTTCACATCACACCACTAGTGGAAAAACAACATACAACACATCAAATTACTGAACGAATACCAAATTCACATGACTACTATTAGCATGACTTATCCCATGTCCTCAGGAACAAAAGTAACTACTCACAAAGCATAATCATATTCATGACCAGAGATGTAATGACTAGCATCAAGGATCTAAACATAAACTCTTCCACCAAGTAATCCAACTAGCATCAACTACAAAGAGTAATCAACACTAGCAACCTTACAAGTACCAATCGGAGTCGCGAGACGGAGATTGGTTACAAGTGATGAACTAGGGTTTGGAGATGAGAGGGTGCTGATGAAGATGTTGATGGTGACGAGTCCCCTCCGATGAGAGGAGTGTTGCTGATGACGATGGCGACGATTTCCCGCTCCGGGAGGGAAGTTTCCCCGGCAGGATCGTCCTGCCGGAGGTCTAGATTGGTTCTGCTCAAGTTCCGCCTCGTGGCGGCGGGGAATCCACGAAAAAGCTCCTCCTTGATTTTTGTTTCTCGACGAAACCCTTCATATAGCAAAAGAGGGGGGCAAGTGGGCCAGCAGGTTGCCCACAAGCCCTCATGGCACGGCCTAGGGGGGTGGCCGCGCCGTGCAGGCTTGTGGCCAACCCCTGGCGCCCCTCTGGCACTTCTTCGGCCCAGTATTTTTGATAAATCAGGCAAAAAATCCTCGTTGATTTTTATGGCGTTTGGAGTTGCGCAGAATAGGTATGTCAACTTTGCTCCACTTTCAGGCCAGAATTCCAGTTGCCGGCATTCTCCCTCTTCATGTAAACCTTGCAAAATTAGAGAGAAGAGGCATAAGAATTGTACCGTGATGTGAAATAACAGCCAAAGAAGCGATAAATATCAACATGAAAACATGATGCAAAATGGACGTATCATGGACACATTCATCAATGAGGTCAAATGGAAGGAGACGCAAGCCAAGCAAGCAAAGGCTGCAAAGCTGAAGAAGGAGAAATTCCTCAAACAGAATCTCCTAAACCTGACACCTGATGCTCTTGTGTCAACCCTGGCGGAACTGAAGACTTTGACCGACAAGTATACCAAACTATCTGATCGTCAAAGTCTCAAGACCAATTTCGTCAAGTTTGCAACCAATGTAGTTGATGAATACAACAAGAAGGCTCCTCCTCCAGCAGAACCAAAGCAGCCCGAGCAGTCTGAGCCCAGCTATTCTGTTCAGCTCATGAAGGAAGATGAAGAAGAAGAAAACCCTGCTGAGGAAATGCCTCAAGAAAGCCGTGTTGATGCACCGGTTATTGAGGAAATTCCTATGGACATTCCAGCTGATGAATCTATGCCAGCTGATGAATCTGCTCGAGCTGAAGAAAATGCGTCAGCTGAGTAAACTGCCAGGACTGATACTGCACCAGCTCCTGAAGAAAAAATTCCTTCACCGCAATCCTCAAAGGTGAAGAAAATGGTCCCGTCTGCAGCATATGTGAAGAAAACCAAGGCTCCGAAGAAAGAAGCAAAGTAAATAAAAGCTTCTTTAACTCCAGAATCATCAGAGCCCAAGCGTCAAAAGACTCTTGATGAAACTGCTCCACTGGATGATGTGCCTTTGAAGATAGCTCCACCATACACTATGGTCCCTTTTGGAATTGACTATGCAATTCCTGAAGAAGATGAGGATATTCCAATTGATGAGGAAATGAAAGACGCTGATTCTAACGAATTCATGGATGAGGAAATTCAAATTGATGACATTCCTCTGTCCTTCGTTCCTCACAAGACGACAGATGAAACTGCATAAGGATCAGCTGGAACAGCTGAAGATTTTGCCTCCTCCTCCAAGCAAATTTCTCAAGCTAAGGAAAACCCAGAAGAAAATACTCAGCCCGAGGAACATCCTCAACCTGAGGAAAATCCTTGATACGTCTCCAACGTATCTATAATTTTTGATGGTTCCATGCTATTATCTTGTCAAACTTTGGATGTTTTGTATGCCTTTTATACCATTTTTGGGACTAACTTATTAACGCAGTGCCAAGTGCCAGTTCCTGTTTTTCCGTGTTTTTGACCTTTTTCAGAGGAGAATATTAAACGGAGTCCAAACGGAATAAAACCTCCAAAAAGATTTTTTCCGAAACAGAAGATACCCAGGGAGCTTGAGAACCAAGGCAGAGGGCACGACGGGAGGCCACAAGCCCCCTAGCCGTGGCCTGGGGGACCCGCGCCTAGATGGCTTGTGGGCCCCGTGTGGATCCTCTGCCCTATTTCTTCCGCCTATAAATCCCCGAACAATCCAAAACCACGGGAGAGAGCCAGGAAAATAATTTTCCGCCGCCGCAAGCTTCTGTCTCCGCAAGATCCCATCTGGGGCACGTTCTGGTGCCCTGCCGGAGGGGGGATTCGGACACGGAGGGCTTCTTCATCAACACCATTGCCTCTCCGATGATGCGTGAGTAGTTCACCATAGACCTTCGGGTCCATAGCTAGTAGCTAGATGGCTTCTTCTCTCTCTTGGATCTTCAATACAAAGTTCTCCATGATCTTCATGGAGATCTATCCGATGTAATCTTCTTTTGCGGTGTGTTTGTTGAGATCCGATGAATTGTGGATTTATGATCAGATTATCTATGAATCTTATTTGACTTTCCTCTGATCTCTTATATGCATGATTTCATATCCTTGTAATTCTCTTCGAGTTGTGGGTTTCGTTTGGCCAACTTGATCTACAGTTCTTGCAATGGGAGAAGTACTTGGTTTTGGGTTCATACCGTGCGGTGACCTCACCCAGTGACAGAAGGGGTAGTGAGGCAAGCATCGTGTTGTTGGCATCAAGGGTAAAAAGATGGGGTTTATATCTATTGCATGAATTTATCCCTCTACATCATGTCATCTTTCTTAAGGCGTTACTCTGTTTTTCATGAACTCAATACACTAGATGCATGCCGGATAGCGGTCGATGTGTGGAGTAATAGTAGTAGATGCAGAAAGTATCGGTCAACTTGTCTCGGACGTGATGCCTATATGTATGATCATTGCCTTAGATATCGTCATGACTTTGCGCGGTTCTATCAATTGCTCAACAGTAATTCGTTCATCCACCGTAATATTTGCTATCATGAGAGAAGCCTCTAGTGAACACTATGGCCCCCAGGTCTACTTCACATCATATTTTCAGCCTTACACTTTTACTTTGTTGCACGTTCTGCCTTCAGATCTCACCTTGCAATCAATCGTGAAGGGATTGACAACCCCTTTGTAGCGTTGGGTGCAAGTTTGCTGTTTTTGCGCAGGTACTCTAAAGACATGGCTTGATACTCCTACTGGATTGATACCTTGGTTCTCAAACTGAGGGAAATACTTACTCCTACTGTGCTGCATCACCCTTTCCTCTTCAAGGGAAAAAACAATGCAAGCTCACGACGTAGCAATCCTCATCCTGAGGAAAACCCTCAACCTGAAGCAAATCCTAACCTGAGGTTCAGGCCGAAGAAAATCCTCGACGAGAGGTACTGCTACCTCTTGAGCTTGCGTTGGTTTTTCCCTTGAAGAGGAAAGGGTGACGCAGCAAAGTAGCGATAAGTATTTCCATCGGTTTGAGAACCAAGGTATCAATCCAGTAGGAGTATGAAGATGAGGCACCAATGTAGCTGCGCAAAAACAAACAAACTTGCACCCAACACTATAAAGGGGTTGTGAATCCCTTCACGATTACTTATAAGGTGAGATCTGAAGGTAAAAAGTGCAACAAAGTATTTTTGGTATTTTTGTAGATCTTAATATATGATGTGAAGTAGACCCAGGGGCCATAGTGTTAACTAGAGGCTTCTGTCATGATAGCAAGTATTATGCTGGGTGAACGAATTACTATCGAGCAATTGATAGAATTGCGCAAAGTCATGACGATATCTAAGGCAATGATCATATATATAGGCATCACGTCCGAGACAAGTAGACCGATACATTCTGCATCTACTACTATTACTCCACACATCAACCGCTATCCAACATGCATCTAGTGTATTGAGTTCATAACAAACAAAGTAACGCCTTAAGCAAGATGACATGATGTAGAGGGATAAATTCATGCAATGTGATATAAACCCATCTTTTTACCCATGATGGCAACAACACGATGCGTGCCTCGCTATCCTTTCTGTCACCGGGTGAGGACACCGCACAGTATGAATCCAAAACCAAGCACTTCTCCCATTGCAAGAATTATAGATCAAGTTGGCCAAATGAAACCCATAACTCGAAGAGAATTACAGGGATATAAAATCATGCATATAAGAGATCGGAGGAGACTCAAATAATATTCATAGATAATCTGATCATCAATCCACAATTCATCAGACCTCGACAAACACACCGCAAAATAAAGTTACATCGGATAGATCTCCATGAAGATCATGGAGAACTTTGTATTGAAGATCCAAGAGAGAGATGAAGCCATCTAGCTACTAGCTATGGACCCGAAGGTGTGTGGTGAACTACTCACGCATCATCGAAGAGGCAATGGTGTTGATGAAGAAGCCCTCCGTGTCCGAATCACCATCCGGCGGGGCACCAGAACGGTCCTGAGATGGGATCTTGCGGAGACAGAAGCTTGCGGTGGCGGAAAAGTATTTTCGTGGCTCTCTTCTTTGGTTTAGTGATTTTAGAGAATTTATAGGCGAAGAGGTAGGGAAAAGGAGGCACGTGGGGCCCATAAGCCTGCCAGGCGCGACCCCCCCTAGGGCCTTGGTTCTCAAGTCCCGTGCGTATCTTCTGTTATGGAAAGAATCATCCCACAGGTTTTATTCTGTTCGGACTCCGTTTAATATTCTTTTCTAAAAAAGGTCAAAAACACGGAAAAAACAGAAACTGGCACGAGGCACAGAGTTAATAGGTTAGTCCCAAAAAAGATATAAAATAGCATATTCATGTATATAAAACATCCAAAGTTGACAAGATAATAGCATGGAACCATCAAAAATTATAGATACGTTGGAGACGTATCAGGTACGGGCTGAAGAAAATGCTCCTGCACCCAATACTGAAACTTCCATTGTGGTGGTCAACACTGAGACTACAATGATAGTATCTCCTCAAGAGAAGGAGCATAATCTTCAGCCTATGCAGAATCAGCCTTTTTCAAAGAGGCCAAAGTTTCAGAAGAAGGCGTTCTATGAAGAACGTATGTATTTCATCGGCGACAATCCTTATGACAAGCTTCGCATCAGGCACAGGAAGTTTTGGACAAGGACTCAGCTCAACTATTATGCATCTGTGCTCTGTGGAAGAAACAAAATATTTCAACACAGGCATATTCCTCATGTTGAGTTGGAAGAAATTCCTTGCTTCGCCCCAGTCCTCAACGTTCTTCATGAAGCCGGACTACTGCCACTTTGCACTGATATCTGTGATTGGAACAGTGATATCATTCTTCAATTCTATGCAACCCTGCACATCTCTGGAGACCCGAAGGATATCCACACTTGGGTGCGGGAGTGGATGACACATCACACACATTACAAAGCCCCTGCTACTGAGCTGTTGCGAGTACTTCCGGTATTAATTCCCTCAGAACATGCTGTGATGATGTATGATGAACGGGAGTTGCCCAATAAGCTGATGGAAGTCCTCATGAAGCCTTTTCCCAAGGATCAGCCTCCAAGAGCGACTTTTCTGGTTCAAGACTTGAAGTATGAACCCAGGATTGTCTACAGGATTATGTGCAGTGTCATTGCTCCAATCAAGGGCCATGATGATGAAGAAGATGTTGTAGGAATCATGAAGAATATCCTCTTCAACATCATCCATGGCATCCCAATAAACCTTCATGACTTCTTCCTGAGGACTCTGGCTAACAATGCCATGTTACCCTCCATGGACCATGAGATTCATCAGACGCCGGTCAGGCATCAACTATCATGCTGATTTCAACAATCAAATTGGGTATATCCCTCCTATGAGAGTCAACAAGAAGACTTTTGAGCCTGTTGAAGGAAAAGGAACATCAGTCATCGATGAAGGTAGTCGGCCCCTTGATGGCCAGATTCGTGAACCAGATGCATATTCTTCATGGGGTGATACTGAGACTCAGGAGCCGCCTAACCCTGTTGCACCAAGGGTGATGACTAAAAAAGAACTACTCATCAGTCTTCATCAGAAGGTCGATCGCAATCACAAATGGGTCAAATGTCAATTTAGTGCCATTGTGGAAACCCTCGATGAGACTCGGAATGCAGTGAAGAAAAATCACTATTATCTTCATGAGGTTTTTGATTGCATGTGGGCCGCTTTGTCTCATCTAAAGACTCAAGAAGAACTTGATGAATTGGAATTTACTCAGGACTTCAACTGGTCGTGGCCTCCCAAGAGGAAATTCAAGCCAATCCTACTTCCAGACCTTGAGGACCGCTCCTTTTCTTCATTCCGCACTGCAGAATCTGATGAAGATCAAGAAGACACTGCCACCGGCGCAAGGAGGAAGCCCGTTGCCAAGAATCCTCACGCGTCTTCCTCATCAGCCAAAAAGTGAAAGTCTTCAAGGGGCATTAGTCCTCAGTTTTGTCCCTTTTCGTCACTTCATGACAAAGGGGGAGAAATTTAAGAGTTAGTCTTCATGAGGGATATATTTTGGGGCTTACGAAGTTTATTAAGTTACAAACTGTTGGCTCTTCTCAAGTGTTTTATGTAATGAGTTGTAACTTAAGCCCGATGGTACTCTGACGCTTTTGAACATTTTTCTTCTCATGCTTATTCCTCAAAATATTAATGCACGCATCCTGAAATTCGTCAGATACCATTTATCATCATGCATTCTCAAATTATTCATATTATATGTCATATGTATGCATGATTTACAAGACTCAGGGGGAGATCTCCATGATATAAATCATCAATGTGCATTTGTTGTGAAAAGAAAAATCCTCAAGATATGCACATCTTCAAGGGGTGTCTCTGTGTATCTCGATTTCAAATTCCTCAAAATGAGTATTTACACCTCATATTTTTATCCCCGTTGAAGACTTAACCTGATTGTCATCAGCCACCAAAAAGGGGGAGATTGTAAGTGCATCTAGTGCCCCTTAGTGATTTTGGTGGTTTGAAGACTTATAGTTTAAGTATCTAATGTGTTCATGAGTGTACACAGGATCTATAAGTCGCTGAGGAGTTTCAAATATACGATGAGTATCGACCCCTAAAAATGTATATCTTCGGTTGAAGAAATTGGTCTTCTGCTGAAGACTTTGATCGCAAAGAAATTGCGATGAAATTGATATACCTCATGAAGATATTGAAGATGATGAATTATGTGTGTCCTCAAGAAAAACGATCCAAAGACTTTGAAGCGTGAAGATTTATTCTTTCTGTTTAATTTTCTTCACTCTTGAGTCATAGGAACACCGTACTATTAAAGGCGGTCGAGGTAACACTTTGGAACTCATGATGCTCAACCCAAGCCTAATCCTACCAAAAGTCTCAAGTGAGGAATATGAGAGACATGAGGAATCTCATAGTTGAGGGTCCCGAACGTTGTCGCAATTCACGCCACATCACCGATCTTATCCACACCAACGGTCATATTATTTAAGGGCATTAATGTCTAATCATGTCGGGATGCTCCCAGGCTATAAATAGTCGCCCCCACAACCATTAGCTGGTTGGCTGCTCCGTGAGAAACTCACACTTGTTATTTAGAGCAACCCAAATTCCTTAGAGTCTTCGAGAGAAACCATCAGTGAGGAAATACCCCAAACACCAAACCACAAACCAAAAACCAAGTGATTGAGCATCACTGAAGAATTTGTTCCTGTGTGGGACTGAAGCCTTTTACCTTTGAGGACTGTGCATCCTCCAGACGGCTCGGTGTCATGGTCTAGAGAAATCCAGCAGTCAATTGTGGATCGCCGGGTAACCAAGTTTGTTATGGTTTGGAAGTCTGCCCTGAAGACTGACCATGAGTGTTGGGAGAGGACTGTGTGTCCTTAGCTCAACGATAATACGGTAGGGACTTTGTGTCCCGGGACTGTGTGTCTTTTGGTTTCAATACCAAGCCGCTCCAAACCAGACGTACAATTGTCACAGCAGTTGGAACTAGGTCATCAATCAATGTCTTCACTGTGATACGGGTTCTATTTCTTCAACTCTTTCAATTCCTCAATATTGCATGTTGAAGATTTTCATTGTCACTCTTTGAAGAATTTGCTAAGGACTTTCTCTGAAATTCCTCAACCTCAAATTCTTCATGCGAGTTAGTCCTCACCTGCTTTCTCTATGCCTGCGTACTGTGCAAAATGTTTTCCATATTCCTCATCTTGATAATTGTTGTAGTGATAATTTGCACCCCCTGATCCTTTGTTGTTTCTGCTGCAAGTTAGTCATCGGTGAGGAATTTCCTCAAGAGGAATTTCCTCAATGATGAAATTCTAAAAATCTCCTATTCACCCCCTCTAGTCAATATAATGCACTTTCACCAGGACCCTGCCGGAGACGGCTAATGCCGTCGAGGGCAGGTATCGGTGTGCCCATCCTAGCCCTCCCTCTTCGTGTCGAGGAAGTAGGTGGGAGAAGGGTGTGCCAGGAGGGTCCTGCTTGTAAGACACACAACGACCGGGCCCCTTGTTTTAAGTGGATGTGCCTTGGCTGGTTGGCGTCTCCCTCGTGCGGAGGCACATATTGAAGAATACGCCTTTGGCGTAGCCGGTTGCTCACGGCTGGATCCGTTGGGCCGGCCCATCTACCTATCACGCGCCCTAAGCGTAGGGTAAACCCCTCCTATTTTACATTTTTCTTTTTTTTGTGTAAACTAAAACCCATAGAAAATTCATTTGAAATCCAAATATGATGATGCAAATTTCTACACGTTCCTAAATTCAAGATCTAACGACATATGTGCATGGCACATTTTTCCAGAGCAACTTTGTGTGGTACTACTATTCAAATGCAAATTTGAATATATTTAGCCCCACCTTGCAAAAATCTTATGGGATTCCAATGAACTCCAAATGGAGCAATTCCAATTTTCAAAGTCTCCTAAGATCATGCCCTAATTTTGAAGCAGTAGTCAACATTTTTATCTGGCATGCTTCTGTTACATTAAATAAATAGCTCCTTTTCTATTTATCCCACGTTATAAAATCTCTAGAATATTCATGTCAACTCCAAATTTAGTGAAATAACTTCCTAAATGTTTCTAAAATTATGCTCTGCTAAATGAGTGCCTCCACTTAGTTTTATCAGAATGTTTTGTGTAGGCTTCTTTAAGGATCACCTATTCCTCCTTTCGTCCATTCAAAAATCCCTGATGGTCCAAATCTCCTATAGCAAGCTTCAGGTATTTTTCTTATGACCAGATAGGTCCAAGAAAGATAAAAGTCCTATTTATATAGCACTTTTGCTTCTGCTTGTTGTGTGGCTTACTGTGTTCGTTTCTGACGATAGTTGATGGAGTAGACGGAGTACTCGGAGTTAGACCGGAAGACCTCAAAAACCCCAAGGACATATGTGAGCAAAGGCAAGCAGCCCTTTGACCATGTCTAAGAAAAAATTTCCAAGGATGACACCCTGGTTACTCTATCCCGATGCATATAGTTAAGATTTATCGGTGCACCCCAGCTTGGTGTTTCCGATAGCTCTTCTGGAGCACTTGCATTGAGCATGACCCTACCATCAATGAGGGTCACGCTGAAAATATGTTGATAAGTAGACAGTAGTGCTACACATAGAAAGAGCATGTGCATGATGATGGTAACACAAAGTTGATATCAAAGGTTTTACAAAAACCCCGTCGGGTGCAGCTAATGCCCGAGGGTGATGATGTTGAGTTGGGTGACCCTATGTGAAGAAGTGGTGCACCGGGAAATATTTTGTGTGAGTGGTTTTGGAAATGGGATTAAATTTATGATGTGTCGACCGTCCTAACCTTACATGTGCGACCACGATACCCCTCTATGGGACGGGCCTTTGTTGATTACTTTGGTCGGTGCTAGCAAAGAGCCACATGACTAGTGGCGGGAGTGATATGTGGTCACTCCTATGACAGGATCGTACCATGTAGGTCGTCTATGCCGTTTTTATGTGTTCCGGGCACACCGTTTTTCCCCGCATGGATGATACGTTCTAGATTCTGTGTTCGTAAGACGTACATCATGTGGGCTGGGTACCAATCGAGTGAACTCTGTGTCTAGTATCGAGAGTGGAAAGGCAATGATCAGGTAATTACCTTGGGTATGATACATACCGTGAGTCATGGATGACACAGAAGTTTCCCGGATCTCGTGGGTATAGCGTATAACCTCTTCAGAGTGTAAAACTATTTGAATAGCCGTGTCCACGGTCAAGAACAGTTGGGTAATCCTGCTTAAACTGTGTCGAGTCGTTTCTGCATAAACCAAGTGTGTGTGTGTGTGTTCCTAAGTGTTATCTAAAAGAGTTGATATTGTCAAGTATGGTGACTTGGCATATAGCGTGAACCTATGGTGTTCAACCCTCAGCAGATATGTTGACATCTATGACCTATTGTTCTGAATACCATCTAGCTTATGATGCATGTCCATTCAAGCAATTGATCATGTTTATTTATAATCGAAACCATATTTCCGCAAAGGCCGCATATTACTTTATTATCGTACAAGTGCATTATCCACATCATGGGCTGTTTGCGAGTACATTCAAAGTACTCATTGTATGGGGACTGGTTATTTCATTGACCAGATACAAGAGAACAAGAAATGGTGAAGAGTAACTTGGTGATGTTCCTGCGTGCTAGGACGGTTCCCAGTCAGAATGCGTGTAGGTTAAGGATGATGGCATGGGCTCACGCTTTTAACCAATATTTCCGCTATTGGTCAAGTTTGCTGTGTTGGCCTTCAAGGCCCTATATATTTAAAACTTGACCGCAATGGTCATTTATTGTATTAAACGGTATGAATGGATGTAAGTCTCTTTTTATTTAGTTTCCGTATGTTCGGTGAGCATCGATCTCTGGGATCACTAAGCACGTTCATTCGGCGATCTCGACTCATAAGTCGGGGTCCCCAGAGAGCTGGTATCATAGCCATCCTGACTGTAGGAATCCCTTAGTTTGCACGGACATTAGTTAGGACCAACTGATTTCCAGACCCTTCAAAAGTACTTGCAAAACCTCTATATTTCTCACCTCTCCTAAATCTTCAAAGAAATCGAAGGTTCTACCTTAGCACTTCCACCCTTATTCTCTTGACACTCCCCGTCTACTTTTTCAAACTTGCAAATGGTCGCTAGCACCCTTATGCCCTGTGACCACTGGATTACTTAAAATCCTCGCGGGCAACTTGGAAGGAAGCAACATTTCCAAGCAATCACCCATGTGCATGGAAGACAAGGATGGCAACACTACGACCATACGACACCAACAGAAGTACCTCCATGAGGAATGAGGACATCGAGACCCAGAAGATGGCGACACCCTCGAAAGTGTCCCGGAGTGATGCAACCTTACATACGATGATCAGTACATAAGATATGCAAGACCATGATATTGATAGCTAATACACCAACCATGTCATTATAAATGTTGTGTTGACCACCACTTGTGGATAAGAACCTCACCATTTGGTCCGCCTCACCTTGTCATTATCAATGTTGTGTTGACCTCCACTGGTGGATTAAACCAACCATGTCATTATCAATGTTGCATCCACACCATCATAATTCTGTTATGGTTGTGTATTTTGTGTTTCTTTTTTTGTTTGAGCCAAGCAAAACCTTTATGACTAGTCTTGGTGATGGTTGTTTAATCCTGCTGGACAAAGACAGAAACTTTTCGTTCACGAGATGATTTTTAATTTTTATTCAGAAAGAGCTTTTGAGTTGATTCTTTTTGCTGCGGGTTGATATGCCTTTTTCTCAGGCAGTCGTAATTGTTCAGAATGTTTGAGGTACCAGAAGTATACGAAGTAAACAGATTTCTACAGACTGGTATGTTTTTGACAGATTCTGTTTTTGTTGAGTTGGTTGCTTGTTTTGATGAAACTATGGATAGTATCGGGGGTACTAGCCATGGTAAAGTGAGAATACAGTAGCCTAACACGAATATAAATAGAAATCAAGATTGGTACAGTACCTCAAGAGGTGGTAGTTTGTTGTCTTGTGCTAATGTTATCATGAGTTTCTGTTTAAGTTTTGTGTTGTGAAGTTTTCAAGTATTGGGTGATGTTCTCCTGGACAAAGAGATAAGGAGTGGAAAGATCTCAAGCTTGGGGATGCCCAAGGCATCCCAAGCCAAATTAAAGGACACCAAAAGGCCTAAGCTTGGGGATGCCCCGGGAAGGCATCCCCTTTTTCGTCTTCAATCCATCGGTAACACTACTTGGGGCTATATTTTTATTCACCACATGATATGTGTTTTGCTTGGAGCATCTTGTATCGTAGGAGTATTTTCTTTTCGTTGTGTCACAATAATCCTTGCTGCACACCTTTTGAGAGATACATGCACTCATCGTGATTTTGCTAGAATGCTCATCGTGCTTCACTTATATCTTTTGAGCTAGATAATTTTTCTCTATGTGCTTCACTTAGATCTTTTAGAGCACGGCGGTGCGTGACTTGGTAGTTATTTTATGCTATGAAAGTAGTCCCAAAGTTGATAGGTACCCAAAGAGGATACAAAAACCTCCATATTCACGTGCATTGAGTAGAAAGAGAAGTCTTGATTCCTCTCAATTAGTTTTGAGACATGGATTTGGTAATATTAAGAGTTATGTTAGTAGGGTGTTGTGAATCTAGAAATACTTGTGTTGAAGTTAGTGATTCCCGTAGCATGCACATATGGTGAACCTCTATGTTAGGAAGTCGGAGCATAATTGATCTATTGATTGTCATCCTTTGTGTTGAGGTCGGGATCGCGCGATGGTTAACACCTACCAACCCTTCCCCTAGGAGTATGCGTTTAGCACTTTGTTTTGATTACAAGTAAAAACTTTCGCAACAAGTATGTGAGTTCTTCATGACTAATGTGAGTCCATGGTATAGATGCACTTTCACCTTCCACCATAGCTAGCCTCTCTAGTGCCGCGCAACTTTCGCCGGTGCACAAACCCACCATATGCCTTCCTCAAAACATCCACCATACCTACCTACTATGGCATTTTCATAGCCATTCCGAGATATATTGCCATGCAACTCCCACCGTTTCGTCTGATGACTTGTGTCGTCACTCTCATATTGCCATTGTAAGACACCTAGCGAGATGTTTCAACGTCATACGCCAAGCTAGATCGTTGCACATCCCGGTACACTGCCGGAGGCATTTCCTATAGAGTCATCATCATTCTAAGCTTTGAGTTGTGAGTAAATAAAAGTGTGATGATCATCATTATTGGAGCATTGTCCCATGTGAGGAAAAAAAGAGGCCAAAGAGACCAAATAAAAAAATAGAGGCCCAAGAGCCCAAATAATAATAAAAAAAGAAGAGAGAAAAAGAGAGAAGGGACAATGCTACTATCTTTTTCCACACTTGTGCTTCATAATACCACCATGTTCTTCATGATTGAGAGCCTCTCGTTTCGTCACCACCATATGCTAGTGGGAATCTTTATTCTATAACTTGGCTTGTATATTCCAACGATGGGCTTCCTCAAAATTTCCCTAGGTCTTCGTGAGCAAGCAAGTTGGATGCACACCCACTAGTTATCCTTTTGAGCTTTCACATACTTATAGGTCTAGTGCATCATTTGTATGGCATTCCCTACTCATTCACATTGATATCTATTAATGGGCATCTCCATAGCCCTTTTGATACGCCGAGTCAATGTGACCATCTCCTCCTTTTTGTCTCACAACCACAACCACACTCTATTCCACCTATAGTGCTATATCCATGACTCATGATCATGTATTTCATGATAGTTATACAAAGTTTAAGAAAGTAAGAGTGCGGAAACAATTACTTGGCCAATACCGGGGTTGTGCATGATTTACATTAGTTGTCTGAGGATGATGGAGCATGGCCAGACTATATGATTTTGTAGGGATAAATTTCTTTGGCCTTGTTATTTTGAAAGTTCATGATTACTTTGCTAGTTTGCTTGAAGTATTATTGTTTTCATGTCAATAGCAAACTATTGTTTTGAATCTTACGGATCTGAACATTTATGTCACATGAAACAAGTTACAAAGGAAAACTATGCTAGGTAGCATTGCACATCAAAAATTCAGTCTTTATCACTTCCCTACTCTAGGACGAGCAGGAGTTAAGCTTGGGGATGCTTGATACGTCTCCAACGTATCTATAATTTTTGATGGTTTCATGCTATTATCTTGTCAAACTTTGGACATTTTGTATGTGTTTTATATCTTTTTTGGGACTAACTTATTAACTCAGTGCCAAGTGCCAGTTCTTGTTTTTTTCGTGTTTTTGACCCTTTTCAGAGGAGAATTTTAAACGGAGTCCAACCGGAATAAAATATGCAGAATGATTTTTTCCATAACAGAAGACACACGGGAGACTTGAGAAACAAGGCAGGAGACCTCGGATTAGCTCACAAGCCCACCAGGCCCGGCCTAGGGGGGGCGGGCCTAGCAGGTTTGTGAGCTCCCCGTGGCTCCCCTGCCCTAGGTCTTCCTCCTATATATTCCCTAAAATCCCAGAAAAAATGAAGAGATAATCGAAAGTACTTTTTCGCTGCCGCAAGCTTCTGTCCCCGCAAGATCCCATCTAGGGCACGTTCTGGTGCCCTGCCAGAGGGGGATTCGGATACGGAGGGCTTCTTCATCAACACCATGACGTCTCCGATGATGCGTGAGTAGTTCACCATAGACCTACAGGTCCATAGATAGTAGCTATATGGCTTCTTCTCTCTCTTGGATCTTCAATACAAAGTTCTACATGATCTTCATGGAGATCTATCCTATGTAATCTTCTTTTGCGGTGTGTTTGTCGAGATCCGATGAATTGTGGATTTATGATCAGATTATCTATGAATCTTATTTGAGTTTGTTCTGATCTCTCTTATGCATGATTTCATATCCTTGTAATTCTCTTCGAGTTGTGGGTTTTGTTTGCCAGCTTGATCTATGATTCTTGCAATGGGAGAAGTGATTGGTTTTGGGTTTATACCATGCGGTGACCTCACCCAATGACAGAAGGGGTAGCGAGGCAGGTATCGTGTTGTTGCCATCAAGGGTAAAAAGATGGG
Organism: Hordeum vulgare subsp. vulgare; assembly: GCF_904849725.1. Classification (NCBI taxonomy): domain Eukaryota; kingdom Viridiplantae; phylum Streptophyta; class Magnoliopsida; order Poales; family Poaceae; genus Hordeum; species Hordeum vulgare. The sequence continues at coordinate 138,371,535 of NC_058518.1, read as the reverse complement.
GTTTTCATCATTGGTTTGAGATTATCCCTGTACATCATGTCATCTTGCTTAAGGGGTTACTTTGTTCGTCATGAACTCAATACACTAGATGCATTGTGGATAGCGGTCAATGTGTGGAGTAATAGTAGTAGATGCAGAAAGTATCGGTCTACTTGTCTCGGACGTGATGCATATATGTATGACCATTGCCTTAGATATCATCATGACTTTGCGTGATTCTATCAATTTCTCGACAGTAATTTGTTCACCCACCATAATACTTGCTATTTTGAGAGAAGCCTCTAGTGAACACTATGGCCCCCGGGTCTACTCCACACTATATTTTCAACCTTACTCTTTTTCTTCGTTGCACTTTCCTCCGTCAGATCTCACTTTGAAATCAATCTTGAAGGGATTGACAACCCTCTTTATAGCGTTGGGTGCAAGCTCTTTTGTGTTTGTGCAGGTACTCTGGACTTGACGAGATTCTCCTACTGGATTGAAACCTTGGTTCTCAACTGAGGGAAATACTTACTACTCCTGTGCTACATCACCCTTTCCTCTTCAAGGGAAAAACCAACGCAAGCAAGTCTCCGTCAATGTGTCAAATTCTGGCACTGTTGTTTGACAATTAGCAGAAGGATTTCTGGCTTTGTTGCCTGGGAGGATCAAGTCAAGAACTCATCCAACTAAGTGTCGCAAACTCATCTCTTGCATTTACTTTTTTGCCTCCCGTTTTCCTCTCCCCCACTTTTAAAAAAACAAAAATTTACAAAAAAAATATTTGCCTTTTTGTTTGCCTTTTTCTTTCACCCTTTTCTCCCGTTTGCCTTTCCTTTGCTTGTGTGCCATGTGCCTTCAATACGCTTGCATCTTCGCTTGCTGAAAATCTATTGATATGGATCCTCATACACTTGCTAATCTCTTTAAGAGATCAAATTATGTGGAACCAATTGTTAGTGAGTTGAGTGCACTTCACTTTCTCTATGGAGTTTTGCTTGACATGCATGAATCTGAATATCGTGATGAAGAAATTCATGAAGTGATTCACGAGGGCTCCTTGAATGAAAAGCATGATTGCAGTGGTTTCACTATAAATCCTATTATTGACAATCATGCTAAAAATATGCAAAACCCTAAGCTTGGGGATGCTAGTTTTGCTATGTCCACTACTTGTTGCAGTGATATTTGCAATAATATTGAAAGTGGGTTTGGAGAAGTCATGACTTTAGTTGATGATAATCCCACTATTTTTGAAGAGCGTCAACTTTGCATGCATGTGGATCATGAAAAAAATATCCTTTGTGATAGCTATTTTGTTAAATTTGATTATGATCCCAGATGTAATTGCTATGAGAGAGGAAAATATTGTGGTAGAAACTTTCATGTTACCAAATTACCTCTCGTTATGTGGAGATTGCTATTGTCTCTTTCTTCTTCCTTGCATATGGCAACTATTGATTGTCTTGACAATGTTTTTCCTATAAAATGCCTATGCATAGGAAGTATGTTAGACTTAGATGTGATTTTCACATGATTTATGATGCTCTCGTTGTGCTTCAACTCTTGTCTTTTGTGTGAGCATCATTGAATTATCAATGCCTAGCTAAGGGCGTTAAACAATAGCGCTTGTGGGGAGTCAACCCAATGAATTTATCTTTTTCTTTTCTGTTTTGTTGCGTCCACACCATCATAATTCTGTTATGGTTGTGTCTTTTGTGTTTGAGCCAAGCAAAACCTTTATGACTAGTCTTGGTGATGGTTGTTTAATCATGCTGGAAAAAGACAGAAACTTTTCGTTCATGAGATGATTTTTAATTTTTATTCAGAAATACCTTTTTAGTTCATTCTTTTTGCTACTGGTTGATACGCAGTTTTCCCAGGCATTCCTAATTTTTCAGAATTTTTGAGGTACCATAAGTATACGAAGTATACAGATTGCTACAAAGTGGACTGTTTTTGACAGATTCTGTTTTTGTTGAGTTGGCTGATTGTTTTGATGAAACTATGGATAGTATCGGGGGGGGGGGGGGGGGTACTAGCCATGGGAAAGTGAGAATATAGTAGCCTAACACCAATATAAATAGAAATCAAGATTGCTATAGTACATCAAGAGGTGGTAGTTTGTTGTCTTGTGCTAATGTTATCATGAGTTTCTGTTTAAGTTTTGCGTTGTGAAGTTTTCAAATTTTGGGTGATGTTCTCATGGACAAAGAGATAAGGAGTGAAAAGAGCTCAAGCTTGGGGATGCCCAAGGCATCCCAAGCCTAATTCAAGGACACCAAAAAGCCTAAGCTTGGGAATGCCCCAGGAAGGCATCCTCTCTTTCATCTTCAATCCATCGGTAACACTACTTGGGGCTATATTTTTATTCACCACATGATATGTGTTTTGCTTGGAGCGTCTTGTATCGTAGGAGTCTTTTATTTTCGTTATGTCACAATCATCCTTGCTGCACACCTTTTGAGACACACATGCACTCATCGTGATTTTGCTGGAATGCCCATCGTGCTTCACTTATATCTTTTGAGCTGGATAATTTTGCTCTATGTGCTTCACTTAGATCTTTTAGAGCACGGCGGTGCGTGACTTGGTAGTTGGTTTATGCCATGAAAGTAGTCCCAAAGGTGATAGGTACCCAAGGAGGATACAAAAACCTCTATCTTCATGTGCATTGAGTAGAAAGAGAAGTCTTGATTCCTCTCAATTAGTTTTGAGACATGGATTTGGTAATATTAAGAGTTATGTCAGTAGGGTGTTGTGAATCTAGAAATACTTGTGTTGAATTTAGTGATTCCCGTAGCATGCACGTATGGTGAACATCTATGCTAGGAAGTCGGAGCATAATTGATCTATTGATTGTCATCCTTTGTGTTGAGGTCGGGATCGCGCGATGGTAGACAACTACCAACCCTTCCCCTAGGAGTATGCGTTTAGCACTTTGTTTTGATTACTAATAAAAACTTTCGCAACAAGTATGTGAGTTCTTCATGACTAATGTGAGTCCATGGTATAGATGCACTTTCACCTTCCACCATTCCTAGCCTCTCTAGTGCCGCGCAACTTTCGCCGGTGCACAAACCCACCATATGCCTTCCTCAAAACATCCACCATACCTACCTACTATGGCATTTTCATAGCCATTCCAAGATATATTGCTATGCAAATCCCACCGTTCTGTCTCATGACTTTTGCCGTCACTCCCGGTACACTACCGGAGGCATTTCTTATAGAGTCATCATCGTTCTAAGCTTTGATTTGTGAGTAAATAAATGTGTGATGATCATCATTATTGGAGCATTGTCCCATGTGAGGAAAAAAGAGGCCAAAGAGCCCAAATAAAAAAAGAGGCCCAAGAGCCCAAATAATAAAAGAGAGAGAGAAAAAGAGAGAAGGGACAATGCTACTATCTAATTTCTACACTTGTGCTTCATAATAGCACCATGTTCTTCATGATTGAGAGCCTCTCGTTTCGTCACCACCATATGCTAGTGGGAATCTTTATTTTATAACTTGGCTTGTATATTCCAATGATGGGCTTCCTCAAAATTGCCCTAGGTCTTCGTGAGCAAGCAAGTTGGATGCACACCCACTAGTTATCCTTTTGAGCTTTCACATACTTATAGCTCTAGTGCATCATTTGTATGGCAATCCCTACTCATTCACATTGATATCTATTAATGGGCACCTCCATAGCCCTTTTGATACGCCGAGTCAATGTGACCATCTCCTCCTTTTTGTCTCACAACCCCCACCACACTCTATTCCACCTATAGTGTTATATCCATGACTCACGCTCATGTATTGCGTGATAGTTATAAAAAGTTTGAGAAAGTAAGAGTGCGAAAACAATTACTTCGCCAATCCCGGGGTTGTGCATGATTTACATTAGTTGTCTGAGGATGATGGAGCATGGCGAGACTATATGATTTTGTAGGGATGAATTTCTTTGGCCTTGTTATTTTGAAAGTTCATGATTACTTTGCTAGTTTGCTTGAAGTATTATTGCTTTCATGTCAATAGCAAACTATTGTTTTGAATCTCACGGATCTGAACATTCATGTTACATGAAAGAAGTTACAAAGGACAACTATGCTAGGTAGCATTCCACATCAAAAATTCAGTCTTTATCACTTCCCTACTCGAGGAAGAGCAGGAGTTAAGCTTGGGGGTGCTTGATACGTCTCCAACGTATCTATTATTTTTTATGGTTTCATGCTATTATCTTGTCAAACTTTGGACATTTTGTCTCCCTTTTATATCTTTTTTGGGACTAACTTATTAACTCAGTGCCAAGTGCCCGTTCCTGTTTTTTCCTTGTTTTTGACCCTTTTCAGGGGAGAATTTTAAACGGACTCCAAACGGAATAAAATCTGCGGAATGATTTTTTCCATAACAGAAGACATGCGGGAGATTTGAGAACCAAGGCAGGAGACCTCGGAGGAGGTCATAAGCCCAACAGGCCCGGCCTAGGGGGGGCTAGAAGCCTTGTGAGCTCCCCGTGGCTCCCGTGCCCTAGGTCTTCCGCCTATATATTCCCTAAAATCCCAGAAAAATCAAGAGATCATCGAAAGTACTTTTCCGCCGCCGCAAGCTTCTGTCTCCGCAAGATCCCATCCGGGGCACGTTCTGGTGCCCTACGGGAGGGGGATTCGGATACGGAGGGCTTCTTCATCAACACCATGACCTCTCCGATGATGTCTGAGTAGTGCACCATAGACCTACGGGTCCATAGCTAGTATCTAGATGGCTTCTTCTCTCTCTTGGATCTTCAATACAATGTTCTCCATGATCTTCTTATCTCTCTTATGAATTGTGGATTTATGATCAGATTATCTATGAATCTTATTTGAGTTTCTTCTTATCTCTCTTATGCATGATTTCATATCCTTGTAATTCTCTTCGAGTTGTGGGTTTTATTTTGGCCAGCTTGATCTATGATTCTTGTAATGGGAGAACTGCTTGGTTTTGGGTTCATACCATGCGGTGGCCTCACCCAGTGACAGAAGGGGTAGCGAGGCACGTATCATGTTTTTGCCATCAAGGGTAAAAAGATGGGGTTTTCATCATTGGTTTGAGATTATACCTCTACATCATGTCATCTTGCTTAAGGGGTTACTCTTTTCGTCATGAACTCAATACACTAGATGCATGGTGGATAGCGGTCGATGTGTGGAGTAATAGTAGTAGATGCAGAAAGTATCAGTCTACTTGTCTCGGACGTGATGCCTATATGTATGATCATTGCCCTAGATATCGTCATGACTTTGTGCGGTTCTATCAATTGCTCGACAGTACTTTGTTCACTCACCATAATACTTGCTATTTGGAGAGAAGCCTCTAGTGAACACTATGGCCCCCGGGTCTACTCCACACTATATTTTCAGCCATACTCTTTTTCTTCGTTGCACTTTCCGCCTTCAGATCTCACTTTGCAATCAATCTTGAAGGGATTGACAACCCCTTTATAGCGTTGGGTGCAAGCTCTTTTGTGTTTGTGCAGGTACTCTGGACTTGACGAGATTCTTCCACTGGATTGATACCCTGGTTCTCAACTGAGGGAAATACTTACTGCTCCTGTTCTGCATCACCCTTTCCTCTTCAAGGGAAAGACCAACGCAAGCAAGTCTCCGTCAACGTGTCAAATTTTGGCGCTGTTGTTTGAGAAGTAGCACTCACCAGACGAGAAGTCATCAAGAACTCTTTTCAGCCCAACCTGGGTCGTCTCGACAAACAACAACAAGACGCATGGCAACAACGTAAGAAGACCGAGAAGGTTGTGTGGACACCTCTCTGTAGCATGGAGCAAGCACGACTGTCGATTCCAAGAACCCTAGGGTAGCATGAGTCATGAATACCCTACACGAAGTCGAGTCCGTGAAATGGTTCGGATGGGACCATGTTGGGCGCTGTTTGTTCTTGTTTGTTTGTGCTTGATATAAGTCGCGGTTTTTCCCTAGGCAACAAGAACATGTTTGTATCACCCGCCTCATCTTGATGTTTTAGTTGACTTTGCGACAATTGTTTGATTGCACCTGCACTATAGCACCCCTGAGGCACTCCCCTTTGTGCTACTATTCTCTGTCACCCTTCTCGACGATTGGAGACCATCAAGACAAGGTGCACCAAGGATCCACCCGACACTCGACTGGCACGAACGACTCCGACGGCAACGTACTCAACCAGGCGCGACCTGTAGAGGTTGTGCCTTTCCTCGAGATTGAAGATCCCTCCCTAGCCCAGCCTAACCTCCACAAGCCTTTACCAGCTCAAAAATTCGGGTCACGTGTCTAAAACACGGATATTCTAGAGCACCATTGAGCTCCGATAAACCCGTGTTTAGCACCAGGTTCTTTATGGAACAAGTGGTCACAGTGAACAAGTATCCTTCAATCTTAAGCTAGCACCAAAACCCCGATGCCATAGGGAGGATCGTTCCGAGATATATGATTTGTAGTCAATGCATGTTGTGGTGATGGTATGTATCTTGAGGATATAGCTAGACTATCTTGGTGGATCGTAAGGCCCTTATAAAGGTAAGTGAACTTGGTGGACCAAGTTGATAAGTAGCATAACATACATGCTCCCACAGTAAGTCTGGATTTAGTAGGACAATTATGATTTCGAGATACAAATTCTAGGTGGTATAATAAATTGACTTTATCAAGTAGTTGGCATGGTTAGACGATGTTACCATAATGGCTTGGAGTAGCAAGTAAGAGACCTTGTTGGATTTGAGTTTCGGATTTAAATAGGTAACCTTAATGGAGTATTAATGATGTATGAGGCCACATGGTTCGGAGTAACTTGGATTTAGCCCGACGATCTCGATCGCGATACCATGTTTCTCGGTTAATAACAAGTACGAATACTTGGAGTTGTCGAATTGATTTACGAACCTATATAAGCTGGCTTCGGAGATTTGTTGGCCATGATATTGAAAGTTGGTGGATACGCTATGATGTAGTTCTGGCTATAATATGTCGGTCATGAGGACTCTAAGTGATCATGTAGAACCCCATCAATATTGGATTTGTACGAGTGATGGGTCCAGTGATGATCGATTGGATTGATGGACCACTTGATTAGATTCGTAGAAAGGAAACAAGACCCTGGAGTGGTATACTACATGTTTCCTTAATATAGGAATGCAATACCCTGTCCGTTGGATGATCTAGCTGGACATTTGGATTTGTGGTGTCTTAATTCAAGCTTAGGAGTTTGTTTTCCTCCCCAAGGTTCTTGCATAGGAACGCATGTGCAACGTATGCTACATCATACTTGTGGTGTTGGTTTTAGTCCCTCCCTCAGCCTTGGAGTCAAATAGCATGAGTGGTACAGAGTTGAATTATGTGAGATGGTACCTTTGATAAAATACGGTGATTTTTGTCCAGACTGAGATGTCCGACTATTGGCATCTAAGGAATGTGCATGGGATAATATGATAGATGTTCACCCACATCCTAAGTTCCTTGAGACCCCAAAGTGTCACCGGGTCATAAGGTGGTCGGATTATGACCATAGGGAACGACTCTAAGTCGCTGGGATATGGCCAGTACTCAACCCCGACCACCACCAGTCATGTCTACGACAAACATGGGCATGAAGGACTAGATCGTGTTGGACCACGAACCTCTCGACAAGTGGCCGCCCATAGCAAGTCTCCGCTCTCCTCACCTGTCTCATGAGCACTACGCTTATCTGATGCATGCGGGAAGTATGTTGTTATCCTCAGGGATGACATACTTATTCCCCAACAGGAGGAAGGAACACCTTAGTCATGTTTGGGTGAGCCCCAGGAACGCTGATCGCTATGCCTCTCGAGAGTAAGGTGTTATCTCAAGAAGGTGGGCTTCTCGAAGCGACCTCAAGACAACGGAAGTCTATCCTACCTAAAACAAGACAAAGAACCGCCATGGTTGGGAAAACCACGACAAAGTAGAAGAAGCAATAGAAGTCAACCACCACTTCTGCGCCGACTTCATCAACTATGTCAAGAAGCATCGGCAACCAAGCCGATGAAGCCTTTGGATAGCGAGAGAAACCAGAGAGCTTCTTCTTGGTCCAAACCAAGGATGAGAGTCCTAATTTGATCATGGTGAAAACCCGCTAAAGGTGATTCACCCGCTTGCCGAGCCACAAACTTTGGGAGTGGATGACTGGTCTATGCTCTTGGGTAGCCAGCTCAACCAGAACCCCTCACGAACCTTCCCAGATGGTAAAACCTGTTCTGAACACTGAGACTCCGAGCTTAGACTAATGGGCGAGACCCAACCCAGACCCTTTTGCGAGAAATCCTCGAAGACCACTTCAACACCCTTGAGGATGAAGACCGCGTGCGACCATAGCTCGCCTGCCTTAAGGGAGTCAAGGACTTCCCCGTAAGTAGGGAGCTATCCGAAGGCCTTGACCCTTATAGGTTCTAACACAATACATCTAGATGTCCCTAACCGGCATGAGCAATCCAGGACCAGCAACCCAGACACGCTACCTTGCCACGTGTTCCGACTCGGAGTACACACGCAAGTCAGAACCCTGCAAGAACCTAGTTCCCCAAGCCCTCGACCCTCAGTCAAGCCTAACTTATGGCCAGAACCCGCTCACGGTCACGCAAGGTTGTGCGAAGCATTCAATGTTGTATCATCAAGCACCTCAAGACCCACAACAACAACATGGGGACGTGAAGACTGTCTCCAACTTAATATTCAGCATCTCTCCAATGCCTAGCCTAGAAATCGAGGACGAGATTTTCTTAAGGGGGTAAGGTCTGTAACACCCTGTGTTTTAACTCTCCTAACTAATTAGCTTTTCTCAAAAAATAGGATCAATTAATTTTTTTTGTGATTGCTTGTGATGCTTGATGTGATGGTTGCTTGTTTGCCTATTGCTTGTGTTGAATCCAATGTTCATGTTACTCTCCAGACTCACCTCCTTAGCCCAAAACTCTTGCCTCATGATCATGCCATGTGAATAGGACCATAAACTATTTTTACCAAATGTTATTTTCACAAAAAACATTTCCTTGATTTAAGCTTTCAAAACCCCCTATGTTGGGATTTGTACTACAAGTCCTCAAATTAGGGAAGTTATTTAACATAAAATATTTTATTTAAATGCCATTATCAAAATTACTTTCCAAAACCACAATATTATTATTTAAAAGTTATTTACTATTTTATTTAAATACCTTTCTTTGAGGCCAGAAATGGTCCATTATGAAGGAAAGTTATTTTTTTGCTTTCAAAATATTTGAGAAAATTTAAGGAAACTCAGTGGACATATATTCCATATATATGAGTTTCAACAAATGGTAATGTTCACAATATTGGGCAAAACACTTCAAACCCCTCCGTGCCTATTTCAAGCTTTTGGAATATTTTGATAAGAAATATTCTCCATAAATTCCCATAAAATTCTAGAATGTCACATATGATATATGTGATGATCTTGCCAAGTTCCATCTCAATCCAAGTTGATTTGATTCACTTAATTATTCTAAAACCCTATGTGTCCAGATCCAAATTTGAGCAACTCTACATTGCCAAGTGTCTCCAACTGTGCTCATATTTATTGGACATGTTCTGATGGTCCAATAATGCATCCACACTAAGTGGTACATCAAGGAGAATAGAAGAACTTGTCCCAAGCCCCTCAAAACCTTGTTTGTGGATTTCTGACTTTGGGAAACTTTACATTATAAAGTTTCTCCAATTGATCCCAAACTTTTTGGGCATGCTTTAATGCTCAAATAATGCCCCCACACCAAATATTGGATTTGTGGGAATTGATTTGAATTGTTTCGTAAGCAGAAGGCCATTTGTGCCCATTTCATGGGTTTTCCAAGTCTACATTGGAAACCTTATCCACCAAATCCCAAATTTAGTGTTCAAGCTTATTTTCATATATTATGTCATCCTGTTAAGTTTCATATCAATTGGAATCCATCTGGTATCCCTAACACCCATCAAACACCTTGTGTGCACTCACCAAAGTGGTTACTTTGGCCCCTTCCACTTATCTCCTTAATCTTAGATTTTACCACAGCTATCTCTAGTTACCTTTTACCTCGAGTAACCTTGCCATGGCCACTGGTCAATTATTGGAGGGTGACCACATGTAGCTACCTTTCATTTTTACCTTGGCAGCACCATTTTTACCCCTCTTGACCCACCTCTGCTTAAGATAATGCCCCCACCTCTTTCCAAAGAACCCCTACCATTCCAAGGCATCATTTCAAACCAAGGTATGTCATGCTCATGTAGGAAAAATGAGCAACACATCTGAAAGTTGATTTTTGGCTGAAATGTAGCTTGAACTACAACTACTAGCTAAACTCATTCCCCTAAGCTAAAAATTGAAAGTCTTGTAGTCCTTCCATGTCTAAGACTAGTAGACATGGTTTCATACCAAAACCACCCCATTGAGAACCACTTTTGATAGCCCTAGTTTCCTATTGCAAACTTAATCAGAGAAAAAAAACCACCTACCCTACTCCATATGCAACAAAACTTCTCCATCAGCCTCCTGAATGCATGCCCTGAGCTAAAGACATCTTTGACTAGTCATAAGGACCCTGTAGACACAGGTGGCCGTGGTGACCACCACCCTAGCATGCAATAAGGGTGCTCTGCACCTTGTTTTCTTCCTCCAGGCCATATCTGGCCGTTGCAGGGTGTCTTCCTACCAAGCTCCCTTTGACCAGTCCAGCCCCTTTTCGACACCAGCTTGCCTCCAAACACCCTCTCGCAAGTGTGCTCTCGCCGTGCCCAGAGCATCTGAGGTGAACCCGAGCTCCCCTCGTCTCTCCTCTTTATCTTAGTCTCTCCCTCGAGCTCCTGCTGCCCTCTCCTTGTTCCCCTCTCTCCCGTGAGCTTACTAGACCGGCCCCTCTCCTTCCCCTAAGCTCTCTATCACCCATGGTCGATGCTCTCCTGCCGGGAGCAGCTCCAAGTCTGGGCACGCACGCTTCCTCCCCCCTCTCCCCCTCTTTCAGTGGTCGGAGCACCGCTCCTGGGGCTGCTGCCAGCGCCTCCACTGAGGACAGGGGCCGGTGCTCTTCGGCGTCTTCTAGTTGGGGAGAGTAGCCCAGGAGGGTGCGGCGCGCCTCCCTTAGCGCGCAGGTGGCCAAGACCCTGCCGGAGACAGTCGATGTTGTCGAGGGCAAGCGTCAGCGCGCTCAGCCTGGCACTACCTCTTTGTGTCCAAGAAGGAGATGGGAGAAGGGCCTGCCAGGCGGGCCTCGCCTGTAAGCCAAACACCGGCCGGACCCCTTGTTTTAAGTGGTCGCACCTTGGCTGGTTGGCATCTCCCTCGCGTGGAGGCGCATATTGAAGAATTCGCCTTCGATGTAGCCGGTTGCTCGCGGTTGGATCCGTTGGGCCGGCCCATCAGCATATCTAGCGCCCTGAGCACAGGGTAAACCCCTCCTATTTTACCTTTTTTCTAGTAAACTTCAAAAACCATAGATAATTCATATGAAATCCAAATCTGATGATTCAGATTTCTACAGGTTCCTAAATTCAAGATCTAACGACATATGTGCATGGCACATTTTTCCAGAGCAACTTTCTATGGTATTAATATTCGAATGCAAATTTGAATATATTTAGCCCCACCTTGAAAAAATCTTATGGGGTTCAAATCAACTCCAAATGGAGCGATTCCAATTTTCAGAGTCTCCTAAGATCATGCCATAATTTTGAAGCATTAGTCATCATTTTTATGTGGCATGCTTCAGTTACATTAAATAAATATCTCCTTTATTCTATTTATCCCATGTTATAAAATCCCTAGAATATTCATATCAACTCCAAATCTAGTGAAATAACTTCCTTAATGTTTCTAAAATTATTCTCTATTAAATGAGTGCCTCCACTCATTTTTATCAGAATGTTTTCTATAGCCTTCTTTAACGATCACCTATTCCTCCTTTCGTCCATTCAAAAAATCCCTGATGGTTCAAATCTCCTATAGCAAGATTCCGGTATTTTTCTTATGACCAGAGAGGTCCAAGAAAAATAAAACTCCTATTTATATAGCACTTTTGCTTCTGCTTGCTTTGTGGCTTACTGTGTTTGTTTTCGACGATTGTTGAAGGAGTATACGGAGTACTCGGAGTTGGACCGTAAGACCTCGAAGACCTCGAGGACTTATGTGAGAAAAGGCAAGCAGCGCTTTGACCATGTCTAAGAAAATATTTCTATGCATGACACCCTAGTTACTATATCCTGATGCATATAGTTAAGATTTATCGGTGCAGCCCAGCTTGGTGTTTCTGATAGTTCCTGTGGAGCACTTGCATTGAGCATGACCCTACCGTCTATGAGGGTCACGCTGAAAATATGTTGACAAGTAGAAAGTAGTGCTACACATAGTAAGAGCATGTGCATTATGATGGTAACACAAAGTTGATATCAAAGGTTTTACGAAAACCTCGTCGGGTCCCACTAATTCCCTAGGGTGATGATGTTGAGTCGAGTGACCACTTCTAAAGAAGTGGTGCACCGGGAAATGTTTTGTGTGCGTGGTTTTGGAAATGAGATTAGATTTATGATGTGTCGACCGTCCCAACCTTACATGTGCGACCATGATACCCCTTTATGGGACGGGACTTTGTTGATTACTTTGGCCGGTGCTAGCAAAGAGCCCCATTAGTAGTGGTGGGAGTCATATGTGGTCACTCTCGTGATGGGGTCATACCAGGTAGGTCGACTATGTTGTTTTTACGTGTTCCGGGCACACCGTTGGTCCCCGCATGGATGATATAGTCTAAAGTCGATGCTCGTAAGACGTATATCATGTGGGCTGGGTACCAATCGAGTGAACTCTTTGTCTAGTATCGCCAGGGGAAGGCAATGATCGGGTACTTACCTCGGGTATGATACATGCCACAAGTCATGGATGACACGGAAGTTTCTCAGACCTCGGGTATGAATAGCCGTGTCCAGGGCCAAGGACAGTTGGATAATCCTGGTTAAACTACGTCCAGTCGTTTCCGCATAAACCAAGTGTGTGTGTGTTTTCCTAAGTGTTATCTGAAAGAGTTGATATTGCCAAGTTCGGTGACTTGGCATATAGGGTGAACGTGTGGTGTTCAAACCTCAGCAGATATGTTGACATCTGTGACCTATTCTTCTGAATACCATCTAGCTTATGATGCATGTCCATTCAAGTAATTCATCATGTTAATTTATAATCGAAACCTGCTTTCCGCAAAGGCCGCATATTACTTTATTATCGTACAACTGCATTATCCACATCATGGGCTGTTTGCGAGTACATTCGAAGTACTCATTTGGTTGCCACTGGTTATTTTATTGACCACGTATGAGAGAACTGGAAATGGTGAAGAGTAAGTTAGTGACGTTCCTGCAAGCTAGGACGCTTCCCAGTCAGAATGCTTGTAGGTTAAGGCTAATGGCACAGGCTCACGCTTTCGACTAATATTTCCGCTATTGGTCAAGTTTGATTTGTTGGCCTTCACGGCCCTATATATGTAAAACTTGGTTGCAATGGTCATTTATTTTATCAAACGGTATGAATGGATGTAAGACTCTTGTTATTCAGTTTCTGTGTGTTCAGTGAGCATTGATCTCTGGGATCACTGAGCACGTTCATTCGGCGATCTTGACTCATAAGTCAGGGTCCCCACAGGCCGACGATGCGAATGCGACAGCGGCGGCGCGGTGAAAGTCCGAGCTGGAGCAAGAAGAAGAAGTGGGGGAGCAATGTAAAAATGAAAAGGGCCCTCATGGGTACTTGAAAGTCCAGGAGCCAAAGTGTAAACGACACACAAATGAGTCAAGGAGGTGCAGTAAATTTCGGAGCCACGGCGCCTTGATTTTCGAGATAAATGGATAAGTGCAAAAAGCCATTACAATGACATCATTAAGACCCGAAAATCCTGGGGCTGGTGACATCACTCGTGAACATGGCGAGAGCTCATGAAGATGGGCATGGACGAACAAGACAAAAGGTGCAGGGCGGCCTGTTTCAACAAGTCGTCTGGCGGCTCTCTACTACGAAGGTGGCAGGTCAAGGCCCGTGAGGTAGAAGATAGGCAAGAGATAACCTTGATCGAAAGCCAAGGCGAGTTCGAGACATACCGGGTCATGCTTCATAACGTGACCCGGAATCTTGTAAACCTAGGGTCTCGACCTATGTATAAAGGCAAGTCTCTAGGGCGAATAGGTTCAAGTAACAATCGATCGAGAGCTAGGTCAGCCGAATCCGCACCCTTGTAATCGTATTGATCATCAATACACACAAAGCAGGACGTAGGCTTTTACCTCCATCGGAGGGGCCAAACATGGGTAAACTCACCTCCTATTGCCGATTAACCCCTTTGAGTCACCACACACTTGCGATGGCCCGATCACTAATTCCTTTCACGAGGACATCTGTCATGAAAAAACCACGACAACTTTGTCGAGCTCTACCGAACTAATCTAGAGACGGAAGACGATCTAGAGAGGAGAGGACAACACGTGGCTTTTTTGGTGGTGGATGCCTTCAAAACCTCCACTATATATAGGAGGAAGGTGTAGGTAGGGCTAGCCTTGGCCCCTCCTCCAAGGAGGGAGGGTTTGGTCGAAGTGGGAGAGATAGACCACCTCTACGCAAAACCACAATGATGGTATGCAAGTTGCTATTTAACCTTCTACAAGGACCGCCTCTATCAAATCCTATTCAACTAAAGTGGGAGTGATAGACACCCGCCAACCATCTTATTGCAACAACTTGCATGTCAGTCGATGGAACCGGTCTCTCGTATGTGTACGAGTAAGGTTGGTCCGGGCCACTTCATCCCACAATACCGCTGAATCAAGAAAATACTAAGGAGGGAAGAAATCTAAATATCAACGCCCACAAACTCCTTTGTGTTCTACTCAAGATGTTATCTACGCATATACCTAGCTCATGATGCCACTGTTGGGGTATGTTGCATGGGAAACAAAAAATTTACTACGCACATACACGATCTATCCATGGTGATAAGCATCTACAAGAGGAGAGATTGGATCCACATACCCTCGTAGATTGCTAAGCATGAAGCGTTAAGAAACACCGTTGATGTAGTCGAACATCTTCGCGCCAAACCGCAAGCCGTCCCGTGATCCAATCATGATCTAGTGCCGAAACGGAGGGCACCTCTGCATTCAGCACACGTACAACTCGATGACAATATCCACCTCCTTGATCCAGCAAGTGAGGGCGGAGAGGTAGATGAGTTCTCCACTATATATAGAGGAGCAACACGATCTAGACAAGAGAGGACAATATGTGGCTTTTCTGGTGGTGGCTTCCCTCAAAACATCCACTATATATAGGAGGAAGGTGTAGGTAGGGCTAGCCTTGGCCCCTCCTCCAAGGAGGGAGGGTTCGATCGAATTGGGGAGGAGTCCTCCTCCCACAAGGGAGGTGGACACCCTAGGGAGGACTCCTCCACCAACCCTTGGCACACGGGATTCTTGGAGTCGGCTGACCAAGACCACCAAGGGCTAGTGCACCACCTCCTATGCTCATGTGGCCACCGAGGTGGGTGGGCCCCTCCCGGTGGACCCCCGGAACCCTTTCGACACTCTCGGTACAATACCGGAAAACCCCGAAAATATTATGGAACCCGAATGCCACTTTATTATATATAAATATTTACCTCCAGACCATTTCGGAGCTCCTCATGATGTGTGGGATCTCATCCGGGACTCAGAACAACCTTCGATAAGCAACACACAAAACTCAATAATACTGAAACGTCACCGAACCTAAAGTGTGCACACCCTGCGGATTCCAGAACTCTACAGACATGACCGAGACACTCTCGGGTCAATAACCAATAGCGGGACCTGGATGCCCATATTGGTTCCTACATACTCTAGGAACATCTTTATCGGTTGAACCTCTATGTCAAGGACTCAGATAATCCCGTATGTTGTTATGTTTATCCGTCAGTATGTTACTTGCGTGACATTAGATCGTCGGTATCTCCATACCTAGTTCAATCTCGTTACCGGCAAGTCTCTTTACTTGTTCCATAATACAAGATACCGTGGCTTACTCTTTAGTCACATTGCTTGCAAGCTTGTTGTGATGCTTTATTACCAAGTGGGCCCTGAGATACCTCTGCGTCACACGGAGTGACAAATCCCAGTCTTGATTCATGCCAACCCAACAGAGACCCTCAGAGATAGTTGTAGAGCACCTTTATAGTCACCCAATTACGTTGCAATGTTTGATACACATAAGGTTTTCCTCTGGTGTCAGTGAGTTGCATAATCTCATGGTCATAGGAACAGATACATGAGATGCAGAAAACAATAGCAATAAACTGACACGATCATATGCTACGTTCATTGTTTGGGTCTTGTCCATCACATCATTTTCCTAATGATGTGATCCTGTTATCAAATGACAACTCATGTCTATTGCCAGGAAACCTTGACCATCTTTGATCAACGAGCTAGTCCGTTACAGGCTCATTAGGGACACTTTGTTATCTATGTACCCACACACGTATTTGAGTTTCCAATCAATAAAATTTTAGAATGGATAATAAAAGATTATCATGAACAAGGAAATATAATAATAACCACTTTATTATTTCCTCTAGAGCATATTTCCAACAGTTTCCCACTTGCACTAGAGTTAATAATCTAGCTCACATCACAATGTGATTTACATTGTAATGAATCTAACACGCATACAGTTCTCGTGTTGATCATTTTTGCTCATGGAAGAGGCTTAGTCAATAGGTCTGCAACATCCAGATTCGTGTGTGCTTTGCAAATACTTATGTCCTCCTCTTTGACGTAATCGCGGATGGAATTGAAGTGTCTCTTTATGTGTCTGGTCCTTTCCTTGGCTAGAGCAATGGCACCAGTGTTGTAACAAAACACAATTATTGGATCCAATGCACTAGGCACAATTCCAAGATCTGTCATGAACCCCTTCATCTAGACACCTTCTTTAGCCGCCTCCCAGGCAGCTATGTACTCCGCTTCGCATGTCGAATCAGCTACAATGCTTTGCTTGGAACTGCACCAGCTTACCGCTCCCCCATTGAGAATAAATACGTATCCGATTTGAGACTTAGAGTCATCCAGATCAGTGTCAAAGCTTGCATCGACGTAACCCTTAAAGACGAGCTCTTGACCAACTCCACACACGAGAAACATTTCTTTAGTCCTTTTCAGGTACTTCAGAATAATCTCGACCACTGTCCAGTGTTCCATTCCTGGATCACTTTGAAACCTTCCTGCCATACTTATGGCAAGGATGACATCATGGCTTTTGCACAACATTGCATACATGATAGAGCCTATGACTAAAGCATAGGGGAGGACACTCATCTTTCTCTATCTTCTGCAGTCACTGGGCATTTAGTCTTACTCAAGTTTACACCTTGCAATACATGCAAGAACCCTTTCTTGGACTGTTCCATTTTGAACTTCTTCAAAACTTTGTCAAGGTATGTGCTCTATGAAAGTCCTATTAAGCGTCTTGATCTATCTCTATAGATCTTGATGCCTAATATGAAAGGAAATTCTCCTAGGTCCTTCATTGAAAAACTCTTATTTAGATATTCTTTTATGCTTCCCAAAAATTCTATATTGTTTCCAATCGGCAATATGTCATCCACATATAATATTTGAAACGTTATAGAGCTCCCACTCACTTTCTTGTAAATACAAGATTCTCCATAAGCTTGTATAAGTCCAAACTCCTTGAACACCTCATCAAATTGTTGATTCCAACTCCGAGATGCTTGCACATGTCCATAATGGATCGCTGAAGTTTGCATACTTTTTCAGCATCCTATGGATTGACGAAACCTTCCAGTTGCATCATATACAACTCTTCCTTAAGGAAACCATTAAGGAACGATGTTTTGACATTCATCTGCCAAATTTCATAATCGAGAAATGCAGCTATTGCTAACATGATTCTGACGAACTTAAGCATCGCTACAACTGAGAAAGTCTCATTGTAGTCAACTCCTTGAACTTGTGAAAAACCCTTTGCCACAAGTAGAGATTTAGAGACGATGATATTACCATCCGCGTCCATCTTTGTGGGGACCCCGACTTTTGAGTCGAGATCACCGAATGAATGTGCTCAGCGATCCCAGAGATCAATGTTCACCGAACACACATATGCTGAATATTAAGAGTCTTACATCCAAGTACCGAATTATTACATCACATGACTGAATGGTAATGTTCACAAGGTAGGGCCTATAAGACCAAATCACACTGATACAACTTGTAGCAGAAATCTTAGGGCTAAGCGGGTGCCCATGCCATCAGCCTATACCAACACGCATTCTGACTGGGAAGCGTCCTAGTTTGCAGGGCCGTCTCCGTAGACGTACTCTTCTCCAAACTCCGGTCCTTCCATGTCTGGTCAATAATATAACCAATGGCAGGCCAATGAGTACTTTTGAATGTACTCGCAAATAGCCCATGAAATGAACAATGCAATTGATAGGATAACAAGTAATATGCATCTTTGGTAGGTACCAACTTAACTGTAATTAAACATGTTCATGGATATGCAACATAAACTAGATGTTCTTCAGAAGAACATGTTACAAATATCAATATATCTGTCACGGGCTGAACACTCTGGGTTGACCCGATATGCCAAGTCACCGAACTTGGTCATATCAACTCTTTCATGATAACACCGTTGTACACACACACACACTTGATTTATGCGGAAACGACTGGATGTAGTTTAAGAAACACCACCCAACTGTCCTTGACCGTGGACATGGCTATTCGAATAGTTTGACACTCTGCTAAGGTAGTATGTTGGACCCACGAGATCCGGGAAACTTTTGCGTCATCCATGACTCATAGTATATAACATACCCGAGGCAAGTACCCGATCATTGCCTTTCCCCTGACGATACTTGACAAAGAGGTCCACTCGATTGGTACCTAGCCCACATGATGTAGGTCTTACGAGCACCGACTCTGGATAGTATATCATCCATGCGGGGGACCAACGGTGTGCCTGGAATACGTAAAAACGGCATAGTCGCCCTACCTGGCACGACCCCATCACGAGAGTGACCACACTTCACTCCCGCCACTAGTAATGTGGCTCTTTGTTAGTAATCAACACAGCCCCGTCCCATAAAGGGGTAACGTGGTCGTAGATGTAAGGTGGGAATGATCGACACATCATAAATCTAATCCCATTTCCGAAACGATACACACAAAATACCTGGTGCACCACTTCACCAAAAGTGGCCACCTAACTCATCATCACCCTCGGGCATTAGTGGCACCCAACGGGGCTTTCATAAACCTTTGATTTTATACCATCATCATGTTCATGCTATTATTCTTAGCTCTACTTGTCAACATGATATTAGCGTGACCCTCATAGGTGGTAGGATCATGCTCAAAATGCAAGTGCTCTGGAGGAGCCATCGGTAACATCACTTCAATGATTTACCAATACTTATGATCACATGCAACAGAAATATTTGCTACACTAGCATGCAATATAACGTATGCTCAAACATGGTCAAAGGGCTGCTTGCCTTGGTCAGCTAGGTATACGGGGTCTTCAGGGTCTTCAAGTCCAACTCCTTTGTCACACAAGGTTTCTATCGTCGTAATAAATAAAAAGCAATAAGTAGCTCACTCCAAAACAGATCACAAAGTCCCTTTGAAAATGTTGTTTAATTCTGATATATCCATATTGTTATTTTAAAAATATTTGTCTCTGGTTTTAGTGAAAGAATATTCTGAAAATAAATTTAACAAAAGAAAAAATATTCCAAATTATCCTTTTTAATTATTATAAAACAGATAAGTTGTTCTAAAAATTTACCTAACAGTTTTTAGAAAAATAACAGTGGAAGAATCATAATTTTTCACTGGTTAAATATTTTTTATAAAAATCTTGTAAAACAGAGTTTAAATTAAAAAGAAAAAGGGCACCAACCCCGGCCTGGCTCGTCCTGGGGCTGGGCCGGCCCAGTGGCCAGCTAACCAACCTGCCAGGCGCGCCCGCCGTCAGGTTTGAACCTTACATGCGGCCCCTGCGGTCAGCGGCTGCGGGGAGCGAGGGAGAGGGAGATGGGCCACCGACAGGCGGGGCACACCTGTCAGGGTCGTCTCCTACCTCTGGACAGAGAGGAGGAGGAGCACGCGTGCATGGCTATCGACGTCCTCAGGCCCTAACAACGACGGGAATTGGTCCGGCTCATTGTCGCCTACCTGCTGGTGGTCGAGTCGATGATGGGGGGGGCTGGTTCATCGGCGACGAGGGGGCCGCGGCGGAGAGGTTTCGGTCAACGATGGAGGTTGTTGATACGGGCATGGATTTGCTCGGGGAAGAGGGGGGAAGTGATCCTGGGCTCACGGGGAGTGTGTAGGTTGGCAGAGGGACGCGAGAATCGACATGTAGCCGGAGATCGACCGGAGCTCCGAGGTGGAGGGGCCTCGGTCGATCTCGAGTACCGGTGCTCTGCTTGCTCAATGGGGTGGCTAGGGAGGTGACTGGGGTCTAGGTCGAGTGGAGTGAGGGGTGATGGAGCGAGGGGGTGGCCTTATATAGGCCCACGATAGTGCACCAGGCGGGAAGCTCCGGTAGTTTCACCGCGACGTGCATGGGGGCACGGAGAGGGGGTGCGCTCGAAACTGTGGTCTCAGGACGTGGTTTCGGACCTCTGAACTTACTGCGAGAGAGAGAGGAGCAAGGAGTGGTGTGCCTTCATGATCGCGTTCCTCTGGCGGCTACTGGTGCGCGCAGGCATGCGTCGCACCGGCTCTCAGCGCAAGAAAGAAGGGGCCCTCGGGGCTGCCTGATGCAGAGGGGCTGTCGGGGGAGAGGAGAGACACCACGGGGAGGCTGGAACTGGCCGAGGGAGTCGCCCCACCTCGGTTGCTCTCTGTAGCGCGCCCAGAGTGCAGCTTTGGCATGCCACGGCATGCTGGCACGCTGTGGGGTGCCTTGGACATGTCTGGCGTGTCCTGGGCCCTTGCTTGTAGATGCCTAGCCATTTGAATCCCATGGGAGAATCGACTGGTCAAAGGAGGAGAGGAAACCAACTTCTCTCAGCCTTGGGCTGAAGCTTAGAGTGGGGTTTTTGGATTATGTACTTAGAACTAGAGATGAGCCACTTGACTAGAGTTAGGCACTGATGCTAGCCACCTAATCTAGGAGTTTGAGAGAAGGGGAGAGGGTGTAGCTGGGGTTAAGAGGGGTTTTGCCCAACTGTCACAACGTGCTCGACAGTGTTTTGGGGTGGTTGCACCCCACCAGTGGCTATGCAACTTAACATGACTAGGTTTGGTGCAAAAACATGAGGCTACCACAAGTTTGGGCTCCATTGGACAAGTTTAGCTAGGTAAACTTGAAATTAGTCTTAAATGGCCAGATCTGTTCCTTCCAAATGGAGTGTGGTCAAATCAAGTCCCACAAATCCCATTTTTGGCATGGAGTCCTCATTTGAGGTATTAGGCACTCCTGCAAAGTTTCAGCTCCATTGGATAAACTTTGCTATGTAGAGTTGATCTAACTTCATACTGGACAGAAGGGGGTTTGGTATTATTTGGTGAACTTAACCACCTTGGATCAAGGTTAAGCTTTATATGGGCACCAAATATGGCTTAGGGAGATCACTGGAATTTTCTAGGAATTTATTGAGAATATTTCCTTTGGAAATATTTCAAAAGGTCAAAACAAACAGAATAGGTTTTAAGGGTTTTACTCAAATATTTATAATATAAATATGGGCTGAAAATCTTATGTATGGAAAATATATGTCCTCTGAGTATCTCTAAATTTTCTCAGATTTTTCTAACGCACAAAAGTATTTTTCCATATAGGAATATCATTTATAGCCTTAGAAATGGACATGCAAATAAAATAGGAAAATAATTTATAAAATAATTATTTTATGGTTTTGGTGAACAAAAATAGTTTTAGAACTAAATCACCAACTTTGGGTGGAAGCACTCCTTGCTAGCAAGGACTTGTAGTGCAACCCAAACCAGGGTTGGAAATAACCAGAATAAGAGAAAAAGGGTTTTGAGAATATTTTATGTTATGAAAATTATGATTTTTGATATCACACAACCAAGCATACAAGCATACAAGGACAACCATGGCACTCACATTATTGATTTTGGAAAGGTTTTAATAAACTCAGATTTTTTGAATTACAAAAGAAGTGAAGTGAAAACAGGGTGTGACAATCTTCTTCTTAAAGATCCATTTATACTCAATGACCTTTCGCCCTTACGGTAATACTTCCTAAGTCCATACTTTGTTTTCATACATGGATCCTATCTCGGATTTCATGGCCTCTAACATTTCTTGGATTCCAGGCCTACCCTCACTTCTCCATAGCTCGCACGTTCATTGTTGTCCAACAACATGACTATTAAGACAGGGTTACCGTACCACTAGGAGTAGTACGTGCCCTCGTCGACCTACGAGGTTTGATAGAAACTTGATCCAAAGCTCCATGATCATCATCACCAACTTCCAATTCAATTGATGTAGGATCCACAAAAACATCTTTATGTGCCCCGCTACTCTCTGGTTGAAGCAAAATTTCAATAACCTCATCAATTTGTATCTTCCTGCCACTCAATTCTTTCGAGAGAAACTCTTTCTCAAGAAATGTTCCATTCTTAGATACAAACACTTTGCCTTCGGATATGAGATAGAAGGTGTAGCCAACTATCTCCTTTGGGTATCCTATGAAGATGTACTTATGTGCTTTGGGTTCCTGCTTTTCTGGCTGAAGCTTTTTGACATAAGCATCACATCCCCAAACTTGAAGAAACGACAACTTTGGTTTCTTGCCAAACCACAGTTCATATGGCGTCGTCTCAACGGATTTTCATGATGCCCTATCTAAAGTGAGTGCAACTGTCTCTAATGCAAAACCCCGAAATGACAACGGAAAATTGGCAAGAGACATCATAGAACACACCTTATCCAATAAAGTACGATTACAATGTTCGGACACACCATTACGTTGTGGTGTTCTAGGCAGTGTCAGTTGTGAAACAATTCCAGATTGTCTTAAGTGAATGCCAAACTCATAACTCAGATATTCTCCTGCTTGATCAGATCGTAGGAATTTAATCTTCTTGTTATGACGATTCTCAACTTCACTCTAAAATTGCTTGAACTTTTCAAACATTTGAGACTTGTGTTTCATTAAGTAAATATACCCATATCTAATTAAGTCATTAGTGAAGGTGAGAAAATAACAATATCCACCGCGTTCCTAAATGCTCATCGAACCACACACATTAGTATGTATGATTTCCATCAAGTCACTAGCCTGCTCCATTATTCCGGAAAACGGGGTCTTAGTCATCTTGCCCATGAGGCATGGTTCACACATGTCAAGGGATTCAAAATAAAGTGACTCCAAAAGTCCATCACCGTGGAGTTTCTTCATCCGCTTTACACCAATATGACCTAAGCGGCACTGCCACAAGAAAGTGGTACTATCATTACTAACATTACATCTTTTGGCATCAATGTTATGAACATGTGTGCTATCACTATCGAAATTCAATAAGAATAAAGCCCTCACATTGTGTGCATGACCATAAAATATATTACTCATATAAATAGAACAACCATTATTATCTAATTTAAATGAGTAATCGTCTCGCAATAAACAAGATCCAAATATAATGTTCATGCTCAACGCATGCACTAAATAACAATTATTCAGGTCCAACCCTAATTCCGATGGTAATTGAAGTGAGAGCGAGCCGACGGCGATCGCATCAACCTTGCAACCATTTCCCATGCGCATCATCACTTCGTCCTCCGCCAACCTCTTTCTATTTATAGTTCCTGTTTTGAGTTGCAAATGTGAGCAACTGAACCGGTATCAAATACCCAGGCACTACAACGAGAGTTGGTTAGGTACAGATTAATAACATGTATATCATATACACCTTGTTTGGTGTTGGCTGCCTTCTTGTCGGCCAGATACTTGGGATGGTTCTGCTTCCAGTGACCAGTCCCCTTGCAATGAAAGCACTCAATTTCTAGCTTGGGTCCAACGTTCAGTTTCTTCATGGGAGGGGCAACTGCTTTGCCACTCTTCTTGGAGTTACCCTTCTTGCCCTTGGCATTTTTATTGCAACTAGTGGTTTTATTGACCATCAAAACATGATGTTCCTTCTGAATTTCTGACTCAACGACTTTCATCATCGCAAATAGCTCGCCGACTAATTTATTCATCACTTGCATGTTATAGTTCAACACAAAGCCTTTATAGGTAGGTGGCGGTGATTAAAGAACTCCGTCAGTGATTTCTTGTGGCGGGAGAACAATTCCCAACTCAGCCACAAAGCTGGAATACCGAGACATTTTGAGTATTTATTCACTGAAAGACATGTCCTCCTCCATCTTGCAAGCATAGAACTTATGGAAGATTGTAGGATCGAAAGTATGTCTAGAGGGGGGTGATTAGACTATTTGACAATATAAAAAACTTAGCCTTTTCCCAATTTTTAGTGTGGGCCAGTTTTACCAACTATGACTAGTCAAGTACACCCTACCCATGCATATCTAAGAGTATTGCAGCGGAAAGTAAAACATGCAACTGTAAATAGAGGGTTAGGTAGGGAGGTCAAACGCAAAGGTTGGCACGATGATTTTTGGCATGGTTCTGATAGGTGGCGCTATCGTATGTCCATGTTAGTGGAGACTTCAACCCACAAAGGGTAACGACTGCGAGAGTCCATGAAAGGCTCTACACACAAGGGGTCCATGAAGAAGCGGCCTTGTCTATTCCACCACAACTTCCCTCTACAGAGGACTAGCCTCACTCATGGTAGATCTTCACGAAGTAGACGATCTCCTTGCCCTTACAAACATCTTGGTTCAACTCCACAACACGAAGTAGGAGGTTTCCAAGCGGCACCGAACAAATCTAAGAGGCACCACCCTAGAGATCAATTGTGCTTTCAATCTCCCCACCCTTTGGTAATTGATGATAACATATAGATCTAAGCTTCGACAAAAGATATAATCAATGATTAGCATCGACACTTTGAGAATTAAGTGAAATGCAAGAGCTCCCCCTAAATTTGTGAATTATTTTACATTTGCGTTTGATTGCAAATGCACAATCGATTAGGATTATGGGTTACTCTTCCATGTCGCATACAACTTGGTGGTGCGCATAAATGATAAGAATGAATAGCAATGCACATAGCACCAACAAACAAGTGAATGATCATGATGTAGGTAGCTCAGAAGTAATAACGTCGTAGCCTCAAACAACCCAAGCGTATGACCAAACACACACCTAAACGGATAATGTCATCGAAAAGACCAAAAGTTTTTTTGAAAACCAAACGAGCGAAAATAAAGTCAAAAGCTCTTCCTCTCTCGAAGCCCTATTGATCTATAGACTTTTCCCCCTTTGGCAACAAGTACCAAAAATTTCAAAGGTCTAATCTAAACGTCTCTCTGGGCACGATCTCCTCTGGTAGCAGAAGTTGGAGTAGAGAAGAGAGCATCGACGAAGGCTTCGGCAGATGTAGCTGGAGTAGGAGCTGGAGGTGTAGACACTAGAGGTGCTGGAGCACGAGCTGAAGCTTGAGCTGATGAAGACTGTCTATCTTATGGTAGTGGCACAACTGCTGACCTGGTGTGGGTCGTGAACCTTGTGGTAGTACGAAGAGGCGAATCATCATCATCGTCGTCATCATCATCTTCATCATCCTAGTGTGGAATCTTCACTGAGTCAATTCATGCTGAAGCTGCTCAATAGTTGTGGTCAACTCCATTACCTTCACATCTAGGTCATGGAATTTTGTCTCAACGATCCTCTCTAGGAACTTCTAGTTAAGCAAAATCTCTAAAATATTCTCCTCCATCCCTCGGATGGTGCTCACCAAGAAGGACATTTATTCATCTCTCGTTTTGAGCTGGGGGTACATGGATCAAAAGGGGTTCTCTTAGGACTAGTGCCTGAATCAGACTCAGCATGGGGCTCACTAAAGTTGTTCTGTCTGTCGTCGGAACCAGGCATCTTGCAATCCAAGAAGACAAGATGACACACAGACTGGCTAATCCTGTGAAAAGATATGGAAGAGGTTGAATAGATAAGCATCACAAAATTGCAGAAGTTTTTAAAAATTTGAACAAAGAAATCCTTAGTGTTAGCTTTTTGCATAATAAATTTCGGTAGCACCGAGTTTGAATTTTCGGATTCACCGATACAAATGATCTTCTTCACAGAAATCTAGAAATCACTTCATTGACACCAAAAGTGATCACTCTGTCTCACCGAGACCATTCTTAAGAAACCTAGAAACAAAATCGGTGGAACCAATTTTTGCAACTCGGTGGCACCAAGATGCATTTTGCAGACGGCTAACCCTAAGTATTTTTCGTTTGCAATTGATGGAAATTTCTGGTGGAGTAAGATGATTTGCACACAATGGCTTATAGACAAACAAATTTGTAATGCACAATAATAAGATAGGAGAGCGCAAAATAAGATCGGAATAGTACCCTAAGTTGGTGGCGGTCCGACTACGACGACGACGATGGTGATGATTTTTGTCGACGGCAAGGATACCAGCGGAGAACATGCAAGGGAGGCAAGGTGACGTCCAAGGGGTCCAGGTGCGAAAGTGTGGGGTTGGGGAGCATGGCGTTTGAAGTTTGGATTTCAAAATGTGAGGTCCGCGGTATAAGTACCCCTCACTGTCGGTGTCACCGATACTAAAATTTTGGTGCCACCGAGTTCCACTACTGTCTGTTGACAGGGAAACTCGGTAAAGCCGAGATTATGGTATCGGTGGTACCAAGATTAAAACCTAGATCAACTTTGAGGATCAGTGGAACCAAGACTTTTGGGTTGGTTACATCGAGATTCACAAAGAGGTTTTGGAAAGCGACCCTTGTCGATACGGAACTCCGAGTGCTCCTCACACAGAGGGATCGAGAAGTGCTTATTCAAGTTTTGTGATGTAGCATGAATAGAACTTGATACGAGAAAGCATAGATAGCTATAAAAAGGGTCCTGGGTATTCTTGTCCATCCAATTGGCAAAAGATAAATCAAAAGCCAAATAGAAACAATTGGATGTCCTCGAATGGGAAAAGATATGCAGACCAACATGTTCACACAATAAGATGTCAAATGAAATCATGGTGAACATGGACAAACATACTAGCATCTATAAATCACTTTGGCGACGACGAAGTCATCTATATATGAGTATATTGACTTAGGAGTCAAGTAAGAATACTTGATCATAGGTCATACTCATTGATTAAGCACAAGTGGGACTACCACTTTTACATAATGCATTATTGTGTTCACGTCATTTTGGAGACGCTTGTACTCAAGTCCTAGAGTAAAGATCCCCCTAGATGTGACACCCCCCTAAGAGGGATCAACTAACCTTGGGTGTTGTCGTAGAAGACTTCAAGTAGGTGAAGTAGTGGTGGATGCTCATTGTTGATGAAGTTCATCTTGAGTTGGGAGCAATCCTTGTTGTTTCTTACTATTCTCACCTACATGGGTTAGTCCCAAAGCAAAAGGAACAAATGCAAGGATATCTATGGAAATGGAGTGAAGTACATGTTAGGTTACGTCCAAAGATGCATTAGTTACCTTGTCCCTTGCTCAACTTTGAGGCAATGTGTGACTCCTTGAACTAATGCACGTGGTTGGAGTTGCTTGCATATAGTTCTTCCCAAAATGAATAAGAGTGATTTTCATTGGCGGAGTCACGCCTCAAGAACATTCTATTTATTCCTCTTGGGGACCCACATCACCTTGATGGGGATCCTTGGATTTGTGGTATCACTAGATGAGGTAGTGCTAGAAGTGCCCTTGGGAACCCACTCAACCTTGGCCTGGGTTCTTCTTCAAATGAGTCAAAGTCCTCTTGAAGTTTTCCCTTGCACTTGTGGTCTTGTGGTAGAAGGCAGTCTTGTGAGCTTGTTCCCTTGAGAGGAGTGTGATCATACTTCTCATCTTGAGTAACAAACTTGGGAATGGGATATGGACCTTCTTCCCAAACATCTTTGTTGATGTTGAAGTAGCTAACACCTTGCTTCTTCCAATGTCCTCCTTGCTTGCACACAATTTCCTCAAATTGCTTACTTCCGGAAAAACTCTTGATGACACCTCTCTCTATAATCCCTCTCAATAAATCGTTTTCTTTCTCAAGTGTAACTTGGATAAGAGAATCATTAGTGGAATCAATAGAGCTACTAGCAACAACATCATTTTATTTAGCTTTAGCATTATTGTTACTAGATGGAGAAACTTGCTTTCCTTTGTTACTAGTGTTCTTAGGTTTAACTTGTGGAACAAAAGTAGACAAGAGTAACCATTTGGCTAGATAAGAGGAACTCTTCTTTTGAAGATCATCATTGATTGCTTTTAGGAACTCATGCTCTTGCTCTAAATTTAGCTTCTCGATGCATAGATTCTCATGAGTTCTTGCAAGATCTCTATGATCTACTAGAGTACTTTCATGATCTAACTTAAGAGTGTTTAATTCTTCAGTTGGTCATTCAATCTCTTTCTTATCATCATCATTTGATTTCTCTTGACTAGCATTGTAATTAGCAAGTTCATTTTCAACGTTTTCACAAGCCGTATCAAAGAGAAAGTCATCTTCCCGTAACAAGTCATCCTCATCATTATCAAAGTCAAAATACTTGGGGTGCGATACCTTGGGGCCTTTTGCCATGAAGCAGTTTCCAATACCTTAATTTGGTAAATCAAATAAGTCGTAGGAGTTGGAGGAAACAAGTGCAATGCCGGTAACACCTTCATCTTGACTGTAGTCAGAGTTGGAGTGATAAATTCTCTCAGAGTGGTTGTGAGACTCGGATCCAGAAACCCATTCACCAACATGAGCTTGATGTCTTCTTCTTGAACTACTCTTCGTGTACTTGTTCTTCTTCTCTGATTCTCTGCCTCTCTCGGAGTGTCTTCGTTCATAATGATCTTATATACTCCGTCTCACTCTGCGAGGTGACTCATGTCTAGAGCTTCATCTTCTAGGTGACTCTTCTCTTCGTTTGTGGGGAGCTAATCACTCATTGGAAAAGTGTCCGAGCTTTCCACCGTTGTAGCAATTTCGGTCATGACTAGCCGAACGCTTCTCATCATATCTTAATCTCGGGGCTTCTCTCTTTTCCTCTACTCTTGTAGATATTGTTGAACTTTCTAACCATGAGGCTAATCTCTTCATTGGTAACAAAGGTTGTTCCTTGAAGTAGTGGGAGCTTCGATTGAAGCTTTGTAAGTACTGCTTGACTTGTTGTGCAACTCATCTTTATGTTTGAGACGCATTCCATGAGCAACAATCCTTCCAATTACTTTAGTAGGCTTGAGATCTTTGTAGTTGGGCTTCATTTGGATTAATGTGCACACGGTGTTGTATCTTCCATCCAAAGCTCTAAGTATCTTCTTGATGATGAATTTGTCGGTCATCTCTTCACTTCCTAAGCCGGAAATCTAGTTTGTGATGAGAGCTAGCCAAGAATACATCTCAGCAACTCCCTCGCCATCCTTCATCTTGAACTTGTCAAGCTGACTTTGAAGGACATCCAACTTAGATTATCTGATGGAATCGGTACCTTTGTGCATATCAATCAAAGTATCCCAAATTTCCTTTGCATTCTCAAGGCGACTGATTTTGTTGAATTCTTTGGGACACAAGTAGTTGAACAGGATGTCACAAGCTTGAGCATTGAATTGCAACATATTCAATTCTTCTGATGTGGCATCACGATCCAGTTCTCTTTCTTCTCTGAAGAAATCACCTTGCACACCAACATGAACAACAACCCAAATAGCAGGATTATGACCAAGACTATGCATTTTCATCTTAAGCTTCCAACTAGCAAAATTAGTGCCATCAAAATATGGACATCTATAGTGATAATTTCCCTCACTATACTCCATACTCTCCTAGGTTGTGACACCAATGCAGTGGAGACCAAAGATCTAATACCACTTGTAGGATCGAAAGTAGGTCTAGAGGGAGGTGATTAGACTACTTGACAAGATAAAAAACTTATCCTTTTCCCAACTGTTAGTGTGGGCCAGTTTTGGCAACTATGACTAGTCTAGTACACCCTGCACATGCATATCTAAGATATTGCAGCGAAAAGTAAAACATGCAAGTGTAAATAGAGGGTAAAGTAGGGAGATCAAACATAAAGATTGACACGACAATTTTTGGCATGGTTCTGATAGGTGGCGCTATCGTATGCCCATGTTAGTGGACACTTCAACCCACGAAGGGTAACGAGTGCAAGAGTCCATGGAGGGCTCCACCCACAAGGGGTCCATGAAGAAGCGGCATTGTCTATTCCACCACGGCTTCCGTCCAC
The DNA here is from genome assembly GCF_904849725.1 of Hordeum vulgare subsp. vulgare. Taxonomy (NCBI): domain Eukaryota; kingdom Viridiplantae; phylum Streptophyta; class Magnoliopsida; order Poales; family Poaceae; genus Hordeum; species Hordeum vulgare. The sequence continues at coordinate 138,341,176 of NC_058518.1, read as the reverse complement.
ACAGGACTAGCCTCACTCATGGTAGATCTTCAAGAAGTAGATGGTCTCCTTGCCCTTACAAACATATTGGTTCAACTCCACAACATGAAGTAGGAGACTCCCAAGCGAAACCTTACCAATCTATGAGGAACCACCCTCCAAAAGGTAATAGGTGTGGTAGAACGATGAACTCCTTGATCCCGTGCTTCCAAATATAGTAAACTCAACACTCAATCACTCTCTCTCAGATTTGGCAGGGGTAGGAGAGATTGATCTTGTGGAAAGCAACTTGGGGAGGCTAGAAATCAAGGTTCAAATGGTTGGAATGGAATCTCTTTATATCAACACATGAGTAGGTGGATCTCTCTCAGAAAAATGGATCTAGCAAGTGTAAGTGTGTTCTGGGTGCTTCCTCTACGAGTGAGAGGTAGGTGGAGGGGTTTATATAGGCATCTCCCAAAATCCAATCATTACAACATTATTTTCCAACTCGCTGACACCGAAATGTTAATCTCGGTATCGAGTTGCACTAAATGTGGCAACTTTGAATTCTCGGTGAGACCGATATAGGAATCTCGGCGGTACCGATACAATGACCTAGACTAGTTCCCAAACTCGGCGACACCGACTTCAAACTCGGAAATTCCGAAACTTGAACTTATCTCAACAGAATGTTGCTCACCCAATCTCGATGTCACCGATAGGAGTGTTGGTTGTACCGAGATGGTGGGTTTGGCATATGATCTGTCTAACTGTAAAATTGGTATAGCCAAGTGGGAAATGTTGGTGGCGCCGATTTTGCATAGTTGTCTTGGGACAGATATATTTTGTGGGAAGTGGGTGAGTATTTTTCGTGGCTATCTCTAAGCACTTGAGCAACCGATTCATCATACCTCATCCCCTTTTAATAGTACTGGCTTTCCTATGGACTCAAAGTGATTTCTCACAAAGTATAAAATGAAGAGTCTTCTTGCTTGAAGCTTTAGCAAATCCTATTCCTTCTTTGCATCAAAGGAGCATCTCCACACAATCCTATAGAGAAAGCATCTTTGAACTTCTCTAAAATGTACTTGAATAAATTCATTAGTCCAATGATGCATATGTTGTGATTAATTACCACAACCACCTTAGGGAGCAATTGTGCTTTTTATCTCCCCCTTTTTGGTAATTGATGACAACATATAGATCAATGCTTCAAAAAAAGATATAATAAATGATTAACATCGACGCTTTGAGAAGTATGTAAAAAAGCAAGAGCTCCCCTTAATTTGTGCATTAGTTTAAATTTGTGTTTGAATGCAAATGCACAATCGATTAGGATTATGGGTTACTCTTCCATGTCACATACAACTTGGTGGTGCGCATAAATGATAATAATGAATAGCAATGCACATGGCACCAACAAACAAGTGAATGATCATGATGTAGATAGCTCAGAAGTAATAACGTGGTAGCATCAAATAATCAAAGCGTCTTTGAAGTCCCGGTTCTAAGCCATACAAAATTTCACATTGAATTATTGAGTAGTCATCAGATCGCGCCTGCCAGACTTTCATTATGTCTTCACTCCCGTGGAGGTTTGATGCATCACCAAGCCGTGCATCAAGGACATAAGACTTTTGGGAAACCGTGAGGACAATCCTTTGGGCCAAGTCTACAAAGTTACTCCCATCATCTTTCAACTTGCCTTTCTCTAGGAACGTATTAAAATTCAAGGGTTCTACTGTGCGAGCCATTGACTACAGCATAAATTTGCAAAGACTACTTAGACTATTGTTCAAGATAATGAGTTTAGTTAATCATATTACTAAAAACTCCCATTCAAATCAACATCCCTCTAGTCACTCGAGTGATACATGATCCAAATCCACCAACCCAAGTCCGATAATCACGTGAGATGAGGTGGTTTCAATGGTGAACATCTTCATGTTGATCATATCTACTATATGATGCATGTTCGACCTTTCAGTCTCTTGCGTTCCGAGGCCATGTGTGTACATTCTAGGAACGTCAAGTTTAACCCAAGTGTTCCGCATGTGCAAAACTATCTTGCACCCATTTTATATGAACGTAGAGTCTATGACACCCGATTATCTCGTGGTGTCTCAAAACGACGGACTTCCACAACGGTGCACACTCGGGGAGAACACAATTTTATCTTGAAATTTTAGTGAGGGATCACCTTATAATGCTACCATCGTCGTAAGTAAAACAAGGTGCATAAAAATAATTAACATCACATGAAAATCATAAGTGACATGATATGGACATGATCTGGTGCTTTTGATCTCCGTCTCCAACGCATTAGCATGATCTCCATGGTCATCGCCACAACAACATGATCTCCATAGTCATGATCTCTGTCATTGTGTTGCCATCAAGGTTGTCGCGCCAACCATGCTTGTACTACTATTGGTACCATTTAGCTATAAAGTAAAGCATTATATAGCGCTTAATGATTGACATGCAGGTCATACAATAATTAGAGACAACCCTATGGCTCCTGCTGGCTGCCGTAGCATCGGCATGCAAGTTGATATTAACTATTACAACATGATCATCTCATACATCAAATATATATCATCATGTCTTTGGCCATATCTTATCACAACATACCCTGCAAAAACAAGTTTAACGTCCTCAAATTTGTTGTTGCATGTTTTACATGGCTCCTATGGGTATCTAGCAAGAACACTTCTTACCTACGCAAAACCACAATGATGGTATGCAAGTTGCTATTTAACCTTCTACAAGGACCGCCTCTATCAAATCATATTCAACTAAAGTGGGAGAGATAGACACCCGCCAGCCATCTTATTGCAACAACTTGCATGTCAATCGATGGAATCGGTCTCTCGTACGTGGACGAGTAAGGTTGGTCCGGGCCGCTTCATCCCATAATACCGCTGAATCAAGAAAATACTAAGGAGGGAAGAAATCTAAATATCAACGCCCACAAACTCCTTTGTGTTCTACTCGAGATGTTATCTACGCATATACCTAGCTCATGATGCCACTGTTGGGGAACGTTGCATGGGAAACAAAAATTTTACTATGCACATACACGATCTATCCATGGTGATAAGCATCTACAAGAGGAGAGATTGGATCCACATACCCTTGTAGATTGCTAAGCGTGAAGCGTTGAGAAACACGGTTGATGTAGTCGAACATCTTCGTGCCAAATCGCAAGCCGTCCCGCGATCCAATCATGATCTAGTGCCGAAACGGAGGGCACCTCTACATTCATCACACGTACAACTCAATGACAATATCCACCTCCTTGATCCAGCAAGTGAGGGCGGAGAGGTAGATGAGTTCTCCACTATATATAGAGGAGCAACACGATCTAGACAAGAGAGGACAAGATGTGGCTTTCCTGGTGGTGGCTTCCCTCAAAACCTCCACTATATATAGGAGGAAAGGGTAGGTAGGGCTAGCCTTTGCCCCTCCTCCAAGGAGGGAGGGTTCGGCTGAAGTGGGGAGGAGTCCTTCTCCCACAAGGGAGGTGGACACCCTATGGAGGACTCCTCCTCCACCAACCGTTGGCGCATGGGCATGTTGGGGTTGGCTGTCCAAGTCCACCAGGGGCTGGTGCGCCACCTCCTAGGGCCATGTGGCCGCCGGGGTGGGTGGGCCCCTCCCGGTGGACCCCCGGAACCCTTTCAGCACTCCCGATACAATACGGAAAATCTCCAAAACTATTCCAGAATCCAAGTAACACTTTCTTATATGTAAATATTTACCTTCGAACCATTCTGGAGCTCCTCGTGACGTCCAAGATCTCATTCGGGACTCCGAACAACCTTCGGTCACCAACACACATAACTCAATAATATCGAAACGTCACTGAACCTTAAGTCTGCAAACCCCGCGGGTTCGAGAAATATGTAAACATGACCGAGACACTCTCCGGTCCATAACCAATAGAGGGATGTGGATGCCCATATTGGTTCCTACATACTGTACGAATATATTTATAGGTTGAACCGCTATGTCAAGGATTCAGTTCATCCTGTATGATGTTCCCTTTGTCCATCAGTTTGTTACTTGCCCGAGATTCGATCGTCAGCATCTCCATGCCTACTTCAGTCTCGTTACTGGCAAGTCTCTTTACTTGTTCCGTAATACAAGATCCTATGGCTAACTCTTTAGCCCCATTTCTTGCAAGCTTGTTGTGATGTTGTATTACTGAGTGGACCCTGAGATACCTCTTGGTCACACGGAGAGACAAATCACAGTCTTGATCCATGCCAACCCGAGAGACACCCTCGGAGATACCTGTAGAGCACCTTTATAGTCACCCAGTTATGTTGTCACGTTTGATACACACAAGGTATTCCTCTGATATTAGTAAGTTGCATAATCTCATGGTCATAGGAACAGATACTTGACATGCCGAAAACAATAGCAATAAACTGACATGATCATATGCTACGTTCATAGTTTGGCTGTTGTCCATCACATCATTCTCCTTATGATGTGATACCATTATAAAATGACAACTCATGTATATTGCCAGGAAACCATAACCATCTTTGATCAACGAGCTAGTCCTTTAGAGGCTCACTAGGGACAATGTCTTGTCTATGTATCCACACATGTATTTGAGTTTCTAATCAATACAATTCTAGCATGGATAATAAATGATTATCATGAAGAAGGAAATATAAAATAACCATTTGATTATTGCCTCTAGGGCATATTTCCAAAAAACACACATGTTCATAACATTGATGCCAAAAGATGTAATGTTAATAATGATAGCACCACTTTCTTGTGGCACTGCCGCTTAGGTCATATTGGTGTAAAACGCATGAAGAAGCTCCATGCTGATGGACTTTTAGAGTCACTTGATTTTGGATCACTTGACACATATGAACCATGCCTCATGGGCATGATGACGAAGACCCTGTTCTCCGGAATAATGGAGCGGGCAAGTGAATTATTGGAAATCATACATACAGATGTGTGTCGTCCGATGAGCCTTGAGTCATGTGGTGGATATCGTTATTTTATCACCTTAAGTGATGACATAAGTAGATATGGGTATGTCTACTTAATGAAACACAAGTCTGTAACGTATGAAAAGTTCAAGCAATTTCAGAGTGAAGTTGAGAATCATCGTAACTAGAAGATCAAATTCCTATGATGTGATCAAGGAGGAGAATATCTGAGTTATGAGTTTGGCACTCACCTAAGACAATGAGGAATTGTTTCACAGTTGACACCGCCTTGAACGCCATAGCGTAATGGTGTGTTCGAACGTCATAAGCGTACCTTATTGGATATGGTGCGTTCTATGATGTCTGTTGCCGATTTGCTGTTATCATTTTGGGATTATGCATTAGAGACAACTGCATTCACTTTAAATAGGGCACCATCTAAATCCATTGAGACGACGCCGTAAGAATTGTGGTTTGGCAAGAAACTAAAGTTGTCTTTTCCTAAAGTTTGGAGATGCGATGCTTATGTCAAAAAGCTTGAGCCTGAAAAGATGGAACCCAAAGCGGAGAAATGCATCTTCATAGGATATCCAAAAGTGACAGTTGGGTATACCTTCTATTTGATACCCAAAAGCTTCTACCCCCTCTGTCCCGAAATATCTGTCGCAGCTGGTCATTTTGCAGAAACAACCTCGCTTTTTCCGTATTCAACACCCACTCCCGACTCGTCTCTGTCACTCAGCTCCCCGCATTCACTCTCCTCACCCCTCTCAGCTATCGCCTCGCCGTCGCCGTCACCAGCCGTCGGGCTCCTCTCAGCTACCCCTCTCCCCTCACCTCTCCATCACCAGCCAACGTCCTCGTCTCAGATCTCGCCTCTCCCCTTGCCTCGCCGCCACATCGCAGCTGGTAATTTTGCTTCTGTGTTCCACCAAAAATGGAACCTTTTGTTCCAAGCCGGCGACGAATCGCCGGACCTCGCGTCAGCGAGACGGGATCTTCTTCGCGCTGCCGCACGATGACAAGCTGGAGGCGTGGGCGCGGCCCTTCCTACGCGAGCTGAGCTCTAGCGACGGCGGCAGCGCGCTGGCACCTTGCCGCGCCAGCCGGAGGAGTGAGAGTGCGGAGGCGGCACCGGCACCGGTAGGCGAGGGTCGAGGAGGTGGTCGAGGAAGAAGGCGCGGGCGAGGGGCCACTGGCGCGGCTGCGGCGGCGGCGGGTTCTACCTGGCGCCGGAGGATGCCGCGGCAGTCGCTGGTCGGGAGGAAGCGGGTGATGGTGGTGGTGGACTAGAGCTACGGCCAAGCACGCCATGATGTGGGCGCTCACCCACGTCGCCAACCGGGGGTACTTCCTCACGCTGCTCCACGTCCTGCCGCACGGCAGCGGCGCCCGCAGGGAGGACGCCTCCGCGCTCGCCAACTCCCTAGGCTCCCTCTGCAAGGCCTGCAAGCCCGAGGTCGTGCCTCTGCTGCCTTCCCTTCTGCAAGTCATCTTCTTTTCCTTCATCTGCACTGCACTGCTCTCGTTTTGGTCAAATACTCCATTAGTGTTATGCAGAATGCAGTAACTTAAGTTTCTTTACATTTCATTACTGCAATGGCATTAGTTTGTAATGGTTGTGGTTTTATTCTTGCTGCTTCTTCGGCGCTGCCGGGTGCATTTCTCTTAGATGTAAGCGCTGTTGTTTGAAGTTTCAGTCATTCAGCAGGAAATGAATTTTGTAACATATGCACAGGTCGATATTATTTGCTGCATTGACATGATCTTTTCGGATTTATTTTAATGGAGCACTGATAAGCTTGTGCTGGAAGACAGTGATAATCTTTACTTAGGAGTTTACCGAAACTGTTGTATTCTCCAACTGCTGCTAATCTTTAGTTAGGAGTTTACCAAAACTGTTGTTTTGTGCAACTGCTACTGATGTTCAGTTAGGAGTTGGGAGTTGTATGGACTGTTGTCTGTTCAAGGAGTTGAATAGAACTAGTTGGTATTTGCATTATGTCTGTAGTACAGATGCTAGAAGGTGATCTGAAGCTAAACTAGTTGTTGGGCAGAAAATCATTAGGCAAGAGTTAAGCTAGGTGTAGAGATGTACGTAGATCAGATCAGAACATTGATGAAAAGGAAAATTTGGAGCCTAGTCTCTCTAGAAACCTTCAGGATGTTTTAAAAAATGAAGAAAGAACATGCAAATAAATTCCAACAACTTCAAATAAGTCCCAACAAATCATATAAATACGAAAAAATTCAAATTAATCCGAATTCCTTTCTTTTCCTTTTCTTTCACAAGACATACAAATAAACATACACACATACTCGAGTTGACACACACACACACATACTCGAGTTGACATACACATAAACATCCCCTCTATTGCCCTTCTCCTACAAGGGCCCAAGTCGCAGCAACTAGCTCAGCACTACAAGATAGAAAGATAATTGGCCTTCCCTCGTTCTGACGCCGATCATTGTGCAAGTGTGGGAGGTTGTAATTATTTCCTCCTTTCTTTTTCATGACCTCAACCATAACCGCTTGTAGGGTCACAAAACTTCTGAACAACTTGTCGACCTCATAATTCTCGAACTCTTCCTCCACACCTTCTACCAATTCTCGGATATTTTTCGGTGATCTGCAATCAGTCAGAGACTGAAGAGAGTTGCGAAAGCAGAGATCTAAGACATTAAAGTCGGGGCTATTTGGTTTCTGCTGCACCAAGCGAATGTCAAGATCTGTGTGTTCCACAGCTTCACGAAAAGAAACATCATTAGGAAGGACATGGGGTTTAGCATTATCCTGTTGAATAAATATGGTTGCCCCCTCATCTTCGTGAGGCCATTTGTCTTGAATTGCAGGGATAACTTTATTGATAAGAAAATCTCTAGACGCATTTCTTGTCACTTTCACAGATTTCAGGTCTTTCATTCCCTTTGCTCTGTTTTGACTTTTTCTAACTGCTTCGGTCTCTTCGACAAAGGCCCAAGTGCTGATCTTTCCATTAAATGTCACCTCCCCATCATCATTGTATCTTGGCTTAGCCACTTTAGTGAGGAACATCACCTTTCCAATGTTGTTAGTATTAGGCACAGTGCGCACGGGTGGAGGTTCTCCCGGCAGAAGGTAATACATGTTCTTCGCCCTTGTCATGTCGTACCACTTCTCATCGATATGCACGATGTTTGTCATCGGCTTGAAGAGTGGCCTGGAAGTTGAGATCCAAAGCTCATCGAGCATAGATCCAGATCTTTCCTCTTTCTGCCGCTTCTGCCCTTCTTCTTATTTGAGACATCCACTTGTAGGCCTTCCACAATTTGTCGATTTGCATCAGACCATATTCTTTCTACCGTTCGTACGGTCGTATTCAGCAATGTTGCAATGAGTAGCTTGTCATCTGGGCAAATATCTCCATCTCTGCTCTTGATTACTCTCAAAGCAAAATAAACACCAAACCTTTGCTCATTTGTGAGGTTTACCGCACTTCTTCTTATTGCTTCCTCTTGAGCAATTGCTTCCTCTTGAGCAATTGCTTCCTCCTCAGGAATTGTTGCCTCCTCATGAATTGCTTCTTCATAATCTCTTCGAGGACTGAAGTTGAGATCCAAGAACATCCGCTCTCCTGATGAAAAGGAGCAAGAGATAAGTCAATTCAGTTAACACTGACTAAAAATTCACTTAACACTTGAGCACATTTATAGTAATGTTACAACATGTTTACATATTGTTGGAGTATTTACCTACTGCATCCCCCTCTTGATGACTTTCCTCTTGATTTTCAGGTACTTCATCCTCCTCTTGTGGAGGAGTCAAGTTCAGATCTGCCATATCCATGACGATGAGTCTATCCTCCTCTTGAATTTCAGGTACTCCATCCTCCTCTTATGGAGGAGTCAAGTTGAGATCTGCCATATCCATGACGATGAGTCGATCCTCCTCTTGAATTTCAGGTACTCCATCCTCCTCTTGTGGAGGAGTCAAGTTGAGATCTGCCATATCCATGATGATGAGTCGATCCTCCTCTTGAATTTCAGGTACTCCATCCTCCTCTTGTGGAGGAGTCAAGTTGAGATCTGCCATATCCATGGCGATGTCCTAACAAAAATTTAACATTTAGTTAACTTAAGGAATTCGAAAAGGACATGACTAGATTATTGTAAAAGGACATGAGTAGATTATGGTAGTACTCCAAATTATAGTAGTGACCATGTAGTTGTCACATCCCTGACACCTTAAGCAAGTTAGCTTGTGCTCATGTTTTCCTTTGCATTGCATCTAGGATTTTCTCAACAAGAACAAAGCAAATGGTAAAGGAAAACTCAAAACCCTAGCCACTTCTTAAAGTGAGGGAAAATTCAAACTAGTCAAAAACAATGAACCCAAAATGGCCTCAAGAAAAGTTCAAACTTTCTGATAAATCATGAAAGTAAATGAGCAATGAAGAAAACCATTTTCTTGACACTTTAAGAATTTCAAATAAATGCAAAAAGCTACTGGTTTCATGTTTTCAATTTGAAATTAGAAACTTTAAACTTTCAAAAATGTTGAAAACTTTAGGAATGGTTGGAAATATTCCAACAAATATTCTAGGGTGCTTAACATAGTTTTTACAAATTATTTGGGAGCTGAAATAAATAGTAGATCAATGTCAGCAATTAAAACAGAAATAAAACAGAAAGAAATGGGAAAAACCTTACCTGTCGCTCACCTCAGCCCGGCCCAGCTGCCCCTGTCATCTTCCTCCTCGCTAGTAGGAGCAGGAGGTGGCCGCCGCATCGCCGCGCGCCTCCACGCAGCTCCCTGGCTGCCTGGCCACCGCTTCGCGCTGGCAAGCACGGGGATAAGCTCTCCGAGCCCGTCCCTATCCATCCCCGTGCCCATTCTCCCCCTGTGCCCCTGTTTCCCACTGCCGCCATTGGAGCCCGAGCAGAGCTCGAGCTCGCCGTCGTTCTAGCCTCCCCTCTTTCCTTCTGATCCGCGCATTAGCTCCACCGCAACTCCCTCAAGCTCCCTAGCCACGAGCCCGATGCCCAGATGCAGTGAAACGACGAGAAGCAGTCGTCTTCTTCCTCGGGTCACCGAAGATCGTCGCCGACGTTCTCCCTCTCCAGGCCGTCCCCGAGCAAACTAGTGCCACCACTGCACTCCTCGTGAGCTTGCGCTTCTTTTCCCCAAGATCTCCCCGTTGATCCCCTCCTCTAGGCCTAGTTCCACCGGAGCCCGACAAGATCCGCCGCTGCAGCTCGTCGCTGGTAACCCTCCGGTGATCAGCTCGTCCTTCTGAGGGCACTAGCAGCTTCAGGCCGTCGCGTTGATGTCGTAGGAGCTAAATCCCGTGTGCAACTCCCTCTGTATCGATGACCCCGATGACGCCCGAACCTTGGCCGCCGCCAAGCTCGTCGTCGGAGTCATCCCCTTCCATATCAGCCCCGGCTAAGTGCAGAAATGGAACCGCGGGAGAAGTGTCGTTCCTCTGGTGCTCTCCGCGCAGCGTTTGGGCCTCTGTACGCCATTTCCGAGCCCCCCCCCCCCGACGTTCTGGTGCTCGCCGGAGGCTCCCTGCCGGCGAGGACGACCTCGCCGCGGGTGGATCTCAGCTGGCCTGAGCGACTGACAGGTGGGGCCAGCCTCTGGATAGTTTAGAGATAATAAAAATAAATCAGATAAATTAATAAGACACTGACATGTGGGTCCACTGAGTTTAATTAACTAAATTAGATTAATCCTAATCTAAAATTGACCAGAGACACTGACAAGTGGGTCCCACTGGTCAGGTTTGAGTTTCAACGACCAGTTGGACCTGCTGATGTCATGATGATGCAGTAAAAGGATTTTCCAGTATAAAAATATTTCCGGAAATGTTTAAAACTTCAAAAATTCATAGAAATTAATCTGTAACTCCAATGAAAAAAATTTATATATGAAAAAGTATCAGAAAAATTCAAGGAATATGAATATGCTATTTTCAATCATGTTTGAAAAAGTTACAGAATCCAAACATGTAGACTAATGAATAAGTCAATTCTTATAAATACTTTATAAATGGAATTTGGAAAATATTTAAATTCCATTATGAATGACATGATCATATACTGTTCTAATTACAAACCAGCAACTTAACATGACATCCCATGCATGTTAACATCAAGTTGATCTGAGCATGTTGATCAACGGTATCTGAGAATACCTCGTTTGAAGTGATATTTGAATTTGATTCAAATCAACTTCAAACTTAATACATGTTGGCTATATTAGTTTATCAGCTTGCATTCTCATGCCATGCTCATGCATCATCTTGTTTGCATATGATTGTTATTGATTGTTGTCATTCATTTCGGTAGGCTCCGCACCCCCGGATTCCACCGAATATTCGTCTGACGGATATTGTCACTCCTCTGAGCAACATGGCAAGCAACCATTTTGATCATCCTGATAAATCCCATGTTCTTGCTCCTGCACTTACTTATTGCATTAGGATCAAATGCTTCAACTGCTTTTGCCACGTTAGTTGAACCCACTTCCTTTGCATGACCTATCCTTGTCACAGTAAATAGCCGAACCTTGCAACCTAGCATACCTGGTAGTTGCTTGAGCCATGATGTGTCTTATCCTGCTATGCATGCTATGCTTAGAGTTGTGTATGGTCTGTCATCTAGGAGATGAACAGAATTTTGAGAATGTGTTCGGTAAGCAAAGGTTGTGTGTTGAACTTGATTTGGTAAAGGTACCGGTGAAAGGTTGTGTAGGAGTACATGGCGGGTTGTTTCATTGGAACCGTCCTTTGGAACCGAGTTCCGTGTATGTAATCCAAGACTAGACACTACCACACGTTGGGATACTTAATTGACCCTCTCGACTTATTAATCGCTTAGTACTCGTTCCAGGAGTTGCAAGTATTTTCTGGTGTTTATAGTCATGCTGGAGGCCGTGCATAGTGCTGACCTGAGAGGTGGGCTATGATGCGGTAGGAAGTGGCACGGTGTACCAAGTGGCACCCGGATGGTGGGCTTGGTAAGCCTGCGCACATCGTTTGAGGCCGTGGCGGAAACCCCGGCCGGACTTCCGTACGGGTTACTCTCAGATAGGCGATAAACCTGGACTAGGTACTAGTATGGTTAACGGTCGTGGCCGACTCCCTCGCTAGGCTTCCGCTTGAAGGTTGCCGAGGTGCATGACGTGCACATGGCGATAAGTGGCAAGAGCGTGTGTGACGAAGTACACCCCTGCAGGGTTATGATCTATTCGAATAGCCGCGTCCACGGATATGGACTACTTGGAGACATATGTTGTTCATAGATAACTTCAATGGCTACTCATAAAATTGTCAAGATAAGTGTGAGTGTCGTGGACGGCATTTCCGTATGCAGACGGAATGATTCCACGATGGTGTATTGTTGTGGTGTTAGTGGACTCGTGTGCGAGAAATCAAGTTGTCAAAATTATTTAAAAATGCAAGTTGTTTAGCCACGAGTCAAATGCTAGCTTTCCGCATGAAACCCCACAATACCTTCTTGATACTTTGCATGAGTAGATAGTTATCCTAAAGTCTTGCTGAGTACCTTCGTACTCATGTTTGCTTAATAAATGTTGCAGAGGTTGCTAATGACCCTCAGGGAGGGTTCTTCGTAGACATCGACGACAACGAGTAGCTGGTGTCCCAGCTACGATCTGGCCCTACTTTGGTCTGTAGTATAGTCAGGCCATGTGCCTTCTAGTTCCACCTGTCTGTACTCAGACAGTTTTAAACTCTTCCGCTGGCTTGTAACTGATTGACTGCTATTATGGGTCGTGAGACCCTTAATGTGTAATATTATGTGTGTGGCTCTTCCGAGCCTCTTAAATAAAGCTTGTATGTTAATGGTTATGTTGTGATGCCATCCATGTATCTATACATATCGGTATGCCATGCGTACGTGTGTCGTACTTGATATGTATGGGGTTCGATTACCTAGTTGTGAACTTTAGTAGCACTCCTTACAAGGAAATGCCCCTTTGTGATCCAACGAGCCTTGGTAGTTCGCTACTGCTCCGGACACATTTGTTGACCGACATGTGTCCTTCTTAGCTGCTGTGTCTGTCCCCTTTGGGGAAATGTCACGCGATGTAATGGAGTCCTTGTAGCTTGCTACGACTCGTCTACACTCGCTGGTGACCGACACCTGCTTTGTTGGGTCATGTATGCCTGTCCTTGTGCGGTCCTGCCACTTTGGTTTGCGACTAGACTTGTCGATCCGGGTTCTTTGACATTGGAATGCTAGCGACACTATTGCATACGTGAGTCAAAAGACGCAAACGGTCCCGGCTAAGGTAAGGCTGCAGCCGTGGAGTTAACCGTGCGTGAGACCGCAAAGAGATGCGATGTGTTACAGGGTGGATTCCTATGACTTAGGATCGGGGTTTCGACAGCGTTGGTATGAGAGCCTGACTGACTGTAGGATTACTAAGCCAAACTGGTCGAAGTTGAGTCTAGAATTGCTTTAGTTATATATAAGGGAATTGTTTGTGGAAGGGAACGTAAGACTCTTGTTCTCTTCTCAAGTTATTCTATTCTGGTCATCCTCGTCTTTTCTGCGGGAATTAAGGACTAGGTTACTCATCTTCTTCTAGGCTCGTGTTTCTGATCGGTAGATTATAGGACTACGGGTCAAGAGATATTTGGGTTTCTTTCATTCCTAGGAAAAAGGAAGTAAGTTTGATGACCAGAAAGTTGAACTTGATAGTTGAGTGGTTACGCTATTCCATTTTGGGTTGTCTCAAAATTTGTTTTTGAGCATTTACAGCCGTCATGTTGCCCAATTTTGCATACAGAGCTCTAATGCTTTTGCATTACTCTCTATTTACAGATGCCTGGCCGTCCTTCTCGTCAGGTGGTACGTCTGACCAGGGCATTGATGTACCGGGTCATACGGCCATGCTGGTCAGGGTGATGTTGGTGTGCGGTTACCGATGGTACCCCGAGTACACAGTGGAGGAACAATACCGAGACTTCAACCAGAGCCAGTACATCTGCACTGTTAGGGTATTTCCAGACTACCCTGGAGCTGAGAAGCCAATCCATTGGTCCTATGGGTTGGGAGTCACTGTTGACATGGCAGTACAAGATGCTGCCTATTCAATGCTGACCATTATGAGAGCGAGACATGCGCTGCTGCAGAATTCAGAGTTCTGCTATGTTCCAGCCTCTCAGCTTGGTGATGAGGGATACCTCAGTGGAGTCTATTTTGATTCTTCTATGGAGGATCCACTACTGCAGTCCACTGTTGAGATGCTAGAGAACAGAGACAGGGATGCTCGTGCTCTCCGCATGGAGCTTTATGCTACTCGTGCCCGTCTGTGGACGGCTTTGACGCAGCTGGCACCGGTAGTCCAGACAGGGTACGGAGATATGGAGAGGCTGAACCCTGTTAGGACCCATCTTCCGGCTCACGTTGACTGGCCAGCTATAGGAGGAGTCACACCTCTTCGGGGACCCCTCTTACCACCAGTCAGGGGACCAAGGCCACATCCGTGTCCTTATGGACCCCAGGGATCTCAGGCTAGAGTGTTTCCTGATCCACAGGTTGAGCTTCCAGGTCATGGAGGTAATCTCTATGAGATGTTCTATGTGGATGCCTGAGCTAGAAGCGGAAGGATAGTATGGTAGTAGCCGTACGTTCACAGTCCTGCGTGACTTGTGAACTATGCCTGTAATGTGAAATGAATTCCGGAGGCCTAGATAAATAATGTATAGGAAGCTTGTAAGCCTCTGATGAGTAGTTTCATAATTTCAGTAGTTTGCTCTTCGGTTAAGGTTGTACTAAACTATGTAAGGGTGTTTATGAACCATGGTGTATATATAGCAGTTTCTTGTTACCATGCTGTTCGGATATTCATTTCCGCATTGATATGATATTGGTCTAGGCTGTGAGTTTATTTGTGAGGATGGTGTTCACCAGGTTGAACCGTGCCCCTGGTCATGAGCAAGGCGAGGGTAGTCAAGCGTCGCAGGAAGACCTGCCTCACCCGCCCTCTCTGGCGAAAGTGATGCTTGAGGCAGAGAGAAACAAAAGGGAGACCAACCGACTGTTAGAGCGTATTGAGCAGAATACGGCTCGTCAGCCTAGGAATGTTGCAGTGTCCCTCAACGACTTTATGAAGTTGAATCCTCCAAAGTTTCATCATTCCGTCGATCCCCTCGACGCTGATGACTGGCTGTGCAGCATCTCACGCAAGATTCTCTTAGCGAATGTGTCTGAGGCCGACAAGGTGACCTTTGCGGCGTATTTCCTAGAAGGACCCGCCAATCTGTGGTGGGAGAACTTTGAAGCTGTGCGTCCCGCTGAACCAGTAGCCACATGGGCAGACTTCAGTGCAGCCTTTCGTCTGCACCATATTCCAGAGGGCCTGATGGACAGAAAGAGAGAAGAGTTCTGTGCCTTCACTCAGGGCAAGTTGACCGTGGATGCCTATAGCCGCGAGTTCGGTAACCTCGCCCGCTATGCAACAGAGGAGGTGTCTACTGACGCCAAGAAGAAAGAAAGGTTCCGTAAGGGTCTGAGCCCTGAGCTCCGTCGTGATCTACGCCTCCATGAGTGTGCAAGCTTTCAAGCCCTGGTCAACAAGGCGATCAGTGCCGAGACTGGTCATACTGACTTTGAAGCCACAAGGAAGCACTGCCGTGACTTTGGCTCGTCTTCTGGTTCCGCGTTTCCAAAACGCAGGCTGTGGGTTCCGACCAGTTCTCTGCCGCCAAGATACACTCCGAGGCCATCCTACATGGCGCCTCAGACGAATCAGACCAACCCTCCAGCAAAGACTTATGGTGGTCCAGCTAGCAATGCTGCACCACGTGCCAACCAAGTGATATGCCACAAGTGTGCAGAACCAGGGCACTATTCCTGTGAGTGTCCTCAAAATGTGGGTGCCAAGGAACTCGGAAAGTCCGTCGGGCAAGCCAAGTCGGGCAAAGCTTACTATGTGAAGCCAACTCCTGCACGTGGCCATGCGAACTATGTGTCAGCAGAAGAAGCTGCAGAGGATCCCGACGTCATGCTGGGTACGCTTCTTGTTAATCATCACCCAGCGTTCGTTCTTTGACACTGGGTCTTCTCATTCCTTCATTTCAGAAAGTTATGCATAGTTGCATAACATGCCTTTTTGTGATATGCCAATTCCATTGGTTGTCCAAACTCCTGGTAGTAAATGGCAAACCGCTAGGATAACCTATGACAACGTAATTCTAGTAGACACGCTAGTTTTTCTAGCCTCATTGATAGCTTTGAAATCTTCGGATATTAATATCATCTTGGGCATGGACTGGATGTCAGCTCACTATGCCAAGATTGTACTCATTTTAGAAATGTCCAGCTTACCCATCCCTCGGGTGAGATAGTAAATGTCTCTACTCGAGTTGCCAAAGGCCAACTCTATTCCTTAAATGCCAACCCTCTTCCGGAACTTGAAGACATTCCGGTAGTCCGTGACTTCCCGGATGTTTTTCCAGAGGAACTGCCAGGAATTCCACCTGACACAGATGTAGAGTTTTTGATAGATCTTGTTCCGGGAACTGTCCCAATAGCCAGAAGACCATATAAGATGGCACGCCTGGAGCTAGCCGAACTTAAGAAGCAATTAGATGAGGCCTTGAACAAAGGTTTCATTCATCCTAGCTCTTCTCCTTGGGCTTGCCCCGTCCTCTTCGTCAAGAAGAAAGACGGAACGGATCGGATGGTTGTAGATTACCGACCAGTTAATCTGGTCACCATAAAGAACAAGTATCCGCTCCCCAGGATCAACGACCTGTACGATCAGCTCGCTGGATCCTCAGTCTTCTCCAAAATGGATTTGAGGTTGGGATACCATCAAATCAAGATCAAGAACGGGGACATTCCGAAAACGGCTTTTGTTACTCGTTATGGCCAATACGAGTACACCATCATGTCCTTCGGTTTAACCAATGCCCCAGCCACCTTCTCTCGTCTGATGAATTCAATCTTCATGGAGTATTTGGATAAATTCTTCGTGGTATACCTCGATGATATTCTCATCTACTCGAAGAACGAACAAGAACATGCCGAGCATCTAAGGCTGGTATTGAAGAAACTTCGAGAGAATCGCCTTTATGCCAAGTTTTCAAAATGTGAATTTTGGTTACCAGAAGTGACCTATCTAGGTCACGTAATCTCTGGTAAGGGTATTGCTGTCAATCCCGAGAGAGTTCAAGCTGTCCTTGATTGGACTCAACCTGAGTCGGTTAAGCAAGTTAGGAGTTTTCTTGGTCTAGCGAGCTATTGTCGCCGCTTTGTCGAGAATTTCTCCAAGGTTGCAAAGCCTCTAACTGAACTCCTCAAGAAGGATAAAAAGTTCGAGTGGACACCACAGTGTGAGCATAGTTTTCAGGAACTGAAAAGACGCCTGACTTCCGCACCTGTGTTGCTACCACCAGAATTTTCTAAGGACTTTGTTATCTATTGCGACGCCTCGCGACAAGGATTAGGTTACATTCTCATGCAAGATCGTCATGTGATCGCATACGCATCTCGACAGTTGCGTCCACATGAGGATAATTATCCCACACATGACCTTGAGCTTGCAGCTGTGGTCCATGCACTAAAAACCTGGCGACATTACCTTCTGGATAATCGTTGCGAAATATTCACTGACCACCAAAGTCTGAAATATATCTTCACCCAGCCGGATTTGAATCTCAGGCAAAGACGGTGGGTTGAGTTGATCTCGGATTACGACTTAGGGATAACTTACACCCCGGGGAAGGCCAATGTTATGGCCGATGCACTAAGTCGTAAATCTTATTGTAACAATTTGATGCTACAACAAGGTCAACCACAATTTGTTCCTCAAGGATTCCTTTCTACCCTGGTGGCGAAGCCTACCCTTAAGGATCAAATTATAGCTAGCCAAAAGCGTGACAAGGGTATATCACGGATCAAGGAGAATATTTTTAGCGGAAACGCTAAAGAATTTTCCATGAACGATCAAGGTGTTGTGTTTTTCCAGAATCGTCTAGTGGTTCCTAAGAACCCACATCTAAGGCAGTTAATCCTTAAGGAGGCTCATGATTCTCCTCTCACCATTCATCCCGGTAGTACTAAGATGTATCAGGACCTACGCCAGAGGTTCTGGTGGACTAGGATGAAGAGAGAAATTGCTGAGTTCGTTACTAACTGCGACGTTTGTCGTCGAGTTAAGGCAGAACATCAAAGGCCTGCTGGCACCCTTCAACCTCTAGCTATTCCTGAATGGAAATGGGATAAAGTTAGTATGGATTTCATTACCGGATTTCCCAAGACCAAGAAAGGAAATAATGCTATCTTTGTGGTCATTGACCGTCTTTCCAAAGTGGCTCATTTTCTTCCTGTTCGTGAGAGTATAACAGCTAGCCAGCTAGCAGAGTTATATATCTCCCGAATAGTGTCTCTTCATGGTGTTCCCCTGGAGATTAACTCGGACCGTGGGAGTATCTTTACTTCTCGCTTCTGGGAAAATTTTCAGAATGCCATGGGGACTCACTTATCTTTTAGCACTGCTTTCCATCCTCAATCAAGTGGTCAAGTAGAAAGAGTGAATCAAATCCTAGAAGATATGCTCCGAGCTTGTGTTATATCGTTCGGTATGAATTGGGAGAAGTGTCTTCCATTTGCCGAATTCGCTTATAACAATAGTTATCAATCAAGCTTGGGCAAAGCCCCTTTTGAAGTTCTCTATGGACGAAGATGTCGAACACCTCTTAATTGGTCAGAAACCGGAGAGAGGCAACTCTTTGGCCCGGATATGATCCAGGTGCAGAAGAGCAGGTTCACATCATTCGTGAAAAGTTGAAAACAGCCCAGTCTCGTCAAAAGAGCCAATATGATCGTCATCATAAGGCTGTGACCTTCGAAGTTGACGAGAAGGCTTACCTTCGGGTTACACCTTTGAGGGGTACCCATCGATTCGGTATCAAGGGCAAGTTGGCTCCTCGTTACATTGGTCCTTTTCGCATTCTTGCCAAACGAGGAGAAGTTGCCTACAAGTTGGAACTTCCTCCGCATCTTTCCAAGGTTCATGATGTCTTCCACGTCTCGCAACTCAGGCGTTGCTTTTCGGATCCAATCCGTTAATGGGACCACGAAACACTTGATCTCCAAGATAACCTTTCATACCGAGAATACCCCATGCGTACCACTCGACGTACCACTCGACGTCGAAACCTTTCTTGATCTCCAAGTAACCTTTCTTGATCAAGCTGAGCGTACCACTCGACGTCGAAACCTCAAGTTTCTTAAAGTCCAATGGTCAAATCATTCTGAAAAGGAGGCAACTTGGGAAAGAGAGGATCGTCTCCGACTTGAGTATCCTGCGTTCTTCCCGACGACTTCTAAATCTCGGGACGAGATTCTTTTGAGTGGGGGTGAGTTGTCACATCCTTGACACCTTAAGCAAGTTAGCTTGTGCTCATGTTTTTCTTTGCATTGCATCTAGGATTTTCTCAACAAGAACAAAGCAAATGGTAAAGGAAAACTCAAAACCCTAGCCACTTCATAAAGTGAGGGAAAATTCAAACTAGTCAAAATCAATGAACCCAAAATGGCCTCAAGAAAAGTTCAAACTTTCTGATAAATCATGAAAGTAAATGAGCAATGAAGAAAACCATTTTCTTGACACTATAAGCATTTTAAATAAATGCAAAAAGCTACTGGTTTCAAGTTTTAAATTTGAAATCAGAAACTTTAAACTTTCAAAAATGTTGAAAACTTTAGGACTGTATGGAAATATTCCAACAAATATTCTAGGGTGCTTAACATAGTTTTTACAAATTATTTGGGAGCTGAAATAAATAGTAGATCAATGTCAGCAATTAAAATAGAAATAAAACAGAAAGAAATGGGAAAAACCTTACCTATCGCTCACCTCAGCCTGGCCCAGCTGCCCCTGTCGTCTTCCTCCTCGCCAGTAGGAGCAGGAGGTGGCCGCTGCGTCGCCGCACGCGTCCACGCAGCTCCCTGGCTGCCTGGCCGCCGGTTCGCGCTAGCAAGCACGGGGATAAGCTCCCCGAGCCCGTCCCTATCCATCCCCGTGCCCATTCTCCCCCTCTGCCCCCGTTTCCCTCTGCCGCCATTGGAGCCCGAGCAGAGCTCGAGCTCGCCGTCGTTCTAGCCTCCCCTCTTTCCTTCTGAGCCGCGCATTAGCTCCGCCACAACTCCCTGAAGCTCCCTCGCCACAAGCCCGACGCCCAGATGCAGTGAAACGACGAGAAGCAATCGTCTTCTTCCTCGGGTCACCGAAGATCGTCACCGACGTTCTCCCTCTCCAGGTCGTCCCCGAGCAAACTAGCGCCACCACTGCACTCCTCGTGAGCTTGCGCTTCTTTTCCCCAAGATCTCCCTGTCGATCCCCTCCTCTAGGCCTAGTTCCACCGGAGCCCGACAAGATCCGCCGTGCAGCTCGTTGCCGGTAACCCTCCGGTGATCAGCTCGTCCTTCTGAGGGCACCAGCAGCTTCAGGCCGTCGCATAGATGTCGTAGGAGCTAAATCCCGTGCGCAACTCCCTCTGTATCGATGACCCCGATGACGCCCGAACCTTGGCCGCCGCCAAGCTCGTCGTCAGCGTCATCCCCGGCCACATCAGCCCCGGCTAAGTGCAGAAATGGAACCGCGGGAGAAGTGTCGTTCTTCTGGTGGTCTCCGCGCAGTGTTTGGCCCTCTGTGCGCCATTTCCGAGCCCCCCCCCCCCCGACGTTCTGGTGCTCGCCGGAGGCTCCCTGCCGGCGAGGGCGACCTCGTCGCGGGTGGATCTTAGCTGGCCTGAGCCACTGACGGGTGGGGCCAGCCTCTGGATAGTTTAGAGATAATAAAAATAAATCAGATAAATTAATAAGACACTGACATGTGGGTCCACTGAGTTTAATTAACTAAATTAGATTAATCCTAATCTAAAATTGACCAGAGACATTGACAAGTGGGTCCCACTGGTCTGGTTTGACTTTCAACGGCTAGTTGGACCTGCTTATGTCATGATTATGCAGTAAAAGGATTTTCCAGTATAAAAATAATTCCAGAAATGTTTAAAACTTCAAAAATTCATAGAAATTAATCTGTAACTCCAATGAAAATAATTTATATACGAAAAAGTATCAGAAATATTCAACAAATCTGAATATGCTATTTTGAATCATGTTTGAAAAAGTTACAGAACCCAAACATGTAGATTAATGAATAAGTCAATTCTTATAAATACTTTATAAATGGAATTTGGAAAATATTTAAATTCCATTATGAATGACATGATCATACACTGTTCTAATTACAAACCAGCAACTTACCATGACATCCCATGCATGTTAACATCAAGTTGATCTGAGCATCAAGTCGAATCAATTAAAACGGTATCTGAGAATACCTCGTTTGAAGTGATATTTGAATTTGATTCAAATCAACTTCAAACCTAATACATGTTGGCTATATTAGTTTATCAGCTTGCATTCTCATGCCATGCTCATGCATCATATTGTTTGCATATGATTGTTATTGATTGTTGTCATTCATTTTGGTAGGCTCCGCACCCCCGGATTCCACCGAATATCCGTCTGACGGATATTGTCACTCCTCTGAGCAACAAGGCAAGCAACCATTTTGATCATCCTGATAAATCCCATGTTCTTGCTCCTGCACTTACTTATTGCATTAGGATCAAATGCTTCAACTGCTTTTGCCACGTTAGTTGAACCCACTTCCTTTGCATGACCTATCCTTGTCACAGTAAATAGCCGAACCTTGCAACCTAGCATACCTGGTAGTTGCTTGAGCCATGATGTGTCTTACCCTGCTATGCATGCTATGCTTAGAGTTGTGTATGGTCTGTCATCTAGGAGATGAACAAAATTTTGAGAATGTGTTCGGTAAGCAAAGGTTGTGTGTTGAACTTGATTTGGTAAAGGTACCGGTGAAAGGTTGTGTAGGAGTACATGGCGGGTTGTTTCTTTGGAACCGTCCTTAGGAACTGAGTTCCGTGTATGTAATCCAAGACTAGATACTACCACACGTTGGGATACTTAATTGACCCTCTCGACTTATTAATCGCTTAGTACTCGGTCCAGGAGTTGCAAGTAGCTTCTGGTGTTTATAGTCATGCTGGAGGTCGTGTATAGTGCTCACCTGAGAGGTGGGCTATGATGCGGTAGGCAGTGGCACGGTGTACCAAGTGGCACCCGGATGGTGGGCTTGGGAACCCTGCACACATCGTTTGAGGCCGTGGCGGAAACCCCGGCCAGACTTCCGTACGGGTTACTCTCAGATAGGCGATAAACCTCGACTAGGTACTAGTGTGGTTAACGGTCGTGGCCGACTCCCTCCCTAGGCTTCCGCTTGAAGGTTGCCGAGGTGCATGACGTGCACATGGCGATAAGTGTCGAGAGCGTGTGTGACGAAGTACACCCCTGCAGGGTTATGATCTATTCGAATAGCCGCATCCGCGGATATGGACTACTTGGAGACATATGTTGTTCATAGATAACTTCAATGGCTACTCATAAAATTGTCAAGATAAGCGTGAGTGTCATGGACGGCATTTCCGTATGGAGACGGAATGATTCCACGAAGGTGTATTGTTGTGGTGTTAGTGGACTCGTGTGCGAGAAATCAAGTTGTCAAAATTATTTAAAAATGCAAGTTGTTTAGCCACGAGTCAAATGCTGGCTTTCCGCATGAAACCCCACAATACCTTCTTGATACTTTGCATGAGTAGATAGTTAACCTAAAGTCTTGCTGAGTACCTTCGTACTCATGTTTGCTTAATAAATGTTGCAGAGGTTTCTAATGACCCTAATGGAGGGTTCTTCGTAGACATCGACGACGACGAGTAGCTGGTGCCCAGCTACGATCTGGCCCTACATTGGTCCGTAGTATAGTCAGGCCATGTGCCTTCTAGTTGCACCTGTCTGTACTCAGACAGTTTTAAACTCTTCCGCTGGCTTGTAACTGAATGACTGCTATTATGGGTCGTGAGACCCTTAATGTGTAATATTATGTGTGTGGCTCTTCCGAGCCTCTTAAATAAAGCTTGTATGTTTATGGTTATGTTGTGATGCCATCGATGTATCTATACATATCGGTATGCCATGCGTACGTGTGTCGTACTTGATATGTATGGGGTTCAATTACCTAGTCGTGAACTTTAGTAGCACTCCTTACAAGGAAATGCCCGTTTGTGATCCAACGAGCCTTGGTAGTTCGCTACTGCTCCGGACACATCTGTTGACCGGCATGTGTCCTTCTTAGCTGTTGTGTCTGTCCCCTTTGGGGAAATGTCACGCGATGTAATGGAGTCCTTGTAGCTTGCTATGACTCGTCTACACTCGCTGGTGACCGACACCTGCTTTGTTGGGTCATGTATGCCTGTCCTTGTGCGGTACTGCCACTTTGGTTTGTGACTAGACTTGTCGATCCGGGTTCTTTGACATTGGAATGCTAGCGACACTATTGCATACGTGAGTCAAAAGACGCAAACGGTCCCGGCTAAGGTAAGGCTGCAGCCGTGGAGTTAACCGTGCGTGAGACCGCAAAGAGATGCGATGTGTTACAGGCTGGATTCCTATGACTTAGGATCGGGGTCCCGACAGTAGTGTAGTGTAGTGTAGTGACCAGTACTATAGTGTAGTGAAATTTAGACCAATTCTTTCTTCAGATTGACTACCTGATCTGATCTGATCTAGTGAATTGAATTCACCACACACAAGTCTCAAAGACAATAAAAAGGGAAGGTGAACCAGGAAGGAGTGGACTTCTACAACATGCTCATAGATTACATGCTCCAGCAAGGTAACTCAATTTTCTACACCTAGGCATTTTCGCTGTATTTGATCGGATTCTGTCCATTGTTGTACGATCGCAGTTCTAAATTCGAATGGTAGATTTGATTCCAAGGGACCACAGTGTAGTTATTTTATCTGCCTTTACCCCTTTTCCCGTAAAGAACAGGGGTCATTCTCTCTTTCTCAAGGCCCCTTTTGGCGGTTGTGCGTGTTTTCTCTGTGTGTCCACGAGAAACATGCTATAGTTAGATGTTCAAAGCAGGGTAAACTGCCATTCCAGCTTCTGCACCACTTAGTGGATACATCAGGATGTGCATCCATGGGCTTATTTCAATTTGACAGTTTCTGGGAGTGTCCTCCTCACACACTTGGTTCCTTGTTTGCAGGTCGACCGGCGGCCTCCTAGGATTACATCCAACGTCAAGCACAACGTGAGGATCGTCAAATTCTGGAAGGTACTGTTGTCTATGCCATCCTGCATTCAGTTTAAGTTTCAGTTCAAACAAGAAAGGACATCGCTATTTAAGTATAGTCTCCTACCTGGTTCCGTCGTTGCAATTTGTGGCATTCAAATTAGAGATGATGCGGCTGGAGATCAGATTGACAGAGGAGGGCCCGGCGATAGGGGCAGGAGCTCCGGCGGTCGGCGACCGACTACGGAAGGCCTGGAGCGGGAGCTCCGACGGCCGGCGGCGGAAGGCCTGGAGTGGGAGCTCCGGCGGCTGGCTGCAGAAAGCCTGGAGCAGGGGCGGCGATCGCTCGGGGATCGCGGCAGGAGCGGAGATTGCTGTGGGATCGCGGCAAGAGCGGAGATCGCGGCAGGAGCGGAAGGATCGCGGATCACGGCAGGATCGCGTGGATTGCAAGACGATCGCTTGATTGCAGGAGCGGAGATCGCGATAGGGACTGGATCGCTTTTTTTTTTAAATCTAAGCGGTGTAATTACGAAATTGTATTCCAGTTCAAACTCCTTGTCCCCTGCGACAGATATTTCGGGATGGAGGGAGTATTTGATACCCAAAGTGTTTGTCACTAAGTATGAAACATTTCTTGGGAAAGAGTTTCTCTTGAAAGAATTGAGTGGGAGAAAAGTGTTTGTCGCTAAGTTGTTGAACCTTTACTTCAACCAGAGAGTAGTGAGAGTAGTGCAACGCAGAAAGATGTTTCTATGGAGCCTATATCAATTGAAGAGGAAGCTAATGATGTTGATCATGGAGCTTCGGATCAAGTTGCTATCGAACCTCGTAGGTCGACAAGGGCACGCACTGCTCCTAAGTGGTACAGTACTGCTATCTTACACTCATGTTGTTGGACAACAATGAACCTACGAGCTATGGAGAAGCGATGGTGGGCCTGGATTCCAACAAATGGTTAGAAGACATGACATGTGAGATATGATCCTTGTATGAAAACCAAGTATGGACTTTGGAAGTATTACCTAAAGGGCGAAAGGCCATTCAGAATAAATGGATCTTTAAGAAAAAGACAGACGCGAACGGTAATGTCGCCGTCTATAAAGCTCGACTTGTGGCAACAGGTATTTCACAAGTTCAAGGAGTTGACTACGATGAGATTTCTCACCCGTAGCGATGCTTAAGTCCATCAGAATCATGTTAGCTATAGCTGCATTTTTCGATTATGAAATTTGGCAGATGGATGTCAAAACAGCATTCCTTAATGGTTTCCTTAAGGAAGAGTTGTATATGATGCAACCAGAAGGTTTTGTCGACCCACAGAATGTTGACAAAGTATGCAGGCTCCAGCGATCCATTTATGGACTGGTGCAAGCATCTCGGAGTTGGAATCATTGCTTTGATGAGGTGATCAAAGCGTTTGGGTTTATACAAGCTTAGGAAAAAGCTTGTATTTACAAGAAAGTGAGTGGGAGCTCTATAGCATTTATAATATTATATGTGGATGACATATTGCTGATTGGAAACAATATAGAATTTTTGGTAAGAGTAAATGAATATTTGAATAAGAGTTTTTCAGTGAAGGACCTAGGAGAAGCTGCTTTCAAATTAGGCATCAAGATCTATAGAGATAGATCGAGACGCTTAATAGGACTTTCACAAATCACATACCTTGACAAATTTTGGAAGAAGTTCAAAATGGATCAGTCCAAGAAAGGGTTCATGCCTGTATTGCAAGGCGTGAAGGTGAGTAAGACTAAATGCCAAGTGACTGTATATGATAGAGAAAAGATGAGTGTCGTCCCCTATGCTTCTTCCATAGGCTCTCTCATGTATGTAGTGATATGCACAAGATCTCCTGTCAGCCTTGCCATAAGTATGGCGGGAAGGTTTCAAAGTGATCCAAGAATGGAACACTAGACAATGTTTAAGAATATCCTGAAATACTTGAAAAGGACTTAGGAAATGTTTCTCGACTATGGAGGTGATCAAGAGCACGTTGTAAAGGGTTATGTCGATGCAAGCTTTGCACTGGTTTAAATGACTCTCAATCTAAAACCATATACGTATATATTCTCAATGGGAGAGCGGTAAGCTTGTGCACTTCCAAGAAAAGCGGGGTAGTTGATTCTACATGCGAAGCGGAGTACATAGCTGTCTCAGAGGTGGCTAAAGAAGGTGACTGGATGAAGGAGTTCATGACAGATCTTAGAGTTGTGCCCAGTCCACTGGATCCATTCACTTTGTTTGTTATGTGACAACACTGGTGCGATTCCTCTCGCCAAGGAATCAAGGTTTCATAAGAGGACTAGACACATAAAGCGACGCTTCAATTACATCCACGATTACATCAAGGAGGAGGACATAAATATTTGCAAAGTGCACACGGATCTGAATGTTGCACACCTGTTGACTAACCTCTTGCATCAGCGAAGCATGATCAACACCAGAACTGTATGGGTGTTAGATTCATTACAATGTAAATCACATAGTGATGTGAGCTAGATTATTGTCTCTAGTGCAAGTGGGAGACTATTGGAAATATTCCTGAGAGGCCATAATAAAGTGGTTATTATTATATTTCCTTGTTTATTATAATCGTTTATATTCCATGCTAAAATTGTATTGGTTGCGAACTCAAGTACATGTGTTGGTACATAGACAACACTGTGTCCCTAGTGAGCCTCTAACGGACTAGCTCGTTGATCAAAGATGGTCAAGGATTCCTGGCCATAAACATGAGTTGTCATTTGATAATGGGATCAAATTATTAGGAGAATGATGTGATGGACAAAACCCAAACTATGAATGTAGCACATGACCGTGTTAGTTTATTGTTATTGTTTTGTGCATGTCAAGTATTTGTTCCTATGTCCATGATATCATGCAACTCACTGACACCGAAGGAGTACCATGTGTGTATGCGACGTCGCGACGTAACTGTGTGACTATAAAGGTACTCGACATATATCTCCGAGGGCGTCTATTGAGTTGTCATGGATCAAGACTGGGATTTGTTACTCCGTGTGACGAAGAGGTATATCAGGCCCCACTCGGTAATACAATATCACAACAAGCTTCCAAGCAATGTGACTAAAGACTTGTCGGTAATGAGATTGAACTAGGTATAGAGATATCCATGATCGAATCTCGGGAAAGTAACATACCGATGGACAAAGGGAACTATATACGGGGTTGAATGAATCATTGACATCATGGTTCAACCGATAAAGACTTTCATACAATATGTAGGAGCCAATATGGACATCTTGGTCCTGCTATTGGTTATTGACAGGAGAGTGTCTCGGTCATGTCTGCATAGTTCTCGAACCCGCACGATGTGCACACTTAATGTTCAGTGATGATTAATATTAATGAGTTCTCTGTGATGGTAATCATAAGTCGTTCGAAGTCCATATGAGATCTCGTACGTCACAAGGAGCTCCATAATGGCCCGGTGTTAAACATTAATACATAGGAAGTTGGTATTCGAGGTCCATAAAGGTTCCGAATTATGCCGGTTTTGTGATGGGAGTTCCGAAAGTGTTCCCGGGGTCCACCGGGAGGGCCCACATGCCTCGGAGGACCCCATGGGCTTTGAGAGGGTGTGCACTAGCCCCTGGTGGGCTATCCGCCCCTCCCACTAAGGCCCATGCAACAGGAGGTGGGGGCTAAGCCCACAAAGGGGCCTGCCACCCTTGCCTTGGGTGTCAAGGCACCCTAGGGGTCACCGCGCCCCACCCCTTGGCTTCCACCCCCAAAGGGGGGGAACCCTAGGCCGAGTCGCCCCCTACCTTCCTCCTATATATATGAGAGGGGAGGGAGGGTTGTGCTACCTCTTGAGCTTGCATTGGTTTTCCCTTGAAGAGGAAAGTGTGATGCAGCGAAGTAGATAAGTATTTCCCTCAGTTTGTTGAGAACCAAGGTATCAATACAGTAGGAGGAACAAGCATGGCCCCAATGGTAGTACATGCACAAATATCAAACACTTGCACCCAATGCTATAAAGGGTTTGTCAATCCCTTCAAAGTTATTTGCAAGGATGAAATGTGATAGAGATAAATATTGATAGATATGAAACTAAAACTAAAGTAAATAAATTGTAGCAAAGTATTTTTGGTATTTTTGGTTTATAGATCTAAAAGTTTAAGATGGAAAATAGACCCGGGGGTCATAGGTTTCACTAGAGGCTTCTCTCATAAAGGAAAATAATGCGGTGGGTGAACAAATTACTGTCGATCAATTGATAGAAAAGAGAATAATCATGAAGATATCTAAGGCAATGATTATGCATATAGGCATCACGTCCGTAACAAGTAGATCGAAACGATTTTGCATCTACTATTATTACTCCACACATCGACCAACTCCTGCCTTCATCTAGAGTATTAAGTTCATGAAGAACAGAGTAACACATTAGGTAAGATGACATGATGTAGAGGGTTAAATAAAGAAATACGATGAAAACCCCATCTTTTTATCCTCGATGGCAACAATAAAATACGTGCCTCGCTACCCCTACTGTCACTCGGTGAGGACACCGCAAGACTAAACCCAAAACTAAGCACTTCTCCCATTGCAAGAATTACAAATTTAGTTGGCTAAACCAAGCCAATAACTCTAAGAGACTTGCAAAGATATGAAATCATGCTTACATGAATTCAGAAGAGACTCAAATAATATTCATAGATAATATGAACATGAACTAACAATTAATTGGATCTCGACAAACACACCGCAAAAGAGTATTACATCGGATAGATCTACATGAAGATCATGGAGAACATGGTATTGAAGATCAAAGAGATAGAAGAAGCCATCTAGCTACTAGCTATGGACCCATAGATGTGTGGTGAACTACTCACGCTTCATCGGAGGGGCAATGCAGTTGATGTAGATGCCATCCGTGATCAATTCCATCTTCGAAAGATTACCAGAAAAGGCTCCTAGATTGGATGTCTTGGAAACACAGGCTCCCGGCGACGTAAAACTATTTTTGTGGCTCTTTTTGGCGATACAGTAATATTTGGGAATTTATAGGACAATAATTAGGGTTAGGGGACCTGCAGGGGGGGCACAAGCCAGGGGGCGAGGCCACCCCCTAGGGCTCGCCCTACAGGCTTGTGGCCTCCTGGAAACTTCCTTTCCCCTACTCCAAGTGCGTTGCGTGTCTTCTTGTCCAAGAAAAATCTGTCTGGAGATTTTATTCCGTTTGGACTCCGTTTAATATTCCTTATCTACAATATTCAAAAACGTGGAAAAACAGAAACTAGCACTAGGCTCTAGATTAATAGTTTAGTCTCAAAAATAATATAAAACAATACATAAATGCATATAAAACATCGGAAACATATAATATAATAGCATGGAACAATAAAAAATTATAGATACATTGGAGACGTATCAGGCTGCAACACACAGACCATGGCATAGCTTCTCCTTCTCCCTTTAGATCGTGTCCTCCTATAGATATTTTGGTAGTGCTTGGTGAAGCCCTGCCGGGACAACTACACCACCACCACTGTCACACAGTCGCGTTGCCGGGGAACTCGTCTACCACTCTGCCCTTGATTGAGGAGGCGGAGACGTCATCGAGCTGTACGTGTGTTGGACGCAGAGGTGCTATCCGTTCGACACTTGATCGAAAGTTCATGGGACGGATCGTGAGTGGATCCTGAAGACGTACCAGTACATCAATCGTGTTCTATAACGCTTCCGCTACAAGGGTATGTAGATACAATCTCTCCTCTCATAGATTTTAATCTCCTAGATTATTCTTAGCAAACGTAGGAATTTTTTTGTTTCTCGTGCAACGTTCCCCAACACTCCCTCGATTGTTCTCTCCCGAGAAGTGACAAGTCACGACGGCGCGACGACCTCAGGCGAGGCTTCGGCAACATGGGGACTACGGGGTGACGCGATTCGACGAGGTGCGACCGGATCTAGACGGATCTGATCATGGGGAACTCATTCCTGCAACAACGATGAACACTTGAGATGGCAGCCATGGTATCGGGTTAGAGAGAGACACGGGAGAGAGATGAGAGAAAAGCATGAGGAGGAAGAAAAGCAATAACAGGGCAAGGCTCCAATTTACCTGTTGTTGCCGGAGGTGACGCGGGGATGTCCTGGAGCAGCTCTGGCAGTAGTACGGCCGGCTTCAGGGTGCGGCGGCGGGGCAAGCTCCAGCTCCGGCTTGAGGAGCAGAAGTTGCCTGCCTCTACCGGTGCTGGACATGTCCACGGGCAGTAGGCGCACCGCGATGGCCATCTTAATGAATGCTCGGTAGGTCGAGGACGAGGCTGGGGCTATGAGGGAATCCTGGAGAGATGTGTGGCGGCGTGCTGGTTCGCTCATTTTGCAAATCAAGGAGGTGGGTGGATCAAACAAATCCCGAGGAAGCAGGGGACTGGCGGCGGCTGCAGGACAAGATCCCTAGGAATTAGGGTTTTTCCCTAATTAGGTAGGGGTCTATATATAGCTACGGTGTTAGTCTAGGGTCTATTAGGACCCTCCGATATAGACCGGACGGTTGAGAACGATAGCTTAGGGGGTCCAATTGCAAAATCGATAATGGTTTGGGGTATTACGCGGTTGATCCGGACCCAACGGTCATGACCATCGGGTTCGGATTTGGGGGGATTTTCGAACTAGGTTGCGCGTAGGTCTGTGCATTGTGTAGAGGGGCTAGGTGTAGAAGATAGGGAAAACAGGCAGCACGGCAACAAGGTTTTAAATATCGAAAATTTCCGACGAATAAACTGGCGAGTTGATACCTCCATTTTGCATCATGCTTTCATGTTGATATTTATCGCTTTTTGGGTTGTCATTACACTTCACGGTACAATACTTATACCTTTTCTATCTTATTTTGCAAGGTTTACATGAAGAGGGAGAATGCCGACAACTGGAATTCTGGCCTGAAAAAGGAGCAAGTTTGAGATACCTATTCTGCCCAACTCCAAAAGCCGTGAAAATCAACGAGGATGTTTTTTGGGATTTATAAAAAATACTGGGCCGAAGATGTACCAGAGTGGCGCCAGCAGGAGGCCACAAGCCTGCTAGGCGCGGCCTCCCACCTGGCCACGCCTAGGGGGCTTGTGGGCTCCCTCTTGGCCCTCTGGCCTCCCTCTTTTGCTACAAGAAGGGTTTCGTTCCAGAAAAAATAGGAGGAGGCTTTTCGGAGGATTCGCCGCCGC
Organism: Hordeum vulgare subsp. vulgare; assembly: GCF_904849725.1. Lineage (NCBI taxonomy): Eukaryota > Viridiplantae > Streptophyta > Magnoliopsida > Poales > Poaceae > Hordeum > Hordeum vulgare. The sequence goes on along the minus strand of NC_058518.1, from coordinate 138,309,856 downwards.
CACGAGGCGGAACTTGAGCAGAACCAATCTAGAGCTACGGCATGACGATCCCACCGGGGAAACTTCTCTCCCGGAGGGGGCAATCGTCGCCATCGTCATCACCAACACTCCTCTCATCGGAGGGGACTCATCACCATCAACATCTTCATCAGCACCATCTCATCTCCAAACCCTAGTTCATCTCTTGTAACCAATCTCCATCTCGCAACTCCGATTGGTACTTGTAAGGTTGCTAGTAGTGTTAATTACTGTTTGTAGTTGATGCTAGTTGGATTACTTGGTGGAAGATTATATGTTCAGATCCTTGATGCTACTCATTACCTCTCTGGTCATGAATATGATTATCCTTTGTGAGTAGTTACTTTTGTTCCTGAGGACATGGGATAAGTCATTCTATAAGTAGTCATGTGAATTGGTATTCGTTCGATATTTTGATGTGTTGTATGTTGTTTTTCCTCCAGTGGTCCTATGTGAACGTAGACTACATAACACTTCACAATTATTTGGGCCTAGAGGAAGGCATTGGGAAGTAGTAAGTAGATGATGGGTTGCTAGAGTAACAGAAGCTTAAACCCTAGTTTATGCGTTGCTTCAGAAGGGGCTAATTTGGGTCCACTAGTTTAATGCTATGGTTATACTTTGTCTTAATTCTTGTTTCATAGTTGCGGATGCTTGCGAGAGGGGTTAATCATAAGTGGGACGCTTGTCCAAGTAAGGGCAGTACCCAGGCATCGGTCCACCCACATATCAAACTATCAATGTAGCGAACGCGAAGCATATGAACTTGATGAAAACTAGCTTGACAGAATTTCCCATGTGTCCTCGGGAGCGCTTTACCTCCTATAAGACTTTGTCCAGGCTTGTCCCTTGATACAAAAGGGATTGGTCCACTTTGCTGCACCGTTGTTACTTTTGTTACTTGCTACTTGCTACGAATCATCTCACCACAAACTACTTGTTACCGATAATTTCAGTGCTTGTAGATATTACCTTGCTGAAAACCACTTGTCAGATCCTTCTACTCCTCGTTGGGTTCGACACTCTTACTTATCAAAAGGACTACGATAGATCCCCTATACTTGTGGGCCATCACCAGTGCCGCTATATATTTAACGGTTCGTGTATCAAACGAACTCCGAATGCGACAAAATCTGGGAGGCAATCCACCTACAATAAAATAAGACTGCACGCCAAGTTTCAACCCATTCCGAGAATGTTTTTATACACACTTTTTAAAAACAAGATTTTTACGATGCCACGTGCACGTATGTGTGTGTGGTTCGTCTCAAAACGCTCGACAACAAAACGGAGAGAACCGACAACTAACAACGGATGCAAGTTTTGAAAAATGATCCAATGGAGTGTAGATGCAATGCGGATGATGCGCATGATGCAATGATGAATGTGACAACAAAATAAATCAAATGACAACAATGGAATAAAATGGGAATTTTCTTGAGCCTCAGTTCTGGGCTATTAACCAAATTAGAGGAACATAAGGGGGTAAGCACAGGAGTGGGGCAACCCAACTATTGACCCAAGTCATAATTTGGAAACGATGCATATGAAGCAATATCCAAGAAACCGAACATTGAAAAAGGTAGTGACATTATAGTGCTCGGGATGTTCTTTATCCAAGCTCCCGGTTTATTATCCGATCGCACTTGATATTTATTAAACAAGTCTACCCTTCAGCGTCGATGGGCAAAATACACATATATGTAAATATACTATAAAATAAGTATATGGATAAAATTTACTATAATTCATGGCGCCACGGCAGCTATTATAGGGAAATATTGTTCGGATCGACATATTTCCAGGCGACCTTTTCTCCATGGCCTGTCATGGCTGACTTGACGTATGCCCTACTTCCAGCTGCATAGTTTCTCCTATGCTTCTTATAAAGGGGGGTAGTATCCTTTAAAGGTGGTTTTATTATCGACAGGCGGACCTTGAACAGGGGGTCTTGAGAAGCTTCCATGCTATAAGTGAGCTTGATGCTTGAGAGATCTTTAATGACATCTCGTTCTTGTCTGTGAAGACATGTGGTCCATAGTTCGATCCAACCGAACATATGGTCCTTAGTTGTGGATCCCCAGAGCTTCCCATGGTATTCTGACAATGAATTGTGTCTACGAGGAACATACCTGCGGGTGACCAGGTTGTGCCATGGGGAGCGTATCCCTAATTATTTTGGTCCAAAGATGTCTCCGGGGATCCGATTGAGCTCGGGCTCGCATTCCTACTTGCCATGCCTTGATGGAGAGCTTGTTGCTTGACGCTTCGGTGTTGTATTGGCATTAGGCTACCAAGGCCGCTCTGTGCTCCACAGTCTGGAGAGATTGCTCTGAATTGCCGTTGAAGGTGATAATACCACTGGGTGTGGGCATCTTGAGATTTACGTAAGCGTAATGATTCAAATCGTTGAAGAGGGCGAATGTTGTGCGGCCGAGTAGAGCTTGGTACCCGCTGCCAAAAGGGATGATGTCGAAGATTAAGTTTTTGCTACAGAAGTTGCCTAGTGAGACGAACACAACCTCCAGTGTTACCGTGCCCGAGCAGCGGGCTTTGACACCTGGTATCACTCCTTTAAAGGCAGTGTTTCTGGGTTTAATTCTTGATGGGTATATGCCCATGTTTTTCACTGTATCTGAGTAAATCAGATTAAGGATACTTCGACCATCCATAAGGACTCTAGTGAGGTGATACCCATCTATGATGGGGTCTAGGACAAGGGTGTCCGACCCTTCTTGACGGATACTGGTCAGGTGATCCCTACGATCAAATGTAATCGGGCAAGTCGACCATGGGTTGCACTTCGGGGCTATGGGCTCTACGGCGTATACCTCCCGAAGGGCTCGCTTGCTTTCCTTCTTTGGTATGTGATAAACATATATCATGTTCACGGATTTCACTTGTGGGGCAACTGTTTCTGCCCCCCCCCACAGTTCGGACCGCGGGGGTCTTCATAGTCCTCGCTTCGTTGGCCCTTGCCTTTTTCCTCGGCTACTAGTATGTCAGCCTACTTAAACACCCAACAGTTATGGTTGGTGTGGGTGGCGGGCCTTTCTTGGGTGCCATGGATCTGACAGGGCCTCCCCATAATTTTATCTAATGGAGTCATTCCACCTTGTTCCCTTTGAAGGGTTTCTTCCACTGTCAGAATTTCGAACTACGTAAGCTGGCAGTTACGACCGTGTCATCAGCGTCACCTTGGCTTGTCGTTCCCATTCCAAACATCAGAGGTACCGGGATCGTCCGCATAATGGTTGCGCCGAGCTAGCCAATTGTCCTCACCCGTGCAAAAGCGAGTCATGAAGGAAGTGAGAGCGGACGTTGTACTGGGCGTGTCCTAGCCGAGGTGGCGAGCTAGCCATTCGCCTCAAATGTTGTGCCTGAATGAGGCTATTGCTTTGACATCCGGATAGTCCACTATCTAGTTCTTCTTCGTGAGGAACCTATTCTATAATTCTCTCGCCAATTCGCCCGCATTTTGGATGATGTTGTTGAGATCGAACGTGTCCGGGGGTCGAACGTATGTTCCCTGAATATTAGACAGGAAGCTTCCTCGAGCTCTTCCCAACTTCTGATAGAATTTTAGAGTAAGCCGTTTAGCCAGTGTCGTGATGGCCCTTTCAGCTTTAGGGGCAGGTACTTGATGACATGGAGGTCCTCTCCCTTGGCCATATGGATGTGGAGAATGAAATCTTCTATCCACACGACGGAGTCCGTAGTCCCGTCATATTGTTCTATGTTTACCGGTTTAAACCCTTCCAGTAATTGGTGCTGCATGACCTCATCTATGAAGCATAGAGGATGAAAGGCCCATCTTACCCGGGCTATACTGTGCCAGAGATCCACTGTTCGTTGTTCCCGGTACGATTGTTGATCTCTATTGGTGTGGGTAAGCCGAGGTCGGTCTCCATCCCATCGAGTGGGAGAGTACCTTCTGGATCCACAGATGGATCTGTTGTAACCTGTCATGTTGTCTAAGTCGTGATGTAGGTCGTGTTTGCTCGTGGGCTACACGTGTTCCTTTCCTTTGCTGCAGGGTAGCTCGGGTCTATACTCGGCTTCTCCGCCTGCTCTGTCGCGCCCTCGAGGTGGTCGATCGGGCTCGTCGTACTGTGTGCACCTTGTGTACATGGTTTCTCGGGCCTCGTCATCAAACCGAGGTAGCAGCGCCGGCGTGGGTGATACGTCTCCGCTGTATCTATAGATTTTCATTGTTTCATGCCAATATTCTACAACTTTCATATACTTTTGGCAACTTTTTATACTATTTTTGGGACTAACATATTGATCCAGTGCCCAATGCCAGTTCCTATTTGTGGCATGTTTTTTTTTCGCGAAATAAACATACCAAATGAAGTCCAAACTTAATAAAAACTTACGGGTATTTTTTTTGGAATATTTATGATTTTTCGGGAAGAAGAATCAACGCGAGGCGATGCACGGAGTGCCCACAAGCCCTGTCGCCGCGGCCAGGGGGTGGGCCTACGGCAGGCAGGCTTGTGGTCACTCCTTCAGGCAGGAAAGAAAGATAATATCCGGAAGAAAATCGTGTTAAAATTTCAGCCCAATCGGAGTTACAGATCTCCGGGAATTTAAGAAACCGTGAAACGCAGAATCGGGGAGCGCAGAAACAGAAGGACACACAGAGAGAGATCCAATCTCGGAGGGGCTCTCGCCCCTCCGCCGCCATGGACACCATGGACCAGAGGGGAAACCCTTCTCCCATCTAGGGACGAGGTCAAGGAATAAGAAGAAGGAGGGGGGCTCTCTCTCCCGACAGCGCCGGAACGCCGCCCGGGACATCATCGTGTGACGGCGATCTACACCAACAATTCTGTCATCTTCACCAACATCTCCATCATCTTCCCCCATCTATATTCAGCGGTTCATTCTCCCACAACCCATTGTACCCCCTACTTGAACATGGTGCTTTATGCTACATATTATTATCCATTGATGCGTTGCTATCCTATGATGTCTAAGTAGATTATCGTTGTCCTACCGGTGATTGATGAATTGCTATGATTGCTTTAATTTGCTTGTGGTTATGTTGCTATCCTTTGGTGCTCATCATATGATCGCGCGCATGGATCACACCATAGGGTTAGTTGTATGTTGATAGGACTATGTATTGGCAGGTTAGAGTGACAGAAGCTTCAAACCTGGCATAGAAATTGATGCATATGGGATTGAAGGAGGACCAATATATCTTATTGCTATGGTTGGGTTTTACCTTAATGAATGTTATTAGTTGCGGACGCTTGCTAATAGTTCCAATCATAAGTGCATAGAATTCCAAGTAAGGGATGACATGCTAGCAGAGGCCTCTCCCACGTAATACTTGCTATCGATCTAGTAACGTAGTCAATTGCTTAGGGACAATTCCGCAACTCCTACCACCACTTTTCCACACTCGTTAGACACTCGTATTTGTTTCTTTTTCTAACCAGCCCCTAGTTTTATTTACATGTTCTTTACTTTCTTGCAAGCCTTTCCTATCACTCCTACAAAGTACTTATAGTTTCATACTTGTTCTAGGTAAAGCGAACGTAAAGTGTGCGTAGAGTTGTATCGGTGGTCGATAGAACTTGAGGGAATATTTTTCCTACCTTTAGCTCCTCGTTGGGTTCGACACTCTTACTTATCGAGAAAGGCTACAATTGATCCCCTATACTTGTGGGTTATCAAGACCTTTTTCTGGCGCCGTTGCCGGGGAGCAATAGCATGGAGTGAATATCCTCGTGTGTGCTTGTTTGCTTTATCACTAAGTAGATTTATTTGCTGTTCTAAGCTGTTATGTATCTTCAGTTATGGATATGGAACACGAAATACCAAAAAATTAGGTGTACTTGCTACTCATGGAGATGGGGAACCTCCTAAAACCCCCCAGGCTCGTTATGTGGAAAATATTATGCACTTCTTTAATAATCGTGAGAAAGCCCCATTCAATTATATAATGGGATACACGTTGGATCAACGTGAATACTTTAGGGATTATTGCTTGACTCAAAAAGGGAAACTTTTATGGGATCAAATCCATTTGTTGAATTGGTATGCTTGGGAACTATGCAAGAGACATGGTGTTACTTGTTGCTCTAGGATGAAGGCTCCACACCTTCCCTTTTCTTGTGAGTTTAGTGATCATAGAACCTTGGCTTCTTATGCTAATGGTATATATGATTACTATGATGTGGATCAAATAGAAGAGTTTGTTGCTTTTATGGGTGCTTCTGAAATTGAGGCTCTGTTTAAAAGGTGTGATGATAATGATGATGCTCCTTATCAATCTGAAAATTTGGCTATGCTTCGTTATTGTTATACTAATTATGAATATAATACCCATATTGAACGATTTAAGGAGAAATCCTATGCTGCCCAAGAAGAGACTATTATTTTGCAGGAAACTATGGAAGAAGAAAATGCTGAAATTGTGAGCTCATTAGATGAAAAAGATGACGAGGAGAGCGAAGAACAAAAGGAGGAAGAACGGACTAGCTACCCGTGTCCACCTTCTAATGAGAGTAACTCTTCTACTCATGCATTATTTAATTTCCCTTCGTTCTTACCGAAGGATGAATGCTATGATCCCTTGGATTCATTTGAAATATCCGTTTTTGATGAACTTGATGCTTGCTATGCTTGTGGCCATGATGCCAATATGAATGATGCTCATGAAGATGAGCTAGCTATAGTTCCTTATGTTACACTTGATGATTTTTATGAATATAATATGCATGTGCTTGCTGCTCCTCCTTGCAATTATTATGAGAGAGGAACTACATCTCCACCGCTATATGTTTCCGATACAATAAAATTGCAAGAAACTGCTTATGCTATGTATTGGCCTTTACTTGATGTGCATGAATTGTTCTTTTATGACATGCCAATGCATAGGAAGAAAGTTAGACTTTGTCATTGCATGATATATGTTACCTTGTGCTCACTACTAAATTTCAAATCATTGCTAATTAAAATTGGCTTTGATATACCTTGGGATCCGGGTGGATCCATTACTTGAGCACTTTATGCCTAGCTTAATGGCTTTAAAGAAAGCGCTGCCTGGGAGACAACCCGGAAGTTTTAGAGAGTCATTTATTTCTGTTGAGTGATTTTATTTAGTTTAAAAACAAAAAATATATATAGAGGGGAACTTAAAACTTTTTCAAAAAGAGAAGCGATTGAAAGGTGATGCATTGCGGAAGTGAGGGTTGACCTTGAACACTTGTGTTCATGCTCATGGAAACAATTTAGAATTTTTCATGGAAGTTTATCAAAAAAATAATTATCCCCTTGTACAATTCCTTTGTGTTTTTAAAAATAATGTGCCAAGTATAGCATTTCCGATTAGTTTGGGTGATAGTTGTTTGATCACGCAGAGAAAAGACAGAAACTTTCTGCTCACGAAATTAATTTTCATTTTTATTCTGGAAGAGATTTTGAGTTGATTCATTTTCCTACTGATTGATATGCAAATTTCCTAGACGTTCGTAATTTTTCCTATTTTTGGAGATATGATAAGTATACGGAATATACAGATTGCTACAGACTGTTCTATTTTGATAGATTCTGTTTTCTATGCATTGTTCTCTTATTTTGATGAATTGATGGGTAGTATCGGGGGGTATGAACCATGGTGAAGTTGGATTAAAGTAGATATAATGCTAATATGAATTTAGAATGAGTTCACAACAGTACTTGAAGTGGTGATTTATTTTATTATACTAACGGATCTCACGAAGTTTTGTTGAGTTTTGTGTGATTGAAGTTTTCAAGTTTTGGGTGAGAGCACGATGGATGAAGGAATAAGGAGAGGCAAGAGCCTAAGCTTGGGGATGCCCGAGGCACCCCAAGGTAATATTCAAGGAAGACTCGAGCGTCTAAGCTTGGGGATGCCTCGGAAGGCATCCCCTCTTTCGTCTACAATCTATCGATAATTTTACTCGGAGCTATATTTTAATTCGTCACATGATATGTGCAAATGCTTGGAGCGTCCTTTGTGTTTATTTTTCCTTTTTCTTTTTTGCACCATGTTGGTATGAGATAGTCCTTGGTTGGCTTTATAGAATGCTTCTTGTGCTTCACTTATATCTTTTGAAGTTTGGATTGCCTGTTTGCCTACACATAGAAAACCGCCATTTGTAGAATGCTCTTTTGCGTCACTTATATTTGTTAGAGCGGGGCATATCTTTTGTATAAAGAATTAAACTCTCGTGCTTCACTTATACCTATTTAGAGAGTTAACAGGAGTTGGTCATTCACATGGTTAGTAATAAAATCCTACATAAAACTTGTAGATCACTGAATATGATATGTTTTATTCCTTGCAACAATTTTGCGACATGAATATGTGATATTAGAGTCATGCTAGTGAGTAATCGTGTATTTTTAGAAATACTTCTGTTAAGGTTTGTGATTCCCGTAGCATGCACGTATGGTGAACCGTTATGTGATGAAGTCGGAGCATGATTTATTTATTGATTGTCATCCTTTGTGTGGAGGTCGGGATCGTGCGATGGTTAACTCCTACCAACCTTTCCCCTAGGAGCATGCGTGTAGTACCTTGTTTCGATGACTAATAGGCTTTTGCAATAAGTTTGTGAGTTCTTTATGACTAATGTTGAGTCCATGGATTATACGCACTCTCACCCTTCTACCATTGCTAGCCTCTCTAGTACCGTGCAACTTTCGCCGATGCATTACACCCACCATATAGCCTCCCTCAAAACAGCAACCATACCTACCTATTATGGCATTTTCATAGCTATTCCGAGATATATTGCCATACAACTACCACCGTTCCGTCTCATGACATGTGCCACCACTTACATATTGCCATTGCATGATCGTAAGATAGCCATTGCATGATCGTAAGATAGCTAGCATGATGTTTCCATGGCTTGTCCGTTTTTTGATGTCATTGCTATACTAGATCATTGTCACGGTACACTACCAAAGGCATTTCATATAGAGTCATCATTGCTCTAAGTATTGAGTTGTTAGTGTGATGATCATTATTAATAGAGCATTGTCCCATGTGAGGAAATAAAAGAGGCCAGCGAATCCCATTTACAAAAGAGGCCAAAGATGCCCACCAAAATAAAAAAAAATATATAAATAAAAAAAAAGGCCAAAGAGCCAACAAAAAATGAGAGAAAAGAGAGAAGGGACAATTGCTACTATCCTCTTTCCACACTTGGGCTTCAAATAGCACTATGATCTTCATAAAAGAGAGTCTCCTATGTTGTCACATCCATATACTAGTGGGAAATTTTCATTATATAACTTGGCTTGTATATTCCAATGATGGGCTTCCTCAAAATTGCCCTAGGTCTTCATGAGCAAGCAAGTTGGGTGCACACCACTAGTTTATCTTGTGAGCTTTCATACACTTATAAGCTCTAGTGCATCCGTTGTGTGGCAATCCCTACTCACTCACATTGATATCTATTGATGGGCATCTCCATAGCCCGTTGATACGCCTAGTTGATGTGAGACTATCTCCTCCTTTTTTGTCTTCTCCACAACCACCATATTCTATTCCACCTATAGTGCTATGTCCATGGCTCACGCTCATGTATTGCGTGAAAGTAGAAAAGGTTTGAGAACACTAAAGTATGAAACAATTTCTTGGCTAAAACCGGGATTGTGCATGATTTAAATATGTTGTGTGGGGAAGATGGAGCATAGCCAGACTATATGATTTTGTAGGGATAACTTTCTTTGGCCATGATATTTTGAGAAGACATGATTGCTTTGTTAGTATGCTTGAAATATTATTGTCTTTATGTCAAATGATAGACTATTGCTTTGAATCACTCGTGTTTTAGTATTCATGCCATGATTAGATTATATGATCAAGATTATGCTAGGTAGCATTCCACATCAAAAATATCTTTTTTTTATCATTTACCTACTCGAGGACGAGCAGGAATTAAGCTTGGGGATTCTGATACGTCTCCGTCGTATCTATAGTTTTTGATTGTTTCATGCCAATATTCTACAACTTTCATATACTTTTGGAAACTTTTTATACTATTTTTAGGACTAACATACTGATCCAGTGCCCAGTGCCAATTCCTGTTTGTTGCATGTTTTTTGTTTCGCAGAATATCCATAACAAACGAAGTACAAATGTAATAAAAACTTACGGGGATTTGTTTTGGAATATTTATGATTTTTGGGAAGATGAATCAACGCGAGGCGATGCACGGAGTGCCCACAAGCCCCGTCGCCGCGGCCAGGGGGTGGGCCCGCGGCAGGCAGGCTTGTGGCCACCCCTTAAGGCGGTTGGAGCCCTTCTTTCGCTGCAAGAAAGATAATATCCGGAAGAAACTCATGTTAAATTGTTAGCCCAATCAGACTTACGGATCTCCGGGAATTTAAGAAATGGTGAAATGTAGAATCTGGGAGCGCAGAAACAGAAGGACATAGAGAGAGAGATCCAATCTTGGAGGGGCTCTCGCCCCTTCGCCGCCATGGAGACCATGGACCAGAGGGGAAACCCTTCTCCGATCTAGGGAGGAGGTCAAGGAATAATAAGAAGGAGGGGGCTCTCTCCTCCTCTCTCCCGGCGGCGCCATAACGCCGCCCGGGACATCATCGTGTGACGGCGATCTACACCAACACCTGTGTCATCTTCACCAACATCTCCATCATCTTCACCAACATCTCCATCATCTTCCCCCATCTATATTAAGCGGTTCACTCTCCCGCAACCCACTGTACCCTCTACTTGAACATGGTGCTTTATGCTATCCTATGATGTCTGAGAAGATTATCGTTGTCCTATCGGTGATTGATGAATTGTTATGATTGGTTAATTTTGCTTGTGGTTATGTTGCTGTCCTTTGGTGCCCATCATATGATCGCGCGTGGATCACACCATAGGGTTAGTTGTATGTTGATAGGACTATGTATTGGCAGGCTAGAGTGACAGAAGCTTCAAACTTAGCATAGAAATTGATGCATATGGGATTGAAGGGGGACCAATATATCTTACCGCTATGGTTGGGTTTTACCTTAATGAACGTTAGTAGTTGCGGACGCTTGCTAATAGTTCCAATCATAAGTGCATAGAATTCCAAGTAAGGGATGACATGCTAGCAGAGGCCTCTCCCACATAATACTTGCTATCGATCTAGTAACGTAATCAATTGCTTAGGGACAATTCCGCAACTCCTACCACCACTTTTCCACACTCGTTAGACACTCGTATTTGTTTTTTTTTCTAACCAGCCCCTAGTTTTATTTACGTGTTCTTTACTTTCTTGCAAGCCTTTCCTATCGCTCCTACAAAGTACTTCTAGTTTCATATTTGTTCTAGGTAAAGCGAACGTAAAGTGCGCAATGATTTCTATCGATGGTCGATAGAACTTGAGGGAATATTTGTCCTGCCTTTAGCTCCTCATTGGGTTCGACACTCTTACTTATCAAGAAAGGCTACAATTGATCCCCTATACTTGTGGGTTATTAGTGGGTAACTTTTGTTTTGAGCCGACCACTTGGTGCCATATCCTTTTTTGGCTGCCAATACTTTTTTCCATAAATTATTGATGGTTTCTTCTTTGGATTCAAGCCGATGTTGCTTCTTCTGGAGGCTATGGGCAGTAGCTATGAGTTACTTCCTGAATCGTTCCTCACCTTCAGTGTCCTCGGGAACTGTGAAGTCCTCAGCCTCCAAGCTATCCTCCACATTGTCTGGATGGAGGTAGTTGTTATCGTCTGAATCATCGGGGTCGTTGGGATCGGACTAGCCTTCGGGCTTGTTCGGATCATCTGGTGGTTGCTCGGGAGCTCCGAGGTAATGGTGTCGTGTTGGGTTGTGTTCTCCCTCGTGTCCTTTATTGTCCCCCTTCCCTTGTTTGCCTTGGACTATTTGCATTTCTTTCGGCCCTTTGATGGCTTGTCCTGGACTTACCATCGTTTTGGGGCACGGGTGTATGATCGCCATTGCCAATAGCTGTGTCCACCATGTAGACATCGTAGGTGGAGGTGGCAGTCCTAGTGTTTACAGTGTCGGGGTCATCGGCCGCGTAATCCATGTCTTTGATTTCCTCCGAGGCATAATCCAACACGCCGACCAAGTCTTTGACGGTGGCTACCAAGTGGGTGGTGGTTGGGTTGTAAAAGTCCTCGTAATCCGCATCTGGACCGGTTCGAGTATAGCTCAGGTCTGGTCCATCCGCGATTTTCAATGATTACATCTGGTCGAGCACCTCGTTCAATATCGAAAGGCTGTCCAAATCAATCTCTTGATGGCTTTCGGAGATGACCTTCGTAGCTTCCGCGAGGGTTGCGATTTCGGCAATAGACATATGAAATTGTCTAGGCGCAGAGGTTGGATCCGGGCAACTCTCCTAAGAGGGAACCAAGGTCATGGCCGGATAAGAGACTCGAAGTCAAGGCTTCAGGATTTCGAAGCCCATCGGGGGAAACCGAAACCTTAGCAAGGAGAACATTGCCCCGGGAGTCGGTGGAGAACTCGAGGTTCCCGAACCTTATCTCCTGGTGAGGGACGAGACATCCAATATGTCCAAGGCGACCGATCGGGTCGGTGCGCAGCGTGAAGCTACCAAAGAGATCCATATGAAGCAACTCGAAATGTCTCCTAGTAGTCATGATGTTCTTTACGGGATGACTTCCCCCAACTTGTTTCCTGCTTCACAAGCATTACAAATTCTATCTTTGTCGAAGATAATATCTTTAACACCAAGTATATGCTCACCTTTAATGAGCTTGTCTAGATTACGTATACCAACATGTTCTACCTTCTTTACCATATCTAACCTTTCGAAGATTTTTCAATAACACAAGTGCGAGGTTGAGTGATGACCCACAAGCATAGGGGATCAATCATAGTCCTTCCGGAAAGTAAGAGTGTCGAACCCAACTAGGACAGAACGAAATGATAAGCAATTTTCAGCAAGGTATTCTCTGTAGATATTGTATGTAACACTGATAGATAGTTTTGTAGCAAGATAATTTATAACAGGTGACAATTAACAATAGTAGCAAGTGTGCAATATATCCCAATCCATTTTGTATAAAAGGGCATGCCTGAAAGTAGTATTATATGAAGCAAAGCGCTCCAGAGGATACGTGGCAACTTTCGTCTAGTCATGTTCATCATGTTGAGTTGATTCGCGTTCGTTACTTTGATAATTTGATATGTGGGTGGACCGGTGCTAAGGTGTTGTTCTTACTTGAACTAGAAACCCACTTTTGATTACCCCCACTCACAAGCATCCGCAAATATGAAAGAAAAATTAAGATAAATTTAACCATAACATCAAACATGTGGGTCCAAATCATCCCCTTATGAAATAATGAATAAACTAGGGTTTAAGCTTCCCGGCCCTCGCAACTCATCATCTACTTTTTACTCCACAATTCCTTCCCTAAGGCCCACAGTATGGTGAAATGTCGTGTATTCATTGTTCACACGACAACACTAAGAGAAGCAACAACATATATATCATCAAAATATCGAACGAATACCAACTTCACATGATTACTTATAACAAGACTTCTCCCATATCCTCGCAAACAAACATAACTACTCACAATCATCACCATGTTTAAGATCATAGGTGTAATAATTATGAATAAGGATGTGAACATATTATCTTCCATGAAATAAAATAACTAGCATCAAGTACAAGATGTAATCAACAGTACTAGTAACCCACATGTACCAATCTGAGGTCTTGAGACAAAGATTGAATACAAGAGATGAACTAGGGTTTTAGATGATATGAGATAAGTCCTCCCATAAAGGAGGAATCTTTGGTGATGAAAATGGCTTTGATATCTAATACATCTCCAATGTATCAATAATTTTTTATTGTCCCATTCTATTATATTATATGTTTTCGATATTTTATATGCATTTACATGTTGTTTTATATTATTTTTTGGTCTAACCTATTAATCTAGAGGCTAGTGTCAATTTTTGTTTATGCCACATCTATGAATATTGAAGATACGGAATATTAAACGGAGACCAAACGGAATAAAATATCCGAAAAGATTTTTCTTGGACCAGAAGACACACAAGAGGCTTGGAGTAGGGGGCAATGCAGTTGTTGGGAGGCCACAAGCCTGTACGGCGCGCCCTGGGGGGTGGTCGCGCCCCCTAGCTTGTGGCCCCCCTGTAGGTCTCCTAACCCTAATTCTTGGCCCATAAATTCCCAAATATTCCCGTATCGTCAAAAAGAGCCACGAAAATACTTTTACGCCGCCGGGAGACTCTGTTCCCGAGAGATCCAATTTGGGAGCCTTTTCCGGTAATCTTCCAGAGAGGGAATTGATCACGGAGGGCATCTACAACAACTCCATTTCCCCTCCGATGATGTGTGAGTAGTTCACCACATACCTATGGGTCCATATCTAGTAGCGAGATGGCTTCTTCCCTCTCTTTGATCTTCAATACCATGTTCTTCATGATGTTCATGGGGATCTATCTGATGTAATACTCTTTTGCGGTGTGCTTGTTGAGATCCAATGAATTGTGAGTTTATGTTCACATTATCCATGAATATTATTTGAGTCTCTTCTAAATTATTATATGCATGGTTTCATATCTTTGCAAGTCTTTTCGAATAATTTTTTTTGGTTTAGCCAACTAGATCGGCAATTCTTTTAATGGGAGAAGTGCTTAGTGTTGGGTTCAATCTTGCGGTGTCCTCACCTAGTGAAAGTAGGGGTAGCGAGGCACGTATTGTATTGTTTCCATCAAGGATAAAAAGATGGGGTTTTCATCATATTGCTTGAGTTTATCCCTCTACATCATGTCATCTTACTTAATGCGTTACTCTGTTCTCCATGAACTTAATACTCTAGATGCAGGCAGGAGTCGGTCGATGTTTGGAGTAATAGTAGTAGATGCAGAATCGTTTTGGACTACTTGATACTGACGTGATGCCTATATGCATAATAATTTCCTTGAATATCTTCATAATTATTTGCTTTTCTATCAATTGCTCCACAGTAATTTGCCAACCACCATATTATTTTCCTTTATGAGAGAAGCGTCTAGTCAAACCTATGTCCCCCGGGTCTATTTTCCATATCATATTTTCAGATCTATAAACCAAAAATACCAAACATACTTTGCTGCAATTTATTTAGTTTATTTTTACGTTCAGATCTATTGATATTTTATATCTATCTCTATCAGATCTCATCCTTGCAAATAACTTTGAAGGGATTGACCCCTTTATAGCGTTGGGTGCAAGTGTTTGATTATTTGTCTAGGTACTACTATTGGAGTCTTGTTTGTTCCTCCTACTGGATTGATACCTTGGTTCTCATCAAACTGAGGGAAATACTTATCTACTTTGCTGCATCACCTTTCCCTTCAAGGGAAACCCTACGCAAGCTCAAGAGGTAGCAATATCCCTCCCGAAGGGACGTTTCTCCGGCAGAATCACTTTGCCGGAGAGCAAAAGAGCCTATGCGCAGGTTTCCGCCTCGTGACGGCGGCGCTTCATCCTAGAAGTATTGTCTTATTTTTTCTAAGTCAAAACCCAACTTATAGCAGAAGAGGGAGGTCGGAGCACTTGGTAGGTGGCCCCAAGCCATTAGGGCACGCCTAGGAGGGTGGATGCGTCCTGTTGGTTTGGCACCAATAGCCGACACCTCTGGTATATTGTTGCTCCATAAATTCATATATATTCCTCAAAAAATCCTTGTGAAGTTTCAGGTCATTTGTGGTACAGTTAATTTTTAGCCTTTTTCTTGGTTTTTCGGTCCAAAATTCCAGTTTCCGTCGATTTCCTTCTTCGTGATGTACCTTGTAAATCCAGAGAGAAAAGACATAAGAATTGTATCATAAAGTGGAATAATGATAAAGAATCATATAAATACTAATAATAAATCATGATTCAAAATGGACGTATCAACTCCCCCAAGCTTAGACCTCTCTTGTCCTCAAGCAGAAATCGAACTCGATAATAAGGATCACATAATTTGAGAGAGAGGTGTTGATATGTCTCCATCATATTTATAATTTTCGATTGTTTCATGCCAATATTATACAACTTTCACACATATTAGAAACATTTTATATGATATATTGGACTGACATATTGATCCAATGCCAAGTGTCAGTTCTTGTTTGTTGCATCTTTTTTGTTTCGCAGAATATCCATATCAAACAAAGTCCAAACGTGATAAAAATTTATGGAGAATTACTTTGGAATATATGTTATTTTTGGGAGGTGGAATCACGTAAACGGAGTCCCACGACCTCCACTTCACACTAGGGCGCGACCCATACCCCATGACGCGCCCTGCCCTCTAGTGGACACACCGTGAGTGAGTTACGGCTCTTCTTCTGGCGCAACAAATATAACTTGTGCAAAAATCGTATAAAACTTTCAGCGTGATCGAAGTTATGGATCTCCAGGAATTTAAGAAACTGTGAAGGGCCAGAATCCAAGAACATGGAACGGAAGAGAACATAAAGAAACATCCAATCTCGGAGGGGATCCTGCCGCTCCGCCGACATGGAGGCCATGGACGAGAGGGTGAACTCTCCTCCCATCTAGGGCGGGCAAGGAATAAGAAGAAGGAGGGGGTGCTCTCTCCCCCTCTCTCCCGGTGGCGCTGGGTTGCCTTCGGGACAAGGAGTGTGACAGCGGTCTATATCAACAATCTTGCCGCTGTCAACACCAACTCTCTCCCCCTCTATGCAACGGTGTTACACCTCTTTTCCTGATGTAACTCTCTACTTAAACATGGAGGTCAACACTACATACTATTTCCCAATGATATGTGTCTATCCTATGATGTTTGAGTTGATCCGTTTTGTCCTACGGGTTAATTGTGATATGATGTTATTGATATGAGTTGTGTGTTGATATGGTGCTGTCCTAAGGTGTCTTCCGTGAGGCGCACACGTGAAGTATACACGCTGGAGGGTTTGCAATATGTTCATGATTTGCTTATAGTGGATGGAAAGAGTGACAGAAACTTACAACCCGAGCAAGGGAGTTGTGTGCGTATGTGGGTAAAGAGGACTTGATGTTTAATGCTATGTTTGGGTTTACCTTAATGATTTCTAGTAGTTGCGTATGCTTGATAGAGGTCCAACCTTAAGTGCATATGATTCAAGTACGAAAAGTGTGTTAGCGTATGCCTCTCCCTTATCGCACATGATATGTATCCATCATGTTATATTCAAGCCAATCTTTTTCTTGTGTTACACAAAAAGATTTCCACTAAACAACCCCTAACTTTTATTTCCATGCTATTTATTTTCTTGCAAATCAGCACCTAAATTTTATTTACTTGTTCTTTCTTAGCTTGCAAACCTATCCATTACACCTACTAATTACTTTTAGATATATTCTTGTTTTAGGTAAATCAAACATTAAGTGTGCGTACAGTTGCATCGGTGGTCGATAGAACTTGAGGGAATATTTGTTCTATCTTTAGCTCCTCGTTGGTTTCGACACTCTTATTTATCGAAAAGGGCTACAAACGATCCCCTATAATTCTGGGTTACCAAGATCTTTTTCTTGCGCCGTTGCCGGTGAGGAATTACGTGGGGTGGATATTCTCGTGTGTGCTTGCTTGCTTTATCACTAAGTAATTTTTATTTTTGTTATTAGTTATTTTATATCTTTAGTTATGGATATGGAAAATGAAACACCAAAAAAATAGTTGTACTTGCTACTCATGGAGATGGGGAACCTCCTGAAACCAACGATGATGGTTATGTGGAAAACATTAAATACTACTTTGATAATCCTTAGAATTCTCCATTGCACTAGATGATGGGATACACATTGGATCAACATGATTATTTTAGGTATTATCCCTTGGCTCAAAAAGGGAGAAACTTATGGGATCAAATTAAAATGTCGCATTGGTATGCTCGGAATTTATGCTTGATGTGTGATTATACTTGTTGCTCTAAGATGGAGACTTCACACCTTCCCTTTCAATGTGAATTCAATGATAATGAAACCTTGGCTTCTTAGGCCAAAGGTTTATATGATTAGAAGAATCTTTTGGAACGAACAGAAGAAGTCTCTGCTTTTAAGGGTGCTTATGAAATTGCTTCTTTGTTTGAAAAGTATCATGTTATTATTTACAAATCTGATAAAAATTCCATACTTAAATATTGCAATGAAAATTATGAATACAATTCCCATATTAATGAATTTATTGAGAGAATGCCTACTGCCTTGGGAGTAACTAATATTTTGCAGGAATCTATGGAAGAAGAAATTGCTTAAACTATGAGCTCATTAGATGAAAAAAGACGAGGAGGAGAGAAAAAAACAAAGCGAGGAAGGGAACATTAGCTACCCGTGCCCACCTACTAATGAGAGTAACTCTTAAACTCATACATTGTTTAATTTCCCTTCATGCTTACCGGAGGATGAATGTTATGATGATTGCTATGATCCCTTGGATTTGTTCGGAATATCCCTTTTTGATGAAATTGATGCTTGCTATGCTTGTGGCCAAGATTCCAATATGAATTAAGCTTGTGAATAAGAACTTTCTATAGTTACGTATGTTAAGAATGAAGTTGTTGCTACTACACCCACACATGATAGTCCTATTATCTTTTTGAATCCTCCTAACTACACTATTTCAGAGAAGTTTGCTCTTATTAAGGATTATATTGATAGGTTGAATTTTACTATTACACATGATGATTTTGATGGATATGATATGCATGTGCTTGCTGCTCCTACTTGCAGTTATTATGAGAGAGGAACTACATCTCCACCTCTTTACGTTTTCAGCACGATAAAATTGCAAGAAACTGCTTATGCTATGTATTGGACATTACTTGATGTGCATGAATTCTTCCTTTATGACATCCCTATGCACAAGAAGAGAGTTATACATCGTCATTGCATGATATATGTGCTTTTTTCTCACTACTATATTGCAAATCATTGTTAAATAAAATTCGCTTTGATATACCTTAGGATCCGGGTGGATCCATTACTTGAGCACTTCATGCCTAGCTTAATGGCTTTAAAGATAACGCTGCCAGTGAGACAACCTAGAAGTTTTAAAGAGTCATTTATTTCTATTGAGTTCTTTTAAAATGTTTTAAAACAAAAAAATACAGCGGAGAACTTAAAACTTTCTCAAAAAGTGAAGCAATTGGAAGGTTATGCATTGGAGAAGTGAGGGTCCACCTTGAACACTTCTGTTCATGCACATGGAAACAATTAGAATTTGTCATGAGTTTCTCAAAAGAATAATTATCCTATTGTAAAAATACATTGTATTATAAAAATAATGTGCCAAGATTTGCCTTTAGGATGATTAGATTGCTTGTTGCTATGTGCGGTGCAAAAACAGAAACATGGGTTGTAGTGTCTGAATTTACATTTTTTACTGGAACGTTGAAAGTTTTTGAAATTTTTACACGGTAATGTTGTGAAAACTTTTTATTTCGTCCTAATGTTTCAGAATTATTTAATTTAAATAAGTATGGTCAATGTTTAGATTACTACAAACTCTCGTGTTTTTGACAAATTCTGTTTTTGATGCATTGTTTTGCTCGTTTTGATGAAACTATCGATTGTATCAATGTTATAAGCCATGGATAAGTTATACTACAGTAGCTATAATGCAAAAACATAATATGAATGGGTTTCCAAAAGTATTTACGGTAGTAATTTGCATTATTATACTAACGGATCTCAGAAGTTTGCTGTTAAGTTTTGTCTGGATGAAGTGTTCGAAGCTTGTGGAGGTATCGATATGAGGAGGTGGAGGACAGACAAGAGTTCAAGATTGGGGATGCCCAAGGAACCCCAAGTAAATATCCAAGGAAACTCAAGCTTCTAAGCTTGGGGATGCCCTGGAAGGCATCCCATCTTTCTTCAACAAGTATCGGTATGTATTCCTCTTTGTTTCGTTCACATGATATGCGTAAATCTTGGAGCGTCTTTTGTGTTTAGTTTTCACCCTTATTTTATACACCATGATGGTATGATATAGTCCACGGTTGATTTTTAGAATGCTCGTTGCACTTCACTTATATATTTTAAGTATGTATTTATAGAATGCTTCATGTGCTTTACTTATATCATTTGAAGTTTGGATTACATGTTTCTCTCCATATAGAAAACCATTATTTTTAGAATGATATTTTGCTTCACTTATATTTATTAGAGTGTGGTTTTTTGTAGAAAGAGTTAAACTGTCATGCTTCACTTATATCTATTTAGAGAGTCAAAAGGAGTTGGTCATTTACATGATTAGTCATAAAATCCTACATAAAACTTGTAGATCACTAATTATGATATGTTTGATTCCTTGCAATAGGTTTGCGACATTAAGATAGTAATATGTGGGTGCACTAGTTGATGATGATGGATTATTAAGAATATTAAATGTGAAGGTTTGTGATTCCCTAAGCATGCATAATTTATCCTTGATTGAAATCCTTTGTGATGTTATAATCGGAGTCGCACGATGGTTAACTCCTCCCAACCTTCTCCCTAGGGGCATGCAAGTCATGCTTTGCTTTGATGGAGTTAATAAATTCTTGCAATAAGTATGTGAGTTCTTTGTAACTAATGTGACCCAAATTTCTAGCCTCTATGATACCGTGCATTTCCCTTTCTCACCTCGAGAGTCGATGCAAACTTCGCAGGTGCATCCAAACCCTGTGATATTATACACTCTATCACACATAAGACTTATTATATCCTCCTCAAAACAACCACCATACCTATCTATTATGGAACTTTCAGAGCCATTCCGAGATATATTGCCATGCAACTTCCACTGCTTCCATTTTGATGACTTGAGCATTCATTGTGATATTGATTTGCATGATCGTAAGATAGCTAGCATGATATTTCCATGGCTTCTCCATTTTTTATGTCCATGCTACGCTAGATCATTGCACATCCTGGTGCACTTCTCTACCATGGATATGAGCTTTCATACACTTATAGCTCTTAGTGCATCCGTCGCATGGCAATCCCTACTCCTTCCATTGAGATCTATTGATGGGCATCTCCATAGCCCATTTGTATGCCGAGTTGATACGAGACTTTCTTCTTCACTTTTACCCCTTTGAAACGTACCACCATATTCTATTCCACCTTTATGATATATCCATGATTCACGCTCATGTATTGAGTGAGTAATAAAAAGCTGAAGTGCGTTAAAAAGTACAATCCAATTGCTTGATTTGACATGGGGCTGCTCATGATTTATACCTTATGCTTGGAAGACCAAGCATGATAGGCTATATGATTTTGTAGGGATAGCATTCTTCATACATTGTTATTTTGAAAGGACATGATTGTTTGCTAGCAAACCTGAGTATGGATGTCTTCTTGTTAAAGGATATACTATTTCCTTGAATCACTTGTATCTTCATATTCATGCCATGATTATAAATTTGTTCAAGATTATATTAGGTAGAATTCCACATCAAAAATTATCTTTTTCTCATTTACCTACTCATGGACAAGCAGGAATTAAGCTTGGGGATGCTGAAACGGCTTCATCGTATCTATAATTTTTGATTGTTCCATGACAATATTATACAACTTACACAAATTTTTGGAAACATTTTATATGAAATATTGGACTAACATATTGATATTGTGCCAAGTGCCAGTTCCTATTTGGTACATGTTTTTTGTTTCATGGAATATCCATATCAAACAAAGTCCAAACCCAATAAAAATTTATGAAGAATTATTTTTGAATATACGTGATTTTTGGGAGGTGGAATCAACGTAAACGGAAGCCCATGGTCTCCATTACCCACAAGGGCACGACCCCTACCCCCTGGAGCGCCATGCCCTCTAGTGGCCACACCGTGAGTCGGTTGGGGTCACTTCTTTGGGTGCAAAAACTTAATTTATTGACAAAAATCTGTAAATTTTCGGCCGAATCAGAGTTATGGATCTCCGGGAATTTAAGAAATGATGAAGGGTCAGAAACCAGGTACGTGAAACAGAAGAGAATAGAGATGGAGATCCAATCTAAGAGGGGATCCTACCCCTACAGCGCAATGGAGGCCATCGACCAGAGGGGGAACTCTCCTCCCATCTAGGGTGGAGGACAAGGAAAAAGAATGAGGAGGGGGTCTCTCTCCCCCTGTCCCCCGGTAGTGCTGGAGTGCCGCCGGGGCAAGGAGCATGACGGTGATCAACATCGACAATCTTGCCGCCGTCAACACCAACTCTTCGCCCTTCTATGCAATGGTGTGACACCTCCTTTCCCAGTGTAACTCTCTACTTAAACATGGTACTCAACACTATATACTATTTCCTAATGATATGTGGCTATCCTATGATGTTTGTGTAGATCTGTTTTGTCCTATGGGTTAATTGTGATATGATGTTATTAAAATGAGTTGTGTGCTGATATGGTGTTGTCCTAAGGTGCCTTCCGTGAGGCGCACACGTGAAGCATACACTCGGGAGGGTTTGTAATATGTTCATGATTCACTTATAATGGGTGGAGAGGGTGACAAAAACTTACACCCAAGTAAGGGAGTTGTGCGCGTATGGGAGTAAAGAGGACTTGATATTTAATCCTATGGTTGGGTTTACCTTAATGACTTCTAGTAGTTGCAGATGCTTGCTAGAGTTCCAATAATAAGTGCATATGATTCAAGTACGAAAAGTGTGTTAGCGTATGCCTCTCCCTCATTGCACATGATAAGTATCTATCATGTTATATTTAAGACAATCATTTTCTTGTATTACACAAAAAGCTTTCTACTAAACATGCCCTAACATTTATTTCCACACTCATTATTTTCTTGCAAAACAACACCTAACTTTTATTTACTTGTTCTTTATTATCTTGCAAACCTATCTATTACACCTACTAAGTACTTCTAGTTTTATTCTTGTTTTAGGTAAAGCAAAAGTTAAGTGTGCGTAGAGTTGTATTGGTGGTCGACAGAACTTGAGAGAATATTTGTTCAACCCTTAGCTCCTCGTTGGGTTCGACACTCTTATTTATTGAAAAGGGCTACAAACGATCCCCTATACTTGTGGGTTTTCAAGTGTCGATAAAAAAGAATACATAGATGAGAGCATGATGAATATTAACATAGTAGCCATTTTTCATCATATGACTGCTCATAAACAAGTAACAATCCATCCACAATTATTGGAGTATGAATCATAAACTTAATTGACAACCTACAAACTATGTTCTTAGTCATTGAGACAATCACAATTCATCATATTTGAGAGGAGATTATATGCAAGAGCTTTCATTTTAGCAAGTTGATATACTCAACTATCATATAGTCTTCTATGATTGCTGACACTCAACGCGTATTTTTGTAGCTAATGTTTCCATGGGTCACATAGGAAGATAGGGGCATTATTGTTTTCGCCACCCAACTTATTTACCTCAAGGATAATGTCAACAATAGTGACTCATGATCACCTACATACAGCTGGATATATATCTGGATATTTCCCCCAACAAACGATGTTTGCCAACTAAACAATTCATAGGTTGGAAAAGGGATAAACATTATTGAATCTTGCATAAAATTAAATACATGAAAGTAAAATATAGGCCCTTCATAGAGGCAAGCTGAGGTTGTCATGCACTTTTTAATTTAGCATGTGCAATTTATTAATGTAAAGGAATGTCACTTTATATTTCCCTTTATGATAGCAACCTTTATTATTCAGTCTGTCGCGTTTATTTCTTTGCCATCATAAAATTGTACAAAGCTTATTTTCCCTTACAATATAATATATTACATATTTAGCAGCACTTTTTATTTATATATGCACTGATTACAGTTTACATGAAGGATCTTATTCAATCCATAGGTAGGTATGGTGGACTCTCATGACAAGAAATTGGGTTTAAGGGACATGGATCCACAAGTAGTATCTCTACTGAGTGCAATATTTTGGGCTAGCAAAAGGTCCTAAGCAAGAACCACATGTTAGAGGATCCAAGAATATATAAATTCTATGTGAATATAAACAAACTTAACTCATTACGCTTTCTTCCTTGTCAAACATCAACAGTTCGATCATTATATAATATTTGATGGGGGCTCACAATCATAAAAGATGTCCAAGATAGTATATTTGTATGTGAATCTCCTCTCATCTTTCACAATTTTGCATGGATTGTATCAATGATTAATGCTATGTTTGTTCACTCCAAACAATTTTTATCAATCATACTTTTTCTATATGAAGTCATTACTCCCCATGGGATTATTATATGATTTTTCTACTCCGTTTATTTCATTACTATGATTGATGCATGAGCGTAAAACAAGCAAACACAAGCTAATATTTATTAGATAACTCTCACACTCGATTTAAAACATATATAGATCTTAGGTGAAACACTCTAAGCAAGGCAATACTAAAATTTTATTTCTCTAAATCACGAAATAACTAAGGATTGAACTAAGATAGATGATAATGGTAAAACTGATGGTGATACGATATTGGGCTTCTTGGGTGATGGTGGTGATGGTGTAGTAGGCTTTTCCCCCAAGTTTGGAACAAGCTAAGGGTGGTACCCATACCCATGTAATAAGGTGTCCTTCTTGGGTGATTGTGGTGATGGTGTAGTGGGCTTTTCCTTTACAATGGATAGTAGAGAAACTTTAAATTCCCTCATATCATAGAGTAACTACTGAATCATCGTGGTGTTCTTTTGCACTTCCACCATACTATGTTTATTTTCTGGCCACCACAAGCTTTTTCCTGCTCAAAGGACGTGGATGTCGCCTAGAGAGGGGTGGATAAGTGCTTTAAAATAATTACGGTTTAGGCTTGAACAAAAGCGGAATAAAACTAACGTTTAATTTGTCAAGCACAAAACCTAAAACAACTAGGCTCACCTATGTGCACCAACAACTTATGCTAAGCAAGATAAACAATTAAGTTATAGCAAGATATATAGCAAGAAACAATAGGGCTATCACAAAGTAAGGTGCATAAGTAAAGGGTTTGCGTAAGAGATAACCGAGGCACGCGGAGACAACGATGTATCCCAAAGTTCACACCCTTGCAAATGCTAATCTCAGTTTGGAGAGGCGTGGAGGCACAATGCTCCCAAAGAAGCCACTAGTGCCACCGTAATCTCCTCACACCCTTGCACAATGCAAGATGTTGGGATTCCACTAAGGGACCCTTAAGGACGGTCACCAAACCCGTACAAATGGCAACCCTTGGGGACGGTCACCAAACCCGAACACTTTGGCAACCCTTGGGGGCGGTCACCGAAACCCGTACAAATTGCTCAGGGAAATCTCCAAAACCT
Organism: Hordeum vulgare subsp. vulgare; assembly: GCF_904849725.1. Classification (NCBI taxonomy): domain Eukaryota; kingdom Viridiplantae; phylum Streptophyta; class Magnoliopsida; order Poales; family Poaceae; genus Hordeum; species Hordeum vulgare. The sequence goes on along the minus strand of NC_058518.1, from coordinate 138,284,566 downwards.
ATTTGAGACCCCAACGCTTGACCAGGGCTTTACACCATAATGATTGAGCTCCGGGGAACCAACAACCATCTAGGGCGCCAAAGCACCCAAGAAGCACAACCTCTAGGGTGCCCAAACACCCAAGAGTAATAAGCTTCTCAAACTTTACTTCCATGTATCACCATAGAGAACTCAAACCGATGCAACTAATCCAATGGCAAGAACACATGAAGTGGTAAAGTCCCTCCACAACAACAAAAGCTATGTATGAATATGAGAGGAAGAACAAGGAGCTCACAAAGAACTCCAAGATCTATATCCAAGGTTTCCCCTCACATATAGGAGAAAGTGATTGGTGGAAATGTGGATCTAGATCTCCTCTCTCTTTTCCATCAAGAACTAGCAAAAATCATTAGAGGGATTTAGTGTTAGTAAGCTCGAAGAAGGTCAATAATGGGGGGCAAACACGATCTCAAAATAATAGGTTCAATGGGGATGAAGAACCCCTTTTAAAGGAGGGGAAATTCCAACTATTACCCCCTCAGCCCGCATACAAGCGTTACTACCGCTTGGGCGGCAGGGCGAGCCACAGAGTGCAATGGCACAAGGCCAACATGCGGTAGTTCCACCGGAGCGATACTACCGCTCCCCCAGTGGTATTACCAGTCGGGTTACAGTGCATCAGCCCACGACCCCATAGAGGAGGGGGGAGAGGTAGTTCCGCTATAGTGTACCATTGTTAACAGGAGCGGTACTACCGCGGATTAGAGGTGGTACAGCCTACTACTACGGCTCAGGATCCACGGAGGATTCCAGCACGAGGAAGATGGTGGAAGTGGTGTAGTAGTAATAAGTGGTACTACCGCTGGCGAGTGGTACTACCACACTGAACTATCGGCTAAAAGCCTTCCAATCTTACACGAAAATTGTTCAGACTCCATGGCAGCGGCACAGGCCGTGGCAATGGCCAGGGGCACTACCTCTCGAGAACGGTACTACTGCTAACCAGCGCAGTACTACCATAGATAAGAGGCAGTACCGCTGATGGGAGCGGTATTATCCCTGGGATCTTTTCGAGCCAAAGAAAAGGCCACAAATGAGTACAGGAACACTAGAGCTGCCATAACTTCTAGAAATGATCTCCAAGTCGAGCAAACTCAAGCTTGTTGGATTCAGGATGATATGAGCTATCCAACATCTCTATGAATGCAAATGATATAGAGATGTGAAACCTCTATGAATGAAGAACCGGCAAAAACTACAACATCGAAAACATCATGGAATATGCATATGGACTCCATTTTCGATGAACTCAAGCTTGTCATAAGGATGGACATAAGCACAAAAAATCACAAAGAGAAACACCAAACAAGAACCAATAAAGATGATGCAAGGATGCAAATGTTTTGGGCTCTCAATGAACGATATGATCAAGCTACTCCCTTGAGAGGCCCCCTTGATCGTACGACTATCGATCCAGTAACTTGGTCTCCCAACTACCACCATGAGACCAGTAACATAGAAAACCTATCAAGGGAAAACCTATAACTTGCACAGAGTCCACTTGTGCTAGATAATGATGATCTTCAATTCCTCAAGATGGACCACCTTTCTTGATTACGTTGGCTTGATCAAGGCTAGTTGGTTGCTCCCTGATACGTCCCAAATGTATTTAAAATTTCTTCTTGTTCCATGATCTTTTGGGTGACATTGTTATATGTTTTGCTACACTTTTACATCATTTTACACATATTTGGACTAACCTACTAACTCATTGCACCCTATGCTAGTTTATGTCTGTTGATGTCTATTTTGTACGGGCTTTTACCCAATTTTCCGAATCCCGAAAAATTCCAGGAAGAATATATAAAAAATCACTATAACGGAAGCTTCCAGATCACCGATGATGGGCTAGAGGGGGGCCAGGGGCTGTCGAGGCGACCTGCTGGCGTAGCCTACACCCTGGCCGCGCTAGGAGGCCGCTTGGGTGTGGCCCACCTCCTCCGGTGCCCTTCTTCGGCCTATATTTAGTCCTCCGAGAGGAAACCCTTCGACAACTTCCAGAATCGTGAATTTCTCCATCGTTCTGCCGTCGCAACACTTCTGAGATCGGGAGCGTCAGGAGACCTCTTTCCGGCACCCTACCGGAGGGAGGATTGACATCTTGGATCTTCTCCACCACCATGGACGCTTCCCAGACGTGCCGTGAGTATTCCTCCTTGGACCATAGGTCCATGTCCAGTAGCTATGTGATGTCTTCTCTCCCATCTTGTGCTTCAATGGTTAGTCCTTGTGAGATGCCCTACATGATCAAAGCATCTATGTAATTCTCTTGCTAGTGCTATGCTCGGTTCGTTGGGATCCGATGTATTATGAGATTATGTTCAGATTGTTCTGAGTTATATATTTGATTATCTATTTATATTATGTTCCTTAGTGATTCATGCATGTTCTCCGTTGCTATTTATTGCTTTGGCCTAGTAGTAGATTGTAACTCCAAGAGGGAGCGTTATGCATGATTGTGGGTTCATGCCCCTCGATGTCTAGCTTGAATGACAGAAACATGAGACTAGGGGATGTGTTGTTGCCACCAGGGAGAAAACAACGGTGCTTGTGACCACGGTTGCAAGGATTGTTTACCTTACGCATAGTTCGTTAATGCAGTTGTCCGTTGCTTTGAGTTTACACTTTGGGTGGGGCTCGCAACTTAATACCAGCAAGATGTTCTGGATAGATATCTCAAGGTGGATTATTAGTAAGTAGATGATGATGAATAAACGGTCTACTTGTCTTGGCGTACTGCCCATTACTATTGAACCTCTAACTGTCAAGTTGCATAATTAGCATTGATGTGCTTTCATAATTCTGTCAATTGCCGAACTGTGATTTGTTTACCCAAGCATAGTTGTTTATCGTCTTTTTGGAGAGAGACATCACTAGTGAACATCATGTGACTCCGGTCCATACCACCATCATTGGTTACACCTCCATCATTTACCGCTTTCATTTACTTTTCCGTTGCAATCACTATTACTATTCCCGCTTGTGTTTTGATTCTTTGCAAACTACAAGGCTGGAGAGATTGACAACCTCTCTGTACTCGTTGGGAGCAAAGTTATTTGTGTGTTTGCAGTCCCACGTCCTCTGGTAGCGACAGGGTGGAATACACCTACTTGTTGATCCTAGGAGTCCTCGTGGTTCGATAAACCTTACAGTTTCCGTGTAAGGGAAAACTTGTTGCTGACTACATCTCAACCTTCCAATTGGGGTAATGAACGAGGTGCGAGAAGTATATACATCATCTCGTCATCACTCCCCCATACTTTTCTATGGATGAGGCACTCTTCGACACATATTCAAAAGTCCACAATCGACGGCAAGCTTCAAGCATGATATCTTTGTGATGCTCCACTTGAACTTCCACACAACAATCTTGATGACGATCACCATTCGATGTCATCATCGATGGGTTGTATGAGATCTTCCTGTTGATCCAATCCCATGTAAACATACCTAACCCCACATAGAATTCTCATGTAGACCATGGGTTAGTACACAAATAATAATGCAGAATTCTTACCATACCTTGGGATCACTCGATCCCTCTCGGTACGTCTTGTACGCTTCGTGTGTTGATCAACCTTGTATCTTATCTTCTCTCTTCATAAAGATGATGTATTGAAGGTAAACATGAATGCTCTCACAATGTTCTTCTTCAAGACATGCTTGCAATAAGCTCAACTCTCACATGGCCAATCTATGGATAAAACCTTGAATACAACCTTGGTCACCATGTAAACTCCTTGAAACAAATAGATAGACTTGAATAAGTGCCTATGGAAAAATCCTTTGAATATAACTCAAGGCCGCCATTAGTCCATGGGGATTGTCATCAATTACCAAAACCACACAAGTAGAAATATGCTCTTACACCTGCATAACTTTCACTTGGACAAGAGATGTCCCAATTCAAGGGTATATGCGAGTGAGAAATATTCTCAACTCCGTAGTTATGAATCAAATTGTGAAAGTTATTTGCATGTAACATGCCGAGGGGTCTCCTTGAAGTAGATTTACCTTGTGCTTCTTGAGCTAGCTGAGCTCTCCTTCCCATTGGTGGATAGGGGTTAGGAGAAGTGGAGATGCCCGCTAGCGTACCACGTTCTGAGGAAGGGGACGCGGTTCCATTGAATCCATAGGTTGTTCTCCCATGATGACTTTCTCAGTTCCCTCTTGTTCAAGCTCCATATGTAGTAGCCAAGCGTCATCCTCCAGGTTGTTGGAGGTGGACGATGACATAGCTTCCACACATCGCAAAATCTATCACAAAAATAACCCGAAACAAGAACATAGGAGAAACTTGTGATGCGATGGCCAAAACATACGAGAGTGCATATAATGAATTTTTCTAGGTCAGAATACGTTCCAGGAAGAAAATGGAGTTCGGGAGACACACGAGGTGCTCCCAAGCCACCAGGGAGCACCCACGGGGGTGGTCGCGCCCAGTTTGGCTTGGGAGTCCTTGTGAGGACCTTGACTTACAAATTGTGATCACCGAATGCACGTGTACAGTGTTCCCAGAGATCAATGCTCACTGAACAGACAAAAGCTAAGTAACAACAGTCATACATGCATACATATCGTCTCATACAATCATACAAATAGAGACCATTAAGGTCAAGTCTTGCATAGATAGGGCCTCGAAGGACGACACACCAAACACAACTAGCATGCATCAAATTGTCATAGATTTCCATATGAACAAGATATAATTATCATCATAAGACGGGGTTGAACTTCACACGTTCAATTCCCATACCATGTCGTGTGACTTAACTCAAGTATCATCTTTCTCATATCATCATCTTTTCCACATACTCTCACACCCACCAACTTGGTTTATGCAAAAACATTTGGACGTACCCCAAGAGCGGTCAACCAACTGTCCTTGACCGTGGACGCGGCTATCCGAATAGTTTTACACTCTTCAGAGGTTGCGCGATGTACCCACAAGACTCGGGGACCTACCATGCCATCCACGACTCGTGATGTATTACATACCCGAGGTACACACCCGAACAATGCCTTTCCCCTGATGATGCTAAACAAATAGACTATTCGATTGGTACCTAGCCCTCATGATTTACATCATACGAGACTCACTCAAGATCGTATCATCCATGAGGGGACCAACGGTGTTCCAGGTGCCTATGAAAACAGCTCATGGTCACCCTACCTGGAATGACTCCATCACGAGAGTGACCATGCCACTCTCGCCACTAGTAATGCAGGCTCTCTGTTAGCATCGACCAAGGTAATCAACAAAGCCCCCCATAAGGGGTATCGTGGTCGCACATGTAAGGTTGGATTAACGATCACAACTTACACCAATCCATTATCAAAACCACACACATAGAACATTTCTCGGTAACCCACTTCTATACCAAGTGGTCACCCGTCTCATGAGCATCTCCCTCAGGAATTAGTGTCAACCGTCGTGGTTTTCGAAAAGCCTTTGAGATCATTTCTTTCATTGTCACCATGCATAGTCCGGTCCCATTTGCGTAGCATCTACTAGCAACCTAACTACTTCCCACCATTACAACCCTCATAGGTGGTAGGGTCATTCCCGAGTGCAAGTATCAACGGGGAGTTTCTCGGAGACAACCCACCAAGGAGGTCACCGACTCATCATGAATCAAATGCAATATAATGTAGTTCTATATGGCATGCAAAATAAATGCTTTCTTAAACATGGTCAAAGGGCGGCTTGCCTTGCACAAAAAAGTCTCTGGGTCTTCAAAGTCCTCCGGTCCAAATCCCTCGTCAGGAACGCAATCTATCGTCTCAATATTAACGGGAAAAATAAGAACACCACAAAAACAGGGGCAGAAAAATGACACCCCATTTTCGTAAAATACTAGGGCGAGTGTAGGTATTGTAAAAAGCGATGGGTTTCATATTTGAATGTAAAAAGTTGAGAATTTTTTTAACAGAAGGTTAAAATGAGAAGGTTGAAATGTTTAAAACCAGATTTTGAAATAAAGCAATATGTAAAAGTTTTTTGTAAAAATAACACAAGTCTCACCATTACATAACTTAGGTTTTCAGAAAAAAATAGGATTTGGAATTATTGCATTTGGATTATTATATAACCATGTGGAATTTTTGTAAGATATACAAAAGAAATAAAAGGGTAAAGTGCATTATGTCCATGGGCCAAAGCTAGCGCGGGCACGGCCGGCCCATGCGAATTTGTCATAGAGAGGAGGGGCGCGCGTGGCGGCTGGTGGATTTTGAATCTGATACGGGCCAAAGTGGCCAGTGAGACAGAGGGGGGAGGGGGTGACAGGGGGTCCCGTCTGTCATCACCTTCCTCGGGAGCAGGGAGGAGAGGAGCTCACAGCCAGTGATGTGGGCGCGGGGGAAGGAGTTGCCGGCACCATTGTGCTTAGGGCTTTGCCGCCGGTCGGAGGGAGGTGGGCTAGGTCAACCGGGGTGGCCTGAACATAGACAACGTTGAGCCCAAGCAGTGGTCAAGTAGCTCGAGGAGGAAGGGCTTGGCTCCACCTGCAATTTGACTAGGGAACGAGGGGGTTAGCAATGTGGACCACAGGAGAATAGGAAGGGGGTGAAGAGAGGGAGAATGGAGTTGTGTTCCTCCCATACGGCAGCGACCTGATGCGGCGGTGGCCAGCTCGATTCTGAGAATAGAGAGGGAGAAGTGGTGAGGGAGTGGTGCACGGGAGTGATTGGGGTCGTGTGTGGGCGGAAGTGAAGGAGAGGGAGGCATGGGGGTCTATTTATAGGGGGGTGATATGTCTCAAACGTATCTATAATTTTTGATGGTTTCACGCTGTTATCTTGTCAACTTTGGATGTTTTATTTACCTTTTATATCTTTTTCTCGGACTAATTTATTAATCCAGTGTCAGGTGCCAGTTCCTGTTTTTTCTGTGTTTTTGACTCTTTTCAGATCTGATTTTGGAACGGAGTCCAAAGAGAATAAAATCCCCGAAATAAAATTTTCCAGAACGGAAGAAGATCGGGGGGCTTGAGGGCCAAGCAAGTGGGCCCACAAGCCCTGTTGCCGCGGCCAGGGGGGGAGGCCGTGGTGACCAAGCTTGTGCCCCCCTGGCGCTCCCATGCCCTAGGTCTTTGGCCTATAAATTCCCTAAAAATCCAGAAACAATCAGGGGATCCACGAAAACAATTATTCGCCGCCGCAAGCTTCCGTTTCCGCGAGATCTCATCTGGAGACCCTTCCCGGTGCCGTGCCGGAGGGGACTTTGGAGTTGGAGGGCTTGTTCATCAACATCATCGCCCCTTCGATCACTCGAGTAGTTCACTTCAGACCTACGGGTCTGTAGTTAGTAGCTAGATGGCTTCTTCTCTCTCTTGGATCTTCAATACAAAGTTCTCCATGATCTTCATGGAGATCTATCCGATGTGATCCTCTTTGGCGGTGTGTTTGTCGAGATCCGGTGAATTGTGGATTTGTGATCAGATTATCTATGATATATATTTGAGTCTTTACTGATTTCTTTTATGCATGATTTGATATCCTTGTAAGTCTCTCCGAGTCTTGGTTTTGCCATCTGCCAAATATTTGTCGTCTGCTAGCTGATGCCAAAGAGTGTCTTTGCCGTCAGCTGCCACAAAGCAGACAACAAAGAACTGGCTGATGGCATAGAGTGTCTTTGCCATCAGTCACATCTTTGTCGTCCGCTAGCTGACAGCAAAGAGTCGCAGAGGAGACAGCAAACATGTAGATGGGGCCCACCTGACAACGGGGACATTAGGTCAAACTGGAGTGCCTTCTTTGACGTCTGCTAGCGGACGACAAAGAGTCCGGAGGCAGACGACAAAGAGCTATCTCCGTTAATGGCTCTTTGCCCCCACCCCGCCCCTCTCTCTCTTACCCACACTGTGTAACGGCTCACCCCGCCCCTCTCTCTCTCTCCCACTCCTCTCCCTGACGCCCACCGCCGCCGCCGCCGTCTCGCCGCCACCCCCGTCGTGCCGCTGCCCCTGTCGCCCCCGCTGCCGCCGCCCCACCGCCCTTGTCGCCGCCCCGGTGCCCCACAACCCCCTGGCGCCGTTGCCCCACCTCTCCCCGACGCCCACCTGAGCCACCACCGTCGCGCCGCCGCCCCCGGCGCCGCTCCGCCACCCCCAACACACCCGGCCCCGCCACAGCCGCCCCTCCCGATGAGCCCCCACACCCCCCCCCCCCCGCACGGGAAAGTTGATTTTCTATTGTTTTGTATTGTTTTTTGGAATTAGATTATAACTACCGGCATGATTTTTTATTGTTGTGGTAGTAGTTGTTCTTGTTATTGTAGTTGTTGTAGTTGTTGTTGTTATTGTAGTTGTTGTGGCATATATAGTTTAGTTGGTAGGTTAGTTAATTAGTAGTTTTAGTGGTAGTTTAGTTAGTTAATTAGTAGATTTAGTAGGTAGTTTAGTGGTAGATTTTGTGTTGTTAATTAGTGGTAGCTAAATTCTTTTTTGGTTACTTAGTGGTAGACTCTGTTTTTGTTATTTTTTGTCGTTTAGTGCTATATAGGTTTAGCGATAGGTTTAGTTAGCCTGGTTAGTTAGGTTAGTTAGTTAGTTAGCTTAATAGAAAGAATAGGAAGAAGAAGAAGAGGAGGAGGAGGAGAAGAGAACAAGAGGAGGAGGAGGAGAAGAAGAGGAAGAAGAAGAATAAGAAGAGGAGGAGGAGGAGAAGACAAAAATAAGAAGGAGACGAAGAAAAGAAGAAGAAAAGAAGAAGACAAGAAGAAGAGAAGAAGAATACATTCTCCTCCTTCATCTCCTCCTCCTCCTTCTCCTTCTTCTTGATTTCTTCTTCTTCTCCTCCTCCTCCTCTTTCTTCTCCTCTTTCTTATTCTCCTTACCTTATTTTCCACAACAATGAGATAATTAGCCCATTTAGCTACAAAATGGCATAAAAACCTTGGTTAGCTCATTAATATTATATTCTTAACTTGTTTTCCTCTAAAATGACATAATTGGAATATTTGTGTTGATCGGGTGGATTTACATGTGATAGTTCTCTCGTCGCTGTGAGGTGTGCTGTGCAAAGACCTCCCCGTGCGTTTTACGAGCTCCGCCCCTGCATTCGTGGGTCAGTACAATTTCATCTCCTCCTCGCCCCTTCATTTACTGTGGCTCGGTTTCCGGATGAAACTTTCTAGATTTAGGTAATTAAATTAATTTATCAGTATGCGTGACCAGTATGCGTCTCCTGTTCGAAAGGGCGACATCTATAAATATGCATGTCTTTGCATCTTTATAACCGCCATCCTTTTGAATTGTCCAACATTATCCATGGACAGCCCGAGTATGTGTAGATTGGGTTCGTTTTCCCGTATGCTATGCTCTGGATCCGATGCGGAATTTCGTCAGTGCCTCCCTGTTGTTCTCTGGATGCACATTCTCTCTGTTTATTGCGGAGACGTGTATCACGAAAACAGCGGGGAGGTGCTACCGAAATTTTGCGTTGGATCCGGTGCAGAGCATGGGAAAACGAACCCAATCTACACATACTCGGGAGGGATTAGGACCTATCTTTACCTATTAGCGTGTAGGTTGCCTGGACGTAATAAAAATGGCGAACCTGATGAACCGATGAATAGAAATGCTAAATTATATATAAATATATTTCTTCTGTCTTTAGTAGCTAGGCAATATGAGTGATCATGCGTGGATGTATACCGGTCACCCCAGTCAGAAAGAGATGACGAAAGAATGGTTTGTAAAAACAAAGGAATTTGTGAAAGCCGCATTCGCAAATGGTTAGGAAAGAAATTGTTGCCCATGTCCTAGATGCGACAACTATAAAAAGACGACAGAGGCTGTAATGATTAAACACCTGCAGAGGAAGGGTTTTAAGCCTAATTATACGGCGTGGACATTTCATGGTGAGTCTATACAACGCACAAGAGCTAAGGTGGTCCGTCGTCGCACGGACGAGCATGGTACCGGGATCGAAGACATGGTGCAAGACTTTGATGATGCTCAGGATTCGGAAGATGTGATGGAGGAATCTACAAAGGCCTTTTATGAAATGTTGGAGTCTTCAAAACATCCTCTCCATGAGCACACTGAGCTCTATCAGCTGGATGCAATTGCACAAGTAATGGCTCTGAAGGCCCAGTTCAACTTGGGAAGAGAATGCTACGACGTGATTATGACACTATTTGGACGCTTCTTACCCAAAGGCCATGTCATGCCTGCAAACCTGTACCAGTCGGACAAAATACTTCGTGTACTTAAGATGCCCTATGAGAAGATAGATGCATGTGAGAAAGTATGTGTCTTATTTAGGAAGGAGTATGCACACTTGGACTATTGTCCCAATTGCGAGTCTTGCAGGTATCTTGTGGTAGACAACGGTATGGGTGAGAAGAGGCAGACCAAAATCGCAGTTAGTGTTCTTCGGTATATGCCAATCGTACCAAGACTTCAACGTCTTTTCATGGTCGAAGAGACAGCCAGACAGATGACATGGCACAAATTGGGCAAAAGAACCGAACTAGATGCGGATGGGAATAAGATGGTGGTACACACATCGGATGGGGAAGCGTGGAAACATTTTGATGGATTGCATCAGGATAAAGCGGCAGATCCAAGGAATCCTCGAGTCTGCATCGCCATGGATGGTTTTAATCCCTTCGGCATGACGACAACCAAATATAGTTGTTGGCATGTATTTGTCATTCCACTCAATCTCCCCCCCGGACAGATTATGCAAAGAAAGAACATATTTCTGATGTTGATAATTCGAGGGCGCAATTATCCGGGGAAGAATATGAATGTGTACTTACAACCGCTTAAGTATGAATTGGAAGACGCTTGGGATAATGGGGTCAAGACATACGATGCCGCTAGAAAACAAAATTTCAAAATGCATGTGTGGTACATGTACTCTATGCATGACTTGCCGGTATATGCACTATTCTCTGGATGGTGTTTGCATGGAAGGTTCCCGTGCCCCCAATGCAAGGCAGCTCTTCAGTTTCATTGGTTGCAGGAGGGTCGGAAGTATTCTTGCTTTGACTTGCATAGACAGTTCCTGGATCCTGATCATCAGTTCAGAAAAGACAAGAAGAACTTTACCAAAGGTAAAGTTGTCAAAAACTTGGCACCACCTGCGTTGACAGGCCAACAGATCCTAGATCAGTTAAACGCCCTCGAGCCTGAGCCAAAGCGTCCATGGTATTTCAAGGGGTATAATTCAAAACACGCCTGGACTCACAAGCCATGCTTCTGGGATCTGCCTTACTTCAAAGACCTCCTTCTTCCACACAATATCGACATGATGCACACTGAAAAGAATATCGGAGAGGCTATTTTTGGTACATTGTTCGACATAGATGGGAAGACAAAGGATAATACTAAGGCTAGAGTCGATCAAGAGACACTATGTCATAGACCGTTACAAAACATGCGAGAAGGCAAAGGAAAGCAGAAGTGGTCAAAGCCAAAGGCCTGGTTCAATCTTGGAAGGCCAGCTATGAGGGAAATTATCTTGCGGGTCAATATGCACTTGATGTTCCCCGATGGGTATGCAGTGAATCTAAAGAGGGGAGCAAGTCTTGAAAAATTAAAAATCTTTGGTCTCAAGAATCATGATTGGCACATATGGCTAGAGCGGGTAATGCCGGTGATGTTACGTGGCTTTATTCCTGAGGATGAATGGCTAGTACTGGCGGAGCTGAGCTATTTCTTCCGTGTTCTTTGTGCGAAAGAATTGTCACCTGGCGTGGAAGAAGACATGGAGGAGTTTGCAACGGAGTTGTTGTGCAAGTTAGAGAAGATCTTTCCACCGGGCTTCTTTAATCCAATGCAGCATTTGATTTTACATCTACCGACCGAGGCAAGATTGGGTGGGGCCGTGCAAGATTGTTGGTGCTATGCAACTGAAAGGATGCAGAAGACCCTTCGAGCTAAATGTAAAAATAAGCGTAGAATTGAAGCATCGATGGCTGAGGCATTCATTACTGAGGAGGTGGCAAACTTTGTGACATCACACTACGAAGCCAAAAATCATCATTTGCATAATCCGAAGCCTCGGCACAATGATGCAGACCCTAAAAAAGGTGGGTCCAACCTCAGCCTATTCAAAGGGAAGCTCGCACCAGCCGGTGCTTCGAAACCAAAAACGTTGGATGTCGAAGAATGGCGGAACATTTTGTTGTATATCTTCAACAACCTAACAAAAGTGCGGCCGTACATCGAGTGAGTTCTCGGCACATTTTCCCGTAACTTCTAATTCATTTGAACTGCTCTTATTCTAGGATATTTCAAACAGCCGTTACGTCGCCAAATTCTCGGATTGAGCGTAGTATGAGCTTCTGTCAAAGACAGGAGGCGGCTATCCCGGTTTCATCTCTTGGTTCAAACAAACGTTAATTATCAATAATGGACCATTTCATTTCTTGGTCTAACTTGCGGCTAATGCAACAATTGTTTTGTATTAAACTTGTAGGCTAATTCAGAGACTATGGACGCCGAATTGAGACAAGTCGCTAATGGTTTTGACTATAAGGTCCGTTCATTTGAGAAATACAACATCAACGGGTATCTCTTTCGTACCTTTGGCAAAGTGCTATCTATGCCCGACCGGAAATCTACAAATTGTGGTGTCTCTGCTATCAGCGAAGGTGTTATCGAGTATTATGGAAGAGTTGAAGCAATTTATGAACTTCAATTCTATGGTGAAAACCCACCGAACGTCGTAGTCTTCAAATGTTATTGGTTCCAGCCGAAGGAGCCTAGAAGGAGTCATGAACATATAGGACTAGTCGAAATCAATCCAAACACCCATTTAGATGTTCCCGATGTCTATATTACGGCTCAACAGGCGACCCAAGTTTTCTATCTACCATGGGCATGCCAAATGGATAAGAATCTGGAAGGTTGGTATGTTGTTTATGAAGTGCCGCCACATGTCAGACCACCTCTCCCAAATGAACAGGATTATGAACCTCACATTAACCCAGACACATATGATCGAGAATTCTTCCAAGAAACACGTCTTTCCAAGAAACATTTCAAGAACCGCCGTGCTTCACCCAAGAACATGGAAGTAGACAGCGACAATGAATCCGACTCCACCCCTGAGATGGAACCAGAAGACCTGGAACTCGTAGAGGTTACTGATGCGGATGACCTATCAATGCTTCAACGATTAAAGAAATCCCTTTCACAACTTCACGCCGTTGAACCCGACGAGCACGTCTTTCATGAAGACATGCGTGATAGTGATGATGATGATGCATTTATTGATGATGATTATTAGTTTATAAGATTCACAACTTAAAGTATATATATTTTAATCTTTATTATTCATGTACATATTATTATTCATGTCAGTTATTCAACATTTTTATATTGTACTAATTTCTTTTAATCTTTATCATGGCAGGTCACCAGGTGTTGAAAGATGGTGGGCGCTGTTCTAGAGCGCTCGACGGGTTCTTCCCAGCCGTCCCGCACGAGGGGTGGTACTTCCCTTCCACCCCTATCTTTCCGTAGAGCCTTGGCAGACAGTTTGTCAACACCACCCGTGGGTTCTTCTTCGTCGGCGGCATTGTCCACTAGGAGAGGTGTTGGTCGGGTAGGGAAGAAGGGGAAGGGTACAGGGAGAGGTGGTGGCCGCAGAAGATCCAGGAGGACTGTTGAGCCGTCCTCGCCACCACCACCACCTCATTCACCTGAGCATAGGACTACTATGGTCGACCCGTTTGCGGAGGAGGCTACGGGGACTCCGGTGGAGGAGCCTGGTGTTGACGGGCATTCATCCCATGAGACTCCGGTCCAAGATCAGCCTCGGGTCGAGGTGCATTCGGCCCATGAGACTACGGTTCCGGAGGCTTCACCCCCCGTGGAGAGGCCCGGATGGGATACCTGGCCGGATCGGAACGAGTTGCCGGATTGGACCAAGGGTCAGGGTTGCTCAGGGGGCGGGGATGGCGGGGATGAGTTTACGGATAGTGAGGGCGATGTGCACGTGGACGGGGCCACCGTGTAAAAGCGTGGTAGTACACGTCTCCCGGTCGTGCCGGCTACCCGCGAGCAGAGGCCGGTGATTAAACCTGAAGGAGATAGGTAAGTACATTTACTCTTTTTTTACCTTTTGCCTTCAAGTTTGTTCAAATATCTAATGTGTTGACCTTATCATACTGCAGGGGATGGGCACACCCTCTTGGAGTCCACAGGCCGAACTCCGTCCTTGGTGTGCTTTGCCGGACAAATTTCCTGGGGTTTGTCACGTTGCCTGGTGAGGGTCAGGTTCCTACACTAGGATTTTCCTGGGAGCACTACCAGGCTGCGCAGGCCCTGCCGGAGGAGATTATAGATGGTGTCTTGTGCCACACGAGGGCCGAGATGGTGATCAAGAGCTTTTGGGTAAATTATCCTTTTACACAATCTAAAATTAACAATATAGCTAATTATTGTACTAATCGGTGTTTTCACGTTTGATTACAGACCTTCTATAGGTGTGAGGATGGATATGAGGAGGAGGAGGCCAAGGTTCTCGAGGTCGACAGTAGGCGGTTACTACAGAACTTACGCCAGAGGCTCGGCCGCAGGCTATTCAAGACTACTACGCCATGCGTGGTATTAAGAAGAAGAAGAAGGATTGCCACGGAAAGTTTCTGAAGAAGGAGCAATACATGAAGGTAATTACCTATTCTTAAGTCCTTCTACGTTGTTTTCTTGATTTCATTCATAGGCGTAGCACTCAAAATTCTTTCTAATAACTTACAGGTGCCCCCGAGATGGTGTGCCGATAAGATGGATTGTTGGGAGGCGTTGGTTGATGAGTGGTGCACAGGCAGCTGGCGAGCCGTCCATGAGAATGCGAAGGATCGGCGTAGCCAAATGGTTGGTGTGCCACACCATCAAGGCAGCGCCAACTTACTTCAGTTCGGACGAAACCGGGTATGTGATTTGCTTCATGATTCATGCAATTCATTCTTCATGCTAATATTTTGTTCCTCTCTTTTAGGCGCATCACAATAAGACGGAGATGCTACACTTGTACGACCGTTATGGCATGGCCCATACTGCCTCGTACAAGAAGGCGAAGGCATTCTCTGAGTCTGACCTGGATGATCCAAATAACTTCAACAACATATCATCCCACCACAAGCTCGTGACATACAGGGACACGGGGAAGGCTACGAAAGGGCATGACTTTAACCCTAGCTAGGAACCTTTGGATCCAGAGCTGGTGATGATATCTGGTGGCGGGAGGCCCCATGGCTCGATAGCCATTGGAGATGGGATAATACATTGTCCACTCACTCTCCCAGAGAAAAAGGCGTGCCAGTCGAGCAACTGTCCTAAGATAACACGTCGTCCACGGCCAATCGATCTTGCCATCGAGGTTAGTTGTACGGACTAAGAAAACATTCATCCATTTCATTATGTGTCTCACCATAGATCATTACTGTGGTAACAAGGAATGGTGTTTCAGCCTGCTCTTCAGAAAGAGAGATTGGGAAACTAGGCTGCTCTTGATAAAGAGAGATTGGCAAACTAGGCTGCTCTTGAGAAAGAGAGATTGGCAAGCCAGGTTGCTCTTGATGAGAGGGAACAGACCACAACACGATTGATTGAGGAGGAGAGGGCCCGGAATGAGGCGGGTCAACCGGCCCTGTACGAGCTTTTTGTGGTAAGTTTTTTTTTCACATTAGCCAAATTAAGTGTGTAATGTCTGTTTCATTACTAACTAATACGACCCACTCTTCAGGGTCTGTGCAAGAAGAGCGGTCAAGTCCCTCCACCGATTCCCGTCTTCTCTTCGATTGACACGGTGAGTTTCATTATAAACTAGTATTAATAATTTAGTGTCATCATGCTAACTCAGACATTGCAAAATATCTATTCTGCAGAATAATTCCCGAGCGGCATCGCACGACCCTTCTCCAGGTGTTTCTCTTCCTTGATGACCACTACGGTAAGTTTCTCTTCTCCTCTTTCATATTCTCCTTGCCTTAATTTCCCCAACAATGACATAATTAGCCTATTTAGCTCCAAAATTCCATAATAACCTCAAAATGGCATAAGAACCTTGGTTAGCTCATTAATATTATATACTTAGCTTGTTTTCCTCTAAAATGGGACAATTAGCTCATATAGCTCCAAAAAGACATAGTTAGCTAATTGAGCTCCAAGAAGAGGAGAAGAGGAGAAGAAATAGGAAAAATGAAAAGAAAGAAGAAGAAGAAGAAGAAGAGAAGAAGGAGAAGGAGGAGGAGGAGGAGGAGGCCAATGACCTTCTAGTCCTTCTCCTCCTCCTCCTCCTTCTCCTCCTGCTTCTTGATTTCTTCTTCTTCTCCTCCTCCTCCTCTTTCTTCTCCACTTCCATATTCTCCGTACGTTAATTTCCCCAACAATGACATAATTAGCCCTTTTAGCTCCAAAATGCCATAATAACCTCAAAATGGCATAAGAACCTTAGTTAGCTCATTTATATTATATACTTAGCTTGTTTTCCTCTAAAATGGGATAATTAGCCCATTTAGCTCCAATAAGACATAGTTAGCTAATTGAGCTCCAAGAAGTGGACAAGAGGAGAAGAAATAGGAAAAATGAAAAGAAAGAAGAAGAAGAAGAAGAAGCGAAAAAGGAGAAGGAGGAGGAGGAGAAGGAGGAGAAGGCCAAGGACCTTCTAGTCCTTCTCCTCCTCCTCCTCCTTCTACTCCTTCTTCTTTATTTCTTCTTCTTCTCCTCCTCCTCCTCTTTCTTCTCCTCTTTCATATTCTCCTTGCCTTAAATTCCCCAACAATGATATAATTAGCCCATTTAGCTCCAAAAAGACATTATAAGCTCAAAATGGCATAAGAACCTTGGTTAGCTCATTAATATTATATACTTAGCTTGTTTTCCTCAAAAATGGGATAATTAGCCCATTTAGCTCCAAAAAGACATAGTTAGCTAATTTAGCTCCAAGAAGAGGAGAAGAGGAGAAATGAAAAGGACGAACAAAAAGAAGAAGAGAAAGAGAAGAGAAGGAGAAGGAGAAGAAGGAGGAGGAGAAGAAGGAGAAGGAGGAGGAGGAGCAGGAGGAGAAGGAGGATGAGAAGGAGGAGAAGGCCAAGGACCTTCTAGTCATTCTCCTCCTTATCCTCCTTCTCCTCCTTCTCCCTTATTTCTTCTTCTTCTTCTCCTCCTCCTCTTTCTTCTCCTCTTTCATATTCTCCTTGCCTTAATTTCTCCAACAATGACATAATTAGCCCATTTAGCTCCAAAATGCCATAATAACCTCAAAATGATATAAGAACCTTGGTTAGCTCATTAATATTACATACTTAGCTTGTTTTCCTCTAACATGGGATAATTAGCCAATTTAGCTCCAAAAAGAGATAGTTACCTAATTTAGCTCCAAGAAGAGGAGAAGAGGAGAAGAAATAGGAAAAATGAAAAGAAAGAAGAAGAAGAGGAAGAGAATAAGGAGAAGGAGGAGGAGGAGGAGGAGGAGAAGGAGGAGAAGGCAAAGGACCTTCTAGTCCTTCTCCTCCTTCTTCTTTATTTATTCTTCTTCTCCTCCTCCTCCTCTTTCTTCTCCTCTTTCATATTCTCCTTCCCTTAATTTCCCCCAACATTGACATAATTAGCCAATTTAGCTCCAAAAAGACATTATAAGCTCAAAATGGCATAAGAACCTTGGTTAGCTCATTAAAATTATATACTTAGCTTGTTTTCCTCTATAATGACATAATTAGCCCATTTAGCTCCAAAAAGACATAGTTAGCTAATTTAGCTCCAAGAAGAGGAGAAGAGGAGAAATGAAAAGGAAGAACAAATTGAAGAAGAGAAAGAGAAGAGAACGAGAAGGAGAAGAAGGAGGAGGAGAAGAAGAAGAGAAGAAGGAGAAGGAGGAGAAGGAGCCCAACTTATTCTCCTTCTTCTTCCCTCCTTCTTCTCCTCTTCTTCTTCAATTTAGCTTATTTTCCCTAACAAAGACATACTTAGCCAATTATCATCCAACATGAAATAATTAGCTAATTTAGGTAAGAACATCATAAGAACCTTGGTTAGCTCAATAAAATGACTAATTAAGCTCCTAAAAGACATAATAAGCTCAAAATGGCATAAGAACCTTGGTTAGGTCATTAATATTATATACTTAGCTTGTTTTACTCTAGAATGACATAATTAGCCCATTTAGCTGCAAAAAGACATAGTTGGCTAATTTAGCTCCAAGAAGAGGAGAAATGAAAAGAAGGAAGAAGAAGAAGAAGAAGAAGAGAAGAAGAAGAGAAGGAGAAGGAGAAGGAGAAGAAGAAGAAGGAGGAGGAGAAGAAGAGAAGAAGAAGGAGAAGGAGGAGAAGAAGGAGAAGGAGTCCTCCTTCTTCTCCTTCTTCTTCTCTCCTCCTTCTTATCCTCCTTCTTCTCCTTCTTCTTCTCTCCTCCTTCTTATCCTCCTTCTTCTCCTTCTTCTTCTCTTCTTCTTTTTTCTTCTTCTTCTCCTCCTTCTCCTTCTCCTTCCCCTCCTCCTCCTCCTCCTCCTCCTCCTTCTTGTTTTTCTTCTCCTTGTTCTCTTCTTGCTTCTTCTCTTTCTTCTTCAATTTAGCTTATTTGTCATATATCTGTTGTTGTTGTTCTTTTTCTGACTTTCTTATTCCCATTTTGCAGATTGGATGTACTACATGCATGGAAGCTGGCATTGATGGAGTGCTTTAGTTCTAGTTTTCATTTGAGTTGATGAACAATGTGGAATTATATGTATATGTATATATTGATGAACAGTATATGTGGAACTATATGTATATGTGTTGTGACCAATATATGTGCTATGAATATGGATGAAACTTTGTGCTATGAATATGTGTTGTGACCTATATATGTGCTATGAATTATATGTGCTGTGTATATGTATATGTGTTGTGACCTATATATGTGCTATGTGTATGTATATGTGCTGTGAAATAAACAAAAAACAAAACTGTGATGGCAAAGGCCTTTGCCATCAGCTGACCGACGATAATGGTGCCATGTGGCGCCCAGCTATGCAACCTGGCCAGCAGCAGCTGGCCATATAGTATCTTTGCCATCTGCTTCTAGGGGGGCAGACGGCAAAGAAGAGGGCACAGAGGAGGGGGAGGAGGGGTAGGAAGACGGCAAAGAGTGGAGGGGGGAGGAGGTGGAGGCAGACGGCAAAGAAGAGGGGGGAGGCAGACGGCAAAGAAGAGGGGGGAGGCAGACGGCAAAGAAGAGGGGAGGCAAATGGCAAAGCCTCCGTTAGCCCCTAACGGAGGCAACGCCTTCCGGCTGCCGTTTCAACATATTTGCCGACTGCTCTTATGAAAAGCTGTCGGAAAAGCTCTTTGTCGTCCGCTTTGGTGACGCACACGGCAAAGAAGCTACAATGCCATCGTAGGCTGACGCAGAAATTTTGCCGACAGTGGGATTCTTTGCTGTTTGTGATTTACTCTTTGTCGTCGGTGGTTTACTCTTTGCCGTCTGTGATGGAAGATGGCAAAGAAGCTAACTCCTATAGTGTCCCATGATGACTTTCTCAGTTCCCTCTTGTTCAAGCTCCATATGTAGTAGCCAAGCGTCGTCCTCCATGTTGTTGGAGGTGGACGATGACATAGCTTCCACACATCACAAAATCTATCACAAAAACAAGCCGAAACAAGAACATAGGAGAAACTTGTGATGTGGTGGCCAAAACATACGGGAGTGTATATAATGAATTTTTCTAGGTCAGAATACGTTACAGGAAGAAAATGGAGTTCGGGAGACACACGAGGTACTCCCAAGCCATCAGGGAGCACACACGGGGGTGGTCGCGCCCTGTATGGCTTGGGAGTCCTTGTGAGGACCCTAAATTACAAATCGTGATCACCGAATGCACGTGTACAGTGTTCCCAGAGATCAATGCTCACTGAACAGACAAAAGCTAAGTAACAACAGTCATACATGCATACATATCGTCTCATACAATCATACAAATAGAGACCATTAAGGTCAAGTCTTGCATAGATAGGGCCTCAAAGGACAACACACCAAACACAACTAGCAGCGGAAATCTTGATTGAAAGCGTGAACCTGAGCCATATGCCTTCAATCTACAAGCATCCTGACTCGGAAGCGTCCTAGTTCACGTGTTCGTCTTCAATGAACTCCTCTCCATATTCCTGCTCTTCCATACCTGGCCAATTAAATAACCAATGGCAAGCCAATGAGTACTCTGGATGTACACACAAGCAACCCTTCATGTGGAACAAGGCAATAACAATGCATGATATAGCACTAAGTAGGTTAGTTTGCGGAAAGCTAATTTTGAGTGCAAAGTCATGATCAATCTTGCAAAAGCATGCATCAAATTGTCATAGATTTCCATATGAACAAGATATAATTATCATCATAAGACGGGGTTGAACTTCACACGTTCAATTCCCATACCAAGTCGTCTGACTTAGCTAAAGTATCATCTTTCTCATATCATCATCTTTTCCACATACTCTCACACACACCCACTTGGTTTATGCGAAAACATTTGGACGTACCCCAAGAGCGGTCAACCAACTGTCCTTGACCATGGACACGGCTATTCGAATAGTATTACACTATTCAGAAGTTGCGCGATGTACCCACAAGACTCGGGGAGCTACCGTGTCATCCACGAGTCGTGGTGTATTACATACATGAGGTAAGCACCCGAACAATGCCTTTCCCCTGATGATGCTAAACAAAGAGACTATTCGATTGGTACCTAGCCCTCATGATTTACATCATACGAGCCTCGCTCTAGATCGTATCATCCATGAGGGGACCAACGGTGTTCCTGGTGCCTATGAAAATAGCTCATGGTCACCCTACCTAGAATAACCCCATCACGAGAGTGACCATGCCACTCTCGCCACTAGTAATGCAGGCTCTCTGTAAGCATCGACCAAGGTAATCAACAAAGCACCCCATAAGGGGTATCATGGTCGCATATGTAAGGTTGGATTAACGATCACAACTTACACCAATCCATTATCAAAACCACACACATAGAACATTTCTCGGTAACCCACTTCTTTACCAAGTGGTCACCCATCTCATGAGCATCTCCCTCGGGAATTAGTGTCAACCGTCGAGGTTTTCGAAAAGCCTTTGAAATCATTTCTTTCATTGTCACCATGCATAGTCCCGTCCCATTTGCGTAGCATCTACTAGCAACCTAACTACTTCCCACCAGTCCAACCCTCATAGGTGGTAGGGTCATGCCCAAGTGCAAGTATCAACGGGGAGTTTCTCGGAGACAACCCACCAACGAGGTCACCGACTGATCATGAATCAAATGCAATATAATGTAGTTCCATATGGCATGCAAAAAAATGCTTTCTTAAACATGGTCAGAGGGCGGCTTGCCTTGCTCAAAAAAGTCTCTAGGTCTTCAAAATCCTCCGGTCCAAATCCCTCGTCAGGAACGCAATCTATCGTCTCAATATTAACGGGAACAAATAAGAACACCACAAAAAGAGGGGAAAAAAATGACACCCCATTTTTGTAAAATACTAGGGAGAGTGTAGGTATTGGAAAAAGCGCTGGGTTTTATATTTGAATGTAAAAAGTTGAGAATTTTTTTAATAAAAGGTTGAAATGTTTAAAACCAGGTTTTGAAATCAAGCAATATGTAAAAGCTTTTGTGAAAATAACACAAGTCTCACCATTACATAACTTAGGTTTTAAGAAGAAAAAAATAGGATTTGGAATTATTGCATTTGGATTATTATATAACCATGTGGAATTTTTGTAAGATAGACAAAAGAAATAAAAGGGGAAAGTGCATTATGTCCGTGGGCCGAAGCCAGCGCAGGCACGGCTGGCCCATGCGAATTTGTCCTAGAGCGGAGGGGGGCGCGTGGCGGTTGGTGGATTTTGAATCCGATACGGGCCCGAGTGGCCAGTGAGACAGAGGGGGGAGGGGTGACATGGGGTCCCATATGTCATCACCTTCCTCGGGAGCAGGGAGGAGAGGAGCTCACCGCCAGTGATGTGGGCGCAAAGGAAGTAGTTGCCGGCACCATTGTGCTTAGGGCTTTTCCGCCGGTCAGAGGGAGGTGGGCTAGGTCACCCAGGGTGGCATGTACATCGACAACGTTGAGCCCGAGTGGTGGTCAAGTAGCTCGAGGAGGAAGGGCTTGGCTCCGCCTGCAATTTGACTAGGGAACGAGGGGGTTAGAAATGTGGGCCACAGGAGAATTGGAAGGGGTGAAGAGAGGGGGAATGGAGTTGTGTTCCTCCCGTACGGTAGCGACCTGATGCGGCAGTGGCCGGCACGATTCTGATAATAGAGAGGGAGAAGTGGTGAGGGAGTGGTGCAGGGGAGCGATTGGGGTCGTGTGTGGGTGGAAGGGAAGGAGAGGGTGGCATGGGGGCATATTTATAGGGGGGTGATACGTCTCAAACGTATCTATAATTTTTGATGGTTTCACGCTGTTATCTTGTCAACTTTGGATGTTTTATTTACCTTTTATATCTTTTTTGGGACTAATTTATTAATCCAGTGCCAAGTGAGAGTTCCTATTTTGTGTGTGTTTTTGACTCTTTTCAGATCTGATTTTGGAACGGAGTCCAAACGGAATAAAATCCCCGAAATAAAATTTTCCAGAATGGAAGAAGATCAGGAGGCTTGAGGGGCAAGCAAGTGGGCCCACAGGGGGCCCACAAGCCTTGTTGCCACGGCTAGGGGGGAGGCCGCGGCAACCAAGCTTGTGGCCCCCCTGGCGCTCCCCTGCCCTAGGTCTTTGGCCTATAAATTCCCTAAAAATCCAGAAAAATCAGGGGATCCACGAAAACACTTTTCCGCCGCCGCAAGCTTACGTTTCCGCGACATCTCATCTGGAGACCCTTCCCGGTGCCGTGCCGGAGGGGACTTTGGAGTTGGAGGGATTCTTCATCAACATCACCGCCCCTCCAATGACTCGTGAGTAGTTCACTTCAGACCTACTGGTCCGTAGTTAGTAGCTAGATGGCTTCTTCTCTCTCTTGGATCTTCAATACAAAGTTCTCCATGATCCTCATGGAGATCTATCCGATGTAATCCTCTTTGGCGGTGTGTTTGTCGAGATCCGATGAAATGTGGATTTGTGATCAGATTATCTATGATATATATTTGAGTCTTTGCTGATTTTTTATATGCATGATTTGATATCCTTGTAAGTCTCTCCGAGTCTTGGGTTTTGTTTGTCCAACTAGATCTATGATTCTTGCAATGGGAGAAGTGCTTGGTTTTGGGTTCATACCGTGTGGTAACCTTTCCCAGTGACAGAAAGGGAAGCAAGGCACACATCATGTTGTTGCCATCAAGGGTAACAAGATGGACTTTTATCGTAGATATGAGATTGTCCATCTACATCATGTCATCTTGCTTAAGGCGTTACTCTGTTCTTTTGGACTTAATGCACTAGATGCATGCTGGATAGCGGTCGATGTGTGGAGTAATAGTAGTAGATGCAAAAAGTATCGGTCTACTTGTTTTGGACGTGATGCATATAGATATAATCATTTCCATAGATAACGTCATGATTTTGCGCGGTTCTATCAATTGCTCAACAGTAATACGTTCACCCACCGTCTACTTGCTTTCATGAGATAACCCACTAGTGAACACTACGGCCCCTGGGTCTATTCACACCTATTGTTTCCACTTTCGCTTTTACTTTGCTTTGTTTCTTTTTGCTTTCAGTTCTCACTTGGCAAACAATCTATAAGGGATTGACAACCCCTTTATAGTGTTGGGTGCAAGCTCTTTGTGTTTGTGCACGTACTTGTGATAATCCTTCACTGGATCGATACCTTGGTTCTCAAAACTAAGGGAAATACTTACCGCCGCTATGCTACATCACCCTTTCCGCTTCGAGGGAACACCAACACAAGGCTCCAAGGCCATGTGGGAATCCTTTTCATATTTTCCAAGGAAGTCCCTAAAGGCGTAGCCATAGCAGAAGGATTCCTGGTGCCGTTGCTAAGGAGTATCAAGACAAGAATAGTCTCCGGTCAGCACGCTTGTTTTTGGCGCCGTTGCAAGGTATTTTGTTGCAGTAGCAGGGCGCGGTGGCATACCAAGCACAGGTGCACCGACGAGCTCGTGGCTGAGGCCAGAGGCCATGGGAGGAGGAAAAAATGGTCCGGGGGTGCTTGAGGACGAGGTCCACGGGCAGGGCAAGCAAGAGGGGGAGAGAGAGACATGTGCGTGCAAGACCGCACATTGTCCGGCTCAGGAGACGTCGGGCACGCACCGGGGATGTCCGTTGGAGAGAGATAGGAGGGGGCCGACGGGGGAGATAGTCGCGGATACCCATGCGCCTCGACTAGCGCGAGGGAGTGGCTTGGGCGGTCGGCAACGTCGGGCAAAGGGCGACTGTCACTGTATCACGCTCCAAAGCGCCTGAATTGCATGCCACGACATGACAATGGCGACTTTTGCATGGACAAGCGTGTCCAGGGGTTCTAGGGGGATTAAAAAAGTGGGGAAGGGCATTGGATGCTCTGGAGGTTCGACAGAGAGAGAGGAGAGGAGAGAGAGGTGAAAATCTACTGTCTAGGAGGGAAAATGGGGGTTTTACCCGACCAATAAATGAGTTGTGGCTGTGGGATTATTACTGGAGGTAAAGTAACACTAGAGGAGGGTGTGGTAGAAATTTGAAGTGGGGGATGAGTAAAAGAGATGAATGCAGTAACTTTACCAAACTACCAGAAGGTGTTTGATGATTGTTTGGGTAGGTTACCCTTACCCAATTGCTCTGAAAGTTAACATGATTTAATTTTGGTAAAAATTAAGAGCGCTCACCTTTGTAAACAGTAACTTACTCATTTGAGCTAGGTTGGCAATGTAAACATGAAAATCCCCAAAAATAGACATAATAAGATTCATGTTGACTTTGGTGACCAAATCAACTTGCACAAATCCACAAATTGGTGTAGCATCCTTATTTGGGGTCTAGCTCTTAAAATTTGGGATCAATTAGATAAACTTGGCAATGTAAAGTTGTTCAAATTTGGTTCTGTACACGGAGGGTTTTGGGGTTCTTAGGTGAACCAATTCAACTTGGATTGAGATGCAATTTTGCAGGGTCGCCATATATATCATTTGTGACTTCCTAGAATTTTCCTAAAATTTATTGAGAATATGTCCTTTGGAAATATTTCAAAAGGTTGAAATAGGCAGAAAGGGTTTTGAGGGGTTTTGTCCAATATTTTGAAAATGACCATGTGTTGAAACTCATATTTATGGAAAATATATTCCCTCTGAGTTTTCCTAAATTTTCTCAAATATTTTTAAAGAAAGAAAATAATTTTTTCGCACAAAAGATCATTTCTGGCCTCAGAAAAATGTATTCAAATAAAATAGGAAAATAACTTTCAAAATAATTATTTTGTGGTTTTGGGAAGTCTTTTTGATAATGGAATCGAAATAAAATCTTTGGGTTAAAACATCGCTCATAAATCAAGGACTTGTAGTACAAATCCCAATTCACGGGTTTTGTAACCTTAAAATAAATAAATGCCCTTTTGTTGAGATAACTTTTTTATAAAAGTAGTTTCTGGTCCTATACACGTGGCATGGTCATTGGGCAATGATTTGGGGTCAAGGAGATGATTTTTAGAGAGAATAATTATTTTGGTGAATTAAAACACAATCAATCACACAAGCATGTTGCAATCAAAACAATCATCACAAGCACTCAAAAAGTTTTAGTTGGTTCCAAATTTTGTAAAAGCATAGTGTGGCAAAGTGATACAAACACAGGGTGTGATAGACCTACCCCCTTACAAGAATCTCATCACCGAGATTCCTAGGCTAAGCGCTAAAAAGATAAGGGAACTAGGATCTAAGGTAGTCTTTACGCTCCCATGTTGCTTCTGCTTCGGTGTGGTTGCTCCACTGGACCTTGTAGTACGTGATGGTGCTGATTCGCTGTTAGGCTTCATTCAAGAAGCGGATTGGTCTCTCACAATAAGTGAGGTCTGGTTGAAGGTCGATGGCGTGATGATCGATGTCCTTGTAAAGGTCCGGATGGTTGGGAAGATGGAGGCACTTTCGGAGTTGTGACACGTGGAAGACGTTGTGCACATCCGATAGATCGAAAGGTAGCTCTAGCTGGTAAGCAACTTCTCCTCATTTGTCAGAGATATTGAAGGGGCTGATGTATCTTGGTGCAAGTTTTCCCTTCACGTGGAAGCGCTTTGTTCGCTTGAGAGGCTTGACTCGAAGATAGGCATAGTCCCCAACACGGGAACTCATGTCTCGGTGGTGTGAGTCGGCGTAGCTCTTCTGTCTTGACTTGGTGGTCTTCAGGCATTCCCTGATAAGTTTTACTTGATCCTCAGCTTCACGGAGAATGTATGGTCCAAAGATCAGTCCTTCTCTGGTTTCTGACCAGTTTAGGGGAGTGCGACACTTGCGTCCATCAACACCTCAAATGGTGCCATCTACAGGATGGACTCGTAGCTGTTGTTGTAGGAGAACTCGGCAAAGGGCAAACAATCCTCCCACTTGGCTCCATATGTAAAAATGGAGGCAGGGAGCATGACCTCGAGTATGTGGTTTACTCATTCCGTCTGTCCGCCTGTCTGAGGGTGAAAAGTAGTGCCGAAGGAGAGCTCGGTTCCCAAGGATTCTTCGAACCTGTTCTAGAACCTTGAGGTGAATTGGGTCCCTCGGTGTGATACAAATCTACGGTGACATAAAAAAGGGAGAATCACTCGCTCTAAATCATGTTTAGCTAATTTTGTGAGCATTATTATTTCATCTCTAGTATTGAACCCTTGAAGGTAGAAGAAGCTCTTCAAGATCCGGATTGGGTGAACGCTATGCACGAAGAGCTACACAACTTCGAGAGGAACCAAGTATGGACACTTGTTGAAAAACCTGAAGGCAAGCAGAACATCATTGGTACAAGATGGGTGTTTCGGAACAATCCAGATGAAGACGAACAAGTTGTACGCAACAAAGCACGTCTCGTAGCCCAATGATACACGCAAGTCGAATGTATGTATTATGGTGAGACTTATGCTCCTCTTGCTAGACTTGAAGCCATTCGTATTCTAATAGCTTATGACAATCACCATGATATAACTCGTTACCAGATGGATATTAAAAGTGCCTTTCTCAATGGATAAATTGAAGAGGAAGTTTATGTTAAACAACCTCCTGGTTTTGTGAACCCTAAGAAACCTAATCATGTTTACAAACTTCGTAAAGCTTTATATGGTCTTCCACAAGCACCTAGAGCTTGGTACAAATACCTAACGAAGTTTCTCATTGAAAAGGATTTTGAGATTGGTAAAATTGATGCAACCTTATTCACTAAAAGTGTTAATGGCGATCTATTTGTTTGTCAAATATATGTGGATGATATTATCTTTGGTTCTACTAACCCACATTTTAGTGAAAAGTTTGGAAAGCTGATGTGAGATAAGTATGCGATGTCAATGATGAGTGAACTGAAGTTCTTCCTTGGATCGCAAATCAAACAATCGAGATAAGTACGTTTATCTCTCAAACCAAGTACACCAAGGACTTCATCAGGAAGTTCAACATGCAAGAATGCAAAGGTATGAGAACCCCCATGCCTACTAGTGGACATCTTGACCTCACTAAGGAGGACAAACCAATTGATCAAAAGGTTTATCGATCAATGATTGGATCATTGTTATATCTATGTGCTCCCATCCTGACATCATGCCGAGTGTTTGCATGTGCGCCCGATATCAAGCAGCACCTAAATAGTGTCCTCTATTAGCTGTGAAAAGGATAGTGAGATACCTTATACATACACCAATGTTTGGCATATGGTATCCCAAGGGATCTTATTTTAATCTTATTGGCTATTCCGACTCGGACTATGCTAGAAACAAGGTTGATAGAAATTCCACCTCGGGTACATGTCAATTTCTTGAGAGATCTCTTGTCTCTTGGACATCCAAGAAACAAATCTTGGTATCCATATCAAGTGCCGAAGCTGAATACATTGCCGCTGGATCATGTTGTGCCCAATTACTACGGATGACTCAAACGCTTAAGGATTATGGCATTCATGTTAGAAAAGTTCCATTGTTGTGTGACAATGGAAGTGCTATTAAAATTGCCTATAATCATGTGCAACATTCTAGAACAAAACACATCCAAGTGTGACATCACTTCATTCGTGATCATGTTGCCAAAGGAGATATCGATCTCAAGCATGTTCGTACCGACAAACAACTAGCCGATATCTTTACCAAATCACTTGATGAGAAAGTGTTTTGTCATTTCAGGAGTAAGATGAGCATCATTGATGCTTCAAACTAGATATAGACTCACCCGGAAGCATGCAAGGGCATGAGCTTGACTGACTAATCCTGGATGCCATTTGATTTGATAATCTTACATCTTGGAAACTATGCTCCCTTGTATTGCATATAACCTTTTGTAGGTACTTGGAAGAAATACACACCACAAGATTGCCATCAACTCCAATCAAAAGCAATCTTGACATGGCCAAGTATCAACAAC
Source organism: Hordeum vulgare subsp. vulgare (assembly GCF_904849725.1). Lineage (NCBI taxonomy): Eukaryota > Viridiplantae > Streptophyta > Magnoliopsida > Poales > Poaceae > Hordeum > Hordeum vulgare. Next base: position 138,256,066 of record NC_058518.1, on the reverse strand, counting down.
CCCTCTTCGAGGATGAAGGAAGAAGACAACAAAATCATATCCTTGACTATCATATGATGAAGTTATTCACTCTTGTCATTTGGATATATTATGGTCTTCCTTGCATGACTAACCATTGTAGGTGAAAAGAGAACCAAAGCAACATGGATTGCTCCCAACTCAAGATGATCTTCATCAACTTTGAGCATCCACAACAAGTTCACCTACATGCCACGTCATCAACATCATTTGAAGGTAGGTACTCATATCCTTGATAAAGCTCTACAAAAATTCATGGAGTAAAGCAATTCTAGTGATATGAAGACATTGAAAAGCTTAATCTAAAAATGGAAACCCCATTTCACGCTTAATGATGAGTATGACCTACGATCAAGCTTCCTTGCTTGAGTCCTCAAGTCAAATACTCTAATATAGGTGACTTTATCACCACCCCACATCTAGATGGAGAGCATTGTATGGTTCACATTTGACCTTTCACACTCTTAGAACCATTCAAGTATCATCTACATGTATGTATATATCTTATATCTCTAATAATAATAATAAAAATATTGCTACTTCAGTTTTTCTTCTACTTTTGTTTCTAATGAGTACCTTCCTTTACAATTGGAATATTGAAATGAATCTTCCGACGAGCCTATTCTTCTGTTAAAAAATTTGACCATCGTTGCAACTCGATTCCACCGAATTGGGAAACTCGGTCCAACTGATTTCACCCAGGAGGCCTGAATATCAAACTCAGTTCCACTGAACTATTTTGTCTCGGTGACTCCGATCTTCCTGACAAACTTTATTCCTCTAAAAATTTCTTCTGAACGTATGTTTTAGGGGGAGAAAACTTCTCTAGGGGGAGAAACACCTTAGTGATCCCATGTTATACAAGAGGAAGAATCATCTAGGATCGCCAAATAGGAGGAGATAATTCAAGGAACTCTTATTCATACCAAAGGCGGAGAAAAGACAAATTCAAGGAGCCCTTGAAAACGAGAGAAGTATCCAGGACACCTTTCTCTCAATGAGCCCTTACCCTATGACCTTCTTTTTGGTAATTTATGCCAAAGGGGGAGAAATATCAAAGTATCAAAGCTTCCATTCAATGAACCTATTTATAGGGGAGAAATATCAGATAGAAGCTTATACAAAAGAGGGAGAAACAACACTAAGGGGAGATATCTTTTCCTAAAGGGAGATGTATCAAACCTTACACATTAAGGGGGAGAGAGATAAATATCTACATGCTATGATTCAGGGGGAGAGGAATCCTTACATATTCATCTTTAGGGGACAAAAGTTCTTGTTCTTTGGAGAGATATCCTTTTATCAAAACCTATCTTCAATATGTCTTCAATTCCTTGGTATTTTTGAGGCTCTTTGCATCTTTACAACAAGGTACTCTTTTGTTATCTAAAATTTGTTTTCCGAAGTGTACTCCTCTGTCAAAACTCTCAAGATCCTCAAGGTAAGTATATGCTTCATATCCTTGTTCATGATGACCTCTTGTTTCTTGCACATACTATTTGCAAGAGGGAGTCTTGAACATGGAACTTCTTCATTTGCATATGTTTGATGCATATAGCTAGGATGTCTATGACTTGTCTTGTCCTTCTATTGTGGGTGCCCATGCATTCCAAAGAAACTATCCTTTAAAAAGGGGATTGCACACATTTAAGGGAGCTTGTCCTAGTCATGTTTCTTTCAAAGCCATCATATCCTTATGATTATCTTTATTTGAAACTTTGATTTTATGTTGTCATAAATTACCAAAAAGGGGGAGATCGAAATCACATATGCTCCCTTGGTGATTTTGATAATTCAAGACAACATACATTGTCTCTTGGATCAACACTTTTACCTAGATATTTCAGGAAAAATCCATGGAGAGATATGGCTTAAGGTTTATGTGGAGATGTCCCTGTATCCAAGAAAGGAACAATATTGGCTCAAGTTTCAAGCTAGAATACTCCTCATTTCATATTTGTGGGAAATCACCTTTGGGTCCATAGGAAAGCCAATACTATTAAAAGGGGGTGAGGTAGTAAAATGAACTGATTGCTCAAAATGCTCAAAGTTAGCTACCAAAACACTCAGTCATTTTTTCCACATATCCACTCTGTCAAGTTCCACATTCACGAATTCGCTGTCTCCAACATTTCCATATCGGATCCAACGAGTATAACCTCGGACAAAAACCCTAGCCATTCCCACCAAACCGGTGCAACCGAAACCAAGTCGATCCTACCAAGTTCATTGTGACCAACATTCTATTGCCAAGATAAAAAAATCAGAATTTCTGAGTTTGATTATCGGTGCCACCGAGTTTGGCCATATGACCATTAGTCACCTTTTCAGTGCCACCATGTTTTATATATCGGACTCACCGAGATTCAAAAGTTCACACCTTTGTGCTAATCGGTACCACCGAGTTGTCAGCATTGGTGTCACCGAGTTTGTGCTTTTGTGTGCACGGTTGGATTTTGGCTGCTTCCTATATATACCCCTTCACCCACCTCTTGTTCCTGGGAGAAGCACTCAGAATACACACTTCACTGTCAGATCCATTTTTTGAGAGAGAACCACCTATTCATGTGTTGAGACCAAGATATTCCAATCCTATCATTTGAAACTTGATCTCTAGCCTCCACAAACAGCTTGCCAACAAATCAACCTCTCCTACCCAAGCATATTCTGTGAGAGAGTGATTTGTGTTGAGGAGACTATCTTTAGAAGCACAAGAGCAAGGAGTCCATTGATCTACCACATCTATTACCTTTTGGAGGGTGGTGCCTCCTAGATTGGTGAGGTGTCGCTTGGGAGCCTCCTACTTCGTGTTGTGGAGTTGAACCAAGATGTTTGTAAGGGCAAGGAGATCGCCTACTTTGTGCTGATCTACCGTGAGTAAGTCTAGTCCCCCGTGGACGGAAGCCGTGGTGGAATAGACATGGCCGATTCTTTGTGGTCCCTCCGTGGACTCTCAACAGCCGTTACCCTCTGTGGGTTGAAGTCTGCACTAACATCGACGTACGATAGCGCCACCTATCGGAACCATGCCAAAAATCACCGTGTCATCCTCATGTGTTTGATCTCCCTACCTTACTCATCTACATTACACTTGCATGTTTTACATTCCGCTGCTATACTCTTAGAACTGCATGTGTAGGGTGTACTTGACTTTATAATTGCTAGATTTCTGCATTCCTTGAAATTGCGTTAGGCTAGAAATTTTATCTAGACAAGTAGTCTATTCACCCCCTCTAGACACATCTTCTATCGATCCCTGAATTGGTATCAGAGCAAGGTCTCCAAAACTTACGTTTAATAGCCATTGGAGGAAGATGAGTGTGATTAGCTTCCAGATTTTTAATTGTAGAGTGCCTATTCTTGATGGGTAGTACTTTAGAGAATGGTAAGCTGAAATGCTTGTTATATTTGATGAGTTCCGTTTGCGCAAGTATGTTCAATATCGATATGTGCCTCCCATTGACCCCATACATCCTTCTCATGATGATGAAGTTAATATGGTTGGTAACCTTAACACTGTCAATCTTATCACTAGACGTTTACCAAGAAATGTGCTCAATCAGTTGCAAAACTTTGAGTGTTCTCATACCTTGTGGAAAGACTTAGAGAAAAGATATCCATATTATTGCCTGAAAATCTTGATATCATATTGCACAAATATATTGATTTTCACAAAATGAAGCCAACTGATCCTAACTTCGATAAATGCCTATTTGACTTCGTGACCTCATGCATGCTAAAGGATAGTCATTACTATTAACAATATCATTGTTGAAGCCATTCGAATGATAAACATGAACATTTCCATAGTCAAATTTCTGATGAAATTATTGTTTCTTATGATGAGGGAACTTCGTCCGATGATGAGAATGTGGAGCATGGATACTACAATGAAGATGAAGAGCTTGACATCTAATATGAGAAGACCGTGAGAAATCTTAGTCTTATGGTTAACCTTAAAGACTACATGGCTAGTGGAAAGGAGTGGGTTCTCTACAGTGGATGCACCGATCACATGACCAGGGATAAAGACAAGTTCCATGAGATTACACCGAACGGTGGACATCGGAAGTATGTGACTTTTGGAGACAACTCCAAAGGTAAGGTACTTGGTCTTGGTAAGGTGGTCGTATCTCATGACAGTTCCATTCAGAATGCCATGCTTGTTGAATACCTTGGCTACAATCTTTGTTCCGTATCTAGACTAACAGACTTTGGTTTCGATGTGCTATTTATGAAAATTGAATGCCGAGTGTTTCGTAGAGACAATCATAACATCGTCTTTACTGGTTTCCGTAGAGGTGATCTATACATTGTTGATTTCTCTAAGATATCCAAACCCCGTACATGTCTTATCACAAAATATTCTAAAGGTTGGTTATGGCATAGTAGGCCTGGACATGTTGGTATGCGTAATCTTGACAAACTTATCAAAGGTGATCATATTCTTGGTGTCAAAGATGTTATCTTTGACAAAAATAGACTTTGTACTGCTTGTTAAGCAGGAAAGCAAGTTGGTCGAAGTCATCTCGTGAAGAACATCATGACCACAAGAAGACCCCTCGAGATGCTTCACATGGATTTCTTTAGTCCTAATGCTTATAAGAGTCTCAGTGGAAATTCTTAGGGTTTAGTCATCGTTGATGATTTTTCCAGATTTACGGGGGTGTTCTTTCTCAATGATAAGTCACATGTACAAATGAGCTTCAAGAACTTTGCTCGGAAAGCTCAAAACCAGTTTGAAGTGAAGATCAAGAAGGTTCGGACCAACAATGGAACGGAGTTCAAGAACACTAATGTGTATACTTTTCTTGATGAAGAAGGTATCTTACATGAGTTATCGGCAACGTACACACCTCAACAAAATGGAGTTGTTGAGAGGAAGAACAGGACGCTCATAGAGATGGCGAGAATGATGCGTGACGAATACTAGACTCCAAGACACTTTTGGGTAGAAGCCGTGGAAACATCTTTCCATGCTATAAACCGACTCTACCTGCACAAGCTTCTCGGTAAAACGGCATACAAGCTACTCACTGGTAACAAATCCCAAGTTGGATACTTTCGAGTATTCGGCTGTAAGTGCTATATTCTTGATAAGCATCGTCTATCTAAATTTGCACCTAAATATTATGAAGGTTTCCTTCTTGGCTACGGATCAAACTCTCACGCTTACCGTTTCTACAACAACTTCACTCAAAAATTTAAAGAGATGGTAGATGTGAAGTCTGATGAGACTAACGGTTCGCAAGTCAAACAATTGCCATTTCATATAGGAGATAAGGAACCTTTGGAATCTATCAAAGATTTGTCCATTGGCAAGATTCGCCCCATGGGAGTGAAGGAAATCACTTCATCAACTCAAGTGCAAGCTCCCACTTAGCGTCAAGGGGAACCGCAAAATGACTTGGAAGCATCCACAAGCAGTACACGACATGATGAAGAATAGGAAGAAGTACATCACGATGATCCACCTCAACCTTCCTCACCACCACCCCAAGGAGATGATGACGCCAACAACAACTCTCAAGATGATGAAGATGATGAAGAAGAAGCTCCTCCATCCAAAAAGAAGAAGCCGTCAAGAATTAGAGAAAGAGTAGACAGAGATCATCTGTTCAAACAAATCTACGTGACATAAAAAACGGGAGAATCACTCGCTCTAAGTCTCGTTTAGCTAACTTTTGTGAGCATTATTATTTAATCTCTAGCATTGAACCCTTGAAGGTAGAAGAATCTCTTCAAGATCCGAATTGGGTGAACGCTTTGCACGAAGAGCTACACAACTTCCAGAGGAACCAAGTATGGACACTTCTTGAAAAACCTGAAGGCGAGCCGAATATCATTGGTACAAGATGGGTGTTTCGGAACAAGAAATATGAAGACGGACAAGTTGTACGCAACAAAGCACGTCTCGTAGCCCAAGGATACACGCAAGTCGAAGGTATGGGTTAGGGTGACACTTATGCTACTGTTGCTAGACTTGAAGCCATTCATATTCTTCTAGCTTATGCCAATCACCATGATATAATTCTTTACCAAATGGATATTAAAAGTGACTTTCTCAATGGAGAAATTGAAGAGGAAGTTTATGTTAAATAACCTCTTGGTTTTGTGAACCCTATAAAACCTGATCATGTTTACAAACTTCGTAAAGCTTTATATGGTCTTAAACAATCACCTAGAGCTTGGTACAAATGCCTAAGGAAGTTTCTCATTGAAAAGGCTTTTGAGATTGGTAATATTGACACAAGCTTATTCACTAAAAGAGTAAATAGAGAAATATTTGTTTGTCAAATATATGTGTATGATATTATCTTTGGTTCTACTAACCCACATTTTAGTGAAAACTTTGGAAGGCTGATGTCAGATAAGTATGAGATGTCGATGATGAGTGAACTGAAGTTCTTCCTTGGATTTCAAATCAAACAATCGAGAGAAGGTACGTTTATCTCTCAAACCTAGTACACCATGGACTTGATTAGGAAGTTCAACAAGCAAGAATGCAAAGGTATGAGAACCCCCCATGCCTACTAGTGGACATCTTGACCTCACCAATGAGGACAAACCTGTCGATCAAAAGGTTTATCGATCAATGATCGTATCATTGTTATATCTATGTGCGTCCCATCCTAACATCATGCTGAGTGTTCGCATGTGTGCCCGATATCAAGCAGCACCTAAAGAGTGTCATCTATTGGAAGTGAAAAGGATAGTGAGATACCTTATACATACACCAATATTTGGCCTATGGTATCCCAAGGGATCTTCGTTTAATCTTGTTGGCTATTCCAACTCGGACTATGCTGGAAACAAGGTTGATAGAAAATACACCTTGGGTACATGTCAATTTCTTGGGAGATCTCTTGTCTCTTGGACATCCAAGAAACAAAACTCGGTATCCATATCAACTTCAGAAGCTGAATACATTGTCGCTGGATCATGTTGTGCTCATTTACTATGGATGACTCAAACGCTTAAGGATTATGGCATTCATGTTAGAAAAGTTACATTGTTGTGTGATAATGAAAGTGATATTAAAATTGCCTATAATCTTGTGCAACATTCTAGAACAAATCACACCCAAGTGCGACATCACTTCATTCGTGATCATGTTGCCAAAGGAGATATCGATCTCAAGCATGTTCGTATTGACAAATAACTAGCTGATATATTTACCAAACCACTTGATGAGAAAGTGTTCTGTCATTTGAGGAGTGAGTTGAACATCATTCATGCTTCAAACTTGAGCAAGACTCACTCGGAAGCATGCAAGGGCATGAGCTTGACTGACTAATCCTTGATGCCATTTGATTTGATAATCTTATTTCTTAGAAACTATGCTCCCTTGTATTGCATCTAACCTTTTGTAGGTACTTGGAAGAAATACACACCACAAGATTTCCATTAACTCCAATCAAATGGAATCTTGACATGGCCAAGTATCAACAACCCCTCTTCGAGGATGAAGGAAGAAGACAACAAAATCATATCGTTGACTATAATATGATGAAGTTATTCACTCTTGTCATTTGGATATATTATGGTCTTCCTTTCATGACTAACCATTGTAGGTGAAAATAGAACCAAAGCGACTTGGATTGCACCCAACTCAAGATGATCTTCATCAAATTTGAGCATCCACAACAAGTTCACCTACATGCCATGTCATCAACATCATTCGAAGGTATGTACTCATATCCTTGATAAAGCTCTACACCAATTCATGGAATAAAGCAAATCAAGTGATATGAAGACTTTGGAAAGCTTAATCAAAAGTGGAAACCCCATTTCATGCATAACGATGAGTATGACCTATGATCAACCATCCTTGCTTTACTCCTCAAGTCAAATACTCTAATATAGGTGACTTTTTCACTGCCCACATTTAGATGGAGAGCATTGTATGGTTCACATTTGACCCTTCACACTCTTAGCACCATTCAACTCTCATCTACATGTATGCATATATCTTATATCTCTAATAATAATAATAATAGAAATATTGCTACTTCTGTTTTTCTTCTACTTTTGTTTCTATTTTTCAATCAGTACCTTCCTTTACAATTGTAATATTGAGACGAATCTTCCGCCCAGCCTATTCTTCTGTTAATGATTTGACCATCATTGCAACCCAGTTTCACAGAATTAGGAAACTCGGTCCAACCGATTTCACCCAAGAGGCCTAAATATCAAACTTGGTTCTACCAAACTATTTTGCCTCGGTGACTCCGATCTTTCTTACAAACTTTGTTGCTCTGAATTTTTTCTAATCGTATGTTTTAGGGGGAGAAAACTTCTCTAGGGGGAGAAACACCTCAATGATCCCATGTTATATAAGAGGAAGAATCATCTATGATCCCTAACATAGTAGGAGATAATTCAAGGAACTCTTATTCATACCCAAGGGGGAGAAAAGAAAAATTCAAGGAGCCCTTGAAAAAGAGACAAGTATCCAGGATCCCTTTCTCTCAATGAGGCCTTACCCTCTGACCTTCTTTTTGGTTGTTAATGCCAAAGGGGGAGAAATATAAAAGTATCAAAGCTTCCATTCAATGAACCTATTTATAGGGGATAAATATCAGGAAGAAGCTTATACTAAAGAGGGAGAAACAACACTAAGGGGAGATATTTGTTCCGAAAGGGAGATGTATCAAACCTTACACATTAAGGGGGAGAGAAATAAATATGGCTTTATTGGTTTGAATCTTTCTTCCTGCCTACTCCCAATATCTACATGCTATGATTCAGGGGGATAGGAAATCTTACATATTCATCTTTAGGGGATAAAACTTGTTGTTCTTTGGAGACATATCCTTTTATCAAAACCTATCTTCAATATGTCTTCAATTCCTTGGTATTTTTGAGGCTCTTTGCATATTTACAACAGGGTACTCTTGTGTTATCTAACATTTGTTCTCCCAAGTGTACTCCTATGTCAAAACGCTCTAGATCCTCAAGGTAAGTATATGCATCATATCCTTGTTCATGACGACCTCTTGTTTCTTGCACATACTGTTTGCAAGAGGGAGTCTTGAACATGGAACTTCTTTATTTACATATGTTTGATGCATACAGCAAGGATGTCTATGACTTGTCTTTTCCTTCTACCTTGTGTGTGCCCATGCATTCCAAAGCAACTATCCTTTAAAAAGGGGATTGCACACATTTGGGCCTTGTTTGGTACTAGTGTATTTTAGAGAATTTGTGGGGATTATCCCGGTCAAACCCCTCAATCCCCACACATCCCATAACACCATTTGATTCTGGTGTATTTGACATGTTTCATCTCCGCATTTCCCCTCAAATCCCTAAATTATAGTGCATTTTTCTCAATACCCAAGACACTACCCCTACCTAGTGTATTGGGGATAAATGGGGATTTGGAGGGATTGGGTGAAGGTTGGGGTTTCACCCAATCCCTTGGGGATTATCCCCACCAATCTATTCAAAAACACTAGTACCAAACAAGGCCTTAGGGGGAGCTTGTACAAGTCATGTTTCTTTCAAAGCTGTCATATCCTTATGATTATCTTTATTTGAAGCTTTGATTGTATGTTTTCATCAATTACCAAAAAGGGGGAGATTGAAAGCACATATGCTCCCTTGGTGATTTTGATAATTCATGACAATATACATTGTCTCTTGGACTAACACTTTTACCTAGATATTTCAGGAAAAGTCCATGGAGAGTTATGGCTTAAGGTTTATGTGTAGATGCCCCTGTATGCAAGAAAGGAACAATATTGGCTCAATATTTAAGCTATAAGACTCTTCATTTTATAGTTGTGAGAAACCACTTTTGAGTCCATAGGAAAGCCAATACTATTAAAAGGGGGTGAGGTAGTAAAATGAACGGATTGCTCAAAATGCTCAAAGTTAGCCACCAAAACACTGAGTCATTTTTTTCATGTATCCACTCTATCAAGTTCCACATTCCCAAATTTGGTGTTACCAACATTTACATATCGGATCCACCGAGTTTGACCTCAGACAGAAAACCTAGACATTCCCACCAAATCGGTGCAACCGAAACCAAGTCGGTGCTACCGAGTTCAGTGTGACCAACATTCTGTTGCCAAGATACACAAAATAGGAATTTATGAGTTTCAGCATCGGTGCCACCGAGTTTGGCCATCTGACAGTTAGTCACATTTTTGGTGCCACCGAGTTTTATATATTGGTCTCACCGAGATTCAAAAGTTCACACCTTTGTGCTAATCGGGACCACCGAGTTACCCTCTACGGTGTCACCGAGTTTGCCCTTTTGTGTGTCACGATTGGATTTTGGCTGCTGCGTAAATATACCCCTTCTCCCACCTCTCATTCGCGGGAGAAGCACTCGAAACACACATTTCACTGCCAGATCCATTTTCTGAGAGAGGACCGCCTACTCATGTGTTGAGACCAAGTATTCCATACCTATCATTTGAAACTTGATCTCTAGCCTCCCAAACTGCTTTCCACCAAATCAACCTCTCCTACCAATGCATATTCCGTGAGAGAGTGATTTGTGATAAGGAGACTATCTTTAGAAGCACAAGAGCAAGGAGTTCATTGATCTACCACATCTATTACCTTTTGGAGGGTGGTGCCTCCTAGATTGGTGAGGTTTCGCTTGGGAGCCTCCTACTTCGTGTTGTGGAGTTGAACCAAGATGTTTGTAAGGGCAAGGAGATTGCCAACTTCACGAAGATCTACCTTGAGTAAGGCTAGTCCTCCATGGACGGAAGTCATGGTGGAGTAGACAAGGCCACTTCTATGTGGGCCCTCCGTGGGTGGAGCCCTCCATGGACTCTCGCAGCCGTTACCCTCCGTGGTTTGAAGTCTCCACTAACATGGACGTACGATAGCGCCACCTATTGGAACCATGCCAGAAATCGCCATGTCATACTCATGCGTTTGATCTCCCTACCTTACTCATCTACGTTACCCTTGCATGTTTTACATTCCGCTTCTATACTCTTAGAACTGCATGTGTATGGTGTACTTGACTTGATAACAGCTAGATTTCTACCTTCCTTGAAATTGGATTAGGCTAGAAATTTTATCTAGATAATTAATCTATTCACCCCCCCCCTCTAGACACATCTTTTATCGATCCCTCAAAGGGGTGTTGTGTGCTTCTTGCCAGATTAGGTTCTTGAGCTCAACTTTATTGTGTACGAAAATACGATTTCCAAACCACACAACTCCTTGTTCATCTACTCAGAATCCTGGGGCCTTGCTTTCGTGATCTTCTTCTCGATGCCTTCAATGCTCTCGTGTCCCTTGTGAGCTTCCTTGATATCATCCATCAATGTAGGCTTCTTTTGAGGTTGGCCAGAAATCCTGGTGCAATTAGCTCCAATCCGAATCTTTCAAGCTCCTCATACAAGGCGGGTAGCCTTTCCTTGACCATAGCATTAAAGGAACAAGCCTTTTTGATCAAGGCATCAGCTACCACATTGGCCATTTCGGGGTGCTATTGAACACTAAGGTCGTAATCTTTCATCAACTCCAACCATCTTCACTGCCTCATGTTCAATTCCTTTTGATTGAAAATATACTTCAAACTCTTGTGGTATGTGTATATCCCACATCGCTTACCCACAAAGTAATGTCGCCATGTCTTCAAGGCATGAAACACCGCTGCCAGCTCCAGATCATGAGTGGCATAGTTCTCTTCATGAGGTCGTAGCTGTCTAGACAAATAGGCTATGACTCTGACTTCATGCATCAGAACGCCACCAAGCCCGATCCTTGATGCATTACAATATATCATAACGTAGTTCTCTTCATGAGGGCGTAGCTGTTTGGACAAATAGGCTATGGCTCTTCCTTCTTGCATCAGAACACCACCAATCCCGGTCTTTGATGCATCACAATATATCATAAATTCCTTATGAATATCGGGGGTGGCCAAAACTTGGGTAATTGTTAATCTCTTCTTGAGCTCCTGGAAGTTCTCTTCGCACTTCGGCATCCATTCGAAATTCTTGTCCTTCTTCAAGAGATGAATCATAGGATGGGCAATGCTTGAGAATCCTTTAGCGAACTTGCGGTAGTACACTACGAATATGGTGAAGCTTCTGACCTCCTTCACATTGGTTGGAGGCTGCCACTTTGTCATAGCTTCAATCTTGCCAGGATTGACCGACAATCAATCTACTGTCATCACATGACCCAAGAATCCAACTTTAAGAAGCCATAATTCACACTTGCTAAATTTGGCATAAAGCTAGTGCTCTCGAAGCTTGTCGAGGACCATCCTCAAGTGTTGCTCATGTTCTTCTTCAGAATTGGAGAATACGAGTATGTCGTCAATGAAGACAATGAAAAACTTGTCGAAATACTCCATGAAATCTTTGTTCATGAGGTACATGAAGTAGGCTGGGGCATTTGTTAACCCAAATGACATGACTGTGCCCTCATACAGGCCATACCTAGTTACAAGTGCCGTCTTCGGAATATCTTCCGGTCTGATCTTCAATTGGTAGTTCCCAGACCTGAGATCGATTTTGGAGAACACTTTGGCACCATTTAAATGATCGAACATGTCTTAAATCTTGGGGAGTGGATACTTATTCTTTTCGTGACTTCATTAGGAGAATGGTAATCAATACATAGTCTGATAGTTCCATCACTTTTGGACACAAATACTACAGGCGATCCCCAAGGAGATGCACCAGGGAGAATAAATCCTTTTGTGAGCTGCTTGGCCAGTTGCATCTTCAACTTAGCCAATTCTTTGTACCCCATTCTATAGGTCCTGCTAGAGTCCTTCCATGAAGCGTTCTATCTTGGCTGCCTCACTGCTGGCATATTTAGGTGCATACCTTGATAGAAGGTTGAACTTCTGTAGGTATTCCTTGGCAGCCACTTCCTTGCTTCAGCGTTCGAAATTCCCATTTCTTGATAGCCATAATCCTAGAAGGGATGTGAGTGGTGCGGAAACCTTGCTTGAAATCAGCCGAGGTGATCACACGGTCGCCTTGCATGACCTTGAACCAATCCCACTAAGCTTTGGCAGTACCTCCGAGGAAGTGAAAGGCATAAAGAACATTCTCGCAATCCTCATAGCAGTTGACCAACGCAAGGAGGTCCTCGATGGTTCATATCCAGTCATCAGTGTCCAAAGGCTCATCAGTCTCTATGAAGGTTGACTGTGAATTCCTCATGAACTCTGATGGAGTGGAGAGGCCATTGATGTTCCTGCCCTGCTGCTAGTTGTTCACAAGGGTCTGGTCCAACTATTGCATAGCGGTAGCATTGGCTTGGCGCTCCTCCCGGAGAACATGGAGAAACTGTGCTATGGTCATGTTCTCCGTTATAGGTGGTAGTGGGGGGTATCGCCTTGTGTCCGCTCCAGATGACCTCTAGCTTGAGCAGACCCACGGGCCTCCGGCAACTCGCTAGCGTTGCCGGTGCTAGGGTTGCCAAAAGTGCTGGTGTGAGTCGCAGTCACCATCCTGTTTGGAACAACCGAGTCAGACAACTGATATAGGGAAGATAGAGCAACAAGAGAAAGTGCGTGCCTAAGGGGATTGGTAAATTGCAGGTGTGACAATCAAAGGTCGACAAGACCTAACACATAACATTAATGTAAGATACACGATGTAGCCGCCTACATGTTACCTAAGGCAAAAGCGTGACTTCCATTGAAACACAAATAGTAAAACAAACAACAAGCACACATGGTTTCATATGAACACTACACGGACTCGACTTCGCATGGATTATCCTAACCTAGAGGTTATCGGATTCAAGTGGTGGAGTGCTCGGTCTCATACTCTCGTTCCTCTGGGTCTTCCTCCTGGTCATTGTTTGTACGGGCCTCGTCGCCCGTCGAGGGGGTTGGAGGACGAAGAGGTTCTTCCCGACGATGCTTCACCAGTCGAATAGTGAAGAGCCCACGATACTCCTTTGCGCTCATGCGATGACGTCGTGTGGGTGCATCGGTGGCTGGGGGTACTCCTCCTCTGTATGCAATAGATGGTCGTCCCTTGGGGGTCCATCCTTCTTGATCTTGTCTAGCTTCGCCTTGGCTAGTCGGAGTAGCTCAAGAGTGTGGTGAAGTTCCTCACGGAGCTTCACAGACTCCTTAAACAGGCTGTGAGCTAGACTGTCGACGGAGACACTAAAGTAGGTCTCGAATCTGACTGGTGTTCCATCCTCCGGGGATTGGGTCAATGGAGAACTCTCGCTAATATCATCCTTCTGAAACGGGAAGTGGCAAGAAGCCGGCTCATCAGCCATCTCTGGAATGATGTCTCGAAGGTGGACGAGTGCCTTCCGTGTAGCCGTCTCAACTGCTAGCGCCAAGCTCTCCATCTATGGTCCTTCAAATAACCAACTCGTCGGGGAGTCTTTTTTCCTGCACAACCACATCAACGTGGTACTCCTTTGTGATGGCATCAACCCGGTGCTCGTGGTAGAGAAAAATGGGTGATCGACCGAACTAGCACTTCTCCAGGCTGTCCTCAAGGAGTACGGGAAAGCCGAATGCTAGGTGGTTTTCGGGTATGGCAACCATCTACTGAATTTAAGGGGAGGGTGTCAGTAATGCTTTTTTGAAGTATAGTGGAAGAGGTAAGAAGTGCAGAAACTCCCAAGTATAGAAACTATGTATAGTTTTGGAAAGGGGTTCATCCTATCTGACGTTCATGCTAACTAAGGCTTCCTACAATCAGGATGGCTTTGATACCATCTCTGTGGGGACCTCGACTTATAAGTCGTGATCACCGAATGCACGTTCACATTGATCCCAGAGATCAATGCTCACCGAACACCAAGAAGCTGAATAACAAGAGTCTCACATCCATACATAGCGTCTGATACAAATAAAGACCATTAGTGTCAACTCTTACATAGATAGGGCCTCGAAGTTCGACACACCAAACACAGCTAGTAGCGGAAATCTTGATCGAAAGCGTGAACCTGAGCCATCTGCCTTAAACCTACACGCATTCTGACTGGGAAGCATCCTAGTTCGCGTGTTCGTCTCCAACGAACTCTTCTCCATATTCCTGCTCTTCCATGCCTGGCCAATTAAATAACCAGTGGCAAGACAATGAGTACTTTGAATGTACTCGCAAGCAACCCATGATATGGAACAAGGAAATAACAATGCATTATATAGCACTAAGTAGGTAAGTTTGCAAAAAGATAATTTTGAGTGCAAAGTCATGATCAATCTTGCAAAATCAATCATCAACTTGTCGTAGATATCCATATGAACAAGATATAAATATCATCATAAGCCGGGGTTGCACGTCCCACATTCATCTCCCATACCAAGTCGTCTGACTTAGCTCAAGTATCATCTTTCTCATATCATCATCTTTCCCACATACTCTCACACACACCCACTTGGTTTATTCATTTGGATTATTATATAACCCTATGGAATTTTTGTAAGACAGACAAAAAAAGGGGAAAGTGCAGTGTGCCAATGGGCCAAAGCCAGTGCAGGCACAACTGGTCCAGGAGAATTCGGCCTAGAGCACAGGGGAGTGCGCGGCGGCTGGTGGATTTTGAACCCGACATGGGCCCCCAGCGGCCAGCGAGACAGAGGAGGGGAGGGGATGACAGGGGGGTCCCGCCTATCATCACCTTCCTTGGGACAGGGAGGAGAGGAGCTAACCGTCGGTGATGTGGGTGCGGGGAAAGGAGTTCCTGGCACCTTGTGCTCAGGGCTTCGTCGCCAGCCGGAGGGAGGTGGGCAAGGTCATCAGGGGTGGACGGAACATCGATGAATCGAGACCGAGCGGCGGCCGAGAAGCTCGAGGAGGAAGGGCTTGGCTCCTCCTACAATTCGACCAGGGGACGAGGGGGTTAGAATTGTGGGCCACAGGAGAACACGAAGGGGGTGAAGAGAGGGGGAATGGAGCTTTATACCTCACATACGGTGGTGACCTGATGCGGCGGCAGCCGACTCGATTCCTAGCACACATAGGGAGAAGTGGAGAGAGAGTGGTACACGGGGGCGATTGGGGTCGTATGTGGGTGAAAGGGAAGGAGAGGGAGGCATGGGGGCCCTATTAATAGGGGCGGCGGTGTACCAAGCGCACGTGCATTCGCGAGCTCGTGGCCGAGGCCACGGGCCATGGGAGATGGCAAAAATGGGTCAGGGGTGCTCGAGGACGAGGTCCACGGCCAGGGGAAGCAAGAGGGGGAGAGAGATACGCGCATGTGCGAGCCCCCGCATTGGCTAGCTCGAGCGGTATCGGGCACGCGCCGGGGATGGATGATGGAGAGAGAGAGGAGGGGGCCGACAGGGGAGATAGTCGCAGATTCCCATGTGCCTCGACTAGTGCAAGGGAGTGCCTCGAGGCAGTCGGCAACATTGGTCAAAGGGCGACTACAGTTTGGGTGTCACTGTAACACACTCCAGAGCGTCCGAATTGCATGCCACGACATACCAATGGCGACTTTTGCGTGACCAAGTGTGTTCAGGGGGTCCAGGGGGATTAAACAAGTGGGGAAGGGCATTGGATGCTCTCGAGGTTCAACAAAGAGAGAGAGAGGAGATGTAAACATGAAAATCCCCCAAAACAGACAAAATTAGATTCCTTTTAACTTTGGCGACTAAATCAACTCACAAAAATGCACAACTTGGTGTATCATCCTTATTTGGGGTCTAGATCACCTTCGTAAATTTTGGGATCTATTGGATAAAATTGGCAGTGTAAAGTTGTTCAGATTTGGTTCTGGACAGGGAGGGTTTTGGGATTCTTTGTTGAACCAAATCAACTTGGATTGAGTTGAAATTTTGCACAGTGACCACATATATCATGTGAGACTTGCTATATATTTCCTTGAATTTATTTACAATATTTACTTTATAAATATTTGAAAATCTTGAAATAAGCAGAAAGGGTTTTGAGGGGTTTTGTCCAATATTTTGAACATCACCATATGTTGAAACTCATATGTATAGAAAATATATGCCCTTTGAGTTTCCCCAAATTTTCTCGAATATTTTTAAAGCAAAAAAATATTTTTCCCCACAAAAGATCATTTCTAGCGTCAGATAAAGATATTTAAATAAAATAGGAAAATAACTTTCAATATATTTATTTTGTGGTTTTGGGAAGTATTTTTGAAAATGGAATCCAAACAAAATCTTTGAGGTAAAAACTCCCTCCTAAATCAACGAATTTTACTACAAATCGAAATTCATGGGTTTTGGAACATTGAAATAAATAAATGCCTATTTGTTGAGATAACATTTTTGTAAAAGAAGTTTCTGGTGTTATACACGTGGCAGGGTCATTGGGCAAGTGTTTGGGGTCAAGGACAGGAGTTTTAGAGAGAGAAATTATTTTGGTGAATAAAAACACAATCAATCACACAAGCATGTTGCAATCAAAACCATCATCACAAGCACTCAAAAAGATTTAATTGGTTCCAAATTTTGCAAAAACATAGAGTGGCAAAGTGGTACAAACAGAGGGTGTGATAGTTTGTCGTGCATCCCTGTGGCTGGTTTTTATTTTTGTAATTTTTCTAAAATACAAGAAACCAATAGAAAATATTTTTATGGAATTTTTGGAGTCGGTTCACTTACCATATCCCATACCTACCCCTTTTTCAGGTTTCTTGAGTGTTCCAGAAGGTCTCTCTTATGTGTTCTTCGGATGTCATCACTTGAATAATATTAGTTTCAACATTAATGGGTGTATCTGAGATGTAATGTTTAATTCTTTGCCCACTTACCACTCTCAGATTTGTCCCTTCGGCATTATTGATCTTGATAGCACAATAGCGTTAAACCTCTTCAATGATATAAGGTCCTTCCCATTTGGAGAGAAGCTTACCTGCAATCAATCTGAAATGAGAAATGTACAAAAGAACTAGGTGTCCTACATTGAATTCCCGTTTTTGGCTTCTCTCGTCATGCCATCTTTTATCCTTTTCTTAAAACAACTTGGCAAGTTCATATGCTTGTGTCCTCCATTCATGTAAGTATCTAATATCAAATAACCTGTTTTCATCGGCAAGTTTGAAATCATAATTAAGTTCTTTAATGGCACAATAAGCTTTATGTTCTAACTCAAGAGGTGTATGACATGCTTTTCCATAGACCATTTCATACGGGGACTTTCCCATATGATTTTTATAAGCAGTTATGTAAGCCCATAAAGCAGCATCGAGCTTCTTAGACCAATTCTTCCTATATCTATTAACAGTCTTTTGCAAGATCAATTTTATTTCTCAGTCACTCAACTCAACTTTACTGCTAGACTCGGGATGATAAGGTGATGCAATTCTACGGTTAACATCATATTTAGCTAGAAGTTTATAGAAAGCATCATGAATAAAATGTGAACCACCATCATGTATTAAATCTCGAGAGACTCCAAACCTCGGGAGAATATTAACTTTAAGCATTTTAATAGAATTTTTTTGATCAGCACTACTAGTTGGAATAGCTTCTACCCACTTAGTAACGTAATCAACAACAAATAAAATATGAGTATACCCATTAGAGGCAGCAAACGATCCCATATAATCCAAACCCGAAACATCAATTGGTTCAATAGCAAGTGAATAATTCATAGGCATTTATTCACGTCTACCAATGTTACCTATTATTTTACATTCATCACAAGAAAGTACATACTATGAGCATCTTTGAAAAGAGTAGGCCAGTAAAAACCAGACTGTAATACCTTGTGTGCACTTCTAACACCAGCGTGGCGCCCTCCATAGGCCTCGGAATGACACTTCTATAGGATCAGTTCATGTTCATGCTCAGGCACACAACTGCTAATAACGTAATCTACTACTTCCTTATAAAGATGTGGGTCATCCCAAAAGTAATATCTTAAATCATAGAACAACTTTTATTTTGTTGGTAGGTGAAACTAGGTGGTATATATTTATCAACGATCCAATTAGCATAATTTGCATACCAATGAGTAATACGGGAAGCATTTATAACAGCTAATTGCTCCTTTGGAAAGTTATCATCTATAGGTAGTGGCTCATCAAGAACATTTTCCGTTCTAGATAAATTATCTGCTACCGGGTTTTCAGCTCCCATTCTATCAACAGTATATTGATCAAACTCTTGGAGTAGAAGCACCCACCTAATCAGTCTAGGCTTAACATCTTTCCTTTCCATAAGATATTTAATAGCAACATGATCAGTGTGAATAGTAATATTGGAACCAACAATATAAGGTCTAAACTTACCACATGCAAACACAACTGCTAATAATTCCTTCTCACTTGTACCATAATTTCTTTGGGCACTTTATAGAGTTTTACTAGCATAATGGATAACATTCAATTTCTTGTCTACACCTTGCCCTACAACAACACCAACATCATAATCACTAGCTTCATGCATAATTTCAAATGGTAAATTCCAATCAGGTGGTTGAACAATAGGTGCAGAAATTACGTCTTTCTCAAGTATTTCAAAGGCATCTACACAATAATCATAAAAAACAAATGGAAAATCTTTTTGAAGAAGATTAGTTAATGGCCTAGAAATATTTGATAAATCTTTAATGAAATGCTTATAGAAACCACCATGACCAGGAAAGCTTCGTATACCTTTAACAATATTTAGGACATCGTATTTTCTCTATTGCATCAACTTTATCTTTGTCTACCTCAATACCTTGTTCGGAAATTTTATGTCCAAGTACTATACCTTCATTCATCATGATGTGTCACTTATCCCAATTCAAGACAAGATTAGTTTCTTCGCATCTTTGTAAAAATCGACCAAGTTTGCTTAAGCAATCATCAAAATAAGTCCAGTAAATGGAAAAATCATCCATGAATAACTCAACAATCTTTTCTCAAAAGTTAGATAATATAGCAGTCATATATGTTTGAAAGGTAGCAGGTGTATTGCATAAACCAAAAGGAATATATCTATAAGCATAAGTTCCAAATGTGCATGTGAAAGTAGTTTTCTCTTGGTCTTCCTTTGACACATGTATTTAATAAAAACAAGAATATCCATCAGGATATCAAAAGTGTGTGTTCTTAAATAACATTTCTAACATTTGATTAATAAATGGCAAGGGGTAACGTTCTTTTCTAGTTGCTTTGTTTAATTTCCCGAAATCAATTACCATCCAATAACCAGTTACAATCCTTTGTGGGATAAGTTCATTTTAACCATTAGGAACAAAAGTTATACCTCCTTTCTTAGGAACACAATGAACTTGACGTGCTCATCTACTATCAGCAATAGGATAAATTATACCTGCCTCTGGAAGCTTTAGTATTTTAGTTCTTACAACTTCCTTCATCTTAGGATTCAAGCAACGTTGATGATCAATGATAGGTTTCGCATACGGTTCCATATTAATCTTGTGCTAACATAGAGTGGGAATAATAATGCCCATAAGATCATCAAGAGTATATCTAATAGCAGTTTAGTTCTTCCTCAGAGCTTTAAGTAATCTCTTTTCTTCACGCTCTGAAAGGTTAGCACCAATTATAACAAAAATATATCTTGTTTTCATCTAGATAATCATATTTCAAAGTATCCGGTAATTTCTTTAGGTCAAACAGTGCATCTCGCATAGGTGGAGGAGGACCTCCTAAAATTTCAATAGGCAAGTTGTGTTTAAGAATAGGTGTTTGTCCAAACAAAATCTCATCTATTTCATTTCTTTCATTCATATGCATACCATTATCGTGGTCTAGCAAATATTTTTCTGACGGATCAATAGGAGGCATAACAATAGAAGCAAGACCAATACTTTCATATTTACTACATAATTCTTTCTCATGTGGTTGTCTACCAAGCTTAAAGAAACTAAATTCATGACACTCATCACCAAACTTACTTTAACCTTCTCTTTAACTCAATTAATTTCAGCATTAACGGTATTCAAGAAAGGTCTGTCAAATATAATGGGACAAAAAATATCTTATTGTGAACCAAGTACTAAAAGATCAGTAGGGTACTTAATTTTACACACAAGACTTCAA
The DNA here is from genome assembly GCF_904849725.1 of Hordeum vulgare subsp. vulgare. Classification (NCBI taxonomy): domain Eukaryota; kingdom Viridiplantae; phylum Streptophyta; class Magnoliopsida; order Poales; family Poaceae; genus Hordeum; species Hordeum vulgare. The sequence goes on along the minus strand of NC_058518.1, from coordinate 138,235,102 downwards.
GATCTCGAACACTCCCATGTGGTGAAATAGTGTATCTATTTGCAAGTTTAACAGTGACATAATTATCTTCAAGCTAAAAGGGTGCTATGTTGTTCGTAACTTCTTGAAACAAGGTAAAAGGTATAGCACTAACACTAGGACCCAAGTCACACAAGCCATGATACAAATGATCTCCAATCTTAACTGAAACAATAGGCATGCCAATAACTAGTTTATTTGTATCTAACTCATCCTGCTTGTTTCTAACAGGTTTTGCAATTATAGAATCTTCACCACAGAAGTAAATAGCATTTCCATCAATATTATCTACTAGGAGATATTTAGCGATAGCAATATTAGGTTCTACATTTATTTGTTCATAAGGTTTAGGTCTCCTAATATGGCTTTTGTTAACCACATTTGCAACTATAGCACGTTACTTAATCCTAAGAGGAAAATGTGGTTTCTCAATATATGCAGTAGGCACAACTAGATCAACATGGTAATCAATTGTTTCTTCCTTAACTTTAATGGGTTCCTCTAATAATTTTTGAATAGGGGGATGAAATTTAAACCACTTCTCCTTGGGAGGATCAACATGAGTAGTAAATGATTAACAGAAATAACCTACTATCTCAGAGTCAAGCCCATATTTATTGATAAAATTATGAAAAGTACCAGTTTCCATGAAAGGTTTAACACAATCAAAATCAAGCTTTATACCTGAGTCTTGACCTTTGTCGAGTTCCCAATCTTCAAAGCTACATTTAATTCTTTCTAGAAGATCCCATTTGAATTCAATCGTTTTCTTCATGAAGGAACGAGTGGAAGGAGAATTGAGTATTAATTGATCATCATGAGAAAGACAAGCATAAAAGTTTTGTATAATCATTTCTCTTGATATCTCATGAGTGGGGAAAGTGTGCATCATACATTTAAGTACTAAAAAATGATAGCCCAATCCCTATTGTAACAAAGGACATGCCTGGAAGTACTCTTATATGAAGAAAAGTGCTCCCAATGACACATGGGAATTTTCGTCTACTCATGTTCATCATGTTGAGTTGATTCGCATTCGTTACTTTGATAACTTGATATGTGGCTGGACGAGTGCTAAGATTCTATTATTACTTGAACTAGCAACCCCGTTATGATTACCCCATCTCGCAAGCATTCGCAACTACGAAATAGGAATTGACATAAATCTAACGACAGGATGAAACATGTGGATCCAAATCAACCCCTTATGAAATAACGCATAAAGTAGGGTCTATGCTTCTATCACCCTAGAAACCTACCATCTAATTATTACTACACAATGTCTTCCCTTAGGCACAAACTATGGTGAAGTGTCATGTAGTCGACGTTCACACAACACCACTAAGAGAAGCAACAACATACATATCCCCAAAATATCAAACGAATACCAACTTCACATGCTTACTTATAACAAGATTTCTCTTATGTCCTCAGGAACAAAATTAACTAATCAAAAACCATCACCATGTTCAATATAAGAGGTGTAATAATTAAGAATAACTATCTGAACATATTATATTCCACAGACTAAACCAACTAGCATCAACTACAAGATGTAATCAACACTACTAGTAACCCACACGTACCAATCTAAGATTTTGAGACAAAGATTGAATACAAGAGATGAACTAGGGTTTGAGATGAGATGGTGATGGTGAAGATGTTGATGAAGATTGGTCCTCCGACGAAGGAGGAAGAGTTGGTGATGACGATGGCTTCGATTTCCCCCTCCCGAAGGGAAGTTTCGCTGGCAGAATCGCTCTGCCACAGAGCACAAGGGCCTCTGCCCAGGTTTCCGTCTCGATACGGCGGCGCTTTGTACTGAAAGTATGTTTTTATTTTTCTAGGTAAAAACGCAACTTATAGCAGAAGAGGGAGGCCAAAGCACTTGAGAGGTGGCCCCAAGCCATTAGGGCGCGTCCAGGGCAGTGGGCGAGCTCAATTAGTTTGGCACCAACAGGTGCCCTCCTCTGGTATATTTTTTCTGCATAAATTCATTTATCTTGCACAAAAATTCCTTGTGAAGTTTTAGGTCACTTAGAGTCCAATTAAGTTTCAGCCTTTTTCTTGGTTTTCCGATCGAGAATTCGAGTTTCCGGCAATTTCCCTCTTTGTGATGTACCTTGTAAAATCAGAGAGAAAAGGCATAAGAATTGTATCATAAAGTGGAATAATGATCAAGAATCATATAAATACTAATAATAAATCATGATGCAAAATGAACATATAAGTGAGCTCTCTTAGTGAACTCAACAATATATAGATCACCTCTATGAAAACCTGTAAAGACCATGTTATGACTGTCTCGACGAAACATTTGGCAATCTAATTTAGTAAATATCACATTGAAATAAAACTCGTCATGTCTAGATACGGAAAGGTAGAAAAGAGATTCTACAAGCATGATATTTTATATAGAACTATCATGAGATGTGTCCACCTTACCAAGACCAAGTACCTTACCTTTCAAGTTGTCCCCGTATGTCACATACGTGCGTGATCCATGGTATGGTTTGTTCTCATGAAACATGTCTCTATCTCCAGTCATATGATTGGTGCATCCACTATCAAGAATCCATTCCTTTCCTCCGAACATGTAGTCTTTGAGGTTTGCCATGAGACTCGAATTCTTCATAGTCTTCTCACATTAAATACCAAACTCCTCAACTTCATCGTAGTAGCCATGTTCCACATTGTCATCATCAAATGGAATGTCCTTTTCACAAAGATCAAGGTTTTCATTGGAACTGTTATCATGACAATGTTCAAGGTTATGAATTTGAATGGCTTCAACAATGATGTTATTCATAGTAATGACATATTTTTAGCATGCATGAGATCACGAAGCTCAGATAGGTATTTATCAAACTTAGGATCACTAGGCTTAATTTCATGAAAGGTAATACTTTTATTCATAATAACATCAAGGTTTTTCAAAGAGTAGTTCGAATATCTTTCCTCCAAATCTTTCCACAAAGTGTAGGCACACTCAAAGTTTTTCATTTGATCAAACGCGATTCTTGGTAATCCTCTAATGATAAGATTGACGGTTCTAAGATTACGAGGCATGTCAATTTATTACTCTTGTGAAGGATGTAAGGGATGAATGGGAGCACATAAGGATTATCAACATATTTTCTCAAATGGTATTTATCAAATAAATCAAGCATTTTGTCTTTCCATTGACTATAGTACTCCCCATTGAGAATAGACACTCTATAGCTAAAACTCGCCAAAATAGGCACATCCATATTTCTCCAATGGTGCGAAAACCAAAGCAATGGAGACCAAGTGTGGGATCGACAACATGCGTCTAGATGGGGGGGATAGCCAACTCGACCAAATAAAAACCTAACCTTTTCACAAATTTAATTGTAGGCAATTTCTAGCAATTCTATCAAGTCTAGCATACCCTACACTGCAAGTCTTGGAGTATAGGATTGGAAAGTAATCACATTCAAGTGTAAGTAAGGATTACATATACGGAGATCAAACACAATGAAGACACAAAGATTTTTGGCGTGGTTCCGATAGGTGGTGCTATCATACGCCCATGTTGAAGGAGACTTCAACCAACAAAGGGTAACGACTGTGCGAGTCCATGGAGGGCAACATCTACAAGGGGTCCACGAAGAAGCAACCTTATCTATTCCACCATGGCTTACATCCATGAAGGACTAGCCTCACTCGGGGTTGATCTTCTCAAAGTAGACTATCTCCTTGCCCTTACAAACTTCTTGGTTCAACTCCACACGAAGAAGGATCTAAAGCGGCACCTAACCAATATTGGAGACACCATTCTCCAAAAGGTAATATATGTGGTATGGATGATGAACTCCTTGCTCTAGTGATTCAAAAGGTAGTCTCCTCAACACTCAATCCGTCTCCCCAAAATTTGGATTGGTAGAAGAGACTCATTGGGTGGAAAGAAACTTGGGAAGGCTAGAAACCAATATTCACATGGTTGGAGTGGAAGATCTTGATCTCAACAGTTGAGTAGGTGGTTCTCTCTCGGAAAATGAATGGTGGAAGTGTTTGCTTGTTCTGAGTTCTCTCTCTATGAATGAGAGGGAGGTGGGGAGGTATATATAGCCATATCCAAAAATCCAGCCATTACAACATTATTGCCCAACTCGGTGGAAGTGATGTAAAAATTTGGTTGCACCCACTAGTGCAAAATGTTCTAACTTTTGGGTTCTCCGTGAGACCGATACAAAGAATATCAGTGAGACCGATTTGGTTGCCTAGGTAGTTCCAAGGACTAGATGGGACCGATATGAAGCTGAGAAATTCCATTTTTTGCAAATTGGCAACAACAAGGTGGTCACTGCTTTTCGGCTTTACTAAGGTGAATCTTGGATGTACCGAGTTGCTAGGGTTTGGCTTGGGTTTTGTCTAAGGAAAACTCGGTGTGCTTATATGTGAAGTGTTAGTGTCACTGAATTTGATCTTTAGGGTTTTGGAAAGAATGTTTTGTGGGAGAAACGTTGAGGTTTTTGGTGGCGAATCCCTAAGCACTTTGAGCAACCATATCATCATGGATACCTCATTCACTTTTAGTAGTATTGGATTTTCTATTTACTCAAATGTGATTTCTCACATAAAGTAAAAATGTAGTCTTAAAGCTTTTGCTGAATGATGTTCCTTACCTTCCTGGGGATCCTCCTCATAGTTCCCAGCCCCTATATTTTTGGACTTAATCTGAGACAAACTAAGTAGAATTGTTAGTCGAAGAGATAATGTATGTTGTCATGAATTATCAAAACCATGAAGGGAGCATATGTGCTTTCACTCTGGTTAGAAAGGGATCACTACTGGAATTAGAGAATTTGCCATCTACTACTTCTTTGTCGTCTGCTGGCTGATGGCAAAGACCCTCTTTGCCATCTGATGCTTCTTTGTCGTCTGCTGGCGGATGGTAAAGATACTCTTTGCCATCAGTTTGTTTTTTGCCGTGAGCCAGCTCACAGCAAAGAGTCAAGTGGCGGATGGCAAAGAACTGACCGCTCTTTGCCGTCTGCCAGCTGATGGCAAAGAACATGCATGCACACGGCAAAGAGCACGGGGTGGCCCGCCCCACACCCCCCTCTCTCCCCATAATGGTCCAATTCTTTGTCATCTCCCTTATACCTCTTCGACGTCGGGGGGCAGATGGCAAAGAGGAAAATAGCCCTAACGTCGTCAACCCCCACCCACACCCCCTCTCTCCCCCATAAAGGTTCCACCATCGCCCGCTTCTCTCTCCCCGCAACCCACCGCGCCGCCAGAGCTCGCCCTCCCTCCTCCCCGTGACCCGCCACCGGAGCTCACCCCCTCCTCCTCCCTGCGACCCCCTCCTCCAGCACCATGCCCCTCCTCCACCACCGCCCCCTCCTCCCCGTGCCTCCTCCTCCACCATGGCCATGGTGCCCTCCTCCCCGCGACCCTCTCTCCTTCACCACTGCGCCACCCCTCATCCGCCACTGCCCTCTCCTCCCCGCGGACCCCCTCCTCCACCAACACCGGCCAGGTCACCCACCGACCCGGCCGTCCACCGCCCCGGCTGCCCACTGCCCGTGCAAGGTGATTTTTTTATTTTTTTGCTAATTAATAGATTTAGTGGTACATATTTTTTAGTTGGTAGGTTAGTTAATTAGTAGATTTAGTGGTAGTTTAGTTAGTTGATTTAGTTAAATAGTCGATTTATTGCTAGGTTTAGTTAATTAGTGCTAGGTTATTTGTTAATTAGAGGTAGATTCTGTTTTGTTAATTAGTGGTAGCTAGATTCTTTTTTAGTTACTTAGTGGTAGATTCTGTTTTTGTTATTTTTCTTATGTTTAGTTCTATATAGGTTTAGCGATAGGTTTAGTGCTAGGTTAAGTAGATAAGGGAAGAAGAATAAGAAGAGGAGGAGGAGGAGGAGGAGCAGAAAAAGAAGAAGAAGAAGAAGAAGAGAGAGGAGAAGAATAAAGAAGAGGAAAAAGGAAAAGAAGGAAGAAGAAGAAGAAGAAGAAGAAGAAGAAAAAGAGGAGAGAGGAGAAGAATAAATTAGAGGAAAAAGTAAAATAAGGAAGATGAAGAAGCAGAAGAAGAGGAAAAAGGAAAAGAAGGAAGAAGAAGAAGAAGAAGAAGAATAAGAATAGCAGCAGAAGAAGAAGAATAATAATAATAATAAGAAGAAGAAGAAGAAGTATAAGAAGAAGAAAAGGAAGGAAGAAGAAGAAGAAGAAGAAGAAGAAAAGGAAGAAGATGAAGAAGAGGAAAACAAAACCCTGACACCACGATACCCAACACGATGCCCAGAAACCCCGACACGACGCCCCGACATGACATCTCGACGACACCCCGACACGAAATATATTTTTATGGAACCCTAGATGACATCTATATAGGTCATATATTTGTGTTAGGTCATATATTTTCAATTTTATTCATGAACACAAAATATTTGTGTTGATCGGGTGGATTTACATGTCACTGTTGTCTCGTCGCTGTGAGGTCTGCTATCCGAAGACCTCCCCGTGCGTTATACGAGCTCCGCCCCTACATTCATGGGTGAGTACAAATGTCATCTCCTTCTTGCCCCTTCATTTGCTGTGGGTCGGTCTTCGGATGAAACTTACTAGATATAGGTAATTATATTAATTTATCAGTATGCATGACCAGTATGTGTCTCCCGTTCGAAGGAGTTACAGTTATAAATATGCATGCATTGGCATATATTTATAACCGTGATTCTTCCGAATTGTACAACGTTATCCATGGACAGCCAAAGCATGTGTAGATTGGGTTCGTTTTCCCATATGCTTTGTTCCAGATCTGATGCAAAATTTTGTCAGTGCCTCCCTGTTGTTCTCCGGATACAAATCCTCTCTGTTTATTGTGGAGACGTGTATCAGGAGAATAGCGGGGAGGTGCTGCCGAAATTTTGCGTTGGATCTAGAGCAGAGCATTGGAAAATAAACCCAATCTACACATACTCGGGTGGGATTAGGACATATCTTTACCTATTAGCGTGTAGGTTGCATGGATGTAATAAACCTGGATGATCCAAAGAACTTCACCAACATCTCGTCTCACCATAAGCTCGTGAAATACAGGGACGTGGGGAAGGCTTTGTAAGGGAAGGACTTTAACCCGAGCCAGTAACCTTCGGATCCAGAGCTGGTGATGATATCTGGTGGAGAGAGGCCCCATGGCTCGATAGCCATTAGATATGGGATAATATGTTGTCCACTCACTCTCCTAGAGATCAAGGCGTGTGATACGTCTCCAACGTATCTATAATTTTTGATGGTTTCATGCTATTATCTTGTCAAACTTTGGATGTTTTGCATGCCTTTTATATATTTTTTGGGACTAACTTATTAACCCAGTGCCAAGTTCCAGTTCTTGTTTTTTCCATGTTTTTGACACCTTTCAGAGGAGATTTTGAAACAGAGTCCAAATGGAAGAAAATCCTCGAAAATATTGTTTCCGTAACGGATGAAGATCGGGAAGCTTGAGAGCCAAGGCAGGGGGTCCTCAGGGGCCCCACAAGCCCCCACCCCGCGGCCAGGGGGGAGGCCGTGGCCCACAGGCTTGTGGCCCCCCTGAGCGCCCTCTGCCCTAGGGGTTGCGCCTATATATTCCCTAAAAATCCCAAAAAATCAGGAGATCATCGAAAGTACTTTTCCGCCGCCGCAAGCTTCTGTCTCCACAAGATCCCATCTGGGGCACGTTCTGGTGCCCTGTCGGAGGGGGGATTCGGACATGGAGGGCTTCTTCATCAACACCATGACCTCTCCGATGATGCGTGATTAGTTCACCATGGACCTACGGGTCCATAGCTTGTAACTAGATGGCTTCTTCTCTCTCTTGGATCTTCAATACAAAGTTCTCCATGATCTTCATGAAGTTCTATCGGATGTAATCTTTTTTTGCGATGTGTTTGTCAAGATCCGATGAATTTTGGATTTATAATCAGATTATCTATGAATCTTATTTGAGTTTCTTCTTATCTCTCTTATGCATGATTTCATATCCTTGTAATTCTCTTCGAGTTGTGGGTTTTGTCTGGCCAACTAGATCTATGATTCTTGCAATGGGAGAAGTGCTTGGTTTTGGGTTCATACCGTGTAGTGACCTCACCCAGTGACAGAAGGGGTAGCGAGGCACGCATCATGTTGTTGCCATCAAGGGTAAAAAGATGGGGTTTTCATCATTGGTTTGAGATTATCCCTCTACATCATGTCATCTTGCTTAAGGCGTTACTCTGTTCGTCACGAACTCAATACACTAGATGCATGCTGGATAGCGGTCGATGTGTGGAGTAATAGTAGTAGATGCCGAAAGTATCGGTCCACTTGTCTCGGACGTGATGCCTATATGTATGATCATTGCCTTAGATATCGTCATGACTTTGCGCGGTTCTATCAGTTGCTCGACGGTAATTTGTTCACCCACCGTGATATTTGCTATTTTGAGAGAAGCCTCTAGTGAACACTATGGCCCCCGGGTCTACTCCACACCATATTTTCAGCCTTAAATTTTTTACTTCATTGCACTTTCCGCCTTCAAATCACTTTGCAAAAAAGCTTGAAGGGATTGACAACCCCTTTGAAGCATTGGGTTCAAGCTTGTTTGTGTTTGCGCAGGTACTCTGGACTAGACGAGACCCTCCTTCTCGATCGATACCTTGGTTCTCAAACTGAGGGAAATACTTACTACTTCTGTGCTGCATCACCCTTTCCTCTTCAAGGGAAAAACCGACGCAAACAAGAGAAGTAGCAATAAGAATTCCTACCGCCAAGGAAGGACTTTTGTTACCGTAGCAGCATGCAAGTCGAGCTCCTGTACTGAGATAACGCCTCGTCCATGGCCACTCAATCTTGCCATCGAGGTTAGTTGTACGGACTCAGAAAACTTTCATCCATTTCATTGTGTGTGTGGCCATCGATCATTACTGTGGTAATGAGGAATGGTGTTGTAGGTTGCTCTTCAGAAAGAGAGAGCGGCAAACCAGGATGCTCTTGAGAAACACAGTCGCAAACCAGGCTGCTCTTCAGAAAGAGAGAGTGGCAAGCCAGGCTGCTCTTCACGGGAGGGACCGGACCACGGCTCGGTTGATTGAGAAGGAGAGGGCCAGAAATGAGGCGGGTCGCCTGGCCATGTACGACCTTTTTGTGGTAAGTTTATTTTTCACATTAGCCAAATCATGTGTGTAATGTGTGTTTCATTACTAACTAATACGATCGACTCTTCAAAACCAAATGTGCAATCTATGTGCGAGAACACCGGCCAAGACCCTCCGCCGATGCCCGTCTTCTCTGCAATTGGCACGGTGAGTTTCATTTCAATGGTCATTATAAACTAGTATTAAAAATTGAGTGTCATCATGCTAAGTGAGACATTGCAAAATATCTTTTCTGCAGAATAACTCCTGAGCGGTATCGCATGACCCTTCTCTAGGGAAACTGTCTCCAAACGAAGCCGCCGCAAGCAACCCTAGTGCTTCTCCTCCTTGATGACCACGACGGTAAGTTTTCTCTAGTTCATTATGACATAATTAGCTAGTTTAGCTCGAAAAACACATACTTAGCTAATTTAGCTCCAAAATGACATAATTAGCCATTTAGCTCCAAAAATACATACTTAGCTAATTTAGCTTCAAGAAGAGGAGAAGAGGAGAATAAATAGGAAAAATGAAAAGAAGGAAGAAGAAGAAGTAGAGAAGAAGAAGAGAAGAATAAGTAGAAGGAGGAGAAGAAGTTGAAGGAGCCCTCCTTCTTCTCCTCCTTATCCTTCTTCTTCTCTCCTCCTTCTTCTCCTTCTTCTTCTCCTCCTCCTCCTTCTCCTTCTCCTTCTCCTCCTCCTCCTCCTTCTTCTTCTTCTTCTTCTTTTTCTTCTCCTTCTATTCTTCTTTCTTCTTCTCTTTCTTCTTCTACATAGCTTATTTTCCCCCAACAAATACATACTTAGCTAATTATCCTCCAAAATGACATAATTAGCTTAGTTAAGTAAAAACATCATAAGAACCTTGGTTAGCTCATAACTTAGCTAATTTAGCTCCAAAATGACATAATAATCTCAAAATGGCATAAGAACCTTGGTTAGCTCATGAATATTATATACTTAGCTCCAAAAAGACATACTTAGCTCTAAAATGACATAATTACCCATTTAGCTCCAAAAAGACATACTTAGCTAATTTAGCTCCAAGAGGATGGAAGAGAAGAAGAAATAGGAAAAATGAAAAGAAGGAAGAAGAAGATGAAGAGAAGAAGAACAGAAGGAGAAGGAGAAGAAGAAGGAGAAGGATCTCCTCCTTCTCCTTCTTCTTCTTTTCTTCTTCTTCTTCTCCTCCTCTTTGTTCTCCTCTTTTATATTCTCCTTACCTTATTTTCCCAAACAATGACATAATTAGCCCATTTAGCTCCAAAAAGACATACTTAGCTAATTTAGCTCCAAGAAGAGGACAACATGATAAGAAAGAGGAAACATGGAAAGAAGGAAGAAGATAAGAAGAAGAGAAGAAGAAGGAGAAGGAGGAGAAGAAGGAGAAGGATCCCTGCTTCTTCTCCTTCTTCTTCTCTCCTCCTTATCCTTATTCTTCTCCTTCTTCTTCTCTTCTTCTTTTCTTATTCTACTCCTCCTCCTTCTAGTCCTCCTCATCCTTCTTATTTTTCTTCTCCTTCTTCTTCTCTTCTTTATTCTTCTATTTCTTCTTCTGTGTAGCTTATTTCCCCCAACAAAGACATACATAGCTAATTATCCTCCAAAATGACATAATTAGCTTAGTTAGGTAAGAACATCATAAGAACCTTGGTTAGCTCATAACTTAGCTAATTTAGCTCCAAAATGACATAATAAGCTCAAAATGGCATAAGAACCTTGGTTAGCTCATGAATATTATATACTTAGCTTGTTTTCCTCTAAAATGACATAATTAGGTCATTTAGCTCCAAAAAGACATACTTAGCTAATTTAGCTCCAAGAAGAGGAGAAGAGGAGAAGAAATATAAAAAATGAAAAGAAGGAAGAAGAAGAAGAAGAGAAGAAGAAGAGAATAAGAAGGAGAAGAAGAATGAGAAGGAGGAGAAGAAGGAGAAGGAGTCCTACTTCTTCTCCTTCTTGTCCTTCTTATCATTCTTCTTCTCCTTCTTCTTCTTCTTCTGCTCCTCCTCTTTGTTCTCCTCTTTCATATTCTCCTTACCTTATTTTCCCCAACAATGAGATAATTAGCCCATTTATATCCAAAAAGATATACTTAGCTAATTTAGCTCCAAGAAGAGGACAAGAGGAGAAGAAAGAGGAAAAATGAAAAGAAGGGAAAAAGAAGAAGAAGAAGAAGAGAATAATAAGAGAAGAAGAAGGAGAAGGAGACGAAGAAGGAGAAGGAGTCCTCCTTCTTCTCCTTCTTATCCTTATTCTTCTCCTCCTTCTTCTCTCCTCCTTCTTCTCCTTCTTCTTCTCTTCTTATTTTCTTCTTATTCTCCTCCTCCTCCTTCTCCTTCTCCTCCTCCTCCTCCTCCTCCTCCTACTTCTTCTTCTTCTTGTTCTTCTTTTTCTTCTCCTTCTTATTCTCTTTTTTCTTCTTCTCTTTCTTCTTCTACGTAGCTTATTTTTCCCAACAAAGACATACTTAGCTAATTATCCTCCAAAATGACATAATTAGCTTAGTTAGGTAAAAACATCATAAGAACCTTGGTTAGCTCATAACTTAGCTAATTTAGCTCCAAAATGACATAATAAGCTCAAAATGGCATTAGGACCTTGGTTAGCTCAGGAATATTATATACTTAGCATGTTTTCCTCTAAAATGACATAATTAGTCCATTTAGCTCCAAAAAGAGATACTTAGCTAATTTAGCTCCAAGAAGAGGAGAAGAGGAGAAGAAATAGGAAAAACGAAAAGTAGGAAGAAGAAGAAGAAGAGAAGAACAAGAGAAGAAGAAGGAGACGAAGAAGGAGAAGGAGGAGAAGAAGGAGAAGGAGTCCTACTTCTTCTCCTCCTTTTCTTACTCCTTCTCCTTCTCCTCATCCTCCTCCTTCTTCTTATTCTTCTTCTTCTTTTTCTTGTCCTTCTTCTTCTCTTCTTTCTTCTTCTCTTTATTCTTCTCTTTCTTCTTCTGCGTAACTTATTTTCCCCAACAAAGACGTACTTAGCTAATTATCCTCCAAAATGACATAATTAGCATAGTTAGGTAAAAACATCATAAGAACCTTGGTTCTCTCATAACTTAGCTAATTTAGCTCTAAAATGACATAATAAGCTCAAAATGGCATAAGAACCTTGGTTAGCTCATGAATATTATATACTTAGCTTTTTTCCTTTAAAATGACATAATTAACTTAGTTAGGTCCAAATTGGCATAAGAACCTTTGTTACCTCATAAATGTCAGATAGTTAGCTTATTTCCATCCAAATTGACATGATTAGCTTAGTTAGGTCAAAAATGGCATAATAACCTTGGTTAGCTCAAAAAGGTCATATACTTAGCTTGTTTTCCTCCACAATGAAACAATAAACTCAAAAACATCATATGTTGTTGTTCTTCTTCTTCTGACTTCCTTATTCCCATTTGGAGATTGGATGTACTACATGCATGGAAGCTGGCATTGATGGAGTGCTTTAGTTGTAGTTTTCATTTGAGTTGATGAACAATGTGGAACTATAAGTATATATTTATATATATATGGATGAACAGTATATGTGGAACTATATGTATATGTATATATGGATGAAACTTTGTATATGTTGGTTTTTTGGATATATGGGATGTACATTGATGAAAAAATGGCATTGATGAACTTTATATGTATATCATATATATGTTGTGAAATTACAAAAAATGAACAAAACTGTGACAATATGGGCTCTTTGCCGTCTGCTGGCTGATTGCAAAGGCCTTTGCCATCAGCCAGCAGACGGCAAAGGTGCCACATGGCACCCAGCTACGCAACCTAGGGTAGCAGCAGCTGGCCCATATAGGCTCTTTGCCGTCTGGTACCCAGCACTGGCGGACGGCACAGAGCCTGAGGGAGGCCGACGGCAAAGAAATAGAGCGGACGACACAAAGCGTGAGGGAGCAGACGACAAAGATGATGAGAGACGCAGATGACAAAGAGTCTCCGTTAGTCCCTAAGAGAGGAGTTGCATGTCGGCTGCCGTCTAAAGATATTTGTCGTCTGCTATGTGTCAAAGGCAGATGGGAAAGATCTTTGCCGTCTTCTTAGGGCAGACAGATAGCAAAGAAGGGACTTTGTCTTCGAAAGTTGTCGTAGGAACTTTGCAGACAAGAGGAAGACGTCAAATCCTTTGCCGTCGGTGCAACACCACTTTGCCGTCTGTTATGGCACACGGCAAAGTGTCTGATTCCTGTAGTGGATGGAGCTAGTGCGTGGCGGGAAGAGCCAACCTCTGTCTCCCAATGAACGCCTGCTGCCGCTCGTGGCTGGCAACATATGCCTCTGACTTTGGCATATGTATCGTTGTTAGAGCATATATCTCCATATGTGGTTTTGGTAATTGATGACTATTCCTATGGACTAATGGTTGCCTTAAGTTACATTTATAGGATTTGTCCATAGGCACTTCTTGAAGTCCATCTGTTGGGTTCAAGGAGTTTATATGATGACCAAGATGGTATTCAAGGTATTATCCAAAGAATGGTCATAGAGACACATGGTTGATCAAGATTTCAGACAAAGAGTAAATCAAGATGATCAACACACAAAGCGTACAAGATGTACCGAGAGCGATCAAGTGATCCCATGGTATGGTAAGCATTGTCCATTACGTGTTTGTGTACTAACCCATGGTCTTCGTGAGAGTTCTATGTGGGGGTTAGGTGTGTTTCCATGGGCTTGCGTCAAAGGGAAGATCTCATACAACCCATGAAGTATGACGTCAAGTTGTGATCGCCATTGAGATTGCGATGTGCAAGTTCAAGTGGATCAGCATCAAGATATCATGCTTGAAGCTTGTCGTCCATTGTGGTGGCAATGGACTTGTGAAGATATGCTGAAGAGTGGCTCGCCCATAGAGAGTATGGGGGAGCAATCAACTAGTCTTCATCAAGCCAACGCAATCAAGAAAGGTGGTCCATCTTGAGGAAGCCAAGATCATCATCATCTAGCTCAAGAGGACGAGGTGCAAGGTATAGGTTTGCCCTTGCTAGGTTTTCTGTTTAGGATAGATTGTTGTACTATCAAGGGGGGCTCTAAAGTGAGTAGCTTGATCGTATCATTCGTTGAGAGCTCAAACCGTTTGCATCCTTGCATCATACTTCTTGGTTCTTGTTTGGTGTTTCTCTTTGTGAGTTTTAGAGCTTATGGTCATCTTCGTGACAAGCTCGAGTTCATCGAAAACGGAGTCCATATGCATCTACTATGATGTTTTCGATGTTGGAGTTTTTTCCGGTTCTTTATTCATAGAGGACTCCCATCTCTATATCATTGGCATTTTCATATCTGTTTTGATAGCTCTCGTCGTCCTGAATCCAACAAGCTTGGGTTTGCTCGATTCGGAGCTCGTATGCGAAAGTTATGGTTCTTTCAGTGGCGAGCGGTAGTACCGCTGGACCTAGCGGTAGTAGCGCTAGAGTTGTAGGTAGTACCGCTGGCCCTAGCGGTAGTACCGCTAGAGCTGGCGGTAGTACCGCTGTCCCAGCGGTAGTACCGCCCCTGGCCAGCGGTAGTACCGCTCCAAGTTTCTAGTACCGTCATCTTTGCTATTGTACTGCGTCGGACATTTTTGCGAAGACTTTCTTGGTGGTGGTTGGCCCGGTAGTATCTTTGCGCTACCATGGGCTCAGCGGTAGTACCGCTACAGCTAGTGGTAGTACCGCTGGAGGGTCAGCGGTAGTACCGCTGCAGCCATCGGTAGTACCGCCGGAGGGTCAGCGGTAGTACTGCTGGAGCCAGCGGTAGTACCGCTGGGCTTGGGCTGTAAGTGGGGGTAACGGTCTGATTCCTTCCACGACTATATAAAGGGGGTTTTCTTCCCTCTTGGTCTGATCCATCCGTTGAGCTCTTGTTCTACCTCCATTGTTGAGATTCTTAGAGCTTGCGTACTCTCAATCCCTCCAATGATTCTTGCTTGTTCTTGAGGGAAAAGAGAGAGGAGATCTAGATCCACATCTCCACCAATCACTTTCTCCTCTATGTGAGGGGAACCCCTTGGATCTAGATCTTGGAGTTCTTTGTGAGCTCCTTGTTCTTCTTCTCATATTTCTCCATATCTTTCGTTGTTGTGGAGGGACTTGAGTGTGAGGGACTTGACCACTTCGTGTGTTCTTGCCATTGCATTGGTTGCATCGGTTTGAGTTCTCCACGGTGATACGTCGAAGTGAAGTTTGAGAAGCTTATTACCTTTGGTACTTAGTACCCTAGATATTGTTCTTCATGGATGCTTTGGCGTCCTAGAAGCTTGGTGGTGTCTCAGAGCTCAATCATTGTGGTGTGAAGCTCCGGCAAGCATCGGGGTCTCCAATTATGTTGTGGAGATTGCCCCGAGCAATTTGTACGGGTACCGGTAATCGCCGCCAAGGGTTTCCACGTGTACGTGTTCGGTGACCGCCCCCAAGGTTTGCCATTTGTACGGGTTTGGTGACCGCCCTCAAGGGTCCCTTAGTGGAATCACGGCATCTTGCATTGTGCGAGGGCGTGAGGAGATTATGGTGGCCTTTGTGGCATCTTGGGGAGCATTGTGCCTCCACACCGCTCCAACGGAGATTAGCATCCGCAAGGGTGTGAACTTCGGGATACATCATCGTCTCCGCGTACCTCGGTTATCTCTTACCCGAACCCTTTACTTATGCACTTTACTTTGTGATAGCCATATTGTCTCTTGTCATATATCTTGCTATCACTTAGTTGTTTATCTTGCTTAGCATAAGTTGTTGGTGCACATAGGTGAGCCTAGTTGTTTGAGGTTTTTGTGCTTGACATATTAAACGTTAGTTTTATTCCGCATTTGTTCAAGCCTAAACCTTAATTATTTTAAAGCGCCTATTCACCCCCCCTCTAGGCGACATCCACGTCCTTTCAATCGTCACGGTATCCAGGGGCATGAGCACCCAATGCTGCCCGGGGGGATCTGGCGCTTGATGGGAAGTGTAGAGGGCTGCCTTGCTCGAGATCTAGAATGGTGCAGATCGGGTTTGGGCGAGCGAGGCGGGTGGCATTGCCACAACGGGAACAAGATGAGACAGCGGAGGATGATGCTAGGCTAGAGCTCCCGCCGGTGTCCAGCCATGACTAGTCGATGGCAATGTTGAGCGTGAGCTCCTCATCAGCCCGCGCATCACTTTCCGAGCCAAAATCCTCCTCCTCCGCGAAGTGTCCAAGTCCATGGGATTAGACCCGGTGTTGGAGTCGTTGTTAGTCGTGTCCATGAGAGATGGGATTGGAGAGATTGGGAAAGGAGGGGGAGGAGACCGGAGGGTAACGGAGACGGATAGTGGAGTGAAATTTGAGTAGGGTTCCTCGGGTTGGCTGGGGTTTTAGTGGGTACTATGGTAGGGGCCGAGCAGGCCATAGCTGGCATGTATGACATGGTGGCGGTATTCGGGCGCGTTTGCTCCTCCCCATATTCGTCCCACATATGGGATAGATATGGGGGGTTGCCCAAGGTTGTCAGAATCACGATTCTACTGTAGGATTCTACTACTTTATGATCCAAACTAACCCCTATGATTCTATGACTTTTTTTATTTCATAAAATATTCGTTTCAACGATCCTCGTAGAAGAGTATATGATTTTTGATCCTATCTTTTGAGCTCCAATCCGATCCAAAATCATGATTATCACAACCTTTGTTACCGCACACCTCGGGAATTTGGGGAGCCCGTTTGGGTGTTCTTTTTCAGTCCGGGCACTAACCAGACAGCCGACCCAAAGGTTCGCACGAATATAGGGATCCTGGTTGTAAATGACCTCCAAATGTTCGGATCACACGATGCACACACTATTAGCTCTCCAATATGGATCACCAAATCAAGTTGAATCGGTTGTGAGGATCAAAATCACTCATGTCGATAGTGCAATCTAGCTCAGAGGTACGGGCAGTCTCACCAAATCGAGTGATAATTGATCGGCGGCAACAATGCTGGGTGGATGGGGTGAAATGGATAAGGGGTGTGGGGTAGTGGGGATGGTGGTGGGGGTGTTCTTGGGATGGCCGGTTAGGTGCTCGCATGGGTTGATATGGCCCACGCCATCGGTATTGTTTAATGTTTTTTAGGTCAATATTTTATTTTATCTCATGTTTATTTTATTTTATTTTATATACATTGTTTTTTATTCATGTTTATTTTATTTCCATTTATTTTTAAATAGGTTGTTTTATATTTGGTTTTATTTATTTCATCTCATTTTGTATAGTATATATAACTAAATACTTGAAGACAATAATTATAATAAGAACATCACTAATCTGAATACATAATAGCTGAATGATAAACAATAAATAATAACTCTTACCCGACCTAGTTAATTGCCTAAGCTAAGAACATCATTATCGCAGTGACTCCCATAAAAAGAAATGTTACTACTGATCCATGTGGAAGAAGGAGCCCAATCATAATAGCAGCTAAAAGTACATATCGAAGCTTCTTGATTTTTGATTTGGCCTCAGATCTCTTTGTTTTTGGTTTGCGTCCCATCTCGTTGTTGTCTTGGTAGTCCATGATAGTACTTGAGTAAATCGCTTACGAATTTCTGCACAAGATAGACCTATATCTATGTGTGGCAAGAGACTACTACTTTTTGTAGATATTTATGTGAATAATAACATGATCAATGCTAGAATTCAATGCATGTGCAAATTTACAAAAACGTTTCAAGGGATTTTCTGCCACATACCTTCCAGGGACAATGTAGATGACGAAATATTTTTATGGATTCCATGTTGCGTGCGAAGCTTTCTTATCAAGAGGGCATCAACAGTAGCAAAGCAGCACAAGTGTCGTCTCCTGATTCCTGGTCGCTTAAGTGTTGGTGGTGTGGGATTTGCCACCAGATCAAAGAAATGTTCTGCAGTAGCGGGATGATGTGCCAAACATTCCGGCTGCATAGACCATGGTAGCAAGTTCATGACAGAGCCAATAGGGGCCCCTAACATTGGAGACTCTCAACAAACGTGAGCTTGCAAGTGGGGTTCGTGTCGAGTTTACAAGATCGTTCGGTCCATTACTGCCCACATAACTACGAGGGAAAGAACAAAAACTAAGAGGGGCTAGCTAGGGAGAATATTTTTATGGATAAAGAAGTGAATAAAGCAAAGAAAGAGGAGGTTGCCAATGTTTTTATATAAGCAAAAGTTAGTAGTGAAGTGCGAGGAACAAGCACACCACCAATAGTCTAATTACCTACGACATGCACAAAAGTCCCACACCACCACTAATTTATGTGTTGTCAAAATTGTTGGGATTATGCCTTAGAGACAATAATAAATTTTTCATTATCATATTTCCTTATTCATGACAAGTGTTTATTATTCATGCTAGAATTGCATTGACCGAAAACCAAATACATATGTAGAAACATATAAAAGAACATGTCCCTAGCGAGACTCTACTAGACTAGCCCGTTGATCAAAGATGGTTAAGGTTTCCAAAACATAGACATGTGTTGTCATTTTATAACGGGATCACATCATTATGAGAATGATGTCATGGACAAGACCCGACCGTAAGCTTAGCAGATGATCATATCAATGAAAGTTTAATTGTTCTAGATTTCATCATGTCAAGTATCTGTTCCTTAGACCATGAGATCATGCAACTCCCTAATGTCGTAGGAATACCTTATGAGCTATCAAATGTCACTTTGTAAATGGATGGTCATAAAAGTGTTATTCAGGTATCTCTAAAGGTGTATCTTGGGTTTGAATGGATGGAGACGAGGATTCTGTCACTCCATATGACGGAGAGATATCTCTAGGCCCTCATACAACATCACAAGAAGCTTGCAAGCATGTGACTAATGAGTTTAGTCACGATATATTATATTATGTAACGAGTAAAGAGACTTGATGCTAACGAGATTGAACTAGTTACGAAGATACCGATGATTAGAATTCGGGCGAGTAACATATCATTGCACAAAGGGAATTGCATAAGGGGTTGACTGAATCCTCGACATCATTGTTCTACCGCTAAAGAACTTCATGGACTATGTAGGAACCAATATGGGCATCGAGGTCCCGCTATTGGTTATAGACCCGAGAGGTGTCTCGGTCATATCTACATAATTCTCAAACCCATGGGGTCCGCACAGTTAACGTTCAATGACACTAGAGTAGTATTGGGATAAGTATGTTGGTAAGTGACTGTTATTTCGAGTGTGTGATACGTATCCAACATGTCCAAAATTTTGATTGTTCCATGCTATTATATTATCATTCTAGGATACTTTTTGGGTCATAATTTAGCAATTTATATTATTTTTTAGCACTAACCTATTGACCCAGTGCCCAGTGCTAGTTGTTGCTTTTCGCGTGTTTTTTACTTTTCAGGTTTACAGTACCAAACGAAGTCCAATTGCCCCCAAATTTTTTATGATTTTTCTGGACCAAAAGAAGACTTGGAAGCCTCGAGATAAGACCAAAGGCCACATGAGGGAGGTACAAGCCAACAGGGCACGACCAGGGGGGTCGGCGCACCCTGATGGCTTGTCGCTACCTGGTGGACCCTCTACCTCCGTTCTCTTGCCTATAAACTCACATATATTGCAAAAACCCTAAACATGATCACGTGCGCTTTCTCTACCGCTGCAAATCTCTATTCTATGATGATCCCATCTGGAGCTCCGTTCTGGCACCCTACTAGAGGGGGTCGATATCGAGGGCCCCTTCATCAACCTTGTTGTCCTCGTGATGATGTGTGAGTAGTTCACCACATACCTAGATGTCCATAATTAGTACCTAGATGGCTATTTCTCTCTCTCTTGATCTTTAATACAATGATCATCACATCTTCGCTTTGATCTATCCGATGTAATTCTTTCGTATGGTGTGTTTGTTGGAATCCTATGAATTACGGGTTTTAATGGGTTCCTTTGGCCAAGTAGTTTGGTATTTCTTTAGTTAGAGGGGCGCGTTTTAATGGGTTCCTTTATCCAAGTGACAAAAGGGGACAAGTTGAATCTTTGTGTTTTCCCACTAAGAATAAAATGATGTGTTTTATTCATATTGAATGAGTTTACTTTGTCTACATTCCCCAAGCATTACGTTGTCTGTCATGAACTTAATACGTAGAGAGGCAAACATAGAAGCCCTACTGAAGTGGAGTAATAGTAGTAGGTGCACATAGGAGTCGGCCTATTTGCTTATGGACATGATGCCTATATACGCATGATCATTGTCATGAAAATTGCATAACTACCTGCTTTTGTGTCAGTTGCCAAAAAGTAATTTGTTTACCAACCGTATGTTTCTTTCACGATGTCACACCCTGTTTTTGCTCCACTTTGTCACTAGTGGTTCCTTTTCAAAATTTGGAATAAATCAAAACTTTTTAAGTAAGTGATGTGAGTGTCTTGATTGTCATTGGTTGTATGTGTGCTTGTGAGCAGACCACTAAAAACAATTTTTCATAAAATATTATTTCTACAAAAATACTTTTATTTATTTTTGTAGCTTCAAACCCTTGCTTTGGGATTTGCACTACAAGTCCCTGATTTAAAGGGAGTGCTTTTACCCAAAGATTTTATTCTGATTCTATTATTAAAATAACTCTTCAAAACTATAAAATAATTATTTTTAAAGTTATTTTCCCATTTAACTTATATGCTCTTTTCTAAAGCCAGAAATGGTATTTCATGGTGAAAAAAAATATTTCTACCTTAGAAAAATCAGATGAAATTTAGGAAGACTCTCAAAACATATATTTTACATACATAAGAGTTTCAACCCCTAGTCATGTTCAAAATATTGGATTAAACCCTTGAAGACCATTTATGTCTTTTATGATCTTTTGAAATATCTCCAAAGGAAATATTCTCAATAAATTCCAAGAAAATTATAGCATGTCCCACATGCTATACGAGATGGTTATGCCAAGTTTCACCCCCATACAAGGTGGTTTGGTTCACAAAATAATCGAGAAAGCCTTTCTGTCTAGAACGAAGTTGGAGCAACTCTAGATTGCCAGGTTTGTCCAACTGGTCTCAGACTTTGGAGGGGTGTTCAAAACCCCAAATAAGGAGGGCATGCCAAGAATTGCATTTGTAGGAGCTGATTTGATTACATTTTCCCAAAAGATTATAGATGTGCCCATTTTTGGGTATTTCCAAGTTTACATTGTCAAACTTGCTCAATTGATCTCAAGTTTGGTAAAGCCGCTAAATTATTCCATCATCAAATCCTGATAACTCTCAATGCTTTTGGAGGAGATTGACTCCCCAAAACTAGCATCAAACACCTTCTACCAGTTTGGAAACCCAGCATCTAGCACCCCCAACACTTACTCCCTTCACTCCAAACTTGTGTCACAGGCTCACTGTGCATCCCACAACTGCAACAGTGAAATCCAGCTCCAGTTCAATGAGAGGGAGCCAAAATCTACAATTTACCATCTGAATCAATGCTGACAGCACCTGTTTATCACCCCTCCTTTTGACCAGCTTGATTCCCTTCACCCCAAGCATCCAAAGAGCATCTACTGCACCCCCAGACTCCCACACACATGGCCAAGATGCGCCAGAGCGCGCCAGCATGCTATGGCATGCCAAAGTTGTGCTCTAGACACGCTAAAGTGTGCACCCGAGCCTAGGGAGGCTAGCTGGCCAGATCATGCCCCCCTCCCATTGCCCCTCTTTGACCACATCGTCGATCAAGGTCTAAGCTGCGTTGGGACCCTCTCTTCCCTCTCTCCTCTGCCCATGGCGACGCGTGCCCACTCGCACCTGAGCTGTCCAGAAGAACCTCGCCACCGCAGCGCGTCAAGAGGCCGCCCCCGCTCCTCCTAAAGATTCCCCTCGGTTCGAAACCATGTCCGCAATACCACGAGCTCGCTCCTCAGCCCTCTCTCCCTCTCCTGCCACTTCGGCAGCATCTTCGGTGCACCACCTCTTGGTGGATCATCACCCACCTATAAATGGGCCACCCCAGCTCTTCCCCGCACCTCAAACACATCACTCTTGCCTCCAATCGACCATCCCAGTGCCCCCCTTGAGCTATTAAGGCACCGGTGCTCGAGATCAACTGAGGCACCGCCGCATCGGGACTCCGTCCATCTCGGGACACAGGCAAGCTCCGACGCTCATTCCACCTCCCCTCTGACCGCAAGATGTGGGGACCCAGATTTACTAGTCGAGAATCGCAGTGCTCAGTGATCCCAGAGATCAATGCTCACCGAACACAGATACTAAATAACCGATTATTACAACACGTGGCAGAAGGGTCAAGTTCACAAGACAGGGCCTAAGGCCAAATCACACGAGTACAATAATAGCGGAAAAACAAAGGGACTAAGAGGGTGCCCATGCCATCAAGCCTACACCGACAGGCATTCTGACTCGGAACTGTCCTAGTTTGCAGGGGTGTCCCCGAAGACGTACTCATCTCCAAACTCCGGTCCTTCCATGTCTGGTCAATAACATAACCAGTGGCAAGCCAATGAGTACTTTGAATGTACTCGCAAACATCCCATGATATGAACAATGAAAGTGAAGGATAACAATATCATGCATTTCTAGTATAACTCATCGGGGTGGAATGATCATGAATATGCATCAAGTTAAAGAATTACTCTTGAAGAACAGGTTACAGATACCAATATATCTGTTGAGGGCTGAACCATCCGGTTTCACCTTGTATGCCACGTCACCAAACTTGGTCATAACATTGCTATCATAGCAACACTTTTCTTATCACCATACACATTCTCACACTTACGCACACTTGGTTTATGCGTAAATATCAGGACATAGTTTAAGCAGGATTACCCAACTGTCCTTGACCGTGGACACGGCTATTCGAATAGTTTACACCGTGCAGAGGTAGTACGCTGGACCCACGAGATCCGGGAAACTTCCGTGTCATCCACGACTCGCGGTATTTCACATACCCGAGGTAAGTACCTGATCAATGCCTTTCTCCTGACGATACTAGACAAAGAAGTCCACTCGGTTTGTACCCAGCCCACATGTCGTACGTCTTACGAGCACCAACTCTGGGCAGTACCGACCATGCGGGGACCAACAGCGTGACTAGAACTCATAAAAATGGCATAGTCGTCCTACCCGGCACGACCCCATCACTAGAGTGACCACATATCACTCCCGCCACTAGTAATGTGGCTCTATGCTAGCACCGACCAGAGTAATTAACATAGACCCGTCCCATAAGGGGTAACGTGGTCGTACTGGTAAGGTTGGGACGGTCGACACATCATAAATCTTATCCCATTTCTGAAATCTTACTCACACAAATACCGGATGCATCACTTCACCAAAAGTGGCCACCTAACTCATCATCACCCTCGGGCATTAGTGGTACCCGACGGGGTTTTCATAAACTCTTGCTTTATGACAACATCATGCTCATGAATAATACTACTTCTATCTTTACTTGTCAAGATGGTATTAGCATGACCCTAAGGGGTAGAGTCAAGCTCAATGAAAATGTTCCGGAGGAGTCATCGGTGAAATCATTTCAAATGATTACCGACACTTATGATCACATGCAACGGGAATACTTGCTATTTTAACATGTAAAGTAACATACGCTCAGTCATGGTCAAATGGTTGCTTGCCTTGGTCAGCTAAGTATCCGGGGTCTTCGGGGTTTTTCCCTTGATTCCCTCATCACACAGGTTTTCTATCGTCGATAAAACAATAAATAAGGAATAGCTCACACAGAAACAGTCCACAAAGTCATTTTAAAAATGTTCCCTATTACTGATAAATCTAACATATCATTTTAAAAATACTTGTCTTAATTTTCTTTGAGGGAATGTTTTTGAAAACAACCAAGCAGAAGCAAAACTATTCCATTTTACCCCTTTTTAATATTGTAAAATCGATTAGTTGCTGCAAAATTCATCTAAGCATATCATTAAATACTACACATTTTTAGAAGAATAACAGTGGAAGAATTATATTTTACACTCGTTAATATTTTTATAAAAATCTTAGAAATCCAGGTTTTAAAAATAAAAAGAAAACAAGCCAGCTCTTGGCCTGGCTCGGCCCAGAGCCGGGCTGGCCCGTGGCCAGCCGACTGCTGCCCAGGCGCGCGCGCCGTCAGGTTTGAACCTGACGCGCGGGTCCGTGCGGTCAGCGACCGAGGCTAGCGTGGGGGAGGAGGTTGGGCCACCGACAGGTGGGGCACACCTGTCGGGGTCGTCTCCTACCTCCAGCCAGAGGGGAGGAGGAGGACGCCGACGAGGCTGCCAACGTGCTCAAGCTCCAATGAACACGGGAATGGGTCTGCCTGGGGTCAAGGGGGTCAGTTTGGTGGGTCGAGGGGCGCAGGAGCCGTCGTGTAGCTGGAGATCGACCGTAGCTCCGAGGCAGATGGGCCTCGGTCGATCTCGAGCACGGGGGCTCTGCTGGGTTGCCGGGGTGGCTAGGGGGATGCTAGTGGATGCCGCGAAGCTATCTGAGGGGTGCTGAAGCGAGGGGAGGGCTATTTATAGTCTTGCGATGGTGAGCAGACTCGGGAGCGCCGGTGACTCACCGTGGCGTGCATGGCGGTGCAGAGAGACGTTGGGGTTGAAACCACGGTCTCAGGAAGTGGTATTGGACTGCCCGAACCGTCTGCTGCAGAGAGAGAGAGAGAGAGGAGAGCCGTGCATTCGTGGCCGGGCAAGCTTGGCCGAATCAGGAGCGTGCGGGCACGCGTCGCACGAGAGAGGAGGGGCCCTGAGGCTTGCCCGACGCAGAGGGGCTGTCGGGGAGGAGGTTGGACAACTCGGGGGAGGCTGGAACTGGCCGAGGGCGTTGCCCCACCTTGGTGACTCCCTGTAGCGCGCCCAGAGCGCAGTTTTGGCATGCCATGGCATGCTGGTGCGCTCTGAGGCACTTTGGACGTGTCTAGCATGTCCTGGCACTTGCTGGAGGTGTGGCTAGCCGTTTGGTTTTAGTGGGAGCTTCGGCTGGTCAAAGGAGGCAAGAAATACTGGTGCTGTCAGTCATGAACTGAGGTCTAAATTGGGGTTTTTGGCCTTAACACTTTGAACCAGTGAGGGGCCAGTTGACTGGGGTTAGATATAGGTGCTGGCTACTTAATCTAAGAGTTTGAAGCAAAGGAGTTTGGTTTAGCTGCGGCTAAGGTGGCTTTTTCTATTTGTCAGAACGTGTTCGACAGTGGTCAGAGGGGGTTGCACCCCACCACTCGTGTTGATACTTAACAGGTTTGGTCTTTGGGATAAACCATGGAGTTCCACCAAATTTGATCTCCAATGGACAAGTTTAGCTTTGTAAACTTGAAATCACTCCAATATGACCAGATTTGTTCCTTCCAAAGGGAGTGTGGGCAAACTAAGTCCCACAAATCCCATTTTTGGTGTAGAACCCTTATTTGAGGTATTAGGCACTCCGGCAAAGTTTTAGCCTTATTGAACAAACTTTGCTATGTAGAGTTGCTCTAACTTGATTCTGGACACACAAGGTTTTTTGGTTATTTGGGGTCCTTATCCACATTTGATCAAGGTGAAACTTTATGTGGACACCAAACAAGGCTTTGGGACATCACTCGAATTTTCTAGGAATTTATTGAGAATATTTCCTTTGGGAATATCTCAAAATGCCAAAACATACACAAATAGCTTTTATAGTTTTAATCAATAAATATAATATAAAATGGGGTTTAAAATCCTATTTATGGAAAATATATGTCCTTCTGATCATCTCTAAATTTAATCATATTTTTCCAAAGTAGAAATGTATTTTTCCATGTTCGAATACCAATTATGACCTTAGAAATGGACAGGTTATTTAATTAGGAAAATACTCACAAAAATAATTATTTTTGTGGTTTTGAAATATAAAGATAGGTAAAAATCAGATTACCAAATATGAGTAGTAGCACTGCTTGCTATCAAGGACATGTACTGCAACCCAAGGTGGTTTTACTATGGTTATCAAATGTTTTTGGAAATCGGTAAAATACCAAAAAGGAATTAAGGGTTTTTAAAACCTCACATGATCAAGCATACAAGCATACAATGTCAATCATGGAACTCACAACATTAGTTTGGAAAAAGTTTTAACAAGCTCAGAATTTTACAATAAAGACAAATGATAGCAAAAACAGGGTGTGACAGGCCTATCCCCCTTACAAGTATCTCGTCCCCAAGATTCCTAAGCTAGGTGCTAAAAAGGTATGGGAACTTAGAACGGAGATAGTCTTCACGCTCCCATGTAGCTTCGGCTTCGGTGTGGTTGCTCCATTGAACCTTGAAATACTTGATGGTGCGGCTTCGAGTGCATCGCTCTGCTTCATCTAGAATGCGGATTGGCCTCTCGCGATAGTGAAATCAGACTGAAGGTCAATGGCCTGGTGATCAATGTCCTTATAAGGATCGGAATGACTTGGCGTCTGGAGACACTTCCAAAGGTGTGACACGTGGAAAACGTTGTGCACGCCCGAAAGTTCCGGAGGTAGCTCCAACTGATAAGCGACCTCTCCACGCATTGCCGTGATCTTGAATACCCCAATAAACCTTGGAGCGAGTTTCCTCTTAATGTGGAAATGCTTGGTTCCATTGAGAGGTGTGACACGGAGGTACACCAGATCTCCGGGAATGAACTCCACATTCCTGCGGTAAGAGTCCGCATAACTCTTTTGACGCGACTTGGCTGCCTTTAGATTTTCTTGGTCTAGTTGCACCTTCTCTTGTGCCTGGTGCAAAACTTCTGGTCTGAAAATTAGCCGGTCTCCGATTTCTGACCAGTTGAGCGGGGTGCGGCATTTCCGTCCGTACAACACTTCGAACGAGTCCATCTGGAGACTAGACTTGTAGATGGTGTTGTATGGAAACTCAGCGAATGGCACACAGTCTTCCCATTTGTCTCCATGCGCTAGGACACATGCGCGGAGCATATCTTCGAGTATCTGATTCACCCTTTCCGTCTGTCCTCCCGTCTGCGGGTGGAAGGCGGTGCTGAAAGAGAGCTTGGTACCGAGGGATTCCTGAAGTTTCCTCCAAAACCTCGAGGTGAACTGCGTGCCTCGGTCAGATACAATCTCCTTGGGAACTCCATGAAGGCTTACTATGCGCTAGATATAGAGACTTGCCAACTTGTTCCCGTCATATGTGGTGTTGACAGGGATGAAATGGGCAACCTTGGTCAAATGGTCGGCAACAACCCATATCGAGTTATGTCCCTTTGCTAGACCTTGGTAGACTGGTAATGAAATCCATCCCTACCTTGTCCCACTTCCATTCCGGCACCTGGAGAGGTTGTAGCATTCCTGCAGGTCGCTGATACTCAACCTTAACTTGCTGACACACATCGCACTTCGCCACATACAACGCGATTTCCCTCTTCATGCCGTGCCACCAGAATTTTCATGGAGATCTTGATACATCTTGGTACCACCGGGGTGAATGGAGTAGGGTGTCTCATGAGCTTCCCGTAGGATGAGTTCCTTGAGTTTGGCATTGTTGGGTACGCATAAACGTTTCCCAAACCACACCACTCCTTGATCATCCTCGAAGAATCATGGGGCCTTGCCTTCTGGAATCTTCTTCTTGATACCTTCGATGCTCTTGTGACCCTTTTGGGCCTCCTTGATGTCGTCTTCCAGCGTTCGTTTGACTTCGAGATTATCTAGGAATCCTGATTCCACCAGTTCCAATCCGAAGTTCTCCAAGTCTTCGTACAAGGCGGGCTGCCTTTCCTTAAGCATTACGTTTAAGGTGCTGGTCTTCCGACTCAAGGCGTCGGCCACCACATTTGCCTTACCAGGGTGATATTGGATGCTGAGGTCGTAGTCTTTGATCAACTCCAACAATCTTCGTTGCCTCATATTCAATTCCCTTTGGGTGAAAATATACTTCAGACTCTTGTGGTCAGTGTATATTTCACATCGCTTCCCCAGAAGGTAGTGTCGCCATGTCTTCAGGGCATGCACTACTGCTGCCAACTCGAGATCATGGGTGACATAATTCTCCTCATGTGGGCGCAGATGCCGCGACAAGTATGCCACGACACTGCCATCCTGCGTTAGAACCGTACCTAGCCCGGTCCTTGAGGCATCGCAATATATCACGAACTCCTTGGTGATATCTGGAGTGGCCAATACCGGGGCGGTGGTTAGCCTCTTCTTCAACTCTTGGAAGCTTGCCTCACATTCTGGCGTCCATTCGAACTTCTTGCCTTTCTTCAAGAGCTGAGTCATAGGTCGCGCAATGCAGGAGAATCCTTCTACGAACTTGCGCTAATACCCTGCGAGCCCGAGAAAGCTCCAGACTTCCTTCACGTCGATTGGCGATTCCCAGTTGGTTAACGTGGTAACCTTAGAGGGATCAACTGCCAATCCACTTGCCGTCATGGTATGACCTGGGAATCCAACTTCGTTCAGCCAAAACTGGCATTTTCCGAACTTGGCATATAGTTGGTGCTCTCGAAGCTTTGCCAATACTAACCTCAAGTGTTGCTCATGCTCTTCTTCAGACTTGCAAAATATTAATATGTCGTCAATGAATACGACGACAAACTTGTCCAAATATTCCATGAAGACCTTATTCATGAGGTACATGAAGTAAGCTGGGGCATTTGTCAATCCGAAGGACATGACAGTGCATTCGTACAGACCGTACCGGGTCACAAATGACGTCTTCGGAATGTCGTCAGGTCGAATCTTTAGTTGGTAATATCCAGATCGATGGTCGATCTTGGAGAATACCTTTGCTCCATTAAGTTGGTCAAACAAGCCTTCAATCTTGGGGAGTGGATAACTGTTCTTGATCGTGATCTCATTGAGTGAATGATAATCGATGCAAAGTCGGATTGTCCCATCCTTCTTGGACACGAAGAGAACAGGCGATCCCCAAGGTGACGCACTTGGACTAATAAACCCTTTCCTGAGTTGCTCATCCAGTTGCTTCTTCAACTCTGCTAGCTCTTCGGATCCCATCATGTAAGGCTTCTTATAGATAGGCCTTGATCTGGGCATGAGCTCGATGATGAACTCGGTGTCTCGGTCAGGAGGCATCCCTGGTAGCTCATCAGGAAAGACATCCGGGTACTCACAGACTATTGGCACTTGGTCGAGTCCTTCCTCTGATAGGTTGTTAACTCGTGGCACTCGAGTGGGTACTGGCTCAGAGACATACTTGACTTTGACCCCTTGGTCACTTGTCATGGTAATGACCCTGTTAGCATAGTCCAAGATACTATGATGCTTGGCCAACCAATCCATATCGAGGATTACTTCTAGGTCTTGTGACTTAAGCACAATGAGATCCGCTGAGAAGCTCGTCCCATTGATAACTATCCCAACGTTTCTACACCCTAGGTTGGTTCTCAAAACTGCTCCCGGGGTCTGAATTGCCATATGCCCACGAAGCAAGGTAGGTTCTAGTCCACACTTTTCCACAAACTTTTGTGTAACAAAGGAATGCGAAGCACCACAATCAAACAATACTGATGTTGGGGTAGAGTTGATGAGGAAAGTACCCAGAATGTAGTCCGGGTCTTCTTGTGCCTCTTCCGTGGAAATATGATTAATCCGCCCCTTGCTGATACTGCTGATTGCGGGGAGCCTGGTTCCTGCCTGGTGCTCCTTGGCCTGGATTTGGTGCATTGGGGCGCGGAACATTGGGTTTCTTATTGGGGCACTGCCTGGAATAGTGCCCTGGTTGTCCACACCCGAAACAGGTAACTTGCGCTGGAAGATTGGTCTTGCTCCCACTGTTGTTTGGCGGAGTGCTTGCTAGCTTGACGCTGACTTGCTGAGGTTGGTAATTCTGGCGAAATGTTGGATGCTTGTACTTTTGTTGCTGATATTTTTGGTCTTGCTAGGGCTGATTGCCATGGTCTTGGTTTCGAGTTGATCGGTTCTCCACTACTTATTAGCTTGCGCTTACGGGTGTCGTCCATTGCACGACGCTTGTGTTCCAACATCAGAGACTTATTAACCAGGTCACTGAAGGTCCGACATTCACAAACAACCAGTTGATACTGGAGTGACTGCTGCAGTCCTTCCATAAAGCGCTCCACTTTGGCAGCCTCAGTGCTGACATCTTCAGGTGCATACCTTGATAGAAGGTTGAACTTCTGCAAATACTCCTTGACTGGTCCACTGCCTTGCCTTAAGGCTCAGAATTCCCGCTTCTTAATGGTCATCATCCCCGGAGGAATGTGAGCGGCGTGAAATCTATCCTTGAACACGGCCCAAGTGATGACTTGCCCGGCTCGCATGATCTGAAATCCATCCCACCAAGCTCTAGCTGTACCTTCGAGACAGTGGGTTGCATAGAGAACTTTCTCGTTGTCGTCAGTGCACTTGACCAACGCAAGAAGGTCTTCGCTAGTGTGGATCCAGTCATCGGCATACAAGGGCTCAGTCGTCTCCGTGAATATGGGCGGCGTAGTCCGCATAAACTCAGTGAAAGTTGAGCGACCGTTGCCATTCCCGTTCTACGGCGGGTGGTTCACCAAAGTTTGAGCCAACTGTCGAATAGCGGCATTGTTGGCTTGACGCTCCTCCCGAAGAGCTTGATGGAACTGAGCGATGGTGAAGCTTTCAGGGAGAGGTGGTGGTGGAGGAACATCATCTTGTTGCACACGGTGATCTCCAGCTTGAGCTTCCCCTCCGGTTCCCTGCTGCTGTCCTGAAGAGGCAGAGCCGGGGTTGTCGAAAGTGCTGTTGCGAGTTGCATTCACCATCCTGTCAGGGGAGTAGACAGGTCAAATTCTGCTGAACCGGTTTCAGTCGCAAGGGATGACGTTCTAGTAAAGAGGGGGTATAGTGTGTGCTAGTGTGCAAGGTTTTATGACAAAGGTTTTTGAAAAGAACTACTGCATTAATTTAAAAGCAAGCGATGTAGTCGCTCACAATCTGCTCAAGGCAGAATGCGACTTGCATCCAACAGGTTCACACAACATCCAGGTCATAAAATCCTTATACAAGAACTCCTACGTTCGGTACATACTACGCTGCTACGTGATCGACTGTGCGGTCTCATAAGCCGGCTCTGTGGGATCTTCGTCTTCATCTTCATCTTCATTAGTGCTTCCCTTCCTCGAAGGGGTAGGGGAAGGAAGTAGACCATCTCGTCGGCTCTTGGTTGGTGAGGTAGCAAAAAGCTCGGTGTACTCTTCTGTGGTTAAGCGTCGACTCTGAAGAGGAACCGCCTGAAGTGGGGGTATTCCTCCTCGGAAAGCAAAGCCAGGTGATACCACAGGTGCTCCTTCTTTCTTCACCTTGATGTTCTTCATCTTCTCCATACGAAGTAGGTCCTTAACTTGGTGCAGCTCTTGGCGAATCCTAGTTGACTCCTTGATCAAAAGATGCGTCAAGGTGTCTGAGGAGAGGCTGAAGTAGGTCTGAAACCTCAATGGCATCCCGTCCTCAGTTGAGGCGTTGAGTGTCCAGCTTCCATCTATCTTATCCTTAACAAAAGGTAAGTGACGAGTAGCGGGTTCGTTCGCCATCTCAGGAAGGATGTCGCGGAGTCGCACGAGTGCCTGTCGTGCTGCAGTCTCCACGGCCAACATCGGATCCTCCATTTGTGGCCCTTCAAAGAACTAGCTAGTTGGGGAGTCATTAGCCTTCACTATCACGTCCACGTGATACTCCTTGGAGTTGGCGTTGACCCAGTGTTCGTGGTAGAGAAAGACGGGCGTACGACGCACTTGACACTTCTCGAGGCTATCACTCAGAAGCAGAGGAAAGCCTGTTTCCAGAAGCGTCTCGGGTACGGCGGCCATCTACAAGGTGTAGAGGAGAGGGTTAGAAATATATAGTGGGTGCGGTTCCCGGGTCAATCTATGTGCACTAATTGTCTGGCTATCGCCCATGCTACCTAAGGCTTCCTACAGTCACGATGGCTCTGATACCAGCTCTGTGGGGACCCCGACTTACTAGTCGAGAATCGCTGTGCTCAGTGATCCGAGAGATCAATGTCACCGAACACAGATACTGAATAAAGAGTCTTACATCCGAGTACCGGTTATTACAACACATGACCGAAGGGTCAAGTTCACAAGACAGGGACTAAGACCAAATCACACGAGTACACTAATAGCGGAAAAACAAAGGGGTAAGCGGGTGCCCATGCCATCAAGCCTACACCGACAGGCATTCTGACTCGGAAGCGTCCTAGTTCGTAGGGGTGTTGCCGAAGACGTACTCATCTCCAAACTCCGGTCCTTCCATGTCTGGTTAATAACATAACTAGTGGCAAGACAATGAGTACTTTGAATGTACTCGCAAACAGCCCATGATATGAACAATGAAAGTGAAGGATAACAATATCATGCATTTCTAGTATAACTCATCGGGGTGGAATGATCATGAATATGCATCAAGTTAAAGAATTACTCTTGAATAACAGGGTACATACACCTGTTTCTGTTGAGGGTTGAACCATCCGGTTTCACCCTGTATGCCACGTCACCAAACTTGGTCATAACATTGCTATCATAGCAACACTTTTCTTATCACCATACACATTCTCACACTTACGCACACTTGGTTTATGCGTAAATATCAGGACGTAGTTTAAGCAGGATTACCCAACTGTCCTTGACTATGGACACGATTATTCGAATAGTTTACACTCTGTAGAGGTAGTACGCTGGACCCACGAGATCCGGGAAACTTCCGTGTCATCCACGACTCGCGGTATTTCACATACCCAAGGTAAGTACCTGATCAATGCCTTTCTCCTGACGATACTAGACAAAGAGGTCCACTCAATTGGTACCCACCCACATGTTCTATGTCTTACGAGCTCCAACTCTGGACAGTACCGACCATGCAGGGACCAACGGTGTGACTAGAACTCATAAAAATGGCATAGTCGTCCTACCCGGCACGACCCCATCACGAGAGTGACCACATATCACTCCCGCCACTAGTAATGAGGCTCTTTGTTAGCACCGACCAGAGTAATTAACATAGCCCCGCCCCATAAGGGGTAACGTGGTCATACTGGTAAGGTTGGCACTACTGGAATCAGAGAATTTGCCATCTGCCGGGTCTTTGCCGTATGCTGGCTGATGGCAAAGAAGCTCTTTGCCGTCAGCTACCAAAAAATAGATGGCAAAGATCTGACAGATGGCAAATAAGTGCTTTGCCATGAGTCGCTTCTTTGCCGTCAGCTAGCGGACGGCAAAGATGGACCAAGCAGACGGCAAAGAAAAATCGCAGTCGGAAAGAAAAATTTGCCATCTGCCGGCTCTTTGCCGTCCGCCAAAAGCTCCTTTGCCGTCTGCCTGGGAGCACAGCGGACGGCAAAGGCGCCACTAACGGCTCCCCCACTGTAACGCTCCCCCCCGCGCTGTAACCTCGTTGGCTCATCTCCCCTCTTTGCCGTCTTCCCTCTCTCTCTCCCCTCTTTGCCGTCTGCCCCCTCATGGCAAAGGGGGGAAGGCAGACGGCAAAGGGGGAATCTACCCCTCTCTCTCTCCCCTCTTTGCCGTCTGCCCCCTCATGGCAAAGGGGGGAAGGCAGACGGCAAAGGGGGAATCTGCCCCTCTCTCTTTCCCCTCTTTGCCGTCAGCCCCCTCATGGCAAAGAGGGTATGGCAGACGGCAAAGAGAGGAGGCCTGCCGTTAACACTTAACGGGGACGTTGCAATATATGCCGTCCCATTTATTTTGCCGTCTGCCCCCTCATGGCAAAGATTCTTTGCCGTCCGCTTTGCAGAGGCAGACGGCAAAGAGCCTCTTCACCGGATTTTTTTTACCGTCTACTTTGCCATGAGGGGGCAGACGGCAAAGCCTTTGCCGTCCGTGGTTGCCCCCTTTGCCGTCCGCCTTGGCAGATGGCAAATTTCTGGATTTCAGTAGTGTGGGATGGTCGAGACATCATAAATCTAATCCCATTTCCGAAACCTTACTCACACAAATACCGGGTGCATCACTTCACCAAAAGTGACCACCTAACTCATCATCACCCTCGGGCATTAGTGGCACCCGACGGGGTTTTCATAAACTCTTGCTTTATGACAACATCATGCTCATGAATAATACTACTTCTATCTTTACTTGTCAACATGGTATTAGCATGACCCTAAGGGGTAGAGTCAAGCTCAACGCAAATGCTCCGGAGGAGCCTTCGGTGAAATCATATCAAATGATTATCGACACTTATGATCACATGCAACGGGAATACTTGCTATTTTAGCATGCAAAGTAAAATATGCTCAGTCATGGTCAAAGGGCTGCTTGCCTTGGTCAGCTAAATATCCGGGGTCTTCGAGGTCTTCCGCTCCGATTCCCTCGTCACACGGGTTTTCTATCATCGATAAAAAATAAAATAAGGAATAGCTCACACAGAAACAGTCCACAAAGTCTTTTTAAAGATATCATTTTAAAAATACTTGTCTTAATTTTCTTTGAGGGAATATTTTTGAAAACAACCAAGCAGAAGCAAAACTATTCCATTTTACCCCTTTTTAATATTGTAAAATAGATTAGCTGCTGGAAAAATTCATCTAAGCATATCATTAAATACTACACATTTTTAGAAGAATAACAGTGGAAGAATTAGATTTTTACACTCATTAAATGTTTTTATAAAAATCTTAGAAATCTAGGTTTTAAAAATAAAAAGAAAACATGCCATCTCCAGGCCTGGCTCAGCCCACAGCTGGGCTGGCCCGTGGCCAGCCGACGGCCTGCCCAGGCGCGTGCGCCATCAGGTTTGAACCTGACGCGCCGGGCGCTGCGGTCAACGACCAAGGCCAGCGCGGGGGAGGACGCTGGGCCACCGATAGGTGGGACACACCTGTCGGGGTTGTCTCCTACCTCCAGCCAGAGGGGAGGAGGAGGACGTCGACGAGGCTGCCGACGTGCTCAAGCTCCAATGAACACGGGAATGGGTCCGCCTGACCGTCGCCTACCTACTGCTGCTCGAAACAACGACGGGGAGGCAGGCGTTCGCCGGCGACGAGGAGGGCATGGCGGAGGGGTTTCGGGAAGTAGTCGAGGGGTGGCTAGAGACACGGAAAAGCTCGGGCGAGTTAGGAAAAAGCTTCCTGGGGTCAAGGGGTCAGTTTGGTGGGTCGAGGGGCGTAGGAGCCGTTGTATAGCCGGAGATCAGTCGGAGCTCCGAGGCGGAGGGGCCTCGGTCGATCTCGAGCACCGGGGCTCTACTGGGTTGCTGGGTTGTCTAGGGGGTGCTAGTGGATGCGGCGAAGCTACCTGAGGAGTGCTGCAGAGAGTGGGAGGTCTATTTATAGGCCCGCGACAGTAAGCAAACTCGGGAGCGCCGGTGACTCACTGTGGTGCTCATGGGGGTGTAGAGAGACGTTGGGGTTGAAACCACGGTCTCAGGACGTGGTATTGGACTGCCCGAACCGTCTGCTACAACGAGAGAGAGAGGAGAGTCGTGCATTCATGGCCGCGCAAGCTTGGCCGAATCTAGAGCGCGCGGGCACGCGTCGCACAAGCTCTAGCGCGAGCGAGGACAGGCCCTGAGGCTTGCCCGACGCAGAGGGGCTGTCGGGGAGGAGGTTGGACATCTCGGGGGAGGCTGGAACTGGCCGAGGGCGTCGGCCCCACCTCGGTGACTCCCTGTAGCACGCCAAGAGCGTAGTTTTGGAATGCCACGGCATGCTGGTGCGCTCTGAGGCACTTTGGACGTGTCTAGCATGTCCTGGCACTTGTTGGGGGTGTGGCTAGCCGTTTGGTTTTAGTGGGAGCTTCGGCTGGTCAAAGGAGGCAAGAAATAGTGGTGTTGTCAGTCATGAACTGAGGTCTAAATTGGTGTTTTTGGCCTTTCCACTTTGAACCAGTGAGGGGCTAGTTGACTGGGGTTAGATACAGGTGCTGGCTACTTAATCTAAGAATTTGAAGCAAAGGAGTTTGGTTTAGCTGTGGCTAAGGTGGCTTTTTCCTGTCTGTCAAAAGGTGTTTGACAGTGGTCACAGGGGGTTGCACCCCACCACTGGTGCTGAGACTTAACAGGTTTGGTCTTGGGGATAAACCATGGAGTTCCACCAAATTTGAGCTCCAATGGACAAGTTTAGCTTTGTAAACTTGAAAATACTCCAATATGACCAGATATGTTCCTTCCAAAGGGAGTGTGGGCAAACTAAGTCCCACAAATCCCATTTTTGGTGTAGAACCCTTATTTGAGGTATTAGGCACTCCTGCAAAGCGTTAGCCTCATTGGACAAACTTTGCTATGTAGAGTTGCTCTAACTTGATTCTGGACAGACACGGTTTTTGGGTTATTTGGGGTCCTTATCCACCTTTGATCAAGGTGAAACTTTATGTGGACACCAAACAAGGCTTTGGGACATCACTAGAATTTTCTAGGAATTTATTGAGAATATTTCCTTTGGAAATATCTCAAAATGCCAAAACAGACAGAAATAGCTTTTATAGTTTTAATCAATACATATAATATAATATGGGGTTTAAAATCCTATGTATGGAAAATAAATGTCCTTCTGATCACCTCTAAATTTAATCATATTTTTCCAAAGCAGAAAAGTATTTTTCCATGTTGGAATACCAATTCTGACCTTAGAAATGGATAGGTTATTTAATTAGGAAAATACTCACAAAAATAATTATTTTTGTGGTTTTGAAATATAAATATAGGTAAAAACCAGATTACCAAATATGAGTAGTAGCACTTCTTGCTATCAAGGACATGCAGTGCAACCCAATGTGGTTTTACTATGGTTATCAAAGGTTTTTGGAAATCAGTAAAATACCAAAAATGAATTTAGGGTTTTTAAAACCTCACATGATCAAGCATACAAGCATACAATGTCAATCATGGCACTCACAACATTAGTTTGGAAAAAGTTTTAACAAGCTCAGAATTTTACAATAAAGACAAATGATAGCAAAAACAGGGTGTGACACAAGAGTTCCCTGATCCTTCTCCACCACTTCCCCATCCTTCTCCCCTCTCACAACATCGTCTCAAGCACCATCCTGAAAGCCTCTGTAGCGGCTTCATCATCGCGGGCAACACAGGCCGCCACGACCATTCCTTCGAACCTCATCCGAAAGGTGTGAGTGCTAGGATTCCATTCCGACACTCGCCTATCCTCGACATCGCCGGAGTTGCCGCCGATGATCCTTCCCTTCTTTGTGTCCTGAGGTAGGAGACGACCCCGACAGGGGGTCCCACCTGTCAGCGGGTGTCTCTCTCCCTCTCTCTCTCCTCTCATTCGCTAGCCATAGGGCCCCGCACGTTAGCTTTGAATGTGATGGCACGCGCGCCTGGGCTGGCTGGCCGGTTGGCCATTTGGGCCAGCCCTGCTGCTGGCCAAGCCTGGCTAGTGAGCTGCCCCTCTTATTTATTTGTTTTTTGGATTTTTAAAGTAAATTGCACAAGATTAAATATCCACTCAAATCCAAAAAAAATCCACTGTAATTCTTGTACAATTATGTAGTATTTAATAATAATGCTTATGTAATTTTTATAAAAACTTTTATACACAGTTTAAATTTAAAACCTAGTTTAAGTATTTTATCCTGTGTTAAAAAAGACTTATAAAAAATATTTTTCCACTCCAAGGCCATAAATAAATAATTTTAGAAATAATGTTGATATTTTACATAATAGGGTAACATTTTAGATGTGAATTTGTGCTTTGTTTTTGGTTGTGGTTCTTATTATTTCTATTATTATTGCTACGATAGATCACATGTTTAACGAAGGACTTGGACCCGAAGACCTAGAAGACCTCGGATACCTAGGTGACCAAGGCAACCAGCCCTTTGACCATGCCTACGAAAATATTTTTATGCATGCCATGTCGATTACTTTATTCCGATGCATATGATCCTGATTTAATCGGTAACCCTTTGTATGGTGTTCCCGATGGATCCTCGAGAGAACTTGCATTTGAGCATGTCCTTACCACCTATGAGGGTCATGCACATGAAGTAGTTAGGTTGATAGTAGTGCTACGCATAGGATGAGCATATGCATGGTGATGGTAACTCAGAGATGATTACAAAGACTTTTCGAAAACCCTGTCGGGTGCCACTAATGCCCAAGGGTCATGGTGTTGAGATGGATGACCACTTGAGAAAGAAGTGGTGTACCAGCAAAAGGGTTGTGTGTGAGTGGTTTTGGAAATTGGATTAGATTTAAGATTTGTCGACCATGCCAACCTTACATGTGCGACCACGATAACCCTTATGGGATGGAGCTATGCTGATTACTTTGGTCGGTGCTAGAAAAGAACTCGGATTACTAGTGACGGGAGTGATATGTTTACTCTCGGACGGGGTCATGCGAGGAAGGGCGACTATGTTGTTTTTACAGGTTCCTGGCACACCGTTGGTTCCCGCATTAATGATACGATCTAGATTTGGTGCTCGTAAGACATACATCATGTGGGTTGGGTACTAATCGAGTGGACTCTTTGTCTAGTGTCTCTAGGGGAAGGGAAATGATCGGGTACTTACCTCGGGTATGTTATATACCGCGAGTCATGGATGACACGGAAGTTTCCCGGATCTCGTGGGTACAACGCGCAACCTCTGCATAGTGTAAAACTATTCGAATAGTCATGTCCACGGTCAAGGACTGTTGGGTTGTGCTTCTTAAACTATGTCTAGTGGTTTCCACATAAACCAAGTGTGCGTGTGTATAAAGGTGTTTCACGAGAAAGTGATTAATTGGGTCAAGTCCGGTGACTTGGCATGAAGGGTGAACATGAGGTGTTCAGCCCTTGGAATATATATGTTGATATTTGTAACCTGTTCTTATGGTTACCATTTACCTTGGGATGCATGTTCATATAAACACTTGAGCATGTTACTGCATTAATGAAAAACATGCTTTCCGCAAAGGCTTCATTATAAGAGATATCACACTTCAATTGCATTGTCCGCATCATGGGTTGCTTGCGAGTACATTCAAAGTACTATATTGGCTTGCCACTGGTTATTTTATTTGACCATACATGGAAGAACCATAGTATGGAGAAGAATTTGTCATTGGAGACGGACACGTGAACTAGGAAGCTTCCCAGTTAGAATGCATGTAGGTTAAGGCCGATGGCATGGGTTCACGCTTTCAACCAAGATTTCCGGTATTAGTTGAGTTGGCGTGGTTGGCCTTTATGGCTCTATCTATGTAATACTTGAACATAATGGTCATTATTTGTATCAGATGTTATTCATGGATGTAAGACTCTTATTATTCAGTATCTCTGTCTTCATTGTGCATTGATCTCTGGGATCATTGTACACATTCATTCGGTGGTCTCGACTCGTAAGTCGGGGTCCCCAAAGAGCTGGTAACAGAGCCATCCTGACTGTAGGAAGCCTTAGGTAGCATGGACGTCAGACAAGACAATTAGCACACCTAGTTCTTACACTCAGGGTTTTATACACCCTTACCACTTCCTATACCATTCAAACCTTTTTTCTCGCACCTCTCCCAAAACCTTGTACATGGTCGTCGTACCTCAGACCCTCGTCGAATCCATCTTTCCCCTACTTCTGGAGGACAGCTTGGAGAAGTGTCAAGTACGCCAAACGCCAGTTTACCTCTACCACGAACACTAGGTCAATGCCAGCACACAGGAATACCACGTGGATGTGGTTGTGAAGGCAAATGACTCTCTGACCAGTTGGTTCTTTGAAGGGCCACTGATGGAGACTCTGGTGCTGGCGGTTGAGACGGTAGCGCGAAAGGCGCACATTCACCTTCGCGACATCCTCCTCGAGATGGCCAAAGAGCCGGCTACCCGTCACTTGCCTTTTGCTAAGGACGAGGTTGGCGGGAGTTGGATGTTAACCCCATCCCCGGAGGAGGGAATCCGCTCAGGTTCCAGACCTACTTCAACCTCTGTGCCGACAGCCTGGATCACAACCTGATCAAGGAGTCGTAGATGCTTCGCCAAGAAGTCCATCATGTCCCTGAACTACTCCGCCAAGCCAAGATGAAGAGGAGCAAGATCAAGAAGGATGGAGCACCCGGAGGAAATCCTGTTGTCGCATAGAGAGGAGGAAAACAACCACTTAATATCACCCTATTTGGAGTCGTTGCTTGAGCGCCAAGGAGTATAGAAATCTCTTCACCGCTCCTACAACGAAGCGTCGTCGTGTTGAACCTCTCATTCCCCCACACACTTGATGGGAGATGATGCCCGCACAGATGATGACCAGGAGGAATACCCCGAGGAGCGTGAGTACGAGACCGAGCAATCCGCCGCTGAAGTCCAATAACCTTAAGATAGGACAAGCTAGGAGTGTCATGCGAAGTCGAGTCTGTGTAATGGTTCATATAAAACCACGTGTGCTTGTTGTGTGCTTTTCTGTTTGTGTCTCGATGCAAGCCGCATTTTTCCCTTACGCAACATGTAAACGGCCACATCACTTATCTTATTTAATGAGATAGCATAGGTTTCTTCGACACCCTTATATAGGAACGTTTCTCCCTTGTGCTATTCTCTCGACCATTCTGGTATATTGACTTGGCTGATCCAAACAGGATGGTGACTGCTACCCGCGCTAGTACCTTTGGCCACCCTAGAACTGGCGACTCTAGCCAGCAGCCAGGAGCCAGTGGGTCTATCCAATCTGGAGTTCACCAGGAGCAGCCACAGGGCGGCATTCCCCGCCACCGCGTCCTCCGGAGAACTTGATCATGGCTTAGTTCCTCCAGGCTCTCCGAGAGGAACGCCAAGCCAACAACGCCGCTAGCCAGCAGATAGCTCAAGTCTTTCTGAAGAACCCGCAGCTTAGCGGGAATGGCAATGTTCGTTCCACCCTGTCAGAGTTCATGAGAACTTCTCCTTCGATATTCAGTGAGACAATCAAGCCCCTAGATGCCGATGACTGGATCCGCACCATTGAGGACCTCCTTGCGCTGGTCAACTACACCGATGACCATGAAAAGGTTCTGTATGCCTCTCATTGTTTGAGTTGCATCGCCAGATCTTGGTGGGATGGATTCAAGATCATGCAGGGCGAGTTGGTTATCATCTGGACCGCCTTCAAGGATGGGCTCCGTGCTTCCCACATTCCCGCAGGAATGACGGCTATCAAGAAGCGGGAGTTCCGTGCACTAAAGCAAGGCAGTGGCTTAGTTAAGGAATACCTGCAAAAGTTTAACCTTTTGTAAAGCTATGCGCGTGATGAGGTCAGCACTTAGGCCGCAAAGGTGGAGCGCTTCATGGAAGGGCTTTAGCAGTCGCTGCAATACCAACTTGCTGACTGTGACTGTCGGACCTTCTGTGATCTGGTGAATAAGGCTCTCATGCTTGAAGACAAGTGTCATTCTATGGATGACACTCGCAAGTGCAAGCTGATGGGCAATGGTGGCTCCAGCCACTAGAAGGCTCATCCGTGGCAATCTACCCCGACAAGGCCTAACTATCAGCACCAGGAGTACAAGACTCCTGCACCTCGACCAAGCTACTAGCATCATCCATGTGCCAACCCCAAGCCAGCATACAACCCTCGAAGCAACAACAGTGGGGGCAAGCCCAACAACCCCGGGCAGGTCACCTGCTTTGGGTGTGGTCAACCTGGGCACTACTCCATGCAATGCCCCAATAAGAAACCCGATGCACCGCGCCCCAATGCGCCAAATCAAGGACAAGGTCATGGAGCACCAAACAAGAATCAAGATCCCCACAACCAGCACTACAATAGCAGGGGACGCATGCATCACGTCTCCGCAGAGGAAGCCCAGGAAGCCCTAGACTGCATACTGGGTACGTTCCTAGTCAACTCCACTCTAGCAAAAGAATTGTTTGATTGTGGTGCCTCACATTCTTTTGTCACTCAAAAGTTTGCAATGAAGAATGGTTTGAAACCTATATTCCTCACTGGTCAAATGGTGGTACGAACCCAGGAGCAGTATTAAGGACCAACATAGGATGTAGGGGATTTGGGATCAACATTAATAGGGTAGACTTCATAGCAGATCTCGTCGTCCTTAAGTCGCAAGGCTTGGACGTGCTTCTTGGTATGGACTGGTTGGCCAATCACCAAAGCATATTGGACTGTGCCAAGAGTGTTATTACCATGACCAGTGACCAAAGAATCGAAGCCAAATACATCTCCGAGCCTACCTCCACTCAAGCCCCTCAGGTTAACTTCCTTTAGGGAAAAGATTTGGACCAAGTACTAGTGGTATGTGAGTACCTGGACGTCTTCCCTGATGAACTACCTAGGATGCCTCCTGACCGAGACATCGAGTTCATCATTGATCTCATGCCCGGATCAAGGCCTATCTATAAGAAGCCCTATAGAATGGGATCTGGGGAATTGGCCGAGTTGAAGAAACAGCTCGCCGAGCGGCTCCGAAAGGGATTCATTCGTCCTGGTGCCTCTCCTTGGGGATCACCTGCTCTATTCGTCTCCAAGATTACTACAGTAACGAATTGGGAGTCGCCAATCGATGTGAAGGAAGTCAGAAGCTTCCTCGGACTCGCGGGATATTACCACAAGTTTGTGGAAGGATTCTCCCGCATCGCCCGACCAATGACTCAACTTTTGAAGAAGGGCAAGATGTTCGAATAGACGCAGGAGTGCGAAGAAAGGTTCCAAGAATGGAAGAAGAGGTTGACCAACGCCCCATTA
Source organism: Hordeum vulgare subsp. vulgare (assembly GCF_904849725.1). NCBI lineage: Eukaryota > Viridiplantae > Streptophyta > Magnoliopsida > Poales > Poaceae > Hordeum > Hordeum vulgare. The sequence goes on along the minus strand of NC_058518.1, from coordinate 138,192,420 downwards.
CTGGCCACTCGTGATATCAACAAAGCATTTGTGATATACTATGATGCATCCTGGACCGGGCTCGGTGGTGTCCTGATGCAGGATGGCAGAGTCGTGGCTTATCTATCACGACAACTACTCCCACATGAGTAGAACTCTGCCACTCATGACCTTGAGTTGGCGGCAGTAGTTCATGCCTTGAAGACATGACGACATTACCTTCTGAGGAAGCGATGTGAGATATAGACCGACCACAAGAGTCTGAAATATATCTTTACCCAGAAGGAGTTAAATATGAGGCAGCGGATATGGTTGGAGTTAATTAAAGACTATGACCTCAGCATTCAATACCACCCCAGTAAGGCCAATGTGGTAGCACACGCCTTGAGCCGGAAGGCTTGCACCTTAAATGCTATAATCATGGAAAGACTACTTGACCTATATGAGGAGCTGGAAATCTTTGGGTTGGAGCTAGTCGAACAAGGATTCCTGGCAAACATTGAAGCCAAGCCCATGTCGATGGATGATATTAAAGAAGCCCAGAAGGGACACGAGATCATCAAAGGCATAAAGAGGAAGATCAAGGAAGACAAAGCCCCAGGATTTTCAGTGGATGAGCAAGGACTTGTGTGATTTGGGAATCGCATATGCGTACCCAACAAGGATGAACTCAAGAACCTGATATTGCAAGAAGCTAATGACACTCCATATTCTATTCACCCTAGTGGAACCAAGATGTATCTAGACCTTAGGGAAAGGTTCTGGTGGCACGTTATGAAGAGGGAAAAAGCCTTATACGTCGCTAAATGCGACATATTCTAGAGGCTCAAGGCTAAGCATCAGTGACCTGTTGTGCTACTACAACCTCTTCGAGTGCCTGAATGGAAGTGGGATAAAGTCGGTATGGACTTCATCACAGGTCTGCCCAGGTCAGGCAAGGAGCACGACTCCATATGGGTCATTGTCTACCATCTGACCAAGATGGCCCACTTCATCCTTGTCAGTACCACGTACGATGGTAACGAGGTGGCCAATCTCTACATCCATCATATCATGAGTCTTCATGGGGTTCCAAAGGAGATTGTGTTCGACCGAGGCATGCAATTCACCTCAAGATTCTAGAAGAAGTTCCAAGAGGCTCTGGGGACCAAGATCTCCTTCAGCACCGTCTTCCACCCGCGGACCTGCGGGCAGACGGAACGAGTGAATCAGATACTTGATGATATGCTCCATGCTTGTGTCTTGGCATACATGACCAAATGGGTAGACTGTCTTCCTTTCGCCGAGTTCTCGTACAACAACAGTTACCAGTCTAGTCTCCATATGGCACCATTTATGGTATTGTATGGACGTAAGTGCTGCACTCCCCTCAACTGGTCCGAGACTGGTGAAGGACTAACTTTTGGGCCAGGCATCCTCCGCGACACCGAAGATCAAGTTCAGCTTGTCCGTGAACGTTTGAAAGCCGCCAAGTCGCAACAAAAGAGCTAAGCGGATACACACCACCGAGAGGTGGAACTCAATCCTAGAGACCACGTGTATCTGTGTGTCACACCTCTCAAGGGGACAAAGTGCTTCCACGTCAAGGCAAATCTAGCACCGAGGTACATTGGGCCATTCAAGGTCACCGCAAGACGAGGAGAAGTTGCCAAGTTGGATCTACCTCCAGAACTTTTGGGTGTGCACAACGTCTTCCATGTGTCACAACTCCGAAAGTGCCTCCAAGCGCCTAACCGTCTGGATCCTTACAAGGGCATCGATCATCAACCATCGATCTTCACCAAGACCATACTTATCGCGAGAGACTGATCCGCATACTGGATGAAGCCGAACGTCGTACCTGAAGCCGCACCATCAAGTACTTCAAGGTCGAGTGGACAAACCACACCGAGGCAGAAGCAACATCGGAGCGTGAAGACTATCTTAAATCCGAGTTTCCCTACCTTTTTAGCACTTATCTTAGGAATCTCGGGGACGAGATTCTTGTAAGGGGGATAGGTCTGTCACACCTTGTTTTTGCTCCACTTTCTCACTACTGTTTCCTTTTCAAAATTTGGAATAAATCAAAACTTTTTAAGTAAGCGCTATGAGTTACTTGATTGTCATTTCTAGTATGTGTGCTTGTGAGTAGATCACTTAAAACAAATCTTTATAAAATATTATTTCTACAAAAATCCTTTTATTTATTTTTGTAGCTTCAAACCCTGCTTTGGGATTTGCACTACAAGTCCCTGATTTAAAGGGAGTGCATTTACCCAAATATTTTATTGTGATTCTATTATTAAAATAACTCTTCAAAACTATGAAATGATTATTTTTAAAGTTATTTTCCCATTTAACTTATATGCCCTTTTCTAAAGCAGAAATGGTATTTCATGGTGAAAATTTATTTTTGTACCTAAGAAAAATATGATAAAATTTAGGAAGACTCTGAGGACATATATTTTCCATACAAAAGAGTTTCAACCCCTAGTCATGTCCAAAATATTGGACTAAACCCTTGAAGACCATTTCTGTCTGTTCTGATCTTTTGAAATATTTCCAAAGAAATATTATCAATAAATTCCAAGAAAATTCTAGAATGTCCCACATGCTATATGAGGTGGTCATGCCAAGTTTAACCCCCATCCAAGGTGGTTTGGTTCACCAAATAATCCAGAAAACGTTTCTATCTAGAACCAAGTTGGAGAAACTCTATATTGCCATGTTTGTCCAATTGGTCTCGAATTTGCACGGGTGTACAAAACCCCAAATAAGGAGGACATGACAAGAATTGCATTTGTGGGAATTGTTTTGATCACATTTTCCCACAAGATTGCAGATCTGGCCATTTTTGGGTATTTCCAAGTTTACATTGTCAAACTTGCTCAAATGATCTCAAATTTGGTAAAGCCCCCTAAATTTGTCCATCATCAAATCTTGTTAACTATCAACTCCCTTCACTCCAAACATGTGTCACGGGATCACTGTGCCTCCCCACAGCTGCAATAGAGAGATCCAGCTCCAATTCAATGAGAGGGAGCCAAAATCTCCAATTTACCATATGAATCAATGCTCACAGCACATGTTTATCACCCCTCCTTTTGACCAACTCGATTCCCCTCGCCCAAGCATCCAAAGAGCATCTACTACACCCCAGACTCCTTCACAAATGGCGAGGACATGCTAGAGCACGCCAGCAAGCCGTGGCATGCCAAAGCTGAGCTCTAGACGTGCTCCAGTGTGCACCCGAGCCCAGGGAGGCCAGCCCGACCAGATCCTGCCCCTTCCGTTGCCCCTCTTTGACCACATCGTCGATCAAGGCCAGAGCTGCGTCGGGCCCCTCTCTCCCCCCTCTCCTCTGCCCCTCATGGCGCGTGCCCACGCGGACCTAAGCCAGCCAGAAGAACCTCGCCACTGCAGCACGTCAAGAGCCCTCCCCCGCTCCTCGTGAAGATTCCCCTCGGTCATAAACCATGTCCGCAATACCACGAGCTCGCTCCCGAGCCCTCTCTCCCTCTCCTTCCAGTTCACCAGCATCTTTGGCGTACCACCTCTCGGTGGATCATCGCCTGCCTATAAATAGGCCAGCCCGGCTCTTCCCCGCACATCAAACACCTCACATAGCCTCCAATCGACCATACGAGTGCCCTCCTTGATCTAATCGAGCACCGGTGCTCGAGATCAACCGAGGCGCCGCCTCATCGGGGCTCCGTCGATCTCGAGACACAGGCATGCTCTGACGCTCATTCCACCTCCCTCTGACCGCAGGAACTCTCTGATCCTCCTCCACCACTTCCCCATCCTTCAACCCTCTCAAAGCATCGTCTTTAGCAACCTCCTGAAAGCCTCCGCCGCGGCTACATCGTCGCCCGCGACACAGGCCAACACCGCCGTTCCTTCGACCCTCATCTGAAAGGCAGGAGTGCCAGCAGTTCATTCCGGCACTCGCTCATCCTCGACATCGCCGGAGCTGCCGTCGGTGAGCCTCCCCTCCTCTCTGTCCAAAGGTAGGAGACAACCCCAACAAAGGGTCTCACTTGTCGGCGGGTGTCTCTCTCCCTCTCTCTCCTCTCATTCGCTGGCCGCAGGGCCCCGCACGTCAAGTTTGAACACGACGGCACGCATGCCTGGGCTGACTGACTGGCTGGTCGGTTGGCCAGCTGGGCCGGCCCAGATGTTGGCCAAGCCTCGCTAGTGAGCTGCCCATTTTCTTTATTTATATTTTGGATTTTTAAGATAAATTCCACAAGATTAAATAGCCACGCAATTGCAAATATTTTTCCACCATAATTCTTGTAAAATTATTTAGTATTTAATAATATTTCTTATGTAAATTTTGAAAAAACTTTTATACACTATTTCAATTTAAAACCTAGTTTAAGTATTTTAGGCTCTGTTAAAAAGACTTCTAAAAAACATTTTTCCACTCCAAAACCAGAAACAAATATTTTAGAAATAATGTTGGTATTTTACAGAATAGGGTAACATTTTATATGTGAATTTGTGATTTTTTTTGGTTGTGGTTCTTATTATATCGATTATTATCGCTACGATAGATCACGGGTTTGACGAAGGGCTTGGACCCGAAGACCTCGAAGACCCCAAATACCTAGCTGACCGAGGCAAGCAACCCCTTGACCTTGCCTGAGAAAATATTTTTATGCATGCCATGTCGATTACTTTATTCTGATGCATGTGATCATGATTTAATCGGTAACTCTCGGTATGGTGTTTCCGATGGCTCCTCGAGAGCACTTGCATTTGAGCATGACCTTACCACTAATGAGGGTCATGCAGATGAAGTAGTTAGGTTGATAGTAGTGCTACGCATAGGATGAGCATGTGCATGGTGATGGTAACTCAGAGATGATTACAAATACTTTTCAAAAAACCCATCCGGTGCCACTAATGCCCGAGGATTATGGTGTTGAGATGGATGATCACTTGATAAAGAAGTGGTGTACCAGTAAAAGGGTTTTGTGTGAGTGGTTTCGGAAATGGGATTAGATTTAAGATTTTTCGACCTTCCCAACCTTACATGTGCGACCATGATACCCCTTTATAGGGCGGGGCTTTGTCGATTACTTTGGTCGGTGCTAGCAATGAGCCCGCATTACTAGTGGTGGGAGTGATATGTTCCCTCTCGAGACGGTGTCATGCCAGGAAGGGCGACTATGCTAATTTTACAGGTTCCCGGCACACTGTTGTTCCCCGCATGGATGATATGATCAGAGGTGGTGCTCGTAAGACGTACGTCATGTGGGTTGGGTACCAATAGAGTGGACTCTTTGTCTACTGTCGCCAAAGGGGAGGGCAATGATTGGGTACTTACCTCGGGTATGTTATATACCTCGAGTCATGGATGACACGGAAGTTTCCCGGATCTCATGGGTACAACGCGCAAGCTCTGCAGAGTGTAAAACTATTCGAATAGCCGTGTCCACGGTCAAGGCCAGTTGGGTGGTGCTTCTTAAACTACGTCTAGTGGTTTCCGCATAAACCAAGTGTGCGTGTGTATAAAGGTGTTTCACGAGAAAGTAATTAATTGGGTCAACTCCGGTGACTTGGTGTCACATCCCTGACCCCTTAAGCAAGTTAGCTTTGTGCTCATGTTTTCTTTGCATTGCATCTAGGAAATTCTCATCAAGAACAAAGCAAGTGGTGAAGGAAAATTCTAAAACCCTAGCCACTTCTTAAAATAAAGGAAATTTCAAACTAGTTAAAATCAATGAACCCAAAATGGCCTCAAGAAAAGTTCGATCTTTCTGATAAATCATGAAAGTAAATGAGCAATGAAGAAAACCATTTTCTTGACATTTTAAGCATTTTAAATAAATGCAAAAGCTACTGGTTTCAAGTTTTAAATTTGAAATCAGAAACTTTAAACTTTCAAAAATATTGAAAACTTTGGGAATGGTTGGAAATATTCCAACAAATATTCTGTTGTGTTTAAAATAGTTTTTACAAACTATTTCGGAGCTGAAATAAATAGCAAGTTGATGAAATAGCAAAACAGAAACAAATCAGAAAAAAAATGGGAAAACTCTTACCTGACGCTTACCTGGCCCAGCCCAGCTCCTCCTGTCGTCTTCCTCCTCGCCAGTAGGAGCAGGAGGTGGCCGCCGGGTCGCCGCGCGCCTCCACCCAGCTACGTGGCTGCCTGGCCGACGCTTCGCGCTCGCAAGCATGGGGATAACCTCTCCGAGCTCGTAGCTATCCATCCCCGTGCCCATTCTTCCCCTCTGCCTCGTTTCTTTCTGCCACCATTGGATCCCAAACAGAGCTCGATCTCGCTGTGGTTCTAGCCTACCTCTCTCCCTCCTGAGCCGCGCAATAGCTCCGCCGCAACTTCCTGAAGGTTTCTAGCCACGAGCCCGACGCCGAGACGCAGTGAAACGACGAGACGCAGTCGTCTTCTTCCTCGGGTCACCGAAGTTCGTCGCCGGCGTTCTTCCTCTCCAGGCCGTCCCGAGCAAGCTAGCGCCACCACTGCACTCCTTGTGAGCTTGCGCTTCTTTCCCCTAAGATCTCCCCGTCGATCCCCTCCTCTAGGCCTAGTTCCATCGGAGCCCGACGAGATCTGCCGCGGGAGCTCGTCGCCGGTAGCCCTCCGATGATCAGCTCTTCCTTCTGAGGCCACCAGTAGCTTCAGGCCGTTGCGTAGGTGCCGTAGGAGCTGATGTTGGAAATATGCCCTAGATGCAATAATAAAATGGTTATTATCATATTTCCTTGTTCATGATAATCGTCTATCGTTCATGCTATAATTGTATTAACAGGAAACAGTAATACATGTGTGAATGAATAGATCACAATGTGTCCCTAGCAAGCCTCTAGTTGGCTAGCTCGTTAGTCAATAGATGATCATGGTTTCCTGATCATGGGCATTAGATGTCATTGATAACGGGATCACATCATTGGGAGAATGATGTGATGGACAAGACCCAATCCTAAGCCTAGCACTAGATCGTATTGTTCGTATGCTAATGCTTTTCTAATGTCAAGTACCTTTTCCTTCGACCGTGAGATTGTGCAACTCCCGGATACCGTAGGAGTGCTTTGGGTGTATCAAACGTCACAACGTAACTGGGTGACTATAAAGGTGCACTACAGGTACCTCCGAAAGTGTCTGTTGGGTTGGCACGAATCGAGATCGGGATTTGTCACTCCGTGTGACGGAGAGGTATCTCTGGGCCCACTCGGTAGAACATCATCATGAGCTCAATGTGACTAAGGAGTTAGTCACACGATGGAGTGCTACGGAACGAGTAAAGAGACTTACCGGTAACGAGATTGAACAAGGTATAGGTATACCGACGATCGAATCTCGGGCAAGTTCTATACCGACAGACAAAGGGAATCGTATACGGGATTGATTGAATCCTTGACATCGTGGTTCATCCGATGAGATCATCGTGGAGCTAGTGGGAGCCACCATGGGTATCCAGACCCCGCTGATGGTTATTGGCCAGAGAGGTGTCTCGGTCATGTCTGCCTGTCTCCCGAACCCGTAGGGTCTACACACTTAAGGTTCGATGACGCTAGGGTTATAGGGAATTATTGTACGAGGTTACCGAAAGTTGTTCGGAGTCTCGGATGAGATCCCGGACATCACGAGGAGCTCCGGAATGGTCCGGAGGTAAAGATTGATATATAGGACGGATAGTTTTGGACACCAGGAAGTGTTTCGGGCGTCATCGGTAATGTACCGGGACCACCGGGACCACCGGAGGTGGTCCCAGGGGACTACCGAAGGGGGGCAACGACCCCGGGAGGCTAGAAGGGCTATGTGGGGAAGGTAACCAGCCCCTAGGTGGGTTGGTGCGCCCCCCACCCAGCCCATGCGCACCAGAGAAGGGGGGAAGGGGGGAACCCTAGCATAGGTGGGCCTAAGGCCCACCAGAGGGGTGCGCCACCCCTCCTCCCTGCCCTGGCCGCCGCCCCCTCTCCCATCTGGGGCTGCTGCACCCCTTGGGGGTGGGAACCCTAAGGGCTGCGCCCCCTCCCTCTCCCCCTATATATAGATGAGGGTTCGGGGCTGTTTGACACACCGTTCGATCTCTCTCTCGACGCAGCCCTGCTCCTCTCCCTCCTCCTCTGTGTCGGCGCTTGGCGAAGCCCTGCCGGGAGACCTCGTCTCTCCACCGACACCACGCCGTCGTGTTGCTGGACATCTTCCCCAACCTCTCCCTCCTCCTTGCTGGATCAAGGTGCGGGAGACGTCACCGGGCTGCACGTGTGTTGAACGCGGAGGTGCCGTTGTTCGGCACTAGATCAGAATCGCCGCGAGTACGACTCCATCAACCACGTTCTAGCAATGCTTCCGCTTAGCAATCTTCAAAGGTATGAAGATGCTCTTACCCCTCTCTCGTTGCTGGTCTCTCCATAGGAAGATCTGAACATGCGTAGAAATTTTTTGAATTTATGCTACGTTACCCAACAGCTGAGTCCCGTGCGTAGCTCCCTTTGTTTCGATGACCTCGATGATGCCCGAACCTTGGCCGCCGCCAAGCTCGTCGCCGGCGTCATCTCCGGCCAGATCAGCCCCAGCCAAGTGCAAAAATGAACCCGTGGGAGAAGTGTCATTCCTCTGGTGCTCTCCGCACCGAGTTTGGCCCCCTATACGCCGTTTCCAAGCCCCTCCGACGTACTGGTGCTCGCCGGAGGCTCCCCGCCGGCGAGGACGACCTCGCCACCGGTGGATCTCAGCTGGCCTGAGCCACTGACGTGTGGGGCCAGCCTCTGGGAGTTTAGGAATAATAAAAATAAAATCAAATAAGTTAATAAGACACTGACATGTGGGTCCAGTAAGATTAATCAGCTAATTAAGTTTAATTTTAATCTAAAACTGACCAGAGACACTGACGAGTGGGTCCCACTGGTCAGGTTTGACTTTCAACGGCCAGTTGGACCTGCTGATGTCATGCTGATGCAGTAAAGGGATTTTCCAGTATAAAAATAATTCCAGAAATGTTTAAAACTTTAAAAAATCATAGAAATTAATCTGTAACTCCAATGAAAATAATTTATATATGAAAAAGTATCAGAAAAATTCACGGAATCTGAATATTCCATTTTCAAACATGTTTGAAAATGTTACAGAACCCAAACATGTAGTTTAATTAATAAGTTAATTCTTATAAATACTTTATAAATGAAATTTGGCAAATATTTAAATTTCACTATGAATGGCATGATCAAACACTGTTCTAATTACAAACCAGCAACTTAACATGTCATCCCATGCATGTTAACATCAAGTTGATCTGAGCATCAGGTCGGATCAATTAAAATGGTATGTGAGAATACGTCGTTTGAAGTGATATTCGAATTTGATTCAAATCAACTTCAAACCTAATATATGCTAACTATGTTAGTTTGTCACCTTGCATTCTCATGCCATGCTCATGCGTCATCTTGATTGCATATGTTTGTTATTGATTGTTGTCATTCCTTTCGGTAGGCTCCGCTCCCCCGGATTCCACCGAATATCCGTCTGACGGATATTGTCACTCCTCTGAGCAACAAGGCAAGCAACCATTTTGATCATCCCGATAAATCCCATGTTCTTGCTCCTGCACTTACTTATTGCATTAGGATCAAATGCTTCAAATGCTTTTGCCACGTTAGTTGAACCCATATCCTTTGCATGACCTATCCTTGTCACAGTAAATAGCCGAACCTTGCAACCTAGCATACCTGGTAGTTGCTTGAGCCATGATGTGTCTTATCCTGCTATGCATGCTATGCTTAGAGTTGTGTATGGTCTGTCATCTGGGAGATGAACAGAATTGTGAGAATGTGTTCGGTAAGCAAATGTTGTGTGTTGAACCTGATTTGGTAAAGGTACCGGTGAAAGGCTGTGTAGGAGTACATGGCGGGTTGTTTCATTGGAACCGTCCTTAGGAACTGAGTTCCGTGTATGTAATCCAAGACTAGATACTACCACACGTTGCGATACTTAATTGACCCTCTCGACTTATTAATCGCTTAGTACTGGTCCAGGAGTTGCAAGTAGTTTCTGGTGTTTATAGTCATGCTGGAGGCCGTGCATAGTGCTGACCTTAGAGGTGGGCTATGATGCGGTAGGCAGTGGCACGGTATACCAAGTGGCACCTGGATGGTGGGCTTGGGAACCCTGCGCACATCGTTTGAGGCCATGGCGGAAACCTCGGCCGGACTTCCGTACGGGTTACTCTCAGATAGGCGATAAACCTGGACTAGGTACTAGTGTGGTTAACGGTCGTGGCTGACTCCCTCGCTGGGCTTCCGCTTGAAGGTTGCCGAGGTGCATGACGTGCACATGGCGATAAGTGGCGAGAGAGTGTGTGACGAAGTACACCCCTGCAGGGTTATGATCTATTCGAATAGCCGCGTCCGCGGATATGGACTACTTGGAGACATATGTTGTTCATAGATAACTTCAATGGCTACTCATAAAATTGTCAAGATAAGCGTGAGTGTCGTGGACAGCACTTCCGTATGGAGACGGAATGATTCCACGATGATTGTTGTGGTGATAGTGGACTCGTGTGCGAGAAATCAAGTTGTCAAAATTATTTAAAAATGCAAGTTGTCTAGCCACGAGTCAAATGCTGGCTTTCCGCATGAAACCCCACAATACCTTATTGATACTTTGCATGAGTAGATAGTTATCTTAAAGTCTTGCTGAGTACCTCCGTACTCATGTTTGCTTAATAAATGTTGCAGAGGTTGCTAATGACCCTAATGGAGGGTTCTTCGTAGACATCGACGACGACGAGTAGCTGGTGTCCCAGCTACGATCTGGCCCTACGTTGGGTCTGTAGTATAGTCAGGCCATGTGCCTTCTAGTTGCACCTGTCTGTACTCAGACAGTTTTAAACTCTTCCGCTGGCTTGTAACTGAATGACTGCTATTATGGGTCGTGAGACCCTTAATGTGTAATATTATGTGTGTGGCTCTTCCGAGCCTCTTAAATAAAGCTTGTATGTTTATGGTTATGTTGTGATGCCATCGATGTATCTATACATATTGGTATGCCATGCGTACGTGTGTCGTACTAGATATGTATGGGGTTCGATTACCTAGTCGTGAACTTTAGTAGCACTCCTTACAAGGAAATGCCCCTTTGTTATCCAACGAGCCTTGGTAGTTCACTTCTGCTCCGGACACATTGGTTGACCGACATGTGTCCTTCTTAGCTGCTGTGTCTGTCCCCTTTGGGGAAATGTCACGCGATGTAATGGAGTCCTTGTAACTTGCTACGAATCGTCTACACTCGCCGGTGACCGACACCTGCTTTGTTGGGTCATGTATGCCTGTCCTTATGCGGTACTGCCACTTTGGTTTGTGACTAGACTTGTCGATCCGGGTTCTTTGACATTGGAATGCTAGCAACACTATTGCATATGTGAGTCAAAAGACCCAAACGGTCCCGGCTAAGGTAAGGCTGCAGCCGTGGAGTTAACCGTGCGTGAGACCGCAAAGGGATGCGATGTGTTACAGGCTGGATTCCTATGACTTAGGATCGGGGTCCCGACAGTGTTGGTATCAGAGCCTGACTGACTGTAGGATTACTAAGCCAAACTGGTCGAAGTTGAGTCTATAATTCCTTTAGTTATATATAAGGGAATTGTTTGTGGAAGGGAACGTAAGACTCTTGTTCTCTTCTCAAGTTATTCTATTCTAGTCATCCTCGTCTTTTCTACGGGAATTAAGGACTAGGTTACTCATCTTCTTCTAGGCTCGTGTTTCTGAACGGTAGATTATAGGACTACGGGTCAACAGATATTTGGGTTTCTTCATTCCTAGGAGAAAGGAAGTAAGAATTGAACTTGATAGTTGAGTGGTTACGCTATTCCATTTTGGGTTGTCTCAAAATTTGTTTTTGAGCATTTACAGCCGTTATGCTGCCCAATTTTGCATTCGGAGCTCTAATGCTTTTGCATTACTCTCTATTTACAGATGCCTGGCTGTCCTTCTCGTCAGGTGGTACGTCTGACCAGGTGCATTGATGTACCGGGTCATACGGCCATGCTGGTCAGGGTGATGTCGGTGTGCGGTTACCGCTGGTACCCCGAGTACACAGTGGAGGAACAGTACCGAGACTTCAAGCAGAGCCAGTACATCTGCACTGTTAGGGTATTTCCAGACTACCCTGGAGCTGAGGAGCCAATCCATTGGTCCTATGGGTTGGGAGTCACTGTTGACATGGCAGTACAAGATGTTGCCTACTCAATGCTGACCATTATTAGAGTGAGACATGCACTGCTGCAGAATTCAGAGTTCTGCTATGTTCCGGCCTCTCAGCCTAGTGAAGAGGGATACCTCAGTGGAGTCTATTTTGATTCACTACTCCAGTCAACTGTTGAGATGCTAGAGAACAGAGACAGGGATGATCGTGCTCTCCGCATGGAGCTTTATGCTACCCGTGCCCGTCTATGGACCGCTTTGACGCAGCTGGCACCGGTAGTCCAGACAGGGTACGGAGATATGGAGATGCTGAACCCTGTTAGGAACCATCTTCCGGCCCACGTTGACTGTCCAGCTATAGGAGGAGTCACCCCTCTTCGGGGACCCCTCTTACCACCAGTCAGGGGACCAAGGCCACATCTGTGTCCTTATGGATCCCACGGATCTCAGGCTAGAGTGTTTCCTGATTCGCAGGTTGAGCTTACAGGTCATGGAGGTAATCTCTATGAGATGTTCTATGCGGATGCCTGAGCTGTGAGGGAAGGATAGTATGGTAGTAGCCGTACGTTCACAGTCCTGCGTGACTTGTGAAGTATGCCTGTGATGTGAAATGAATTCCGGAGGCCTAGATAAATAATGTATAGGAAGCTTGTAAGCCTGTGATGAGTAGTTTCATAATTTCAGTAGTTTGCTCTTCGAGTAAGTTTGTACTGAACTATGTAAGGGTGTGTGTGAACCATGGTGTATATATAGCAGTTGCTTGTTACCAAGTTGTTCGGATATTCGTTTCCGCATTCCGTGTGTTCAGGACATTCTTAATCCATAGCTAGTATTGATATGATTTTGGTCTAAGTTGTGAGTTTGTTTGTCAGGATGGTGTTCACCAGGTTGAACCGTGCCCCTGGTCATAAGCAAGGCGAGGGTAGTCAAGCGTCGCAGGAAGACCTGCCTCACCCGCCCTCTCTGGCGGAAGTCATGCTTGAGGCAAAGAGAAACAAAAGGGAGACCAACCGACTGTTAGAGCGTATTGAGCAGAATACGGCTCGTCAGCCTAGGAATGCTGCAGTGTCCCTCAACGACTTTGTGAAGCTGAATCCTCCAAAGTTTCATCATTCCGTCGATCCCCTCGACGCTGATGACTGGCTGTGCAGCATCTCACGCAAGATTCGCTCTACGAATGTGTCTGAGGCCGACAAGGTGACCTTTGCGGCGTATTTCCTCGAAGGACCCGCCAATCTGTGGTGGGAGAACTTTGAAACTATGCGTCCTACTGAACCAGTAGCCACATGGGCAGACTTGAGTGCAGCCTTTCGTCTGCACCATATTCCAGAGGACCTGATGGACAGAAAGAGAGAGGAGTTATGTGCCTTCACTCAGGGCAAGTTGACCGTGGATGCCTATAGCCGCGAGTTCGGTAACCTCGCCCGCTATGCAACAGAAGAGGTGTCTACTGACGCCAAGAAACAAGCAAGATTCCTTAAGGGTCTGAGCCCTGAGCTTCGTCGTGATCTGCGCCTCCACGAGTGTGCAAGCTTTCAAGCCCTGGTCAACAAGGTGATCAGTGCCGAGACTGGTCATACTGACTTTGAAGCCACAAGGAAGCACTCTCGTGACTTTGGCTCGTCTTCTGGTTCCGCGTTTCCCAAACGCAGGCTGTGGGTTCCAAACAGTTCTCTGCCGCCAAGATACACTCCGAGGCCATCCTACGTGGCGCCTCAGACGAATTAGACCAACCCTCCAGCAAAAACTTATGGTGGTTCAGCTAGCAATGCTGCACCACGTGCCAACCAAGTGATATGCTACAAGTGTGGAGAACCAGGGCACTATTCCCGTGAGTGTCCTCAAAATGTGGGTGCCAAGCAACCCAGAAAGTCCGTCGGGCAAGGCAAGTCGGGCAAAGCTTACTATGTGAAGCCAACTCCTGCACGTGGCCGTGTGAACTATGTGTCAGCAGAAGAAGTTGCAGAGGATCCCGATGTCATGCTGGGTATGCTTCTTGTTAACCATCACCCAACGTCTGTTCTCTTTGACACTGGGTCTTCTCATTCCTTCATTTCAGAAAGTTATGCACAGTTGCGTAACATGTTTTTTTGTGATATGCCAATTCCATTGGTTGTCCAAACTCCTGGTAGTAAATGGAAAACCTCTAGGATAACCTATGACAATGAAATTCTAGTAGACAGGCTAGTTTTTCTAGCCTCATTGATAGCCTTGAAATCTTCGGATATTAATATCATCTCGGGCATGGACTGGATGCCAGCTCACTATGCCAAGATTGATACCCATTCTAGAAATGTCCAGCTTACCCGTCCCTCGGGTGAGATAGTAAATGTCTCTACTCGAGTTGCCAAATGCCAACTCTATTCCTTAAATGCCAACCCTCTTCCGGAACTTGAATACATTTTGGTAGTCCGTGACTTCCCGGATGTTTTTCCAAAGGAACTGCCAGGAATTCCACCTGACAGAGATGTAGAGTTTGTGATAGATCTTGTTCCGGGAACTATCCCAATAGCAAGAAGACCATATAAGATGGCACCCCTGGAGCTAGCCGAACTTAAGAAGCAACTAGATGAGGCCTTGAATAAAGGTTTCATTCATCCTAGCTCTTCTCCTTGGGCTTGCCCCGTCCGCTTCGTCAAGAAGAAAGACGGAACGGATCAGATGGTTGTAGATTACCGACCAGTTAATCTGGTCACCATAAAGAACAAGTATCCGCTCCCCAGGATCAATGATCTGTATGATCAGCTCGCTGGATCCTCAGTCTTCTCCAAAATGGATTTGAGGTTGGGATACCATCAAATCAAGATCAAGAACGGGGACATTCCAAAAACCGCTTTTGTTACTCGCTATGGCCAATACGAGTACACCGTCATGTCCTTCGATTTAACCAATGCCCCAGCCACCTTCTCTCGTTTGATGAATTCAATCTTCATGGAGTATTTGGATAAATTCGTCGTGGTATACCTCGATGATATTCTCATCTACTCGAAGAACGAACAAGAACATGCCGAGCATCTAAGGCTGGTATTGATGAAACTTCGAGAGCATCGCCTTTATGCCAAGTTTCCAAAATGTGAATTTTGGTTACCAGAAGTGACCTATCTAGGTCACGTAATCTCTGGTACGGGTATTGTTGTCAATCCTGAGAGAGTTCAAGCTGTCCTTGATTGGACTCAACCTGAATCGGTTAAGCAAGTTAGGAGTTTTCCTGGGCTAGCGAGCTATTGTCGCCGCTTTGTCGAGAATTTCTCCAAGGTTGCAAAGCCTCTAACTGAACTCCTCAAGAAGGATAAAAAGTTCGAGTCGACACCACAGTGTGAGGATAGTTTTCAGGAACTGAAAAGACGCCTGACCTCCGCACCCGTGTTGCTACCACCAGATTTTTCTAAGGACTTTTTTATCTATTGCGACGCCTCGCGACAAGGATTAGGTTGCATTCTCATGCAAGATCGTCATGTGATCGCTTACGCATCTCGACAGTTGCGTCCACAAGAGGATACTTATCCCACACATGACCTTGAGCTTGCAGCTGTGGTCCATGCACTAAAAACCTGGCAACATTACCTTTTGGGTAATCGTTGCGAAATATTCACTCATCACCAAAGTCTGAAATATATCTTCACCCAGCCGAATTTGAACCTCAGGCAAAGACGGTGGGTTGAGTTGATCTCGGATTACGACTTAGGGATAACTTACACCCCGGGGAAGGCCAATGTTATGGCCGATGCACTAAGTCGTAAATCTTATTGTAACAATTTGATGCTACAACAAGGTCAACCACATCTCTATGAGGACTTTTGGAAGTTGAATCTTCAGATTGTTCCTCAAGGATTCCTTTCTACCCTAGGGGCGAAGCCTACTCTTAGGGATTAAATCATAGTCGTGCATGCTTATGATAAGGGTATATCCCGGATCAAGGAGAATATTGCTAGCGGCAACGCTAGGGATTTCTCCATCAATGAGAAAGGTGTTGTGTTCTTTCAGAACCGTTTAGTGGTTCCCAAGGGCAAACGTTTGTGGCAATCGATCCTTAAGGAGGCTCATGATTCTCCTCTCACCATTCATCCCGGTAGTACTAAGATGTATCAGGACCTACACCAGAGGTTCTGGTGGACTAGGATGAAGAGAGAAATTGCTGAGTTCGTTGCTAACTGCGACGTTTGTCGTCGAGTTAAGGCAGAACATCAAAGGCCTGGTGGCACCCTTCAACCTCTAGCTATTCCTGAATGCAAATGGGATAAAGTCAGCATGGATTTCATTACCGGATTTCCCAAGACCAAGAAAGGAAATAATATTATCTTTGTGGTCATTGACCGTCTTTCCAAAGTGGCTCATTTTCTTCCCGTTCGTGAGAGTATAACAGCTAGCCAGCTAGCAGAATTATATGTCTCTCAAATAGTGTCTCTTCATGGTGTTCCCCTGGAGATTAACTCGGACCGTGGGAGTATCTTTACTTCTCGCTTCTGGGAAAGTTTTCAGAATGCCATGGGGACTCACTTGTCTTTTAGCACTGCTTTCCATCCCCAATCAAGTGGTCAAGTAGAAAGAGTGAATCAAATCCTAGAAGATATTCTCCGAGCTTGTGTTATATCGTTCGGTATGAATTGGGAGAAGTGCCTTCCATTCGCCGAATTCGCTTATAACAATAGTTACCAATCAAGCTTGGGCAAAGCTCCTTTTGAAGTTCTCTATGGACGAAGATGTCGAAGACCTATTAATTGGTCAGAAACCGGAGAGAGGCAACTCTTTGGCCCGGATATGATCCACGATGCAGAAGAGCTGGTTCGCATTATTCGTGAAAAGTTGAAAACAACCCAGTCTCGTCAAAAGAGCCAATATGATCGTCATCATAAGGCTGTGACCTTTGAAGTTGACGAGAAGGCTTACCTTCGGGTTACACCTTTGAAGGGTACCCATCGATTCGGTATCAAGGGCAAGTTGGCTCCTCGTTACATTGGTCCTTTTCGCATTCTTGCCAAACGAGGAGAAGTTGCCTACCAGTTGGAACTTCCTCCGCATCTTTCCAAGGTTCACGATGTCTTCCACGTCTCGCAACTCAGGCGTTGCTTTTCGGATCCTATCCGTGAAGTGGACCACGAAACGCTTGATCTCCAAGATAACCTTTCATACCGAGAATACCCCGTGCGTATTCCTGATCAAGCTGAGCGTACCACTCGACGTCGAAACCTTAAGTTTCTTAAAGTTCAATGGTCAAATCATTCTGAAAAGGAGGCTACTTGGGAAAGAGAGGATCATCTCCGACTTGAGTATCATGCGTTATTCCCGACGACTTCTAACTCTCGGGACGAGATTCTTTTGAGTGGGGGTGATTTGTCACATCCCTGACCCCTTAAGCAAGTTAGCTTTGTGCTCATGTTTTCTTTGCATTGCATCTAGGAAATTCTCAACAAGAACAAAGAAAGTGGTGAAGGAAAATTCTAAAACCCTAGCCACTTCTTAAAATAAAGGAAATTTCAAACTAGTTAAAATCAATGAACCCAAAATGGCCTCAAGAAAAGTTCAATCTTTCTGATAAATCATGAAAGTAAATGAGCAATGAAGAAAACCATTTTCTTGACATTTTAAGCATTTTAAATAAATGCAAAAGCTACTGGTTTCAAGTTTTAAATTTGAAATCAGAAACTTTAAACTTTCAAAAATATTGAAAACTTTGGGAATGGTTGGAAATATTCCAACAAATATTCTGTTGTGTTTAAAATAGTTTTTACAAACTATTTGGCAGCTGAAATAAATAGCAAGTTAATGAAATAGCAAAACAGAAACAAATCAGAAAAAAAAATGGGAAAACTCTTACCTGACGCTTACCTGGCCCTGCCCAGCTCCTCCTGTCGTCTTCCTCCTCGCCAGTAGGAGCAGGAGGTGGTCGCCGCGTCGCCGCGCGCCTCCATGCAGCTCCCTGGCTGCCTGGCCGCCACTTCGCGCTGGCAAGCACGGGGATAACCTCCCCGAGCTCGTAGCTATCCATCCATGTGCCCATTCTTCCCCTCTGCCTCGTTTCTTTCTGCCGCCATTGGAGCCCGAGCATAGCTCGAGCTCGCCGTCGTTCTAGCCTACCTCTCTCCCTCCTGATCCGCGCAATAGCTCCACTGCAACTCTCTTAAGCTTTCTAGCCACAAGCCCGACGCCGAGACGCAGTGAAACGACGAGACGCAGTCGTCTTCTTCCTCGGGTCACCGAAGTTCGTCGTCGGCGTTCTTCCTCTCCAGGCCGTCCCCGAGCAAGCTAGCGCCACCACTGCACTCCTCGTGAGCTTGCGCATCTTTCCCCTAAGATCTCCCCATCGATCCCCTCCTCTAGGCCTAGTTCCATCGCAGCCCAACGAGATCTGCCGCGGGAGCTCGTCGCCGGTAGCCCTCCGATGATCAGCTCGTCCTTCTGAGGCCACCAGTAGCTTCAGGCCGTCCCGTAGGTGCCGTAGGAGCTGAGTCCCGTGCGTAGCTCCCTCTGTTTCGATGACCTCGATGACGCCCAAACCTTGGCCGCCGCCAAGCTTGTCGCCGCCGTCATCTCCGGCCAGATCAGCCCCAGCCAAGTGCAAAAATGAACCCGCGGGAGAAGTGTCATTCCTCTGGTGCTCTCCCCGCCGAGTTTGGCCCCCTGTGTGTCGTTTCCGAGCCCCTCCGACATACTGGTGCTCGCTGGAGGCTCCCCGCCGGCGAGGACGACCTCGCCGCCGGTGGATCTCAGCTGGCCTGAACCACTGACGTGTGGGGCCAGCCTCTGGGAGTTTAGGAATAATAAAAAT
Organism: Hordeum vulgare subsp. vulgare; assembly: GCF_904849725.1. Lineage (NCBI taxonomy): Eukaryota > Viridiplantae > Streptophyta > Magnoliopsida > Poales > Poaceae > Hordeum > Hordeum vulgare. The sequence continues at coordinate 138,173,519 of NC_058518.1, read as the reverse complement.
AAAATCAAATAAGTTAATAAGACTGGGTGTATCAAACGTCACAACGTAACTGGGTGACTATAAAGGTGCACTACAGGTACCTCCGAAAGTGTCTGTTGGGTTGGCACGAATCGAGATCGGGATTTGTCACTCCGTGTGACGGAGAGGTATCTCTGGGCCCACTCGGTAGAACATCATCATGAGCTCAATGTGACTAAGGAGTTAGTCACACGATGGAGTGCTACGGAACGAGTAAAGAGACTTACCGGTAACGAGATTGAACAAGGTATAGGTATACCGACGATCGAATCTCGGGCAAGTTCTATACCGACAGACAAAGGGAATCGTATACGGGATTGATTGAATCCTTGACATCGTGGTTCATCCGATGAGATCATCGTGGAGCTAGTGGGAGCCACCATGGGTATCCAGACCCCGCTGATGGTTATTGGCCAGAGAGGTGTCTCGGTCATGTCTGCCTGTCTCCCGAACCCGTAGGGTCTACACACTTAAGGTTCGATGACGCTAGGGTTATAGGGAATTATTGTACGAGGTTACCGAAAGTTGTTCGGAGTCTCGGATGAGATCCCGGACATCACGAGGAGCTCCGGAATGGTCCGGAGGTAAAGATTGATATATAGGACGGATAGTTTTGGACACCAGGAAGTGTTTCGGGCGTCATCGGTAATGTACCGGGACCACCGGGACCACCGGAGGTGGTCCCGGGGGACTACCGAAGGGGGGCAACGACCCCGGGAGGCTAGAAGGGCTAAGTGGGGAAGGGAACCAGCCCCTAGGTGGGTTGGTGCGCCCCCCACCCAGCCCATGCGCACCAGAGAAGGGGGGAAGGGGGGAACCCTAGCATAGGTGGGCCTAAGGCCCACCAGAGGGGTGCGCCACCCCTCCTCCCTGCCCTGGCCGCCGCCCCCTCTCCCATCTGGGGCTGCTGCACCCCTTGGGGGTGGGAACCCTAAGGGCTGCGCCCCCTCCCTCTCCCCCTATATATAGATGAGGGTTCGGGGCTGTTTGACACACCGTTTGATCTCTCTCTCGACGCAGCCCTGCTCCTCTCCCTCCTCCTCTGTGTCGGCGCTTGGCGAAGCCCTGCCGGGAGACCTCGTCTCTCCACCGACACCACGCCGTCGTGTTGCTGGACATCTTCCCCAACCTCGCCCTCCTCCTTGCTGGATCAAGGTGCGGGAGACGTCACCGGGCTGCACGTGTGTTGAACGCGGAGGTGCCGTTGTTCGGCACTAGATCAGAATCGCCGCGAGTACGACTCCATCAACCACGTTCTAGCAATGCTTCTGCTTAGCGATCTTCAAAGGTATGAAGATGCTCTTACCCCTCTCTCGTTGCTGGTCTCTCCATAGGAAGATCTGAACATGCGTAGAAATTTTTTGAATTTATGCTACGTTACCCAACAGCTGAGTCCCGTGCGTAGCTCCCTTTGTTTCGATGACCTCGATGATGCCCGAACCTTGGCCGCCGCCAAGCTCGTCGCCGGCGTCATCTCCGGCCAGATCAGCCCCAGCCAAGTGCAAAAATGAACCCGTGGGAGAAGTGTCATTCCTCTGGTGCTCTCCCCACCGAGTTTGGCCCCCTATACGCCGTTTCCAAGCCCCTCCGACGTACTGGTGCTCGCCGGAGGCTCCCCGCCGGCGAGGACGACCTCGCCACCGGTGGATCTCAGCTCGCCTAAGCCACTGACGTGTGGGGCCAGCCTCTGGGAGTTTAGGAATAATAAAAATAAAATCAAATAAGTTAATAAGACAGTGACATGTGGGTCCAGTAAGATTAATCAGCTAATTAAGTTTAATTTTAATCTAAAACTGACCAGAGACACTGACGAGTGGGTCCCACTGGTCAGGTTTGACTTTCAACGGCTAGTTGGACCTGCTGATGTCATGCTGATGCAGTAAAGGGATTTTCCAGTATAAAAATAATTCCAGAAATGTTTAAAACTTTAAAATTCATAGAAATTAATATGTAACTCCAATGAAAATAATTTATATATGAAAAAGTATCAGAAAAATTCAAGGAATCTGGATATGAAATTTTCAAACATGTTTCAAAATGTTACAGAACCCAAACATGTAGTTTAATGAATAAGTTAATTCTTATAAATACTTTATAAATGAAATTTGGCAAATATTTAAATTTCACTATGAATGGCATGATCAAACACTGTTCTAATTACAAACCAGCAACTTAACATGTCATCCCATGCATGTTAACATCAAGTTGATCTGAGCATCAGGTCGAATCAATTAAAATGGTATCTGAGAATACCTCGTTTGAAGTGATATTTGAATTTGATTCAAATCAACTTCAAACCTAATATAAGCTAACCATATTAGTTCGTCACCTTGCGTTCTCATGCCATGCTCATGCATCATCTTGATTGCATATGTTTGTTATTGATTGTTGTCATTCCTTTCGGTAGGCTCCGCTCCCCCGGATTCCACCGAATATCCTTCTGACGTATATTGTCACTCCTGTGAGAAACAAGGCAAGGAACCATTTTGATCATCCCGCAAAATCCCATGTTCTTGCTCCTGTACTTACTTATTGCATTAGGATCAAATGCTTTTGCCACGTTAGTTGAACCCACATCCTTTGCATGACCTATCCTTGTCACAGTAAATAGCCAAACCTTGCAACCTAGCATACCTGGTAGTTGCTTGAGCCATGATGTGTCTTATCCTGCTATGCATGCAATGCTTAGAGTTGTGTATGGTCTGTCATCTGGGAGATGAATAGAATTGTGAGAATGTGTTCGGTAAGCAAATGTTGTGTGTTGAACCTGATTTGGTAAAGGTACCGCTGAAAGGCTGTGTAGGAGTACATGGCGGGTTGTTTCATTGGAACCATCCTTAGGAACTGAGTTCCGTGTATGTAATCCAAGACTAGATACTACCACACGTTGGGATACTTAATTGACCCTCTCGACTTATTAATCGCTTAGTACTCGGTCCAGGAATTGCAAGTAGTTTCTGGTGTTTATAGTCATGGTGGAGGCCGTGCATACTGCTGACCTGAGACGTGGGCTATGATGCGGTAGGCAGTGGCACGGTGTACCAAGTGGCACCCGGATGGTAGGCTTGGGAACCCTGCGCACATCGTTTGAGGCCGTGGTGGAAACCTCGGCCGGACTTTCGTACGGGTTACTCTCAAATAGGCGATAAACCTGGACTAGGTACTAGTGTGGTTAACGGTTGTGGCCGACTCCCTCGCTGGGCTTCCACTTGAAGGTTGCCGAGGTGCATGACGTGCACATGGCGATAAGTGGCGAGAGCGTGTGTGACGAAGTACACCCCTGTAGGGTTATGATCTATTCGAATAGCCGCGTCTGCGGATATGGACTACTTGGAGACATATGTTGTTCATAGATAACTTCAATGGCTACTCATAAAATTGTCAAGATAAGCGTGAGTGTCGTGGACGGCAATTCCGTATGGAGACAGAATGATTCCACGATGGTGTATTGTTGTGGTGTTAGTGGACTCGTGTGCGAGAAATCAAGTTGTCAAAATTATTTAAAAATGCAAGTTGTCTAGCCACGAGTCAAATGCTGGCTTTCCGCATGAAACCCCACAATACCTTATTGATACTTTGCATGAGTAGATAGTTATCCTAAAGTCTTGCTGAGTACCTCCGTACTCATGTTTGCTTAATAAATGTTGCAGAGGTTGCTAATGACCCTAATGGAGGGTTCTTCGTAGACATCGACGACGACGAGTAGCTGGTGTCCCAGCTACGATCTGGCCCTACGTTGGGTCTGTAGTATAGTCAGGCCATGTGCCTTCTAGTTGCACCTGTCTGTACTCAGACAGTTTTAAACTCTTCCGTTGGCTTGTAACTCAATGACTGCTATTATGGGTCGTGAGACCCTTAATGTGTAATATTATGTGTGTGGCTCTTCCGAGCCTCTTAAATAAAGCTTGTGTGTTTATGGTTATGTTGTGATGCCATCGATGTATCTATACATATTGGTATGCCATGCGTACGTGTGTCGTACTTGATATGTATGGGGTTCGATTACCTAGTTGTGAACTTTAGTAGCACTCCTTACAAGGAAATGCCCCTTTGTGATCCAACGAGCCTTGGTAGTTCACTACTGCTCCGGACACATTGGTTGACCGGCATGTGTCCTTCTTAGCTGATGTGTGTGTCCCCTTTGGGGAAATGTCACGTGATGTAATGTTGTCCTTGTAGCTTGCTACGACTCATCTACCCTCGCTGGTGACCGACACCTGCTTTGTTGGGTCATGTATGCCTGTCCTTGTGCGGTACTGCCACTTTGGTTTGTGACTAGACTTGTCGATCCGGGTTCTTTGACATTGGAATGCTAGCAACACTATTGCATACGTGAGTCAAAAGACGCAAACGGTCCCGGGTAAGGTAAGGCTGCAGCCATGGAGTTAACTGTGCGTGAGACCGCAAAGGGATGCGATGTGTTACATGTTGGATTCCTATGACTTAGGATCGGGGTCCCGACACTTGGCATGAAGGGTGAACATGAGGTGTTTAACCCTTGGAATATATATGTTCATATCTGTGACCTATTCTTATGGTTACCATTTACCTTGGGATGCATGTTCATATAAACACTTGACCATGTTACTGCATTAATGAAAAAACTGCTTTCCGCAAAGGCTGCATTATAAGATATATCACACCTCAATTGCATTGTCTGCACCATGGGTTGCTTGCGAGTACATTCAAAGTACTCATTAAAATGCCACCGGGTATTTTATTTGACCAGACATGGAAGAACCGGAGTATGGATAAGAATTCGTCGTCGGAGACGGACACGCGAACTAGGATGCTTCCCAGTCAGAATGCTCGTAGGTTAATGTTGATTGCATGGGTTCACGCTTTCAACCAAGATTTCCGCTATTAGTTGAGTTGGTGTGGTTGGCCTTTATGGACCTATGTATCTTAGACTTGACCATAATGGTTATTATTTGTATCATACTTTATTCATGTATGTAAGACACATTTTATTCGGTGGTCTTGACTCGTAAGTCGGGGTCCCCACACACGAGAGATTGCCATTAGAGAAAACTTATATTTTCCTTGTTGTTCTTATATTTCTTTTATTTTATTATGAAACTTAGGATTATCTACAATCATCTACACACCTCATTTCCTTGCAAATAATGAGATCAAGGGGATTAACAACCCTCTTGACCGCGTTTGGTGCAAGTTGTTTGCTCTTTTGTGTGCACCCGCTAAACACGGTTGGGGATTTACATTCCTATTGGTTCGATAAACCTTGGTTTCTTAACTGAGAAAAATACTGACCAGTATTATCATGCAATTACCCGTTCCTCTTCACGAAAAACCCAACGCAACTCACAAGTATCAGGAAGGAATTCTGGCGCTGTTGCCGGGGAATATCATCACCAACTATCAAGTAACTTCACACAAATTATCATTCACTAGTTATTCTTTTTATGTTCTGTTATATTTTTCATGCTTTAAAAAATAAAAAATACAAAAATAATTAGCTTTGCTTGTTTGACTTGTCACGTTTGCATGAAAGTTTCTATCATGTCTAAATTTGAAAAAGTTATCGTTGAAAGCGCTAGTGAATATAGCACTGGTGACTTGGAGGAAGAAAGACTAAAATTTATTGGTTCCACCTATGATTCTCCTACAAATCAAGTCCCTACTAGTAATACTCACACGACACTAAATTCTAAAATTTATCGTGTGGGCAGTGGGAACATTATTGGAAAGCATGTCATCCAAGAATTCTTTGAGTGCATAGTAGTTTTCCCTCTTACTAAAGGATCCATACTTGATGAAACGTATTGTTATGGTGATGCTATTACCATGCTTATATTGAAAATGGAAATCAATTTTGTGCATCTCCATCCTATGCTTGAAAAGATTTTTTTGGGACTCCCTAGCTTGCACGATCCCGAGATTAACAAATTTTCTATCACTGTCCTTATGCACGAATTTGATTATATTGTGCGTGAAACTAAAGAAATTTTCACGTTCTATGGAAAAAAAATATGAGCATCCTCCCATAGAAGCGATCCTCCATAACAGAGATGTTATTCGTAGGTTGGAATCTAATGACTATCACATATTTCATATCAATATGAGGGGGAATGTGCTTCCGAAGAATTAAATCTTTATTTCTCCGCACTTCTGATAAATTTTAATGAGTTTCTAAAGGAATTAATGAAGGTTTTAGTGAAGATTGGCAAGAAAATACTATTTGGGATCATATTAGTGAGGAAATCCATGTCTTATACGAAGAACCCGTTGATGACAGTGATGTGAGTAATAATATTATAAATCCTTTTGAATACTTGAGATCTTCAACTTGGTTTGAAAAAGGTGATCTATTAAGTAAAATTTTGTAGGAGCTAATTTTGAAGGATATGAAGGGGTCCAACACTTGATCATATGCATTATGCATAGCTAGGGGCATAAAACATTACCGCTTGATGGGAGGCAACCCAATAGTTATCTTAATTTTTACTTTTTACTTTCTATTTTAGTGTGTTGACATGATTATTCCTCCATAATGATCATGTTTTTATGTTTAGTTTAGTTTTTTTTTGCCAAGTAAAGCCTTTGGGATGACTTGTATGATAAGTAGAATTGATACGGTGCAAAAACAGAAACTTGGACGTCTAGTGCAGAATTTCTCTAATCTTACTGGAACGTCTTTTCAAGACGACTTGCTTACACATTATTTCTCTACAAATTTCAAAGGTAGTCCTAATTTTTCAGAATTTTTCGAGTTAGAGAAGTATAGGTTCTTTACACATCATTACAGATGCTTCTGTTTTGGACATCTGTTTTTCCTTGCATAGTTTGCTTCTTTTGATGATGCTATGGATTGTATCGGGGGGTATAAGCCATGGAGAAGTTAGAATACAGTAACTATTATGACATAATGAAATATGAATCAATTTACAATGGTACCTAAGTATTTGATATTTTTCTTACAATAATGGATCTCATGAAGTTTTGTTGAGTTTTGTGTGATTGAATTTTTCAAGTTTTGGGTGTTATCGCGATGGACAAAGGAATAAGGAGCAGAAAGAGCCTATGCTGGTAATATTCTAGGAATACCCAAGCGTATAAGCTTGGGGATGCCCCAGAAGGCATACCCTCTTTCATCTAAAACCATCGTATGTCACTTGGAGCTACGTTTGTATTCATCACATGATATGTGTTTTGATTGGAGCGTCGTTCACAATCAAAATTTGCTAGACACACTAACTTGATATAGACACACGATCATCAAGATTTGTTTGAATACTCTATGTGCTTCACTTATATCTTTCAAGCTTAGTAGTTGCTCCTTCACATATATCATTTTGACCACGGTGGTGCATAGATTTTATAGAAATATTTGCACTCTCCTGGTTTAGTTATATTTGTTTGAGAGTTAATGAATAGTAATGGTAGGCTAGTCAAATAATAATAATTCAATGAGTGATAATCAAAACCATCATGTAGCACTCAAAAAGAAATTGTGGGTTAATGATATTGATGTGGTAATATGGAAAAGGTGTTAGTGCATCATTCTTGATTTGTAGAAGTATCCATATTAAGAGGTGTTAATTTCTTTTTTGTCTGGATATTAAAAAGGCATGGTGGGGATGTGTGAGCATTTCTATTCCTCATTAAAATCCTAGTGTTCTATTGGGTCGGAGGCGCGTGATGGTTAACTCCTGCGAACCCCCTCCCTTGGGGCATGCGAGTAGTGCTTTGATTTTTGATAAAATTAATAGAACTTTGCAATAAGTATATGAGTTCTTCATGTCTAATGTGAAACCATGGACATACGCAAACTAACCTCCTCATATTGTGCTAGCCTCTTCGGTACCATGCATTGCCCATTCTCACCTCGAGGATCGGTGCAATCTTGGCCAGTGCATCCAAACCCCCTGGCATGACACACTCTATCACACATAAGCCTTCCTATATCCTACTCAAAACAGCCACCATACCTACCTATCATGGCATTTCCATAGCCATTCTGAGATATATTGACATGCAAATTCCACCGTTACATCATATGACTAGCTCGTTCATCATCATATTGCTTTGCATGATCATATAGAGATGACATAGAATTTCTGGCAAAGCCACCATTCATCATATTGCTGATACATGTCACACTAGTCACTGCACATCTTGGTACACTGTCACAGGAATATTGAGTGATATTGCTTCATAGTTCCTCATATCGAGTTCTGATTGAGTTGTAAGTAAATAAAAGTGTTATGATCATCATTGTTAGAGCATTGTCCAAGTGAGGAAATAAAAATGGGGGAGTCCAAATGATCCCACCATATAAAAAAGTGAAAAAGTGAAAAAATGAATGAGAGAAAAGGAGATAAGGGACTTTGCCACTATCTTACCACACTTGTGCCCCAAAGTGGCACCTTGTTCCTCCTATAAAGAGTCTTGTTATGTCATTTTCGTATGCTAGTGGGAATCACTTCTTCATTATTATAAACTTGGCTTATATATTCCAATGACGGGCTTCCTCAAATGCCCAAGTTCTTCATGAGCAAGAAAGTTGGATGCACACCCACCTAGCTTTAGTTCAGCTTCCATACACTTATAGATTTAGTGCAACATTTGCATGGAAATCCCTACTCCTTGCATTGACATCGACCGATGGGCATCTCCATAGACCGTCGGTACGCCTAGTTGATGTGAGTCTATCTTCTTTAATTTTTACCCCTTCGATATCTACCACCATATTATATTCTAGCCGTATGCTATGTCGATGGTTCACGTTCATGTATTGCGTGAAGAATAAAAAGTTGATTCACATCGAAAAAGTACGATCTAATTGCATGACTTGGACACCGTGGTGCTTGACATTTCTATTAATATGGTGAAGACGGAGCCATGCCTTGCCAATATGATTAGATGAATAGGGTTAAACATTCTTTTAGGATCGTATCATGAGGACATCAATACGATTATTACACCCACAGCCCCTGCTGCTATACATACGTGACCAGTTACTAGAGCTCGCGCACGCCAACTGAATTACTTGGTACTTTTGCTTCTTGGAAATCCTTCTAATGTTCATGAACATATGACTCTTCCTAAATTCAATACATTTGTTTTACTTATGAATGAAGGACCTAGAATGTACAAGTGTTAGGGAACGTTGCATGGGAAACAAAAAATTTCCTACGCACACGCAATACCTATCCATGGTGATGATCATCTACGAGAGGGGAGAGTGAATCTACATACCCTTGTAGATCGCTAAGCGGAAACGTATATAACGCGGTTGATGTAGTGGAAAATCTTCGTGATCCAAATCGCAGCCCGTACTACGAACTCATCATGATCCGTCCCGCGATCCCATCACGATCTAGTGCCGAACGGAAGGCACCTCCGCGTTCAGCAGAAGTACAGCTTGATGACGATCTCCGCCTTCTTGATCCAGCAAGAGAGGAAGGAGAAGTAGATGAGTTCTCCAGCACGGAAGTGTGGTCATGGTGGTGGTGAACTAATCCAGCAGGGCATCGCCTAAGCACTGTCGAACAGCCATCCCGGTGGTCCCCCGGTACCCTACCGGCACTCCCAGTACACTACCGATGAGCCCGAAACTTTTTTGGAAACCAAAACAGGACTTCATATATATCAATCTTTACCTCCATACCATTCTGGAGCTCCTCGTTAAATCTAGGATCTCATCCGGGACTCTGAACAACCTTCAGGCACCAACACCTACAACTCAACTATACCAAAACGTCACCGAACCTTAAGTGTGCAGACCCAGCGGGTTCAAGAACTATGTAGACATGACATGAGACATTCTCTAGTCAATAACAAATAGCGGGACCTGGATGCCCATATTGTCTCGCACATATTCTATGAAGATCTTTATCGGTTGAACATCTATGTCAAGGATTCAGTTAATCCCACATGTTGTTCCCTTTGTCCTTCGGTATCTTACTTGCCCGAGATTCGATCGTCGGTATCTCTGTACCTAGTTCAATATTGTTACCGGCAAGTCCCTTTACTCATTTCATAATACAAGATCTTGTGACTAACTCCTTAGTCATAGTGCTTCCAAGGCTTGTTGTGATGTTGTATTACTGAGTGGGCCCCGAGATACCTCTCCGTCACACGGAGTGACAAATCCCAGTTTTGATCCAGGCCAATCCAACAGGCACCTTCGGAGATACCTGTAGAGCACCTTTATAGTCACCCAGTTACATTCCAACGTTTGATACACACAAGGTAATCCTCCGGTGTCTGGGAGTTGCATGATCTCATGGTCATAAGGACAGATACATTGACATGCAGAAAACAATAGCAATAAACTGACACGATCATATGCTACGTTCATAGTTTGGGTCTTGTCCATCACATCATTCTCCTAATGATGTGATCCTGTTATCAAGTGACAACACTTGTCTATGGCCAGGAAACTTTGACCATCTTTGATCAACGAGCTAATCAACTGGAGGCTCACTAGGGATAGTGTGTTGTCTATGTATCCACACATGTATTCGAGTTTCCAATCTATACAATTCTAGCATGGATAATAAACAATTATCCTGAACAAGGAAATATAATAATAACCAATTTATTATTGCCTCTAGGGCATATTTCCAACAGTCTCCCACTTGCACTAGAGTCAATAACCTAGTTCACATCACTATGTGATTGTAATGAATCTAACACACATACAGTTATGGGGTTTGATCATATCTTGCTTGTGAGAGAGATTTTTAGTCAAAAGGTTTGAACCTTTCAGATCCGTGTGTGCTTTACAAATCTATATGTCATCCTATAGATGCTGCTACCACGCGCCATTTGGAACTATTCTACATGAATGTTCCACTATACGAATCCGGTTTATTACTCAGAGTTATCCTGATTAGTGTCAAAGCTTGCATCTACGCAATCCTTACGACGAACTCTTTAATCATCTCCATGATCAAGAAAGATTCCTTCGTCCACTAGTTACTAAGGATAACTTTAACCGTTGTTTAGTGATTCAATCCTGGATCACTCTTTGTACCCCTTGACAGACTCATGGCAAGGCACACATCAGGTGCGGTACACAACATGGCATACTTTAGAGCCTACGGCTAAGGCATTGTGATGCCCTCGATTTAATCGTACGCTAATCATACACGCAAATGCGTACGATCAAACCCAAGGACTCACGGGAAGATATCCCAACACAACTCTAGACACAAATAAAATAATACAAGCTTCATATTACAAGCCAGGGGCCTCGAGGGCTAGAATACAGAAGCTCGATAAACACACGAGTCAGCGGAAGCAACAAATATCTGAGTACAGACATAACATGGGGTGCCTTAGAGAAGGCTAGCAAAAAAGAAACATGATCGAACGAGGCGAGGCCTCCTGCCTGGGAACCTCCTAAACTACTCCTAGTCTTCAGCGGCCTCCATGAAGAAGTCACCAACGGGGTGGCAGACTTCGGCAGGAAACTCCATCTCCTGGGCTCCCTCATTTGGTCGCAGCACCGCATCAAAGGGGCAAAGGGGGAGAAAAGCAACGGTGAGTACTCATCCAAAGTACTCGCAAGTCTTACATCAGAACTATTCTAAGTATGCATCAGTATCAAAGAAGGGGGTGTTATATGTGGATTGACTGCCCCAATGCGAGAAAAGAGAGAGAAGGCCTAGTCCTATCGAAGACTAGCATCTTCAGGGTCTTGCAGCAATAGACGAGAGTAGAACAGGTGTAACACAATTAATAGTCATATTGTTGCACCAATATTAAAGTGAGGTCACGCCGAGAGATTCTCCCTCAACTCCCTGCGTGGAAGCAATCCGAGGGAAACGATTATCATGAACAAGGAAATAAAATAATAACCAATTTATTATTGCCTCTAGGGCATATTTCCAAAAGTCTCCCACTTGCACTAGAGTCAATAATCTAGTTTACATCATTATGTGATTGTAATGAATCTAACACACATACAGTTATGGGGTTGGATCATATCTTGCTTGTGAGAGAGATTTTTAGTCAACAGGTTTGAACCTTTCACATCCGTGTGTGCTTTACAAATCTCTATGTCATCCTATAGATGTTGCTACCATGCGCCATTTGGAACTATTCTAAATGAATGTTCCACTATACGAATCCGGTTTACTAATCAGAGTTATCCGGATTAGTGTCAAAGCTTGCATCTACGCAATCCTTACGACGAACTCTTTAATCACCTCCATGATCAAGAAAAATTCCTTAGTCCACTAGTTACTAAGGATAACTTTAACAGCTATTTAGTGATTCAATCATGGATCACTCTTTGTACCCCTTGACAGACTCATGGCAAGGCACACATCAGGTGCGGCACACAACATGGCATACTTTAGAGCCTACGACAAAGGCATTGTGACGCCCTCGATTTAATCGTACGCTTATCATACACGCAAATGCGTACGATCAAACCCAAGGACTCACGGGAAGATATCACAACACAACTCTAGACACAAATAAAATAATACAAGCTTCATATTACAAGCCAGGGGCCTCGAGGGCTAGAATACAGAAGCTTGATAAACACACGAGTCAGCGGAAGCAACAAATATCTGAGTATAGACATAACATGGGGTGCCTTAGAGATGGCTAGCACAAAATAAATATGATCGAACGAGGCGAGGCTTCCTGCCTAGCAACCTCCTACTACTCCTAGCACTACTAGAATTGAGAAATTTGCCATCTGCCATGCCTTTGTCGTCTCCTAACACATGGCAAAGATCTTCTTTGCCGTCAGCTAGCACAAAGCAGACGACAAAGAGGTTGCTGATGGCAAAGGTTTTATTTGCCGTCGGCCACCTCTTTGCCGTCTGCTGATGCATGGCAAAGGGCCCGGAGGCGGACGACAAAGAAAACCCGGACGGCAAAGGGGGGCTCCCCCTAACGGCCGAAGCCCACCCCACCCACCCACCCCTTTGCCGTCCGCCTCCCAGCTTCTGCAGATGGCAAAGGGGGGATCCCCCTAACGGCACCCAACCCCCACCCCCGCTCCCCTAACGGCAAGCTCCCCCGTCGATCTGTTGTCATCTCGTGCGAGCCCACCGTTGCCGCCCTCCTCCCTGTGGCCTTCTCCCTTCACTGCGGCCTCCTCCCTTCACTGCGCCCGCTGCCCTCCTCCCTTCACTGCTCCGGCCCACCGCCGCCGCCCTCCTCCCTGCGGCCTCCTCCCTGCGGCCCTCCTCCCCGCGGCCCTCCTCCCCGCTGCGGACTACCGGCTCTCCTCGCTCCCTTCCTCCCCGCAAAGGGGCGCCACCCCCATGGCCGGAGCTCGCCCGCCCCTCCTCCCACTGCCCTCCTCCCACTGCCCTCCTCCCAGCGGCCCTCCTCCCACTACCCTCCTCCCACTGCCCTCCTCCCCACTGCCCTCCTCCCACTGCCCCTCCTCCCACTGCCCCTCCTCACACTGCCCTCCTCCCACTGCCCTCCTCCCCGCGGCCCTCCTCCCCGCCGCCGACTACCGGCTCTCCCCGCTCCCCTCCTCCCAGCAAAGGGGCGCCACTGCAGGTAATTTTTTTTTCTTTTTTTCTTTATTTCTTGTTTTTTCTCAGCTTAAATTGTTCATAGGAGGCTGGATTTTATTACACAGTAAGTTGAAAAGAGTGAGTTGGTTATATTGTGGAATTCCTTCATGATGATACTTGTGTATTGTTGAAAAGAGGGTAAGTAAGTTGATTCATGTTACTTGTGTATGTTTTAGAAAACAGAAATTAGATAGTTAGTTTATTAGGTAGAAAAAGTAGATAGATAAGAAAACAATAGATAGAAAAAAACTTAGAAGAAAATAAGAGAATAATAAACTAGAAGAAAAAGGAAGAAGAAGAAGAAGAAGAAAGAGGAAAGGGGGAGAAAGATAAAAGAAAGAAGAAGAAGAGGAGGAGGAGGAGGAGGAGGAGGAGGAGGAGAAAGAAGAGGAAGAAGAATAATATGATGATCAAGAAGAAGAAGAAGAAGAAGAAGAAGAGGAGAGAGGAGAAGAAGAAAGAAAAGGACCCTGACCCCCGACGCCCGACGCCACCAACCCCCGACCCTCGACCCCCGACCTCCGACGCCATTGAGACCCGACTCCCGACCCCCGACGCCCGACACCACTGACCCCCGATCCCCGACTCCCGACCCCCGACTCCACTAACCCCCGACCCCCGATGCCCGACGCCATTGACCCTCGACTACAGAAGCCACTGAACCTCGACCCTCGACCCCCGATGCCCGACGCCATTGACCCTCGACTCCCGACGCCACTAACCCTTGACCCCGACCCCCGGCGCCCCTGACCCTCGACCCCCGGCCCCCTACCCCCGACCCCCGACACCATTGACCCCCAACCCCCGACCCCGACACCTCTTCGGCCTCTTGTTGACCAAAGAGACCCCAACCCCCAACGCCAGTGATCCTTGACCCCCAACAACACTAACCCCCGACCACCGACACAACTAACCCTCGACCGCTGACGCCACCGACACCCGACACCACCGACCATCGACACCACCGACACCCGACACCACCGACCATCGCCGCCACTAAGCCAACGGGGTCATAATTTTGTAAATTATGAGTTAGGTCACATATTTTCCGATTATGTTAATTATAAAAACATCATATTTGTGTTGATCGGGTGAATTTCAATGTGAAGTTGTTCGACGACTTCCACGTGCGTTGGACGAGCTCCGCCCTTGCGTTTGTTGGTGAGCACAAATGACTTCTCCTCCTACCCCCTTAATTTGCTCTGTCCCGGTCTTCGTGCGGATGAAACTTGCTAGCTATAGGTTTCTTCAATCATGAGTATGCGTGACCAGTATGCGTGACCAGTATGCGTCTCCCGTTCGAAAGGGCGACATCTATAAATATGCATTTCTTTGCATATTTATAACCACCATCCTTTCGAATTGTCCAACATTATCCATGGACAGCCCGAGTATGTGTAGATTGGGTTTGTTTTCCCATATGCTGTGCTCCGGATCCGATGCGGAATTTCGTCAGTGCCTCCCCTGTTGTTCTCCGGGTACACATCCTCTCTGCTTATTGCTGAGACGTGTATCAGGAGAACAGCGGGGAGGTGCTACCGAAATTCTGCGTCGCATCTGGAGCAGAGCATGGGAAAACGAACCCAGTCTACACATACTCGGGTGGGATTAGGACCTATCTTTACCTATTAGCGTGTACGTTGCATGGACGTAATAAAACTGACAAACTTGATTAGCGTATGAATATAGATGATGAATTATATATTTATTTCTTGTGCCCCCATAGGTAGCTAGGCAACATGAGTGATCGTGCTTGGATGTACACTGGTCACCCTAGTCAGAAATACATGACCCATGAATGGTTAACAAAAACCAGGGGGTTTGTGAGAGCTGCATTTGCAAATGGCCAGCATAAAACATGGTGCCCCTGTCCCAACTGCGACAACTGGAAAAAGCAGACAGAGTTTGAAATGGGTAAACACCTGCAGAAGTGGGGTTTTATGCCTAATTATATGGTGTGGACTTTTCATGGTGAGTCTGACCAACGTGCCAGAGCTGAGGTGATTCGTCGTCGCACCGACGAGCATGGTACCGGGATTGAAGACATGGTGCAAGACTTTGATGATGCTCGTGATTCGGACGATGAGATGGAGGAATCTGCAAAGGTCTTCTATGAAATGCTGGAGTCTTCAAAACATCCTCTCCACGAGCAGACTGAGCTTTGTCAGCTGGATGCCATCGCACAAGTAATGGCTCTGAAGGCTCAATTCAACCTAGGCAGAGAATGCTACGACGCGATGATGACGATATTTGGACACTTTCCACCCAAAGGCCATGTACTGCCTGCAAACCTGTACCAGTCAGAGAAAATCCTCCGTGTACTTAAGATGCCCTATGAGAAGATACATGCCTGTGAGAATGGATGTGCCTTATTTAGGCTTGAGTATGCGGCCTTGAACTATTGCCCCATTTGCAATTCTTCTAGGTATATTGTGGTAGACAACGACATGGGTGAGAAGAATCAGACCAAAATCCCCATTAGTGTTCTTCGGTATCTGCCAATCGTACCAAGACTTCAACGTCTTTTCATGGTCGAAGAGACGGCCAGACAGATGTCATGGCACAAATTGGGCAAAAGAACCGAACTAGATGCGGATGGGAACAAGATGCTGGTACACACTTCAGATGGTTTTGCGTGGAGGCACTTCGATGCATTACATAAGGATAAATCAAAAGATCCAAGGCAACCTAGAGTTGCCATCAGCACGGATGGGTTCAATGTGTATGGTATGACGGCAGCACAATACAGTTGCTGGCCTGTATTTGTCATTCCACTAAATTTGCTACCCGGAGAGATTATGAAAAGAAAGAACATATTCCTGACGTTGATAATTCCAGGGCCCAACTATCCGGGGAAGAATATGAATGTGTACATGCAGCCGCTTAAGGATGAGTTGCAAGAAGCCTGGGATAATGGGATCAAGACCTACGACGCAGCTACGAAAACAAATTTCAAAATGCATGTGTGGTACATGTACTCGACGCATGATTATCCGGCGTTTGCGCTATTCGTTGGCTGGTGTGTGCATGGAAGGTTCCCGTGCACCACATGCAAGGCAGCTCTTCAGTTCCGTTGGCTGTAGGCTGGTTGCAAGTATTCTTGCTTCGACATGCATAGACAATTCCTGGATCCTGACCATAAGTTCAGAAAAGACAAGAAGAATTTCATCAAAGGTAGAGTTGTCAAAAACACTGCACCAGCTGCGTTGACAGGCCAACAGACACTTGATCAGTTAAACGCTCTCGAGCCTGATCCTCTGCGTCCAGGATACTTCAAAGGGTATAATACGGAACACGTCTGGACTCACAAGTCATGCTTATGGGATCTCCCTTACTTCAAAGACCTCCTTTGCCCACACAACATTGACGTGATGCACACTGAAAAGAATATTGCTGAAGCCATTTTTGGTACATTGTTCGGCATAGAGGGGATGTCAAAATATAATCCTAAGGCTAGAATCGACCTAGAGGCTCTATGTGATAGACCGTTGCAAAACTTGCGACAACGGAAAGGAAAGCAAAGCATAGCGAAGCCAAAGGCATGGTTCCATCTTGAAAGGCCAGCTATGAGGGAAATGCTATTGTGGGTGAAAATGCGGTTGATGTTCCCCGATGGGTATGCTATGAATCTAAAGAGGGGAGCGAGTCTTGAGAAATTGAAAATATTTGGGCTCAAGAGTCATGATTGGCACATATGGATTGAGCGGGTAATGCCGGTGATGTTGCGTGGCTTTATGCCTGAAGATGAATGGCTAGTATTGGCAGAGCTGAGCTATTTCTTCCATTCCCTTTGTGCGAAAGAACTATCGCCTGGCGTGCTAGATTCACCCCAAGCTGATTCACCTAAGCACAGGACTTCTAGGGTGGATTCGTTTGAGGTGGAGGCTACACGGTCTCCGGTTCACAAGCCTCGGGTCGACGAGCCTCAGGTCGACGAGCCTTCGACCCACGAGACTCCTGTCCCAGAGGCTTCCTTCCAGGCGACTCCGGAGCAAAGCAGGGATGAGGGTACATCCCAAGAGACCCAGTGGGATACCTAGCCTGAGGCAAGTGGCCATGCTGGTAGCGACGAGGAGCTGGGTGAGGGGGCTACCGTGTACCAGCGTGGTAGTTTGGGGCTCCCACTCGTCCCAGCGACCCCCGAGCAGAGGTGATCGATTAGGCCAAATGGGGACAAGTAAGTTAATTTACTCTTATTTAACCTTTTGCCTTCGGGTTTTCTCAAATATCTAATGTTTTGGCTTTAATTTGTCATACTGTAGGGGTTGGATTGTTGCCAAGGGTGTCCGCAAGCCCAACAGCGTCCTTGGTGTTCTTTGCCGTCAAAACTTCCCAGGGTTTGTTACGTTGCCCGGTCGGGAGCGAGAGGTAGGAATGACCTGGGAGCACTACTTGGGTGCCCCGGCCCCGCCGGAGGTGGAGATCGACGGTGTTTTGTGTGACACGAGGGCGGACATGGTGATCCGAAAGTTCTGGGTAATTTCTCTTTCACACAATTATAAATCAACCATAGTTATTTATTGTACTAATCGGTGTTGTCTCGTTTGCAGACCTACTACAGGTGTGAGGAGGGATACGAGGAGGACGAGGCAAAGGTTATCGAAACCGAATGTCGCCACCTACTTCAAAACTTTCGGCACGAGGCTCGGGTGCAGGCTGTTCGAGACTACTATGCCACGCTGCGTATTAGGCTTGACAAGGCGAAGTGCCGTGGTGCTAAGATGGAGAAGGAGCATTACATGAAGGTAATTACATATTATTAAGGCTTTGTAGTTAGTTTCCTTGATTTGGTTCTTACGCGCTCAAATTTCTCTTTATTAACTTAGGTGCCCCCGAGATGGTGTGTGGATAAGATGGATTGTTGGGAGGCCTTGGTGGATTGGTGGTGCTCCGAAACGTGGGAGGCTAGCCACAACAACGCCAAGGAGAGGCGTGGCAAAAATGGTTGGCGTGCCACACCATCAAGGGAGTGTCATCTTAATCCAATTTGGCGAGAACTGGGTATGTGGTTTGCTTCATGCCTCATGCAATTAAATTTTCCTTCTCCTTTACCAATACAATTTTCCTCTCTCTCTCTTTTAGGCGCGTCACAATAAGACGGAGGCGCCACAGATGTACGACCTGTATGCGATGGCCCATACTGCCTCGTACAAGAAGGTCAAGGCTTTCTCTGAGTCTGACCTCGAGCATCCAGAAAACTTCACCATCTCCTCCCACGACAAGCTCGTGAAGTACAGAGATCACGGGAAGGCAAGGAAAGGGGAGGACTTTAACCCGAGCGAGGGGCCTATTGATCCAGAGCTGGTGATGATAGCTGGAAACGGGAGGCCCCATGGCTCGATCGCCACTGGAGACGGCTTTATACGTTGTCCTAGCTCTCTCCGGCAGATAAAGGCACGCCAAACGAGCTCTTGTCCGGAGATAACACGTCGTGCACGGCCAGTCGAGCTCGCCATCGAGGTTAGTTTAATGGACTCAAATATCTTTCCGCATTATGTTGTGCGTTGGAACCAATATGCTAACAATGAGTTGTGTTGTAGGCTGCTATTCGGAAAGAGAGAGAGGCAATGTAGGCGGCTATGGCGGAGAAGGATAAGGAAATTAGGGAGCTGGAGGAGAGGACGACTGCATTGGTGGAGGTGGAGAGGGCACGGAATGATGCGTCTACCAGGGCCATATACGAGCTCTTCGTGGTAAGTTTCTTCTTCATGTTATTTCAAATCTTGCATTTGAATGTCCGTTTCATTAATAAATAAAAAGTTTGACTTGTCGAAACCAAATGTTCAGTCTATGTGCGAGAAGAACGGCCAAGTCCCTCCGCCGATGCCAGTCGTTAACGTGGCGGGGACGTTGAGTTTCATTTCAGTGGAGTGATCTTAAGAGTGTCCTCATGCTAACTACACATTGCAAACGATGTTTGGTGCAGAATATATCCCGAAACGCATCGCACGACCCTTCTACAATCAAGCCTTCTCCAGGGCAGCCTTCTCCAGGTGAAACAAGCCAGAGCCACCGTGCTTGACCCTAACTTAGGTATGTTATTTCTAGTGTTTTAATAAAAGATAGCTAGATGACATAATTAGCTTAGTTAGCTCCAAAAAGACCTATTTAATAAAATATAGCTAGATGACATAGTTAGCTTAGTTAGCTTAGTTAGCTTAGTTAGCTTAGTTAGCTTAGTTAGCTTAGTTAGCTCCTCCTTCTCCTTCTTCTTCATCCTTCTCCCCCCTTCTCCTTCTCCTTCTTCTTTTCTTCTTCTTCTCCTCTTCCTTCTTCTCCTCCTCCTCCTCCTCCTCCTCCTTCTTTTACTTCTTCTTCTCTTTCTCTTATTCTACGTAGCTTAGACTCATCCAAGAAAGCCTAAATTGGCTAATTATCCATCTGAATGACATAATTAGCTTAGTTAGCTCCTAAATGGTCTATTTAATAAAAAATGACCTATACTTAGCTAATTATCCTCGAAATGACATAATTAGCTCCAAAAAGGCATTCTTAGCCAATTTAGCCCAAAGAAGGGGACGAGAGGAGAAGAAAGAGGAAAAATGAAAGGAAGGAAGAAGAAGAATAGGAGAAGAAGTAGAAGGAGAGGGAGGAGGATAAGAAGAAGGAGGAGAAGGAGGAGAAGAAGGAGAAGGAGCTCCTTCTCCTTCTCCTCCTTCTCCTTCTTCTTCCTCCTTCTTCCTCCTTCTCCTTCTCCTTCTTCTTTTGTTCTTCTTCTCCTCTTCCTTCTCCTTCTTCTCCTCCTCCTCCTCCTTCTTTTACTTCTTCTTCTCTTTCTCTTATTCTACGTAGCTTAGACTCATCCAACAAAGCCGAAATTGGCTAGTTATCCATCTAAATGACATAATTAGCTTAGTTAGCTCCTAAATGGTCTATTTAATAAAAAATGACCTATACTTAGCTAATTATCCTCGAAATGACATAATTAGCTCCAAAAAGGCATTCTTAGCCAATTTAGCCCGAAGAAGGGGACGAGAGGAGAAGAAAGAGGAAAAATGAAAGGAAGGAAGAAGAAGAAGAGGAGAAGAAGAAGAGGAGAAGAAGAAGAAGGAGAGGGAGGAGGATAAGAAGAAGGAGGAGAAGAAGGAGAAGGAGCTCCTCCTTCTCCTTCTTCTTCCTCCTTCTCCTTCTCCTTCTTCTTTTCTTCTTCTTCTCCTCTTCCGTCTCCTTCTCCTCCTCCTCCTTCGTTTACTTCTTCTTCTCTTTCTCTTATTCTACGTAGCTTAATTAGACTCATCCAAGAAAGCCTAAATTGGCTAATTATTCATCTAAATGACATAATTAGCTTAGTTAGCTCCTAAATGGTCTATTTAATAAAAAATGACCTATACTTAGCTAATTATCCTCGAAATGACATAATTAGCTCCAAAAAGGCATTCTTATCAAATTTAGCCCGAAGAAGGGGACGAGAGGAGAAGAAAGAGGAAAAATGAAAGGAAGGAAGAAGAAGAAGAAGGAGTGGGAGGAGGATAAGAAGAAGGAGGAGAAGGACGAGAAGAAGGAGAAGCAGCTCCTCCTTCTCCTTCTTCTTCCTCCTTCTTCCTCCTTCTCCTTCTCCTTCTTCTTTTCTTCTTCTTCTCCTCTTCCGTCTCCTTCTCCTCCTCCTCCTCCTCCTCCTTCTTTTACTTCTTCTTCTCTTTCTCTTATTCTACGTAGCTTAATTAGACTCATCCAACAAAGCCTAAATTGGCTCATTATCCATCTAAATGACATAATTAGCTTAGTTAGCTCCTAAATGGTCTATTTAATAAAAAATGACCTATACTTAGCTAATTACCCTCGAAATGACATAATTAGCTCCAAAAAGGCATTCTTAGCCAATTTAGCCCAAAGAAGGGGACGAGAGGAGAAGAAAGAGGAAAAATGAAAGGAAGGAAGAAGAGGAAGAGGGGAAGAAGAAGAAGGAGAGGGAGGAGGATAAGAAGAAGGAGGAGAAGGAGGAGAAGAAGGAGAAGGAGCTCCTCCTTCTCCTTCTTCTTCCTCCTTCTTCCTCCTTCTCCTTCTCCTTCTTCTTTTCTTCTTCTTCTCCTCTTTCGTCTCCTTCTCCTCCTCCTCCTCCTCCTCCTTCTTTTACTTCTTCTTCTCTTTCTCTTATTCTACGTAGCTTAGACTCATCCAACAAAGCCTAAATTGGCTAATTATCCATCTAAATGACATAATTAGCTTAGTTAGCTCCTAAATGGTCTATTTAATAAAAAATGACCTATACTTAGCTAATTATCCTCAAAATGACATAATTAGCTCCAAAAAGGCATTCTTAGCCAATTTAGCCCGAAGAAGGGGACGAGAGGAGAAGAAAGAGGAAAAATGAAAGGAAGGAAGAAGAAGAAGAAGAGGAGAAGAAGAAGAAGGAGAGGGAGGAGGATAAGAAGAAGGAGGAGAAGAAGGAAAAGGAGCTCCTCCTTCTCCTTCTTCTTCCTCCTTCTTCCTCCTTCTCCTTCTTCTTCTTTTCCTCTTCTTCTCCTCTTCCGTCTCCTTCTCCTCCTCCTCCTCCTCCTCCTCCTTATTTTACTTCTTCTTCTCTTTCTCTTATTCTACGTAGCTTAATTAGACTCATCCAACAAAGCCTAAATTGGCTAATTATCCATCTAAATGACATAATTAGCTTAGTTAGTTCCTAAATGGTCTATTTAATAAAAAATGACCTATACTTAGCTAATTATCCTCGAAATGACATAATAAGGCTTACGTAGCTGCAACATGACCTATTCCCCCTAACTTAGGTATTAAATGGCCTATAATTAGCCTAGCTAGATCAAAAATGGCTTAATAAGCGTAGTTTTCTCCGCAATGACCTATTTTACCCAAGTTAGCTCTGAAACGGCCTATAGTTAGCTAGGGTTCCACCTAAATGACATAATTAGCTTAGTTAGCTCCTGAATGGTCAATACTCAGCTAATTTCTCTCCGAAATAACCTATATATACACTACTTCATCTAGTATTATTCTTCTAACTTCCTTATTTGTCATTTTGCAGATTACCTTCACTTCACGGGAAGCTTGGAAAATATTGATGGAATGCTTGAAGATGATTTCTTGTACCATGGGTTGTATTGAAACTATTGTAGTATATGAATATATGAAACTTTGTATGCACGTGGATGAAACTGGTGTAATATATGAAACTTTGTATGCACGTGGATGCAACTTGAAACCTGGATATAAGAGGTTATTTTAATATGGTTATGAGTACGGAAAGAAATTTATTTATGTCAAATATATATATATATATCCTGATTATTGTTAAAAATGTTGGATATAACAAAAAATAAATAAAAAAGGGGCTGGTTCCCCTCTTTGTCGTCTGCCCCCACATGGCAAAGGGGGGAGGCAGACGGCAAAGGGGGGAATCTGCCCCCTCTCTCTCCCCTCTTTGTCGTCTGCCCCCACATGGCAAAGGGGTGGAGGCAGACGGCAAAGGGGGGAATCTGCCCCCTCTCTCTCCCCTCTTTGTCGTCTGCCCCCACATGCCAAAGGAGGGGAGGCAGACGGCAAAGGGAGGAGGCCTGCCGTTAACACTTAACGGGGACGTTGCACCCTTTGCCGTCCCAGTTAATTTGCTGTCTGCCCACTCATGGCAAAGATTCTTTGCCGTCCGCTTTGGGAAAGCTGACGGCAAAGAACCTCTTCACCGGATTTTTTTTTACCGTCTACTTTGCCGTCTGCTGACCGACGACAAAGCCTTTGCCGTCTATGGTTGCACCCTTTGCCATCCGCTTTGGCAGACGGCAAATTTATGAATTTCAGTAGTGTAGTCTTCAGCGGCCTCCATGAAGAAGTCACCAATGGGGTGGCAGACGTCGGTAGGAAACTCCATCTCATGGGCTCCATCATCTGGTCGCAACAACGGAGCAAAGCAACGGTGAGTACTCATCCGAAGTACTCGCAAGTCTTACATCAGAACTATTCTAAGTATGCATCAGTATCAAAGAAGGGGGTGTTATATGTGGACTGACTGCAGCACTGCGAGAAAAGAGAGAGAAGGCCTAGTCCTATCAAAGACTAGCATCTTCAGGGCCTTGCAACAATAGACGAGAGTAGAATAGGTGTAACACAATTAATAGTCATATTGTTGCACCATTATTAAAGTGAGGTCACGCCCAGAGATCCTCCCTCGACTCCCTGCGAGGAAGCAATCCAAAGGCAACTATAACCAGTTAAGTAACAACTGTAGTTGTATAAGATCAAGGCACAACTCCAAGTCGTCCTGTAACCATGGACACGGCTATTCGAATAGTTAATTTTCATCCATACAGGGGTGCACCACATTTCCCATCACGCTCGATAACACTCTGGCCGGACACACTTTTCTGGGTCATGCCCGGCCTCAGAATATCTACACATCGCAGCCCCACCTAAGCCTCAATAGAGAGGCCAGCCCGCCGGTCTAACTCCTAAGCACAAAGGGTTCATGGGCCCAATTCCCCTTCGTGCTCCTGCACGATGCGTGGGCGGCCGACGTCAGTCCTAGCACCCCTTAATCACAAGTGCGATGCATCTCAGGACCACTCGGGCGCGCGCCGCTACATTGCTGACATCTGAAAAGCTTTGGCTGATATCGCGACGTCGAGTACCCATAATTCTTCCCGCGTAGCCGGTTAGTGCGAAAAGGTCTTCAACCAACCCAGATCAAATACCCAAATCCATTATCATATTAATTAGGCCATCGACACAACCTTGCGGGAATCCACCCGTCTAACAAATAAATCACCAATGATCCCAGTAACATGGTCGAGTAACTGTTTGGTTGTAACATCGGGGGAATCCGAGGTATCACCCTCGTTGGATTCCGAACGATGTATCCGTCAAGGTGGGCTTAGAGGAATCACCCTTGGGGGTCCCACACTTGAGGGGTTGCACGACAGAGGCATCGTCGGGAATGGTGAAAGAGGAATCACCCTCAATAACCAAGACCGACTAGCTGTACTACACAGATATCATCAGGAGTACTTAGTGAGGTGTCACCCTCGGTACCTGATAGTATCTCTGTAGCGTCGTACAACTAAGGGGGTGTATGTGTTGTGTCGGGTCTGGCTCGTCGATTAAGGATCGAGATTTGAAAGCAAAGCGGGGTAACTGGACTGTGGGGTCAGAGGGGATGACTCCTCCACCTATACTAAGCAGATTTAAAGTACAGTACTGAAAGTAGCAGTTCATCAAAAATAGGCTATGCATCAAATATAGGAGCTAACTACAACAGTAGCAAAAATACTAATGCAAGCATGAGGGAGAAAGACATAGGCGATATAGGGATGATCAAGGGGGGGTTTGCTTGCCTTGTTGCTCTGCGGCAAAGGACTTATCGACAGGGTAGTAGATGTACCCGGCAGCAGCGTCAGTCTCGGGGTCTACCGGTAAGAAGAGGGGGAAGAAACAATAAATAATAGCAACAGGTGCAACACTAAGCATGACATGGCAATATGCAGGCTAGGCATGAGCTAACGCAGTAACATCCGTCATAGACGGGTCGGAAGAATATCTGACGATATTTTCCGGGTCTCTCGCTACTACCGGTCAGACGAGAAATGATGGAAAAGTTCCATGTTTGCTATGCTAGGGACGCGTGACAGACGAGCACATAACGTATCCGGGTTCGTCTCGTTTTGGTGATCAACTTTCATGTTAAAAGTATTTCGATCCGACTTACGGATTATTTTATATTATTTTTTAAAGTTTTACTCAAAAATTAGGAATTAAAAACAGATTTAATTAAATTGATTAAATGCAATTATGACATCAGCATGATGTC
The DNA here is from genome assembly GCF_904849725.1 of Hordeum vulgare subsp. vulgare. Lineage (NCBI taxonomy): Eukaryota > Viridiplantae > Streptophyta > Magnoliopsida > Poales > Poaceae > Hordeum > Hordeum vulgare. The sequence goes on along the minus strand of NC_058518.1, from coordinate 138,148,235 downwards.
ATGCTGACATCATCAGTTGACTGGTCAACTAACCAGTGGGTCCCATGCGTCATAGAATTAGTTTTTAATTAAGGTTAAATATTAATTAATCCAATTAATTTAGTCGGGGACCCACGTGTCGTACTCTAATTATTCTAATTACTTAATTATCCATTTAATTAATTAACTAATTAATTAATAATATATCTAATTATTTATTAATTTAATAATAATAAACATATTTTTATTTTTATATTTTATTTTTATGCCTCCTCTTTTTTTCTACATACGCAATACATACATACGTACAACATTAATACATACATACATACATACACATATACATTATTTTTCTTCTTATTATTTTCTTTTCTCACATCTCTCTGCTACTCTCTGTGATCCTCTCTGCCATCTCTCTCAACAGAGAGGAAGGAGGCAACCTCCAACTACACCTACAGGAAACCATCGGCGCCGGAACGAGAAACTAATTGTCGGAACGGGACCGGAGCGAGGACCGGAAGGAAAGGGTGGACGGAGCCGCGGTGCCTCACCAGCGTTGACAGGGAAGCATAGGCTCGGTGTAGAGGTAGACCGGCGGGGAGGAAGTTGGGGAGGAGGATGCCGGCAAATCCGGCGTGGCGGAGCCCGAGACGGGGTGGAGGCGGTGCGGGGCGGTCCCGGGGCATGGCGGCATCGGGCCATGCGAGGCCGAAGGCGGCCGAAGCGGCGGCCCGACGACGGAGCGCAGTGTCGCGACCCCGGGGAAGGATGTCGGTGGGGCTCTGGTGCGACCCCGGTACGACGCGCGGCGGCGAGAAGCGGCCCTAGCACGGTCGCAGGGGGGCTGCTAGGGGGAGCGGTCGCTTCTGGAGTGGCGCACAGCGGCGCGGCCTGGCGCGAGGTGGCATGTGGGAGGAGGTAGCGAGGGAGGTGGTAGCGCGGTGGAGAGATGAGGGAGGTGCTGGGGTGGGGCGACGGGATCCCGGGGCGGCGGCGCTGGGTGGATCGGCAGGAGGGGGCGAGCGGGAAGGGAGGCGGGGCCAGGCACTGGCGAGCGGAGCGGGGAGAGGCGAGATCGAGGCCAGGGGGTAGGCTCGGTCGAGGCAGAGAGGTGGGGGCGAGCGACGTGTGGGGAATGGGAGGGGAGCGACGGGGATCTGGGCGAGCGAGCGGGTAGGTGGGGTAGTGCGGTAGGTGGTGGACAGCGACGTGGGATGGGTGGCGGCGGTGGCGAGGGAGAGTTGAGCACCGGTGGGGTGCCATAGGGTTTTCCCAGGAGGGAGTTGGCCGGCCAGGCTGGGACGAGGCCCAAGGGAGAGGGGGGTTGTTTTCCTTTTTTTAGTTATTATTTTACTTTATTTTAACAGTTTATGTTTTATTTATTTAGAGGCTCTAATTCATTCCTAAAAATATCCGATTCGATTTCATAAATCAATAGGAAATATTTGTAACTCACCCGACATTTTTGTTTTTGCATAAGAAAACTTTCCTCGTTTGACTTTAAATTAAATATGATAATTACTTTTCTTTTATTTAAGTGACAACTTATTTTAGATAAACTTGATGACGTGGGAGAATTAGTGTGTGATTACTGTATCTTAATTTACCGGGGTGTCACAGGCATACGGGACGACCTTCGTCCTTTCTCTTTCTTTTGTCGTGGTCAGCCTTTTGAGTCTTACTCAAAATCACACCTTACAATACAGTCAAGAACTCCTTCTTTAACTGATCCATTTTGAACTCCTTCAAAAATCTTGGTACGGTATGTATTCATTTGAAATTTCTATTAAGCATTTTGATCTATCTCTATTGATCTTTATGCTCAATGTCCAAGTAGCTCCATTCAGGTTTTCCTTTGAAACACACCTTTCAAACAACCCTATATGCTTTCCAGAAATTCTACATCATTTCCGATCAAAAATATGTCAATCACATATACTAACCACAAATTCTATAGTGCTCCCACTCACTTCTTTGGAAATACAAGTTTCTCACAAACTTTGTACAAAACCAAAAACTTTGATCATCTCATCAATGCGTATATTTGAACTCTGAGATGCTTGCTCGAATCTATAGAACGATCGCTGGAGCTTGCATACTTGTTAGCAACCTTTAGGATCAAGAAAACCTTCTGATTGTATCACATAGAACCTTTCCTCAAGGAAATCGTCGAGGAGACAATGTTTTGACATCCTATCCATAAGATTTCATAAATAATGCAGCAACTGCTAACATAATTCCAACAGACTTTTAGCATCGCTACGAGTGACAAAGTCTCATCATAGTCAACCTTTTGAACTTTGTCAGAAACATCTTTGCGACAAGTCAAGCTTTCTTAATGGTGACTTTTCACTATCATCGTCTATCTTCCTTTTAAAGATCCATCTATAATTAAAAGTCTTAAGACCATCCAGTATTTCTTCAAAGTCTACACTTTGTTTTCATAGATGGATCCTATCTCGGACTTCATGGCCTCCAGCCATTCGTCGAAATCCAGGCCCACTATCGCTTCTTCATAGCTTGCATGTTCATTGTTGTCCAACAACATGACCTCCAAGACATGGTTACCGTACCACTCTGGAGCAGTACGTGACCTTGTCAACCTACAAGATTTGTAGTAACTTGATCTGAAGCTTTATGATCACTATCATCAGCTTCCACATCGATTGGTGTAGGCGCCACAGGAACAACTTCCTGCGCCCTACTACACACTGGTTGAAGTGACGGTTCAATAACCTCATCAAGTTTCCACCATCCTCCCACTCAATTCTTTCGATAGAAACTTTTCCTCGAGAAGGACCCGTTTCTAGAAACAAACACTTTGCTTCCGGATCAGAGATATGAGATATACCCAACTGTTTTGGGTATGTTATGAAGATGCATTTATCCGCTTTGAGTTCGAGCTTATCAGGTTGAAACTTTTTCACATAAGCGTCACAGTTTTAAGAAACGACAGCTTAGGTTTCTCCAAACCAAAGTTCATATAGTGTCATATCAACGGAATTACGTGGTGCCCTATTTAAAGTGAATGCGGTTATCTCTAATGCTTAACCCAAAATGATAGTGGTAATTGAATAAGAGACATCATAGTATGCACCATATCCAATAGGGCGCGGCTATGACATTCGGACACACCATCACACCATGGTGTTCCAGGTGGCATTCGTTGTGAAACAATTTCCACATTGTCATAAATGTGTACCAAACTCGCAACTCAGATATTCATCTCTACGATCATATCGTAGACATTTTATCCTCTTGTCACAATGATCTTCAACTTCACTCTGAAATTACTTGAACCTTTCAATAATTCAGACTTGTGTTTCATCAAGTAAATATAAAAGTATCTACTCAAATCACTTGTGAAGTAAGAACATAATGATATCCGCTGCGTGCCTCGTCACTCATTGGACTGCATACATCAAAATGTATTACTTCCAATAAGTTACTTTCTTGTTCGAACTCACTGGAAAACGAGGCCTTTAGTTATCTTGCCCATGTGGCATGATTTGCATGTCCCAAGTGCTCCAAAATCAAGTGAGTCCAAACGATACATCTGCATGGATTTTCTTCATGCCTTTTACACCAATAGGGATGGTTTGCATGTCTGAACTGATTCAAAAACGAGTGAGTTCAAAGATCCATGAATATGGAGCTTCTTCATGCATTTTACACCAACATGAATCAAGCGGCAGTGCCACAAGTAAGTGGTACTATCATTACTACTTTGTATCTTTTGGCATTAATATTATGAACATGTGTATCACTACGATCGAGATTCAATAAACCATTGAAGGTATTTATTCAAGCAAATAGAATAACCATTACTCTATTTAAAGAATAGTCATATTGCAATAAAGACGATCTGATCATGTTCATGCTTAACGCAAACACCAAATAACACTAATCCCAATGGTAGAGGGAGCATGTGATGTTTGATCACATCAACCTTCAAATTTCTTCCAACACACATCATCACTTCACCCTTGCTAGTATCCATTTGTTCTCTAGCTATTATTTCGAATTACTAACACTTAGCAACCAAACCGGTATGTACTACCCTCGTGCTAGTAGGAGGACTAGTAAAGTACACATCAATATCTTGTATACCCAAGTATCTAGGGTAGTTCCACTTCAGTGGCCATTCCCCTCATTACAGAAGTATTTAGTCTCGGGTCTGGGTTCAACCATGGGTTTCTTCACTAGAGCAGCAACTGTTTTGCCGTTTCATGAAGTATCCCTTCTTTCCCTTACCCTTCTTGAAACTAGTGGTTTTACTAACCATCAACGATTGATCCTCCTACTTGATTTCTACTTTTGCGGTGTCAAACATCGCGAATAACTTAGGGATCATCATCTCTGTCCCTGACATGTCATAGTTCATCACGAAGCTCAATAGCTTAGGGGCAGTGACTTTGTAGACCTATGTCAATCACTATCTTATCTGGAAGATTAAGTCCCACTTCATTCAAGTGATTATAGTACTCACACAATCTGAGCACATACTCAACGATTGAGCTTTTCTCCCTTACTTCGTAGGCCAACAATATTGTCGGAGGTCTCGTACGTCCTAACATGGGCACGAGCCTGAAATCCCAATTTCAGCTCTTGGAACATCTCATATGTTCCGCGACGTTCAAAACGTCTTCGGTGCCTCAATTATAAGTCATTAAGTATTACGCACTAAACTATCACGTAGTCATCAAAAACATGTATGTCAAATGTTCTCAACATCCACAGACGATGCTCGGGGTTCAGCACACCGAGCGGTGCATTAAGGAAATAAGCCTTTTGCGTAGCAATGAGGAAAATCCTCAGTTTACGGACACAGTCCGCATAATTGCTAGTATCATATTTCAACTAAATTTTCTCTAGGAACATGTCAAAAACAGTAGAGCTAGAACGCAAGCTACCACACAATTTGCAAAGACCTTTTGACTATGTTCATGATAATGATTTCAATTAATCATATTACTTAAGAAGTCCCACTCAAATTGACATCCCTCCGGTCATTCTAGTGGTACATGATCCAAATTCACTAACTCAAGTCCGATCATCACGTGAGTTGAGTTTATATTCAATGGTGAACATATCCATGTTGATCATATCCACTATATGACTCATGCTCGACCTTTTGCTCTCATATGTTCTGAGGCCATGTCTGTACATGCTAGCCTCGTTAAGTTTAACCCTAGTGTTCCGCGTGTGCAACTGTTTTGCACCCGTTGGATGTGAACGTCGAGTCTATCACACCCGATCATCACGTGTTGTCTCGAAACGACGAATTGTCACAACGGTGCACAGTTGGGGAGAACACAATTTTATCTTCAAATTTTAGTGAGGGGTCACATTATAATGCTACCATCATCCTAAGCAAAATAAGGTGCATAAAAGGATTAACATCGCATGCAAATCATAAGTGACATGATATGGCCATGAACTTGTGCTTCTTGATCTCCATCACCAAAGCACCGGCATGATTTCCATCGTCACCGGCACCACACCATGATCTCCATCATTGTGTTGCCCTCGAGGTTGTCGCACTAACTATGCTGTTACTACTAAAGCTACTACTAGCAATAAAGCAAAGTATCTCCAAGCGCAAAATAATTGAAGAGAGCCCTATGGCTCCTGCACGTTTCCATAGCATCGACTGCAAGTCGATATTTAACTATTACAACATGATCATCTCATACATCCAATATATCATATCATGTCTTTGGCAATATCACATCACATGCATACCTTGCAAAAACAAGTTAGACGTCTTCTCATTTATTGTTGCATCTTTTACGTGGCTGTGAAGGGTATATAGTATGATCGCATCTTACTTACGCAAAACCACAATGGTGATATGCAAATTGCTATTTAACCTTCTCCAAGGACCGCCTCGGTCAAATTCGATTCAACTACAGTTGAAGAAACAGACACCCACCAGTCATCTTTATGCAACAAGTTGCATGTTAGTCGATGAAACCGTCCCTCGTAAGCGTACGAGTAATGTTGGTACGGGCCGCTTCAATCCAACAATACCGCTGAATCAAGAAAAGACTAAGGAGCGCAGAAAATTTAACATCAACGCCCACAAATTTAACATCTACGCATGAACCTATATCTGATACCACTATTGGGGAAGGTTGCATGGGAAAAAAGTTCCTATGCACACACAATACCTATCCATGGTGATGATCTTCTACGAGAGGGGAGCGTGAATCTACATACCCTTGTAGATCGCTAAGTTGAAGTGTATATAACACGGATGATGTAGTGGAACATCTTCACAATCCAAATCGCAGCCCGTCCCGCGATCTCATCATGATCCATCCCGTGATCCCACCACGATCTAGTGCCGAACGGACGACACCTCTGCGTTCATCACACTACATCTCGATGACGATCTCTGTCTTCTTGATCTAGAAAGAGAGGAAGGAGAAGTAGATGAGTTCTCATGAACGGCGGTGTGGTGTTGGTGGTGGTGAACTAATCTAGTGGGGCTTCGCCTAAGCACTGCCGAACTAGACTAGAGGAGAACACGATCTAAATGAAGTAGAGGGAGCACGTGGCAATTAGGGTAAGCCCTCACCTCTAAAACCTCTAGTATATATAGCAGTGAGGGGAGAGGAGGCAGCCTTGGCCCCTACTCCAAGGAGGTTCGGCCAAACCAAACAAGGGAGGAATCCACCTCCCACAAGGGAGGTGGAATCCTATTAGTCCTCCTTTCTAATTTCGAAACTCTTTCCACCTTTTGGATTTTTGCCTTATCCTTCCACTCCAGCCGCATGATCCCTTAGGGGAAGCTTCGGCCAGCCGACCAGGGTCTGGTCTACCTCCTCTCACAGCCCATGAAGCCCTTGGGTCGTCATACCCATCCCGGTGGACCCCGGTACCCTCCCGGCACTCCCAGTACACTACCGATGAGCCCAGAACTTTTCCATAGACCAAAACAGGACTTCCTATATATCAATCTTTACCTCTAGACCATTTAGGAGCTCCTCGTGACGTCCAGGATCTCATCCAGCACTCCGAAAAACCTTCTTTCACCAACACCTATAATGCAACTATACTGAAACGTGACTGAACCTTAAGCGTGCAAACCCCGCGGGTTCGAGGACTATGTAGACATGACGTGAGACATTCTCCGGTCAATAACTTATAGCGGGACCTGGATGCCCATATTGGCTCCCACATATTCTACAAAGATCTATATCGGTTGAACCTCTATGTCAAGGGTTCAGTTAATCCCATATATTGTTCCATTTGTCCTTCCGCATGTTACTTGCCCGAGATTCAATCGTCTGTATCTCTATACCTAGTTCAATATCGTTACCGGCAAGTCTCTTTAATCGTTTTGTAATTCAAGATCCCGCAACTAACTCCTTAGTCACATTGGTTGCAAGGCTTGTTGTGATGTTGTATTACCAAGTGGGCCCCGAGATACCTCTCCGTCACACGGAGTGACAAATACCTTTCTTGATACATGCCAACCCAAAATACACCTTCGGAGATGCCTGTAGAGCACTTTTATAGTCACACAGTTATGTTGCAACGTTTGATATACACAAGGTAATCCTTTGGTGTCTGGGAGTTGCATGATCTCATGGTCATAGGAACAGATACATTGACATGCACAAAACATTAGCAATAAACTGACACGATCATATGCTATGTTCATAGTTTGGGTTGTGTCCATCACATCATTCTCCTACTGATGTGATCCCATTATCATGTGACAACACTTGTCTATGGCCAGGGAACATTGACCATCTTCGATCAACGAGCTACTCAACTAGAGGCTCACTAGGGATAGTCTGTTGTCTATGTATCCACACATGTATTTGAGTGTCCGACCAATACAATTCTAGCATGGATAATAAACGATTATCATGAACAAGAAAATCCAATAATAACCAATTCATTATTGCCTCTAGGGCATATTTCCAACAACAAGAAGGATGTCCATTGGAGTGGGATCAAGCATGGATGGGAAGGTGCGCATGCGGGAAAGAACAATGGAGCTTCGAGTGGTGATTTTTGGACTTTGAAGCCGACATAAGGAGAGAATGAAGGCTTGGAAGAAATATACAAGATGCCACTTCATAAATTTTGTCCATATGCTATTATAGGTGTTGTGTCACCTTATTTTTGGGCCAGACCCATGTAATTTCGAAATACTACATTATAGGTTGTTTTTAGGGTTCGCATGTGTGAGCAAACCGAGTTAGGGTCGTTTTCGTACCCCTCGTCCAAGGGGTCACAAAAATACCTCTCTATTCCCTTATATACACAGCCCTTACGGCACCATTAGACTTGGGTTTTGTTTAGACTACAAGTTCGCCATAGCTGCTACTTCGCGTTCTTCGTTTGTGTTGTACGACTAGACCAAGACATCATAGAACCCCACTTTTTGCAATATCTAGATAGCAGTTTCAGTTTCTTGCTTGTTCTTCATTTGCATGCAGGAAACAGACCCTCGTGGTCAGGTTGATCGTGCTCCAGTGTGGTCAATAACATCTTGGAGTTGGTTTAGGGATTGTTAAGGCGCTGCGTCCTCACACGTTCGTAGTCAGATCATCAAAGTCTACTCCACCGAAAACAATGTCCACCATCTCATTGAAAGACAGGGACAACTTCGCCTCTACCAAGTGGTATTAGATTACCATGTTGCTCGGTGATTATTTCCTTTTTTGTAGTTTATATCGCATCTTTTCTTCCTACCTACAGTCCACGAAAAATCCACAAAGAAAATTTAGAGTTAGATCCTCATATCTGAACCTATTTGAGCCTTTACAATTTTCTAGTTGGTATTTGCTTTGTTGTATTTGCGGTTGCATCGTCGTTTCAAGTTCATGGTCTTAGGGTCTACTCCTATAGAGTTTCGTGTTCTATTCATTAGTTGTCTCGCCGCCATACCCACCACCATCATCAGCACCGCTGCCATACCCACCATCATCAGCATCGCTGCCATACCAACCATCATCATCATCACCGCTGCCATACCCACCATCATGATTACCCCTGCAATATATCAAGACCACATATCCACCACCAATCCAATCCTTAACATATTAGGTTTAGATTTGCTTGAAAGTTCTATCTCTTTTTGGTTTCGTGTTTCCTAGCGTGTGTAGGTTTTGGAAAAAAAAAGTCTAGAGACCCCAGGACAGTTTTTAGGCCAAAGATTTGGTGGGTGAATTTTTTCCCTATCGTGTTTTTAGGCTTTGTGGGGCATTTTGAGACATTCACCAACATAGTGGTTTTTTGTCGCACTTTTTGGTCGTCACAACCTGAATCGTTCGAAAAAAATAGTCAACTTTTTTGTGCCTATCATGTTTTTAGACCTTCACAAGAGTTTTGAGACACTCGCAATTATAGTGATTTTCTGAAGAAAAAAAGAGCACAAAAAAGGCGCCAAAAAAAGAGAGAATTTTTTTCTAGAGTGTTCTCTTCCTTTGATTACGTGTAGCGTCATGATTTTGTTGGTGTTCTAGGTTTGCATCGCTAGTACAGTCTAGCCTCGGACCAACAAAGTACCATCATTGAGCGTCTTTTCAACTTTGCATCTCTGAACTGATTATTGCTGACCCTTTTTCTACCATATTGTAAGCCTTCCCAGCTACACATACATCTACGTTGTGTGTTTGACACTACGTGGAAATCGCTCTATCCAAGCTTTGAGAGTTTTGACTACAATGGTTGCCGATCAACACCTGTTGCTCGGTAAGAACTAGTAATAATTCAAGATTTGCTTGACGGATTAACGACACACCACCACCGCCACCTCCAGTTCCTAGTAGCCCATAGGTTCATATTCTTGTATCTTCCTATTGCTATAACCATGCCAGGATCACAAGATGACGAGATCAACTGGGAGAGCCTAACCAACAAGGAGCTCCATGATAAATTTCAACAAATGATGGCTGACCAGGTACAAGAGGTCGTGACCAGCCTTGGAGAGGCCATGAAGAAGCTAGATGGTTTGGAGAATACATTCATCACCAATATGGACACCAAGTTCTATGAGGTCCTCGCCCGTCTACCACCACCAGATGCACCTACCATCACTCTCCAACAACAACAACAACAACAAGGCCCGACTTTCATTGGACGAGCGCGACGTGTGCCTATCGACCAAGGCCAGAATGTTGGTGTTGTTGCTACTATTGCTACTGCTACGGCTTCTGTGGCTACTGCTACTACTGTCGTTGATAAGAATGAGGATTATGATGGTGATTACGATGATGAGGGAGAGGTTGTTTCAAATCGGCACCAGGGACAACAACCACCACCACAAGCACCGGGTCATCCACATGGATACAATTGCAATGGTAGAGCTGCACCACCTCCTTAGTTATGGGATCATGACCATCTCCCTAAACTTAAATTGAATATTCCAACATTTAATGGTAGATATGTTCGTGATATATATCTTACTTGGGAGTTAGAAATAGAACAATGTTTTACATGCTTACAGTTTCCCGAGGATAGACGTGTTGATATGTTGCTTTTTATTCATTCACTAGTTTTGCTTGTGTTTGGTGGTCTGAGAATTGTAGAATACATCGTGCTAATATTCCAACTACCTAGGCTGCATTGGAAATTACTATGTGTACTGACTGGGTTCCACCATATTGTAAACGTGAATTGCTTCAAAAATTGCAGCGTTTAAGACAAGGAAAAAGTTATATATAATAATATTATCATGAATTACAAACTGGCATGATTGGATGTAATATTGTTGAGTACAATGAAGCTATGATTGCATGTTTTATGGTGGAGTAAATAGAGATATCCAGACTATTTTAGAGTATAAGAAGTATAACACTATCACTCATTTATTCCATCTTGCTTGCAAAGTTTAACGTGAAGAGCAGGATTAACACACATTGGCTAGAACTAATTATGTAGGTCGCACTTCATCATGGACGCCACGAACCTCATCTGCTTCCACACGTCCTGGTGCGGCACCGCCTACTTCAACCACCAACTCCAACCGAGATAGTAGGAAACACACACCTAGCGCACCTTCCGCCAAGAGCACACCTTCCGGGCCTGCACAGAACTCTTCTACATCCATTGCATCCACACGGCAAACACATCAGGTTATATGTCGTCGTTGCTAGGGTGGAGGTCACTATGTGAGAGACTACCCATCCAAGCATGTGATGATTGTTATTGAGGATGGTGGATATGGCTCCACTAGTTATTATGATACGTCTCAAACGTATCTATAATTTATGATGGTTTCATGTTGTTATCTTGTCAACTTTGGATGTTTTATATACCTTTTATATCTTTTTTGGGACTAACTTATTAATTCAGTACCAAGTGTCAGTTCCTGTTTTTTCTGTGTTTTTGACTCTTTTCAGATCTGATTTTGGAACGGAGTCCAAACGGAATAAAATCCCCGAAATGAATTTTTCCAGAACAGAAGAAGATCGAGGGACTTCAGGGCCAAGGCAGGAGGCCCACAGGGGGCCCACAAGCCCTGTAGCCGCGGCCAGGGGGGCGCGACTACCAGGCTTGTGGCCCCCCTGGAGCTCCCCTGTCCTAGCTCTTTCGCCTATATATTTCCTAAAATCCCAGAAAAATGAGGGCGTCCACGAAAACACTTTTCCGCCGCCGCAAGCTTCCGTTTCCATGAGATCTCATCTAGAGACCCTTCCCGGTGCCCTGCCGGAGGGAACTTTGGAGCTGGAGGGCTTCTACATCAACATCATTGCCTCTCCAATGACTCATGAGTAGTCTACATCAGACCTACGGGTCCGTAGTTAGTAGCTAGATGGCTTCTTCTCTCTGTTGGATCTTCAATACAAAGTTCTCCATGATCTTCATAGAGATCTATCCGATGTAATTATCTTTGGCGGTGTGCTTGTCGAGATCCGATGAATTGTGGATTTGTGATCAGACTATCTATGAATTATATTTCAATCTTTGCTGATTTCTTATATGCATGATTTGATATCCTTGTAAGTCTCTCAGAGTCTTGGGTTTTTTTTGGCCAACTAGATCCATGATTCTTGCAATGGGAGAAGTGCTTGGTTTTGGGTTCATACCGTGCGGTGACCTTTCCCAGTGACAGAAGGGGCAGCAAGGCTAGTATTGTGTTGTTGCCATCAAGGGTAAAAGGATGGGCTTTCATCATAGATTTGAGATTGTCCATCTACATCATGTCATCTTGCTTAAGGTGTTACTCTGTTCTTATGAACTCAATACACTAGATGCATGCTGGATAGCGGTCGACGTGTGGAGTAATAGTAGTAGATGCAGAAAGTATCGGTCTACTTGTTTTGGACGTGATGCCTATATGTATGATCATTGCCATAGATAACGTCATGACTTTGTGCGGTTCTATCAATTGCTCGACAGTAATTCGTTCACCCACCATCTACTTGCTTTCATGAGAGAAACCACTAGTGAACACTACGGCCCCCGGGTCTACTCACAATATCATCTCCGCTTTTACTTTTACTTTGCTTTGTTTACTTTTTGCTTTCAGTTCTCACTTTGCAAACAATCTGTAAGGGATTGACAACCCCTTCATAGCGTTGGGTGCAAGCTCTTTGTGTTTGTGCAGGTACTTGTGACTTGACGCGATCCTCCTACTGGATTGATACCTTGGTTCTCAAACTGAGGGAAATACTTACCTTCGTTGTGCTAAATCACCCTTTCCTCTTCAAGAGAACACCAACGCAAGGCTCCAAGGCCGCGGGGGAATCCTTTGCATATTTGCCAAGGAAATCCCTATAGGCGTAGCCAGCAGCAGAAGGATTTCTGGCACCGTTGCCGGGGAGGAAGATCAAGTCGAGAACTCATCCAAGTAGGTGTTGCAAACTCATCTGTTGCATTTACTTTGTTTGCCAGTTGCCTCTCGTTTTCCTCTCCCCCACTTCACCAATTTGCCTTTTTCGTTCTCCTTTTTCGTTCGCCTTTTCGTTCGCCCTTTTCTCTCGCTTGCTTTCTGTTCGCTTGTGTGCCATGTGCCTTCAATATGCTTGCATCTTCGCTTGCTGTAAATCTGGTGATATGGATCCTCATCCACTAGCTAATCTCTTTAAGAGATCCAATCATGTTGATCCAATTGCTAGTGAGTTGAGTGCACTTTACTATATTTATGGAGTTTTGCTTGAGATGTGTGAATCTGAAAATTGTGAGGAAGAAATTTATGAAGTGATTCACGAGGTCTCGTTGGATGAAAAGCATGATTGCAATGGTTTCACTATAAATTCTATTAGTGAAAATCATGCTAAGAATATGCAAAACCCTAAGCTTGGGGATGCTAGTTTTGCTATGTCCACTACTTGTTGCAATGATCATGAGTGGGGCGATGATTTTTCTTATGATCTTGAAAATTTGTTAAAGCCTCATGTTGAGTATGATATTTGCAATATTATTGAAAGTGGGTTTGGAGAAGTCATGGCTTTAGTTGATGATAATCCCACTATTTTTTAAGAGCGTCAACTTTGCATGCATGTGGATCATGAAAAGAATATCCTATGTGATAGTTACATTGTTGAATTCGAATATGATTCCACATGTAATTATTATGAGAGAGGAAAATATGGTGGTAGAAACTTTCATATCACTAAATCACCTCTTGTTATGTGGAGATTGCTATTGTCTCTTTCTTCTTCCTTGCATATGGAAACTAATGGTTGTCTTGACAATCTGTTTTCCTATAAAACGCCTATGTATAGGAAGTATGTTAGGCTTAGATGTGATTTTCACATGCTTTATGATGCTCTCGTTGTGCTTCAATTCTTGTCTTTTACGTGAGCATCATTGATTTATCAATGCCTAGCTAAGGGCGTTAAACAATAGCGCTTGTTGGGAGGCAACCCAATGAATTTATCTTTTTCTTTCTGTTTTGTTGCGTCCACACTTTCATAATTCTTTTATTATTGTGTTTTTTGTGTTTCTTTTGCGTTTGTGCCAAGTAAAACCGTTATGATTAGTCTTGGGGATGATCGTTTGATCATGCTGGAAAAGACAGAAACTTTCTGCTCACGAAAAGAATTTTCATTTTTTTTTCTGTGAGAGCTTTTGAGTTGATTCTTTTTTATGCTGATTTTCATGCAAATTCTTCAGACTTTCGTAATTCTGCATAATTTTTGAAGTACATAAGTATACAAAGTATACAGATTGCTACAGATTTGTCTGCTGTTAACGGATTCTGTTTTTGTTGAGTTGATTGCTTATTTTGATGAAACTATGGATAGTATCGGGGGTATTAGCCATGGAAGATTGAAAATACAGTAACCCAACATCAACATAAGTAGAATTTAAGTTTGCTACAGTACCAAAGGAAGTGGTGATTTGCTTTCTTATACTAACGATATCACGAGTTTCTGTTTAAGTTTCGTGTTGTGAAGTTTTCAAGTTTTGGGTGAAGTTCTTATGGACAAAGGGATAAAGAGTGGCAAGAGCTCAAGCTTGGGGATGCCCAAGGCACCCCAAGTTGATTCAACGATGCCGAAAAAGCCTAAGCTTGGGGATGCCCCGGGAAGGCATCCCCTCTTTCATCTTCAATCCATCGGTAACGTTACTTGGGGCTATATTTTTATTCACCACATGTTATGTGTTTTGCTTGGAGCGTCTTGTATCGTAGGAGTCTTTTATTTTTGTTGTGTCACAATCTTCCTTGCTGCACACCTAGAGAGGGAGACATGCACTCACCGTGTTTTTGTCGAGATTCACTTATATCCTTTGGTTAGGCAATTCAGCTCGCATCTGTTTCACTTATATCTTTTGAGCTAGTTGATTTTGCTCTGTGTGCTTCACTTCTATCTTTTGGAGCACGGCAGTGCGTGGCGTGGTAGTTGATCTATGCTATGAAAGTAGTCTCAAAAGGGGTAGTTATCCAAAGGGATATGAAAACTTCCACCTTCATGTGCATTGAGTAGTTAGGGAAGTTTGATTCATCTCAATTAGTTTTGAGTTGTGGTTGTGGTAATATTGAAGTTATACTAGTAAGGTGTTGTGGATCTAGAAATACTTGTGTTGAAGTTAGTGATCCCCATAACATGCACGTATGGTGAACCGCTATGTGATGAAGTCTGAGCGTGATTAGTTTATTGATTGTCATCCTTTGTGTAGCGGTCGGGATCGCGCCATGGTTTATACCTACCAACCCTTCCCCTAGGAGTATGCATTGAATGCTTTGTTTTGTTTACTACTAAAACTTCTGCAACAAGTATATGAGTTCTTCATGACTAATGTTGAGTCCATGGTTTAGATGCACTTTCACCTTCCACCATCACTATCTTCTTTAGTGTCGTGCAACTTTCGCCGGTGCATAAAACCACCATTAGCCTCCCTCAAAACAGCCACCATACCTACCTACTATGGCTTTTTCAAAGCAATTATGAGATATATTGCCATGCAACTACCACCATGACATGTGCCACAGCTTCTACATTGCCATCGCATGATCATAAGATAGCTAGCATGATATTTCCATTGATATCTATGCCATGCTAGATCATTGTCACGGTACACTACCGAAGGCATTCCATATAGAGTCATCATTGCTCTAAGTTTTGAGTTGTAAGTGTGATGATCATCATTGATGGAGCATTGTCCCATGTGAGGAAATAAAGAGGCCAGCGAAGCCCATTTACAAAAAGAGGCCAAAGATGCCCACAAAAAATATGCCAAAGAGCCCACCAAAAAAATGAGAGAAAAAGAGAGAAGGGACAATGCTACTATCTTTCCACACTTGTGCTTATTAAGCACCATGATCTTCATGATTGAGAGTCTCTCGTTTTGTCACCACCATATACCTAGTGGGAAATTTTCATTATATAACTTGGCTTGTATATTCCAATGATGGGCTTCCTCAAAATTGCCTTAGGTCTTCGTGAGCAAGCAAGTTGGATGCACACCCACTAGTTTTCTTTAAGAGCTTTCACATACTCTTAGCTCTAGTGCATCATTTGTATGGCAATCCCTACTCATTCACATTGATATCTATTGATGAGCATCTCCATAGCTCATTGATATGCCTAGTCAATGTGACCATCTTCTCCTTGTTTGCCTTGCAACCTCCACCACACTGCATTCCACTTATAGTGCTAAAACCATGGCTCACGCTCATGTATTGCGTGAGAGTTTAAAAAGTTTGAGAAAGTAAAGGTGTGAAAACAATTACTTGTCCAATACCGAGGTTGTGCTTGATTTAAATTTGGTGTGCAAGGATGATAGAGCATAGCCAGACTATATGATTTTTTAGGGATAACTTTGTTTTGGCCTTGTTATTTTGAAAGTTCATGATTACCTTGCTAGTTTGCTTGAAGTATTATTATTGTCTCCATGTCAATAGCAAACTATTGTTTTGAATCTAACGGATCTGAACATTCATGTCACATAAGAGGAGTTACAAAGGACATCTATGCTAGGTAGCATGAAAGCATCAAAAATTCATTCTTTATCACTTCCCTACTCGAGGACGAGCAGAAGTTAAGCTTGGGGATGCTTGATACGTCTCAAACGCATATATAATTTTTTATGGTTTCATGTTGTTATCTTGTCAACTTTGGATGTTTTATATACCTTTTATATCTTTTTTGGGACTAACTTATTAATTTAGTGCCAAGTGCCAGTTCCTGTTTTTCTGTGTTTTTGACTCTTTTCAGATCTGATTTTGGAACGGAGTCCAAACGGAATAAAATCCCCGAAATGAATTTTTCCAGAACAGAAGATGATCGAGGAACTTGAGGGCCAAGGCAGGAGGCCCACAGGGGGCCCACAAGCCCTGTAGCGGCGGCCAGGGGGCCCGCGACTACCTGGCTTGTGGCCCCCTGGAGCTCCCCTGCCCTAGATCTTTCGCCTATATATTCCCTAAAATCCCAGAAAAAATGAGGGCGTCCACGAAACCACTTTTCCGTCGCCGCAAGCTTCCGTTTTCGCAAGATCTCATCTGGAGACCCTTCCCGGTGCCCTGCCGGAAGGGACTTTGGAGCTGGAGGGCTTCTACATCAACATCATTGCCTCTCCAATGACTCGTGAGTAGTCTACTTCAGACCTACGGGTCTGTAGTTAGTAGCTAGATGACTTCTTCTCTCTCTTGGATCTTCAATACAAAGTTCTCCATGATCTTCATGGAGATCTATCCGATGTAATCCTCCTTGGCGATGTGTTTGTCGAGATCCGATGAATTGTGGATTTGTGATCAGATTATCTATGAATTATATTTGAGTCTTTGCTGATTTCTTATATGCATGATATGATATCCTTGTAAGTCTCTCCGAGTCTTGGGTTTTGTTCGGCCAACTAGATATATGATTCTTGCAATGGGAGACGTGCTTGGTTTTGGGTTCATGCCGTGCGGTGACCTTTCCCAGTGACAGAAGGGGCAACAAGGCACGCATAATGTTGTTTCCATCAAGGGTAACAAGATGGGCTTTCATCATAGATTTGAGATAGTCCATCTACATCATGTCATCTTGCTTAAGGCGTTACTCTGTTCTTATGAACTCAATACACTAGATGCATGCTGTATAACGGTCGACGTGTGGAGTACTAGTAGTAGATGCAGAAAGTATCGGTCTACTTGTTTTTGACGTGATGGCTATATGTATGATCATTGCCATAGATAACGTCATGACTTTGCGCGGTTCTATCAATTACTCGACAGTAATTCGTTCACCCACCGTCTACTTGCTTTCATGAGAGAAGCCACTAGTGAACACTACGGCCCCCGGGTCTACTCACAATTATCATCTCCGCTTTTACTTTTACTTTGCTTTGTTTACTTTTTGCATTCAGTTCTCACTTTGCAAACAATCTATAAGGGATTGACAACCCCTTCATAGAGTTGGGTGCAAGCTCTTTGTGTTTGTGCAGGTACTTGTGACTTGACGCGATCCTCCTACTGGATTGATACCTTGGTTCTCAAACTGAGGGAAATACTTATCGCTGATGTGCTACATCACCCTTTCCTCTTCAAGGGAACACCAACGCAAGGCTCCAAGGCCGCGGGGGAATCCTTTGCATACTTGCCAAGGAAATCCCTATAGGCGTAGCCAGCAGCAGATACTTTGGCTCTTATTCCAAGTGAAGAACAGGGTGTCGATGATACTGAACAAGAGATACAATACATGGTTGTTGACTACGCCGACAAGTATGAAAGTTTAGTTGCTCAACCTGTTTCGAGTGTGCAGGTAACACAGGTTGAGAAAAATCAGAGGCACAATTTCTTCTATATAAAGGGAGTTGTGAAGGAACATTCTGTTTGCGTCACCATTGATGGAGGGAGTTGCAACAACTTGGCTAGCATGGAGGTGGTGGAGAAGTTGTCTCACACCACCAGACCATATCCTCAGCCTTATTACATCCAATGGTTCGAGAACAGTGGCAGGGTTAAGGTAACACGTACTATTCGTGTGCATTTTAGCATTGCTACACATTTTGATTATGTTGATTGTGATGTGGTACCCATGCAAGCATGCTCTGTTTTACTTGGTAGACCATGGCAATTTGATAAAAAAAATTGTACCCATGGTCATACAAATCAGTATACTCTTGTTCATGAGGTTCAAAATATAATTTTGCTTCCTTTGTCTCGTGAACATATTATGAAAGATGACATTGCTAGAGCTAGTAAAGAAAAACATGACCTGAATAAGAGTGAAAATCAGATTGTGGGAAAGGACTTTGAGAAAAACAACAGGGATAATAAACCTTTATCTAGTGTTTCATCTAAAATAAAATTGAAGAGTGGATGTTTACTTGCTACTAAATTTGATATTACTGATCTGGATTTTACTACATCTGTTCGCTATGCATTTGTGCGCAAAGAGGTATTATTTTCATTTGAGGATGTGCTTCCATCTTTGCCTCCTGCTGTCACTAACATCTTGCAGGAGTTTGCTCACGTCTTCCCACAAGATGTGCCATCGGGATTACCGCCTATTAGAGGGATTGAGAATAAAATTGACTTAATTCCTAGTGGATCACTACCCAACTGTGTGCCATACCGTACCAATCGAGAGGAGACGAAGGAGATTGTGCATCAAGTACAGGAGCTACTGGACAAAGGTTATATATGCAAATCCCTTAGTCATTGTGTTGTTCCTATTATTCTAGTGCTGAAAAGGATGGTACATCATGTATGTGTGTTGATTGTAGAGGCTTTAATAATATTACTATTTGTTATCATCATCCTATTCCTAGGCTAGATGGTATGCTTGATGAATTAAGTGCCTCTACACTTTTCTCCAAAGTTGATTTGTGTAGTGGATACCATCAAATTCGTATGAAAATGGGAGATGAATGGAAAACAACATTTAAAACTAAGTTTGGATTATATGAGTGGTTAGTCATGCCTTTTGGGTTAACTAATGCACCTAGCACTTTGATGAGATTAATGAACGAGGTTTTACATGCTTTCATAGGACGATTTGTGGTAGTCTATTTTGATGATATAATGATTTATAGTAGATCTTTGGAATAACATTTGGAACGTTTACGTGTTGTTCTTATTTCTCTAAGTGATGCACGTTTGTTCGATAACCTTTGGAAGTGCACCTTTTGCACTGATCAAGTATCTTTTCTTTGATATGTTGTTACTCCATGGAGAATTGAAGTTGATAAAGACAAGATTGAAGCTAATGAGAGTTGGCCGCAGCCCAAAACGGTCACACAAGTGAGGAGTTTTCTTGGCCTCGTTGGTTTCTATAGGCGTTCTGTGAGGGACTTCATCACCATTGTTTAACCTCTCAATGAGCTTACAAAGAAGGATGTGCATTTTTCTTGGGGTACCGCACATGAACAAGCCTTCACTGTATTGAAAGATAATTTAACACATGCTCCTTTACTCCAACTTCCTGATTTTAATAAAACTTTTGAGCTTGAATGTGGTGCTAGTGGAATTGGATTAGGAGGTGTGTTATTACAAGATGGTAAACATGTTGCATACTTCTCTAAAAAATTGATTGTCCCTAGTCTGAATTATTCTACTTTTTATAAGGAATTATATGCTCTTGTTCGGAGTTTGGAGACATCGCAACGTTAATTACGCCCCAAAGAATTTGTTATACATTCTCATCATGAATCTTTGAAACGTATTAAAAGTCAAGCAAAATTGAACCATAGACATGCTAAATGGGTTGAATTCATTAAGACATTCCCTTATGTCATTAAACACAAGAAGGGTAAAGAAAATGTTATTGCTGATGCATTGTCTCGTCCTTATACTATGCTTTCACAACTTGACTTTAAAATATTTGGTTTGAGACCATCAAAGATCAATATGTGCATGATGTTGAATTAAAATGTGTTGCAGAATTGTAAAGAAGGGAGAACATGGAACAAGTTCATCATTAATGATGGATTACCGTTCCGTGCTAACAAGCTATGCATTCCAGGTAGATCTGTTCATCTTTTGTTGTTGTAGGAGGTGCATGGAGGAGGATTAATGAGACACTTTGGCATGAAGAAGACGGAGGACGTACTTGCTACACATTTCTTTTGGCCAAAGATGAGATGAGATGTTGAGCGTTTTGTTGCTCGTTGCACTACATGTCAAAAAGCTAAGTCACTACTCAATCCTCATGGTTTATATATGCCTTAGGTGTACCTAGTGTTCCTTGGGAGGATATATCTATAAACTTTATTTTAGGTTTACCTCGAACAAAGAAGGGGACGGATAGCATATTTATTGTCATGGATAGATTTTCAAAATGGCATGCTTCATGCCATGTCATAAAAGTGATGATGCCGCTAATGTTGCTGATTTGTTCTTTCGTGAAATTATTCGCTTGCATGGTGTGCCAAATACAATTGTTTCAGATAGTGATGCTAAATTTCTTAGGCACTTTTGGAGATGTTTATGGGCTAAATTGGGGATTAAACTTCTTTGTAGTACTACACGTCACCCCCAAGCTGATGGACAAACTGAAGTAGTCAATAGATCGTTGTGTACTATGCTCTATGCTTAGGGATATTTTGAAGAATTACTTGAAAATGTAGGAAGAATGCTTGCCTCATATTCAATTTGTATATAATCGTCCATTGCATTTTACTACTAAGATGTGCCCTTCTGAAATTGTGTATGGTTTCATACCTCGTGGACCTATTGATTTGTTACCTCTTCCATCTTCGGAGAAGGTTAATTTTGATGTTAAATAACATGTTGAATTAATATTAAAATGCACGAGATAACTAAGGAAAACATTGAGCTATGAAAGCTAAATACAAACTTGCTTGGGATAAGAGTAGTAAACATGTTGTATTTACACGTGGAGATCTTGTTTGGTTGCATTTGCGTAAGGATAGATTTCCTAATTTGCGCAAGTAGAAGCTAATGCCACGTGTTGATCATACTTCTAAGGTGTTAGCGAAAATAAATGATAATGCATATAAACTTGAGATGCCTGCAGAGTTTGGGGTTAGTCCCACTTTTAACGTTGCCATTTGAAGCCTTATTTTGGTGAGTAAGATGAGCTTCTGTCGAGGATGACTTCATTTATAGAAGGGGAGGATGATGAGGACATCAATACCATTGTTACACCAACAACCCCTGGTGATATACATACGGGGCCAGTTACTAAACCTCGCGCATGCCAACTAAATTACCAGGTACTTTCATTTCTCGGAAATCCTTCTAATGTTCATGTTCATATGATGTTGCATAAATTAGATACGTTTGTTTAACTTATGAATGAAGGACATAGCATGGACAAGGAGGATGGCCATTGGAGCAGGATCAAGCATGGAGGGGAAGGTGCGCACGCGGGAAAGAACAATGGAGCTTTCAGTGGTGATTTTCGGACTTTGAAGCCGCCATAAGGAGAGAACGAAGGCTTGGATGAAATGTACAAGATGGCACTTCACAAATTTCGTCCATAGGCTATTATAGGTGTCGCATCACGTTATTTTTGGGTCGACCCCATGTATTTTCGAAATACTACATTATAGGCTGTTTTTAGAGTCCGCATGTGTGGCGAAACCGAGTTAGGGTCGTTTTCGGACCCCTCCTCTAAGGGGTCACAAAAATCCCTCTCTATTTCCTCATATATACAACCCTTAGGGAACCGTATAAACTTGGGTTTTATTTAGACTACAAGTTCGCCATAGCTGCAACTTTGCGTTCTTTGTTTGTGTTCTGCGACTAGACCAAGGCATCACAGAACCCCACTTTCATCAATAAAGCTTTCCTCTTATATTCGTAATATCCATAGTGCAATTTCAGTTTCTTGCTTGTTCTTCGTTTGAGTGCCGGAAACTGACCCTCGTGGTCTGGTTGATCGTGCTCCTACGTGGTCAATAACCTCTAGGAGTTGTTTTAGAGATTGCTAAGGCGCGACGTCCTCACACGTTCATAGTCACATCGTCAAAGTCTACTCCACCAGAAATGATAGCCACCATCTCATCAAAAGATGGGGACAACTTCGCCTCTATCATTGTATACTTTGAAAGATTGATGATTTTGTTGCTTGTGCTTATAAATATTACTATGTTGATGTTTGTTTATTCATCGTTTCTCAATGAGCATACATACAAAAGACTACATATTGGGTAGGATGTCACATCAAAAATTCTGCTTTTATCATTTACCTACTCGAGAACCAGCAGGAATTAAGCTTGGGGATGCTTGATACGTCCCCAATGTATCTATAAGTTTTGATTGTTCCATGCTATTATATTATCAGTGTAGGATACTTTTTGGGTCATAATTTACCGATTTATATTATTTTTAGCACTAAACTATTGTCCCATTGCCCAATGCTAGTTGTTGTTTGCTTCGTGGTTTTTTACTTTTCATGTTTACAGTACCAAATGGTGTGTTTGTTGGGATCCGATGAATTGTGGGTTTATGTTCATATTAGTCATGAAAAGTATTTAGTCTTCTATGATTATTATGATTCTTATTTGCATGATCATCATAGCTTCAAATTTCTCTCCAATCTATTGAATCGATTTGGCCAAATAGTTTGGTATTTCTTGAGTAGGAGGTGTGTGTGGTAGTGGGTTCAACTTGACGAGTTTCTATATCCCAGTGACGGAAGGGGAGAAGTTGCATCTTTCTGTTGTTGCTACTAAGGATAAAACTATGGGGTTTATTCATATTGGTTGAGTTTACTTTGTCTACATCATGTCATCATTCTCCAAGCATTACTATGTTTGTCATGATCTAATACGTAGAGAGGCAAGCATAAAAGCGCTCTTGAAGTGGAAGTAATAGTAGGTACAGGTAGGAGTCGTTCTATTTGTTATGGATGTTATTCCTATATACACACGATCATTGTCAATTTCATAACTATCCGCTTTTTTATCAATTGCCCAACTGTAATTTGTTTACCTACCATATGTTGCTTTCATTAGAGATAGCCACTAGAGAACAGTATGGCCGCTGGGTCTATTCACTTATATATTCACAAAACTTATATTTTCCTCACTGTTCTTATTTGTGTTTTATTTTATTTTTCAATTTACAATTATCTACACACCTCATTTGCTTGCAAATAACGAGATCAAGGGGATTGGCAACCCTCTTGCCAGCGTTGGGTGCAAGTTGTTTGCTCTTTTGTGTGCAGCCACTGAAGACGGTTGAGGATTGATATTCCTATTGGTTTGATAAACCTTGGTTTATTTACTAATGGAAATACTTACCCGTATTGTGCTGCAATTACCCGTTCCTCTTTACGGAAAACCCAATGCAGATCACATGTATCAGTCTCGGATAAGAACCTGTACATGACGATGAGCTCCTAAATGTTCCACATGTAAAGGTTTATACACGGGTAGTCAAATTTGGCTTACCAAAAAAGTTTCGGGTTTTACCGACACAGTGTCAGGAGTGGCACGAGGGTTCCGAGGGTACACCTGTCCCCGGGGGCACAATGGCTATAGAGGGTGGTCCATGAGCCCCTCATGGGCTAGGCGCCCCTCCCCCTAAGTCCCATACTCCCTAGGGTTTGGGGTAAACCCTAAAGAGGGTGCCCCCTTGCATAGGAGGGCAAGGAAACCCTTAGTTACTCCCTAGGCTGTTGTGTAGGTCTTTCCGGCGTGTGGTTCCGGATACTTGTTTGGGATGGCGGTTGTCTTTGAGGGGTTATGCTCTTAATGCATGTGCATAAGTCGGGGGCACTGGGTACCCCATTACTAGTGCACCGATAGGAGCCCCCATGCCTGTCCCAAACGCGCTTTCCCAACGTTGTTGGGTTAGGCCCAAAATTAATGCACGGGCGTGAAATTGCAAAGGGGTGACCGCCAACCCGTTGTTCTCCATTGTCCCACCACTTCAGGCAATTGATACCACGCGCGCTGAATGCATTGCATGGAATCCGTAGTGGGTGCACATGACTAAAAGGCCTGGTCATGGCAGGAGCCACAACACCATGGATTGGATTGATAGGGAGGTTACATGTTCGCCCGTTATCATAGGTCGTGGGATAGGTGGAGATGGGAAGCAGCCTTTGGAGTGGAGGAGAGCCAGCCCTGTGCGTCTTCCCCTAATCAGGCGATCGCACGGGGGGGATGCTCATTCATCCTCTCCCTTCCTATGATCTGGGGTTCACCTAGCCTGCCCGTCCCTTCTTGTCCCTTGAGGTCAGTTTGGTTTTTTCTATGAGGAGGAGGCGAGGACGCCCTCCATCTTCTGTAGGGGCAGTGAGAGCCTCCCATCAAGATCATGCAGTCGCTTGAGTTCTAGCGACGGAGGGCGGTACTAGTAACTGAGGTGGGGGCGTCGGAAGGGCCAGGGGTCACCGAGGAGCCCGTGGTTGAGGGAGACAGAGTGCCATACCCGACCTTCCTTCGGTGACGCCCCCTCAACTGTTGTTGGGGCATACCAAAGGTACGGTGCTGGAATTTATTGTCGGGCTGCACGGTCCTCCCCGCGGTCATTTGCGCCTCCCTCGCCCTTTTACTAGGGTGATGGAGCTTGACAAACTGAAGGGAATGTGGCTACGCGTCCACGGTTTCTGTAATGGCACCGTGCATGCTAACGTTGAGTATAAAACACCTCGTGTCATGTTCTTGAGGCATGGGTGGAAGACCTTCGCGCGTGCCAACAATTTCATGGAGGGGCACATTCTCTGCTTCAAGTTGGTGGATGTCGACATGCTCTCCATTAAGATCTACACGCACTCGGAGCTCGTCTTGGCTGTTGTAAAGTAAGCTCGAGTGACGCCGAAAGTTCCTCCTCGAGCGACAGCGACAAGGAGGAAAGTGCCGACGAAGACGGTGACAGCGAGCCCCCACCCCTCAAGTCGGAGTACGGCGGCTCGGGCTCCATCTGACCGCCAGTCGCACCACCACCGTCAGCTCACGCCCCTCCCGCTCCCGGCAAGATGATCTTGCCTGGGGTACTTGGCCCGGACACTCCCTGATCTTCCAACTGGATCCGGGAAGGCTAGTGGACTTCGGCTTCGGCTTCGTCTTCACCATCGGTGGATACGTAGAGCTGCGTCCTTCTGGTCCTGGCGGGGTTAGGCTGGGCTTTTGTTTGGGTCTCCATTTTCCCTCCTTTTCTCCTCCATCCAATCCCTAAGAGGAGAGGGACAAGAAAAGCATTATGAGGCACTTATCTCCTTATAAAGAAAAAGATGTAGGCTCTTGCCAAATTTTTACTAGTGGAAATGTAATTTATTTTATCCATTTTGTACTGAAGAATGAATAAAGTAAGGTCCATCCATCTCTCTTGAGTACTGTCCTTTCGCCCTTCTACTCGCATTGTGTTGTATGTACGCTCTTACCATACAAGACTCCTTGCCAGGTTGGTGCACGACGTGAGTGTCGAAGGGGGAGTGACACCCTGACAATAGACGGGCCCCGTCCCATGGCAAGGCCCCTTGTTGGTATTGGTACGGTCCCTCCCAATGTTGATAAGCGACAAGAGATGAAGGATGACTTGTCCGACAAGGGTTCCTGTCGTGCAGAGAGTTCCATTGTACACAATCGAAAAGGAGTGGCAAGGATTTCCTTAAGGAAAGTAACGGAAACTATCTTAATATAATTTGGTTTAAACTTATCTCTTTAGGGGAGGTCCCCTTGATGGTGTGATGATCTGCCATCCTTGCTTCTCCGTTGTCTCCTGTTTACCTAGAGGTCAAACATACAGAGAGAAAAAAGAGGCTCCATCTTCTGGAAAGAGGGAAGACGCAATAACAAGGATCATAAGTCCATCAAGCACTTTTAATTAGTTATAAACTGACGCGGTAGTAACATCATAACAAAAGTAAATGCATAATGAACATGGAAAGGATGATATGATGCAATGCCTAGCTTTATTTATGCACGGGGTCTGTGCCTGGCTTTGTACAAAGGGTTACATGCACTAGGGCAAAGCTTGTACAAAAGGTGGTTGCCGGGGGCTTGGCCCGGCAAACGCACCTTACTGGTAGAACTTATGAAGATGCTCAGTGTTCCATGAGTTAAGAATTGTGATGCCATCTTCGGTGTTTAGACGGACTGTGCCAGGTCTGGAGACTTCTACTACCACGTAAGGGCCTTCCCACTTTGGCGTCAACTTGCTAGCACCCTTGGCGGACTGAATGCACCTAAGGACAATGTGGTATTCCTCAAACCTCCGGCCATGGACCGTGTGGCTATGATAGTTGCGCGGTGCCTATTGATAGCGCGCGACACGCACAGCGGCCCGGAGACGATCTTCCTCGAGGGGCATGGCATCGTAATGCCATAGCTTCTTTTGGTCTAATTCATGTAGGCAAGCACTCGAGGTGACACGTATATGAGTTTCGTGGGGAGAACTGCTTCCGTGCCATATACTAGGGAGAAAGGTGTCTCGTCGATAGCTCAATTTGGTGTCGTTCTAAGGGACCAAAGAACCACCGACATCTCATCAATCCAGCGCTTGTCGCATCTTCGCAGTCTATGGAAAGTTCTTATTCTAAGTCCTTGCAACACTTCAACATTCATTCTCTCAACTTGCCCGTTTCTCCTTGGGTGTGCAACAGAGGCGTAGGAGACCTTGCTTCCAAGGTTTCGGATGTACTGCATGAATATGCAACTTGTGAACTGGGTGTCATTATCGGTGATTACTCTGTTGGGTACTCCAAAGCCGCACACCAGTCCTTTCATGAACTTGATATCTAACTGCATGGTCACCTTTCTCATTGGTTCCACGTCAGGCCATTTTGTGAACTTGTCGATTGCTACGTACAAGAACTCAAAACCCCCATCATCGCGGAGAAAGGGGCCCAGAATATCGATCCCCCAGAATGATAATGGCCAGGATAAAGGGATTGCGTGGAGGGCTTGCGCCAGCTGGTGAATATTCTTCGAATGGAACTCGCAGGCCTCACACTTGGTGACCAATTCAGTGGCATCTTGGAGGGTTGTGGGCTAATAGAAACCCTGTCGGAAAGCTTTTCCGGCAAGGACCCTCGATCCTATATGTGACCCACATATGCCTCCATGAATCTCTGCCAACAGCCTTAGTCCTTCTTCCCGGCACAGGCACCTTAATTTCACGTCGTTGTATCTCCTTATGTACAAAGTGTCGTCAACAAACTGGTACATACTAGACCGACGGTCCACTTTTTCGGCCTCTTCTTATTGTTCGAGAAGTTCTCCTATTTGAAGGAATCGGACAATATGATGTGCCCAAGCTGGAGCATGTGGCTCGATAGCAAGGACTAAAGACATATCCTCGTTCGTGGGAGCACTTACCTCTACCACGAGAACCCGAGGATCTGTGGGAGGGAGCGGCTCACCAGGAGAAACGGAATCGCCCCCGACAACTTCTCTACCAGAAGCTTCAGGAAGCTCTGCCGGGAAATGTTTGCCGGTGTTTAGTTTTCTTCTCTTCCTCATCATCATTGAAGGGGATACAGATGGTTGGGCAAGGTGAAGGACAAAAATTCCTTGTTCCACGCGAAGTTTATGTGCCGCACACTTTGACCGGTGATCGGCAACGCTGTTCTCTGCACATGGCTCATGTTCTACCTGCAATCCGTCAAAGCATTCCTCCAACTTCCTCACTTCCTCCACTTAAGCCTCCATCAATGAACTCTGATAATCTTTGTTGATCCACTTCACAACGAGCTGAGAGTCTCCTCCAATGATCATCTTCTTGATTCCCAAATCTATCACGATTCTGATTCCTGCAAGGAGTACTTCATACTCAGCGGTGTTTTTGGTAGCTTCCTCCTGGGGAAAGTGCATTTGGACCATGTATTTGAGATGCCCTCCGGTGGGGGTGATGAGGCACACACCTGCCCTGACAACCTGGAGTGAGAAAGCACCATCAAAATACATGACCCATTCCTTAGGTGTTTCCTTGTCGGGGAGAATTGTTTCTTGGACTTCTTCGTCTGATGTGGGTGTCCATTCAGCGATGAATTCCGCCAGCACTCTACTTTCAATTGTGGAGGTGCTTTCGTACTTCAATCCAAAACTTGATAGCTCTAGCTCCCACTCGACTATCCTGCTAGTGGCTTGGGGGTTCCTCAAGATATGTTGCAATGGAAAACAGGTAGAAATGTGATCCCATGGTCTTGGAAGTAGTGGTGCAGCTTCCTCGAGGCCATGATGAGGCAGAAGATCAACTTTTGTACCCAGAGTACCTTGAGCTAGCCCCATGTAGCAAGGAGCTCACAAAGTACACCAGCCGCTGTACCGCCTTCTTCTTCACCATCTCTTTGGTGTTCCCTTTGCTAGCATGTTGGGGTTCTCCTGAGTCTGCATTGTGCACTGTCGCGGATACCTTGACTTCATCTCTGGTAGGATCTGTCACGGTGCATGCATCTTCATCTACATTTTGCTGTTCCAAGAGGGCTGCGCTAACCACTTGATTCATTGTTGCCAAGTATACAAGCAACGACTCTTGTGGCTTAGGAGTGACCACGGTGGGAGTGGAAGAAAGATATGTCCTCAGATCTGGCAGCGCTGCGTCTGCTTCCGAGGTCCACTTCATCGGGCCAGCCTTCTTTAGTATTTTGAAGAACGGCAAGGCGCATTCCACGGATTTGGAGATGAATCTGCTCAACGCCGCAATGCATCCGGTCAGACGTCTCACGTCCTTTACTGTCTTGGGTGCTTGTATCTACTCGATATCCTTTATTTTGTCGGGATTGGCTTCCATTCCTCGCTGAGACACAAATCCAAGTATATTCCCGGATGCATCACCAAATACACATTTCTCAGAGTTGAGCTTCAGGTTGATCTTGCGTAGGTTTACAAAGGTCTCTTATAAGTCTTGCACAAGGGTAGTTCCTCTTTGGTTTTGAACACTATGTAATCCATGCAAGCTTCCACATTTTTGTGCAACTGATGTCCAAATCCAATTTCTATGACCCTCGCAAGGGTAGAACCAGTGCTCTTTAACCCGAAGGGCATTCGTAAAAAGCAGTATGTGTCGCATGGAGTTATGAACACGGTCTTATCCTCATATTCTTTGTCCATGTATATATGATGGTATTCGGAATATGGATCCAGGGAGGAAAGTCGATCGCATCGGGAAGTGTCATCAACTATGTGATCAACGCCTATTTCCAAACTAAACCAGATGCTTCTAGCTTCTTGATTTCTTCGGCAATGAACTATTGTATCTCCAAGGCCTATTTCCTAACTTTCTACTTGACGGGTCTGACGTGAGGGCAGACAACAAGGTGGTTCTCAATTACCTCTTTGGGAACGTCGGGGATGTGAGAAGGTTGTCAGGCAAACACATTGACATTCGCCCGCAGAAAAAAAAATGAGCTCTATTTCCAATTTGTCGTCAAGGGTGGCACTGATGGTAAACATATCGTCAGAGCCATCTTCCCTTGCCGGGACTTTCTTTGTCGCAGGGTAGGATACCTTGGATTTCCTACTAGTCGAACTCTCCGGAAGGTCATCGATAGGCGCGACGGACTTCGCGGAGGCACTCTTCCCGGAGTCCTTGCCAGTGTTCCTGCTAGACTTCTTTTCCTTCTTTAGGTTTCTGGCAAGAGCGGATCCTTTGGCGGCCTCGCCTGCTACTGCACCTCGATACATCTAGTTTACGCAAATAACTGCATCTTTCTTGTTAGACGGGAAAGAGATTACTCCCATGGGACCTGGCATCTTCAAAACGTTGTAAGCATAGTGGGATGCTTCCATGAATTTTTCCATGGCTGGGCGACCAAGAATTCCATTGTACAGCAGGGAGAGTTCGACCATTGCAAATATGACCGTCTCGGTTCGGTAGCTGAACTCTCTGCCAAACGTAACAGGCAAAGTTATCTTCCCCTTGGGCTGGCCTCTACCAGGGCTAATTACTTGCAGTGAACCCGTAGGCTTGAGATCATCGTCACGGATTTACAGTCTCTTAACCACCTCAGGGGAAATCAGGTTCAACCCCGCCCCACCGTCAACTAACATCTTACTAACTTTGAGGTTGCCGGCTGTCGGAGAAACCAACAGCAGCACACACCCGACCACAGTAATGCGATCAGGGTGATCCTCTCTGTCAAAGATGATAGGCGTGTGGGGCCATTCGAGTGGTCTCCTAGACTCTGTCGTTGGCCCCATGGCGTTAACTTCGCGCACCCACTATTTGAGCTAGCGGCGAGAGGAGTGCAAGGATGCACCCCCGTCAACACACATGGTATCGGTTTCCCTCTAGAATTATTTATCACTGGAATCCTCTCCATCGTATTCATCATCACTCATGTCATCTTCTTATTTCTTCTCACGGCCTCTAGCAGGCTTTTCCTTTTGCTGCGGGGCCTTGTCGCGGAGGCCTCCTCTACCACCACGGCCCTTCCCGGTAGCATCATCTTGGCCCTTCTCCTTGTCGCGCTTCTTGTACTTTGCTTTTTGGTTCTCAGCAAGATGCTCAATTTGGTGGCATTCTTGGAGATCATGGCCCTTGGTGCGATGAATCTTGCAATATGGCCCATCGGACTTTCCAGTTTTCTCTACCGCAGTTGTATCCCAGCAATCAATGCACGAGGCATCTCCCTTGCCGGGGCTCTCGTCTTTCGCCTTCTTGTCGATGCTAATATTACCAGAGCCTTCGACGGACAATACTGCCTTGCCCTTGTGCTTCTTGTTGCGCTTTTGGTTCCTCCCCTTTTGTCCACGGGTATCATTGTCGTTATCAGAGTCAATTTCGACACCCGCCTCTTATCCAAGAAGTCGCCTTCCTTCTTCAGCTCGAGCAAACTTGTCTGCCAATGTGTAGTAATCGTTGATGGTCTTGGGGAGTTTGACATTCATCTTGGTCCGCATCCTCCTATGGCGCACGTTCGAATGGAATGCGGCAATCACGGCTGCAGGGTGTATCTCAGGAATGTTGTGGTGCACTCTACTGCACCTCTAGATGTATTTCCGCAAGGTTTCCCCTCCTTCTTCGGGAGGATCTGCAAGTCGTTGGGCTGTCCTCGCTCCTGTTGACTAGCTGTGAAGGCGCCAACAAACTCGTTGCACAAGTCAGCCCATGACGAAATGGAATTCTCCCGCAGGTGCATCAGCCACGACCTCACATTTGGCTTGAGTGCCAAAGGGAAATAGTTGGCGAGCACCTTCTCATCTCTTCCTCTGGCAGCTTGGACGGCTATCATGTAGACGCCTAGGAATTCTTGTAGGTTGAGCTTTCCGTTGTAGTTCTCCGTTAGCTTAGGATTGAAAGCTCGGCTCGACGGCCAGCGGACCTACCGCAACTCGTAGTGAAGGAAGGACACCCGACCTCGTAAGGTAGGTATCCGCCATCACTTGGCACGGTGTTGCCAGTGTCTATGTCGTTGTGCCTGTTAGATTGACGGTGTGCTTCCCGACGTCATTCAATGGTGATACTTGTGTCCTCCTTCCACCGGTCATCTAGGACATGCCGCTGGTCTTGCTGGTCGCGTGGGACGGATGAGGCCATGGATGCCTCGTCGGTCCCATCAGCACATAGACCTTATTGTTGTTGCCCTTGGGTTCGCTGTCAAGGAGGTGACTGCACCGTTGGTGTGTCCCCCTTGATAAAACCGTCAGTCCGGGCCGTCATCGTCGTTTGTGGACGAGGGGACGCTCCTGCATGTTGTGATTTGCTGGCTTCGGCGAATTCAATCAAACTCTGGTCGTTGGCCCTCCACTCGTCCATTTTGTCAGTCTCTAGTGGAAAACTTAACAGCAGCTGAGCCAACACCATTGCTTCCGTGGCTGTGTCTGGCATGGGCAAAGAGGCGGAACGCGACACTGCTCGACTCCTGGTGGAACCAAGAGGAGCATCGTCACACCCTTGTTGTCGTGCACCGGTCGTCGTGGCGGTCTGACGTGGGGGAGGCAGAGCTCGTGGAAGAGTGGAGTCTGGATGCGGTGGAAGAGTGGAGTCTAGATGCCCCTTCCGCCTACAGCCACTGGTGCGGTGGAAGAGTGGAGTCTGGATGTCCCTTCCGCGTGCAGCACCAGGGCCAAGCTCGCCAGGACATTGCTGCTGCTCGCCCCCGGTGCTCTTTGTTCCGGCTTCGGCCGCGGGGGACACGACGGTGGTGCCTCCTGCACCGATCGCGTTGCTCGCGGTGCCCGCATCGCCTAACATCGCCGTGCTTCCACCAGTATCCGCAACCGTAGGCATAGTGGCCTTTGAAGTAGAAGGATGGGCTGTGTCGGTCTTCTTCTCGGGAGCCATGAGGAGAAATAAGGGGAACGAAGATCAATATGCTTGTAATCTCAGGTTTGCGTGAATGATTCCCCCTACCTGGCACGCCAAAGATGTCGGGGCAGGTTGCACTCGATCACCTAAGGGACCATTGGCCCCTTCGTGGTTCTGCAAGGAGATCACGTTGCACAAAGAGTAGAAACTATGAGGCAGCACGATGATGGGACTTGAGGCGTTTACCCAGGTTCGGGCTGCTCAGAAGAGTAAAACCCTACTCCTGCTTTGGTGGATTGATTTGGGGAAGACAGAGCTCGCACGGTATTCTGCCCCGGCAAGGGTTGCCGTGGAGAGATATTACGTGCGTCCAAATGTTCTAGGGTCTGAATCATGTGCTAGGTTTCCTTGGGCCTCCTTTTATAGCTCAAGGGGCGTCCATAGTGGCAAATAGACATGATTAGATAGCTAACAGTGTTATCATACCTAACTCTGGCACTCAAGAAAAAATGTTATAAATGCAGCCTTAGGTGGCGTGTGGGGGTGCGTCCCCGGCAAGCTCCTTCCACCGCTCTAGCTAACTATTGCACCACAGCTTGACACGCCTACGGACGGGTGTCAAGGGGGCATGATCTGTGCGAGTAGAACATAAAGAAGTTGTGGGCATTGATGTTCAAATATTCATACTTCTATTTGCTATTTTGGGTTTGGTGGTATTGTGGGATGAAGCGTCCAATATCAAATTTCCTTGTCCTTGCACAAGAGACCGGTTCCACTAATAGACATGCAACATGTATTGCACAAAAGTGGCTCGCGGGTGTCTTTCTCTCCCACTTCAGTTGAACTCGATTTGGCATTAGAGGCCCTTCTATAAGGTTAAAAGGCAACTTGAATATCATCGTTGTAGGTAAGAGCAGTTCTTCCTAGTTGCCCGACAAGCCACGTAAACGTTGCGACAACAAAGTACACGACGTCTAACTTGTTTTTACAGGGCATGTTGTGATGTGATATGGCCACTGTTCCATAATTCATCTGACTAATTAGTTAATGGGCCAGTTAATCGCTACTCATTGGTGGCCGATTCGAATAACACCTATTCATCATGTTAACTTGTCGGGCCGATTAAATGGTTTGTCAGGCCGATAAAATGGCATGTTAGACCGATTAATAGGTTGTTAGGCCGATTAATCTTAGTTGGCCTACTAACTTGTGGGCTAAAAAGACCCAATTTTTTTGGCATGTAACCTCTCCCATCCTCCTCTCACTCCTCAATAGCTAGGATCTGATAAAACAGTACCATATTATGGTATATCGCATAACTGAGAGGATGCGAGTGGGGTATAATGCATAAAAAATAAGAATATGTTCACAGGTTCCTATTTAATCTAGCGATTAATGGACGACCGATTAATCCAGGATGATTCACCGATTAATCTCTACTCCCAAGCTGACCGAGTAGCTACCAGTTACCGATTTCCTTAACAATGGATATGGCCAAGACGTGATTTTATATATATTTGATGTATGAGATGATCATGTTTTGTAATAGTTTTCATGAATTTCATGTCA
The DNA here is from genome assembly GCF_904849725.1 of Hordeum vulgare subsp. vulgare. Lineage (NCBI taxonomy): Eukaryota > Viridiplantae > Streptophyta > Magnoliopsida > Poales > Poaceae > Hordeum > Hordeum vulgare. Next base: position 138,114,181 of record NC_058518.1, on the reverse strand, counting down.
ATGAGTATGACAATCGGCAGGATCCATAGGGTTAGCTTTAATTTATTGTATGACATGCATGCCAATCATTAAACGCCATGTAATTGCTTTACTTTAACACTATGCATCAGCAATAGTCATAGAAGCAATAGTTGGTGGAGACAACCACGTGACGACACAATGACGGAGATCATGGTGACATGCCAGTGACAATGTAGATCATGTCAGTGCTTTGAAGATGGAGATCAAAAGTATAAGATGACGATGGCCATATCATGTCACATATATTTATTGCATGTGATGTTTATCCTTTATGCATATTATTTGTCTTAGGACCATGGTAGAATTATAAGATGATCCCATCACATAATTTCAAGAAAAATGTGTTCTCCCTAAGTATGCACCATTACAAAAGTTTGTCGTTTCGAAGCACCTCGTGAAGACCGGGTGTGATAGACTGTTCGTTCGCATACAACGGGTGTATGCCAGTTTTACACATGCAGACTATTTGGGTTAAACTTGGTGAGCCTAGCATGTATAGACATGGCCTCGGAACACAGAGGGCCGAAAGGTCAAACATGAGTCGTATACTAGATATGATCAACATGGAGATGTTAACCATTGAAACCACTTCATCTCACGTGATGATCAGACTTGGGTTGGTGAATTTGAATCGTACTTTGACAACTTGAGGGATGTTGATTTGAGTGCGAGTTCATTAGTAATTTTATTAACTGAACTAATTACCATGAACATAGTCCAATTTTCTTTACACAATTATGTTGTAGATCAATGCCTTGTGTTCTAGTTCCCCTGAATTTTAGTGCGTTCCTAGAGATATCTAAGTTGAAATATGATGGAAGCAATTATGAGGAATGGGTCCATAATGTGAGGATTATCTTCACTTCTACATAGAAGGATTATGTCCTTGATGCACCGGCTGGTGAACCACCTTACCCTGAAAGTCCAGACATTGTGAACGTCTAGCAACACATTCAGATATATTTGATAGTTCCGTGCACCATGCTTTACAGCTTAGAGCCTGGTCTCCAAAAGTGTTTTGAGCACCACGGGGCATATGAGATGATGGAAGATATGAAATTGGTATTTCAAGATCACGCCCATGTCGAGAGGTATGGGACCTCCGACAAGTTCTTTGGGTGCACGATGGAGGAGAACAACTTAGTCAGTGAGCATGTGCTCAGAATGTCCGGGTAGTTCAAATGGTTGAATCAGCTGGGAGTTAATCTTCCGCGTGAAGTGGTGATTAACAGAGTTCTCCCGTCATTGCCAGCTAGCTACAAGAGCTTCGTGATGAACTATAACATGCAAGGGATGGAGAAGATGATCATTGATCTATTCACGATGCTTAAGGCTGTGAAGCTAGAAATCAAGAAGGAGCATCAAGTGTTGATGGTCAAAAAGACAACTAGTTTCAAGAAATGCAAGGGAAAGAAGAGAAATTTCAAGAAGAATGGCAAGCAAGGTGCCACTCCCGTGAAGAAACCCAGGGATGGACCCAAACCTGATACTGAGTCCTTCTATTCCAAGGGGAATGATGACTGGTGCTGGTGTCAAAACCGGCTGATCTTGAGTAGGTCGTCTGAACTATGTATCATGGATTGATGGGTAATAAGGAGGCAAAGGAGATGACGTTTACCAAGGTTCGAGCCCTCTTAATGGAGGTAAAACCCTACGTCCTGCTCTCATTGTATTAATGAAGTAGTACAGAGTACAAAGTTGATCTATCTCGATATTGGATGTTGTGGTCTAAACCCTAATTGTAATGAGTGTAATTCCTCTATGAACTACATCCCTCTAGTTTATATAGATACCAGGGGCGCTATGGTTTATACAATGACGGTTACATCAAGGAAATGAATACACGGATCAACACATTATCTTGGATTGCATGCCAAGTCTTCGGAGAAGACCACCTTGATCTTATTATCTTTCAATGACGGTCAATAGACCAGGAGTCCGACCCACAAGAATAATTAAGTGGTCCGAAGACCCCCCCCCCCCCCTAATCCCGAGCTCCCTTAGTAGCCCCCGAAGTAGCCTCCAATGCCGCAGTGTAGGTTTTCCATCTTCACGCTATTGCAATCTTCAGCTTGCGGGGCGAGTTGTACCCTATGATCAGCTAAATCCAGTTTGTATTCTTCTTTGTCTAAAACGCCACCGGGCCCCCAAGAATGAATATTTCCCCCAGCAGGGTTAACCACCTCTTCGATTCCCATGTGCCAATGAAAAATAGGCGATTCCTTCCCAAGAGAATAAAAATAATTACTTAGCATCTAACTTGCACGTGACTCTTACCAACACTCCCCATTCCTTCCAAACGTCGAGAAGAACACCAGAGAAACAAAAACATGGTGAATGCTCCAGGCTCATCCTCGCACCCTCATGGCTCTCTCCAAGGCGATTGGGCCAGTTGTTTAGTCTCACGCCTTCGTTAAGCTTGAGGTGCAGGGGTATTTGTGTGATTCAGATCTAGCACACTCCCATCATGTGTTAACTTTTGCCAATGGCGAGGCCTTCGCAGTGAAATTGCTCACGCCCAACACAATTGAGGGGATACACTTCATCCCATTCCTCTTACGAGGCCTCGGCTTCCTCATACGTCTCAAATGTATCTATAATTTTTTATGGTTTAACGTTGTTATCTTGTCTTCTTTGGTTGTTTTATGTACCTTTTATATCTTTTTTGGAACTAACTTATTAATTCAGTGCCAAGTGCCAGTTCCTGTTTTTTCCGTGTTTTTGACTCTTTTCATATCTGATTTTGGAAGAAAAACCCCGAAATAATTTTTCCCGAACGGAAGAAGATCAGGGGGCCTTTGGGCCAGCCCACGTGGGCTCCAGGGAGCCCACAAGCCCCCACTCCGCCACCAGGGGAGGCGGCAGTGGGCAGGCTTGTGGCCTCCCTGGCCGCCCCCTGACCTAGGTCTTTGGCCTATAAATTCCCAAATATTCCGCAAAAAATCAGGGGAGCCTCGAAAATACTTTTCAACCGCCGCAAGCTTCCGTTTCCGCGAGATCTCATCTAGAGACCCTTCCCGGCGCCCTACCGGAGGGGACTTTGGAGTTGGAGGGCTTCTTCATCATCATCATCGCCCCTCCAATGGCTCGTGAGTAGTTCACTTCAGACCTACGGGTCCGTAGTTAGTAGCTAGATGGCTTCTTCTCTCTCTTGGATCTTCAATACAAAGTTCTCCATGATCTTCATGGAGATCCATCCGATGTAATCTTCTTTGGCGGTGTGTATGTCGAGATCCGATGAATTGTGGATTTGTGATCAGATTATCTATGATATATATTTGAGTCTTTGTTGTTTTCTTATATGCATGATTTGATATCCTTGTAAGTCTCTCCGAGTCTTGGGTTTTGTTTGGCCAACTAGATCTTTGATTCTTGCAATGGGAGAAGTGCTTGGTTTTGGGTTCTGCCATGTGGTGACCTTTCCCAGTGACAGTAGGGGCAGCAAGGCACACATCAAGTAGTTGCCATCAAGGGTAAAAAGATGGGGTTTTTATCATTGGTTTGAGATTATCCCTCTACATCATGTCATCTTGCTTAAGGCGTTACTGTGTTCTTATGGACTTAATACACTAGATGCATGCTGGATAGCGGTCGGCGTGTGGAGTAATAGTAGTAGATGCAGACAGTATCGGTCTACTTGTTTTGGACGTGATGCCTATAGAAATAATCATTGCATAGATATCGTCACGACTTTGCGTGGTTTTATTAATCGCTCGACAGTAATTTGTTCACCCACCGTCTACTTGCTTTCATGAGAGAAGCCACTAGTAGACACTACGGCCCCCGGGTCTATTCACATCCATCATTTACACCTCCGCTTTTACTTTGCTTTGTTACTTTGTTGCTTTCAGTTCTCACTTGGCAAATAATCTATAAGGGATTGACAACCCCTTCATAGCGTTGGGAGCAAGATTTTGTGTTTGTGGAGGATCTTGAGATACTCCTCCACTGGATTGATAGCTTGGTTCTCAAACTGAGGGAAATACTTACCACCGCTACGCTACATCACCCTTTCCGCTTCGAGGGAACACCAACGCAAGGCTCCAAGGCCACGGGGGAAATCCTTTGCATACTTGCCTAGGAAGTCCCTTAAGGCGTAGCCGCAGCAGAAAGATCAAGCCAAGTATTCTCCCGTCGACGTGACTATCTGGCGCCGTTGGAAGGTCTTTTGTTGCAGTAGCACTTCCCCATTCATCCCTTTCTACGAGGTTTATTAGAGTTCTATTGGATCCAACTTCATCGCCTTACCCCCGGATCCATCGTCCACATATCGGGATTTGTCAATTTGTGCGAGATGTTCCTGGGCTGTGAGGCCCATTTCAATTTGTGGAGGAAATTTTTCTGCCTTGTCCCCTGAATTGAGGGAGGGACTATTTGTGAAGTAGGCCGAGTCGAAGTATGGAATATAGCAGGAACTGGGTATCCGATAGGGACCCCAAGGGCAACATCCGAAGAGTCGACCTCAGAATGGTTCTATATCGAAGATGTCCCCGTATTCGACCCTGCATGAAGGGGTCTACCTGAATTATCATACGCACCCTTAAGAAGCGGCTCAACTGGCACCTGAGGAGTCCGTATCAATAAGACAATTTAGAGGTGAAACATATGGTTGTGTTGGCATTCTAGGAACGAGGGTACCCAGACCTTCCTGCCTGTGGCCCAGGGCTGGCCCACCTCATGAACGCAAAATCGGCAAGGAACAGCACCACCTCGAGCAAGGCCCTTGCGAGGGGCCAAGCTTCGCGAGGAAGAGCGACATCAAGACCCGCATCGGGCCTCCTCAGGACCCCTCCGGAGCGGCGGATATTCCAAGGCAAGGTCGGGCCTCAAGAGTCAAGGCTTACGCCATGGAAGGACACGCGAGCAGCAAATGGCAGGGCGGGCCAGTTTCCCCTTTAGTGCAAAAGAGCAAGGAACGTATCAGGGTCCCAAAGGCATCTTCCAAACCTTCCGGTGCAACAAGACCACAGCCGCCCGCTGGCAGGGCGAGCGTCATCCCTGCGCCCACCTCTGCGGCGATTGCAGCCGCTTTGCAGGTGAAGACCACTTTTGACAGGGGAAGCATGTTCCCTTGCCCCCCCCACCGAAGCTGGCCGTTGTGGGATCCCTTCCCGCCTACGATAAGGGAAATTGACCCGGGCCTCCGCTATAAATAGAGAAGGTAGGATACTTGAGAAGGGGGTCGATGGGATCATTGAAAACGTAGAACAGCACGCCTAGCCACTTGGCCTCTAGAGGCTCGAGAGCACTGTACTAGATCATCCACCAACCTCCAAGAGAGGCAATCCACCAAAGAAGGAGTAGGGTTTTATGCTTCGCAGCGACCCGAACCTGGGTAAACTGTTGTGTTATGTGTTCTCCTCACCATCGTGTGAGTTCTTCGCCATTTCCGTCGAGTTGCGGGCTAGGTAAGGTCGAGCTGAGAGAGATCGCCGCACACGCCCATGTGTTTGAATCCTACTTTTTTGTGGAGCCTGAAATCCGAATTTGGTTTGCTAGGTAGGGGGCGTGTGAAGGCTTTCTCCTAGCTTCCTCTTTCCTAGGCTGCTGCACCGATGGCTGGCGACCAACCAGCTTCTCCGAGCCTCGTCGAGCTGGTCTCCGACCGCCACGTCACAGCGGCTGGAAGCTTGCATGTCGTCATCGCGGGACCAGGCGGCTCGTACCAGGCCGTCAACATCGTATCCACCGTGACGGCCACCCGTGCCATCCAAGCGCATGGGGGTTGGGCCCGCGGTGCACCGCATCAATCTAGGAGACCTCAGCACACACGACGCGTTGCGGATGGCAAGAGAGATGCTCCGCCAACGACCAACACCAGGGGGCTTCGATGCCTGGGCAGACCACATCATGGACCTAGTCGCCGTTGCCCAGAAGACCATCCAACGCGGTGCATCCTCAAGGCCACAAGCGTAGGGCGCCGGGGGCTCGCACCGCGCGCCGGTCACCGGACCTGCAACCTTCGGGCCCTACCCACCCTGGGCAGAGCTGAAAGAGACGTGCTTTGTGTTGCCCTCCACCTTCTCCAGACCCCAACGACCGGCCCCGAGGCGCACCACTCCAATAACCATCGGGGACGCGAGGAGAACGGCGGGACGACCGACGCACACGCCAGCCCGCATCACCAAGACCAAGTCGGCCCTCGACAGCCTAGGGCGGCTCAACAAGAGCGCTCCATCCTGCGTAGCCAGTAGAGGGCGGAGGTGATGGCGTGGACGAACTACAACAGCGGAGACATGGCAAGGCACCAAGGAGGGATCCGACACCGGGACCAGTCAGCGGCAGCAACAAGAACAAGTGACTTCATGCGGAGGCTTATCGCAGGAAGATCTTCGAGCAGCACGGCCGGGGGGATCCCCCTCCACCGCCGAGAGGGACCGCCACCGTCGCGTTGTTGAACGCCCACGGGGGACGATCTAGCGACTGCATGGAGCCGTACGTGCTGGAGTATGTGGCACTACCTGATCCTCTCGACGAGGAGGAGCTTCGGGTGTCCCCCCCCCTCGGGCACCTATCCTCCTCAGGAGTAAAGAACGTTTGGGGACTCCTCCTGGAGCCGGGCTTGAGGGGCGCGGGCAAGGGTGCGCCCTCAAGATGCGGGGCGCGGCGCTAGCCGTCCTCCCCTTAGAAGGACTACGTAAGGACAAACCCACGGGCCTCACGAGGACGAGCCAAATGCCACGACGAGACGCAAGTGGCACGGATCGCCCGCGATAACCATGATGCAGGCGTGGGCATCACAGGCCTGGCCTCACAAGGCGTTCCTCAGGCGCAAGGGGGCTTCAACTATTAGGCGAGGTAATTTTTTGGATTTACTGCATTAAGGAGTGTCTGCTCACCACAAGAACTTTAACTACTTGGGGCATACTTCTGCAAGTCATATCATTTAAAATTCCCGTTACATCCACTTGGCAACCTGACACACTGCCCTGATTGCATCCTTCGGCAATCCACCTTCCTCGCTCGGGGGCACTGGCTGCTATGCATCACCCCAACAAGGAGATGGGGGAGCCCCACGGCTCCTCACGACCACAATCGACAGGACAAAATCAGAGTCGCTTGAGCATCAAAGGGGGCTCCAGAGCATGGCTCCCTTGGGGTCTTACCTGTCACAAGGCCACCTGCCGCCCTTGATAGCGTCCTTGATCCGGTCATTATCAGGGGCGGCAAGGCCTGACCCCGTAGCTGATATCGTTCATTCAGTCTCAAGCAGCGGCAGTTGGGAAATATGCGGGACCAGGTCCTGGCGACATAGAGCCGCTTGAACGTCAAAAGGGGGCTCCGGAGCATGGTGCCTTAGGAGCCTTACCGGTCACAAAGCCACCTACCGCCCTCGACAACATCCTTGGTGATCCGGTCATTGTCGGGGGAGGCAGGGCCTGACCCCGTGGCTACATCCGTTCAATCGGTCCCACGCAACGGCGGTCAGGAAATGTGCGGGACTAGATCCTAGTGACATAGCGCCGCTCGAATATTAGAGGGGGTTCTTGAGCATCGTGCCTCACGGACCTTACTGGTCATAAGGCCACCTGCCACCCTTAATAGCGTCCTTGATCCGGTCAATGTTAGGGGAGGCAAGGCCCGACCCCGTAGCTACGACCGTTCACTCGGTCCCACGCAACGACGGTCGGGAAATGTGCGGAATTGGGGCCTGTCAATGTAGAGTCATAAAAAGCCCTCAACTGGCCTCCCGGCAGGGAGTACGCAAGACCTGCATCAATCCGTCGCACCTCTGCATCATCCTTCCATCCTTCTGGAACCTACTTCATCCCGTGACACTCACGTAATAATGAGCCGAGGCTGTATACGCCCAAATCCCCCCGAGGACGCGGAAGGGGTCCACCCCACGCCTAGTGGAAGACCTATGCTCCGCACTGGGTACAACACAGTCTGCCAATGACTCTAGAAGCTCAGGCCCCAATGCCTTGGGGGTAGGGACACTCGTGAGGCCAAAGCGTCCTCACGACCTCCCATATACACCACCACTATCACACTCTCACGTAATACCGAGCCGAGGATGTATACGCCAAGGGCCCCCCGAGGATGCAGAAGGGCTCCACCCCGCGCCTAGTGGAATACCTGAGCTCCACGTTGGGTAAAAGACGAAGGCAATTAGCATGGCCTGCCAATGACCATGCTCGCAGCTGGCAAGGAAAGCCATATAGTCCGCCAATGACTATGCCAGCCTTAATGTCGGACGTGGCGCTTGCTTGATTTTTCTTGGATTGAAACTATCTTCTGCTGAGTTCGAACTGGTCGATTTTGAAAGTTGGTTTCTTCCAGTCTCAATGCCCGATGTTTGAAAAGTAAAAAGGGGGGAAAACTTACCCTGGAGTTTCTTATTTCACTAGCTTCCCGTCCGGAGGACGTGTTTGGAGAAAACTGCTCCGCGCCACCCCTAGGAGTCAAGAAGGATGAATGCAAGGACTTCCCACTTCAGGGAAAACATTTTTCAGTGGTCAACCCCCGCTCGGGGTCCGGACCGAAACTTGATACCACCACAAAGAGTCTCGGGAGGCCTCACGGGCCCTTGGGGCGATGACCTAAGGAACGACGTGCAGAATCGCTTGGGTGCCAGAAAGGGGGGTTCCTGGGCATGCCTCAGGAGCCCTACCGACCGTTAAGGCCGGGGCCTAATGACGAAGAGCGGCTTGACTGTCAAAGGGTGCTCCTGAGCAGTGCACCTCAGGAGCCTTACAGGTCGCAAAGCCACTCAGCCCCCAGGGTGTCGGGGCTTTGCCCCGTGAGGAGCAGCCTTGGTAACGGGTTGAACCTCACAGCGGTAGGGAAATCTGCAGGGCCGGGGCCTCCAGACATAAAGTGCCGAAAGGGTCTTCACCTCATCTCGCTTGCAAAACAGGGGCTGCACCGGAGGAACTGCACAAGGGACCGACACAAACCCACGAGCTAAGTGCCTCACAGGCCCCAACCGGGACCCTCTCACTTTACTACGAACTAACAGTGAATTATAAACATGCGCACTAACGAAGGGATGCATGATCTAAGGATTCGACGGTAGCAAGAAGCGAGTCCAACACCCAAGCACGCGGCGGCACAAGGGGCGCCTCGGGAGGGCAAAACTTCCAGAAGGTCGCCCTTCCCTCGTCGTCCCAAGCCACGACAGGTGCAGCAACGGGCCCTAAGCTTTGCTGCCCGGCTACAACGACCACCAAAATACAAGCCATCACCTCAGGAGCAAGAAGAAAAGAGGAAATCAGCAAAGGTAATAACAGCAAAAGCTTAACGCCCAGTAGGGCAAGTTCTTGGTCCACTGATTAAAGGAGCAGGCAGACAGAAGCTTGGGGCACTAAGGGGAGGGGTTGCTGACGTCGCCCGTGGCGTGAGCTGGCCCAGCGTCTGGACCACCCTCCTCGCTTGAGGCATGCGCCTGAGCGTACCGCCCCACCAGGGCGTCCACATGCGGGCGGACCTCGTCCCAGAGAAGACGGCGGGACTCAACAAGTGTCGTCTCGACGACACGCCGGAGGTCGAGCTTCGTAGCGAGGCGGCGCAAGTTGGAGAAGATGAGCGTCAGGGCAAGGCCCAGAAGCTCGCCCGCGCTAGACGCAATGTCCTCCTCCATGCGGTGGACGCCAGCCTCGAGTGCCTCCACGACCTCCTGGAAAAGACGAGGTAGCCCCCGTCGCTCCTCACGTTAGACAGCGTCGGGGCCCTCCCAACAAACCGGCGCGTCATGGCAGTCGCCCGATCGGGGATGCCCGCGAACTGCAGGGCGTGCTCGGACGCCATCAGCCGGGCGTATGACGCCTCGTCCTGAGCGACCTGCACGACGTCCGCCGCCTCCTGGACCTGCTGTTGCAGCGATGCTAGCTCCTCCTTGGCCTCCGCCTGGCCTTGGTGGGCGATGCACAGGGCGGCCTGGGCGCTCTCAAGCCGGGCCCGAAGTTCTTCCACCTCCACTTGAAGCTCGTCGAGCTTTGGCTTCTTGGAGGAGGACGCACTGAAGAATAAGGATGATCAACCATAGGACAACAGAAGAGGCAACAAGCAAAGAGACGCAATGAAGGGGTTACTCGTCAGCCATAATCCAGCGGTGGCGGACGCGCGAGGACCCTCGAGGCCCTCTACTGCTGCCCCCGGGGGCGGACAAAGGCGCAGGAGGTACCGCACACTTTCCCCGACCAGAACCGTCTTCGGGGGACACCATGAAGACGAAGGGCGAGGGGGAGAAGAGGTTCCTTGCGGCGGGCGACTGAAGCTGAGGAGAAGCTCAAGGTTACAGTGCCCGCCCCGAAGGGGGCTGGGCGAATTTATAGGAAAGCCCTGGCCACCAACCGTTGCGGGAGCGTGAGCATCGCACGCCCTACGAAGGCCGCGATGTGGGCCGACGGAAGCGCTGCCGACCACGTCGCCTCACCTATCGACCGATCGGTCACATCCGCGAGGGCCGTTGGGTGTGGTCACATTCAATGAGCAAAATGATGGCATGCGCGGCTCTTGGGAATCGCATAGTCGTGGCCTGGCACCATCGGGGCGCCTCGAGGAGCGAGAGCGTCGCCACGCAGCTTTGAGACACGTGGGACGCCTGACCCGCAGGCAGATGTGGCCCGTGATGCTTCGGGCCATCTTCAAGGCTTCGCCGAGAAGCCAACCCACGCACGGCTTGGGCCTGGGGGCTACTGTCGGCGTTCTCAGAATGGGGGTACCCACAGCTGCCTGCCTGCGGCCTAGGGCTGGCCCACCTCATCAATGAAAGATCGGCAAGGAACAGCACCACCGCGAATAAGCCCCTCGCGAGGGGCCAAGCCTCGTGAGGAAGAGTGACATCAAGACCCGCACGGTGCCTCCTTAGGACCCCTCCGGAGCGGCGGATATTTCAAGGCAAGGCCGAGCCTCAGGAGTCAAGGGTGACGCCATTTAAGGACAGGCGAGCAACAGATGGCAGGGCGGGGCAGCTTCCCCTTTAGTGCAAAAGATCAAGGAACGTATAAGGGTCCCAAAGGCATCTTCCAAAGGTTTCCATTCCGGTGCAACGCCCGCCGGCAGGGCGAGCGTCATCCCTGCGCCCACATTTGTGGCGCTGGTAGCCGCTTTGCAGGCGAAGACCACTTTTGACAAGGGAAGCATGTTCCCTTGTCCCCCATCGAAGTTGGCCGTTGTGGGATCCCTTCCCGCCTACGGTAAGGGAAAAGGACCCGGGCCTCCGCTATAAATAGAGAGAGTAGGATACTTGAGAGGGGGGACGATGGGATCATTGAAAACATAGAACAACACGCCTAGCCACTTGGACTCTGGAGGCTCGAGAGCACTGTACTAGTTCATCCACCAACCTCCAAGAGAGGCAATCCACCAAAGGAGGAGTAGGGTTTTACGCTTCGCAACGGCCCGAACTTGGGTAAATTGTTGTGTTCAGTGTTCTCCTCACCATCGTGTGAGTTCTTCGCCGTTTCCGTCGAGTAGCGGGCTAGGTAAGGTCGAGCTGAGGGAGATCGCCGCACACGCCCCTGTGTTCGAATCCTAAGGTTTTGCGGAGCCCGAAATATGATAGGTTGGCAAGGTAAAACTGCTGACACATTTCTAGCTCACCATGATCGATGTAATGGCAGCAACCATAAATCGATGTGTTCAACCTCCTCAACAAAGGTCATATCACCTGTGGCAATACAATGGTTCAACCGATGCCACTAGATACAAGCGGGAGGGTCTAACTAGTCCAGTGGCATTGGGTGTCGTGTTAGCAAACCTTTATAAAGGAGAAAAGGAAGATTTTAGCAGTTGAAACACCAAGGAAGACTATTCCAGTCAGAACCCCACCGAATGGGTTAGTATATCTTAAATCCATTTAATTAAGATTTTATTTACATCGATCTTTAGCAAATTGAATCCCTAAAACTTTGCTTAAATAGGAATGAAGACGTATGGTAGAGCAAATCAACTGCCCTCCTCCCCAGCTGGAAAACCATGCCAAGGACGACGACCTAGGATTCAAGACGTCAATTATCTTTGAGGACAAGTTCTTTTTCCATATGAGCGTTAACAGCTCTGAGGTTACCCTCATAGCTGATTATCCTAGGATACATCCTTCCACAACCAAGGGAAATAAGAAGACTTCTTCCCAAAAGGGCACCCGCCTACTCCAGCAGCAACCCCTTCCACAACCGGTCGTTGCTCGACGCATCGGACACCTATTAACGTAGAGTCTATCGAGCCCGTGCTGAACAGTGGTAGGCCCTCTAAGCGTGGAGAACCTACAAGGCCTACTTCAATTGATCCTCCTGCCAAGAGGTAACAAATTTACTATAAGCATTGCTTTTTCGATCAGCGACAAGTATTTACGCCTATCGCCATATTTTATAAGAGCCGAACACAACCACCCATATCAACAATGGGGAATTGATAACCCACAAGTATAGGGGATCGCAACAGTTTTCAAGGGTAGAGTATTCAACCCAGATTTATTGATTCGACACAAGGGAAGCCAAAGAATATTCTCAAGTATTAGCAGTTGAGTTGTCAATTCAACCACACCTAAAAGACTTAGTATCTGCAGCAAAGTTTTAGTAGCAAAGTAGTGTGATAGTAACGGTAGCAGCGGTAAAAGTAGCAGTAGTGACAGCAGTAGCGGTAAAGTAACTTAGCAAGGACCAGTATAGGAAAAGCTGGTAGGCATTAGATCGGTGATGGATAATTATGTCGGATGACAATCATCATGTAACAGTTATAACATAGGGTGATATGTAACTAGCACCAATTCGTCAATGTAATGTAGGCATGTATTCCGTATTTAGTCATATGTGCTTATGGAAAAGAACTTGCATGACATCTATTGTCCATCCCTCCCGTGGCAGCGGGGTCCTAATGGAAACTAAGGGATATTAAGGTCTCCTTTTAATAGAGAACCCGAGGAAAGCATTAGCACATAGTGAATACATGAACTCCTCATACTATGGTCATCTCCGAGAGTGGTTCCGGCTATTGTCACTCTGGGGTTGCCGAGTCATAAAACATAGTAGGTGACTACAACTTGCAAGATAGGATCAAGAACACACATATATTGATGAAAACATAATAGGTTTAGATCTGAAATCATGGCACTCGGGCCCTAGTGGCAAGCATTAAGCATAGCAAAGTAGTAGCAACATCAATCCTAGAACATAGTGGATACTAGGGATCAAACCCCATCAAAACTAACTCGATTACATGATAGATCCCATCCGACCCATCACCGTCCAGCAAGCCTACAGTGAGATTACTCATGAACGATGAAGAGCATCATGGAACTGACGATGAAGGATGGTTGGTGATGACGACGGTGTCGATTTCCCCTCTCCGGAGCCCATAACAGACTCCAGATCTGCCCTCCCGAGGAAGAATAGGTGGTGACGGCGGCTCCATGTCGTGAAACGCGATTAACTCTTCTTATATAGAGCTGGAGTTGGAGGCTCTGGAGCCACGTGGGCCTCACAAGCCTTCCAGGCACGTCCTAGGGGGCGCGCCTCTTGGGCTTGTGAGCTCCTGGCTCCGTGTCTTCAGGTAATTCTTGCGCCAGTATTTTTTATATATTCCACAAAAAATCCTCGTAGGTTTCCAGGTCATTCCGAGAACTTCTATTTCTGCGCAAAAACAACACCATGGCAATTCTGCTGAAAACAACGTCAGTCCAGGTTAATTCCATTCAAATCATGCAAATTAGAGTCCAAAACAAGGGCAAAAGAGTTTGGAAAAGTAGATACGATGGAGACGTATCAACTCCCCCAAGCTTAAAGCCTTGCTTGTCCTCAAGCAATTCAGTTGACAAACTAAAAGAGACAAAAGAAAAACTTTTATGAACTTTGTTTGATCTTGTCGTTGTAATTATGTCTAACTCATATTCGGATTTTCAGCAAGATCATAAACTAACCACAAAGGCAATAACATTTAGGTCTCATGATGTACTCATATCAATGGCATAATCAACTAGCGAGCAATAATAATAAGTTTCAAACATCTACACTTCAATCAAAACAATCATAATACAATATGAATAGATGGTATCTCGCAAAACATAAATGCAGAGCACGTTCAAAGACCAAGGGCTAACTGAACATTGTAATTCATGGCAAAGAAGATCCAGTCATAGTCATACTCAATATCAATTAATAGCAAAGCATAAAAATGACGGAGGTGCTCTCTAACTGGTGCTTTTTAATAAGAAGAGGATGACTTAACAGAAACGTAAATAGATAGGCCCTTCGCAGAGGGAAGCATTGATTTGCAGAGGTGCAAGAGCTCAAGCTTTTTGAAACAGAGAAAAATAATTTTGGGTGGCATGCTTTCATTGTCAACGCGCTGACCAAGAGTTTTCACCATCTTCCATGCTACACATATTATAGGCGGTTCCCAAACAGAAAAGTAAAGTTTTGACTCCCCCACACTAACTAGCCGAATCATCGGGTGTCATCCATACCAACAACAATCCAGGGGGAGTTTTGTTTGCAATTATATTTTCAATTTGAGCATGGAATTGGGCATTCCGATTACCGGCCCCTTTCTCGTGAGTGATAGTGAATAAACACGTATCGAGGATAACACGCCTAGCATGGAAGATACTGACCGCACCTTGTCACCACATGAGCGGTTCGGGCATACAAAACAGATTATTATTTGAAGGTTTAGAGAGTGTCACATGCAAATTTACTTGGAACGGCACGTAGATACCACATATAGGTACGTATGGTGGACGCATATGGAACAACTTTGGGTTTATGGAAGTGGATGCACAAGCAATATTCCTGCTTAGTACAAGTGAAGGCTAGCAAAAGACTGGGAAGAGACCAACTAGAGAGCGACAACAGTCATTAATATGCATTGAAACTAACCAATGTTGAGTGCAAGCATGAGTAGGATATAAATCACCATAAACATGAATATCATAGAGGTTGTGCTCATTTTGTTTCAACTACATGCATGAACATGTGCCAAGTCAAGCCACTTGAATCATTCAAAGGAGGATACCATCCTATCATACTACATCATAATCATCTTGAAATTCATGTTGGCATCCAAGACAAACCATTATAAGCTCCTAGCTAATTAAGCATGGCATCAGAAACTATGATCTCTAAGTTGTCATTGCAAACATGTTCCTCTCATAACAATGTTGAATTAGGGACGATGAGCTAGTCATATTTACAAAAACAAAATATGTCGAGTTCATACCAGCTTTTCCAGGCTCAGTCACTTCATCATATATCGTCATTATTGCCTTTCACTTGCACGACCGAATGATGTGAATAATAATGAGAGTGTTCGTGCATTGGGCTAAGATGGAATCTGCAAGCAAACTCAGAGGATAAGACAAAGTAATACGGGCTCTCTGACGGATAAACAATTATGCATATGAGAACCACTAAACATTTTAATCATGGTCTTCTACCTTGACCCAAAAAAAAACTATTTACACGGGAAAGCTCCCAACAAGCAAAAGAAGAACGGGAAATCTTTTTGGGTTTTCTATTTAATTACCACTAAGCATGCTGGAAAGTAAACTTACAACTAATTTTCTTTGTTTTTCTCAATTTAAACAAACACACGAGAAGAAAGCAAGAAAAATAAATAAACTAGCAAGGATGATACAATGGCAAAGTGTGAACACCGACTATCAAAGTGAATGTGTGAGCATGAATATAAAGTTAGTGAGAAAAACGTACTCCCCCAAGCTTAGGCTTTTTGCCTAAGTTGGTCTACTCCCACGGCTGGTCCTGGCGATATCCAAAATCATAATGGGGGTTGTACGGGAACGCGGCAGCTACCGCCAGAATAGTTGCCTCACAGAGGCGAGCAGCCTTCGCCTCCCTCTCATACTCCTCTGCCTCTCCTCTAGTTATGTAATATCTCCGTTTTCCCTGAAAGTCAAAGAAGGCAGGAGCAGGAAGGGTAATATGGAAAACACGTTGTAGGTTAAATATTAACCGGCATAGGAGGGATTCATTATCCCTCTCCAGGAACTGATAACATATCATAGCGGCGCAATCAAGGAAAGTTGTATGGAGCGGGGGATCTCCTGTGCGGATGGGTATTCCAAGTAAATTTGCTATGCCAGTGGCATAGATCCCACCAAAGAAATCCCCTTCATTAGCATTATTATTTAGCCTCCTCGCAATTATAGCTCCCATGTTGAAACATCTATCACTCATTACTGCGCTCTTAAGAATACTAAGGTCAGGTGCGCAGAGGTGACTATGCTCATGCTTGCCGTTAATGCATCTACCTATGAAGAGGGCAAAATAATGTAAGGCAGGAAAATGAATGCTTCCCCATGGTAGCGTGCGTAATATCTCTAGTTTCTCCAACAGTTAAACTAGAAATAAAATCTCTAACCGAACATTTAGGAGGGTCATTGGGACTACCCCAATTAGGTATCTTGTAAATTCTATTAAAATCATCTAAGTCCATGGTGTACGATTTATCATAAAGATCAAACAGTATGAATGTGTCACGGCCAACTGAAAATTTGAATCTACGAACAAAAGAGGCAGTGAGTATAGTATACTGTTCACATTTATTGGAGATGAATTCTTTGAGCCCGGCGTTGTGAACAAATGTATCAAACTCGTCCTTGAAACATGCATCAATCATGAATTGATCAGAAGGCCATTCACATGGCTGCACCTGTGCGTTCCTCGGCTGATAAGGATCGGGCCCCCGAATCGCGAGACAGGGACCCCTTTTGCTTGAGGAACCACCATGATAGTTTTTCCTGGACATCTTATTTTTCTGAAATTTTTAGAGACTCAAAAGAAAAGTGAACAAGGCTCAACAAAACTCATAGCAACTACTCCTACAAGTGCCTAGAGATCATATCATGCATCAAAACTACTTGGGACCAACTAAAATTAACATGCAAAGCTCAAGAACAGGGTCACCAAGGCAGCAAAAATATGCAACGAATAAAGCACTAGAACAAGAACTAATTGGACCAATGGAGGAGTAACATACCAAGGAACAATTCCCCAAAACAGTTTGGTGAATGGGGCTTTGCACAAGGAGATCGAAAAATGCAGCACAAAGAGCAAGAACACGGGTTTGAGCTGTGGAATGATTTTTCTGGAGGTAGACGAAGGAGATGGGAGCTGGAATAAGTGGAGGGGGGCCACGTGGGGCCCACAAGCCTGCCACGCGCGCCCAGGGGGGTGGCCACGCCTCCTGGGCTTGTGGCCCACTGGTGCATCCTCCTGACTAGTTATCTATCTCAGAAATTTTCAAGTAATCCAGAAAAAATCATTCTTGAATTTCAGGGCAATTGGAGAACTTTTATTTTCGGGTCACTTTTCTATTGAACAGAAAAAAGCAGAAAACAAGAAAAATAAAGCTAAATTTATCATTTTCTTCTAAACAACAGAAAGTAAAAGTTGGGAGCACAAGGTTTTGACTTCTAGATTCATCCATCTCATGGTCATCACAAGAAATCCGTCAATGAGGTTGATCAAGTCTCCTTGACAAACTTTTTTCGAATCACATAAAAATGAAGAATTTTCGAATAATCACTAGGTACCCTCAACGGGGATGTGCATATCCCCAACAAGTATATCATACTTCATCTTGACAGTAGGTATAGGGCATTCAAAGCTTCCAATAAGAATTGATTAAGATTTTTCAATAGCATTGATGCAATGAACTCGATAATGTTTCTTCGGAAAGTGCACCGTGTGCTCATTACCATTAACATGGAAAGTGACATTGCCTTTGTTGCAATCAATAATAGCCCCTGCAGTGTTTGAAAGGGTCTTCCAAGGATAACCCCCACGGCATCATCCTTGGGAATATCCAGAATAACAAAGTCCGTAAAGATAGTAACGTTCGCAATGACAACAGGCACATCCTCACAAATGCCGATAGGAAAAGCAGTTGATTTGTGGGCCATTTGCAAAGACATTTCAGTAGGTGTCAACTTATCCAATTCAAGTCTACGATATAAAGAGAGAGGCATGACACTAACACCAGCTCCAAGATCGCATAAAGCAGTTCTAACATAATTTCCTTTAATGGAGCAAGGTATAGTGGGCACTCCGGGATCACCTAGTTTATTAGGAGTCCCACCCTTAAAAGTGTAATTAGCAAGCATGGTGGAAATCTCAACCTCAGGTATCTTCCTTTTATTAGTCACAATATCTTTCATGTACTTAGCATAAGGAGACATTTTTAAGCATATCAGTCAAACTCATTTGCAAAAAGACAGGTCTAGTCATTTCAACAAAGCGCTCAAAATCCTCATCATCCTTTTTCTTGGATGGTTTGGGAGGAAAGGGAATGGGTTTCTGAACCCATGGTTCTCTTTCTTTACCATGCTTCCTAGCAATAATGTCGTTCTTATCATATCTCTTGTTCTTAGGTAGTGGGTTATCAAGATCAACAACAGGTTCAATCTCCACATCCTTATCATTACTAGGTTGAACATCAACATGAACACCATTATCAATATTATCACTAGGCTCATGTTCATCACCAGATTGTGTTTCGGCATCAGAAATAGAGACATCGTTTGGATTCTCGGGTGTAACAGCAGCAGGTTTGCTATCATGCAAGTTCCTATCATCTTTCTATTTCTTCTTATTACCAGGATGACTAGGTGCATCAGTGTTAACTCCTTGAGAATCTTGTTCAATTCTCTTAGGATGGGCCTCAGGGTACAAAGGTTCCTGAGTCATTCTACCCCCTCTAGTGACAACTCTAACAGAATTGTCTTTCAACTCATTAAGCAAGTCATTTTGAGCCTTAAGTACTTGTTCTACTTGAGTAGTGACCATAGAAGCAGGTTTACCCAAAAGCTTAAGATCATTGACATTTCTATCCACACAAGCACTTATACGATTAATCATACGAGCATTTTGTTCCAATTGTCTGCTAACATAATCATTGAAACTTTGTTGTTTGGAATGAAGTTATCAAATTCATCTAAGCATAAGCTAGCAGGTTTATCATAAGGAATATCACTCTCATTGAATCTACAAAGAGAATTTACCTCTACTTCCTGTGTCGGGTTATCAAGACCATGTATTTCCTCAATAGGTGCTAGATTCTTAACATCTTCAGATTTTCCTTTCTCTTGCATAGATTTCTTGGCTTCTTGCATATCTGTAGGACTGAGGAATAGAATACCTCTTTTCTTTGGAGTTGGCTTCGGAGGTGGTTCAGGAATAGTCCAAGCATTGTCATTACTCAAGATATTATTCAATAGAATTTCAGCTTGTTCCACAGTTCGTTCCCTGAAAACACAACCAACACAACTATCTAGGTGGTCCCTAGAAGCATCGATTAGTCCATTATAAAAGATATCAAGTATTTGATTTTTCTCAAGAGGGTGATCACACAAAGCATTCAGTAACTGGACAAGCCTCCCCCAAGCTTGTGGGAGATTCTCTTCTTCAACTTGCACAAAGTTATATATATCCTGCAAGGCAGCTTGTTTCTTATGGCCAGGAAAATACTTCTCAGAGAAGTAGTATATCATATCCTGGGGATTACGCACACAACCACGAGCAAGAGCAGTAAATCAAGTTTTAGCATCACCCTTTAGTGAGAAAAGAAACAACTTAAGGATATAGTAATGGGAATTTTTTTCCTCATTCGTGAATAGGGTGGCTATGTCATTCAGTTTAGTAAGATGTGCTACAACCGTTTCAGAATCATAACCATGAAAAGGATCAGATTCAACCAAAGTGATCAACTCAGGATCGACAGAGAATTCATAATGCTTATTAGTAACAAAGATGGGTGAAGTAGCAAACTTAGGATCATATTTGATTCTAGCATTCAGAGATTTTTCTTTCCACTTGCGGAATAAATTCTCAAGATCATAGATATCCTTACAAGGAAGAAAGTCTTCAGCTACCTCTCCCTCCATAACATAACCCTTAGGTATATCAGGCAATTCATATCTAGGAGAGCTAGGTCTAACAAGTGTAACAGCAGGTTCCACTTCAATAATTTCGTCAGTTTCAGAAGTATCATCACATTCAGTAGTAACTCTAGCAATTTGTGCATCAAGAAATGCACCCAGTGGCATATCATTATCAAGAAAAGCATCATCATAAGCATCATGGATAGCAGAAGCAGCATCATCAAGCAGAGGCGACATATCAGAATTACCAATAGGTGGTGGTGTCGCAGATTTACTTATAACTGAAGGTGAATCAAGTGCAGAGCTAGACGTCAGTTCCTTACCTGTCATTGTAGTTGAGGGCAAGACTTTAGTTTTTGAATCTCTCGAATTCCTCATAGTGATCAACAGACGTAAATCCCAAGTGACTCAGAGAATAGAGCTATGCTCCCCGGCAACGGCGCCAGAAAAAGGTCTTGATAACCCACAAGTATAGGGGATCGCAACAGTTTTTGAGGGTAGAGTATTCAACCCAAATTTATTGATTCGACACAAGGGAAGCCAAAGAATATTCTCGAGTATTAGCAGTTGAGTTGTCAATTCAACCACACCTGAAAGACTTAGTATCTGCAGCAAGATTTTAGTAGCAAAGTAGTGCGATAGTAACGGTAGCAGCGGTAACAGTAGCAGTAGTGACAGCAGTAGCGGTAAAGTAACTTAGCAAGCACCAGTATAGGAAAAGCTCGTAGGCATTGGATCGGTGATGGATAATTATGTCGGATGACATTCATCATGTAACAGTTATAACATAGGGTGATATGTAACTAGCACCAGTTCGTCAATGTAATGTAGGCATGTATTCCGTATTTAGTCATACGTGCTTATGGAAAAGAACTTGCATGACATCTATTGTCCATCCCTCCCATGGCAGCGGGGTCCTAATGGAAACTAAAGGATAATAAGGTCTCCTTTTAATAGAGAACCGGAACAAAGCATTAGCACATAGTGAATACATGAACTCCTCATACTATGGTCATCTCCGGGAGTGGTTCCGGCTATTGTCACTCCGGGATTGCCGGGTCATAACACATAGTAGGTGACTACAACTTGCAAGATAGGATCAAGAACACACATATATTGATGAAAACATAATAGGTTCAGATCTGAAATCATGGCATTCGGGGCCTAGTGACAAGCATTAAGCATAGCAAAGTAGTAGCAACATCAATCTTAGAACATAGTGGATACTAGGAATCAAACCCATCAAAACTAAATCGATTACATGATAGATCTTATCCAACCCATCACCGTCCAGCAAGCCTACGATGAGATTACTCACGAACGATGAAGAGCATCATGGAATTTGTGATGAAGGATGGTTGGTGATGACGACGGCGTCGATTTCCCCTCTCCGGAGCCCAGAACGGACTCGAGATCTGCCCTCCCGAGGAAGAAGAGGTGGTGGCGGCGGCTCCGTGTCGTGAAACGCGATGAACTATTCTCTCCTAATTTTTTTCTGGGCAAGAGAGAATATATAGAGCTGGAGTTGGAGGCTGCGGAGCCACGTGGGCCTCACAAGCCTGCCAGGCGCGCCCTAGGGGGCGCGCCTCCTGGGCTTGTGGGCTCCTTGATCCGTGTCTTCAGGTAATTCTTGCACCAGTATTTTTTATATATTCCACAAAAAATCCTCGTAGGTTTCCAGGTCATTCCGAGAACTTTTTATTTCTGCGCAAAAACAACACCATGGCAATTTTGCTGAAAACAACGTTAGTCCGGGTTAGTTCCATTCAAATCATGCAAATTAGAGTCCAAAACAAGGGCAAAAGAGTTTGGAAAAGTAGATACGATGGAGACGTATCAGGAATAATACAAAGGTTCCTCTTACACATCAGCCTCATGAGGATCACGACAAGGTTTCGGTTACCAACTTCGAAGTTGAGAGCATAATGAACCACTGTCGTAGGAAAGAATCAATCTGCCATCCTGAATTTTTCGAACACGAGGTTAATGCCTTGAGTTCAGTAGACACGCACCTCGGAGCCGCCCGAGCAGGACTTGAAGGAGTCGCGAGCCGTATGTCATCAAGCCTTAAGGTATGTATTTAGATTTTTGCCATTGTGTATAGATCCCAAGCCTCCAGGCCCCGATCCTTGATTGGGCAGTATGACCAATCTGAGGGTCTAACTACAATTGTTGACATGCTTTTTGGGCTACGAGGGACAAGAATAAGGAGTTGTCCTAGGAGACTGGGACGTACTGAACACAACTCGAGGATGTGAAGTCGAACTAGAAGAAGTGAAGAGTTTCACAAGAGAAGCACATGGTGATAATTTTATTTTTAACTCATGTACATAGTTGCCCTACGATCTTTATCAAACAAAAGTTTATTCTGTAGCACCTGAATCTATAGGTCAACTTCAAAAAGATCAGGAAGTGGCCAAAGAATCACAAAGATACGCCGAATCTCAGAATGAGGCCAGCTGTAACTCCTTATTCTGAAGTGTTAACAAAAATAAAAAACTTAAGGCAGAAAAACAAGAACATATCAGCCAAATTGTGAGTTTAAAGACTCAGCTGGCACACACCACCGAAGAGAACAAGAGATTGATGGTTGGAATATTCGGTAAGGAGTATACCGAGCTCGTAAATATACGAATATGTGGTCTGAAATTGACACATATTCCACTCCTCTTTATAGCACTCCTGACTGGGCGGCCTGAAGCAGAAGCCAATTTGTTCAGTGGCGACCTTCTAAAGGAATTGTCCATAGTTTATGAACGAGGGTGAAAGGCCATGAAGAGCAATCTGAAGGCATTATGGTCGGCCGAGAAGCCTCCCGAAGGGATGGCCGAACTGGCTGAGCACTTTAAGGTAGCTCGGCGCCGGTTTGAATTGTGGAAAACATCGTCCTGCCAGGAAGGTGCTCGAGAGGCATGGACAATGGTGAATATGAGGTTTACTAAGCTTGAACCTGAAGAACTAACACGAGTCGGGCCGGCTGGGCCCGATGGTCGAGAGGTGCCTCTCTATGACCAAGTGATGCATGTTGCACGCTTGTCACAACAAGATTGTCGCCTGGATGTGTAATAGACAACCTAGACTAGCGGGACAAATGTGTGATTTCATGTAACTAAGTATTTATCTCACTTTGTTCTCTATTCGATGTGTTAATGTTGTCTTAACTGACCATCCGCTTCTGCCTCACTTGATAGAAATCAGGAAATGTTCCATACTATGTAACCCGTGAAATAGGTAAATTGTTCGGCGAACCAGGCAATCCGGCCATACGATGCTAACGCACAAATAATTATCATGGAGTTATGTTATATTACTTCTATTTAGTAAGAAACATCTTCCCAAGAAAATAGTTCCTTCATGGGTTCCTTTCTTTGGGTTTTGGAATATCCTCTATATGTCGATCAAGTGTATGTTTGGGAAATTTAACCCTTGGTGATGACCACCTAATTATTTTCACCTTCCTTGTGGTGGACCAATTTTTAATTAATAACCCTAGCTTTCAGCTTCACCAATCTCAGGTACGTATCCGGATTACCCGGCCATGACAATTGCAGAGGCGCTCCCTTTATCCTCTAGCCGAACAATTGGGAACGGAGGATAAACACAGGAGATAGGCAACCCAGATCGGCAAAATATTAAGTTATATTTAGTGTATATAGAGGCTTAAGTATAGGAAGAATAGATGCATCATGAAAGAGATGCACAAATGTACTATTATCGGCTTTAGAAAAGCCCCCACGTATCTATGAAAAATACATGTTCATGGATACAGTTCGATTTATCCCAACATAAGTTAGGATATGTTTAATCCACTCGAAAGATGAAAAAGGATACAGAAAAAACTGAAAAGATAAAGAAGGGAATAAATCATCATGACTACACCAGTTTAGTTGTAGAAATGCCGAAGACGAGCCCTGTTCCATCGGTTTTGTTCAAGACGATTATATGACGCGTTGCAGAGGTGATACGCCCCTCCTGTAAGCACATCGTCAATGATGAAAGGGACCTTGCATTTGAGTGCAAGTTTATTCTTTTCTTCTTAGGGAGAAGCAGCACAAGCTTGCCCATGTTGTAAGTCTTCGTCTGAACTTCCGTGCTTTGGTAGCGTCGAGCCTGCGGTTGATAGAAGGTCGAACGTGCGAGAGCTATATTGCGCTCTTCTTCCAGTGCGTCCAAAGTTATCCTGCCGATCCAACTCTGCTTCTTTTTCCTCATACATGCGCACTCTAGGTGCATCATGGAGGATATCATAGGGGAGGACTGCTTCTGCCTCGTACACCATGAAGAATGGCGTGTAACCCGTTGATCTGTTCGGAGTGGTGCGTAAACCCAGAATACAAAGTCGAACTCCTCTACCCAATGGCAATTAGATTCTTTGAAATATTGAACTAGATGTGGATTGACTCCGCTCATGATGAGACCATTAGCCCATTCGACTTGTAGCCATGCTCCACATAATCATCATCGGATGAAGTTCCCACATAAGAAACAAGAGTTTCATCAGAATTTTGACAATGACAATGTTCATGTTTATGCATTTGAATGGCTTCAACAATGATATTGTTAATAGTAATGACATCTCCTTTAGCACGCATGAGGTCACGAAGCTCAAATAGACATTTTGCGAAAAGCAATGCATTTGTGGATAACAATATCAAGATTTTTCAAGGAATAATTTGGCTATATTTTCTCTTAGTCTTTCCACAAGGTATGAGCACACTCAAAGTTTTGCAACTTATTAAGCACATTTCTTGGTAGTCCTCTAATGATTAGATTAACAGTGTTAAGATTACAAAGCATATCAATTTCATCATCATGACAACGATGTATGGGATCAATAGGAGGCGCATAGGGATATTCAACATAATTGCGCAAATGGAACTCATTAAATATAACAAGCATTTCATCTTTCCATTGTCTAAAATACTCCCCATCAAGAATAGGCACTCTACAACTTAAAATCCTGGAACTAGTCACATTCATCTTCCTCCAACGGTGATTAAACCAAGGTTTTGGAGACCTCGGTCTGATACCAATTGTAGGACCGATAGAAGATGCGTCCAGAGGGGGGTGAGTAGACTACTTGTCAAGATAAAAATCCTAGCCTAACCCAATTTCAAGGAAGGTAGAAATTCAGAAGTTCTAACAAGTCTAGTACACCCTACACATGCTAGTCAACATATATGCCAACGGAAAAGTAAAGACTTTGCACATGTAAAGGAGTAGAGTTTAGGAGATCAAACGCAAAGAGGTTGACACAGCGATTTTTGGCATGGTTTCAATAGGTGGTGCTATCGTACGTCCATGTTAGTTGAGACTTCAACCCACGGAGGGTAACTGCTGCGAGAGTCCACGGAGGGCTCCACCCACAAGGGGTCCATGAAGAAGCAGCCTTCTCTATTCCACCACGGCTTCCGCCCACGAAGTTCTAGCCTCACTCACAGTAGAGGTTCACGAAGTAGGCAATCTCCTTGCCCTTACAAACATCTTGGTTCAACTCCACAACAAGAAGTAGGAGGCTCTCAAGCGACACCTAACCAATCTAGGAGGCACCACCCTCCAAAAAGGTAATAGATGTGGTAGATCAATGAACTCCTTGCTCTAGTGCTTCTAATGATAGTCTCCTCAACACAAAATCACTCTCTCACAGAATATGAATGGGTAGGAGAGGTTGATTTGGTGGAAAGTAGTTTGGGGAGGCTAGAGATCAAGTTTCAAATGATTGGATTGGAATATCTTGGTCTCAACACATGAGTAGGTGGTTCTCTCTCAGAAAATGGATCTGGAAATTAAGTGTGTGTTCTGAGTGCTTCTCCCACGAATGAGAGGTGGGTGAAGGGGTATATATAGGCAACATCCAAAATCCAACCGTTACACAAAAAGTGCAAACTTAGTGACACCGAAGTGGACAACTCGGTGGTACCGACTAGTACTAAAAGTGTATTGGATTTCCTATGGACTCAAAAGTGATTTCTCACAAATATAAAATGAATACTCTTCTATCTTGAAGCTTGAGCCAATATTGATCCTATCTGGAATCCAGGGGTATCTCCACATAAACCTTAAGCCATAGCATCTTTTGAACTTTTCTGAAATATACTTGGAAAACACATTAGTGCAATGATGGATATGTTGTGATCAATTATCAAAACCACCCTAAGGAGCAATTGTGCTTTCACAAGTACACCCTACACATGCATTTCTAATATTGTAGTAGCGGAAAGTAAAACATGCAAGTGTAACGTAAAGGAGTATGGTAGGGAGATCAAATGCATGAGGTTGGCACGACAATTTTTGGCATGGTTCCGATACGTGGCGCTATCGTAGGTCCATGTTAGTGGAGACTTTAACCCACAGAGCGTAACGACTACAAGAGTCCACGAAGGGCTCCACCCACTAAGGGTCCACAAAGAAGAGGCCTTGGCTATTCCACTATGGCTTCCGTCCACGGAGGACTACCCTTACTCACGGTAGATCTTCAAGAAGTATGCGATCTCCTTGCCCTTACAAACACCTTGGTTCAAATACACAACACGAAGTAGGAGGCTCCCAAGCGACATATTACCAATCTAGGAGGCACCACCCTCCAAAAGGTGATAGATGAGGTAGATCAATGAACTCCTTTCTCTTGTGCTTCTAAAGATAGTCTCCTCAACACAAAATCACTCTCTAACAGGATATTTATGGGTAGGACAGGTTGATTTGGTGGAAAGTAGTTTGGGAAGGCTAGAGATAAAGATTCAAATGAATTAAGTGGAATATCTTGGTCTCAACACATGAGTAGGTGGTTCTCTCTTAGAAAATGGATCTGGATATGAAGTGTGTGTTTTGAGTGCTTCTTCCACAAATGAGAGGTGGGTGAAGGGGTATATAGGAAACAGCCAAAATCCAACCATTACACACAAAGTGGCAAACTCGGTGACACCAAAGTTGAAAACTCAGTGGTACCGATCATCACAAATGTGTGAACTTTTGAATCTCGGTGACACCGATATACGAAAATCGGTGGCACCGAAAAGATGGACAAACTCGGTGGCACCGGTACTCAGACCCGGAAATTCTAATTTTGTGTATCGAGGCACGCGAAAGTTCGTCACCCAAACGGTCAGAAACGGCTTGTTTATTCCACCACGGCTTACGTCCACACAGGACTAACCTCACTCACGGTAGATCTTCACGAAGTAGGCCATCTCCTTGCCCTTACAAACATCTTGGTTTAACTCCACAACACACAGTAGGAGGCTCCCAAGCGACACCTAACCAATCTACGAGGCACCACCCTCCAAAAGGTAATAGATGTGGTAGAAGGACGAACTCCTTGCTCTTGTGCTTATAAAGATAGTCTCCTCAACACAAAATAACTCTCTCATAGAATATCCATGGGTAGGAGACATTGATTTGGTAGAAAGCAGTTTGGGGAGGCTAGAGATCAAGTTTCAAATGATTGGATTGGAATATCTTGGTCTCAACACATGAGTAGGTGGTTCTCTCTTAGAAAATGTATTTGGAAATGAAGTGTGTGTTCTGAGTGCTTCTCCCACGAATGAGACGTGGCTGAAGGGGTATATATAGGCAGCACACAAGATACAACTGTTACACCTAAAGTGGCAAATTCAGTGGCATTAAAGTCCTAAAATCACTGGTACTTACTTGCACAAAAGGCAGCAACTTTTGAATCTCGGCGGGACCGTTATACACAAATTGGTGGCACCGAAAAGGTGGCTAACAGTCAGATGACCAAACTTGGTGACATCGATATGCAAACTCGTAAATTCTGATTTTGTGTACCGAGGCAACAAAAAGTTGATCACCCTCAACTCGGTAGCACTGATATGGTTTCGGTTGCACCGATTTGGTGGGAATGGCTAGGGTTTCTGTGTGAGGTCAAACTCGGTGGAGCCGAAATATGAAAGTTGGTGGCACCGAATTTTAGTATGTGGAATTGGACAGAATGGTTATGTGGGAAAAATGACAGAGTATTTTGGTGGCTAACTTTGAGCACTTGAGCAACCAGTTCATTTTATTATGTCACGCCCTTTTAATAGTATTGGCTTTCCTATGTACTCAAAAGTGATTCCTCACAAATATAAAATGAAGAGTCTTCTAGCTTGAAGCTTGAGCCAATCTTATTACTTTCTTGCATCAAGGGGCATCTCCACATAAGCCTTTAGCCAATGCTCTCTATGGACTATTCTTGAAATATCTAGATAGAAGTGTTAGTCCAAGAGACAATGTATGTTTTCATGGATTATCAAAACCACCAAGGGAGCATATTGTGCTTTAAAGTGCATCTGCATACCCTTGTAGATCGCTAAGCGGAAGCATTAAGAAATGTGCTTGATGTAGTTGTACCTCTTCGCGATCCAATCACAATTTGTTCCTATATAGCGCCGAAGGTACGGCACTTCCGCGTTCACACACGTACAACTTGATGACATCATCGCTTCCTCGATCCAGCGAGCGAAGGTGGAGTAGTAGATGAGTTCTCCGGCATCACGACGGCATGGTGACAGTGGTGGTGGTGCAATCCCAGTAGGGATTCACCAAGCGTTGCCGCAGGCGCGATGGAGGAGAAAATGATCTAGAGAGAGAGGGAGGTTATCGTCATGGCTTGGTGTGTTGGCTACCTCCTTCTCCTCTCATATATATTGGGGGAGGGGTGATGTCTACTATGCAACTTTATTCTTGTATACTCGTGTTGGGCCTCCAAACGTAGAGTTTTGTAGGCCAGTAGCAATTTTCCCTGAAGTTGATGACCTAAGGTTTGTCAATCTATGGGAGGCGTAGGATAAAGATGGTCTTTCTCAAATAACCATGTAGCGAAATAATAAAAAGTCTCTTGTGTTCCCAACTCACCAAATATAATGGTAAATTGTATAGGTGCACTAGTTAGACGAAGAGATGGTGATACAAGTGTTGTAATGATAGTAGATATTGATTTTTGTAATAGGAACAATAAAAACAACAAGGTAGAAAGTAACAAAAGTGAGCACAAATGGTATTGCAATTCTTCAAAATGAGGCCTAGGTTTCGTACTTTTGCTAGCCCAATCTCTCAACAATGCTAATATAATATAACATAACAGTCCCTCAACATGCGATGAAGAATCACACCTAAGTTCCTATCTAGCGGAGAACATAAGAAGAAATTGATTGTAGGGTATGAAACCACTTCACAGTTATTCTTTCCGATTGATCTATCCAAGAGTTCGTACTAAACTAACACAAGCTATCCTTTCCGATCGATCTATCTAAGAGTTCATACTAAAATGACACCAAAAAATTCAGATTCATAATACTCAATACAACACAAAGTACCTCGAAGAGTGCCCCAAGATTTCTACCAGAAAAACAAAGACAAGAAAGTGCATCAACCCCTATGTATAGATTACCCCAATATCACCTCAGGAATCTGCGAGTTGAGTGCCAAAACATATATCAGGAGAATCAATATGATACCCCATTGTCACCACGGATATTCATAGCAAGACATAGATCAAGTGCTATCAAATTCATAATAATATTCAATCCGATAAAACGAAATCTCAAAGGGAAAAGTCAATTCATCACAACAAGATAGAGAGGGAGAAACACCATATGATCCAACTATATTAACAAAGCCCACGATACATCTAGATCGTGCCATCACAAGAACACAAGAGAGAGAGAGATTAAACACATAGCTACTGGTACAAACCCTTAGCCCCAAGGGTGGACTACTCCCTCCTCATCATGGTGGCCATAGGGATGATGAAGATGGCCTCCGGTGATGATCTTCCCCTCCGACAAGGTGCTTGAACGGTCTCCCGATTGGTTTTTCGTGGCTACAGAGGCTTGCCGCAGCAGCACTTCTGATCTAGGGTTATTTCTGTGGGTTTTTGCATTCATAGGATTCTTTGGCATCGGTCTCATGTCTAGATGGGCCATGACGTGCCCACTACCCACCAGGGCACGCCAGGGGGTAGGCGTGCCCTGGTGCCTAGTGGATGTCTTCTGGGTATAAAAAATCTCCAAAATGTTTTGTGACATTTGGACTTCTTTTGATATTGATTTTCTGTGAAGTAAAAAACAAGCAAAAACAATAACTAGCACTGGGCATTATGTCAATAGGTTAGTCCCAAAAAATGATATAAAGGTGCTTGTAAAACATCCTAGAATGATGATATAATAGCATGGAACAATCAAAATTATAGATACATTGGAGACGTATCAGCATCCCCAAGCTTAATGGATGCTCGTCCTCGAGTAGGTAAATGATAAAAACAAAAAAAATGATGTGGAATGCTGCCTAACATGTTCATCATATTCTTTTTTATAGCATGGGCATGTGTATTTGTAGATGATTCAAAGCAATAGTCAATAATGTGACATGATAACTTTAATACTCAAGCATATCAACAACCAACCAAGTATTTCAAAATATCAATGCTAAAGAATGCTATTCCTAGCCCATGCTGCTCAATCATTAATCAATTCATGCAACACACCTAGATACATCCAATGCTCAAGTATGATAATAGTGTTTCGTAGTAGGTGCTTTATAAGAGAATATGGAGACTCAAATAAAAATTGCACAAAGTAAATAGATAGGCCCTCCGCACAGGGAAGCGGAGATTCGTAGCGGTGCCACAGCTCAAAGCGAAAAAATGAGAGATAAAATATTTTGAGTGGCATGCTTCTCCTGTCAACGAAAATGACTAAGACTTCCCAATATCTTCCATGCTAAAAAAAGCATAGGCCATTCCCAAACTGAAAATAAAGTTTATTTATTTTTCCACCATTCTTTTACGCTCCATGGCTAGCCGCATCCACGGGTATCGACCATACTAACACTCTCCAAGGAATTTAATATTTGACAACATAAAATAAATTTTCTTTGCATTTCGGGACTGGGCATCCCTATTACCGCCATCCTCTCCTGCAATGACAAGTGAATAAACACTCGTTGAGAATAACCTATTTAACATGGAAGATACCGGACACCCCTTGTCTCTTCATGGGTAGTACGGGCACACTAAACAAAAGTTTGTTTTGAATATTAGAGTTGGCACATACAAATTTACTTAGAATGGCACTAAATGTTGGGGAACATCGCATGGGAAATAAAACATTTCCTACGCACACACAAGAAATATCCATGGTGATGACCATCTACTAGAGGAGAGAGTGTATCTACAAACCCTTGTAGATTGCTAAGCGGAAGCGTATAACGCGGTTGATGTAGTGGAACATCTTCGCGATCCAAATCGCAGCCCATCCCGCGATCTCATATGTCCCGATCTAGTGCAGAACGGACGACACCTCCACGTTCAGCACACGTGCAGCTGGATGATGATCACCGCCTTCTTGATCCAGCAAGAGGGGAGGAGAGGTAGAAGAGTTCTCCAGCATGGCGGCATGGTGGTGGTGGTGGTGAACTAATCTAGTAGGGCTTCCCCAAGCTCTACCGAACTAATCTAGACGAAGGAGACGATCTATGGAGGAGAGGGTAGCACGTGGCTTTTTCAGGTTGTGCTAGCTCCAAAACCTCCACTATATATAGAAGGAAGAGGAGGGAGGGCTTCCATGCCTCCTCCTCCAAGGAGAGGTTTGGCCGAGCCAACAAGGGAGGAGAGTCCTCCTCCAATTCGGTTTGATCGAGGACTCCCTTCCTAGTTGGTTTCCTCCTTTCCTTTTTCCCTTTTTTCTTTTCCTTTTTGCTACTTGCCGAAATAGGCCCTCTTGGGCTGGCCGCACCAGCCCACTAAGGGCTGGTGCACCACCTTTAGGCCTATTAGGTTCTCTTTTGGGTGGGTGGCCCCTCCCGGTAAAACCCTGGAACCCATTCGTCACTCCCGGTACTTTACCCATAATGCCCAAAAACTTTCCGGAAGCCAAATGCAACTTTACTATATTTCAACCTTTACCTCTGGACCATTCCGGAGCTCCTCGTGACATCTGGGATCTCATCCGAGACTCCGAACAACTTTCGGTCACGAACATACATAACTCGATAATATTGAAACGTCACCAAACCTTAAGTGTGCAGAGCTTGTGGGTTCGAGAACTATGCAGACATGACCTTAGACACTCTCCGGTCAGCAACCAATAGCGGTACCTAGATGCCCATATTAGCTCCTACATATTCTATGAAGTTCTTTATCGGTTGAACCTCTATATCAAGGATTCAGTTAATCCAGTATGTCGATCCCTTTGTCCTTCGGTATGTTACTTGCCCGAGATTCGATCATTGGTATCTCTATACTTAGTTCAATCTCGTTACCGGCAAGTCCCTTTACGCATTCTGTAATACAAGATGTCATGACTAACTCCTTAGCCACATTGCTTGCAAGGCTTGTTGTGATGTTGTACTACCGAGTGGGCCCTGAGATACCTCTTCGCCACATGAGGTGACAAATCCCAATCTTGATTCACGCCAACCCAACAGACACCTTCGAAGATACCTGTAGAGCACCTTTATAGTCACCCAGTTATGTTGTAACGTTTGATATACACAAGGTATTCCTCCGGTGTTCGGGAGTTGCATGATCTCATGGTCATAGGAACAGATACTTTGACATGCAGAAAACGGTAGCAATACACTGACACGATCATATGCTACGTTCATAGTTTGGGTTTTGTCCATCACATCATTCTCCTAATGATTTGATCCATTTATCAAGTGACAACACTTGTCTATGGCCAGGAAACCTTGACCATCTTTGATCAACAAGCTAGTCAACTAGAGGCTGACTAGGGACAGTGTGTTGTCTCTGTATCCACACATGTATTTTAGTTTCCAATCAATACAATTCTAGCATGGATAATGAACGATTATCATGAACAAGGAAATATAATAATACCCAATTTATTATTGCCTCTAGGGCATATTTCCAACAGTCTCCCACTTGCACTAGAGTCAACAATCTAGTTCACATCACTATGTGATTGTAATGAATCTAACACCCATACAGTTCTGGGGTTTGATCATGTCTAGCTTGTGAGAAAGGTTTTTAGTCAATGTGTCCAAAATATTCATATCCATGTGTACTTCACAAATCTCATTGTCACACTATAGATCCTTATACCATGCTTCACTTGGAACAATCCCAGCGACTGCTCTACTATATGAATCCGGTTTACTACTTAGAGTTATCTGGATTAGTGTCAAAGCTTGCATCAACGTAACCCATTGTGATGAACTCTTATATCACCTCCATAATCGAGAAAAAAAATCCTTCTTTGCCTCTGAAGACTTTGAAGGTGCATCAACGTAATGGTACGATCATATATGATGGTGCAACACTGAGGGGAGTCGCATCCACTGGAGCTGATGATTTAGTAGGCAGAGTCTTCGGGAGTTTTGCCTCTGAAGACTTTGAAGGTGTTGATGACTTTCTCTTCTTTGCTTTCTTCTCAGCAGCTTTTGTTTTCTTCACGCCTGATGCAGACGGAAGAGTTACTTTCTTCACCTTTGAAGACATTGGTGAAAGAGCATTTTCATCAGGCATTGCATGAGTAGTGTCGGGCCTGGCAGATTCTTCTGCAGGAATTTGCTGAGTAATTTCATCAGCAACTGCTTCATCATCTTCATCAGAATCAGGCAATTGTACGGTATAGCTGGACAGAGGATTTATTGGTAGCTTAGGGGCTGCAACCCTAGTATTGTATTCATCAAGTGATTCAGTTGCGGCTTTGACAATTCTCACTTTGACACCCTTTCGGTCCGCATGAAGACTTGTGTATGCGTCAGTGAGGGTTTTCAGCTCTTCCTGAGTAGAAACAAGTTTCTCAGGCGTCAGGTTAAGAATGTTTTGCTTCAAGTACTTTTCCTTTTTAATATTTGCAGCCCGAGCTTGTTTGGCTTGCTGATCCTTCCATTTTGCTTCATTGATGAATGAAGTGACCGTGTGACTGAGTCTAGGTGGAAGTTTCAAATCATCAATTGGCATGTTTTGATCCTCATACCAAAGGTCGATGAAGTTCACCACAACTTTAGGATCTAGTGTGAGGGGAATGGTGTTGCCAGTAGCTTGTGCAACCCTTTCTTGCTTGTTTCTCATGTTGGCTTGAAGAGTTTCATCATCATATTCTTCACTTCCTTCTGATGCAGAAGGAATGTTGACAACCTTGCTTGGGCTTGGCCTTGTTCCTCTTCGAGCAATCATCTTTGTCTTCAGTATGCCTGGTGAAGATTTGAGAACTCAACCTGAGGCAGATGGTAGTGAGGAACTTGGATTTTCTGCTTGATGTTGCCTGAGCTGTGACTGCAGTGGAGGTGAAGACTTTGTTGTAGTTGAGGACTTGGCAGCCGTTGTTGCAACTTTCTAAGGAATTTTCTCTTTTGACAGTGTTGTTGAGGGTTTTGCCTTGAGACCTGGTTTCTTCATCACGACCTTCTTCTGAGGTTGTTATGTAGCAGAGGCCTCAGCAGCAGAAGAAGTGGCAGCAGAAGAATCTGCATTGAACTTTGTGATAGCAACATTAGCCTTTTTCTTCAGCTTGGACAAATACTTGTCTTTTTCATTAGGATAGTCTCCAATAGTGGCAACACTAGAGGGATGTGCAGTTTGCTAGTCTCCTTGTGGCAATCTTTTGCAAGGAGGTTTGAGGGCAAACTTTTTGGCATACTTTGGAGTGACATATTTGTATTCCTTCCACTCCTTTGTCCATCTGTGCTCAATCCTTTGAAGCCTTATCTTGCATTTTCCATGGTCTCTTTTCCATGAATTTCTTCATCTGGCATGCAGTACTCTACATATATCTCCTCTAGAATTTCAAAAGCAGTGTTCTGTTCCAGTTTCTTGCCACCCTTCTGTTTTGTGTCTTCCTCCATTTTCTTCAGCTGAGGTTTTTACTGAGGAATTTGAGGACATAGGTAATGTTTCTTCAAGAAATGTTGCAAATGAGTTGAGTTGATGAGAACCTAGAGATTCATCAGTTAACATTTTGTACCTATGAACACAGTATAGGTGCGAAGAATTTGGAGAGGTCATATGCGTTCTCAGTTTTGAGGAAATTTAAAAATGACTAAGTTGAGGAATTTGACCAGTGCAGTGTTGAGGAATTTGACTAAGCATTCTAAACTTGGGTTCCCGAGTTGTGCAGACTCGAAAATTTACGCAATTGAGGAATCTCGTGAAGAATTTAGAGGCTTAGTAAAATTCATCAAGTGTTCTAGACATGGGTGTGCACGGTGGAGAGATTTTCTAAGGAAAAACTGATTTCACGAATCCAAAGAGAATAAATGGATCAAATAGGGATAGTAAAATAGGATTTTAATTACCCTATATGAAGAACACGATGAACTGGGGAGGTAAAAACAAAAGTTCTTTGGTACAAATATTTAGTGCCCTATCTTGGCGATTGAAGACAGCTACAGCGGCGATGGAGGAGGATGATCCGCAGTCGGCGTGAGTTCGGCGACGGCGAGGTCGAGGCAGTGAAGTTGTTCCTCACAGGCGACGAGGACGCTAGCGGCGGTGGTTGGTTTTGAGCTCGATCGAAGGAGTCGAGAGGGAGAGAAGAGTTTTTGACTAAAGGGGGTAAGAGGCTATTTATAGCTCACGTGAAAACGGTCTGAAGTGAAAACTTCGGATGAAACGGCCCTTGTCCTTTCGTATCCACATGACACGTGCTACCCATGATCGAAGCGGTGGAGATTGTGGTTATCCTATCATGAGTAGTGGTTGTGGCTACTGTGGTAACGATCAAATTAATTTTTAAATTTTGAGGATTTTGTTGCAAAGTCCTCAGCTGACAAGAACTCAGTAAGGATTTTGAACAAGTGTCAAAAAGAACGCATATGAAGAATTGAGAATAGACTGGGTTGAGTTTAGCATAGAGGGGAGACGGGTTCGATCACATTCACTTAGAAGAAATACCAAATTGAAGACTTAGAAATAAGTGAATGTTGTTGAGG
The DNA here is from genome assembly GCF_904849725.1 of Hordeum vulgare subsp. vulgare. Lineage (NCBI taxonomy): Eukaryota > Viridiplantae > Streptophyta > Magnoliopsida > Poales > Poaceae > Hordeum > Hordeum vulgare. Next base: position 138,078,423 of record NC_058518.1, on the reverse strand, counting down.
ACATTGAAAGCTCATTATAATATATAGTCAATGAAGATCATCACTAAAAATGTTTGAAGAATTTGAAAATTTTGAAGACTTTGAAAATTTTGAGGAATTTGTGAAAAGTATCAGATTGAAGAATTTCAACTTGAAGAATTTCAAAGTTTGGTGGTGACGTGACCCATCGTATAAGAATGATGATTTTAAGCGTTGCATACAATTGTCGTAGGGCCCTGAGAACCAAATTCTTCATTAAGTTCTTGACACTTAGAGTGATATTCTTCATGGATTGAAGAAAATCGTTACTTCATGTGTTGCACATCTAAGTCATCAATTTTGCATAAGTGTTAGGATGTGTGCATGTTTACAAAACATTTGAAGACTCTAGGATATTTAGCTCACACGCAAGTTGCAAAACCTTCTCCCATCCAAGGGCTTTGTGAAGATGTCTGCTATCTGGCCATCAGTCTTCACATGACCGATGATGATATTGCCCTTGAGTACATGGTCACGAAGAAAATGATGACGAATCTGGATGTGCTTGGTCTTCGAGTGTTGTACTGGGTTCTAGGCGATCTTGATTGCACTCTCATTGTCGCAGTAGAGGGGTACATTCTTCATGTTGATGTCGTAATCTCTGAGGGTTTTCTTCATCCATAGTAGTTGTGCATAGCAAGATCGAGCAGCAATGTATTCAGCTTCAGCGGTGAAGAGTGATATGCAGTTATGCTTCTTTGAGGACCACTAGACTAAGGATCGTCCGAGGAAATGACATGTGCCTGATGTTGACTTGCGGTCCACACGGTCACGAGCATAATCAGAATCAGAATATCCAACGAGGTGAATATTTGAGCCCTTGGGGTACCATAATCCTAGTGTTGGTGTGTGAGCTAGATATCTAAAAATATGTTTCACAACCTTATGGTGTGATTCCTTCGGTTTTCCTTGAAAACATGCACACAAGCAAACACTAAGCATAATGTCTGCCCTAGATGCACATAGGTACAACAAAGAGCCAATCATAGAATGATATACCTTCTGATCGAAATCTATACCATTTTCGTCAGTGCAGAGGTGGCCGTTGGTAGGCATAGGTATCTTGACGCCTTTGCATTCATGCATGCCGAATTTCCTCAGAACATCCTTGAGGTATTTCTCCTGAGAAAGGAAGATGCCATTGTGTTGTTGAAGAATTTGCAGACCTAACAAGAATTTTAGCTCCCCCATCATGGTCATTTGATATTCTACACCCATCATGTAGGCAAATTCATCACAGTAACATTTTTCAGTATAACCAAAGATAATGTCATCAACATATATTTGGCACACGAATAGTTCATTGTCATATGATTTTGTGAAAAGTGAACTGGGTTTGAAGCCTTTCTTCATGAGAAATTCTTGCAATGTATCATACTACGCCGGAGGGGCTTGCTTGAGGCCATAGAGTGCCTTTTTGAGTCTGAACACTTTGTGAGGATGCTTCGGGTCTTCAAAACCTGGGGGATGAGCAACATATACTTCTTCCTCAAGCTTACCATTGAGGAATGCACTTTTCACATCCATTTGATATAGATTAATATTGTGATGGTTACCATAAGCAAGTAATATTCAAATAGCTTCAAGTCTAGCAACAAGTGCAAAAGATTCATCAAAGTCAATTCCTTCAACCTGTGTGTAGCCTTGGGCTACAAGCCGTGCCTTGTTCCTCACAACCTGACCATCCTCATCTTGTTTCTTTTGGTAGATCCACTTGGTGTCGATGATATTGTGCTTTTGAGGATCTCGTCTTTTGACGAGTTCCCACACGTCATTTTGCTTGAACTGAAGAAGTTCATCTTGCATGGCTTGAATCCACGCAAGTTCCATGCAGGCTTTAGCAACTTTTGAGGGTTCTGTGATAGACACAAAAGATGAATGCCCATAAAACTTAACTAGATGTGAAGCTTTTGAGTGAGTGAGAGGACCTGGCGCATTGATTTCATCGAGGATTTTGTCAAGTTCCACTTCATTTGCAATCCTTGGATGAGCTGGTTAAAGACTTTGGTTGGGCTGAGGAATTTGATATGTAGCATTTTCCTCAGGTGCACCTGCTTGAGTTTCATCAGTGTTGCGGATGACCTCTTCAACAAGGGGTTGTTCATCAGTAGGAATGATATCTTCAGTAGCCTTGTGCTTGATAGCTTCCTCAGGAGTCAATTTATCGGGCACACTAGGCAGTTGCTCTCTTTGTGAGCCGTTAGTTTCATCGAACCGCACATCTACAGTTTCAACAACCTTGTTGTGATAGGTGTTGAAGACTCTTGTCCGCGTTCTGGGATTGGGGGCACCCAGACCTGACTACCTGTGGCCCAGGGCGGGCCCGCCTCATCAGAGAAAACCAATGGGCCCAGCACAGCTCAAGGAAAGGCTCTCGTGAGGGGCCAAGCCTCACGAGGAGGAGAAGCGTCAAGACCCGCAGGGGGCCTCCTCAGGACCCCTCCGGAGCGGCGGATATTCCAAGGCAAGCTCGGGCCTGAGGAGTCAAGGGTGACGCCAAGAAAGGATAGGCGAGCAGCAGATGGCAGGACGGGGCAGTTTCCCCTTTGGTGCAAAGGAGGCGGGAGCGTACAGGTTTCCCAAAGGCATCTTCCAAAGGTTTCCCTTATCATGCAACAAAGTCGCAGCCTCCCACAAGTAGGGCAAACGTCAGCCACGGGCCCGTCTCTGCGGCACGGACAGTTACTTTACAGGTGAAGACCACCTTTGGGCAGGGGAGCATGTTCCCTTGTTCCCCTTCAAAATTGGCCGTTGTGGGATCCCTTCCGGCCGAAGCTATGAGGGAAGAGGACCCGGGCCTCCGCTATAAATGGAGAAGGTAGGATACTTGAGAAAGGGGGGATTCAGATGGTAGAACAACACACCTAGTCACTCAGCCTCCGGAGGCCAAAGAGCACTGTACTAATTCATCCACCACCTCCGTGAGAGGCAATCCACCAAAAGCAGGAGTAGGGTTTTACGCTTCGCAGCGGCCCGAACCTGGGTAAACTCTTGTGTTATGTGTTCCCCTCGCCATCGTGTGAGTCCTTCATCATCTCCATCACATAGTAGGTTAGCGAGGCGAAGCAGGGAGAGACCTTCGTACACGCCCCAGTGTTCGAATCCTTAGGGTTTTGCGGAGCCCGAAATCTCACATTTGGCGCGTGATACGTCTCCAACGTATCTATAATTTTTGATGGTTCCATGTTATTATCTTGTCAAACTTCGGATGTTTTGTATGCCTTTTAGATATTTTTTGGGACTAACTTATTAACTCAGTGCCAAGTGCCAGTTCCTGTTTTTTCTGTGTTTTTGACCCTTTTCAGAGGAGGATTTTAAACGGTGTCCAAACGGAATAAAACTTCCGAAACGATTTTTCCAGAACAGAAGATACGCACAGGACGTGAGAACCAAGGTAGAAGCCACCAGGGGACACCACAAGCCCCCTAGGCGCGGCCAGGGGGGCGCGCCTAGCAGGCTTGTGGGCCCCCTGTGGCTCGTCTGTCCTACCTCTTCCGCCTATAAATTCAGGAAAATTCCAAAACTGCGAGAGAGATCCACGAAAATACTTTTCGGCCGCCGCTAGCTTCTGTCTCCGCAAGATCCCATCTAGGGCACGTTCTGGTGCCCTGCCGGAGGGGGGATTCGGATACGGAGGGCTTCTTCATCAACATCATGACCTCTCCGATGATGCGTGAGTAGTTCACCATAGACCTTCGAGTCCATAGCTAGTAGCTAGATGGCTTCTTCTCTCTCCTGGATCTTCAATACAAAGTTCTCCATGATCTTCATGGAGATCTACCCGATGTAATCTTCTTTTGCGGTGTGTTTGTCGAGATTCGATGAATTTTGGATTTATGATCAGATTATCTATGAATCTTATTTGAGTTTCTTCTGATCTCTTATATGCATGATTTCATATCCTTGTAATTCTCTTCGAGTTGTGTGTTTTGTTTGTCCAACTTGATCTATGATTCTTGCAATGGGAGAAGTGCTTGGTTTTGGTTTCATATCGTGCGGTGACCTAACCCAGTGACAGAAGGGGTAGTGAGGCACGCATCGTGTTGTTGCCATCAAGGGTAAAAAGATGGGCTTTACATCATTGGTTTGAGTTTATCCCTCTACATCATGTCATCTTGCTTAAGGCGTTACTCTGTTCGTCATGAACTCAATACACTAGATGCATGCTGGATAGCGGTCAATGTGTGGAGTAATAGTAGTAGATGCAGAAATTATCGGTCTACTTGTCTCGGACGTGATGCCTATATGTATGATCATTGCCGTAGATATCGTCATGACTTTGCGCGGTTCTATCAATTGCTCGACAGTAATTTTTTCACTCACCGTAATATTTGCTTTTTTGAGAGAAGCCTATAGTGAACACTATGGCCCCCATGTCTACTCCACATCATATTTTTAGCCTTACACTTTTACTTCGTTGCACTTTCTGCCTTCAGATCTCACTTTGCAATCAATCTTGAAGGGATTGACAACCCCTTTATAGCATTGGGTGCAAGCTCGTTTGTGTTTGCGCAGGTACTCTGGACACTTGGCTTGATTCTCCTACTGGATTGATACCTTGGTTCTCAAACTGAAGGAAATACTTACTGCTCCTGTGTTACATCACCCTTTCCTCTTCAAGGGAAAAACCAACGCAAGCTCAAGAGGCCGCCGGCGATTTCTGGCGCCGTAGCAGAAGGATTTCTCGCGCCGTTGCCAGGGAGGATCAAGTTCTAGGTGAAGCTCATCCAAGTAAGTGTCGCAAACTCATCTCTTGAATTTACTTTTTTTGCCTCTCGTTTTCCTCTCCCCCACTTCTGAAAAACAAAAATTTACAAAAATATTTGCCTTTTTTCGTTTGCCTTTTTCTCTCGCTTGCTTTCTGTTAGCTTGTGTGCTTGTTTGCTTGCTGAAGTCACCATGACTGAAAACACCAAACTTTGTAACTTCTCGAATACTAATAATAATGATTTTATTAGTACTCCGATTGCTCCCGCCACTAGTGCGGAATCATACTAAATCAATGTTGCCTTGTTGAATCTTGTTATGAAAGAGCAATTCTCCGGCATTCCTAGTGAAGATGCTGCATCCCATCTTAATACCTTCATTGAGCTTTGCAATATGCAAAAGAAGAAAGATGTGGATAATTATGTGATTAAATTGAAGCTTTTTCCTTTCTCGTTGCGAGATCGAGCAAAAACTTGGTTTTCATCTTTGCCCAAAAATAGTATTGATTCTTGGAACAAGTGCAAAGATGCTTATATATCCAAGTATTTTCCGCCGGCTAAGATTATCTCTCTCCTTAATGATATCATGAATTTTAAGCAACTTGATCATGAACATGTTGCACAATCTTGGGAGAGAATGAAATTGATGATTAGAAATTGTCCCGCTCATGGCTTGAGTCTTTGGATGATTATACAAATCTTCTACGCTGGTTTGAATTTCGCTTCTAGAAATATCTTGGACTCCGCCTCAGGTGGAACGTTCATGGAAATCACATTAGGAGAATCCATGAAACTCCTAGACAATATCATGACAAACTACTCTCAGTGGCACACTGAAAGGTCACCTACTAGTAAAAAGGTACACGCTATAGAAGAAATTAACTCGTTGAGTGCTAATATGGATGAGTTAATGAATTTGGTTGCTAGTAGAAGTTCCCCTTTAGATCCTAATGATATGCCTTTGTCTTCCTTGATTGAGAGTAGCAATGCGAGCTTGGATGTTAATTTTGTTGGTAGGAATAATTCTGGCAACAACAATGCTTTTAGAGGAAACTATGTTCCTAGGCCTTTTCCTAGTAACCCCTCTAATAACTTTGTCAACTCCTACAACAATACTCATGGAAATTACAACAAATTACCCTCTGATCTATAGAGTAATATCAAAGAGTTTATCAACTCGCAAAAGATTTTCAATGCGTCCATAGAGGAAAAACTACTCAAAATTGACGGTTTGTTTAGGAGCGTTGATAGAATTTCTAGTGATACTGATGCTTTGAATGTTAGAAGTGCTCCTCCCAAGATCAATATGGATGAAACTTTGAAATCCATGCGTGTTTCCATGAGTGAAAGCAAAGAAAGAACCGCCCAAATTCGTGCTAGACATGAATGGCTTAAAAAGGCATGTTCTCGTGATAAGAATCATGAAGATCTTAAAGTGCTTGGTGTGACTCCCATTGAACCTTTGTTTTCTTGTGTCAAACCTAATGATGATGGGGCTGGATATGAATCCACTTTGGTTGAAAAACGCCCCAATGATTCGGAGTCCATGTATCTTGATGCTAAAAGAATTGAAAGTGGAGTAGAAGAAATCAAAACTTTGAGTAGTAATGAAACTACTACTTTGGATTTCAAGGAATTCAATTATGATAGTTGCTCCTTGATTGAATGCATTTCCTTGATGCAATCCATGCTAACCTCTCCATACGGTTGTAGCCAAAACAAGGCCTTTGCCGATCATATCGTCGAAGCTATGATAAAATCTCTTGAAGAGTAACTTGAGTTGGAAGTTTCTATTCCTAGAAAGCTTCTTGATGAGTGGGAACCTACTATCAAAATGAAAATCAAAAACTATGAATGCAATGCTTTGTGTGATTTGGGTGCTAGTGTTTCCGCGATTCCAAAGTCTTTATGTGATGTTCTAGGCTTTAATGAGATTGAGGAGTGCTCTCTTAATTTGCATCTTGCGTATTCTACTGTCAAGAAACCCATGGGAAGGATCAATGATATTCTTATTATTGCAAATAGGAACTATGTACCCATGGATTTCATTGTGCTTGACATTGATTGCAATCCTACATGCCCTATCATTCTTGGTAGACCTTTCCTAAGGACTATTGGTGCTATCATCGATATGAAGAAAGGGAATATTAGGTATCAATTTCCTTTAAAGAAGGGCATGGAGCATTTCCCTAGAAAGAAAATAAGATTGCCTTATGAATCCATGATGAGGGCTACTTATGGCTTGAGTACCAAAGACGATGATACGTGATTCTATCACCTTATGCCTAGCTAAGGGCGTTAAACAATAGCGCTTGTTGGGAGGCAACCCAATGAATTTATCTTTTTATTTCTGTTTTGTTGCGTCCACACCATCATAATTCTGTTATGATTGTGTTTTTTTGTGCTTCTTTTTGTGTTTGAGCCAAGCAAAACCTTTATGACTAGTTCGGTGTTGGTTGTTCGATCCTGCTGGAAAAAGACAGAAACTTTTCGCTCACGAAATTACTTTTCATTTTTATTAAGAAAGAGCTTTTGAGTTGATTCTTTTTGCTGCTGGTTGATATGCCTTTTGCCCAGGCAGTCGTAAATTTTCAGAATTTTTTAGGTACCAGAAATATACGAAGTATACAGATTGCTACAGACTGGTTTGTTTTTGACAGATTATGTTTTTGTTGAGTTGGTTGCTTGTTTTGATGAAACTATGGATAGTATTGGGCGTACTAGCCATGGAAAAGTGAGAATACAGTAATCTAACACCAATATAAATAGAAATCAAGATTGCTACAGTACCTAAAGAGGTGGTAGTTTCTTTTCTTGTGCTAATGATATCACGAGTTTCTGTTTAAGTTTTGTGTTGTGAAGTTTTCAAGTTTTGGGTGATGTTCTCATGGACAAAGGAATAAAGAGTGGAAAGAGCTCAAGCATGGGGATGCCCAAGGCATCCCAAGCCAAATTCAAGGACACCAAAAAGCCTAAGCTTGGGATGCCCCGGGAAGGCATCCCCTCTTTCGTCTTCAATCCATCGGTAACATTACTTGGAGCTATATTTTTATTCACCACATGATATGTGTTTTGCTTGGAGCGTCTTGTATCATAGGAGTCATTTCTTTTTGTTGTGTCACAATCATCCTTGTTGCACACCTTTTGAGAGAGACACGCACTCATCGTGAATTTGCTAGAATACTCATTGTGCTTCACTTATATATTTTGAGCTAGACAATGTTGCTCTATGTGCTTCACTTAGATCTTTTAGAGCACGGCGGTGCGTAACTTGGTAGTTGGCTTGTGCTATCAAAGTAGTCCCAAAGGTGATAGGTATCCAAAGAGGATACAATAAAACTTCCATCTTCATGTGCATTGAGTAGAAGAGAAGTTTGATTCCTCTCAATTAGTTTTGAGACGTGGATTTGGTAATATTAAGAGTTATTTTAGTAGGGTGTTGTGAATCTAGAAATACTTGTGTTGGAGTTAGTGATTCCCGTAACATGCACGTATGGTGAACCGCTATGTTAGGAAGTCGGATCATAATTGATCTATTGATTGTCATCCTTTGTGTTGCGGTCAGGATCGCGCGATGGTTTACACCTACCAACCCTTCCCCTAGGAGTATGCATTTAGCACTTTGTTTTTATTACTAATAAAAACTTTCACAATAAGTATGTGACTTCTTCATGACTAATGTGAGTCCATGGTATAGATGCACTTTCACCTTCCACCATTGCTAGCCTCTCTAGTACCGTGCAATTTTCACCGGTGCACAAACCCACCATATGCCTTCCTCAAAAAAGCCACCATACCTACCTACTATGGCATTTTCATAGCCATTCCGAGATATATTGCCATGCAACTCCCACCGTTCCATCTAATGACTTGTGTCGTCACTCTCATATTGCCATTGCATGATCGTAAGATATCTAGCGAGATGTTTCAACGCCATACGCCAAGCTAGATCGTTGCACATCCCGGTACACTGCCGGAGGCATTTCCAATAGAGTCATCATCGTTCTAAGCTTTGAGCTGTGAGTAAATAAAAGTGTGATGATCTTCATTATTAGAGCATTGTCCCATGTGAGGAAATTAAAAAAAAAAGGACAAAGTTGCCGACAAAAAAAGAGATATGGAAAGAGGCCAAAGAACCCAAACAAAAAAAGAAAAAGAAAAAAAAGAGAAAAAGAGAGAAGGGACAATGCTACTATCTCTTTCCACACTTGTGCTTCATATTAGCACCATGTTCTTCATGATGGAGAGTCTCTCGTTTTGTCACCACCATATATTAGTGGGAATCTTCATTATATAACTTCGCTTGTATATTCCAATGATGGGCTTCCTCAAAATTGCCCTAGGTCTTCGTGAGCAAGCAAGTTGGATGCACACCCACTAGTTCTCCTTTTGAGCTTTCACATACTTATAGCTCTAGTGCATTTGTTGTATGGAAATCCCTACTCATTCACATTGATATCTATTAATGGGCATCTCCATAGTCCTTTGATACGCCGAGTCAATGTGACCATCTCCTCCTTTTTGTCTCACAACCTCCACCACACTCTATTCCACCATAGTGCTATATCCATGGCTCACGCTCATGTATTGCGTGAGAGTTGAAAAAGGTTTGAGGAAGTAAAAGTGCAAAAACAATTACTTGGCAAATACCGGGGTTGTGCATGATTTAAATTAGTTGTGTGAGGATGATGGAGCATAGCCAGACTATACGATTTTGTAGGGATAACTTTCTTTGGCCTTGTTATTTCGAAAGTTCCTGATTACCTTGCTAGTTTGCTTGAAGTATTATTGTTTTCATGTCAATAGCAAACTATTGCTTTGAATCTTACGGATCTGAACATTCATGTCACATGAAAGAAGTTACAAAGGACAACTACGCTAAGTAGCATTCCACATCAAAAATTCAGTATTTATCACTTCCCTACTCGAGGACGAGCAGGAGTTAAGCTTGGGGATGCTTGATACGTCTCCAATATATCTATAAATTTTTATGGTTCCATGCTATTATCTTGTCAATCCTTGGATGTTTTGTATGCCTTTTATATCTTTTTGGGGACTAACTTACTAACACAATGCCAAGTGCCAGTTCCTATTTTTTCCGTGTTTTTGACCCTTTTCAGAGGAGGATTTTAAACGGTGTCCAAACGGAATAAAACTTCCGAAAAGATTTTTTGTGGAACAGAAGATACGCATGGGACGTGGGAACCAAGGCAGAAGCCACGAGGGGACGCCACAAGCCCCCTAGGCACGGCCAGGGGGCACACCTAGTAGGCTTGTGGGCCCCCTATAGCTCGTCTGCCCTACCTCTTCCGCCTATAAATTCAGGAAAATTCCAAAACTACGAGAGAGATCCACGAAAATACTTTTCCGCCACCGCAAGCTTCTGTCTCCGCAAGATCCCATCTGGGGCACGTTCTGGTGCCCTGTCGGAGGGGGGATTCGGATACGGGGGCTTCTTCATCAACACCATGACCTCTCCGATGATGCGTGAGTAGTTCACCATAGACATTTGGGTCCATAGCTAGTAGCTAGATGGCTTCTTCTCTCTCTTGGATCTTCAATACAAAGTTCTCCATGATCTTCATGGAAATTTATCCGATGTAATCTCCTTTTGCGGTGTGTTTGTCGAGATCCAATGAATTGTGGATTTATGATCAGATTATCTATGAATCTTATTTGAGTTTCTTCTGATCTCTTATATGCATGATTTCATATCCTTGTAATTCTCTTCGACTTGTGGGTTTTGTTTGGCCAACTTGATCTATGATTCTTGCAATGGGAGAAGTGCTTGGTTTTGGGTTCATACCGTGCGGTGACCTAACCCAGTGACAGTAGGGGTAGTGAGGCACGCATCGTGTTGTTGCCATCAAGGGTAAAAAGATGGGCTTTACATCATTGGTTTGAGTTTATCCCTCTACATCATGTCATCTTGCTTAAGGCGTTACTCTGTTCGTCATGAACTCAATACACTAGATGCATGCTGGATAGCGGTCAATGTGTGGAGTAATAGTAGTAGATGCAGAAATTATCGGTCTACTTGTCTCGGACGTGATGCCTATATGTATGATCATTGCCGTAGATATCGTCATGACTTTGCGCGGTTCTATCAATTGCTCGACAGTAATTTTTTCACTCACCGTAATATTTGCTTTTTTGAGGCGCGTCAAGCAGCAGGCGGGAGAGACCCTGCACAAGTTCATACAGCGTTTCACTCTCATGCGCCTCAAGATCCCCAAGGCGTCGGACGAGGTCGTCATCTCGGCTTTCTCCGACGGAGTCACCGACCTCAAGATGAAGGAAGAGCTTGCCATGAATGATGAAATGAGCACTGCATTGGAAATGTTCAACCTCGCCAGCAAATGCGCTAAGGCGGAAGAAGAATCCTTGTCGCTCCTCGGGCCCCAGGCGGCGGACCCAGAAGAGAAGAAAGCCAAATCCACGGAGGTGAAGCGCAAGGCCCCGGCAGTGCTTGCCACCGAGCCTGAGGCGAAGCATACTCGGGGGGAGAGCGCCCATCCGGAGGGGGGGCGACGTGCATCTTCCATGGCACCAGCGGCCATGACACCTCTGAATGTCAAGAACTCCGTTTGGTTCGTGCAGAGCACTTCAACAGGCGCCCCGGACGGTTCGACAGAAGCCCTGCGCGCGGAGGAGGCCACAATGGGAGCCGTTGGGATGACCGTGAGCCGCGTCAGGGGTGGCTTGAACAGCTTCGGGAGGACCCCTCGCACGGCCAGCCTTAGGAGGACCGCTGGCGGGATAATCCTCGGGAGGGGTAGCGACGCGGCCAACCTCGTGAGGCTCGCCTTCGGGAGGCCGGGCTTCCCCCGTTGCCCCCGCAGCCCAGGAGGAGGGATGAAGACAGGCAGGACGACGGGGCTGGGGGCTTCCCAGAGTCTAGGGCAGTGGTTTCCATCTTGGGCGGCGCCCAGACCCCAGCCTCCAACCGTGCCTTCAAGCAGTTAGCCTGGGAAGTGATTGCCGCCCTCCCGAGGCCGGAAGCGATGCGTCCACTCAACTGGTCCCAGGCCACCATTGCTTTCGACTCAAGCGACCATCTCAGGTGCTCATTCATGGTCGGCAAGATCCCAATGATGTGCACCCCAACAATCAGCAACGTCCTCGTTACCAAGACCCTCATTGATAGTGGAGCTGGGCTCAACGTCCTCTCAGTCGAGACCTTCGTGAAACTCCAGCTGCCCTATGAGCAGCTCATGCCGACCAAGCCCTTCTCAGGGGTAGCATAGGGGATCCACCATACCCATTGGGCAAGTGCATCTGCCTGTCACCTTCGGCGAGCGCCAGAACTACCAAACTGAGGCCATCGTCTTCAACGTCACGCACATCCACCTGCCATACAACGCCATCCTCGGGTACCCTGCACTCGCCAAGTTCATGGCAATAGTCCACCATGGATGCAATGTCTTCAAGATGCCAGGGAGCGGCGGCGTTATCACCATTCCCTGTCACGAGAAGGATGTCGTTTGTGCACTGGAGCTAGCGTACCGCGCGGCGGCGGAAGCTCGGACGATGAAGATGACGAGCTGCCTCGCGAGGACCTGCGCAAGAAGAAGAAGGAGCTCCTCCCAACGGAGTGCCTCGGGGCTTCGTGCTCCATGCCCGGGGACGGGGCCCTACCCCCCATCGCATAGGGATGCGCGCTCGGCGCCCCTCTAGGGTCAGGGCTGGGGGCTCCCACCAGGGAGGCCCTTAGCCTGATCAGTAAGGTGGAGGCGGCGTTCGACCACATCCCGAGAGCGCGCTCCAGAGCACGTCCGACCAGCTCTCGTGAGTCCGTCATCAGAGCAATCCGAGAACTTTGTGAGGCCCAGGTCATGCAATGCGGTGACTGCCATGCACCACCAATAGCAGTTGTCAGCATGGTTGACCGACCCCACATCTGCATCAAAGTGTCTGCAACCAACATAGCTGCGGTACACGGCCCCTTCTTGCCTATGTTGACTGGCTACCGATGGGGGTACCCGGGCGCCAACGCCTTCATGCCTTTCGGGCTGGGGAACGCGGCTGCCACTTACCAAAGGCTCCAGCAGGCCAGGCTCGTACCCCGCTTGCTGGGGCGCCGCGAGGAGGAGGAGGAGATGATCGGGCCAAGCGAAGGCCCTGAGCCTCGGGAGGCGGCGGACCCGTGAGGGTCGCGACCGCGGAGACAGGAGATCAAGCAACGACAGAGCCTCTGGCACTTCGGTGGCTCAGCCGCCAGGTGACTTTTTGTTGGCCACTACCAGGTAACTTTTTGGTTCTCCCCGTCTCAGGGAAACCCCGGGGCCATACGGCATCCCCCAGCTCCGGACTTTCCCCGGCTACTACTTTTGTTTATGCATCGTTTGGTTGTTCAATTTTACCTGTTTGGCATCCTAATGTTCTGCCTTGGTTATCTTGTCGGGCGGTCGGCCCCTCGCTTGGGGGCTCTGGTCAAAGTTTGTCCATGCAGATACACAGCCTCGCTCCCAAAGAAGAAGAAGTCAGCACGGTTTGCCAATGACCCAAACCAAATCAACTCAGTCCACCAATGACTCGGGGGTAGGGACACTCGCGAGGCCATAGCGTCCTCGCGACCTCCCTTATACACCCCCACCGTGACAGTCACGTGATAACGAGCCGAGGTTGTATACGCCCAGGGCCCCCAGAGGACATGGAGGGGTCCATCCCACGCCTAGTGCCAACCCTATGCTATGCGCTGGGGAGAAGATCAGGCCCCAAAGCCGCGGGGGGTAGGGACACTCGTGATGCCAAAGCGTCCTCGCGACCTCCCAGATACACCCCCACCATGACACTCTCACGTAATAACGAGCCGAGGCTGTATACGCCCAGGGCCCCCCGTGGACGCGGATGGGTCCATCCTATGCCTAGTAGAAGACCTATGCTCCGCGCTGGGTACAGATATGGGCAACCAATATAGTCCGCCAATGACTACGCCCTTAGTCGGCACCAATATAGTCCGCCAATGACTACGCCCTTAGTCGGCACCAATATAGTCCGCCAATGACTACGCCCTCGGTTGGCATCAACACAGCCCGCCAATGGCTACTGTTGGAATTATGCCCTAGAGGCAATAATAAATGTATAATTATTATTATAATTCCTGTATCAAGATAATAGTTTATTATCCATGCTATAATTGTATTGAATGAAGACTCATTTACATGTGTGGATACATAGACAAAACACCGTCCCTAGCATGCCTCTAGTTGGCTAGCCAGTTGATCAATGATAGTCAGTGTCTTCTGATTATGAACAAGGTGTTGTTGCTTGATAACTGGATCACGTCATTGGGAGAATCACGTGATGGACTAGACCCAAACTAATAGACATAGCATGTTGATCGTGTCATTTTGTTGCTACTGTTTTCTGCGTGTCAAGTATTTATTCCTATGACCATGAGATCATATAACTCACTGACACCGGAGGAATGCTTTGTGTGATACAAACGTCGCAACATAACTGGGTGACTATAAAGATGCTCTACGGGTATCTCCGAAGGTGTTAGTTGAGTTAGTGTGGATCAAGACTGGGATTTGTCACTCCGTGTGACGGAGAGGTATCTCGGGGCCCACTCGGTAATACAACATCACACACAAGCCTTGCAAGCAATGTAACTTAGTGTAAGTTGCGGGATCTTGTATTACGGAACGAGTAAAGAGACTTGCCGGTAAACGAGATTGAAATAGGTATATGGATACTGACGATCGAATCTCGGGCAAGTAACATATCGAAGGACAAAGGGAATGACATACGGGATTATACGAATCCATGGCACTGAGGTTCAAACGATAAGATCTTCGTAGAATATCTAGGATCCAATATGGGCATCCAGGTCCCGCTATTGGATATTGACCGAGGAGTCTCTCGGGTCATGTCTACATAGTTCTCGAACCCGCAGGGTCTGCACACTTAAGGTTCGACGTTGTTTTATGCGTATTTGAGTTATATGGTTGGTTACCGAATGTTGTTCGGAGTCCCGGATGAGATCACGGACATCACGAGGGTTTCCGGAATGGTCCGGAAACGAAGATTGATATATAGGATGACCTCATTTGATTACGAGAAGGTTTTCGGAGTTACCGAGAATGTACCGGGAATGACGAATGGGTTCCGGGAGTTCACCGGGGGGCAACCCACCCCGGGGAAGCCCATAGGCTTTGGGGAGACACACCAGCCCTTAGTGGGCTGGTGGGACAGCCCCAAAGGGGTCTATGCGCCAAGTATAAAGAATCAAAGGAAAAGAAAAAAAAAAGAGGGAGGAGGTGGGAAGGGAGGAGGACTCCCTCCCACCAAACCTAGTCCAACTCGGTTTGGGGGGGGGAGAGTCCTCCCCCTTGGCTTGGCCGACCCCTTGAGGGTCCTTGGACCCTAAGGCCCTCCTCCTATATATATGGAGCAATTAGGGCTGATTTGAGACGACTTTCCCACGGCAGCCCGACCACATACCTCCATAGTTTTTCCTCTAGATCACGTTTCTGCGGAGCTCGGGCGGAGCCCTGCTGAGACAAGATCATCACCAACCTCCGGAGCGCCGTCACGCTGCCGGAGAACTCTTCTACCTCTCCGTCTCTCTTGCTGGATCAAGAAGGCCGAGATCATCGTCGAGCTGTACGTGTGCTGAACGCGGAGGTGCCGTCCGTTCGGTACTAGATCGTGGGACTGATCGCGGGATTGTTCGCGGGGCGGATCGAGGGACGTGAGGACATTCCACTACATCAACCACGTTCTCTAACGCTTCTGTTGTACGATCTACAAGGGTACATAGATCACTCATCCCCTCTCGTAGATGGACATCACCATGATAGGTCTTCGTGCGCGTAGGAAAATTTTTGTTTCCCATGCGACGTTCCCCAACAGTGGCATCATGAGCTAGGTTCATACGTAGATGTCTTCTCGAGTAGAACACAAAAGGTTTTGTGGGCAGTGATGTGCACTTTGCTGCCCTCCTTAGTCTTTTCTTGATTCCGCGGTATTGTTGGATTGAAGCGGCTTGGACCGACATTACTCGTACGCTTACGAGAGACTGGTTTCATCGTTACGAGTAACCCCCTTTGCTCAAAGATGACTGGCAAGTGACGGTTTCTCCAACTTTAGTTGAATCGGATTTGACCGAGGAGGTCCTTGGATGAGGTTAAATAGCAACTCATATATCTCCGTTGTGGTGTTTGCGTAAGTAAGATGCGATCCTACTAGATACCCTTGGTCACCACGTAAAACTTGCAACAATAAATTTAGAGGACGTCTAACTTGTTTTTGCAGGGTATGATTGTGATGTGATATGGCCAACGATGTGATGTGATATATTGGATGTATGAGATGATCATGTTGTAATAGAAATATCGACTTGCACATCGATGGTACGGCAACCGGCAGGAGCCATAGGGTTGTCTTTATACTAACATTTGTGCTTGCAGATGCGTTTACTATTTTGCTAGGATGTAGCTTTAGTTGTAATAGAATAAGTAGCACGACAACCCCGATGGCAACACGTTGATGGATGATCATGGTGTGGCGCCGGTGACAAGAAGATCGTGTCGGTGCTTTGGTGATGGAGATCAAGAAGCACGTGATGATGGCCATATCATGTCACTTATGAATTGCATGTGATGTTAATCCTTTTATGCACCTTATTTTGCTTAGAACGACGGTAGCATTATGAGGTGATCTCTCACTAAAATTTCAAGACGTAATTGTGTTCTCCCGGACTGTGCACCGTTGCTACAGTTCGTCGTTTCGAGACACCACGTGATGATCGGGTGTGATAGACTCAACGTTCACATACAACGGGTGCAAAACAGTTGCGCACGCGGAACACTCGGGTTAAGCTTGACGAGCCTAGCATGTGCAGACATGGCCTCGGAACACATGAGACCGAAAGGTCGATCATGAATCATATAGTTGATATGATTAGCATAGGGATGCTTACCACTGAAACTATACTCAACTCACGTGATGATCGGACTTGGGATAGTGTAAGTGGATCATGAACCACTCAAATGACTACAGAGATGTACTTTTTGAGTGGGAGTTTAGCATATAATTTGATTAAGTTGAACTCTAATTATCTTGAACATAGTCTAAGTCCACTTTGAATATATTTGTGTTGTAGATCATGGCTCACGCGACAGTCATCCTGAATTTTAATACGTTCCTAGAGAAAGCTAAGTTGAAAGATGATGGAAGCAACTTTGTAGACTGGGCTCGTAATCTTAAGCTGATCTTACAAGCTGGGAAGAAGGATTATGTCCTTAATGCTGCGCTAGGAGATGAACCACCCGCTACGGCTGATCAGGATGTTAAGAACGCTTGGTTAGCACGTAAGGAGGACTACTCAATAGTTCAATGTGCAGTCTTGTATGGCTTAGAACCGGGACTTCAATGTCGCTTTGAGCGTCATGGAGCATTTGAGATGTTCCAGGAGTTGGAGTTTATCTTTCAGAAGAACGCCCGGATCGAGAGGTATGAGACCTCCGATAAATTCTATGCTTGCAAGATGGAGGAAAACTCGTCTGTCAGTGAACATGTGCTCAAAATGTCTGGGTACTCAAACCGTCTAGCTGAACTGGGGATTGAACTCCCGCAAGAAGCTATCACTGACAGAATCCTTCAATCACTGCCGCCAAGCTATAAAGGCTTTGTGTTGAACTACAACATGCAAGGGATGAACAAGTCTCCGGGCGAGTTGTTTGCGATGCTGAAAGTCGCAGAGTCTGAACTCCGTAAAGAGCATCAAGTGTTGATGGTGAGCAAGACCACTAGTTTCAAGAGAAACGGCAAAGGCAAGAAGGGCAATTCGAAGAAGAGCGGCAAGCCTGTTGCCAATCCGCCGAAGAAACCCAAGGCTGGACCTAAGCCTGAAACAGAGTGCTTCTATTGCAAGGGTATGGGTCACTGGAAGCGCAATTGCCCCAAGTATCTCGCAGATAAGAAGGCGGGCAAAGAAAAATCAGGTATATTTGATATACATGTTATTGATGTGTACTTAACCGGCTCTCGTAGTAGTGCCTGGGTATTCGATACCGGTTCTGTTGCTCATATTTGCAACTCGAAGCAGGAACTGCGGAATAGACGAAGGCTGGCGAAATACGAAGTGACGATGCGCGTAGGAAATGGTTCCAAGGTTGATGCAATCGCCGTCGGCACAGTGTCACTTCAGCTACCATCGGGATTAGTGATGAACTTAAATCATTGTTATTTAGTGCCTGCGTTGAGCATGAACATTATATCTGGATCTTGTTTATTGCGAGACGGTTACTCTTTTAAGTCTGAGAATAATGGTTGTTCTATTTCTATGAGTAACATCTTTTATGGTCATGCACCAAATGTGAGAGGATTGTTCATATTGAATCTTGATAGCAATACGCATATACATAACATTGAGACCAAAAGAGTTAGAGTAAACAATGATAGCGCCATATTTTTGTGGCACTGCCGCTTGGGTCATATTGGTGTAAAGCGCATGAAAAAACTCCATGCTGATGGACTTTTGGAGTCACTTGACTTTGATTCACTTGACACGTGCGAACCATGCCTCATGGGCAAGATGACTAAGACTCCGTTCTCCGGAACAATGGAGCGTGCAAGTGACTTGTTGGAAATCATACATACCGATGTGTGTGGTCCAATGAGCGTAGAGGCACGCGGCGGATATCGTTATTTTCTCACCTTCACTGACGATTTAAGTAGATATGGTTATGTCTACTTGATGAAGCACAAGTCTGAAACATTTGAAAAGTTCAAGCAATTTCAGAGTGAAGTGGAAAATCATCGTAACAAGAAGATCAAGTTCCTACGGTCTGATCGTGGGGGTGAATATCTGAGTTTCGAGTTTGGTGCTCACTTAAGACAATGTGGAATTGTTTCGCAGTTAACACCGCCTGGAACACCACAGCGTAATGGTGTGTCCGAACGTCGTAATCGTACTTTGTTAGAAATGGTGCGATCTATGATGTCTCTTACTGATTTGTCGTTATCATTTTGGGGTTATGCATTAGAAACAGTTGCATTCATTAAATAGGGCACCATCAAAATCCGTTGAGACGACACCATACGAACTGTGGTATGGCAAAAGGCCAAAGTTGTCGTTTCTTAAAGTTTGGGGATGTGATGCTTATGTCAAAAAGCTTCAGCCTGAAAAGCTGGAACCCAAAGCGGAAAAGTGCATCTTCATAGGTTACCCAAAAGAGACAGTTGGGTACACCTTCTATCTCAAATCCGAGGGCAAAGTGTTTGTTGCTAAAAACGGAGCTTTTCTCGAGAAGGAGTTTCTCTCGAGAGAATTGAGTGGGAGGAAGATAGAACTTGACGAGGTTGTCGAACCTCTCATCCCTCTGGATGGTGGCGCAGGGCAAGGGGAAACCTCTGTCATTGCGACGCCGGTTGAGCAGGAAGTTAATGATGATGATCATGAAACTCTAGTTCAAGTTTCTGTTGAACCACGCAGGTCGACGAGATCATGCGCTGCTCCAGAGTGGTATGGTAATCCCGTCTTATCAATCATGTTGTTAGACAACAATGAACCTGCAAATTATGAAGAAGCAATGGTGGGCCCAGATTCCAACAAATGGCTAGAAGCCATGAAATCCGAGATAGGATCCATGTATGAGAACAAAGTGTGGACTTTGGAGATACTACCTGAGGGCCGCAAGGCTATTCAGAGCAAATGGATCTTTAAGAAGAAGACGGACGCTGACGGTAATGTGACCGTTTATAAAGCTCGACTTGTGGCAAAAGGTTTTTCACAAGTTCCAGGAGTTGACTACGATGAGACTTTCTCACCCGTAGCGATGCTTAAGTCCGTCAGAATCATGTTAGCAATAGCTGCATTTTTCGATTATGAAATCTGGCAGATGGATGTCAAAACGGCGTTCCTTAACGGTTTCCTTAAGGAAGAGTTGTATATGATGCAACCCGAAGGTTTTGTCGATCCTAAAAATGCTGACAAGGTGTGCAAACTCCAGCGATCCATTTATGGACTGGTGCAAGCATCTCGGAGTTGGAACAAACGCTTTGATGAGGTGATCAAAGCATTTGGGTTTATACAAGTGGTTGGAGAATCTTGTATTTACAAGAAAGTGAGTGGGAGCTCTGTGGCATTTCTAATATTATATGTGGATGACATATTACTCATTGGAAACAACGTAGAGCTTTTGGAGAGCATAAAAGGTTACTTGAATAAAAGTTTCTCTATGAAGGACCTAGGAGAAGCTGCTTACATTCTAGGCATTAAGATCTATAGGGATAGATCAAAACGCCTGATAGGACTTTCACAAAGCACATACCTTGATAAAGTTTTGAAGAGGTTCAAAATGGAACAGTCCAAGAAAGGGTTCTTGCCAGTGTTACAAGGTACGAGATTGAGTAAAACTCAGTGCCCAGCAACTGATGAAGATAGAGACCATATGCGCTCCGTCCCCTATGCTTCAGCCATAGGTTATATCATGTATGCAATGCTGTGCACTAGACCGGATGTTAGCCTGGCCATAAGTATGGCAGGAAGGTTCTAGAGTAATCCAGGAGTGGATCACTGGACAGCGGTCAAGAATATCCTGAAGTACCTGAAAAGGACTAAGGAGATGTTTCTCGTGTATGGAGGTGACAAAGAGCTCGCCATAAAAGGTTACGTCGATGCAAGCTTTGACACGGATCCGGACGACTCTAAGTCGCAAACTGGATATGTATTTATTCTTAATGGGGGTGCAGTAAGCTGGTGCAGTTCCAAGCAAAGCGTCATAGCAGATTCTACATGTGAAGCGGAGTACATGGCTGCCTCGGAGGCGGCTAAGGAGGGTGTCTGGATGAAGCAGTTCATGACGGATCTTGGAGTGGTGCCAAGTGCACTGGATCCAATAACCTTGTTCTGTGACAACACTGGTGCCATTGCCTTAGCAAAGGAACCAAGGTTTCACAAGAAGACCAGACACATCAAACGACGCTTCAACCTCATCCGCGACTACATCGAGGAGGAGGACGTAAATATATGCAAAGTGCACACGGATCTGAATGTAGCAGACCCGCTGACTAAACCTCTTCCACGGCCAAAACATGATCGACACCAGAACTGTATGGGTGTTAGATTTATTACAATGTAATTCACATGGTGATGTGAGGGCTAGATTATTGACTCTAGTGCAAGTGGGAGACTGTTGGAATTATGCCCTAGAGGCAATAATAAATGTATAGTTATTATTATAATTCATGTATCAAGATAATAGTTTATTATCCATGCTATAATTGTATTGAATGAAGACTCATTTACATGTGTGGATACATAGACAAAACACCGTCCCTAGCATGCCTCTAGTTGGCTAGCCAGTTGATCAATGATAGTCAGTGTCTTCTGATTATGAACAAGGTGTTGTTGCTTGATAACTGGATCACGTCATTGGGAGAATCACGTGATGGACTAGACCCAAACTAATAGACGTAGCATGTTGATCGTGTCATTTTGTTGCTACTGTTTTCTGCGTGTCAAGTATTTATTCCTATGACCATGAGATCATATAACTCACTGACACCGGAGGAATGCTTTGTGTGTATCAAACGTCGCAACATAACTGGGTGACTATAAAGATGCTCTACAGGTATCTCCGAAGGTGTTAGTTGAGTTAGTGTGGATCAAGACTGGGATTTGTCACTCCGTGTGACGGAGAGGTATCTCGGGGCCCACTCGATAATACAACATCACACACAAGCCTTGCAAGCAATGTAACTTAGTGTAAGTTGCGGGATCTTGTATTACGGAACGAGTAAAGAGACTTGCCGGTAAACGAGATTGAAATAGGTATATGGATACTGACGATCGAATCTCGGGCAAGTAACATATCGAAGGACAAAGGGAATGACATACGGGATTATACGAATCCTTGGCACTGAGGTTCAAACGATAAGATCTTCGTAGAATATGTAGGATCCAATATGGGCATCCAGGTCCCGCTATTGGATATTGACCGAGGAGTCTCTCGGGTCATGTCTACATAGTTCTTGAACCCGCATGGTCTGCACACTTAAGGTTCGACGTTGTTTTATGCGTATTTGAGTTATATGGTTGGTTACCGAATGTTGTTCGGAGTCCCGGATGAGATCACGGACGTCACGAGGGTTTCCGGAATGGTCCGGAAACGAAGATTGATATATAGGATGACCTCATTTGATTACCGGAAGGTTTTCGGAGTTACCGAGAATGTACCGAGAATGACGAATGGGTTCCGGGAGTTCACCGGGGGGGCAACCCACCCCGGGGAAGCCCATAGGATTTGGGGAGACACACCAGCCCTTAGTGGGCTTGTGGGACAGCCCCAAAGGGGTCTATGCGCCAAGGATAAAGAATCAAAGGAAAAGAAAAAAAAAGAGGGAGGAGGTGGGAAGGGAGGAGGACTCCCTCCCACCAAACCTAGTCCAACTCGGTTTGGGGGGGAGAGTCCTCCCCCTTGGCTCGGCCGACCCCTTGAGGGTCCTTGGACCCCAAGGCAAGGTCCCCCCTCCCTCCTCCTATATATATGGAGCAATTAGGGCTGATTTGAGACGACTTTCCCACGGCAGCCCGACCACATACCTCCATAGTTTTTCCTCTAGATCGCGTTTCTGCGGAGCTCGGGCGGAGCCCTGCTGAGACAAGATCATCACCAACCTCCGGAGCGCCGTCACGCTGCCGGAGAACTCTTCTACCTCTCCATCTCTCTTGCTGGATCAAGAAGGCCGAGATCATCGTCGAGCTGTACGTGTGCTGAACGCGGAGGTGCCGTCCGTTCGGTACTAGATCGTGGGACTGATCGCGGGATTGTTCGCGGGGCGGATCGAGGGACGTGAGGACGTTCCACTACATCAACCGCGTTCTCTAACGCTTCTGCTGTACGATCTACAAGGGTACGTAGATCACTCATCCCCTCCCGTAGATGGACATCACCATGATAGGTCTTCGTGCGCGTAGGAAAATTTTTGTTTCCCATGCGACGTTCCCCAACAGCTACACCCTCTGCCATCAAGGAGATTAGCGCAGTCCATCCGCAACTTCGCCCACACCCAACATGTGGGAAAATAGTTGAAGGTACGGAGCCGCTCGCACGTCAAGGGGGGCCCGTGAGCATCGCGACTCACGGACCTAACTGTGCCCGTAGCCCATTTCCCCTTTGGGCCGTCCTTGGACGGTTCAATCGCGGGAAGGTACGCGCGGGGCAGGCCCTGCTGACGTAGAGCCAAGTGCGCTCAACAAATCGCTTCGGATCCCTTAAGAAGAATGCTGGAGTCACTCGTACGTCAAGGGGGACTCCTGAGCATCGCGACTCAGGAGCCCGAACTACTCCCGTAGCCCCTTTCCCTTTTGAGCCGTCCTTTTCCGGTCGGTTCAACCGTGGGGAGGTACGCGCGGGGCGGGCCCTGCAGACATAGAGTGTTGAAGGAGTTCGAGAGTCTTGTATCATCGATTTCTTAGGAGGAGCATCGAAGTCGCTCGCACGTCAAGGGGGACCCCTGAGCATCGCGACTCAGGGGCCTAACTACGCTCGTAGCCCCTCCCCCTTTGGGCCATCCTTGGTTTCCGGTGGTTCAATCGCGGGGAGGTACACGTGGGGTGGGCCCTACCGACGCGGAGTGCTGAAGGTGTTCTGTGTTTCGAAATCTTCGTCATGTTCTCCTCATGAGGGCAGCTCGCGCGTCAAGGGGGACTCTTGAGCATCGCGACTCAGGAGCCTAACTACGCTCATAGCCCCTTCCCCCTTTGGGTCGTCCTTGGTTTCCGGTCTGTTCAATCGGAGGAAGGTACGCGCGAGGCGGGCCCTGCCAATGCAGAGTAACACAGCAAACATGACAGGAACAAGGCGGGGAAAACATTCAAGCATTCAATTATTACAGACCATGACCCAGTTCATAAAAACACAAATAAGTTTAACGCCTCCACGAGGCACGATGTGCATTGCAGGAAGATAATAGGTGAAAGGGGTCAGGAGGAGCCGCCGCCTGTCACCCCCTCCGGAGGGGATTAGTCGTCGACATCACAGTCATCGTCCTCCCCATCATCGACTCCAGCGGTACCTGGAGACAAAGGGGGCGCGATGCGGGCAAACCTCCTCACCAGCGCCTCCACGAGACCCTTCACCACCTCCGCGGCGCGGTCGCGGGCCTCGACAGGGACCTGCACGATCATGGAGCTCAGATCAAACCCGGGATCGCAAAGATGAAGGTGACTGAAGACGTGAGTCACAGCCGCGAAGAAGAGGTTGCGGCACTCGCTGGCCAAGATCTTGTTCATCTGCGTAACGGCAACCTCCAGCGCCGCAACAAGTCCCTTCGCGAGCGCGGCGAAGCCGTCCTCTGGGGTGGACAGAGGCTCGTTAAACTCGTCCCGACAAAGGGAGCGGAGCGCCTTGCAAAGCCTGAGCTCGACGTCGGGGAAACAAGCCAGCTCAGTGGCCTTCCTCCCCTCGGCCGTGGCGAGGGCCTTCTCCTGGGCCTCAAGGAGAGTCGTCTTCATGGAGGCATCCTTCTCCCGCTCCTCCAAGCGCACCCTCTCGGCACCCAGGCGGCTCGTCTCCCGTGATAGTTGTTCCTCCCGGGCGGTGAACTTGGCCTCACGGACCTTAAGCACCTCCTTCTACAAGCGACGCTGCTTG
This sequence comes from Hordeum vulgare subsp. vulgare, assembly GCF_904849725.1. NCBI lineage: Eukaryota > Viridiplantae > Streptophyta > Magnoliopsida > Poales > Poaceae > Hordeum > Hordeum vulgare. The sequence goes on along the minus strand of NC_058518.1, from coordinate 138,054,089 downwards.
ACCAGCTCGATGTGTTCCCCCTGGAGGGCCTTCAGGCGGGCCTCCAACTCTTCGCAACACTCGACAACCGCCTTGGCCTCCTTCAGCGCCCCCTCACACGCGGCACGGGCTGCCACGGCCTCTTCCTTAAACTTCCTCATCTCAGCTGCGACATCACTCAGGGCGGTGAAGGCCACATCCAGTATGCCTCAGGGGAGCACCGAGGCCTTCTGGACCCCCTCTTGAGGAGCCTCTAACACTGGCGCAGGTGATGCCACCGGAAGAGCAGCGCCACGAAGAACAAGGGACCCCGAGGACTGCTCAACAGTTGTGGGCGTCAACACCTCCGGAGCCTGGGGATCCTCGCAAGCCTATCCCCCGGGCAACGGCATCCCCACGGTCGCCTCTAGATGCTTCGGGGGCTCGGGGGCTTGACGACTAAGGCCAGGGAGGCCGCCCCACGAGCCTCCTCCTCCTCACACGCAAACGGCGATGTGCCAACAATGGCAGGTGGAGCGTCCAGAGACGCCTTTGGCTTAGCAACCGTCTTCTTCTTCTTCGCCCCCGGCAAGATGACATCCCTGGACGTCAAGCAAAGGGAGTAAATCAACCAAGCACAGACAATAGATGCACAAGGCGCGCCCAAACAGGTGACTTACTCTTCGACGTCGCGCCACCTCTTCCTCCTCTCCGCCCCGGTGCCAGTAGAGGAAATAGGGGGCCCCACAGAAGGAGGTGAGCTCGACGCCTTGGACCTCCCACCGGCAGAGGCAGGGTGCGCCAGGGACGGCCCGACCCCGACCTTCCGGGAAGCGTGCACACATGCAGACCGCGTAGCGTGCGGAGTCGGCACAAGCCCTCTGGAAGCCCTGGCCATGCGTGAGGGGGTCACGATGGAAGTGTCACCTGTGGCACCATCATCTTCGAGCTCGCACACGAGGACGGATTGCAACAGAAGGGGCACGCTCGCCACGCGGTCGTTGACGGTTTTCTCCCAGCCCCCTTCACCAGAGGTGTCGCCGGATAACACCTCCACCGGACCGGAGCCTTCAGCCGGGAGAAGCCCCTGCTCGTTGAAGATGGGCATCCTGGCGACCATATCGGTTCGGTCGTCACGGCGATATAGCGGACCCACGGCCTCGGGAAGGTCGCCTGGATCGCCGCCCAGCAGAATCGCCAAGACCCTGTTCAGATCCTCTACGGGAAGGTCCCGGGACCGAAGTCAGAGTTTGTCGTCGCCAGCACGGTACTCCCACAGGGGCCTGGAATGTGCCTGGAGGGGCGCCAAGTGCTGCGCCAGAAACTCTTTCACTATCATTCCCCCGGTCAGCCTCTTGGTGTTGATGTCACGGGAAAAGTGCTCCAGCACGGGCGCAGCCCGACGGTTGGAGAGCTTCGCCGAGCTCCATGCGGAAGTCTTCTCCGGCAACCATTCGGCTCTTCCAGCCGGGGGTTGGCATCCTTGAGACATATGAGGACCCAGCGGTGCCTGAAGTTCTCCACCTTCTTCCCGGCCTTGAGGAGCACATTGCCGCTCTGGGCCACCACAAAGGAATCGCACGCCGACAAGTGAGCACCGTCGTGCAGGCACAGGCTGAAGAAGTGGCGGAGGAGGGCAACCAAAGGTTGTACGCCAATGAAATCCTTGCAGTAGAAATCAAAGACGGCGAGAAGCAAGATGGAGTTGGGTTCGAGATGAAGGGCTTGGATCCCATAGTGGTCCAAGACAGCGGAGAATAATCGAGAAAAAGGCGGCACCAGCTCAGCATAAATATTGTGAAGAAAGAAGGGATATACCGCCCCAGGCGTGGACCGCTCCTCTATGGCGCCGGGCCAAATCAAGGTTCGCCCGTGCTCACTAGACTCGGTCGCGGTCCATGGAAGCACTGGGACGAGATCCGCCTCCTTGGAGAGGGCGCAGTCCACGAGCGGAGAAGCCGGGGCCGGACCATGCCCCTCTGGCTTCTGCTTGCCGTCATGCGCCATTGCTGGACTGGGAAGGAACTATACGACGCTGGATCTGGGAGGTGCTGGTTGGAGTCGAAGACTTAAGAAAGAAGGTGAGTGCGGAAGAAGGAAAGCAATAAGGCACCGAAACTACAAGCAGGGCACCTGATAAAGGGGGGAATAGATAGAGGACAAGGAGGACCGGACACGAGCTGCGTGACGTGCGACGGCCTGGCCCACAGGCATTTGAGGGCCCACGGCGTCTCATGGTGCCCCAGAGGATCCGCCCTGAAGCCAACCCGAGCATGTCGCGGGCCTGGGGGCTACTGTCGGCGTTCTTGGATTTTGGGTACCCAGACCTGCCAACCTGTGGCCCAGGGCGGGCCCGCCTCATCAGAGCAAACCAACGGGCCCAACACAGCCCAAGGAAAGTCCTTTGTGAGGGGCCAAGCCTCACGAGGAGGAGGAGCGTCAAGACCCGCAGGAGGCCTCCTCGGGACCCCTCCGGAGCGACAGATATTTCAAGGCAAGGCCAGGCCTCAGGAGTCAAGGGTGACGCCAAGAAAGGACACGCGAGCAGCAAATGGCAAGACGCGGTAGTTTCCCCTTTGGTGCAAAGGAGGCGGGAGCGTACAGGTTTCCCAAAGGCATCTTCTAAAGGTTTCCCTTCTGATGCAACAAAGCCGCAACCTCACACCAGTAGGGAAAATGTCAGCCACGGGTCCATCTCTGCGGCGCGGACAGTTACTTTGCACGCAAAGACCACCTTTGGGCAGGGGAGCATGTTCCCTTGTTCCCCTTCAAAATTGGTCGCTGTGGGATCCCTTCCCGCCGAAGCTATGAGGGAAGAGGACCCGGGCCTCCGTTATAAATGGAGAAGGTAGGATACTTGAGAAAGGGGGATTCAGATGGTAGAACAACACTCCTAGTCGCTCAGCCTTTGTAGTCCCAAGAGCACTGTACTGATTCATGCACCACCTTCTTGAGAGGCAATCCACCAAAAGCAGGAGTAGGGTTTTACGCTTCACAGCGGGCCGCACCTGGGTAAATTATTGTGTTCTGTGTTCCCCTCGCCATCATGTGAGTCCTTCATCGTCTCCATCACATAGTGGGTTAGGCGAGGCAAAGCAGGGAGAGACCTTCGTACACGCCCCAGTGTTCGAATCCTTAGGGTTTTGCGGAGCCCGAAATTCGACAACCCTGTAGGTGTGATAGGTGTTGAAGACTCTGCGAGTCCTTTCCGTAACCAAGCATTAAACTCTCATGTGCTTTAGGTGCTAACTTTGAGCTATGGTGAGGATCTCTAATCCAGCATCTTGCACCGAAGACTTTGAAATAACTTACAATGGGTTTCTTGTCAGTGAGGAGTTCATATGAGGTTTTCTTGAGGTATTTGTGAAGATATACCGTGTTGATGATGTGGCAAGAAGTGTTGGTTGCTTCAGGCCAAAAGCAACGAGCAGTCTGATATTCTTCAAGCATAGTTCGTGCCATTTCAGCTAGAGTCCTGTTCTTGCGTTCAACGATGCCATTCTTTTGAGGAGTATAAGGAGCACACAATTCGTGAGTAATACCAAGTTCATCAAGATAATCAGCAAGACCAGTATTTTTGAATTCTGCCCATTATCACTCCTGATGTGTTTAAGCTTGACGCCGAAGTTCGTTGATGCCCTTGAGGAAAATCGTTTGAAGACTTCGTGCACTTCAGTTTTATACAGAAGGATGTGTACCAAAGTATAGAGAGAATAGTCATCAACTATGACAAAGCCATATAAAGATGATGCATTGGTTAGAGTAGCATAATGAGTAGGTCCAAACAGATCCATGTGAAGCAATTCAAACGGACGAGTGGTAGTCATGATAGTCTTCGAGGGGTGTTTGGATCTGGTCATTTTTCCAGACTCACAAGCACCGCAGAGATGGTCCTTGAGGAATTTGACATATTCGATGCCAATGACATGCTCTTGTTCGCCAGTGTGTGAAAATTTCTCATGCCTGCATGACCAAGTCGGTGATGCCATAGCCAGCCTTCTGAGGTTTTTGCTAGTAAACATGTGGTTGGTTGAGGACCTGTGGAAAAATCAACAATTTACAAGTCTCCTCTCCGAAAGCCATCGAAGACTTTGGATTTGTCAGATTCCATGATGACCACACATTTATATTTTCCAAAGATGACAATCATATCACGACCAGAAAGCATTGAGACTGACATGAGGTTAAACCCAAGGGATTTGACAAGCATGACCTTGTCCATGTGTCGATCCTTAGAGATAGCCACTTTACCAAGTCTCAATACCTTGCTTTTACCTTTATCAGCATAAGTGATTTGCTTCAGTGGTGATGGAGTCACTGGTATATTCATCAATAAGCTTTATCACCAGTCATGTGATTTGTGCAACCACTATCAAGAACCCACTTTGTATTCTTGGGTTTGTCATCCTACAGATGAATTACTACAACTTACCATCTCCATATGCTTTAGACTTGAAGAATATGATATCAATTTCATCAGACAAGAATTTCATCATAAACAGTAAATTTGAGGACGCGTGAAATGTTACCATTTCATCATGTTTTAGCTTGCGTCCAATCAAGCAATTTCCTCAAGTCTCCAGCAAATTCTTCAGATGATGACTTTCATCTGGAGACCTGACCTGCAGAAGTGATTAGTTCATTTTCTTCACCACCCATATATGAAGGGGTGGCAAAGAGTTCATCATCGTGCAAGCACCATATGAGAATGGAGGCATTGAAGCTAATGCACTTCTTTTCACAGTAGGGGGTTAAAGTATTCAAATGAATAGGCAGAGAAATTCTTTGAGGACTTATGAACATAATGATTTGAGGAATGATGCTCATATTCATGTCCCTTGTAGCTTCCCTACATATCAGAAGCATTAGTGCGAGTACGAGCATAATTTTGACCATTTGAGGAATTTGATCCTCGTGAAGACTTTCGTTCACCTGAGGAATTTGATCTAAGGTTCTGGTTCTTTACTGGTGGTGTCATGAGGACATTCACCTGAAGATTTTCCAAGAAACTTTTGGGGACCCAGATTTTCCTCAGGGGAGGTCCATTCCTGCAGTTAGTTCCAACATATCGAGCAAATGCTTCACCAAATTGATTTTTGAACAGTTTATAGTTGGAGTCAAATGACTCATCACGCGAATAGGACATTTCACATGCAAAGCCTGTTTGAGTAGAGGGATCAATGGGAGGGCCTTTAGCAGCAACCCATGAGGTTTTGGGGTATTGCTCAGGTTTCCAGTATGATCCATCAACATTCAATTTCCTCTCGAAGGCAATGCCATCTTTCCTCGGGTTCGTGTTCAGAATCTTCTTTTTGAGCACATCGCAAAGGGCTTGATGCCCTTTGAGACTTTTGTATATGCATGTCACATACAATTCCTTCAATCCTGCATTTTCGTTAGGAGCGTTTGTGGTTTCCTCAAGTGAAGAATTTGATGCCATAGTAACAGTTGAAGAATTTTTAGCGATAGAAGCATTTGATGATTCAGGTGAAGACTTAGCAGTTTCACGCTCGATGAATTTAAGACATGGTGGAATGAATTCTACTTGAGCGGTACTGGTCTGTTGAGCAAGCAAGGAATCATTTTTCGTTCGAAGATCATCATGAGACATTCTTAACTTCTCAAGATCACGCTTCCTTTGAAGAAATTCATAGGAAAGTTGTTCATGATCAGCCAAGAGTGTGTCATAGCGATCTTCAAGACTATCAAATCTAGACTGAAGACTTTGAACATCTTAAGTGAGGACTTGAGTACGATTCATTTCATCATTCAACAGACCATCGCTTTTGTCTAGCAGTTTCTGAAGCTTTTTAATGGCACTTTGTTGCTTAGTGGCAATGTTGGCAAGTTTATAGTAACTCGATTTTTGATAATCATCAAGTTCATAGTCACTAGAATCAGAGTGGGATGTGTGGTTTGTCACCTTTCAACCTTTTGCCATGAAGCAATAGGTTGGAGCGAACTCATCAGCATATTCATTAGTGTAGTTGGCGTTGTCATTTTCTTAAAGATTGAAGATTGACTTGCTAACGAATGTGGTAGCAAGTGCAAGACTCGCCACACCAGACTCTGACTCCACTTCAGAACCTTCCTCTTCATCACATTCCTCAGATTCTTCTTTGGAATCTGTTTCCTTGCCAATGAGTGCCCGAGCCATTCTGAAACTGGTCTTCTTGTGCAATGAGGACTTTGAAATTTCTTCTTTTTCTTCGAGTCATCAGAACTTTCATCCTTGTATTTCTTGTTCTTTGATTATTTCACTCCGCGAGGACAGTTAGCAATGTAGTGGCCACATTTTAAACATGTGTGGCGGGTTCTTTTCTTGTAGTCTTCAGATGAAGATTCTGATTTCATCATATCTTTTCTTGAAGATCTTACGAATTGGCCACGCTTTGTGAACTTTTGGAATTTCCTCACGAGCATTGCAAGTTCTTGTCCAAGTTCTGCAGGGTCACCAAGACTGCAATCCGAATCTTCTTCTTCAGATGAGGAAACAGCCTTAGCCTTCAGTGCACGAGGTCTTGAATAGCTTGGTCCATACAAATCTCTCTTTTCTTCTTGTTGGAATTCATGAGTATTGAGTCTCTCAAGTATATCATCAGGATCAAGCATCTTGTAGTCTCTTCGTTCTTGGATCATCCGAACGAGAGTGTCAAATGATGGATCAAGAGATCGTAGCAGTTTCTTCACAACTTCATGGTCAGTGATGTCTCTAGCTCCCAGAGCTTGCAATTCATTTGAGATGTCAGTGAGGTGATCAAAGGTATCTTTGCATCTTTCATTGTCAAGCCTCTTGAAACGTTTGAAGAGATTGCGAAGAACATCGACACAAGAGTCACACTGTGTTGAGACTCCCTCATTGACTTTGGACAGCCTATCCCAGATAAGCTTAGCAGTGCCCAAAGCACTAACTCTGCCATACTGACCTTTTCTCAGGTGGCCACACATGATATTCTTCGCTTGCGAGTCAAGTTGCTTGAACTTCTTCACATCAGCGATAGAGATAGTAGTAGTGATGGAGGGAAGACCATTTTCCACAATATACCAAAGATCGTTGTCAATTGCTTGAAGATGCATTTGCATCTTGGTCTTCCAGTAGGCGAAGTCCTTTCCTTCGAAAGTAGGACATCCTACAGTAACCTTGATCATACCTGCAATCGACATAACTAAAACTCCAGGCGGTTAAACCAAAATCACACAGAACAAGGGAGTACCTTGCTCTGATACCAATTAAAAGTGCGTTATATCGACTAAAGGGAGGGTGAATAGGCAATTTTTACAATTTCATCACTAAGGAAATTCCTAGTGAGGAAAGTCCTCAATCATGAATTGAGTGCAGTGGAAAAAGTACTAAGTCAGAAGTGCAAAAATGTCTACAGCAAAGTACTCAGCGTGATTTCAAGGAATCAGTTTGCACAGGTCACAAGTACAGGATAAGCAATTGAAGAATAACTCACGTGAAGAATTTGAGGTGAGGAATTCACAGAAAGTCTTTAGTCAAATTCTTCAAATAGTATAGATGAAAGTCTTCAAAATGCAATTGATGAAATGAGAGTGTTGAGGAAATAGAACCAGTAGCTCGATGAAGACATTTGTTGATGACCCAGTTACAACTGTTGTGACAGTCGTACATTTGGTTTGGAGTGGCTTGGTATTGAAACCAAAGGACACACAGTTTCGGGACACACAGTCCCTACCGTATTCTCCTTCAGCTAAGGACACACAATCCTTGCCCAACACTCATGGTAAGTCTTCAAGCAGACTTCCAAACCCTCACAAACTTGGTCGCCATGCGACCACAATTGACTGTTGGATGCTCTAGACCATGACGCCTAGCCGTCTGGAGGATGCACAGTCCTCAAAGGTAACAAGCATTGGTTCCACACAGCAATAACTTCTTCACTGATGCTCAATCGCTTGGGTTTTGGTTTGGGTTTGGGTGTTTGGGGTATTTCCTCACTTGATGATTTTCACTCATAGACTTTGAGGAATTTTGGTTGCTCTAAATGACTAGTGTCAGTTTCTCTCGGAGCAACCAATCAGCTAGTGGTTGTGGGGGGCTATTTATAGCCTTGGAGCATCTCGACATGATTTGACATAAATGCCCTTTAATAATATGACCTTTGGGTCGATAAGATCTGGGACAGGTGGCGTGTGGCACGTCAACGGTCGGAACTTTCAACTGTGAAAGTCCTCATGTCTCTCATGTTCCTCGCTTTGAGCATTTGACACATGTAGGTTTGGGTTGAGCATCATGGGGAAATTTGTTCCATAGTTTTACCTCGACCCCCTTTAATAGTACGGTGTTCCTATGACTCAAGTATAAAGAAAATGAAACAGAAAGAGTAAATCTTCAAGATTCAAAGTCTTCAGAGTGTTTTCTTCAGGACACACCGAATTCCTCATCTTCAATATCTTCATGAGGAATATCAATTTCTTCACAATTTCTTCGCGATCAAAGTCTTCAAGGAATGACCAAAGTCTTCACCCGAAGACATACAATTTTAGGGGTCGATATTCATCGAATAACTCAAACTCCTCAACGACTTATAGAGCATGTGTACACTTACAAAGATATCAGTCTCTTAACATATAAGTCTTCAAACCACCAAAATCACTAAGGGGCACTAGATGCTCTTACACTCCAACACAGCCTCCCACCTCCACTTGCAGGCCTGACCGGGCCTGAATCACCATCGTTGCTCGTTCCTGCTCAAGGAGAGGAGATCCCCACGCCCACTGACCCACGAGGGGAGGAGTCCCTCAATATCGAGCCGCCGGTGCATCCCTGTCGCTGCCTTGATGGCCGGTGCACCCGCCACCATCGCCGAAGGCTAGCCCCCCCCCCCCCCCCCCCCCCTCGTCGCTCTCTCGCTCCTCCTCCTTCTCTCTCTCTTCCCCTAACCTCCCTCTCCTTTCTCCTGTTCAGGAAGAGGCCATGGCCATTGGAGCTAAGTTCCAAGTTTGTCGTTGTTAGATCTCGTGCCACCACCAACGGAATTGGGTGGAGTGGGTGGATCCCGCCTAGATCCGCACCATCCTCGCGCGCACTTCTCGCCTCGCTCCGGCCTCCCTACACCGTCGCATGTCGTCGTTGATAGCTCCTCCATGCAGCGCTCGCCTCTATGCATGCGAGGAGGAGAACAGCCCTCACTAGACCCTTAGCGTGGGTCGTGTTGCCTCGCGCGTGGGCCACCAGCGCCCCTAGGTCGCGCCTCTGCTCCGGCCCAACTCCACCACTTCACCACCGACTGGGCCATGGTATCCCAAGGTAAGCCCAATACCCCCCTATACAATGCCTAGGAGACTAATTGTTATCCCGTGCACTGTTGGGATACTCGGATTGGGACCATGACATTTTTTCTATCTCTCAAATTTTCCTATTAATCAAGGAATTTCTGTTTTACAAAGAAGACATTGCACTTCATGCATTTAATATCTCACAAACCGTGCATCAAATTAAAATGATTTAAACATGTAAAATGTTTAGAATTTTGTGTACATTAATAATATCCAACTCTAACATGTGTTAAAAATGTTTAACTTCCTATTTGCATGTAATTTTTATAAATGCCATGCTAAAATGGTTTATTTCATAGCTAAATAACCGTAGCTCTTATGCATGTGGTTCCTTCATGTCATTTATTCTATGTGATGTCTACTTTTATGTCATGCCTCTGGTTTCCGTGTAAAGCATCATTAGCATGTCCTTTTATTTCTCTCAAGTGGCCTTCGTGTTAAAACTTCTAATCTCTTAACAATAAATTCTGTTTTGCAAGCATCATACTAAGCAATCCCTCATTTGAACTTGTCCCAATGGAGTAATTTGTATCATAATAAGTTCCTTTTAAAACAATCCCTCATTTGAACTTGTCCCAATGGGGTAATTTGTACTTCATTTTTTTGCAAGCATCATAATAAGTCTCGTGTGATCTGACTACAGACTAAATCAAATGATAAAACAATGAAGTCTATCTTGCTAGCCCAGGAGACGACCAAGAATCCCTCTACTCGTCTAAATAGGTGATGTACATGCGTCGGGTCTCCTCATCATACTCCCACTAGAGCTGTGGAGCATCAACTGCATCAAGATCTGTTGTACCTAGACCTATGGTGTTGTAGTAATCTATGAGCCACGGGGACTCATCAATATCATTGACCAAGATATCAAGACTAATTAAGTTATTTAGGCAAGGCATGGTTAAGTGATGAGGTTGCAGCAACACTAAGCATTATTAGTGGCTAACTTACGATTCAAGATTAAGATGAGAATCTATGCAAGTTGGTTAAATAATAATCATGATCAAGAAGTGATCATGAACACCTACTTATGTCAAACATACCCCCACTGTGTTCTCCTTCTGAACTCGCTTGAAAGACGGTAATGGTTACTCCCACAGTTGGTGTATTTGAGTTGAGTTTACTTCAATTTTGCTATAACCAGATTTTAAACAATTTCCACATTGCCACATAACCGCTGGCACGGCTTTCCGAAAGACTTAACCCTACAAGGGTGCTCCAACTCATCCATCACAATCTAACCACAAGTTGTGTGGGAAACCTCAACCATGAAAAACTCGTAGTCTCCTCGAAATCCCGATGTAAGACCCCAACCTCGATATAGCCCAAGGTATCCTCAGAATTCTTGTGCACAAGATATTTCGATAAGGGTAAAACAAATCCAGCAAGACCGTCGATGTGTCGACGAACCCGATAGGAGCCGCATATCTCGTTCTCAAAACACGACCGGATCATCCAAACTTCTAGTAGGCCAATCGCAGAGTTTCCCCTTGCGGCCACCGGCAGTTGACAGTTTGGACCAACACTCATGAGGAGCACTAGCCCAGGGGTTGATTAATTATCCATGGGGTAGCTATGCCCTATTCATTTTTATTAAGTTTTTAGCAAATGGAGTACCAAAGTTGGGTCTTGCTGGAAGAGTTTTAATCCAAAACAATTTATCAAGGGGTCCCCATAACAACCCCAAGCATGTTAGTAGCTCTCAATATGAAACATAACACTGATAAACGAAAACTAGGGCAGCAAAGGAGGTACAAAACACCAAGAAAAAGGCCAAGCCTTTTGCCTTTTACCAAGTATATATGTGCATTAAATTAAATAGCAATAATAAGATGATATCCCAAATATCCATGTCAACACATGTATCACCCTACACCTGTAACTAACAATGCTATAAGAAGGGTTGATCAAGCACTAACTTAGCCAAAGATTGTTTGCTAGGATGTGGAGGGGTTAGAGGATTATCATTTCCTCATGTTGTTGTTTTGGACAGATTATAGCTAGAACTTGTGTTGGTTGCCGTTGTTGAACTGTTGCTCCATTTTGAACATGCCATATATGAAACTTGCCTAGAATTTCATGTAGTTTCATAATATTTTCTTGAATCCATTTCTTAACATGTTTTTGTTTGTTGTTTAAATGCATTTGTCATTCATGGCATATTATCTTGTGATGGTCATATATTTTAGACCGTAGCTCTGGTTTAGATGATTTATATATGTAAATCACCTAGAATGACGTGTAGAATCACATGGTGCATTTTGTTTTCCTATTTAATAAATATAAAATATTGTTTAGCCAGATCAAGGCCAATTTCAAAATTAACATATGGGGTCGTTTCAGAAATACTATAAGTTGTTTCCGACCTCATTTAAAATGCCTAGATAGATAGTTTATTTATGCTTCACCTCTTGCCATGTTCAACAACATTTAAACTTGCCATGTAAATAAACGAGAGTAAACTAAATGATTCAAATATGGAATTTCATCAATATGCAACTCGTTGCATATTCAGCTTCACTTAACGTGTTGAAGTTGATTGTTGTGATTTGCCATGTCACGCATAATCAAATGGACATGCATCATATTTGTTTGCACATCATGCCATGAATATGTTATGGTGTTTATCGTGTGTTGATTCTTTATTTCTGTATTGTTTATTCTTGATAGAGTTCCAAAACTGATTCAAAGTGTGAGGATTCATTCGACTACGCCCTTTCTTCTCCTTCACAGATTCGTTCTTCTTCCAAGAGGGATCTCAGACAAGATGACCATTTCCATGGATACCACTATTATCATTTCCATGCTAGTTGTCTCGTTTCTGTCATTATGTCTCGCTTCCTACCACTTGTTTTTCAAGCCTCCTAAAATGCCATGATAAGCCTCTACTTCTTGCTCAGCCCTTCTTATAGCATTGCTAGTTGCAGGTGGAGTTTGTTCCATGTTGGGACATGGATATCTTAGGATACCATAATATTATTTCTATTTAATTTAATGCACATATATAGTTGGTAAAAGGTTGAAGGCTTGGCCTTTTTCTCGGTGTTTTGTTCCACCTTTATCGCCCTAGTTATTTGTGTACCGGTGTTATGTTCCATATTGAGTGATCCTAACATGCTTTGGGTTATTATGGGGCCCCCTTGATTTTTGTTTTGGGATAAAACTCTCCCGGCAAGGCCCAACATTGGTACTATTTGCTTAATAACAACTAAAATTGGCATAAGGCATGATCACCCCGTGGATAATTAATCAACCCCCCCCCCTCCCCGGCTAGTGCTACTCATGAGTGTTGGTCCAAACTAGGCAATGTCTGGCGCCCCCCGGTCACTCGAGGTTTCATCCAACCCGACATCTAGCCCATCTCGTAGTGCCCTAAGAAAGAGATACGTGTGGCTCCTATTGGGATCTCGCCTGTCGGGCGGTCTTGTTGGATTTGTTTTACAGTTCTCGAATGTCTTGTGCACTGGGATTTCAAGGATACCTTGGGCTATCTCGAGGTTGAGTTTTTCCAGCGCAGCTTGTGGCTAGTTTGTGATGGATGAGTTGGAGCACCCCTACAGGGTTAAATCTTTCTAAGAGTCGTGCTCGTGATTATGTGGCAACTTGGATATCTGTTTAACACCAGGTCATAGCAAACTTGAAGTAAACTCAAACACCAACCGTGTGCGTAACCGTGATCGTCTCTTTTCGAGAGAGTTCAGAAAGAGAATACGGTGACACGTAAGTAGGTATTGAGGATCACTTCTTGATCATTTCTAGTTCACTTTCGTTTATGTGTAGAATACTCTTTTTATTTTTGTACTCGTAAGTTTACCACTCAAATAAATGCTTAGTGCTTGCAGCAGCCTCACCACTTAACCATTCCTCACCCATTAAGCTTTGCTAGTCTTGATACCCTTGGAAATGAGATTGTTGAGTCCCTGTGGCTCACAGATTACTAAAACAACACTTGCAGGTATAGGTAAAGTGATGCTTTGACATGAGAGCGATGCTTGTTTGATTTGGAGTTCTTCTTCTTCTTCATCAATCATAGGATGGGTTCGAGGCTGGCAATCTGGGATTAGCAAGGATGAATGTCGCTTTTATAGTTTGATATTGTCTGTAGTCGGACCCTGCTTTTGTGTATGATGATTTATATTGATGATTGTATTCATATGTTCATGATTTAACATGTGGAGAGTGTAAGGAAATTCCATATATTCATCTCCTCTTTACACGTACTTGTAACAATATCCATTCTTGCGAAACGATGAGATGTGCTTCTCTATCGAGGCCCATGAGCCAAAATAAGAATAGGACCGCATCTTGGGCATTACATTCACCTCCAGCCCACATACCACTCATTGCTAGGGATAAGTGTCGTTGTTCTCTTACTCGTTCTACCCTACATTTTCTACTCCTACCCTCTTCGCCAACCCCTTTTCTTTGGCATCAACCAGCATCACGTCAACATTAACGTGTTCGTCGTCGACGCCTCATATTCTTCTTTCTCATTCCTCGTTACTTTTAGTTCTCGTTCCTACTTATTTTCTAGAATACTCTTTCTTTATTTTTTTTGTTTCAATTTTTGGAACACACTTTCTTTCTCCAACACAATGGACCACTTAATGGCTTCAGTTATCTTTCCTTCTTATTCTTGGAACACTCGTTCTTTCTACTATAGCATAAACCACCTAGCCAATGTTGTGTCTTGTTGTCCTCACGAGCGAACGTGTCGACAATTGTCAGTGTGTGGACATCATGCAGAGCATAGTCATCATTCATCTTGGTAAATGCTAGGGCGCCCATGCCGCGAGCGTATGATGGTCGTTGTCCATACTGGCAAGCGATGTTCGACCATGCTGTTGAGAGCTTGTTGGTCGTCCTGTCCCATGAACGCTTTCGAAATGATTTGACGTGATTAACTTCTTGCTTAATTAGTTAAGTAGACAAATAATTAATGGCCAATATAATTCTTTGCATGCCTAATTAACTATCAACAAACTCAATTAATTATGTGACTAATTAGGAAGATCCCTACTTCTAAATATGTGTAGGCATAAATAATTTTCTACCTAATTAACTAATTGCATTATCGACTCAATTTCTAATTTTATTTGGTGTGAAAAGATCCCTATTTAAATGGAACTAATTAATTGTATACGTGATTAACAATCTAGCTAATTAATCACATTAATGTTTTGATTTTCAATTGGTCCACTCCTTGAATTCTAAAATATTTTCAATATGATGCTCCATGATTTACATGTTAGTTTCCTTATAATACATAATATGTTTTCCTAAAAATTCTTTTTTTCTTAAAATCTGTTATTTATTTCCTAAAGCAAATTGCATTGATGGGAGGGACCGGTTGATTGAGTAAGTTAGGAAAATTAGATCCCTGATCTTTTGTACGTTGGGAAAGTGCTAGTTTGGAAGGAAAGAGTGGAGAGAAAAATAAACCGGTGGATAAAAAAACATCATGGAGAGGGTGGTGGGAGGTGAGGCGAAATAAACCGGTGAGGCAAAATAAAACCGTGAACCGGCCTACCAACTCCTCCTTTAGGAGTAGAGATTAGTTAAAGATATTTTCGTCTAAAATTCTTCTCAATTATGTGCCTTGTTCACCTCGCCCAAAAAATACACCCTACAAAAAGGAACGGAGGGAGTATAATTTGGGTGATGTATAGAAAGATTGATTAATGCGACTAAGCGACGTATGATAAGATTAATTGATTTACATTTGGTCTTGAAAGAGTGATTAGAGATTGACTCTGATTGATTCTTTCCTATAAATACATTACTAAATAACCACGTAGAAAGTTCTAATACATTCAGGTTATGGGTTGCCTTACTTACGACCGATTGATGTGGCAAGAAAAATCGGTAATAAAAAGCCAGATTAAGGTGAGATTTGCATTGAAAAATCAGGGCGGATACGAGACGAACGATGTACCAACTTCCCCCTTAGTAGCAGAGATAGAGCAAACTGCATTGATGGGAGGGACCGATTGATTGGGTAAGTTAGGAAAATTAGATACGTGATTTTTCGTACATTAGGAAGTGCTAGTTTGGAAGGAAATAGTGAAGAGGGAAAACCGGTGGATAAGAAAACCATCATGGAGTGGGTGGTGGGAGGTGAGGCAAAATAAAACCACGGTATTGACCTACTGAAAAGACCTCGATGACGCCTAGAGGGGGGTGAATAGGCTATTTAAAAAACTTCTTCAGATTTGGCTTGAACCTAATGCGGAAGTAAACTAAGAGGGTACTTGTCAAGCACAAATCCTAAATGCACTAGGCACCGCAACGTGTATCAACAACACGATCTACCAAGATGGACACAATACAGCTACTAACAAGCACAAGTAAGTTACACAAACTTACTTGAGCTATATCACACGACAAGTAGGTAAATAACACAAGATACTAGATCACACTATATCACACGATATATCAAGGGTTGCAAGTATGTACGTGTGGATATAGAGGGTATGCTTGAATGATTAATCTTGTACAAGAAATGGCCAACACAATATAACGAGCACAAGCAATATGCAATCTATGTATGCTCAAATAACACAAGTAAACCACAAGTAAGAAGTTAGGGTTAAGGATAACCAAGGTCACTGAGACGAAGATGTATCCCGATGTTCACTTCCTTGGAGGGAAGCTAGTCACCGTTAGAGAGGTGTATGTTACCACGAAGGCACACCAACGCCACGAAGGCTCACCCTATTCTCCCTTTGAGATAACACCACGAAGGCGTTTCTCAACCACTAGTGGTAAGCCTTTGAGGTGGCTTCCAAATCCTCACAAACTTTTCCGGGGGAAATCACACGAATTGATTCCTCTCCGAAGAACTCCTACCGCCTAGGAGTCTCCAACCTCCAAGAGTAATAAGATCACCGGGAATGCTCAAAACTTGCTCAAATCACAAATAGCTTGGGTTGAGAGAAGGAGAGGGAGAAGATCTATCTTTTGATTGGAACAACTCTCAAAGGGGATCACAAATGCTCTTGGGATCTAAGATTTGGAGTGAGCAAATGTGTGTGAGGTGGAAGTGTGTTCTTATGAGGATAAGGCTGTGTTGGGCAGCCCTCTCACGAAGTGGGAGGGGGGTATTTATAGTGTGGAGAGAAAAAGAGCCGTTGGGGGTACTTTTAAGTCACACAGGGTCCGGACGTCCGACAGTTGTCGGAAGTCCGGGCGTCCGCGAGGGACCGGACGTCCGACAGCGGCCGGACGTCCGAGACCTGTAGCCATGACTGGAACTCTTCTGAGTTCGTCAGCGACCGGACGTCCGACAGGGGTCGATCGTCCGAGGCCTGTAGATGTGCCTGAACATATTTGAATTCATCAGCATACGGACGTCCGGAGTGGCCCGGAAGTCCGTGTTATACAGCACAATTTCTACTGGTGGTGGCTTCCGGATTTCCGACGGATGTCGGACGTCCGGCGCTCGGACGTCTGGAGGTAGCCGGATTTCCGAGATATAGTGCACACAAACTACTGGGGTTGACCTCCGGATATCCGGAGCTTGGCCGGATGTCTGGCCCTCGGTCGTCCGGAGGGAGCCGGATTTCCGAGATATAAGTCTTACAAACTACTGGTGTCTGGCTGCGGATTTCCGGAGGGAGCCGGATGTCCGGGCCTCGGACGTCCGGAGGGAGTCGGAAGTCCGAGTTATATGTTTCAGATTTCTCTGGTATAGGATTTCGGATTTCCGAAGTTGTCGATCGTCCGGCCCTCGGACATCCGGAGGAGGCCGGATGTCCGAGGCACTGGTTCTATTTTCAGATAACAGCAGAGCAGTGGAGATGTGGTCTGAACAGAAAGTGAAGATGTAGTTTGAGCAAGTTCATCGCAAAACCTGTGATCCCCTCTTAATAGTGCGGGATCCCTAAGGACTCAAGAATCATAAAAGAGTACTGATGATCCATACTTGAGTGTATACTTTTATTTGTTGACCATCACTCCGCACAACTAACGTCAAAGGAACTGATACCTTTGAGTTAGCCCTTTCACTTGAGCTTGATGTTGTTGTTCCTTCTTGGCTCAAGTTGAAAGCAAGATATTATGAAGTCTTCAAGTAGCTTTCCCATACACAATGCGGAAAGCCTAGCTTATGTATTCATCTTCATTTGTCCACCATGTGAACATCCACAAGAGTCAAGCATGAAGTTGTCAAGAATGCTTATCTTGATCTTGTCCTGTCCACCATGTGAACATCCACAAGAATCAAGCATGTAGTGCTCATGAATGCTTATCTTGATCTTGTCCTTGTTAGCACATGAGGTTGTCCTTGTCAGCACATGATCATTGACAATAGTTTCAATGATATATTCGTGTTGATCCGCTTGAACTTGCACACCACAATCTTGATGACGATCACCACTTGACGTCATCCTTCATGGGTTGTATGAGATCTTCCTTTTGACGCAAGCCCAGTGGAAGCACACCTAACCCTCACATAGGAGTCTCACAAAGACCATGGGTTAGTACACAAATACGTAATGGACAATGCTTACCATACCATGGGATCACTTGATCCCTCTCTGTACATCTTATACTCTTTGTGTGCTGATCATCTTGATTTGTTCTTAGTCTGAGATCTTGATCAACCTAGTGTTTCTATGACCATTCTTTGGATAATACCTTGAATAACATCTTGGTCAACATATAAACTCCTTGAACCCAACATATGGACTTCAAGAAGTGCCTATGGACAAATCCTATAAATATAACTTAAGGCAACCATTAGTCCATAGGGATTGTCATCAATTACCAAAACCACATATGGAGATATATTATGCTCTATCACCTACCAACTCTTCCTTTAGGAGTAGAGATTAGTTAAGGATATTTTCGCCTAAAATTCTTCTCAATTTTGTGCCTTTATCACCTCACCTAAAAAATACACCCTACATAAAGGAACGGAGGGAATATAATTTGGGTGATGTATAGAAAGATTAATTAATGTGATTATGCGACATATGATAAGGTTAATTAATTTAGGCTTGGTCTTTAGAGATTGATTGGAGATTGACCCTGATTGACTCTTTTCTATAAATACATTACTAAATAACCACATGAAAAGTTATAATACATTCAAATTACGGGTTGCCTTACTTACGATCGATTGGTATGGCAAGGAAAATTGGTAATAAAAACCCAGATTGAGATGGGATTTCCATTAAAAATCGATGTGTGTTGGGTGGGGGGGAGGGGGGTACGAGAGGAACAACGTACCAACTCCTCCTTTAGGAGTATAGATACGTTCCTAAGTGGAGGTTGGGAAGGCAAACATGGAGTATTTAATATGATCTGATAATAAATAGCCATAACAATTACTCCCTTCGTTCCTAAACTTATTTTTAGGGATTTCACTAGGGATTATATACGAATGTATATAGACATATTTTAAAGCATAGATTCACTCATTTTGCTTTGTATGTAGTCTCTAGTAAAATCTTTAAAAAGACTTATATTTAGAAACAGAAGGAGTAGATTGATAAGGTGGAACAATACAATTTTTATCTTTTGACTTTGTGAAATATATGTATCATGTAACAATTTTATTGTACATAACATACTAGCATGTCTATATGAAAAGGCACGGCCAAAATTGCATATATTTAAGACCGTAAGACCAAAATGCCATTTGTGATGAGTGCAGATTTATACTTCCTCCGTTCCTAAATATAAGTTTGCTTATAGATTTCACTGCATATTAACAAAATATTTGAATCCACATTTGTATATAATCTGTAATGGAATCTGAAGGGACTTATATTTAGGAGTGGAGGCAGTAGTTTAAAAGGCTTGATAATGTACTCCCGCTAAGCCTGGGAATAGTTTGGATTGAAACTTAGTTTTTGAATTGGTTTTTTATTTGGTTTCTATATTTATTTTGAAACAAGGTTTCTATAGGTTTGGTCTCTACTGGATTGAGATGGAAACTAGTTTGATTTGGTTTGGGTTGTGCCTAAGAATGGACCGGATAGGTTTGGATTGGGTTCAGATTTTTTTCAAAATAAGCTTTCGCTCATTTCATATATAAAGCAAATATTCCAGCATCCAGACGGGTTTAGATTTCTCAGTCCAAAGCAAGTGCAAACTATGGTTCGAGACCAAATCAATCGATTAGTCTGAGCCGTCGCTTCCACCTCCAACCAAACTTTCAAGACGCCATTGAACTTTGCTGCTGCAAGCCCTATTTAAGAATGCGTTCAGTTAACCAGTTAACTTGCCGATTAATCCCTACTCGCAGGATCATCGAATAGCCGATTAACTGATAAATTGTCCGATTAATGGATTAAATGATCGATTAACTTGCCGATTAGTCCTTTAATCCCTTACTCATCAGCCAACCGAACGGTTACCAGTTAACGATTTCCTCAACAATGGCTGCAAGACAGTTCCCGTACGTACGTCGGCGAGCAGTGCACGCGTGGCTACAGAATCGATCAGCCTGCCTTTCCTTGGGCTAGGCTTTGCGATTGTCTCTCTCTGAAGGATCCAAGCCATTAGTACTTGAAATCCAACAGCCGATGCTGCCGGCCGGAGCGTGACGGCTGACGCGAGTTTGACGCCATGTCTGATCTAGATTCATGACGTGCCCCACGGTTTGAATCTGTGGGTTCCATCCAAAAGTTGGAAACGGTTTGGACTGGGTTGGATGGAGAGCATGTATAGTTCGGTCTAACATAAAAATATCTGTGTTGGTTTGGTTTGGATGTGTGGCGTCTATTCCTATAGACTGGACTGGTTTTAGTCTCCCGCAAAGGAAAAAATAAACATGAAGATCAAATGCAACCTATAATAAATCTTTGGATTAAAAACAGGGGTGCATTCATTACATAACACAATGCTTTCAGATGACAACTTCTAGCCTCTTAAGCCAACAAGAGCCTCTGATGAGGCTTTTAGATCACCCAGCAACTAACGGCGGCCATGATGCATCAGCCTGCTACTCTCTCCGTTCCTAAATATAAGTTTTAAAAAAAAAATCACTACAGACTATATACGAAGCAAAATGAATAAATCTACACTCTAAAGTATATCTATGCATATTCATATGTAGTCTTCAATACAATTTCCAAAAAGGCTTGTACTCTCTCCGTTCCTAATATAAGTCTTTTAACAGATTTCACTGCAGACTACATACGAAACAAAATAAATGAATCTACATTTTAAAGTATGTCTATGTACATCCGTATGTAGTCCGTAGTGGAATCTCTTAGAAGACTTATATTCCCTCTGTTCTTAAATATAAGTCTTTTAAAGATTTCATTAGAAGACTAGATACCGAGCAAAATGAGTAAATATATACTCTAAAATATGTCTATATAAATCCGTATGTAGCCCCTTAGTGAAATCTCTAAAAAGACTTATATATACAAATATATACTCTAACATAGGAAGTATTTAGCAATGAAGGGAGTACTTAGGAACGGAGGGAGTAGATACTACAACAAAACCAAACAGAAATGCCCAAATGATAATTTGTTGTGTTCATCAAATTGGTCCACGAACAGGATAATTTCAGATTTGATCATTTGCCCTCACCCACCTGATATCAAGGCAGAAAGACAGGAAAAAAAACTAAAAACTAAAAAAGATATTTACCAGCTATCTGTATATGTCGGTGATTAGAATTCATAAGCCTACATGGTGTCTAAATCCTACAATGACTGGATGAGTTAAACCTTCTTATCTACAAGGAAAATGTTGTGGCTGCACAAGATTAACAGCAAACTATAAGCATGCATCTGTAGGAATTCTACTTTGTGCTTGCTTCCTCTGTCTGGTCGACAGAGAATGGGCTAGCTTTCTAGCCTTCGTTTTATCAACTCCCAAAAACTCGAGTTGCAAAAAGCTCCCATGACCACCTCGATGATCCGAATGCTATCACTGCCAGAATATGGTTGGGTCGTTGCTGTATACCGCACGATCCTGGATCTCTAAGATGGAGACGTGCCAATCAACAAGCCTTGCTTGGATCAATTTACACAACACGAGTCCAGTTGGGAATAACCACCAGCTAGTTTCATCCCTGAAAAGATTTGAAGTCCGAGTTGTTATGCACTCCCTCTGTAACCCAATATAAGACGTTTTAGATCACTACTTTAGTGATCTATAAAACGTCTTATATTTCTTTATAGAGTATAAAAGATGGCCGACCAATTGCATTTAGTGCTCATGTAACCCTTCTTCACAGAGCGGGCAAAGATGCTTACCCACCCAAATTCCATGGCTGCATGCTTGGATGTCTTTTTGTTGATGACCTATAATGCACGAGTCCACATACAAAGGCCACGACCTAAGTCAAGTGCAAATAGGTTACAAAGAGCTTAAAAAATGCATTGAAACTGGTATTGGTAGCAAGCACAAAAACATGATAATGATAGATATAGCTGAACCTGCATTCAGCCAGCAGTAAAATGTGATAACGATTGCATAGTCGTAAAATCAGTAGGCACACTGTCTGTGAAAGGTTCAACCAACTCAAACACTGCGCCTCCCGACTCCGGTGCCAGACCAGGACGCCACGCTCCAGGACTGGTGGCTGCGGGCTCGCGATGCCACGCCACCCCCGCTCCGCAAAGCGCTGGCCTCGGTAGCGCTCCTTGTGCCTTGGATGATCTGGAAGCATAGGAACGCGTGTGTTTTCGACCATGTAACCCCATCGCTAATTGAGCTCGCTGATGCGATCAAGGATGAGTCCAGAGGTTGGGCTAAGGCAGGGGCCAAAGGTCTTAGGGTCACCCTGCCCTCCTCCTGGGACGTCCATTGATCCATTTGTAACACCGATGTACTAGCCTCTTATGAGGATGTTTTCCCCCTCTTTTCAATGCAATGAAACGCAAAGGCTTTTGTGTTTTCTCGAAAAAAAAAAACTCAAACACTGACGATATAGTTACTGTTGTAACAAGCAAATATTCAAATGGCGTGAAATCTGATTCCTCATGACATCGAGACAGACCACTGAACATAATTGCCTAGTTTTACAGGTCAATAAATTGGGATAAGTAATGTTTTACTCCCTCCGTTCCTAAACATAAGTTTTTTAACATATTTCATCACAGACTACATACGGATGCATATAGACATACTTTAGACTCTAGATTCACTCATTTTGCTCCGTATGTAGTCCATAATGAAATCTCTAAAAAAAATAGGAACGGAGGGAATATATGTATGTGCTCTGTCTTGCATGCGAATGCGTGTGAATGTGTGCATGTACAAAAACTTTATGATAATATCAAGCATAGAAAACCAATGAAACCCCCCTGCGGAAAACAGTGATAATGTTTAACCCTGATTATGTTCCCCCAAAATATACAACATTCCAAATGAACTAGTAATAGCAAAATATATATACAGGCAAAGAAGAGTGCTTACAACGTTAACCAGAGATGTAATGTTCCACAGCGCATACACACGAGCAAGGCCTGCTGAGCGACGTGGGCCATGACTAAAGAGAGCATTTATCCCAGCTGGAAATGGTGCCAGTATTCCAAGAGGAAGAACAAACAAGACTAACAAAATGTCGACCATAGAGTAAGAATATAGCTGGAGAGACGTAAGCAACACTAAGCTAAAATCTGCAAGAAGCAATATTGAGATGACCAAACCAACAAGATCCTGCAGTTAAGAAACCAAAAGAACCATAACAAATGTAAGATACTCTAAATCTCTTCATAACCACACTAGGGATTGAAATAATGGTCAGTCTCTGCAAAACAAGTCACCTGATGTCCAACCGGTTTAGTATTGTGCAAGATAAGAGACAGAGGATGAAACAAATCTCTCCTGTCTTTGAGCATCATCAAGTTGTCAACATTGAGAATTCCACCAATTATTCTTTTACATATATAAGCATCATAGTTCCTTGAGTGGCCTAGTTGAGAGTCAGCATCTACATTCTGATTTCTGCTCGACATAGGATCATTAGTTAGAGATAAATTGGGATGAGAGATGAAAATGAAGAATAATGGAGCTAGTAACAGATAACTCACGATGGATGTTGATCAAAATTTATTCTAGAGCCACCATGAAGTTCAGCAGCCACTGCTTCTCCCCCCACAGCATGAATAACAAGACCGTATTGACAGTATCCTAATGCTGTAGCTTGGAACCATGCAAGGTCAACACGCACATGGTATGTGTCCAAGGCAGGATTTGCATGAGTTTCAAGCCATTTGAGCATAGGAAGAAATGTTGCTTTCAAATTTCCATGACGAACCAAACGCAACTGGGCATTCAATCCAGCAACAAGACGGTGCCATATTGATGATGGTACAACCTATAAAAGATATTTATCAGGAACTGAATAAAACGTTATTTCAGTGATTCGGCACAGAAGGAAATGTTTCATAATCAACCTGGCTTATAAGACTTGTGACTACACTATCACTGTGAAGTGCAAATGGAGCCATGTAACTTCCATCGCCACCAAAAATCAAGGACATTGGAAACCGCTGATGAAGACGAGCAGGCAGATCGGGTCTTTTCTCATCCCCACCAAGGTAAAAATCCAAATAACCCAGCATTAAATCTGGAGTGGCAGCTACCTATAAATTGGAAAAAACAGACCATCCTCAATCCATAATATCAGACTGCTAGTTATATAACAACTGGAATTGTAGGTGCAACCTACGATGTGTGCTGCTATAGCAGCCGCCGATAATGCAGTCAACATGGTCACACTTGTAAATCAAACACCACATTCCTTTTATCTATTTGTATACCCTGGATATTTCTAGTTACTATGCATCTATGGACTCAAAATATTGGATAATTCACTTAAATCAAGTGAAGAACACTTAAAAGACATTGGTTTCCTAGAAAAAAGCGATACCAAACAGCCTAATTTGAAGAAAAAATACAATTCATGGCAAACTGCAATTTTGGTTGAAACATTTGGTATTGGAAAACACAATACCTTCAGCCCTTCATAAAGGGCACGTGAACGACACGACCGTAAGCATGAATGATCATATTCAGATCTAACAAACTCACGTAGTCGTTGTAACTTTTTTCTTCGGCGCCACTGTTGCCAGGACCACGCCAAGGGGTAGGAAAGTATACACAGAATACTACAAATTGATCCCTCCCACCACTGATAAGCTGCCAAAGCATTGATCTCCTCGACAAACTTGTTAAAGGCATCCTCGTATCTGACAACAGAAGACAAACAGCATAACAGCAGTCAATACTCAGTTATATATTTCTATACGACATAAAGGGCTATGTAAACTTCACGCAAAAAAAGCCGTATATATTGGGACAAATTATAACAAGACAGCTAAACGACTGAAGGGAATTTGTGCAAATGTAATCTTGAGCACGGGCATTACACAATCTCTGTAATCTGTTCCGGCGGCGTGTGCGGGAGATGCCAAGGTTCACTGAAGGTATTTGGGCCCATGAAAAACATCCTGTGCACATGGCAGTGAGATTCTTCGGCCCTATTTGTTTCCAATACCTATCACATTAGCAGAAATTTCAAACAACATCCAGCACGATCATTCAACAGCTTAATGCACTGAGCCAGGACAGCAAAATGTATTCCACTACCTCATTCAATGATTCTAGAAAGGGAAAAGAGTGATCAATTTGGGAGCCATGTTGAGTTGGTGCTGGTCCAGGAAACTCATCAGTACCAACAAACTTCATCCGAGCAATACTCAAAACAAGAGCCAATAAAACAAGAAGGCCTGAAAGAAGCAAGCCAAACAACCATGGTCCACCAAAAGTGTATATTAGCTCTTCAAGAGCAGTAAAACAGTGAGGCATGCGATATCTATCTGACACACATTTGTACGGGCATGGGGTTTCAGCAACACCTCCTGTGGAAAATGTTATTTAAGATTAGAAAATCAAGGTTAAACTAACAGAAATATTCATTGTGAACACAAACATTCTGAAACTAGAAAAAACAGGTGTAACAAAAGAACACAGAAAAAAACTTGTAATCCAATTTAAGCTGTGTTCTTGAACATAACAAAATGAGCTAAAAGCAAATCACTCAGTGGTTGAGGCACACACAAAGCTCTGGCATCTACCCACAGGTTCTTACGAAAACAAGTCCATTAGGTATAGGAATTTATAAGTAACACATCATAAATTAAGCAGGACGCTATGGGCAGATGATCTCGTTGATGGGCAGATGATCAGCGAGCACGACGAGATGGCCCAGGCGGCCTTTGCTCACTTTGATGGGCTGCTTGGCACAGCGGCCGACCGCGCCCACACGCTAGACTTCGAGCACCTCATCCAGCCAGTTGACCTCTCTGTCCTTGAGGTGCCGTTCAGCCCCGATGAGATCTGGGAGGCTGTGAGGCGCATGCCGGCGCACAAGGCACCAGGGCCGGACGGCTTCACCGCGGAGTTTCTGCGAGCATGCTGGAGCACCATTAAGCAGGACGTGTTTGAGGCCTTTGAGCAGCTCTATGCGCTGAGGGGGCGTGGATTCCACAAGCTCAATCAAGCACTGTTCACCTTGCTGCCAAAGCGCGCCGATGCTCACAAGCTTGGCGACTACCGGCCGATCTGCCTGATACATATTGTGGCCAAGCTCTTTGCGAAGGTCCTCTCCTTGCGCTTGGCACCGATGCTCGACGGACTGGTGAGCCGCTATCAGAACGCTTTCATTGCCGGACGTACCCTCCACGACAACTTCATCCTAGTCCGGCAATCCCTCAAGCTCCTGCACCAACTGGGCGCGCCAAGGATCATGCTCAAGCTCGACCTAACCCGGGCCTTCGACTCCATATCATGGCCCTTCCTCTTCGAGGCCTTGCGCCAATATGGCTTCGGAGCGAGGTTCCGGGAGTGGCTGGCCATCCTCCTCTCCTCGGCCAGCACCCGCGTCTTGCTCAATGGCGTGCCGGGACCCCCGATCTGGCACCGCCGCGGGTTGAGACAGGGCGACTCGACATCCCCGCAGCTCTTTGTCCTGGCCGTCGACACGCTCAGCCGCCTCATGCAACGGGCGCTCCAGGCCGGCATTCTCCGGAGACTGCACCCCCGACGCAACATCCCGGCTATCTCACTTTATGCCGATGATGTGATGTTGTTCTGTCGCGCCTCGACCGACGAGGTCCTTGCCGTGAAGGGCATCCTAGGGGTTTTTGGCTCCGCCTCCGGCCTGCACGTGAACTACGGCAAGAGCTCTGCCACTGCGCTTTATGGAGATGAGTCGACCACCGAATCATTAGCGATTCTTGGCTGCCAGACGGCGGCTCTGCCCATCACGTACCTGGGTATCCCCCTCTCCACGCGCCGCCCCTCCGCGGCTCAGATGCAACCTCTAGTCGACAAGGTGGCCGGCCGCCTCCCTTCGTGGAAGGCATAGCTCATGAACAAGGCCGGACGGCTGGCGCTCGTCAAGTCTGTGCTTAGCGCCATCCCCATCCACCAAATGCTGGCCCTAGCACCCCCCAAGAAAACCTTGAAGCAGCTTGAGAAGATTCAGCGCGGGTTCTTATGGGCAGGACGCGAGGCCGCCCACGGTGGGCACTGTCACGTGACCTGGCGCCGGGTATGCCAACCGCTCGAGTACGGCGGCCTGGGTGTCCGCGACCTTGAGCGCACAGGGCTCGCCCTTAGGCTCCGATGGCTATGGCTCTCGCGGACGGACTCTAGCCGCGCATGGCATGACCTGGGCCTGCAGTTCACCCCCGAGGAGCACGGCCTCTTCTATTCCTCCACCACCATGCAGATTGGAGACGGTTCGACAGCGCTTTTCTGGGAGGACCGATGGCTCCTTGGCCTCTCCATCCGCGAGCACCCGCCCTCGCTGTACTCTTGCATTCCCAAGCATCGCAGAAAGTCCCGGACGGTGGCCCAGGGCATCGCCGGCAACGCTTGGGCGAGAGACATTCACGGCACTCTGGGCCTTCAGGAGATTGTGCAGTATCTCCAGATTTGGCAGCTGGTGTCCAGCATCACCCTTTCCTCAGAGCCGGACACGCTCTCCTGGAAATGGACAGCCAGCGGCAGCTACTCAGCCAGCTCCTGCTATCTAGCCACCTTTCACGGGTCAATCACTTGCCGGTCCTGGAAGCTGATCTGGAAGGGCTGGGCCCCTGCGAAGGTCAAGTTCTTCCACTGGCTCGCTAATCAGGACCGCTGCTGGACTGCCGAGCGCCTTGCTCGCCATGGCCTAACGCATCACCCTCGGTGCCTGCTCTGCGACCAAGAACCGGAAACGATACAGCATCTGCTGCTCTCTTGCCCATTCGCGAAGCAGACTTGGCACGGGACCATGTCTTGGCTGCGACTCCCGGCACCGGTGCCCGACCAGGATGCCACGCTTCAGGACTGGTGGATGCACGCTCGCGACGCCACACCTCACCCGCTCCGCAAAGCGCTGGCCTCGACAGCGCTTCTCGTGCCTTGGATGATCTGGAAACATAGGAACGCGTGTGTATTTGACCATGTAGCCCCATCGCTAGTTGAGCTCGCTGATGCGATCAAGGACGAGTCCAGGAATTGGGCGAAGGCAGGGGCCAAAGGGCTTAGGGTCACCCTGCCACCCACCCGGGACGTGCATTGATCTGGTTGTAACACCTCTGTACTAGCCTCTTAGGAGGTTATTCCTCCCTCTTTTCAATGCAATGAAACGCAAAGTCTTTTGCGTTTTCTCGAAAAAAAAAAGATATATATTTCTCATACAGCAATAAATACAGTAACAGTTACCTCGGATATGCATGTATATAGCCCGATGAGGGAGCTCATATGCAGGGCATGGAAAACACAAGGACTTAGAAGACCCGGTAATGTTCTTGTATGTTCCTACAGGACACTCCTGCATTTCACCACAGAAATCATTGCAACAATGTTAATTAGTAAAAACAGTTATATTAGCTAACTGAGCTAAAAAAAGGTGACAGGTATGACAATGGCACGCTGCCATGCCATGTCGGTACATTTATCTTTTCTGTCTGAAACATTAAAATATGGTAAGCCCACCAATATTCAATATTCAAAAATAGCAATGCACCAAATTATGCCAATAAAAAAGGTATTGTGTGCCTCAAGAAACCATAATAGACAGAAGAAGAAAATAGTAATAATGGGCAGCTGACCTTCTGTTCATGCTTCATAACATAATAAATAACGGCACAAAGGAGTGACTGTAATGTGCTTCTTGTTTACCTTGCAAAATGTACCATAAAGACCATTCGGGCAATCTTTTGCTGTAACTGTGCCATTCTCACCATGAAAACCTTGGCCTTCAACAACTCCTCCTCTGTAATAACAA
Organism: Hordeum vulgare subsp. vulgare; assembly: GCF_904849725.1. NCBI lineage: Eukaryota > Viridiplantae > Streptophyta > Magnoliopsida > Poales > Poaceae > Hordeum > Hordeum vulgare. The sequence continues at coordinate 138,025,576 of NC_058518.1, read as the reverse complement.
CAGGGTCAGCCTACAGGTTAGCAATGTTCTGTGCATTAAGACATCTTCAGTTGTTCGACAACAAATAAGATGACAGTACAGGCTTAAAAATCATAGAACACTGACATGCCAGAGGGAACATGAAGAAAGGGATTTTTTTTAACGGAGCCCTGATAGTAAATTTTACTGAAAAGAGACGTAATTACAGGATAGGGGACTGTACAAGGGGAGGGGAATAAACAAAAGGGGAGCAGGGGGTAGAGCTACACATGACTAACAGAGTAGTCAAGCCAGAGCTGGAGGGACGAGGCTTGCCTGCTCCCGCTTCTATGCTCCGATCCGTGCTCCCGCACCGTTCAGTTCTCATCCAGCGGCCATAATAGATTTCCTCCCATGCATCATTTTTTAGCACAAGGGGAAAATAAAGAAGTCTGTATTTTCGTATTTCCCTCCCCCGCATCACATTGACAATGTACATGCATGCAGAGTAGCCATGCCAAAGCCCACAAGACCCTTCTTTCCCCTAAGCACGCGCAGCATGCTTCTCGTGATCACCAGCTGCATCACCAGAGCTTGCCCAACCCACATTGCACGCTGCACTGGCTGCCAAGTGGCTGATCACCAGCTTCGGCCTCATGTTTGACCGCATACCGCACGGATCCAGCCCCTCCAACATCTCCGATCTTGGACGAGAGCACGGAGGTGCACCCCAAGAACAATCTCTACTCCAGCGCCCGCCAAGGTGCTCGTCTGCATCACCACGCCGTGCTCTGGAACAGCACACTGGCGCCAACCGGCCGACAGGACATGCAGCCGCATTGTGCCGACAGAACCGAACCCGGTGTGGGCTATGGACGAGATGTGTCTACCACGGGTGATGGGCGACATGGTGCTTCTCCAGTCCGACAACATGCTCATCGTGAATGGGAATGGCATGGCGGTAGTGACGACTGAGCGGGAGCTCGGGCGGGAGCTAGTGATTTACCCGGCGATGTATAGGCTGGGCACGCATATTGGCTTGCAATTAGAGGTTCCGGCCGAATTCACCGACCCGAGGATGTACCACTCATCAGCTACGCTGAACATGTACGTATGGTGGTCGGGCAGGTGCTCGTCCGTGAATGCAACCCGCACATCAGGCAAACTTGACGTGCCCGGAGTAGCTGAGTCAGCGAGTCTGGAGGTGTTCCTGGTGCCGTATCTTGACGCGCGGCTCGACGGCGCGGGTTCCGGCGCATCCAGCCGCAGCATCTGTGCAGTTCAAGGTGCCCGGCGGCATGCTCGCGGGAAGGGCTCCCAAGGATCAGTTGCTGCACGTGGCCTTTCCGGCGCCTGCGTTCATGACTCACTTGTTTGGAATGAACCAGCGTATGGTGGCGCCGCCGGGTACAGAAGGAGAAGGGAAATGCAGGCCTTTTTTGATTTATTTATTTTTTGGCTGCAAAAGTGACGCCCCGGGAGGAAACATATTACAACCACCGGATGAAAGCTGAACGGTGCGGGAGCACAGATGGGAGCACATGATGGGAGCAGGCAAGCCCCGTCCGAGATGGAGGAGCGCTGCCAGCACCCCTTTCATTCAACATGAGAGAATAAAGAGACAAGATATTAAAAAAGCAACGTAACACCAGTAGGAAACAAGGTTTGAATAAAAAAACAGGTATACAAAAAACTGGTTTTAGACAAGGCAAGGCCAGCCAAAATCCTTTAAACTACTCCAAGATTTAAATTAAGGAACTGCAAAGCTACATATATTATTCTGGAACACCGGTGCAAAATGGAATAGCCTTAAAAAACTTATAATACAGATAAAAAGCTAACAAAAAGACAACCTTACTACTTCCTGTATAAATAGCAGGTTGAACGACAAGCAAAAGGCCGACAGAGAAAGCATCAGATTTCCAGGACGCACCTCGCAAGTATTGATCCTTTGACAGTTGCAAAAGGAACATAGTCATCTCCAGTGGGAATGTCGGACCAGTGGAAGTGAATGCGACCACCTCCACCTCCACCACTACCATTGCTTCCAACCCCACCAACACTAGAAAGTACAGAGTTGTTCTCTAAGGATAAAGTCCGCACAAATAGAAGAATTGTGCCCCCAGAACCACCACCAGGTCCTCCATTTGCAGCATGAGATGCGACACCAGTGAAACTGCCACCGTTTGCTTCCACTGAACCAAAGAGAGAGAGAATAGGCAGAGATTGCTCCAAAGAACCCATCACTGAATGTGGAAATGAAAAGGGAGTAAAGGCCAATGCTATTAAGAATATCATGACTTGATAGAGGATGGTCACACCATCATTGTTACCTATTATACCACCACCAGCCGTTGAAGATGCTGTACTGACATTACCACTGCCACTGCCAAGTTCACAAGGCAAATCAGCACTACCATATGCAGCTCCACCACCTGCATGACTGCCACTGTAAAAACCGTCCCCACCTTTACCACCATGCCCACCCCCACCACTGAGGCCGCTGCTTAACATTCCTCCTTGTCCAATTCCGCCTCGGCAGCCTGCCATCAGATAAACAAATTTTAAATTCCGCAAAATTTGGCAGAAAGCACATGGCCAAAAGACAAAACATCGGAAGAAGCTTAACACACATGACTAGAAAACAAGACAATACCCCGCACGTTGCGGCGGGATGTTAATGTAACAGAGAGCTTAAAAGAAAGGGGCACAAAGTAAGAAAAGAAAGTGTAAAAGCATATAAGTAAGAAATGTTTGCAGTAGTAAATAATGGACTCACAGTTAGTAAACTGAAGTAAAAAAGAGAAGATGAAACCATGACTCGCCGGTTAGACGACGGAAGAGAAACTGATGTATACTAATAAAAGATAATCAAGTAGAGGTAGCCACACAGATTGGAACTGCAAAATTAATTAACTGCTGTTTGGCTGACATGCACATTTGGTGATGTGGAAAATGTTGCATGTTGGGATAATTAGTGGTAGTGGAAACTGAAACGCTGATGTGGCATCATGTTGAAATGGACAGTATGCATGTAGGCTTAGTGGGAGAGAAGACTTAAATGCATAGCTTAGCGGGACGTTGAGGTGGACACGCATGTTGAGAGAATTGGGACCGACTACTTAAGAATGTAAGATGTAAGATGTAAGATTAGACATATGTAAGCACTGACAAATTTAAACAAGGGTCAATTCCTTCATGACCTGCATACAGATAATTATGACAATTTACCTCAAACTAGAAACCTGAAAATTATATAACATTAAGTAACAAAGGAATGATGAAGATAAATAAAAACAGCAGGCTGCACAAATAAATGGCAAAATAGCAATTCAAACCAGAAAACTAAATCAATTGCCAGTTGAAGAATGCATAAGAATCCAAACCAGACAACTAAATCAACTGCAGGTTTAAGAGTGCATAAGATTATATTTGTCGGTACAAAAATTATAACAATGTTACTGAGCCTCATGCCTAACAAGAGAGTAGATAGTGAATATCATCAGGCACAAAAGCACATTCAACACTGTATAGGTATGTTTGTACTAAGAAAGGATTTACAGAAAATCTCACACCGCTGTAGCAAGGTCTGCCTCCCAGCTATAACTAGCCATCATGGAAAAATATGCTACATAGCAATTTTTTGTGGCCTTAAAATTCACAGTACAAAAAAATAGCAACTAAAAGATAAACATAATGAAAATAACAGCACTATGTCCAAAATAATCACTTTCTTCCTTCAACAAAACATAAAAAAATAGTGCAATATATAATTATATATGCATGATTGTTAATTTCCTGATTTCCATTGTAGTTCAAGGATTTCATAATACTACATGATAAATGAAGTGTCAACGATTCCATTGCAGTTTGATATATGCATGATTGTAAATTTCCTGATTTCCTATACTGATTTTAGATTACCAAAGAAGTAACTCGATTTTTATTTTGGTGCTTAAAAGTTACAAGTTCTAAGTTCTAGATAGAACCTAAGGGCAACTCTAACACGGTTCACCAAATGGACAACACCAGATGTCCACGGACACATCCTGACGTGTCCGCGGTGTTACAATATATGTGGATTGCACTAGCCCTTTCCATCACTTCGGACTTTTGATTGCGTTGGCTAGTGCATGAAGCTTAATATGGTATCAGATCTAAGGTCTTGAGTTCGCTTTCGCAATTTATCAAAAAATTGCTGGTAGCCCCCCTTTGTGTCCACGTACAGGCCTCTTGAGTCATACGTGAGTTTCGCGCGCCGTCGCTCTCTTCCGGTTGCACGTGTTGACTTCGCTTCCCCGTCACAGGTGAGTGGGGGTGTTACAATATATGTGAATTGCACTACCCTTTCCATCAGTTCAGACTTTTTGTTGCGTTGGCTAGTGCATGAAGCTTAACACGCGGAAAGCGGTAGGGGAGCCGGCCATCCAATCCTATACACCAAATGTCTGGCGCTAGTTTAAACATACATTTAAAAAGTCAGACGATATTTGAATATTTACAGCAAAACGGACAAAATTTAACAAAGTTTAACTATAACTAAAAAACACTAAGCGATGTACCAGGCAGTTACCTTATACGCATGGTCTCCGAGGCCGTTGGAACCTCCGTCGTCGTCACCGACCTTCCAGCGGTTGAAAAATAACTAACAAACACTAGCCGAGGTACCAGACGATGACCTCGTACGCATGGCCTCCGAGGCCGCTGGCACCTCCATCATTGTCCAGTCCGTCATCGTCGCCGTCCTTTCGGCAGCTAAAGGCCTCCCAGGGTCGTGGCAGCCCTGATTGGCCGTTGTTGTGCGCAGCCGCTCGCCTGCCTCTGCCTGGCAGCGACGGTCAGGCTTGGACTCTGGTCCGCGCTGCCCGCCCTTGCCCTTGCCGGAGAGGTGGCGGATTAAACGCTCGTACTTGGCCAGCCCCAGTTCGTAAAGTTGGTCGTTGATCCTACATCGGCGACAGGCAGACATCTGAGCAGTGGTCTTGGACCGATCCTCAACCTAGGCAAACGCGAGGTCGAGATCGGCGAGGACCCTTACAACACTACGTCTAGTATCGCGAACACCGTCTGGCGTGACGACGTGCTACCGTCGCGACCGAGGTAGTGCAAGAGGCGATCGCACGCGCTGGCCATCGCCATCATAGAGGAGGGCAACCTCTTTCTCGAAGACATGGCACCAATGGCTCCTGGACTGCCAACGGGGCGGGGATGGAGGGCACCACCTCCTTGCCGCGCTGGAGTCAAGGCGGCGGGGAGATCGGGTGCATGAGGCATCCGGCCTGGCTGCGTCGCAGGGGCGCTGGCGGCGTCTGATTTCGATGCCACGGTTGGGTGGCGAGGACGGCACCGGATTGTGGTCATGGCGTGACCGCTCGAGGAGAAGCGCCATCTGCACGGTGAACTCCTCGTCGGTCCAGGCGACCTTGACGTGGTCCAGGCTTCGGCCTCTCCTAAGGAGAGGACGACCTGATGTGTCCCGCCCATCATTGATGATGGTTAGATTCGACGGAATAGTCAAAGACATGGCATTGCATTGCTACAAGGCGACGCCACCAACTTCTACCAACTATGCAGACTTAGGTTCATAAGACTCGGGCAGGTCAAGGAGAAGGGAGTCCGACTGACCCAAGGCACGCTACGTGCACCAAAATAAAATCACTGTGGTTGCCCCCGTGATATACATGGGAGGAACCGGAGCCAGCAAGGAAAAGGAGCAATCTTGTAATCATACACACACATTTGTCTACAGAGCAAGAACTAGCATGCAGGACTAGCATGCAGGACGTAGGGTGTTACACCTCCTCGGTGGACTGAACCTGGATAACAAGGCCTCGATCTCTAAAGTGATCTGAAGTGTTTGACCCCTGTTTGAATCTCTAAAAGGGGATCCCCACCATCTCGACGATCACCCGTCGACAGGAATGAATGCGTGGTGAGGGTTTCGGGTGGGACTGTGTAGTCAGGCACCTACGTGGCAGACGTCTGGGCGCCCGCAAACCAAACCTCCCCCAGCTTTGCTTCCGGTTTGTGGGTCCGGACGGATTTGGTGCACGGTGTTGGATGGCCAAAAGTGTTTAGACCGGTCAGGACATTTGCGGGCGATTTGGAGCTGCCCTAACATCAAAAGGAATTTCAGATGTAGCACCACAATCATATAGCAGTTAGCCCCTGCTCATATCTTGTCGAAGCTCTGCCACCGCCAAAGTATGGGCTAGTAACAGCCACCATAACAGAAATTAATGAGCGTAGCTGAGTTTGTGGATGATATAGCATTGCTTTAGAGCATTAAGACCCTATATCACAGCCATGCCTGGCCCTAAGGGCAGGCAGACGGGGCAACCGTATGATGGAAGGGGGCCCATCCGTAGCATCCGTATAGTAGTCCTTGCATTTGTTACTATACCGGCTTTACAGAACAAGATCAAGAAATCTAGAAAACAGCAACCACTTGAAGACCCAGCCCAAGGTGTGGTCTAGGGATGAAAACGGAGCAGAAACAGGCAGAGCTGGATGCTACCACATTTGTTTTCACCCTCCGTCCGGAATTAGTTGACGCTCAAACTAATTCCGGACGGAGGAAGTATTATTTGCGGAAGCAAAAAACAAATACAGAAACCCCAGAAATGAATACGGAAACCAGTACTATCGGAAATGAATAGAGAGCGAATACGTGCGGAGACGGCAACGGAAGCGGATGTTCACCCGAACTTAAAACCCCTTGAACAATAGAGAAAAACACAAACAAACTAATAAATTTAATCAATTGTTGACATAACTACAAAATATTATGATGGTTATATTATAATATATGTGTCTGTGCATAATCTTTTCAACTTTTGCAACACAAACATATTTGTGGTAATCAGAAGGACAAGCTCCCTATATAAGCAAACACGGTATCAGATCGCCCTCTTACAAGTAAAACACATTGTAACATCACCAAATAGTATGTGAAGGGGAATTTTAGGCCCTACCTCCATTGCGGTTAGGAATGGCTAGCTTCCTTGCATGGTAGTAGAAGTTGGGCCACACATGGGTCATTCTGCTCATTGTGTAATTGTGTGATGTTTAGTGGTTGGGTCACAAGCAGGCATAGGCCCATATTACAAAGGGAAAAATCCATATTCACGAAAACGGAAAGTTCCATTTTCATGCTTGTTCCACCAGAAAACACCGTTTCGTTTTTGTTTCCGTTTCCACGTAAAAAAATCCATTTCCATTTTGCAAATTTCCTCTTCTGTATCCATATTTTCTCTCCGTTTCCATTTTTCCAGCGGAAAGTTTCTGCTCCATTTTCATCCTTAGTGTGGTCCTCAGTTCCTGTGATGCATGCAAGCCTACGTCACTGACTTTAAGGCTCTGACATGGCCTGCAATTTTGGGCCAATTCCCAAGCTCTCTATTCTAGTCCTTGTCCAAGTCTTAATTTAAGCTATGCTCCATTTTAAGTATTCGTGTGTAGATATTATTGCTAGAGTTATATTTATGGTGGCCTTTCGCCTTTTAGATTCTGGCATTTGGCCTCCCTCACATATGTATATATGTTGGCTTTTGCCTCGTGATAATATTAAGTTGCATATTTCCCTAACATGGTATTAGGGCTCTAGTTTTTTTTTTCCGCACGCGCAACTCGTGCTCCTCTTGATCCAATCTCCTGCACGGCCGCCGTTGCTCTTTTACCTTGCCGGTCGTGATTCTGTTGTTCCTAGCCATGCCTACGGCCATCTTGTCGGCCCAGTGGGAACTAGGGTACCATGGCCCGTCTGCCACTGGCCCGGAGGACGACGCACGGGCCAACCGAAGGAAGACGGCCCTGCCCAAGCCGCTCTGAAGGAAGCCGCCTCGCGAGAGGTATGTCTCATCAGGCCCCTTGCCACCAGTCCAAGCTTTGCCGAAGCTGCTCGGCGCCAAGCCGTCTCGCGAGGCCCCTCCCGTAGGGCGGCCTCACAAGGCTTGGCGCGCGGCGCCAGCTGCGGGGCCTCATGCCCAGCATGTGGGTAAGGCGTCCGCTTGGAGGAAGATGACAGAGGTTGTGCCCGCAAGTGTGGCCAGAGACAGTTTCCTTTTTGGTGATTAGGGGGCAGCGCCCGTTGCCCCTCCAAAAGCACGTTCCCCAAAGGTTGCCACTTCGGCGATAGAGATCGAATCCGCCGCTCGTTGGGAACGCGCCGCGCGCCGAGCTGCCGCTAGGGCGCCCGCGGGGCCCGCCGCCCGTGGCGCCCCGGGGCAGCGCCCTCGGGCCGCCACAAAACCCGTCAAGCAGGCACCCGTTGATGAACAAGCAGGCACGTGGCCGCTCCATCACCGTCTCCTCGCTTGCGCGCCGCGACCCACCTGCTCCGTGCGCCGCGCTGCTCATGGCTCAGGAGCTTCTGCGCTACCGCCCCGTCAACGACGGCTACAACACCTGGCTCGAGCGCATCACCGAGTTCGTCGACGCCGCGAGCAACGCTCCAAGTCACGACGGTCAGGCGCCCTCCCGCTCCCTGCTCCCTCCACCGTCGCGCGCCGACCAAGCCAAGCACGATGCTCCCTCTCCTCCTCCTCCGGCCCGCGACGCGCGCGGCGGAGCCGCTCCACGGGTCGTCGGCGCCAACAGATGACAGCAACAGTTGTCGGATCGTCCACCGCGCGCACAAGGACGCGCATGTGACTCTCGAGAAGCAGCGCAACCATCAGGATCATGTTCTCCAAGACATCGCCGCGGCTGGGCGCCATAATCGTGCGGCCCTCAACGTAGGCGACGCCACCACCGGGGGCTACCTGGCCCTCATTCCCGAGGGGCGCCGTGTGGTGTGGCCCGACAAGTTCAAGCCAGAATTCCTCCTCGCTACGACGGCAGAGCCAACCCCACGGAGTTCCTCCTTCTCTACAGCATCAGCATCCAGGCCGCGAGGGGGGACGACCGGGTCATGCCAAACTGGTTCCCCATGGCCCTCAAGGACGATGCGCGCGCATGGCTCCTAAACCTCCCCGAGGCGTCCATCTCTTCATGGGAAAACCTGTGCAAGCAGTTCGTCGCCAACTTCACGAGCACGAGCGACCGCCCCCTCACGCTCAACGACCTGCGGGGTGTGCACCAGCGCCCTGACGAGCCCCCCCCCCCACAAGTTCGTCCAACGCTTCAGCCAGGTGCGCAACAGGATCCCGAAGGCCTTCGATGCTGCAATCGTCTCCACCTTCACCAGCAGCGTCACCAACGTAAGGATGCGCGAGAAGCTCTCCATCAGGAACAAGCTGGACTCCGCGGCGGAGCACTTTGTCCTCGCCGACCACTGCGCCAAGGCCGAAGAGGGACGCCTGTTCCTCCACAGCGACCTTGACACTGAGCCAGGCGTGGCGAAGCCCAAGGGCAAGGACCCCAAGCGCAAGGGCCCTGTTGTGCTTGCAACGGAGCCAGACTACAAGCGCGGCTGCGAGCGCGGCAAAGCCAAGAAGGACGACTGCCCCGCCTGCGCCTGCCACAACATGAACTCCCACAACACCAAGGACTGCTACGAGCTCAGCCAGCTTCGCGAGGGCCGCACTGACCGTCGCGGCAACCGCAAGGAGCGCGGTGGCAGGGGTCACGGTGGCGGCCATCGCTGGGACGACAACAACAACAGCGCCGGTGGCAACAACCGTCTGGGCTGGCAGAACCAGACGCGGCAGGCCAACCATCAGGCCAACGTTGCACCGGCGCACGCCAGTGACCTCCCTGCCGTTGAGACGCTAGAGGCTACCAGGAGCCCGGCAGGGTGGCCTGCATCCTCGACGGGGCACAGGCGTTCGAGTTCGCCAGCCACCTCAAGTGGTCCGAGCTCCCCATCGCCTTTGACTCCAGCAACCACCCCAAGTCCACGAAGGCCGTGGGTGTCGTCCCCCTATTGTGCACTCCTATCAGCAATGTGGTTGTCACCAAGACGCTCATCGACGGCGGGGCAGGGCTAAACATGCTCTCTATGGAGACCTTCGAGACTCTCCAAGTGCCCTACGAGCGTCTGATGCCCACCAGGCCCTTCTCGGGTGTCACCGACGGCTCCACCATCCCGTTGGGGCAAGTGCGCCTACCTGTCACCATCGGCACCCACAAGAACTACCACACGGAGTTCATCGACTTCGACGGGGCGCACATCGACCTGCCCTACAACGCCATTTTGGGCTACCCGGCGCTCGCCAAGTTCATGGTCGTGACCCATCACGCCTACGGACTCGTCAAGATGCCCGGCTACAGCGGCGCCATCACCCTCGGCTACGGCGAGAAGGATGCGATGCACACCCTCGAGCATGCCTACAAGGCCGCCGCCACCGCATACCCCGCCGACGAGGACATCCTTGGGCCTGTCGAGGAAGCACCCGCGATGAAGAAGCCCTACTCGAGAGCGGACCGGGTCCAAGAGGGCGTCGCCGGATGGGGACAGCGCAGGCCCCTCCCGCGCCGTCAGCAGCACCCCCTCCCCCAAATAGGAAGGCGTGCTCGTCACCTTCCTCCGGGCAAGCCTTGGTGTGTCATCATGGATAGCATCAGGCATGCCCGGCCTGCCGAGGGAGGTGATCGAGCACCACTCAGCAGCGCGCCAGAGCGCACGGCCCGTCAGCAAGCCCCAAGGTACAGGAATCGCTCATGAAGCTCCCCACCCCAGGTGGATCGTCAGACCCACCCCCATCTCCAAACCGCGCGACGGCAGGCGCATGTGCGTCGACTTCGTCTCCCTCAACCAGGCTCGCCTCACGAGGCCCTTCTCTCCTCCATCTCCGCTCATGCGTGCGCCTTTCGGCCTGGAGAACGTCGCAGACACCTTCGCAAGGCTAATGCACATAAGCCTGGAGTCCCACATCCCGGATGTGGTGCACAATCGCTGACCGACCCACCACGGCCCCATGAATGATGGCGCAGGGTGTTCCGGTACAAAACACATGGAACGCCCTCCCATCACCGTAAGTTCTATCAGACTCCACGGATACGAGCGAGCCGGAGTTGTACACTCTCTAGGGCTCTCTCTACCCACGCTGCCTCCGGCACGTGAGAGCCCTTTCGCACTCTCGTGGAAGCCCCATGCTCAGCGTTGGCGGATACCCCATGCTCAGACATGGTGGACCTTTTGACAATGAGGGCGCTTTTCAGAGGAACCAACCTCAAGCTGACCCGTGTCCGTCACGGCAACGTTTCTGTCATCATTTCAGGGGCGCCTTTCAGCCATAACCGCAAGCTGACCCGTTTCAAACACGGCGCCGTGTCTATTTCTGTTATGTAATGAACTTGCTTCATGCATCAGTTGTTTTCGTCAAACTCCCTGTGTGTCTACAAATGGCTATGCCTCAAGAGGGGTGCGCACTCGAGATCTCCCCCGTGTCTGTCACGCGAGCGGGGGTCAGTCCCTGCAGCGCTGCAAAACCCAAGCGACTGAGCTCTGGCTCGCAGGCCTGCTCCCGTGTACATCACCTCCCCAGGTCCTTGGTGTCCTCATCTCCTCGCGTGACGCCCACGGGCGACCCAGCGAGCGCGCCCCAGGGCGTTACTTGCCAGTTTCCCTGGTGCAGGAACTTGGAGGACTCACCCCCCCCCTTGGGAGGACTCGTGAGCGGCGTTCCAAAAAAGAAAGGCTTCGCGAGGGACCGCACCTCATGAGTCGCTCCCTTCAAAGCCCTCACTCCAAGCCGCACACCCTCAAGGAGCAAAGTATGAACGCGCCCCTCGGGCTTTCTTCCTCGCGCTCCCTCCCGAGGCATCCCGGTTTTCTTGGCACAAGCCGTTTGCGCATCAAGGGGGAGACCCTGAGCATCGCGCATCAGGATCTCCTACTAGCCCTAAGAGCCCTACACCCTCTGGCCTTGCAGAGCCCCCGCTTCAGGCATACCAGCGACGGTGTAACCCGCCCCAGCGACGGTGTAACCCGCCTCGGGGGCTGGGTCCCAGCGACGCAGGGCACGAAGGCAATATAAAAAGAAAAAGGAAACCCCAAAGGGAGAACGAAAGCGCATTAAACACATCAAGCAACGAGTACTTAAAGCAAAAGTTCCCTACAAATGTGTTTACGCCCAAACGGGACCCGGTGATTCAAGGTGCAACAGGAAAAGAAAGATAATATCTCAAGCGGAGGAGTAGTTGCCCTCATCGTCGTCGCTTGCAAGGTCCCCTTCAAGGCTGCCAACCTCTTCGTAGGGCTCGACCTGCGCGAATTGCACAAGTAGGGAGTCCACGTGCTCGCGCACCTCGTCCCTGAGCGGGTCCTGGAGCTCCGCATGCACTGGCTCCACCACAAGGGAGAAGTCGAAGGCGGGGTCGTGGCAGCGAAGGTTGGAGAAAGCACACGTCACCGCGCAGTCCAGGAGGTCGCAGGCGCCTCCCTCGATGGCTTCGTCCACCTTGGAAACTCCCGCCTCCAGCGCCTCCACCACCTTGGTGAAGAAGTCGAGGTAGCCCCCGTCGGAGTGCGTGCGGGGCAACACCTGGATGTCCTCGACGAAGCGACCGAGCGCGCGCATGGCGAGGCCCAAGAACAGCTTAGCTCGCTACGCTTGCATCGTTTGCGCCTGCGCCTCGTCGTCCTGGGCCCTCTGCATGGCGGCAGCCTCATTAACCTGCGCCTGAAGCGACGCCAACTCCGCTTTGACATCCCCTTTGCCCTCAAGGGTGACCTGGAGGTTACTCTCGGCGTCCTGGAGCTGGGCCTTGAGCTCGTCGACCTCCTTCTAGAGCTCGTCGCACTTAAGCTGGAAGCGGGCTTCCTGCAACGCCAACTTGTCGCGGTACTCCTCCAAAACGGCCTCCCGCTCCCTGGCAACCCTCGCATCGGCCTCAACGTTGGTCGCAACCTCCCTCCTTTAGAGCTGGGCATGCGCCGTGTCGCGCGCTGCCATGAAGGCAGCCCCATCGGCGAGAACCTGGCCTTCCAGGGTCAGGAGGCGCTCGCGCTCCGCCTCATGGTCGAAGGCGGTCCGGGCGACCTCTCGCTCCAAAAGGGCCACGTCGGCCTCCCGTACGGCGATGGCCTCCTTCCTCTGAGCCAGCTCCCCCTCGCGTGCGGCGCACTGCTGCTCGCGCGCGGCGGCAGCATCCTCGCGCGCTCGGAGGTCAGCCTCAAGCATGTCGAGAGCGGAGCGGGCGCTCCCAAAGGCCCCGCGCATGGCCAAGGCGCTGCCCCTGACCCCTTGAGGGACCAGGCACTAGGGCGCCCCGGCGCCGCCCCCTGTGACGTCCACCCGCGAGAGTCTCGTCCGCGTGCTGGGGCCCGTCGCGGCCCTTCGGTGGGCGTCCTCAGCAGCAGGGCAGGTTGATGTGTGGAGCAGAGGCCTCCCCAACGAGTCGTACCGGCGAAGGCGCCGCGGATGAGGCGGCCCTCTGCCTCTTGTGCGCGGGCACCCTGCAGGGGTCAGTGATTCAGTCCACTATCCTCATCGACAACGAGAAGTGATAGACGAGGGGGGTTGATGAGTGAACTTACTCACCGACGGCGGCCCAATGCCTCTGCGTCGGAAGAGACGTCAGGCGCTGGCTGCCGCCACTTCCTGCGGAGGAAGGCAGCGCCGCGGGCCGCGCCCGCGCTTCGGCAGTGGCGACGCTCCTCTTCGGTGCCATGGCGATGGAAAGCAACAGTGGAGGCGGAGAAGAAGGCGGAGAGAAAGCAGCGAGCGGCGTATGCGTAAGGAAGGAGGAGCAATATGTACGGAAGGTGTACGGGAGGTGTACGGGATAAGGCGAGCAATAAAGGCTTCGCCAGACACGCACAGCAGTTTTCTAGGCGGGCGCGCGGTTCCCGAGGCGTCGTGGGGGAGTGGGAATGTCCCATCCCATCGTGGCTGACATGCATCACCTCCTGGCCCGACAGTTCGTCAGGGCCCACGACGTTTCTTCCCACGTCGTTCCATGCCGCACTCACAGAACGTGTGCACCACGGGCCCAGGGGCTACTGTCGACCCGTTTGCGGTTGACCCGAAGGATGACGCGCAAGCCGACCGAAGGAAGACGGCCCTACCCCAGTCGCTCCGGAGGAAGCCGCCTCCCGAAGGGTATGTCTCATCAGGCCCCTTGCCACCGGTCCAAGCTTTGTCGAAGCTGCTAGTCGCCAAACCGCCTCGCGAGGCCCCTCCCGCATGGCGGCCTCACGAGGCTTGGCACACGGCACCAGCCGACGGGCGTCGTGCCCAGCCATGGGTAACGCGCCCGCTTGGAGGAAGATGACAGAGGTCGTGCTAGCAGGCGGGCCCGTTGCCCCTCCAAAAGCAGGTTCCCAAAGGTTGCCACTTCGGTGATAGAGGATCGGAACGGATCGGCACGCCAGGGCGAAGGTCATCGCCGTGCCCACGACCGCGCCATGAAGACTGCTTTATCAAGCGAAGACCGCCTTTGGTCAGGCTAGGACTGGCTCCTGTCCCCCTTCGAATTGCCACCCTATGGCCACCCTTTCCCGCCGTTATTTTCAAGGAAGAGGACCAAGGCACTACAAATCGGGAAGGGCCACCTCCATGTAAGGGGATCGAGCCATTCTCTCCCCCAAGACCCGTGTACTAGAGCCTCAAGCTCCTCCTTTTCCATGGCAACCAAATCACAAGCAGGAGTAGGGTTTTACACCGCACGGTAGCCCGAACCTGAGTAGCTCGTGTGTCCCCGTCATTTCCGATGATGAGGCGTGAGCTCGCCTTCAACCTTGCTATGTTTGTCGTTGTGTTGCAGGTCGCAAGCCAAGCCCCCCAGTGTTCAAACCTCGTTCTTGGAGAAGTTATTAGACGCAGATCCCAGACTCCGACACATCTCAATCTGCATGCTCCACCTCCACGCTCGCGCAATGGGTGCCCAAAACTGAGTGTTGGATCCCATCAAGACTTGGGTTTCAATTGATCCAGCTAGAAATCAGCTCCAGCATTCGGTCCTGTAGGTCTTCGCTCCAATCGTCGATCCCGTTTGTCGGACATTGGATCATGTCACCCCGGCTGCTCAGGTTCTCCTACTGGATCGGGCGTCGTCCGCCGATTTCCGCCGCTGTCGCGTCTCTGGCTGTCGCTCGAGGTCCGGTGTCGCGCGCCGCCTTTCGGCTCCCTGGTCGGGCCGCTGCCGCCAGCCTTCGGCTCTTCCTGGCCGGGTTGCTGCCGTCGGCCTTCGGCTCTCGCAGGTCCCGCTGCTCCCCGCCGACCGGAGCTCCCAGGTCGGCCCCGTCTGCCTGTACGCCCCTGTCCTCTCTGCACTGTTGCGTGTGGTTGATGTGTGGCATGGAAGGTGGAATCGCTATCGTTTCGTGATCCAAATCCAGATTTCCCCTTTTCAAAAAGAGGGAAAGTAAAAAAAGAGGTGCAATGGCTGGTGTGCCTCTGCCTCGCTGTCCGCTGACTGTCGATGGTGTTCCCTATATTGATCTTGTCTCGCATATACGTCATGAGTCGGTGCTTGGTGCGCGTCCGTCTACTTCTATAACGCCTTCATTAGACTGTGCCAGTCGCTATTCGTTGACTCTTATGGCTTATGCCCGTGGTGGCGATGACCGCTCTACGTCGATTCCTCTCGCGGCTTCTGCACGTGATGGTGATCGCTTTACGTCGACTCCCTACTCTCGGTCGACTCTACATGCGAGTTCCATGGGTGGTGACGACTGCTTATTGTCAGGTGTTTCTACCTTGACCCATTCCATCGCGTCCTTGTCTGCGCGTGAGATTGCGCAGCTGCGACACCTACATGATGCTCAGGATTCTTCACCGACAGGTTCTGCAGATTCCATGTCTGACTCCTCTGGCAGTGAGAACCCACCTTCTACTCATTCAGATACACCCCATGGATTCTTGATATTGGAGCGTCATTTCATATGACTTATGATTCCTCCACCTTGACCTCTGTTCGACCTGTCGAGTCTCCTATTCGAGTTCTTACGGCTGATGGCACTCCCCTTCCTATAGCTAGTCGGGGCACTCTTAGCACCACTTTATTTCATGTTCCCTCTGTCGCCCATGTTCCTCGACTTACCATGCAGCTCATATCTGGGGGTCAAATTGTTGACTCTAGTTGTAGGGCCATTCTCCGCTTTGGTTCATGTTCTGTTCAGGATCGTCGCATAGGCGTTTTGCTTGGTGCTGGCCCTCGAGCATTGATGGTCTCTGGGGGCTTGACTGGCTTCGTCTTTCCCTCCGCTGCCACCGTCGCCAGTCTCGCAACCCCGTTGCTGCATCTACTACTCTTTTCAGAAGTGGCATCATCGTCTTGGCCATTTATGTGGTTCTCGTCTCTCGTCTTTGGTTCATCGTGGTGTTCTGGGGTCTGTCTCCGGTAACGCTTTGTTGAATTGTTTGAATTATCGGCTTGGTAAGCAAATTCAACTACCTTATTCTCAAAGTGAGTCAGTGTCTGAGTGCCCTTTCGATCTCGTTCACTCTGATGTTTGGGGTCCGGCTCCCTTCGCTTCAAAAGGGGGGCATCGCTACTATATTATCTTTATAGATGATTTTTCTCGGTACACTTGGATCTATTTCATGTCTTCTCGTACTGAGGTCTTATCTATATACAAAAAAAAATACTGCCATGGTTCATGCCCAGTTTTCCACTCCTATTCGTGTTTTTCGTGCGGATTCAGCTGGTGAGTATGTCTTACATGCGCTGCAAGGTTTCCCTGCTGAGCAAGGTACTCTTCCTCAGTTCTCTTGTCTTGGTGCTCATGCTCAGAATGGTGTGGCTGAGCGCATGCATCGTCACCTTCTTGAGACGGCACGTGCAATGATGATCATCGCCTCTCTTCCGCCCCACTTCTAGGCTGAGGCTGTTACCAGTGCCCACCTATCTCATCAACATTCAACCATCTGTTGCTCTACAGGGTGGTATTCCTCTCGAGCGTCTTTCTAGTCGACCTCCTGATTATTCAGCTCTCCGTTTGTTTGGTTGCGTTTGTTATTTTTTGCTTGCCCCTCGCGAAAGCACCAAACTGACCGCTCGGTCTGTTGAGTGTCTCTCTCAGATCATGGCACTAATTAACTTTGTGTGTTGCAGTCCACGCAAAGAAAATGTGTGATGTTATTGCATGTTGCCTAAATTGGAAAATATGGGAAATCTTCTCCTAAACTCCGCCTATGTTGTCTCAACATAGCGGGTCCCAAGATCGGGTAAAGGAGGAGGGTTGTGATAGGCTTGGCGAGCCAACGTCAAAACTCAGCCACTTTTATGAAGATAAACCCAAAAGATTTTCGTTGGGCCGTAACCCTCTTAGCGACGCGCCACATCGGAACCCAGGTGTGGTGTTAAATGAGCAAGGGTCGGGCCGTCACCCCCCTCGTGGCGCACCTTATCTTGATCTGGATACGGTGGCAAGTGAGCAAGGATCGGGTCGTCAGATCCTTAGTGGCGTGCTACATCGACGCCCGGGTGTAGTGGAAAATGAGCAAGGGTCTTCGCATTTGACTTGACGAGTGCGAAGGGTAAGGAAGCTAGCCGAGCCTAGGAGGATCCGCTTAGGTAGCTGGAATGTAGGGTCCCTGACAGGTAAGCTTCGGGATCTAGTTGATTCAGCGGCGAGGAGAGGTGTTGATATCCTTTGTGTCCAAAAGACCAAATGAAGGGGTCAGAGGGCGAAGGAGGTGGAGGATACCGGCTTCAAGTTGTGGTACACGGGGACGGCTGCAAACGAAAACGGAGTAGGCATCTTAGTCAACAAGAGCCTCAAGCATGGAGTAGTAGACGTCAAGAGACGCGGGGACCAGATTATCCTGGTCAAGCTAGTAGTTGGGGACTTAGGGCCTGTTTGGGACTGCTCTGCTCCTTAAAATTCAGCTCTGCTCCAGAAAAGACAAGCCAAACGGGGTAGCTCCACGATATGCCGCTCCGCAAAAAAACTAGAATCTGGGATAGAACTTCAAAGTTTTTATGAAGCTCCTGAGAGGGTGCTCCAAAAAACTCTAGAAGCTAGAGTTGGGGGGAAATTACCCACCACTGCCACCAGTAAGTGGATACCCCTTCGTTTATTTCCCCTCAACCAATCAAATAGATTGTTTCCATCAGATTTTCTATTTTTGAAGCTGGAGCTAGATGGAAGCCAAACATTCTCTTTATAGTGCTATAGCTTCTGTATGAAACTGTTTCAAAGTGAATTTGACGAAGTGAAGCTGATTTTGATGAATTCAATCGGTCCCAAACAGGCCCTTAGTTCTCAACGTTATCAGCGTGTATGCCCCGCAAGTAGGCCACAATGAGAACACCAAGAGGGAGTTTTGGGAAGGCCTGGAGGACATGGTTAGGACTGTACCAATTGGCGAGAGGCTCTTCAAAGGAGGAGATCTCAATGGCCATGTGGGCACATCTAACACAGGTTTCGAAGGGATGCATGGGGTTTGGCTATGGCATCAGGAATCAAGGAGAAGATGTCTTAAGCTTTGCTTTAGCCTACGACATGATCGTAGCTAACACCCTCTTTAAGAAGAGAGAATCACATTTGGTAACTTTTAGTAGTGATCAACACTCTAGGCAGATTAATTTCATCCTCTCGAGAAGAGAAGACAGGCGTGCGTGCCTTGATTGTAAGGTGATACCTGGAGAGAGTGTTGTCCCTCAGCATAAGCTTGTGGTTGTTGACTTCCGCTTTCGAGTTCGTGTCTAGCAGGACAAGCATGCCAAAGTCGCTAGAATGAAATGGTGGAAGCTCCAGTGGGAGGTAGCTCAGGCATTCAAGGAAAGGGTTATTAAGGAGGGCCCTTGCGAGGAAGGAGGTGATGCAGACAATATGTGGATGAAGATGGTGACTTGCATTCGTAAGGTGGACTCAAAGGAGTTTGGAGTGTCCAAGGGAAGTAGAAGCGAAGCTAAAGATACCTGGTTGTGGAACGATGATGTCCAGAAGGCTATTAAGGAGAAGAAAGATTGTTTCAGACGCCTATACTTGGGTAGGAGTGCGAACAACATAGAGAAGTAAAAGATGGCAAAGAAGGCCGCAAAGCGAGCTGTGGGTGAAGCAAGGGGTCAGGTGTATGAGGACCTCTACCAGCGGCTAGACATGAAGGAAGGTGAAAGGGACCCCTAGTGAAGGACGAGGAGATTAAGCATAGATGGCGGGAGTACTATGACAAGTTGTTCAATGGGGAGAATGAGAGCTCCACCATTGAACTCGACGACTCCTTTGATGATACTAGTACGCATTTTGTGCCGCGAATCCAAGAGTCGGGCGTAAGGAGGAGGCTTTAAAAAGGATGAAAGGATGCAAGGCGATGGGCCCTGATTGTATGCCCGTTGAGGTGTGGAGAGGCCTCGGGGACATAGCGATAGCATGGCTAATCAAACTTTTCAACCTCATTTTTCGAGCAAACAATATGCCAAAAGAATGGAGACGGCTATTAGTACCAATCTTCAAGAACAAGGGGGGTGTTCAAAGTTGTACTAATTACTGTGGAATTAAGCTGATGAGCCATACAATGAAGCTATGCGAAAGAGTCATTGAGCACCGTTTAAAAAGAACGACAAGCATGACCAAAAATCAGTTTAGTTTTATGCCTGGGAGGTCGCCCATGGAAGCCATTTTCTTCGTAGGACAACTTATGGAGAGATATAGGGAGCAAAAGAAGGACATGCATATGGTGTTCGTTGACTTGGAGAAGGCCTATGATAAGATACCACGGAATGTCATGTGGTGGGCCTTGGAGAAGCACAAAGTCCCGGCAAAGTATATTGCCCTCATAAAGGACATGTTTGTGACAAGTGTTCGAACAAGTGATGGCGACACTGATGACTTCCCGATGAAAATAGGACTGCACTAGGGGTCAGCCTTGAGCCTTATCTTTTTGCCTTGGTGATGGATGAGGTCACAAGGGATATACAAGGTAAAGGACATGTTTGTGACAAGTGTTCGAACAAGTGATGACGACACTGATGACTTCCTGATTAAAATAGGACTGCACTAGGGGTCAGCCTTGAGCCCTTATCTTTTTCCCTTGGTGATGGATGAGGTCACAAGGGATATACAAGGAGATATCCCATGGTGTATGCTCTTTGCGAATGATGTGGTGCTAGTCGATGATAGTCAGGCGGGGGTTAATAGGAAGTTAGAGCTATGGAGACAAAACCTTGGAATCGAAAGTTTTAGACTTAGTAGAACTAAAACCGAGTACATAGTGTGGTTTTAGTACTACTAGGCACGAGGAGGAGGAGGAGGTTAGTCTTGGTGGGCAGGTGGTGCCATAGAAGGACACCTTTCGATACTTGGGGTCAATGTTGTAGAAGAATGGGGACATCGATAAAGATGTGAACCACCGAATCAAAGTCGGATGGTTGAAGTGGCGCCAAGCTTCTGCCATTCTCTGTGACAAAAGAGTGCCACAAAATCTAAAAGGCAAATTCTATAGGACAGCAGTTCGACCCGCAATGTTGTATGGAGCCGAGTGCTGGCTAACTAAAAGGCGACATGTGCAGCAGTTATGTGTCGCGAAGATGCGCATGCTGAGATGGATGTGTGGCCACACAAGGACCGAGTCCGGAATGATGATATACGAGATAGAGTTGGGGTAGCACCGATTGAAGAGAAGCTTGTCCAACATCGTCTGAGTCTGTGAGATGGTTTGGGCATATTCAGCGCAGGCTTCCAGAAACTCCAGTGCATAGCGGACGGCTAAAGTGTGTTGATAATGTCAAAAGAGGTCGAGGTAGGCCGAACTTGACATGGGGGAGTCCGTAAAGAGAGATCTGAAGGACTGGAGTATCACCAAAGAACTAGACGTGGACAGGGGTGCGTGGAAGCTTGCTATCCATGTGCCAGAACCATGAGTTGGTCGTGAGATCTAATGGGTTTCACCTCTAGCCTACCCAACTTGTTTGGGACTAAAGGCTTTGTTGTTGTTGTTGTATGGGAAATCTTCTCTTGAAAAGTGGTTCTCAATAATGGGGTCTAGTAGTTACTTGTTACACAAATATGTCTTCTAAAATACATTTACGTCAAAGCGTCATGCCCCATATATTAAAACTCGATTGAGGGTATTTTCTAGAATATACCACACATTTAAGACATCTCCAACATTGAAAAGATGCTTCATGGATAGAAAAACATACAAGGAAAAAATGTGGGTGTCACTAGTCTTTGGGGAACTCATTAAGGTTTTAACAGTTTATAAGCTCTAAAACATTATGAAAATAATACTTGAACATAACGATAATGACATAAGATGATCAAACAAAGCAACTGCCAAAAGACAACTTCATGTACCCACGGTGAAAAAAAAACAATCATTGCAGCTGACCGCTACATATATGAACTCAACTATATGTTTTTTCGTCTCTGGGCACATAAAGCCCATAGTTTTTCAATCGCTCTATTAGATCATCTTACATCATAGTCATAGTGTTATTCGTTTCATGATTTTTGGAAACTTCTACACAGTTAAAAACTTAACCGAATTCTACAGTAACCATTGACAGAAAATTCTTTACATACATGTATACACACATTTATGGTAGTTCGGACATAATAATTGAGTTACTACTGTTACTACTTTCAATGCTTTTAGGTCATTATGCAATATAAAGTACCATTATATGTTTTCTATCAATGCATCTTTTCAACTGGAATAAAAAGTATATGTACTTATATACGTATTGAGGCCTTGTATTTTTGCCTCTCACCGGGGCCTCCAATATCGATATGCCAGGACCGGGCCTGATCAAAACTAACGCTAGTTCTTTAAAACGCAGAAGTATTGAGACATGGTGAACAACTAAATGTGAAGAGGACATGTAAGTATCCTATGAATTAGGTGTCCAGGGTGAAGTCAAGCATAGTATGGTAATTGGCAAGGATTACGAGTCACATTCTATATGTCGACCAGAAAATTCGTGTAGGCCAGTTCGGCGAGTCGAGCAGGCAAGGGACTAGTCGTACACTAGTCTAGACTAGTCGTGCACTTAGAGTCGTTCGGCTCAAAAGAAAATATTTTTTAGGGATTGGGAGGGGATAAGTGAACCAGCCGCTCAAGCCGCAGCCCATGGGAGGGAAGATTAGTATTTATCCACTTCCCATGCATTGAATTTGTATTTATATTGTACTGTGCAACTTCTATATACTCCCTCCGTTCCTAAATATAAGACCTTCTAGAGATTACACTATAGACTACATACGGAGCAAAACGAGTAAATCTATAATTTAAAATATGTCTATATACATCCGTATATAGTCTATAGTGTAATCTCTAAAAGGTCATATATTTAGGAACGGAGGAAGTAGTATATACTACTCCCTCCATCCGGATCCATTTCTGCGACAAGTAATTCAGGTCGGAGGTACATACTAATACTAGGTTTTAGTAATTGATTACTGCAAGGCGTGTGCTACAGTACCATGTCGACTAGTCCAACAGCAGTCTAGACTAGTCACCATTAGTCTATGAGTCTCAACCTTGGAACAACTAGTCGACTCGTAAACCTACTAATTGGTAACACCAAACACCTGAAACTTCCAACAGAGCAATTGCAAACATATAGCAGACACATGCAGTGTAACATACTCCCTCCGTTCCTAAATATAAGTCTTTTTAAGGTTTCACTAGGAGACTACATACGAGACTACATACGGTGCAAAATAAGTGAATCTACACTCTAAAATATGTGTTTATACATCCGTATGTAGTCTATTAGTGAAAACTCTAAAAAGACTTATATTTAGGAACAGAGGGAGTACATGCAAATATACTCACAGAACATGTTATTCAAGCTGTCTGCAGGGTTATAAACGTAAGGATCAATTTGTTCTTGTGATATTGTGCGATGCTGCCCTACAACATCTAGTTAGTTATGGGAATCTTTACCAGTTCTAGTAAGTTTGTTCTGTGATGAAATTCCAAAAGGATGGTTTCAGCTAACTGTGGCATCCAAAAGTAGAAAAAAGTGGTTTTCAAAAGCGGCCACAATGACAACAAAGAC
Source organism: Hordeum vulgare subsp. vulgare (assembly GCF_904849725.1). Lineage (NCBI taxonomy): Eukaryota > Viridiplantae > Streptophyta > Magnoliopsida > Poales > Poaceae > Hordeum > Hordeum vulgare. The sequence goes on along the minus strand of NC_058518.1, from coordinate 138,002,776 downwards.
TTAATAGCAATTCTGGCAAACAAGAAACAGTGATGTGTTACCTAATCCTGTTGAACTAATGCTCCCATGTCGCTGTATGGTGACATTTCTTGCTCTATTGAAATTAATGACGGTTCCTTGCACAAGGCCAGACACATCAATATCTTCAACACGGCATATCTGCATGACAAAGTACGCCATGGATTACATGTTCAATTAAAAGGTATTATAAGAAATAAGAAATATGTGAAGCATCATTGCATGTGGGATGCTTAAACTTTTAAGGGTGCACCTGTAGAGTAAAAGACAAGGAAGAATTCAGATTGCAATCCTCAGGTGGATGAAAAATTTCCATAGGACAACTTTCATTTTCACAATTCAACTTTGGGGCCCTAGAGTAGCCACAAAATCTTAGTAACCATTTGATACTCTCCATTACAAACGAAAATAGCATAAGAGAAGTATTTAAAACTAGAACTGAAGGAGGTAGTAGTATTTACACATCATCACCGCTCGCGTTTATAAGTGGGCCGCGTAGAACAGCTCCAGGTCCAACCTAACACGAAATATGAATCAATTAGCACATTCCATTCTTTGAATGACTATGAAAGATCAGAAACATCTAAGCGCAAAAATGGTGTATGAAACTGAATAAGTTAAACTGAAAATTTCAAAAACCGCAAAAGGGTTTATGCAAATGTACACCGCATAAGGAGTAGAAAACAGAAGGAATACTTCAAATGTTTGTACTCTGCATTGTAAATAATTGGAGAAAATATTGAAAAGTTCAATTACGAACAAATCAAATTCAGCATCTTCATTCTTGAGTTTCAAGATAAATGAATAAGTGAATAACAGGACGAATGATACTGTGGATAGAACATGCAAACTAGTGATCAAGCTCCTAAACAACTTCACGATGCATTAAATTAAGATGACATCAATGGCAGTACCAAACCTCTCAGAAAGTTCTCCTAATAAAGGCATAAAGCACAACAAGGAAGGAAAACTTTCGGCCAATCAACAAACAAACCAAAATCACTTGATTTACCAGTATGTTGTAGAATAGTGATAAAATAAGACGTTGTGCTTCAATTGTGTCTCCATTTCCGGATAAATTCAGAACACCTTGACCATGAATTCCAAGATTAGCATTAGAATGTATCACTGATGATTCCTGACAAGCACGTGAACAAAAATATCATACAGAGGGTAAAGGCAGGTAAAGGGGGATGTACAGCTTACAATAGTAGGCCAATAACATACCCTCAAAACTATCAAATTGCTACCTTCCAGTAAAGAAGTTGCAACTCCTGAATCTCTGCCACCATCAATAACCATCCTAGAATTCCACATAAGGAGCATCTTTACGGACATTCGTAGAGCACCAAAGACCTGAAATTGTTTAGAGTGGTGAGGTGCAAATGCACCAAGTACAGGGCCAAATTTTGCTGAAAATATGGTATTCAACCTGTATTGTAGAATCACTCATAAGAAGTTCCTCAGCCAATAGTTCAAACTCTGAATATGGGTAATGTGTCAGGCCAAAAGTTAGAGTAGCCCGAGATAGAAGACTAATTTGTCCTTGTGCCTGAAAATAAGAAAGCAAACAAAAATGATTATAGGAATATTTTTTATATAGGATGGAATAAACAAGTACAGAAAGAAAACATGAATCCACTTATAGTTACAATGTCTGCCAGTTGACCTTTTCATATGGGTGCAAACAATAGGTGATAGGTAAGTCTTGGGCACTAAGTCAGCAGAAGCAAACTTTGTTTTGTCATCCTGTTTAGCAGGCACTTGTACTCTGTCACTTGAGGTGTAAACACTAGATAAAAGTTTGTGGGCTGTCAGGTTTCTTGTACAAATCGACATACCTCTGTACCGACCTACCCCTTGTACTCTCTCTCCACACACAAACACACACACACACACACACACATATTATATACATAGAGCACATAATAAACCATCTAGCCGCATACCTGATACTTGTGTATGTTAGGAAGAAAGATTTCCCACAATGGGTACTATTCTACTCCCTCCACTCGAAAATATAAGACACATTACTATATGTGTGGTCAATGTTTTAAAACTTGCCACTAATATATGTGAAAGCATATGGATTTGGCATGTAAGAATGTTATCATTATATTTGACTTGCAGAACACGTTTATGTCATATATCATTTACAAAACAAATTGTATGTGAAAATCGCGCATTGGAGGCTGGAAAGTCAAGCAACGCCTTATATTTTGAAACAGAGGGAGTACTACATTTTTCAGGCAGCTAGCTTCGCTAGTAGGGAGCTGCGACTACTTACGAGAAATGCAGCACAATAGTATACGAAGACATATTTTGTGACTTTGATGTTTCAAGAAAGCACAAGGGAAGTCACCGGAATAACAGCAATCTATGTATCTGACTAAAAAGACAAAAGAGGATTTCTGTAAAGAAAATTGTTGCGCGAGTTCGTCTCCACAAAAGTAAGAGAAAGAAATGCAGTGCTAGTAGCAAGATCATTATAATACACTGTCAATGGAGATGATATTTTAGGCCTCAGACCTGAAGACGACTCCAGCGCAGGGGCAGAGAAACTTTTGCATGATTCTTGATAAAAACATTTGTCCAGAGTGGCTCATATGGGGGGTCTAAAAAAACTGTATCAGTTTGTGTGCTCAAGTTATTGTTGCTAACAGTAATACTCTTAGGTACTTCTTCATAAAGTGTCCCAGCTGCTCCTGCATTGCCCGGACATCCTGAACTCCTCCCCCCTTAAACGTAAAATAGGTCAAACACCAACAAAAAGTATGTCAATAAGCTTGTGCAAACTGGGCCATTTCCATCTAATAACTACACAGTCAATAATACAAATATTGATAGCTAGCAGAAATTGCTGATGGAGCTTGAGCTCCATGGAGCCCGAAATTTTAAAATTTCAAAAATATTCTTTTAGGTTTCAAAAGATTCTGAAAAAAATACACACATACCTATGGTGTATACTACTTGTCTGTAAAGTTTCAAGGCGGAATAAATTTTGATGCGAGCTCTACAAAAATAAAAAATCATGTATTTCTAGCACATGTACTATTCACTATAAAAGTAGATGGGGTTTTTTACAGCTCACATCAATACGAATTTCATAATGAAATTTTACACACATCTATTATACATATATAAGTACTTGCATACTTATTTTCAGAATTTTTTGAAACTTAGAGAGTCGTTTTTGAATTTTTGAAAATCCTCACTCGATAGCTAGTCCTTTTACAATGAACACACATCTATTATACATGTATAAGTACTTGCATATTTATTTTCAGAATTTTTTGAAACTTAGAGAGTCATTTTTGAATTTTTTAAAATCCTCACTCAATAGCTAGTCCTTTTATAATGAGTGACCTTACAAAATATGAGCAATGTTAAGTTTCATGCACTAGCCAATGCAACCAAAAGTCTGAACTGGCAATCCACATATACACTTCAACAACCAAAAGGTAGGGTGCTATTATTAAATTGACCAGTTTGTTTGGTATTTAGCAAATTACAGCAGATTCCAACATAAGATACTTTGTCAAATTAGAGGGTCAAAACTCTGGACCAGCATGATAAAGTTCACTACCTAACCTAGGTCCGACCATGTAGTTTAACTTCACAATTTGCCAGTGTGAAAAAAAATGAGAATGAGAAGTCGAGTAGATCATTTTGTCATTCTCTCTCAGAATTTTTTGAAGCATATCAGGAACTGAAGCTACCCTCTTCCACGACACAAGTACCACTTTCTAATAGGTTAATCGGAAAAACTAGTGGTTCTGGTCAATAAGATTCATGATGTTTAACCCCAAGTCCAGAACCTAAATTTGAGCAGAAGAAGTTATACTCATTGAAAATTCAGGCTCAGGGGAGATCTGGGCAAACTTTGCAACCAAGTTGATTTTTTCCATTGAAAGGTTAGTTTGAAGTAGTATGCTTAGTTGCTCAGATAGAATAATAATGTAAAAAGTTCCCAAAGTAGGCCACATATTACAATAACTAAACCCTATGCAATGCCTCTCCAAACCTAAACAAAATAGCATCCATAAACCAAATCAACATTCTTTTGCACCTTGATTGACATTTAGCCCGAACAATTGTGAAGACCAGAAAACAAATTCAACTCTACCAGAAAAAAGTGTGAATAGTATGAATATGGCATGTTATAAGAAAAAATAACTCCATGCAGCCCAACAGCTAGAACAGCAATGCAACGATCCAACTGGAAGCCCGTATTGGATTACCATGAACAAAAAAATGGGTGTCATCATGCCTACTGAAAACATCAATAGAAACACGTCCTCCACCTCCCCCAGACAAACCATTGCCTCCACAGGCACTTATTTTGCCACCGCCTTGCCTGTTCGAAGAAAATATTAGATAGGGTCAACTGAATTACCAATGGCCTATAACCAACATATTTGAGTAAAATGGAATTCTACATCATCATCAATTAATTGTGTTTTTAGAAACAGACTCTAGATAAGCATGAGTTGAAATTCTTAAAAACATACTCCCTCCGTCCCAAAATAAGTGTCTTAAGCTTAATAAAATTTTGTACTAGATCTAGTCAAAATTTTAGACAGTTATTTTGGGACAGAGGGAGTAGTATATACTAATAAGTTTGAGGAATGTACATATGAAGGGCCCTGTATTTATAGCAGAGGATGATACTATGAATGTATACTATCACTCCCTCTTCATATTCTAAGCAGATCAAAACACTGTTCCTAAACTAGAGATAGTGAGATTGCATTGAGTGCAATTCACTATTGAATTAAATTCTCAATTGTTCCAAAATCAGGTGCGTATGCACACTATAAAGTGCAGATATTTATCAAAATCTTTCTAAAAAATTACACCAAAATCATTGCAAAAATACTCACATAGTTGCAGCCTTAAGATAGATGCTTCCCCCAGAGCCACCCCCACCATTGGTGCCACCATCACCGCCATTTGCAATAACTGTTCCATTCATGACAATTTCATCTGCAAACAACCACACTACTCCGCCACCCCCACCACCATAATCCTTCTCGACGCTAGTAGACCCACCTTTGCTCCCATAGCTATTCGGGGTCTTGAGCTCAGACCACGCATAGGTATCGCCACCCCACGAGTCCTCCTGCGCTTGACCCTTATTGACGTAGCAGCTTGCGCCACGGCCACCATGCCCACCACCATCTCCATATGTCCCGGTGGGTACGCCACTGGTCTTATCCGGCGGGTTGCCGGCAAGCGCAGTGGTGTCGATGACGGCGTCGGTGCCAAGAGTGATGTTGGTGGCCGCGAGAGAGACCCATCCGGCTACCACACGGGCGCCATGGCCGAAGCGGATATCACCAGACAAATTGGCGGAGACAACGCAACCTGGCCTCTGGCAGGTGACAGAGACGCCGTCGAGGAGCTGGAGGCTGCCATTTCCGCTGATGAAGACGCCGCCTCCCTCGAGCCGCACGGAAGCGGGGACTACGCAGCGCGTGTCAAGGTCGCCCTCGCCACCGAGGTCGCCGGCGCAGGTCGCCGGCGGGGCGGCCGGCGGGGGCGGCAGCGCTGGGGGAGGCGGCGGCGTGTAGTCGTGGAATGTCAGGATCGAATACGCCTCCGCTTCCTCGGCCCCCCGATCGTACACCCCGGGGCTAGGGTTACCTGATGCGACGGCGAGGAGGGCAAGGAGGAAGAGGTGGTGGAGGCGGCGACGAAGGGGAAGGGGAATGTGGTGGGCCATGGGGTGGGAAGCATCAGAGTACGAGCGCCACGGGTGGTAATAGGGGCAGGGTAGGGGTTAGGATCAAGGCCAGGGCAGCGACGGCGATCGCCGGAGATGGCGAGGTGGGCCGTCGGGGCTGGGGTTTGGTGATGGCTTGTTTGCTTTCCACTCTTCCGTTAGCGAATGGGATTCAGTGCGCACAGTGCGGCGGGAGAGAGGATAGTTGGGCCGTTGGATGTGCCTAGTGATGTGGTCGAGCTAATGGGGTCGTGGGGCAGGCATTTTTGCTTTCCGGATGTTTGAGATGTGCTTCTGTTATAATCGGTTTTTTTAGGGAGGTAAAAAATCGATTAGTTTTGAACTCTTTATGACTAAGTCATTTTTTTTACTTTCTAAAAATATTTAGGTTACTATTTTTTATATAACTAAACATAAATCAATTTTAGGCATAAAGAAATTCAACCGAAGAAAAAATCAACCGACTAAATGCATACATATCCTTGTTTGTGACATTTTTAACTGTGGTATGCTTATTACCAATAAATTAAACATTTTCTTACATAGAGTGTGTTTTTTATCTTAGTACAACATACTCGGCAAATGTTAAAGAGTTGTGATTTTGACATCTCCGTAGATCATCAACTACATGCCCAAAGCCATCGTCATGGAGGTCATGTTTCTTTTGTACACGCTTTTCATTCACGTCATGTCTTCTTTCTCTTTCGTGTTAGCATATCTTGTGAATTTTAGAGGATTTTGTCGCTCATACTTTACGGCACCTCCACGATGCATCATGTGATGGAGTAATCCCAAACAAGTTCATGTCACATGGTGAAGGATTCCCACGGGATAATGCATAACAAACTACTTACTTTGTACGTATCACCTTGCCTTTGCAAGCCATTAGGTTGAAGTAAGCTTGTGGGCAAAAATCTATAGTAGAGTGTTTAAACATGTTGCATCGTTTCTTTTGATAGAAAATTTGTATATCGCATTTGTTTCCAAAAAATAAATGTAAACTTTGATAATAAGCTTAGATCTAAAATACAAATATGTTGGTTCTTATGTTCTTTAACTATTGATTGTGTCATCTCTAACAACCAACCATATGTTTCTTCACGAGAGACTTTTACGTATTTTATATGCCTTACTCGACCACTAGTGAGGTTATCTTAGAAAGTGGGGGCTTGTTATCCTAATTCAAATTTAGATTCTTTTGTAAATATTGTTGCTATATTGATTAAATACTTGCCAAATTGGAAAATCAATCTCTTTACTAAAATAAGAGATAACTGAAACACAATGCACTGCTTGCCATTATGTGATATCTAGTTAAGCTTTCTCGCTTGTTTGATTAGGGTCTTTGTGAACACTTATATATATATATATATATATATATATATATATATATATATATATATACATACATATATATATATGTGTGTGTGTGTGTGTGTGTGTGTGTGTGTGTGTGTGTGTGTCGGTGCTAAAACCGGGGGATCTTGAGTAGGGGGTCCCAAGGTGGCGATGTGGGAACGATGTTGAATATGAGATAATAGGGACAATGTTTTACCCAGGTTCGGGCCCTCTCGAAGGGGTAAAACCATATGTCATGCTTTAACTGTAATGATTTGATGGGGTGCAAAGTACATGTTGATCTACCTTGAGATTGAAAGATTGTGTTCTAAACCCTAAAGTTGGTATTCGTGCCTCTGAAGTCTAAAACCCTCTAGTTATATACACACCGGGGTACCTAGGTTACACGTATGGTCGGTTGTCGTCTAGGGATAAACTTATCGACTGCTGAAACACTCGTTGAGGTGCACGCAAAGTCTTCGTGAGTTTCCATCTTATTCACGCCGAGGTGTTGGAAATATGCCCTGGAGGCAATGATAAATTGGTTATTATCATATTTTCCTATTCATGATAAATGTTTATTATCCATGCTAGAATTGTATTGACCGGAAACTTAGATAGATGTGTGGATACGTAAACAACATTGTGTCCCTAGTAAGACTCTACTAGACTAGTTCGTTGATCAAAGATGGTTAAGGTTCCCTAACCATTTTTATGAGTTGTCATTTGATAACGGGATCACATCATTAGGAGAATGATGTGATGGACAAGACTCAATTGTAAGCACAACATTTAATCATATCACTTAGTTTATTGCTACTGATTTCTTCATATAAAGTATTTGTTCTTAAGACCATGAGATCATACAACTCCGTGACACTAGAGGATAACCTTCTGCCCTATCAAACGTCACTTCGGAATTAGGAGTATTCATGCCATGTTTGCCTATGTTTACAATACTCTTTTATGGTTTTGATGCACTTTATATGATTTACTTAGAACTAACTTAGACTGACATTGTTTTTAGCATAATTACCATGGTGTTGTTTTTGTGCACAAAATGAAAGTTCTCAAAATCGCCCGAATTTTTTTAATATTTTTTATGAAGGAAATAAGCAGTACTGAAGCGAAGAACCACTGGAGGGGAGCTACCTATGGCCCACAAACCAACAACCCCCCCCCCCCCCGGTCACACCCTGATGGCTTGTGGGACCCACTTGGTTCCGTTTGGCGTGATTCCAACGCTAAAAATCCTATATATACCAAAAATTCCAGAAATAAAGAGAGAACTTCCGCTCCGCCGCCACAACTCTTTGTATCAACGAAAAACCATCTGAAACCTTTCTAGTGCCCTGTCGGAGAGGGTAAATCATCTTTGATGGCCATCTTCATCATCCCGGCGTAGGCCATGACAAGGAGGGAGTAGCTCACCCTCGGGGCTGAGGGTATGTACCGGTAGCTATGTGTTCAATCTCTCTCTCTCTATCTATCTATCTATCTATCTCTCTTCTCTCTCTCTCTCTCTCTCTCTCGTGTTCTTGAGATGGCACGATCTTGATGTATCACGTGCCTTGCTAATCTAGTTGGATCATATGATGTTATTCCCTTGCTACCTAGTTGTGATCATATAATGGTTTGTCTTGGTTGCCCACATGAATGTTGAGATGACTATGATGTAGTATGATAGGATGGTATGCTCCTTTGAATGATTCAAGTGGCTTGACTTGGCGCATGTTCACGCATGTAGTTGAAACAAAATCAACATAGCCTCTATGATGTTCATGTTCATGGTGATTTATGTCCTACTCATGCTTGCACTCAATATTAGTTAATCTCAATGCATTTTGATGACTGTTGTCGCTCTCTAGTTGGTCGCTTCCCAGTCTTTTGCTAGCCTTCACTTGTACTAAGCGGGAATACTGCTTGTGCATACACTTCCATAAACCCAAAGTTGTTCCATATGAGTCCACCATACCTACCTATGTGCGGTATCTACCTGCCGTTCTAAGTAAATTTGCATGTGCCACTCTCTAAACCTTCAAGAAATAATCTGTTTTGCGTGCCCGAACCGCCCATGTGGTGACAGGGGGCTATTGGTATCTTCCATGCTAGGCGTGTTATCCTCGATATGTGTTTATTCACTATCATTCACGAGAAAGGGGTCGGTAATTGGAATTCCCAGTTCCATGCTCAAATCGAAAAGATAATTGCAAACAAAACTCCCCCAGGATTGATGTTGGTATGGACGGTACCGAGGATTCGGCTAGACGTGGAATGTGATTGATTGGTGGTGGGGTGGGTCAAAACTTTACTTTTCTGTTTGGGAACCGCCTATAGCATGTGTAGCGTCGAAGATGTTGAGAACTCTTAGTCATTGCATTGACAATGAAAGCATGCCACCCAAAATTATTATCTCTGTTTTCAAAGCTTGAGCTCTGGCACCTCTGCAAATCAATGCTTCCCTCTGCGAAGGGCCTGTCTATTTATGTTCCTCTTGAGTCATCCTCCTCTTACAAAAGCACCAATTAGAGAGCACCTCTGTCATTTTTATGCTTTGCTTTTAACTGTGTTGAGTATGACTGTGACTGGATCTTCATTGCCTTGAATTACAATGTTTAGTCAGCCCTTGGTATGTGAAGGTGCTCTGCATTTATGTTCTGCGGTCTCAGAAAGAGCTAGCGAGATACAATCTATTCGTACTGCTTCATGTTGTTTTGATTGAAGTGTTGACACTTGAGGCTTATTATTATTTGCTCTCTAGTTGATTATGCCATTGATATGAGTTTACCGTGAGACCTAGATGTCATTTGCTTATATGGTTTGCTTGTGATCTTGCTAAAATTCTGGTTATGAGTTAGAGATAGTTGCAACAACAAGATCAAACAGACTTCGTCAAAGTTTTTCTTTTGTCTCTTTCAGTTTGTCAACTGAATTGCTTGAGGAGAAGCAAGGCTTTAAGCTTGGGGGAGTTGATACGTCTCCGTCGTATCTACTTTTCTGAACTCTTTGCCCTTGCTTTGGACTCTAATTTACATGATTTTAATGGAACTAACCCGGACTGACGCTGTTTTCAGCAGAATTGTCATGGTGTTGTTTTTGTGCGGAAATAAAAGTTCTCGGAATGTCCTGAAAATTTACGGAGAATTTTTCTGAAATTAATGAAAAATACCTGCGCAAAGATCCACCGGAGGAGGTGTGCTAGTGGGCCACAACCCCCTCGGCCGCAGCCACCCCCCTGGTCGCATCGTGAGGGCTTGTGGGGCCCACGTGGCACCACCGCCTCCAAACTCAGCTCTATATCTTTCGTCTCGCCCGGAAAAAAATAGGGAGAAGGATTCATCGTGTTTTACGATATGGAGGCGCCGCCACCCCCTGTTCTTCATCTAGAGGGCAGATCTGGAGTCCGTTTTGGGCTCCGGAGAGGGGAAATCGTCGCTATCGTCATCATCAACCTTCCTCCATCGCCAATTCCATGATGCTCTTCACCGTTCGTGAGTAATCTCATCGTAGGCTTGCTGGATGGTGATGAGTTGGATGAGATCTATCATGTAATCAAGTTAGTTTTGACGGGGATTGATCCCTAGTATCCACTATGTTCTGAGATTGATGTTGCTACTACTTTGCCATGCTTAATGCTTGTCACTAGGGCCCGAGTGCCATGATTTCAGATCTGAACCTATTATGTTGTCGCCAATATATGTGTGTTTTAGATCCCATCTTGCAAGTTGTAGTAACCTACTATGTGTTATGACCCGGCAACCCCGGAGTGACAATAGCCGAAACCACTCCCGGAGATGACCATAGTATGAGGAGTTCATGTATTCACCAAGTGTTAATGCGTTGGTCCGGTTCTTTATTAAAAGGAGAACCTTAATATCCTGTAGTTTCTATTAGGACCCCGCTGCCACGGGAGGGATGGACAATAGATGTCATGCAAGTTCTTTTTCCTAAGCACGTATGACTACATACGGAATACATGCCTACATTAGATTGACGAACGGGAGCTAGTTACATATCTCTCCGTGTTATAGCTGCTACATGATGAATCACATCCGTCATACTCATCCATCACCGATCCACTACCTACGAGTATTTTACTACTGGTCCTTGCTACGTTACTTTGTCGCTACTACTGTTGCTACTATTGTTACTCTGTTGCTACTGTTACTACTGGTGCTACTGTTACTACTGCTGCTACTACTGCTGTCACTGCTGTTGTTCCTTGCTACTGTTGTCACTACTGCTGTTACTTTGCTGTTACTTGTTGTAACACTTTTATGAGCCGTTGCCAGGGAAGAATAGTTCCCCGTCCACGTGCTATTTACTGGCGCCATTGATACAACAGTTAGGAATAGTGTGCCATCAACAGATCTTTTTCTGACATCGTTGCTATCATACTACTTTGCTACTGATACTTTGCTTGCAGACACTAATCTTTTAGATGTGGTTGAATCCGATAAACTCAGCTGCTAATACTTGAGAATATTCTTTCGCTTCCCCTTGTGTCGAATCAATAAATTTGGGTTGAATACTCCACCCTCGAAAACTGTTGCGATCCCCTACACTTGTGGGTTATAAATTATCTCTCTTCGTAATGATATCAGGAATTTTAAGCAACTAGATCATGAACATGTTGCACAATCTTGGGTGAGAATGAAATTGATGATTAGAAATTGTCCCGCTCATGGCTTGAGTCTTTGGATGATTATACAAATCTTCTATGATGGTTTGAATTTTGCTTCTAGAAATATCTTGGATTCCGTCTCTGGTGGAACTTTCATGGAAATCACACTAGGAGAAGCCACAAAACTCCTAGATAACATCATGACAAACTATTCTCAATGGCACACTGAAAGGTCACCTACTAGTAAAAAAGTGCATGCTATAGAAGAAATTAACTCTTTGAGTGCTAAGATGGATGAGTTAATGAAGTTATTTGCTAGTAAAGGTGCTCCTCTAGATCCAAATGATATGCCTTTGTCTTCTTGATTGAGAATAACAATGAAAGCTTGGATGTTAATTTTGTTGGTAGGAATAATTTTGGCAACAACAATTCTTATAGAGGTAACTTTAATCCTAGGAATAAGATGTTGGTACACACATCGGATGTGGTAGTGTGGAAGCACTTTGATGCATTACATCCGGATAAAGCGGCAGATCCAAGGCATCCCCGAGTCTGCGTTGGCCCGGATGTGTTCAATCCCTTTGGTATGACGGCAACCCAATACACTAGTTAGCCTATATTTTTCATTCCACTCAATCTCCCCCGGACAGATTATGCAAAGAAAGAACATATTCTTGACGTTGATAATTCTAGGGCTCAACTACCCGAGGAAGAATTTGAATGTTTACATGCATCCACTTAAGGATGAATTGCAAGAAGCTTCGATAACGGGATCAAGACATACGACACCGTTAGAAAACAAAACTTCAAAATGCATGTCTGGTACATGTACTCGATGCATGACTTGCTGACGTATGCGCTATTCGCTGGCTGGTGTGTGCATGGAAGGCTATTGTGCCCCACATGCAAGGCAGCTCTTCAGTTTCATTGGCTGCACGCGGGTCGGAAGTATTCTTGCTTTGACTTGCATAGACAGTTCCTGGATCCTCGCCATCAGTTCAGAAAAGACAAGATGATCTTTATCAAAGGTAAAGTTGTCAAAAACACGGCACCACCTGCGTTGACAGGCCAACAGATCCTAGATCAGTTAAACACTTTCGAGCCTGATCCAGAGCGTCGAGGGTATTTCAAGGGGTATAATTCGGAACACGCCTCGACTCACAAGACATGCATGTGGGATATGCCTTACTTTAAAGACCTCCTTCTTCCACACAACATTGACATGATGCACATTGAAAAGAATATTAGATAGGCCATTTTTGGTACATTCTTCGGCACAAAGGGAAAGTCAAAGGATAATCGTAAGGCTAGAGTCGATCAGAAGAATCTGTGTGATAGACCATTACAAAACATGTGACAATCAAAAGGAAAGCAGAATTGGTCGAAGCCAAATGCCTCATTCAATTTAAAAAGGGGAGCTATGAGGGAAATTATCTTGTGGGTCAAAATGTAGTTGATATTCACTGATGGGTACGCAGTGAATCTAAAGAGAGGGGCGAGTCTTGAAAAAATAAAAATATTTGGTCTCAAGAGTCATTATTGGCACATATGGCTTGAGCGGGTAATGCCGATGATATCGTGTGGCTTTATTCCTGAGGATAAATGGCTAGTACTGGCAGAGCTGACCTATTTCTTCTGTGTTCTATGTACGAAACAACTATCGCCTGGCGTGGTAGATGACATGGAGGAGTTCGCGCCGGAGTTGCTCTGCGAGTTAGAGAATATCATTCCACCGGGCTTCCTTAATCCAATGCAACATTTGATTTTACCTCTCTCGACCGAGGCAAGATTGGGTGGGCCCGTGGAAAATCATTGGTGCTTTTCAACTGAGAGGTTGCAGAAGACGCTTCAAGCAAAATCTAAAAGTAAACGTAGAACTGAAGCATCGATGGTTGAGGCATTCATTACTGAGGAGTTGGCAAACTTCATGACAGCACTCTACGAAGACAGAAATCATCATTTGCATAATCCGAAGCCTCAGTACAATTATGGCGACCCTAAAAAATGTGGATCCAACCTCAGCCTATTCAAAGAGAAGCTCGCACCAGCCGGTGCTTCGAAACCAATAACGTTGGATGTCGAAGAATGGCGGACCATTTCGTTGTATATCTTCAGCAACCTAACAGAAGTGTGGTTGTACATCGAGTAAGTTCTCGGTACATTTTTCTGCAACTTCTAATTCCTTTGAAGTGCTATTATTACCGGATATTTGATACAGTCGATACGCCGCCAAATTCTCGGATGGAGCAGTGATCCAAAAGGATTCTGTTGAAGAGTATGAGCTTCTGGAAAAGCATGGATGTGGCTATCCTGGTTTCATCTCTTGGTTCAGACAAATGGTAATTATTAATAATGTGCATCATTTCATTCATTGGTCTAATTTGCGGCTAATGCAACAATCCTTTCATATTAAAAGTGTAGGCTTGTTCAGAGTCTAGGGTGTGGGGACCCCGAATTACGAGTCGAGACCACCGAATGAACATGTACAGTGATCCCAGAGATCAATGCTCACTGAACACATAGATACTGAATAACAAGAGTCTTACGTCCATGAATAACGTTTGAGACAGATAATGACCATTATGGTCAAGTATTACATAGATAGGGCCATGAAGGCCAATCACACCAACACAACTAATAGCAGAAATCTTGGTAGTAAACGTGAACCCGTGCCATGAGCCTTAACCAATAGGCATTCTGACTGGGAAGCGTCCTAGTTCGTGTGTCCACCTCCAACGATGAATACTTCTCCATATTCTGATTCCTCCATGTCTGCTCAATAAAATAACCAGTGGCAAGCCAATGAGTACTTTGAATGTACTCGCAAACAACCCATGTTGCGGATTATGTACTTGAGTGCAATATGAAGTGTAATCCAGCCTTTGCGCAAAGCAGGTTTTTATTGATGCATAAACATGGTCAAGTGTTTAGATGGTCATGCATCACTAGGTAAATAGTAAGCATAAGAACATGTTACACATATTGACATAAATGTTCCGAGGGCTTAACACCTCATGTTCACCCTTCATGCCAAGTCACGAGACTTGATCCAGGTATCCACTTTCTCATGTAACACCTTTATACACACGCACACTTGGTTTATGCGGAAACCACCAGACGTAGTTTAAGCAGCACCACCCAACTGTCCTTGACCATGGACACGACTATTCGAATAGTTTTACACTCTGCAGAGGTTGCACGCTGTACCCACGAGATCCGGGAAACTTCTTTGTCATCCATGACTCGCGGTATATAACATACCCGAGGTAAGTACGTGATCAATGCCTTTCCCCTAACGACACTAGACAAAGAGTCCACTAGATTGGTACCCATCCCACATGATGTACATCTTACAAGCACCAACTCTAGACCGTATCATCCATGCAGGGACCAACGGTGTGCCCGGAACACATAAAAACATCATAGTCGCCCTACCTAGCATGACCCCATCATGAGAGTGACCATATTACCCCCCCCCACTACTAATGCAGGCTCTTTACTAGCACAACCGAGTAATCAACAAAGCCCCGTCCCATAAAAGGGTATCTCGTCTCACATGTAAGGTTGGGACGATCGACAAATCTTAAATCTAATCCCATTTCCAAAACCACTCACACAAAACCTTTACGGTGCACCACTTCCTTCTCAAGTGGTCATCCAGCTCAACACCATCACCCTCGGGCATTAGTGGCACCCGACATGATTTTTGTAAAACCTTTGATATCACCTCTGTGTTACCATCACCATGCATATGCTCCATCCTATGCGTAGCACTACTAACTACTTGTCAACTTTTCATCAGCGTGACTTTATAGATGGTAAGGTCCTGCTCAAATGCAAGTGCTCCAGAGGAGCCATCGGTAACACCATATCGCAGGTTTACCGATTAATCATGATCCTATGCATCAGAGTAAAGTAATCAAAATGGCATGCATAAAATTTTCTCACACATGGTCAAAGGGCTGCTTGCCTTGATCAGCTAGGTATCTAGGGTCTTCGAGGTCTTCGGGTCCAAGTCCTTCGTCAAACGCGTGATCTATCGTCGTAATAGAAATAATAATGATAATAATAATAATAAGGACCACAACAAAAACAGGGTACAAACTCACATAAAAATGTTACCCTATTCTATAAAATCATATTATTATTAATCAAAATATTTGTTTCTTGCTTTGGAATAAAAAAATATTTTTAATGTCTTTTTATCAGAAGTTAAAAGTACTTAAACTAGGTTTTGAAATAAACCTGTGCATAAAAGTTTTCATAAAAATTCCACAAGCACTCCTATTAAATACTACACAATTTTACAAGAATTATGGCAGAAAATTATTTAAGTTTGGATAAGGAATTAATCCTATGGATTTATTTTTAAAAACTAGAAATAAGATAAAAAAGAAGCCAGCTCACTGGCCTGGCTCGGCCAGCAGCTGGGCCGACCCAGCTGGCCAACCGGCCAGCCAACCAGCCCACGCGCGCGCCGTCAGGTTTAAACTTGACGCGTGGGCCCCTGCGTCCAACGACACAGAGGAGAGAGAGGGAGAGAGAGAGGCCATGACATGTGAGGGCCTCGTGTTAGGGTCGTCTCCTACCTCCAGACACAGAGGAGGGGCGGCTCACCGCCGGCAGCTCCGGGGTTCTTGAGGTCAGGCGAGCACGGGGATGGGCTCGTGGCACTTCCGCCTACCAGATGGGGGTCGAGGGGACAACGGATGTGGCGTGTGTCGCCGGCAATGAAGAAGCTGCAGCGGAGACCTTTCGGGGAGGTGCTGGGAAAGGTGCTCCTAGCGGGGAGAAGGACGGGGGAGTGGTGGAGAAGGTTTGGGAGTTCTTTGCGGTCACAGGGGAAGTGAAATGAGCGCTGAAGCGTGCCTGTAGCCTGAGATTGATGGAGCCCCGATGCGGCGGCGCCTCGTTCGATCTCGAGTAGCGGGGCTCTTTTATCTCAAGGGGGTGCTCGGGGTGGTCGATTGGGGAGGAGAGGAAGGTTCTGGAGGTGCGGGGTAGCCTTTAAATAGGCGGGCAATGAGTCACGAACGATGGTGCGCTGGAGGTTTTGCTACGGCGGCATGATAGGGAGAGAGGGATCGGGAGTGAACCCGTCGTATTGCGGACACAGTTTTGGACCGCGCACCATCTTTAGGAGGAGCGGGGGCAGTCTCTTGGCGCGTCAAGGTGGCGGGGTTCTTCTGGCTGCTTCGATCGCACACGGGCACGCGTCGCTAGGGGCAGAGGAGAGGGGAAGAATAGGAGCCCGCGCTACCCTGGACCCAATCATCGGTGTGGACAAAGAGGGGCAATGGGAGGAGGCAGGAACTAGCTGGCGCTAGCCGCCTTGGGATCGGGTGCGCCCTATGCGCATCCGGAGCATGGCTTTGGCATGCCACGACATGTTGGTGCACTCTGGCGCGTCTTGGCCGTGCCTGGGGTGTCTCGGAGAGGGGTTAGATGCTCCTTGGATGCTAGGTGTCAAGAGGAATCAAGCTGGCCAAGGGGAGAGAGGAAAAGAGATGATGTCAGTCTTTATTTAGGCACTAAAATGGGGATTTTGGCTCCCTCTCATTGAACCAGTGCTGGGCCACTCGTCTGTAGTTTTGGGGAGGCATAGGCAGTCTGTGTCATCACTTTGGAGTGAAGGGAGTAAGTGTGGAGGGTGCTAGATGCTGATTTTCAAATCTGAGAGAAGGTGTTTGATGCATGTTTGGGGAAGTTAACCTCCTCCAAATGCATTGAGAGGTAACATGATTTGGTTTTGGATATAATTAGGAGGCTCTACCAAATTTGAGGTCCATTGGACAAGTTTGACAATGTAAACTTGAAAATACCCACAAATGGGCATATTTGCAATCTTGTGAGAAGATGTGAGCAAATCAATTCCCACAAATCCAAATCTTGGAATGATCTCCTTATTTGGGGTATTGAGCACTCCTGCAAAGTTTGAGACCAAATGGACAAACTTGGCAATGTAGAGTTTCTCCAACATGATTGTGGTCATAGAAGGTTTCTGAATTATTTGGTGAATCAAATCACATTGTATGAAGGTGAAACTTGGCATGATCACCAAGTATAGCATGTGGGACATGCTAGAATTTTCCTGGAATTTATTGAGAATATTTCCTATGGAAATATTTCAAAAGTTCAAAAAATACATAATTGGTTTTAAAAGGTTTGCTCTAATATTTTGAACAGTACTAGGGGTTGAAACTCTTACGTATGGAAAATATATGTCCTCTGAGTATTCCCAATTTTTCTAAGGTAGAAAAATATTTTTTCACCCACAAATATCATTTATGGACTTATAAAAGGACATATAAATAAAATATAAAAATGACTTCAAAAATAATTATTTTATGGTTTTGAAGAGTTATATTAATATTAGAATCATAATAAAATCTTTGGGTGAAGGCACACCCTTAAATTGAGGGACTTGTAGTGCAAACTCCAATGCAAGGTTTTGGGTTATCAAAAAAATTAAAATGGTTTTTTATGGAAATAATATTTTATTAAAACTGTTCTTAGAGATCTATGCACAAGCACACATACAAATAATGAAAATCAAGGCACTCATAGCATTTACTTAAAAAGTTTTAATTTATACCAAATTTTGAAAGAAAGACAACAGAGACAAAGTGATGTGAAAAGTGGGTGTGACATATGGACGCCGAATTAAGAAAAGCCGCTAATGGTTTTGACTATAATGTCCGTTCATTTGAGAAATACAACATCAATGGGTATCGCTTTCGTACCTTTGGCAAAGGGCTATCTATGCCCGGCCGGAAATCTACAAATTGCGGTGTGTGTGCTATCAGCAAAGGAGGTACCGAGTACTGTGGAGTTGAAGCAATTTATGAATTTCAATTCTATGGTGAATACCCACTGAATGTCGTAGTCTTCAAATGTTATTGGTTCCAGCCGAAGGAGACTAGAAGGACTCATGAACATATAGGGCTAGTCGAAATCAAACAAAGCACCCATTTAGATGTTCTCGATGTCTATATTACGACTCAACATGTGACCCAAGTTTTCTATCTATTGTGGGCCTGCCAAACTGATCAGAATCTGAATGGTTGGGATGTTGTTTATGAAGTGCTGCCACATGCTAGACCACCTCCACCTAATGAACAGGATTATGAACCTCACATTAACCCACACACATATGACGGAGAGTTCTTCCCTAAAACATGTATTTCTAAGAAACGTTTCAAGAACCTCTCTACTTCTCCCGCCAGAACATGGAAGTATACAATAAAAGTGAATCCGACTTCACCCCTGAGCCGGAATTAGTAGAGCCAAAACTAGAAGAGGTTACTCACCACTGGATTTTATAATTTTGCCGTCTGCCATGGCTGACGGCAAAGGGGGGAACCACGGACGACAAAGGCTTTGCCGTCGGTCAGCAGACGACAAAAAAAAATCCGGTGAAGAGGTTCTTTGCCATGAGGGGGCAGACGACAAATTAAATGGGACGACAGATACACCAGTGGTCCCGTTAAGTGTTAACGGCAGGCCTCCTCTCTTTGTCGTCTGCCCTCCCCCCTTTGCCATGTGGGAGCTGACGGCAAAGGGGGGAACTAAGCCCCTCTCTCTCCCCTCTTTGCCGTCTGCCATCCCCCTTTGCCATGTGGGGGCAGACGGCAAAGGGGGGAACCAAGCCCCTCTCTCTCCCCTCTTTGCGGTCTGCCATCCCCCCTTTGCTATGTGGGGGCAGACGACAAAGGGGGGAACCAAGCCCCTCTCTCTCCCCTCTTTGTTGTCTGCCATCCCCCCTTTGCCATGTGGGGGCAGACGACAAAGGGGGAACCAAGCCCCTCTCTGTCCCCTCTTTGCGGTCTGCCATCCCCCCTTTGCCATGTGGGGGCAGACGACAAAGGAGGGAATCAAGCCCCTCTCTCTCCCCTCTTTGCCGTCTGCCATCCCCCCTTTGCCATGTGGGGGCAGACGGCAAAGGGGGGAACCAACCCCTTTTTATTTTATTTCTTATTATATCCAGCATTTTCACAATAATCATGATATATATATACATATTTGACAAAAATAAATTTGTTTCCGTACTCATAACCATATTAAAATAACTTTCATCCATAGTACATACATATTATGCAAGTTCCATCTGTACCAAACCATATATTACACCAGTTTCATCCACATGCATACAAAGTGTCATATATATCCATATGCTACAATAGTTTCAATACAAGCTTCCGTGAAGCCATGGTATAAGAAATCATCTTCAAGCATTTCATTAATATAATCCAAGCTTCCTGTGAAGTGAATGTAATCTGCAAAATGACAAATAAGAAAGTTAGAAGAATAATACTAGATGAAGAAGTATATAGGTTATTTCGGAGAGAACTTAGCTAAGTATAGGCCATTTAATAGCTAAGTTAGGTGGAATAGGTCATCTTGGAGCTACATAGCCTTATTACGTCATTTAGGAGAGAACTTAGCTAAGTATAGGTCATTCTAGAGCTAACTTGGATAAAATATGTCATTTTGTAGCCAACTATGATTATTAATCCATTTTGACCTTATTATGTCATTTTGGGGCTAAATTAGTCATTTTAATGAGCTAACCAAGGTTCTTATGATGTTTCTACCTAACTATGCTAATTATGTCATTTTGGAGGATAATTAGCTAAATATGTCTTTGTTGGGGAAAATAACCTACGTAGAAGAAGAAAGAGAAGAAGCAAAAAGAGAAGAAGCAAGAAGAGAAGAAGAAGGAGAATAAAGTAAGAAGAAGAAGAAGGAGGCTCAGGGGTGTGCGCAGCCCTCCCAAACCCCCACTATTTATAGGAGGGAGGGGAGAGGGGGCCCGGCGGCAGCCCTAAGAGGGGGCGACAGCAGCCCTAGGGGTGGCTTGCCACCCAAGTTGGAGGGAGGCAGCCCAACGCCCTAGGGTTTTGCCCTTGGCGCTTGATACGTCCATTTTGCATCATGCTTTTATGTTGATATTTATCGCTTTATGGGCTGTTATTACACTTCACGGTACAATACTTATGCCTTTTCTCTCTTATTTTACAAGGTTTACATGAAGAGGGAGAATGCCGACAGCTGGAATTCTGGCCTGAAAAAGGAGCAAGTTTGAGATACCTATTCTGCGCAACTCCAAAAGCCGTGAAAATCAACGAGGAATTATTTTGGAATTTATAAAAAATACTGGGCGGAAGAAGTACCAGAGGGGAGCCACCAGGAGGCCACAAGCCTGCTAGGCGCGGCCTACCCCCTGGCCGCGCCTAGGGGGCTTGTGGGCTCCCTGTTGGCCCTCTGGCTCCCATCTTTTGCTATACGGAGGGTTTCGTTCTAGAAAAAATCAATAGGATGCTTTCGGGAGGAATCGCCGCCGCCACGAGGCGGAACTTGAGCATAACCAATCTAGAGCTCCGGTAGGGTCGTGCTGCTGGGGAAACTTCCCTCCTGGAGGGGGAAATCATCGCCATCGTCATCACCAACACTCCTCTCATCGGAGGGGACTCATCTCCATCAACATCTTCATCAGCACCATCTCATCTCCAAACCCTAGTTCATCTCTTGTAACCAATCTCCGTCTCGCGACTCCGATTGGTACTTGTAAGGTTTCTAGTAGTGTTAATTACTCTTTGTAGTTGATGCTAGTTGGATTACTCGGTGGAAGATTATATGTTCAGATCCTTGATGCTATTCAATACCTATCTGGTCATGAACATAATTATGCTTTGTGAGTAGTCACTTTTGTTCCCGAGGACATGGTATAAGTCTTGCTATAAGTAGTCATGTGAATTTGGTATTCGTTTGATATTTTTATGCGTTGTATGTTGATTTTCCTCTAGTGGTGTTATGTGAACGTCGACTACATAACACTTCACCATTATTTGGGCCTAGAGGAAGGCATTGGGAAGTAGTAAGTAGATGATGGGTTGCTAGAGTGACAGAAGCTTAAACCCTAGTTTATGTGTTGCTTCGTAAGGGGCTGATTTGGATCCACTAGTTTAATGCTATGGTTAGACTTTGTCTTAATTCTTCTTTCGTAGTTGTGGATGCTTGCGAGAGGGGTTAATCATAAGTGGGATGTTTTTCCAAGTAAGGGCAGCACCCAAGCACCGGTCCACCCACATATCAAACTATCAAAGTAGCGAACGCGAATCATATGGACATGATGAAAACTAGCTTGATAGGAATTCCCATGTGTCCTCGGGAGCGCTTTACCTCCTATAAAAGTGTGTCCAGGCTTGTCCCTTGCTACAAAAGGGATTGGTCCACTTTTCTACACCTTTGCTACTATTGTTACTTGCTACTTGCTGTGAATCATCTTATCACACAACTATCTGTTACCGATAATTTCAGTGATTGCAGAGAATACCTTGTTGAAAACCACTTGTCAGATCCTTCTGCTCCTCGTTGGGTTCGATAATCTTACTTATCAAAAGGACTACGATAGATCCCCTACACTTGTGGGTCATCCAGACTCTTTTCTGGCGCCGTTGCCGGGGAGTGAAGCGCCTTTGGTAAGTGGAATTTGGTAAGGAAACATTTATATAGTGTGCTGAAATTTATTGTCACTTGTCACTATGGAAACTAATGCTTTGAGGAGCTTGTTCGGGGTATATTCACCTTGAACAGAAGCACAAGGAGTTACTCCTCAACCTGCTGCACCTACTGAAAATATTTGTTATGAAATTCCTTCGGGTATGCTTGAGAAACTGTTGGCTAATCCTTTTACAGGAGATGGAACATCACATCCCGACTTCCATCTAATCTATGTAGATGATGTTTTGTGGTTTATTTAAGCTTGCACGTTTGCCCGAGGATGAGGTCAAGAAGAAGGTCTTTCCCTTATCTTTGAGGGGTAAAGCATTGACATGGTATAGGCTATGTGATGATACTGGATCATGGAACTACAACTGATTGAAATTGGAATTTCATCAAAAGTTTTATCCTATGCATTTGGTACATCGTGATCGGAATTATATCTATAATTTTTGGCCTCGTGATAGAGAAAGTATCTCTCAAGCTTGGGGGAGGCTTAAATCAATGTTATATTCATGCCCCAACCATGAGCTCTCGAGAGAAATTATCATTCAGAACTACTATGTTCGGCTTTCTCATGACAATCATACCATGCTTGACACTTCTTGTACCGGTTCTTTTATGAAGAGAGATATTGACTTCAAATGGAATTTATTGGAAAGAATTAAATGCAACTCTGAAGATTGAGAGTTTGATGAAGGTAAGGAGTCAGGTATGAATCTTAAGTTCGATTGCGTTAAATCCTTTGTTGAAACAAATACTTTTTGTAATTTTAGCGCTAAATATGGACTTGACTCTGAGAAAGTAGCTTCACTGTGTGAATCATTTGCTGCTCATATTGATCTCCCTAAAGAGAAGTGGTTTAAATATCATCCTCCCTTAGAAGTCAATGTAGTTAAACCCAACCCAGTTGAAGAGAAAGTCATTGCTTATAATGATCCTATTGTTCCTAGTGCTTACATTGAGAAACCACCTTTCCCTGTTAGGATAAAGGATCATTCTAAAGCTTCAACTATGATACGTAGGGGCTACATTAGAACACCTACACCCCCTGAGCAAATTAGAGTTGAACCAAGCATTGCTATTATCAAAGCTCTCCTGTCCGACAATGTTGATGGCCATGATATTCACTTCTGTGAAGATGCTGTTAGAATTGCTAAACCCCATGCTAGAGACAAACATAGGCCTGTTGTTGGCACGCGTGTTGTTTCTATTAAGATAGGAGATCATTGTTATCACGGTTTATGTGACGTGGGTGCTAGTGTTAGTGCAATACCTCAATCTTTATATGATGAAATTAAAGACGAGATTGCACTTGTCGAGATGGAACCTATTGATGTCACTATTCAGCTTGCCAATAGAGATACTATCTGCCCTTTGGGAATTGTTAGGGATGTCGAAGTCTTGTGTGGTAAAACTAAGTATCCTGCTGATTTTCTCGTTCTTGCTACCACACAAGAAGCTTTTGTCCCATCATATTTGGCAGACCTTTCCTCAATACTGTCAATGCTCATATTGACTGTGAGAAGCAAACTGTCACCGTTGGCTTTAAAAGTGTGTCACATGAGTTCAATTTCTCCAAGTTTGGTAGACAACCTCATGAAAAAGAGTTGTCTAGTAAGGATGAAATTATTGCCCTAGCTTTATGGGTTGTTATTACACTTCACGTTGATCTATCTTGTACCTTTACTTTTTTTCCTTAAAAGAGTCATGGTGATCTACAATCACCAATTCCTTATTTCGCCATTATCTTGCCTAACGTCATATGCTAGGGAAAGATCTATATTCATATGTCAACTTGGAATTAAGTATCCATGAAGTATTATTGTTGACATTACCCTTGAGGTAAGTAGTTGGGAGGCGAAACTATAAGCCCTTATCTTTCTCTGTGTCCAACTGAAACTTTGATCTCATGAATACCAGTGAGTTTTAGCAATTGTAGAAGATGAAAGTATGATTGAGTATGCGGATTTGCTTTACAAGCTATTATTTGACTCTTTTCTACGTTATGATAAATTGCAATTGCTTCAATGACTAAAGGCTATTGGTTGTTAATTCTCAATAAGGTTCTTGAGCCATACTTTACTTTGTGAAGGAATTGTCACTTTAGCATAAGAGATTATATGATGATATTGTTGTTCTAATTATGATCATGATGCATGCATGTTTGTATCTTGTTTTGTCGACAACTCTATCTCTAAACATGTGGGCATATTTATTGATCTCGGCTTCCGCTTGAGGACAAGCGAGGTCTAAGCTTGGGGGAGTTGATACGTCCATTTTGCATCATGCTTTTATGTTGATATTTATCGCTTTATGGGCTGTTATTACACTTCACGGTACAATACTTATGCCTTTTCTCTCTTATTTTACAAGGTTTACATGAAGAGGGAGAATGCCGGCAGCTGGAATTCTGGCCTCAAAAAGGAGCAAGTTTGAGATACCTATTGTGCGCAACTCCAAAAGCTGTGAAAATCAACGAGAAATTATTTTGGATTTTATAAAAAATACTGGACGGAAGAAGTACCAGAGGGGAGCCACTAGGAGGCCACAAGCCTGCTAGGCACGGCCTACCCCCTTGGTCGCTCCTAGGGGGCTTGTGGGCCCCCTGTTGCCCCTATGGCTCCCATCTTTTGCTATAAGGAGGGTTTCGTTCCAGAAAATATCAAGAGGAGGCTTTCAGGAGGAATCACTGCCGCCACGAGGCGGAACTTGAGCAGAACCAATCTAGAGCTCTGGCAGGATCGTCCTGCCGGGGAAACTTCCCTCCCGGAGGGGGAAATCGTCGCCATCGTCATCACCAAACTCCTCTCATCGGAGGGGAATCATCACCATCAACATCTTCATCATCACCACCTCATCTCCAAACCCTAGTTCATCTCTTGTAACCAATCTCCATCTCGCGACTTCGATTGGTACTTGTAAGGTTGCTAGTAGTGTTAATTACTCTTTGTAGTTGATGCTAGTTGGATTACTCGGTGGAAGATTATATGTTCAGATCCTTGATGCTATTCAATACCTATCTGGTCATGAACATAATTATGCTTTGTGAGTAGTCACTTTTGTTCCTGAGGACATGGGATAAGTCTTGTTATAAGTAGTCATGTGAATTTGGTATTCGTTCGACATTTTGATGTGTTGTATGTTGTCTCTCCTCTAGTGGTGTTATGTGAACGTAGACTACATAACACTTCACCATTATTTGGGCCTAGAGGAAGGCATTGGGAAGTAGTAAGTAGATGATGGGTTGCTAGAGTGACAAAAGCTTAAACCTAATTTATGCGTTGCTTCGTAAGGGGCTGATTTGGATCCACTAGTTTAATGCCATGGTTAGACTTTGTCTTAATTCTTCTTTCGTAGTTGCGGATGCTTGCGATAGGGGTTAATCATAAGTGGGAGGTTTTTACAAGTAAGGGAAGCACCCAAGAACCGGTCCACCCACATATCAAACTATCAAAGTAGTGAATGCGAATCATATGAACATGATGAAAACTAGCTTGACAGAAATTCCCATGTGTCCTCGGGAGCGATTTACCTCCTATAAGAGTTTGTCCAGGCTTGTCCCTTGATAAAAAGGGATTGGGCCACTTTGCTGCACCTTTGTTACTATTGTTACTTGCTACTTGCCACGAATCATCTTATCACACAACTATCTGTTACCGATAATTTCACTGCTTGTAGAGAATACCTTGCTGAAAACCACTTGTCAGATCCTTCTGCTCCTCATTGGGTTCGACACTCTTACTTATCGAAAGGACTACGATAGATACCCTACACTTGTGGGTCATCAAGACTCTTTTCTGGCGTCGTTTCCAGGGAGTGAAGTGCCTTTGGTAAGTGGAATTTGGTAAGGGAACATTTATATAGTGTGCTGAAATTTATTGTCACTTGTCACTATGGAAACTAATCCTTTGAGGAGCTTGTTCGGGGTATGTTCATCTCGAACGGAAGCACAAGGAGTTGCTCCTCAACCTGCTACACCTAATGAAAATATTTGTTATGAAGTCAAGAAGAAGGTCTTTCCCTTATCTTTGGGGGATAAAGCATTGACATCGTATAGGCTATGTGATGATACTAGATCGTGGAACTACAACCGATTGAAATTGGAATTTCATCAAAAGTTTTATCCTATGCATTTGGTACATCGTGATCGGAATTATATTTATAATTTTTGGCCTCGTGATAGGGAAAGTATCGCTCAAGCTTGGGGGAGGCTTAAGTCAATGTTATATTCAGAACTATAACCATGAGCTCTCGAGAGAAATTATCATTCAGAACTTTTATGCTCGGCTTTCTCATGACAATCGTACCATGCTTGACACTTCATGTACCGGTTCTTTTATGAAGAGAGATATTGACTTCAAATGGAATTTATTGTAAATAATTAAACGCAACTCTGAAGATTGGGAGTTTGATGAAGGTAAGGAGTCAGGTATGAATCTCAAGTTTGATTGTGTTAAATCCTTTGTCGAAACAAATACTTTTTGTGATTTTAGCGCTAAACATGGACTTGACTCTGAGATAGTAACTTCATTATGTGAATCATTTGCTATTCATATCAATCTCCCTAAAGAGAAGTGGTTTAAATATCATCCTCCCTTAGAAGTCAATGTAGTTAAACCCAACCCAGTTGAAGAGAAAGTCATTGCTTATAATGATCCTATTGTTCCTAGTGCTTACATTGAGAAATCACCTTTCCCTGTTAGGATAAAGGATCATTCTAAAGCTTCAACTGTGATACGTAGGGGCTACATTAGAACACCTACACCCCTTGAGCAAATTAGAGTTGAAACTAGCATTGCTATTATCAAAGATCTCATGTCTGACAATGTTGATGGCCATGATATTCACTTCTATGAAGATGCTGCTAGAATTGCTAAACCTCATGCTAGAGACAAACATAGGCCTGTTGTTGGCACGCCTGTTGTTTCTGCTAAGATAGGAGATCATTGTTATCATGGTTTATGTGACGTGGGTGCTAGTGTTAGTGCAATACCTCAATCTTTATATGATGAAATTAAAGACGAGATTGCACCTGGCGAGATGGAACCTATTGATGTCACTATTTAGCTTGCCAATAGAGATACTATCTGCCCTTTGGGAATTGTTAGGGATGTTGAAGTTTTGTGTGGTAAAACTAAGTATCCTGCTGATTTTCTCGTTCTTGCTACCACAGAAGATAGCTTTTGTCCCATCATATTTGGCAGACCTTTCCTCAATACTGTCAATGCTCATATTGACTGTGAGAAGCAAACTGTCACCGTTGGCTTTGAAGGTGTGTCACATGAGTTCAATTTCTCCAAGTTTGGTAGACAACCTCATGAAAAAGAGTTGTATAGTAAGGATGAAATTATTGCCCTAGCTTCTGTTGCTGTGCCTCCTACTGATCCTTTAGAGCAATACTTGCTTGAGCATGAAAATGATATGCATATGGATGAAAGGAATGAGATAGATAGAGTTATCTTTGAACAATATCCTATCCTTAAGAATAATTTGCCTGTTGAACTGCTTGGAGATCTACCCCCACCAAAGGGTGATCTGTGTTTGAGCTTAAGTAGTTACCTGATACTCTTAAGTATGCTTATCTTGATGTAAAAGAGATATATCGTGTTATTATTAGTGCTAGCCTTTCAGAGTTTGAGGAAAAGAAATTATTGAAAACTTTGAGGAAGCACCGTGCTGCTATTGGATATACTCTTGATGATCTTAAGGGCATTAGTCCCACTCTATCCCAGCACAAAATTAAAACCGATCCTGATTCCAAACTAGTTGGTGATCATCAATGAATGTTAAATCCTAAGATGAAAGAGGTAGTAAGAAAAGAAATACTAAAGCTCATGGAAGCAGGTATTATCTATCCTGTTTCTCATAGTGATTGGGTAAGTCCGGTGCATTGCGTCCCTAAGAAGGGAGGTATTACCGTTGTCCCTAATGATAAATATGAATTGATCCCACACAGGATTATTACTGGCTATAGGATGGTGATCGATTTTAGGAAATTGAATAAAGCCACTAGGAAAGATCACTACCCTTTGCCTTTTATCGACCAAATGCTAGAAAGGTTGTCTAAACACACACACTTCTGCTTTCTAGATGGTTATTTTGGTTTCTCCCAAATACCTGTTGCGCAATCTGATCTGGAGAAAACCACTTTTACCTGCCCTTTTGGTACCTTTTCTTATAGGTGTATGCCTTTTGGCTTATGTAATGCACCTGCTACCTTTCAAATATGTATGATGGCTACATTCTCTGACTTTTGTGAAAAGATTGTTGAGGTTTTCATGGATGACTTCTCCGTTTATGGGTCTTATTTTGATGATTGCCTCAGCAACCTTGATCGAGTTTTGCAGAGATGTACAGATACCAATCTTGTCTTGAATTGGGAGAAGTGCCACTTTATGGTTAATGAAGGCATCGTCTTAGGACATAAAATTTCTGAAAGAGGTATTGAAGTCGATAAGGCTAAGGTTGATGCGATCGAGAAAATTCCATGCCTTACAGATATCAAAGGTATAAGAAGTTTCCTTGGTCATGCTTTTCTATAGAAGGTTCATTAAGGACTTTTCTAAGATTTCTAGGCCTCTTACCAATCTCTTGCAAAATGATATTCCTTTTGTTTTTGACGAGGATTGTGAGGAAGCCTTCGAAATACTTAAAAAGGCCTTGATAACTACGCCTATTGTTCAACCACCTGATTGGAACTTACCTTTTGAAATCATGTGTGATGCTAGTGATTATGTTGTTGGTGCTGTTCTAGGACAAAGAGTTGATTAGAAGTTGAATGTTATTCACTATGTGTGGGGACCCCGACTTACTAGTCGAGAATCGCCGTGCTCAGTGATCCCAGAGATCAATGCTCACCGAACACAGATACTGAATAAAGAGTCTTACATCCAAGTACCGATTATTACAACACGTGACCGAAGGGTGAAGTTCACAAGATAGGGCCTAAGGCCAAATCACACGAACACACTAACAGCGAAAAACATAGGGCTAAGCGGGTGCCCATGCCATCAAGCCTACACCGACACGCATTCTGACTCGGAAGCGTCCTAGTTCGCACGGGTGTCGCCGAAGACATACTCATCTCCAAACTCTGGTCCTTCCATGTCTGGTCAATAACATAACCAGTGGCAAGCCAATGAGTACTTTGAATGTACTCGCAAACAGCCCATGATATGAACAAATGAAAGTAAAGGATAACAATATCATGCATATTATAGTACAACTCATCGGGGTGGAATGATCGTGATTATGCATCAGGTTAAAGAATTACTCTTGAAGAACAGGTTACAGATATCAACATATCTGCTAAGGGCTGAACCATCCGAGTTCACCCCGTATGCCAAGTCACCAAACTTGGTCATATCCTCAATGTATCAGTTGAGGGCTAAACCATCCGGGTTCACCCTATATGCCAAGTCACCGAACTTGGTCATATTATTACTTTTATAACAACACCTTTCAAACTCCACACACATACTCACTCACGCACTCTTGGTTTATGCGGAAATATCAGGACATAGTTTAAGCAGGATTACCCATCTGTCCTTGACCGTGGACACAACTATTCGAATAGTTTACACTCTGCAGAGGTAGTACGCTGGACCCACGAGATCCGGGAAACTTCCGTGTCATCCACGACTCGCGGTATTTCACATACCCGAGGTAAGTACCCGATCAATGCCTTTCCTCTGACGATACTAGACAAAGAGGTCCACTCGATTGGTACCCAGCCCACATGTCGTACGTCTTACGAGCACCAACTCTGGACCGTACCGACCATGCAGGGACCAATGGTGTGACTGGAACTCATAAAAATGGCATAGTCGTCGTACCCGACATGACCCCATCACGAGAGTGAGTACAATCACTCCCGCCACTAGTAATGTGGCTCTTTGCTAGCACCGCCCAGAGTAGTTAACATAGCCCCGTCCCATAAGGGGTAACATGGTCGTACTGGTAAGGTTGGGACGGTCAACACATCATAAATCTAATCCCATTTCCGAAACCTTACTCACACAAATACCGGGTGCATCACTTCACCAAAGTGACCACCAACTCATCATCAGCCTCGGGCATTAGTGGCACCCGACGGGGTTTTCATAAACTCTTCCTTTATGACAACATCATGCTCATGATAGAACTACTCCTACTTTTACTTGTCAACATGGTATTAGCATGACCCTCAAGGGGTAGACTCAAGCTCAACGCATGTGCTCCGGGGGAGCCTTCGGTAAAATCATATCAAATGATTACCGACACTTATGATCATATGCAACGGGATTAACTTGCTATCGTAACATGCAAGGTAACATATGCTCAGTCATGGTCAAAGGGCTGCTTGCCTTGGTCAGCTAAGTATCCGGGGTCTTCGAGGTCTTCCGCTATGATTCCCTCGTCACATGGGTTTTCTATCGTCGATAAAACCACAAATAAGAAATAGCTCACACAGAAACAGTCCACAAAGTCATTTTTAAAATGTTCCCTATTTCTGATAAATCTAAGATATCATTTTAAAAATACTTGCCTTAATTTTCCTTGAAGGAATATTTTTGAAAACAACCAAGCATAAGAAAAACTATTCCATTTTAGTCCTTTTTAATATTGCAAAATAGAATAATTGCTGGAAAAATTCATTTAAGCATATCATTAAATACTACACATTTTTAGAAAAATAATAGTGGAAGAATTATATTTTTACACTGGTTAAATGTTTTTATAAAAATCTTAGAAATCCAGTTTTAAAAATAAAAGAAAAACATGCCAGCTCCTGGCCTGGCTCGACCCAGAGCTGGGCTGGCCCATGGCCAGCCGTCGGCCTGCCCAGGCACGCGCGCCGTCAGGTTTGAACCTGACGCACGGGGCCTTGCGGTCAGCGACCGAGGCCAGCGCGGGGAGGGGGTTGGGCCACCGACAGGTGGGGCACACCTGTCGGGGTCGTCTCCTACCTCCAGCCAGAGAGGAGGAGGAGGACGCCGACGAGGCTGTCGACGTGCTCACGCCCTAAGGAACACGGGAATGGGTTTGCCTGATCGTTGCCTACCTGCAGGTGGTCGAAACAACGACGGGGAGGCAGTGGTTCGCCGACGACGAGGAGGCCATGACGGAGGAGTTTTGGGAAGTGGTCGAGGGGGTGGCTAGAGACACGAGAAAGCTCGGGCGAGTTGGGGGAAAGCTTCCTAGGGTCAAGGGGGTCAGTTTGGTGGGTCGGTGGGTACAGGAGCCGTCGTGTAGCCGGAGATCGACCGGAGCTCCGAGGCGGAGGGGCCTCGGTCGATCTCGAGCACCGGGGCTCTGTTGGGTTGCTGGGGCGGCTAGGGAGGTGCTAGTGGATGCGGCGAAGCTATCTGAGGGGTGATGGAGCGAGGGGGAGGGCTATTTATAGGCCCGCGACGGTGAGCAGACTCGGGAGCGTCGGTGACTCACTGTGGCGCGCATGGGGATGCAGAGAGACGTTGGGGTTGAAACCACGGTCTCAGGACGTGGTATTGGACTGCCTGAACCGTCTGCTGCAGAGAGAGAGAGAGGAGAGCTGCATTCATGGCCGCGCGAGCTTGGCCGAATCTGGAGCGCGCGGGCACGCGTCGCGCGAGCTCTTGCGCGAGAGACGAGGGGCTGTCAGGGAGGAGGTTGGACATCTCGGGGGAGGCTGGAACTAGCCGAGGGCATCGCCCCCACCTCGGGGACTCCCTGTAGCGCGCCCAGAGCGCAGTTTTGGCATGCCACGACATGCTGGTGCGCTCTGGGGCACTTTGGACGTGTCTAGCATGTCGTGGCACTTGCTGGGGGTGTGGCTAGCCGTTTGGTTTTAGTGGGAGCTTCGGCTGGTCAAAGGAGGCAAGAAATACTGGTGCTGTCATTCATGAACTGAGGTCTAAATTGGGGTTTTTGGCCTTTCCACTTTGAACCAGTGAGGGGCCAGTTGTCTGGGGTTAGCTACTGGTGCTGGCTACTTAATCTAAGAGTTTGAAGCAAAGGAGTTTGGTTTAGCTGTGGCTAAGGTGGTTTTTTCCTCTCTGTCAGAAGGTGTTCGACAGTGGTCACAGGGGGTTGCACCCCACCACTAGTGCTGAGACTTAAGAGGTTTGGTTTTGGGGGTAAACCATGGAGTTCCACCAAATTTGAGCTCCAATGGACAAGTTTAGCTTTGTAAACTTGATATCACTTCAATATGACCAGATCTGTTCCTTCCAAAGGTAGTGTGGGCAAACTAAGTCCCACAAATCCCATTTTTGATGTAGAACCCTCATTTGAGGTATTAGGCACTCCTGTAAAGTTTTAGCCTCATTGGACAAACTTTGCTATGTAGAGTTGCTCTAACTTGATTCTGGACAGATGTCACACCCTGTTTTTCACCCCAAGTATTCTATGTTGCAAAAATCAGAGCTTGTTAAAACTTTTTCAAATAATGTTGTGAGTGCTGCAATGTGAACCCTTGTTTGAGTGTATGCTTGTCTGTTTGATGACTCAAACCTATGAAAACTTATCATTTTGCTCTCTTCAAAAACCCTTTCTCCTTTATATCAAGAGCACCTTCATCATGTTGGGATACACTACTAGCTCATGAAGCCAAGTGGCACTTCCAACCAAAGTTGGTGATCTGATCCAAATATTATTTTCATTCATTAAAAACATTAATTGTTGATTTAAAATATAATTTTCCTATTTTATATCTATGTTTGTTTCTAAGGCCAGTAATGATATTCCCACAAGGAAAATTTATTTCCTGCCTTAGAAAAATCTGAGTAAATTCATGGAAGCTCAGAGGACATATATTTTCCATATATAAGATTTTCAACCCTACTTTATATTAATATTATTTGAGTAAAACCCTGAAAACCATTTCTGTCTGTTTTAGCGTTTTGAGATGTTTCCAAAGGAAATTATCTCAATAAAATCCCATAAAATTACAGGAGCCCTCCCAAACCATATTAGGTGCTCACCTAAAATCTCACCTTGATCCAAGGTGGGGAAGTGCACCTAAAGAGCCCAAAACCCTCTCTGTCCAGAGTAGAGTTGGAACAACTCTACATTGCAAAGTTTCTCCAATGGAGCTGAAACTTTGCAGAGGTGTTTAACACCCCAAATGAGGACTCCACACCAAAGATGAGATTTGCGAGACTCTGTTTGGCCACACTTCCTTTGTAAAGGACAATACTGGTCATTTTGAGACATTTTCAAGTTTACAAAGCCAAACTTGTTCAATGGAGCTCAGATTTGATGGAACCCCATGTTTTTACCCCAAGACCAAACCTGTTAAGTTTCATTTACAGTGGTGGAGTGGAAGCAGCCCAAGTCACCGTCGAACACCTACTGACAGGAAGGTAAAAACCCTCCTAGCCACTGTTTTACCCAATGTCAAGGCCCCAAACTTGGTGGGTTAGAGCACCAGAACACCCTGAGCACCTAGTCAATCAGCCCCTCCCCAACTCCAAGCACAAGTGACAAGAACTCCAATTTGAGCTGCAGGGCAGTACTGGCAACACTAGTGTTCCTTGCTCCCTTGACCAGCTCGAGCTCCCACTAAACCTCAACGGCTAGGCTCACTCCCAGCAACACCCAGGACATGGAGGACACGTCCCAAGTGCCCCAGAGCGAGCCAGCATGCCGTGGCATGCCAAAACTGCGCTCTGGGCGCGCTACAGAGAGCCACCAGCAAGGGGCCGACGCTCCGGCCGGTCCCAACCTCCCCAGTTATGTCCAAACGCTCCCCCAACAACCATTCAGTGCAAAGCTACCCCAGGGACCCTCTCCCCCTCGCGCAAGAGCTCAGGCGACGCGTGCCCGTGCGCACCCGACGCGGCCGAGCATGCACGATCACTGCGGCTCGACCCCACTCACTTTCCCTGTGCGGCCGTTGCACCAGGAGGTCCTAAACCACGTCCCGAACCTTTGATTTCGCGGCCATCACCTCACCGTGCTCGCACGCGCGCCACGGTGAGTCACCAGCGTGACCGAGTCGGGTCACCGTCGTTGGCCTATAAATAGGTCCCCCCGACACTCTGGCACCCTCCAAGCAGCTTCAACACAACCAGTAGACACTCCCTAGCTGCCCAATCGAGCTCGCAGAGCCCCGGTGCTCGAGATCGACCGAGGCCCCTCCGCCTCGGAGCTCCAGTCGATCTCCGGCTACACGTCGGCTCCTGCGCTTCCCGACCTCCCATTACACTCCCCTTGACACCAGCAACATTTCCCCTAACTTTCGCAAGCGAATCCATATCCCTAGCCCCTAGTTCAACACCAACCCGAAACCCTTCCGCCATGAGCACCTCGTCGCCGGCGACCCAGACCACCTCCGGTGACGTCCCGACCACGAGCAGGTAGGCGGAGGCACGAGGGACCCGTTCCCGTTCCTAGCTTGGCCTGAGGACAACGGCAGCCTCGCCGGCGTCCATCTCCACCTCTCTGGCTGGAGGTAGGAGAAGGACCCGACAGGTGGAGCCCACCTGTCGGTGTCCTGGGGCAGCCAGCGCGCGCAGCCGCTGACGCTGACCCCACGGGCCCGCAGGTCAGGTTTGAACCTGGCCCGCGCGCGCCTGGTGGCCACGCCTGCTGGCTGGGCCGACTGGGTCCAACCCCTGGCCTTTTCCTTTTATTTTTAATCCAGCAAACTAAATAATTTTTATAAAAAGATTTAGCAAGTAGAAAAATATAATTCTTCCACCAGTAATTTTCTAAAAATGAGTAGTATTTGATTTTGTAATAATTGACATTTATCAAAAACAAAAACTATTTTGGTATAATAAAATGATATTAAAAAGCACTTGTTTGCTTCTGTTTTCTTTTAAATAAATATGCTTAGCTAATAAAACTATAGGAAACATTTTCCAAAATAATAAACTGAATTTATTCAAGCCTTGCAACATTTTTAAAAGCACTTTGTGATCTGTTTTAGTGAGAGCTAGTATTTATTTATTCCTTTCTCGACGGTAGAGTTACCGAGTGACGGAGGATCCGGAGCGGAAGACCTCGAAGACCCCGGATACCTAGCTGACCAAGGCAAGCTGCCCTTTTGCCATGACTTAAGTATATAAAATGATGCATGCTAGAATAGCAAGTATTTTCCGTTACATGTGATCACGACGCCGGTTCATCATTGATGTGATGGTACCGAAGGCTTCTTCGAAGGACTTGCATTGATAGTAATGATATTCACATGGCTCCTCGGAGCACAAACATGATGAGCTGACCCTACCATTTACGAGGATCATGCTACTCTCATGTGGACTAGTAAAGTAGAATCACTGCATTGAGCTTGACCCTACCCCGTGAGGGTCATGTCATACAATGTTGACAAGTAATGTTAAGGCATATTATCTCAAGCATAATGATGAGTTAAATAAAGAGTTTATGAAAACCCCGTCGGGTGCCACTAATGCCCGAGGGTGATGATGAGTTGGTGATCACGTTTGGTGAAGTGATGCACCGGTGATTTTGGTGTGAGTATGGTTTCGGAAATGGATTAGATTTATGATGTGTCGACCGTCCCAACCTTACCAGTATGACCACGATACCCCTTTATGGGACGGGGCTTTGTTGATTACTCTGGTCGGTACTAGCAAAGAGCCACATTACTAGTGGCGGGAGTGATCGGTGTCACTCTCGTGATGGGGTCGTGCCAGGTAGGACGACTATGCCATTATTATGAGTTCCAGGCACACCGTTGGTCCCTGCATGGTTGTTACGGTCCAGAGTCGGTGCTCGTACGACGTACAACATGTAGGCTGGGTACCAATCGAGTGGACCTCTTTGTCTAGTATCGTCAGGGGAAAGATGATGATCGGGTACTTACCTCGGGTATATGTGATATACCGCGAGTCGTGGATGACGCGGAAGTTTCCCGTTTCTCGTGGGTCCAGCGTACTACCTCTGGAGAGTGTAAACTATTCGAATAGCCGTGTCCACGGTCAAGGACAGTTGGATGGTGCTGCTTAAACTACGTCCTGTGTTTCCCCATAAACCAAGTGTGTGTGCGTGGTGTTAAAAAGGTGTTGTTATGATAATCACAATAATATGATCAAGTTCGGGGACTTGACATATAGGGTAAACCCGGATGGTTTAGCTCTCATTAATACCTTGAGGATATGACATGTCCGATGACTTGGCATACAGGGTGAACCCGGTGAGTTCAACCCTTAACGGATATGTCAATATCTGTAACCTGTTCTTCAAAAGTAATTCTTTAACTTGTTGCACATACCTGATCATGCCACCACATTGCATTCCATTAAAGATACATGTTACTGTTATTCCTTACCACATGTATTCATATCATGGGCTGTTTGCGAGTACATTCAAAGTACTCATTGGCTTGCCACTGGTTATGTTATTGACCAGACATGGAAGGACCTTCCTCTTTTGTAGTTTTAATCAATAAATATAATATAAAATGGAGTTTAAAATCCTATCTATGGAAAATATATGTCCTTCTGATCATCTCTAATTTAATCAGATTTTTCTAAAGCAGAAAAGTATTTTTCCATGTTGGAATACCAATTCTGACCTTAGAAATGGACATGTTATTTAATTAGGGAAATACTCACAAAAATAATTATTTTTGTGGTTTTGAAATATAAAGATAGGTAAAAATCAGATTACCAAATATGAGTAGAAGCACTGCTTGCTATCAAGGACATGTAGTGCAATCTCAAGGTGGTTTTACTTTGGTTATCAAAGGTTTTTGAAAATCAGTAAAATACCAAAAAGGAATTTAGGGCTTTGAAACCTCACATGATCAAGCATACAAGCATACAATGTCAATCATGGCACTCACAACATTAGTTTTGAAAAAGTTTTAACAAGCTCAGAATTTTACAACACAAACAGGTGATAGCAAAAACAGGGTGTGACAGACCTATCCCCCTTACAAGAATCTCGTCCCCGAGATTCCTAAGTTAGGTGCTAAAAAGGTCTGGAAACTCAGATCAGAGATAGTCTTCACGTTCCCAGGTAGCTTCGGCTTCAGTGTGGTTGCTCCATTAAACCTTGAAATACTTGAGGGTGCGGCTTCTAGTGCATCGCTGTGCTTCATCCAGAATGCAGATTGGCCTCTCGCGATAGGTGAGATGAGACTGAAGGTCAATGGCGTGGTGATCAATGTCCTTATAAGGATCAGAAGGACTTGGCGTCTGGAGACAATTCCGAAGTTGTGACATGTGGAAAACGTTGTGCACACCCGAAAGTTCCGGAGGTAACTCCTGTTGGAATTATGCCCTAGAGGCAATAATAAATGTATAGTTATTATTATAATTCCTGTATCAAGATAATAGTTTATTATCCATGCTATAATTGTATTGAATGAAGACTCATTTACATGTGTGGATACATAGACAAAACACCGTCCCTAGCATGCCTCTAGTTGGCTAGCCAGTTGATCGATGATAGTCAGTGTCTTCTGATTATGAACAAGGTGTTGTTGCTTGATAACTGGATCACGTCATTGGGAGAATCACGTGATGGACTAAGACCCAAACTAATAGACGTAGCATGTTGATCGTGTCGTTTTGTTGCTACTGTTTTCTGCGTGTCAAGTATTTATTCCTATGACCATGAGATCATATAACTCACTGACACCGGAGGAATGCTTTGTGTGTATCAAACGTCGCAACGTAACTGGGTGACTATAAAGATGCTCTACAGGTATCTCCGAAGGTGTTAGTTGAGTTAGTATGGATCAAGACTGGGATTTGTCACTCCGTGTGACGGAGAGGTATCTCGGGGCCCACTCGGTAATACAACATCACACACAAGCCTTGCAAGCAATGTAACTTAGTGTAAGTTGCGGGATCTTGTATTACGGAACGAGTAAAGAGACTTGCCGGTAAACGAGATTGAAATAGGTATGCGGATACTGACGATCGAATCTCGGGCAAGTAACATACCGAAGGACAAAGGGAATGACATACGGGATTATACGAATCCTTGGCACTGAGGTTCAAACGATAAGATCTTCGTAGAATATGTAGGATCCAATATGGGCATCCAGGTCCCGCTATTGGATATTGACCGAGGAGTCTCTCGGGTCATGTCTACATAGTTCTCGAACCCGCAGGGTCTGCACACTTAAGGTTCGACGTTGTTTTATGCGTATTTGAGTTATATGGTTGGTTACCGAATGTTGTTCGGAGTCCCGGATGAGATCACGGACGTCACGAGGGTTTCCGGAATGGTCCGGAAACGAAGATTGATATATAGGATGACCTCATTTGATTACCGGAAGGTTTTCGGAGTTACCGGGAATGTACCGGGAATGACGAATGGGTTCCGGGAGTTCACCGGAGGGGGGCAACCCACTCCGGGGAAGCCCATAGGTATTTGTGGGGGTCACACCAGCCCTTAGTGGGCTGGTGGGACAGCCCACCAAATCCTATGCGCCTAAGAATAAAAATCAAAGGAAGAAAGAAAAAAAAAGGAAGAAGTGGGAAGGGGGAAGGACTCCCTCCCACCAAACCAAGTAGGACTCGGTTTGGGGGGGAAGAGTCCTCCCCCCTGGCTCGGCCGACCCCTTGGGGTTCCCTTGGACCCCAAGGCAAGGTCCCCCTCCCTCCTCCTATATATATGGGGCTTTTAGGGCAGATTTGAGACGACTTTCTCACGGCTGCCCGACCACATACCTCCATAGTTTTTCCTCTAGATCGTGTTTCTGCGGAGTTCGGGCGGAGCCCTGCTGAGACAAGATCATCACCAACCTCCGGAGCGCCGTCACGCTGCCGGAGAACTCTTCTACCTCTCCGTCTCTCTTGCTGGATCAAGAAGGCCGAGATCATCGTCGAGCTGTACGTGTGCTGAACGCGGAGGTGCCGTCCGTTCGGTACTAGATCGTGGGACTGATCGCGGGATTGTTCGCGGGGCGGATCGAGGGACGTGAGGATGTTCCACTACATCAACCGCGATCTCTAATCGCTTCTGCTGTACGATCTACAAGGGTACGTAGATCACTCATCCCCTCTCGTAGATGGACATCACCATGATAGGTCTTCGTGCGCGTAGGAAATTTTTTGTTTCCCATGCGACGTTCCCCAACAGTGGCATCATGAGCTAGGTTCATGCGTAGATGTCTTCTCGAGTAGAACACAAAAGGTTTTGTGGGCGGTGATGTGCGTTTTGCTGCCCTCCTTAGTCTTTTCTTGATTCCGCGGTATTGTTGGATTGAAGCGGCTTGGACCGACATTACTCGTACGCTTACGAGAGACTGGTTTCATCGTTACGAGTAACCCCCTTTGCTCAAAGATGACTGGCAAGTGACGGTTTCTCCAACTTTAGTTGAATCGGATTTGACCGAGGAGGTCCTTGGATGAGGTTAAAAAGCAACTCATATATCTCCGTTGTGGTGTTTGCGTAAGTAAGATGCGATCCTACTAGATACCCTTGGTCACCACGTAAAACATGCAACAACAAAATTAGAGGACGTCTAACTTGTTTTTGCAGGGTATGATTGTGATGTGATATGGCCAACAATGTGATGTGATATATTGGATGTATGAGATGATCATGTTGTAATAGAAATATCGACTTGCATGTCGATGGTACGACAACCGGCAGGAGCCATAGGGTTGTCTTTATACTAACATATGTGCTTGTAGATGCGTTTACTATTTTGCTAGGATGTAGCTTTAGTAGTGATAGCATAAGTAGCACGACAACCCCGATGGCGACACGTTGATGGAGATCATGATGATGGAGATCATGGTGTGGCGCCGGTGACAAGAAGATCGTGCCGGTGCTTTGGTGATGGAGATCAAGAAGCACGTGATGATGGCCATATCATGTCACTTATGAATTGCATGTGATGTTAATCCTTTTATGCACCTTATTTTGCTTAGAATGACGGTAGCATTATGAGGTGATCTCTCACTAAAATTTCAAGACGAAATTGTGTTCTCCCCGACTGTGCACCGTTGCTACAGTTCGTCGTTTCGAGACACCACGTGATGATCGGGTGTGATAGACTCAACGTTCACATACAACGGGTGCAAAATAGTTGCGCACGCAGAACACTCGGGTTAAGCTTGACGAGCCTAGCATGTGCAGACATGGCCTCGGAACACATGAGACCGAAAGGTCGATCATGAATCATATAGATGATATGATTAGCATAGGGATGCTTACCACTGAAACTACTCCCGACTCACGTGATGATCGGACTTGGGATAGTGTAGGTGGATCATGAACCACTCAAATGACTAGAGAGATGTACTTTTTGAGTGGGAGTTTAGCATGTAATTTGATTAAGTTGAACTCTAATTATCTTGAACATAGTCTAAGTCCACTTTGAATATATTTGTGTTGTAGATCATGGCTCACGCAAGTGTCATCCTCAATTTTAATACGTTCCTAGAGAAAGCTAATTTGAAAGATGATGGAAGCAACTTTGTAGACTGGGCTCGTAATCTTAAGCTAATCTTACAAGCTGGAAAGAAGGATTATGTCCTTAATGCTGCGCTAGGAGATGAACCACCCGCTACGGTTGATCAGGATGTTAAGAACGCTTGGTTAGCGCGTAAGGAGGACTACTCAATAGTTCAATGTGCAGTCTTGTATGGCTTAGAACCGGGACTTCAACGTCGCTTTGAGCGTCATGGAGCATTTGAGATGTTCCAGGAGTTGAAGTTCATCTTTCAGAAGAACGCCCGGATCGAGAGGTATGAGACCTCCGATAAATTCTATGCTTGCAAGATGGAGGAAAACTCGTCTGTCAGTGAACATGTGCTCAAAATGTCTGGGTACTCAAACCGTCTAGCTGAACTGGGGATTGAACTCCCGCAAGAAGCTATCACTGACAGAATCCTCCAATCACTGCCACCAAGCTATAAAAGCTTTGTGTTGAACTACAACATGCAAGGGATGAACAAGTCTCCCGGCGAGTTGTTTGCGATGCTGAAAGTCGCAGAGTCTGAACTCCGTAAAGAACATCAAGTGTTGATGGTGAGCAAGACCACTAGTTTCAAGAGAAACGACAAAGGCAAGAAGGGCAATTCGAAGAAGAGCGGCAAGCCCGTTGCCAATCCGCCGAAGAAACCCAAGGCTGGACCTAAGCCTGAAACAGAGTGCTTCTATTGCAAGGGTATGGGTCACTGGAAGCGCAATTGCCCCAAGTATCTGGCAGATAAGAAGGCGGGCAAAGAAAAATCAGGTATATTTGATATACATGTTATTGATGTGTACTTAACCAGCTCTCGTAGTAGTGCCTGGGTATTCGATACCGGTTCTGTTGCTCACATTTGCAACTCGAAGCAGGAACTGCGGAATAGACGGAGGCTGGCGAAAGACGAAGTGACGATGCACGTAGGAAACGGTTCCAAGGTTGATGCAATCGCCGTCGGCACCGTGTCACTTCAACTACCATCGGGATTAGTGATGAACTTAAATCATTGTTATTTAGTGCCTGCGTTGAGCATGAACATTATATCTGGATCTTGTTTATTGCGAGACGGTTACTCTTTTAAGTCTGAGAATAATGGTTGTTCTATTTCTATGAGTAACATCTTTTATGGTCATGCACCGAATGTGAGAGGATTGTTCATATTGAATCTCGATAGCGATACGCATATACATAACATTGAGACCAAAAGAGTTAGAGTAAACAATGATAGCGCCATATTCTTGTGGCACTGCCGCTTAGGTCATATTGGTGTAAAGCGCATGAAGAAACTCCATGCCGATGGACTTTTGGAGTCACTTGACTTTGATTCACTTGACACGTGCGAACCATGCCTCATGGGCAAGATGACTAAAACTCCGTTCTCCGGAACAATGGAGCGTGCAAGTGACTTGTTGGAAATCATACATACCGATGTGTGTGGTCCGATGAGCGTGGAGGCACGCGGCGGATATCGTTATTTTCTCACCTTCACTGACGATTTGAGTAGATATGGTTATGTCTACTTAATGAAGCACAAGTCTGAAACATTTGAAAAGTTCAAGCAATTTCAGAGTGAAGTAGAAAATCATCGTAACAAGAAGATCAAGTTCCTACGGTCTGATTGTGGGGGTGAATATCTGAGTTTCGAGTTTGGTACTCACTTAAGACAATGTGGAATTGTTTCGCAGTTAACACCGCCTGGAACACCACAGCGTAATGGTGTGTCCGAACGTCGTAATCGTACTTTATTAGAAATGGTGCGATCTATGATGTCTCTTACTGATTTGCCGTTATCGTTTTGGGGTTATGCATTAGAAACAGCTGCATTCACTTTAAATAGGGCACCATCGAAGTCCGTTGAGACGACACCATACGAACTGTGGTATGGCAAAAGGCCAAAGTTGTCGTTTCTTAAAGTTTGGGGATGTGATGCTTATGTCAAAAAGCTTCAGCCTGAAAAGCTGGAACCCAAAGCGGAAAAGTGCGTCTTCATAGGCTACCCAAAAGAGACAGTTGGGTACACCTTCTATCTCAAATCCGAGGGCAAAGTGTTTGTTGCTAAGAACGGAACTTTTCTCGAGAAGGAGTTTCTCTCGAGAGAATTGAGTGGGAGGAAGATTGAACTTGACGAGGTTGTCGAACCTCTCATCCCTCTGGATGGTGGCGCAGGGCAAGGGGAAACCCCTGTGATTGCGACGCCGGTTGAGGAGGAAGTTAATGATGATGATCATGAAACTCCAGTTCAAGTTTCTGTTGAACCACGCAGGTCGACGAGATCACGCGCTGCTCCAGAGTGGTACGGTAATCCCGTCTTGACAATCATGTTGTTAGACAACAATGAACCTGCAAATTATGAAGAAGCAATGGTGGGCCCAGATTCCAACAAATGGCTAGAAGCCATGAAATCCGAGATAGGATCCATGTATGAGAACAAAGTATGGACTTTGGAGATACTACCTGAGGGCCGCAAGGCTATTCAGAACAAATGGATCTTTAAGAAGAAGACGGACGCTGACGGTAATGTGACCGTTTATAAAGCTCGACTTGTGGCAAAGGGTTTT
The DNA here is from genome assembly GCF_904849725.1 of Hordeum vulgare subsp. vulgare. NCBI lineage: Eukaryota > Viridiplantae > Streptophyta > Magnoliopsida > Poales > Poaceae > Hordeum > Hordeum vulgare. The sequence goes on along the minus strand of NC_058518.1, from coordinate 137,959,643 downwards.
TCACAAGTTCCAGGAATTGACTACGATGAGACTTTCTCTCCCGTAGCGATGCTTAAGTCCGTCAGAATCATGTTAGCAATAGCTGCATTTTTCGATTATGAAATTTGGCAGATGGATGTCAAAACGGCGTTCCTTAACGGTTTCCTTAAGGATGAGTTGTATATGATGCAACCCGAAGGTTTTGTCGATCCTAAAAATGCTAACAAGGTGTGCAAGCTCCAGCGATCCATTTATGGACTGGTGCAAGCATCTCGGAGTTGGAACAAACGCTTTGATGAGGTGATCAAAGCATTTGGGTTTATACAAGTGGTTGGAGAATCTTGTATTTACAAGAAAGTGAGTGGGAGCTCTGTGGCGTTTCTAATATTATATGTGGATGACATATTACTGATTGGAAACAACGTAGAGCTTTTGGAGAGCATAAAAGGTTACTTGAATAAAAGTTTCTCTATGAAGGACCTAGGAGAAGCTGCTTACATTCTAGGCATTAAGATCTATAGGGATAGATCAAAACGCCTGATAGGACTTTCACAAAGCACATACCTTGATAAAGTTTTGAAGAGGTTCAAAATGGAACAGTCCAAGAAAGGGTTCTTGCCAGTGTTACAAGGTACGAGATTGAGTAAGACTCAGTGCCCAGCAACTGATGAAGATAGAGAGCATATGCGCTCCGTCCCCTATGCTTCAGCCATAGGCTCTATCATGTATGCAATGCTGTGCACTAGACCGGATGTTAGCCTGGCCATAAGTATGGCAGGTAGGTTCCAGAGTAATCCAGGAGTGGATCACTGGACGGCGGTCAAGAATATCCTGAAGTACCTGAAAAGGACTAAGGAGATGTTTCTCGTGTATGGAGGTGACGAAGAGCTCGCCGTAAAAGGTTACGTCGATGCAAGCTTTGACACAGATCCGGACGACTCTAAGTCGCAAACCGGATACGTATTTATTCTTAATGGGGGTGCAGTAAGCTGGTGCAGTTCCAAGCAAAGCGTCGTAGCAGATTCTACATGTGAAGCAGAGTACATGGCTGCCTCGGAGGCGGCCAAGGAGGGTGTCTGGATGAAGCAGTTCATGACGGATCTTGGAGTGGTGCCAAGTGCACTGGATCCAATAACCTTGTTCTGTGACAACACTGGTGCCATTGCCTTAGCAAAGGAACCAAGGTTTCACAAGAAGACCAGACACATCAAACGACGCTTCAACCTCATCCGCGACTACGTCGAGGAGGACGACGTAAATATATGCAAAGTGCACACGGATCTGAATGTAGCAGACCCGCTGACTAAACCTCTTCCACGGCCAAAACATGATCGACACCAGAACTGTATGGGTGTTAGATTTGTTACAATGTAATTCACATGGTGATGTGAGGGCTAGATTATTGACTCTAGTGCAAGTGGGAGACTGTTGGAATTATGCCCTAGAGGCAATAATAAATGTATAGTTATTATTATAATTCCTGTATCAAGATAATAGTTTATTATCCATGCTATAATTGTATTGAATGAAGACTCATTTACATGTGTGGATACATAGACAAAACACCGTCCCTAGCATGCCTCTAGTTGGCTAGCCAGTTGATCGATGATAGTCAGTGTCTTCTGATTATGAACAAGGTGTTGTTGCTTGATAACTGGATCACGTCATTGGGAGAATCACGTGATGGACTAAGACCCAAACTAATAGACGTAGCATGTTGATCGTGTCTTTTTGTTGCTACTGTTTTCTGCGTGTCAAGTATTTATTCCTATGACCATGAGATCATATAACTCACTGACACCGGAGGAATGCTTTGTGTGTATCAAACGTCGCAACGTAACTGGGTGACTATAAAGATGCTCTACAGGTATCTCCGAAGGTGTTAGTTGAGTTAGTATGGATCAAGACTGGGATTTGTCACTCCGTGTGACGGAGAGGTATCTCGGGGCCCACTCGGTAATACAACATCACACACAAGCCTTGCAAGCAATGTAACTTAGTGTAAGTTGCGGGATCTTGTATTACGGAACAAGTAAAGAGACTTGCCGGTAAACGAGATTGAAATAGGTACGCGGATACTGACGATCGAATCTCGGGCAAGTAACATACCGAAGGACAAAGGGAATGACATACGGGATTATACGAATCCTTGGCACTGAGGTTCAAACGATAAGATCTTCGTAGAATATGTAGGATCCAATATGGGCATCCAGGTCCCGCTATTGGATATTGACCGAGGAGTCTCTCGGGTCATGTCTACATAGTTCTCGAACCCGCAGGGTCTGCACACTTAAGGTTCGACGTTGTTTTATGCGTATTTGAGTTATATGGTTGGTTACCGAATGTTGTTCGGAGTCTCGGATGAGATCACGGACGTCACGAGGGTTTCCGGAATGGTCCGGAAACGAAGATTGATATATAGGATGACCTCATTTGATTACCGGAAGGTTTTCGGAGTTACCGGGAATGTACCGGGAATGACGAATGGGTTCCGGGAGTTCACCGGAGGGGGGCAACCCACTCCGGGGAAGCCCATAGGTATTTGTGGGGGTCACACCAGCCCTTAGTGGGCTGGTGGGACAGCCCACCAAATCCTATGCGCCTAAGAAGAAAAATCAAAGGAAGAAAGAAAAAAAAAGGAAGAAGTGGGAAGGGGGAAGGACTCCCTCCCACCAAACCAAGTAGGACTCGGTTTGGGGGGGGAGAGTCCTCCCCCCTGGCTCGGCCGACCCCTTGGGGTTCCCTTGGACCCCAAGGCAAGGTCCCCCTCCCTCCTCCTATATATATGGGGCTTTTAGGGAAGATTTGAGACGACTTTCTCACGGCTGCCCGACCACATACCTCCATAGTTTTTCCTCTAGATCGTGTTTCTGCGGAGCTCGGGCGGAGCCCTGCTGAGACAAGATCATCACCAACCTCCGGAGCGCCGTCACGCTGCCGGAGAACTCTTCTACCTCTCCGTCTCTCTTGCTGGATCAAGAAGGCCGAGATCATCGTCGAGCTGTACGTGTGCTGAACGCGGAGGTGCCGTCCGTTCGGTACTAGATCGTGGGACTGATCGCGGGATTGTTCGCGGGGCGGATCGAGGGACGTGAGGACGTTCCACTACATCAACCGCGATCTCTAATCGCTTCTGCTGTACGATCTACAAGGGTACGTAGATCACTCATCCCCTCTCGTAGATGGACATCACCATGATAGGTCTTCGTGCGCGTAGGAAAATTTTTGTTTCCCATGCGACGTTCCCCAACAACTCCAACTGATAAGCGACCTCTCCACGCCTGGTCGTAATCTTGAATGGCCCAATGAACCTTGGAGCGAGTTTCCCCTTAACATGGAAACACTTGGTTCCCTTAAGAGGTGTGACTCGAAGGAACACCAGATCTCCGGGAATGAACTCCACATTCCTGCGTTGAGAGTCTGCATAACTCTTTTGTCGTGACTTGGCTGCCTTTAGATTTTCTTGGACTAGTTGCACCTTTTCTTCTACCTGGTGCAAAACGCCTGGTCCGAAAATCAGCCCATCTCCGGTTTTGACCAGTTGAGCGGGGTGCGGCATTTTCGTCCGTACAACACTTGGAACGAGGCCATCTGGAGACTAGACTGGTAGCTGTTGTTGTACGAAAACTCAGCGAACGACAGACAATCTTCCCATTTGGCTCCATGCGCTAGGACACATGCGCGGAGCATATCTTCGAGTATGTGATTCACCCTTTCCGTCTGTCCTCCTGTCTGCGGGTGGAAGGCGGTGCTGAAAGAGAGTTTGGTACCGAGGGCTTCATGAAGTTTCCTCCAAAACCTTGAGGTGAATTGCGGGCCTCGGTCAGATACAATCTCCTTGGGAACTCCGTGAAGGCTTATTATGTGCTCGATATAGAGACTGGCCAACTTGTTCCTATCATAAGTGGTGTTGACAGGGATGAAATGGGCCACCTTGGTCAAATGGTCGACAACAACCCATATCGAGTTATGTCCCTTGCTAGACCTTGGTAGACCGGTAATGAAATCCGTCCCTACCTTGTCCCACTTCCACTCCGGCACCTGGAGAGGTTGTAGCATTCCTGCGGGTCGCGGATGCTCAGCCTTAACTTGCTGACACACATCACACTTGGCCACATACGACGCAATTTCCCTCTTCATGCCGTGCCACCAGAATCTTTCTCGGAGATCTTGGTACATCTTGGTACCACCGGGGTGAATGGAGTAGGGTGTATCATGAGCTTCCCGTAGGATGAGTTCCTTGAGCTCGGCCTTGTTGGGTACGCATAAACGTTTCCCAAACCACACCACTCCTTGATCATCCTCCAAGAATCCCGGGGCCTTGCCTTGTGTAATCTTCTTCTTGATACCTTCGATACTCTTGTGACCCTTCTGGGCCTCCTTGATGTCGTCTTCCAGCGTTGGTTTGACTTTGAGATTATCCAGGAATCCTGGTTCCACCAGTTCCAATCCGAAGTTCTCCAATTCTTCGTATAAGGCGGGCTGCCTTTCCTTAAGCATGACGTTTAAGGTGATGGTCTTCCGACTCAAGGCATCGGTCACTATATTTGCCTTACCGGGGTGATATTGAATGTTGAGGTCATAGTCTTTGATTAACTCCAACCATCTCCGTTGCCTCATATTCAATTCCCTTTGGGTGAAAATATACTTCAGACTCTTGTGGTCGGTGTATATTTCACATCGCTTCCCCAGAAGGTAATGTCACCATGTCTTCAGGGCATGAACTATTGTTGCCAACTCGAGATCATGGGTGGCATAATTCTCCTCATGCGGGCGCAGTTGCCGCGACAAGTATGCCACGACCCTGCCATCCTGCATTAGAACTTGCTACTGCAACAAAAGACCTTCCAATGGCACCAGAAACACGTGTGTTGACGGGAGACTATTCTTGTTTTGATACTCCTCAACAACGACACCAGGAATCCTTCTGCTACGGCCACGCCTTTAGGGACTTCCTTGGCAAATATGCAAAGGATCCCCCCGTGACCTTGGAGCCTTGCGTTGGTGTTCCCTCGAAGCGGAAAGGGTGATGTAGCACAGCGGCGGTAAGTATTTCCCTCAGTTTTGAGAACCAAGGTATCGATCCAGTGAAGGATTGCGTCAAGTCACAAGTACCTGCACAAACACAAAGAGCTTGCACCCAACGCTATGAAGGGGTTGTCAATCCCTTATAGATTGTTTGCAAAGTGAGAACTGAAAGCAAAAAGGAAACAGAGCAAAGTAAAAGTGGAAGTGGAAACGATAGTTGTGAATAGACCTGGGGGCCGTAGTGTTCACTAATGGCTTTTCTCATGAAAGCAAGTAGACGGTGGGTGAACGAATTACTGTTGAGCAATTGATAGAACCGCGCAAAGTCATGACGTTATCTATGGTAATGATTATATCTATAGGCATCACGTCCAAAACAAGTAGACCGATACTTTCTGTATCTACTAGTATTACTGCACACGTCGACCGCTATCCAGCATGCATCTAGTGTATTAAGTCCAAAAGAACAGAGTAACGCCTTAAGCAAGATGACATGATGTAGATGGACAATCTCATATCTATGATAAAATCCCATATTGTTACCCCTGATGGCAACAACACGATGCGTGCCTTGTTGCCCCTTCTGTTCTAAAAAAATTTATTTCGGGGATTTTATTCCGTTTGGACTCCGTTCCAAAATCAGATCTGAAAAGAGTCAAAAACACAGAAAAAACAGGAACTGGCAGTGGGCACTAAATTAATAAGTTAGTCCCAAAAAAGATATAAAAGGTATATAAAACATCCAAAGTTGACAAGATAACAACATGAAACCATAAAAAATTATAGATACGTTTGAGGCGTATCGAGCATCCCCAAGCTTAACTCCTGCTCGTCCTCGAGTAGGGAAGTGATAAAGAATGAATTTTTGATGCTTTCATGCTACCTAGCATAGATGTCCTTTGTAACCCCTCTTATGTGACGTGAATTTTCAGATCCATTAGATTCAAAACAATAGTTTGATATTGACGTGGAGACAATAATAATTCAAGCAAACTAGCAAGGTAATCATGAACTTTCAAAATAACAAGGCCAAAAGAAAGTTATCCCTACAAAATCATATAGTCTGGCTATGCTCTATCATCCTTGCACAACGAATTTAAATCATGCACAATCTCGGTATTGGCCAAGTAATTGTTTTCACACCTTTACTTTCTCAAACTTTTTCAACTCTCACGCAATACATGAGCATGAGCCATGGTTTTAGCACTATAAGTGGTGTGGAGTGCGGTGTAGGTTGCAAGACAAACAAGGAGAAGATGGTCACATTAACTAGGCATATCAATGAGCTGTGGAGATGCTCATCAATAGATATCAATGTTAATGAGTAGGGAATGCCATAAAAATGATGCACTAGAGCTAAGAGTATGTGAAAGCTCTTAAAGAAAACTAGTGGGTGTGCATCCAACTTGCTTGCTCACAAAGACCTAAGGCAGTTTCGAGGAAGCCTATCATTGGAATATACAAGCCAAGTTATATAATGAAAATTTCCCACTAGCTATATGGTGGTGACAAAACGAGAGACTCTCAATCATGAAGATCATGGTGCTTAATAAGCACAAGTGTGGAAGGATAGTAGCATTGTCCCTTCTCTCTTTTTCTCTCATTTTTTTGGTGGGCTCTTTGGCCTCTTTTTTTTGGTGGGAATATTTGGCCTCTTTTATTTCCTCACATGGGACAATGCTCCATCAATGATGATCATCACACTTACAACTCAAAACTTAGAGCAATGATGACTCTATATGGAAAGCCTTCGGTAGTGTACCGTGACAATGATCTAGCATGGCATAGACATCGATGGAAACATCATGCTAGCTATCTTACGCTCATGCAATGGCAATGTAGAATTGGTGGAACATGTTATGGTGGTAGTTGCATGGCAATATATCTCGGAATAGCTTTGAAAAAGCCATCGTAGGTAGGTATGGTGGCTGTTTTGAGGGAGGCTATGAGTGGGTTTTGTGCACCGGCGAAAGTTGCACGGTACTAAAGAAGATAGTGATGGTAGAAGGTGAAAGTGCATCTAAACCATGTACTCAACATTAGTCATGAAGAACTCATATACTTGTTGCAAAAGTTTTAGTAGTAATCGAAGCAAAGCATTCAACGCATACTCCTAGGGGAAGGGTTGGTAGGTATAAACCATCGCGCGATCCCGACCGCTACACAAAGGATGACAATCAATAAACTAATCATGCTCAAACTTCATCACATAGCGGTTCAACATACGTGCATGCTACGGGAATCACTAACTTCAACACAAGTATTTCTAGATCCACAACACCTTACTAGCATAACTTCAATATTACCACAACCACAACTCAAAACTAATTGAGATGAATCAAACTTCTCTAACTATTCAATGCACATGGAGATGGAAGTTTTCATATTCCTTTGGATAACTACCCCTTTTGAGACTAATTTCATAGCATAGATCAACTACCAAGCCACGCGCTTCCGTGCTCTAAAGGATATAAGTGAAGCACATAGAGCAAAATCAACTAGCTCAAAAGATATAAGTGAAGCACATGTGAGCTGAATTGTCTAACCAAAAGATATAAGTGAAGCTCGACAAAATCACGGTGAGTGCATGTCTCTCTCTCTAGGTGTGCAGCAAGGAAGATTGTGACACAACAAAAATAAAAGACTCCTACGATACAAGACGCACCAAGCAAAACACATAACATGTGGTGAATAAAAATATAGCCCCAAGTAACGTTACCGATGGATTGAAGACAAAAGAGGGGATGCCTTCCCGAGGCATCCCCAAGCTTAGGCTTTTACGACATCCTTGAATTACATGGGATGCCTTGGGCATCCCCAAGCTTGACCTCTTTCCACTCTTTATCTCTTTGTCCATAAGAACTTCACCCGAAACTTGAAAACTTCACAACACGAAACTTAAACAGAAACTCGTGATAACATTAGTATAAGAAAGCAAACCACCACTTCCTTAGGTACTGTGGCAAACTTAAATTCTACTTATGCTGATGTTGGCTTACTGTATTTTCAATCTTCCATGGCTAATACCCCCCGATACTATCAATAGTTTCATCAAAATAAGCAACCAACTCAACAGAAACAGAATCTGTTAACAGCAGACTAGTCTGTAGCAATCTGTATACTTTGTATACTTATGGTACTTCAAAAATTCTTAAAAATAACGACAGTATGAAGAATTTGCGTCGAAATCAGCAGAAAAAAGAATCAACTCAAAATCTCTTACAGAACAAAAACGAAAATTCTTTTCGTGAGCAGAAAGTTTCTGTCTTTTCCAGCATGACCAAACGATCATCCCCAAGACTAATCATAACAGTTTTGCTTGGCACAAACGCAAAACAAACACAAAAAACACAATCATAACAGAATTATGGAAGTGTGGAAAACACAAAACATAAATAAAAAGGATTGATTCGTTGGGTTGCCTCCCAACAAGCGCTATTGTTTAAGTCCCTTAGCTAGGCAAAAGGTGATGGAATCACGTATAGTCATCTTTGGTGCTCAAACCATAAGTAGACCTCATCATAGATTCATAAGGTAATCTTATTTTATTTCTAGGAAAATGCTACATTCCCTTCTTTAGGGGAAATTGAAATCTAATATTACCTTCCTTCATATCGATGATAGCACCAATAGTCCTTAGGAAAGGTCTCCCAAGAATAATGGGACATGAAGGATTGCAATCTATGTCAAGTACAATGAAATCCACGGGCACATAGTTCTTATTTGCACAAATAAGAACATCATTGATCCTTCCCGTGGGTTTCTTGATAGTAGAATCCGCAAGATGCAAATTAAGAGAACACTCATCAATCTCATGAAAACCAAGAATATCACATAAAGACTTTGGAATCACGGAAACACTAGCACCCAAATCACACAAGGCATTGCATTCATAGTTTTTGATTTTGATTTTGATAGTAGGTTCCCACTCATCATGAAGTTTTCTAGGTATAGAGACTTCTAGTTCGAGCTTCTCTTCAAGAGATTTCATCATAGCATCTACGATATGTGCGGTAATGGCTTTGCTTTGGCTATAAGCATGTGGAGAGTTTGCAATGGATTGCATCAAAGAAATGCATTCAAACAAGAAGCAACTATCATAATTGAATTCCTTGAAATCCAAAGTGGGAGTTTCATTACTACCCAATATTTTTATTTCTTCTACTCCACTCTCCACACCTTTATCATCAAGATAGGTGGACTCCGATTCATTGGGGCATTTTTCAACCAAAGTGGATTCATATCCAGCCCCTTCATCAATAGGTTTGACACGAGAAAACAAAGATTGAAGAGGAGTCACACCAAGCACTTTAAGATCTTCGTGATTTGCATCACTAGAATGCACCCTTTTAAACCATTCATGCCTAGCGCGAATTTGGGCGGTTCTTTGTTTGCTCTCATTCATGGGGACACACATAGCTTTTAAAGTTTCATCCAAGTTGACCTTGGGAGGAGCACATCTAACTTTCAAAGCATCAATATCACAAGACATCTTATCAACGCTCTTAGCCAAATCGTCTATTTTGAGTAGTTTTTCCTCTATGGACGCATTGAAAATCTTTTCAGAGTTGATGAACTCTTTGATATTACTCTCTAAATCAGAGGGTAATTTGTTGTGATTTCCATAAGTGTTGTTGTAGTAATTGCCATAATTGTTATAGGAGTTACTAGGGAAAGGCCTAGGAACATAGTTTCCTCTAAAAGCATTGTTGTTGCCAAAATTGTTCCTACCAACAAAATTAACGTCCAAACTAGCGTTGCTACTCTCAATCAAAGAAGATAGTGGCATGTCATTAGGATCTAAAGGAGCATTTCTACTAGCAACAAAATTCATCAACTCGTCCATCTTAGCACTAAGCGAGTTAATTTCTTCTATAGCGTGTACCTTTTTGCTAGCAGGTGACCTTTCAGTGTGCCACTGAGAGTAGTTAGTCATGATATTGTCGAGGAGTTTTGTAGAATCTCCTAACATGATTTCCATGAATGTTCCACCTGAGGCGGAGTCCAAGATATTGCGAGAAGCAAAATTCAAACCAGCGTAAAAGATTTGTATAATCATCCACAAACTCAAGCCATGAGCGGGACAATTTCTAATCATTAACTTCATCCCCTCCCAAGATTGTGCAACGTGTTCATGATCAAGTTGCTTGAAATTCATGATATTGTTACGTAGAGAGATAATCTTAGCCGGCGGAAAATACTTGGATATGTGAACATCTTTGCACTTATCCCAAGAATCGATACTATTTTTAGGCAAAGAAGAAAACCAAGTTTTTGCGCGATCTCGCAACGAGAAAGGAAAAAGCTTCAACTTAATCACGTCATTATCCACATCTCTTTTCTTTTGCATATCGCAAAGCTCAATGAAGGTATTGAGATGGGATGCGACATATTCACTAGGAAGGCTAGAGAATTGCTCTTTCATAACAAGATTCATCAAGGCTGCGTTGATTTCATACGATTCCGCACTAGTGCTGGGAGCAATCGGAGTACTAATAAAATCATTATTATTGGTACTCGAGAAGTCGCAAAGTTTGGTGTTTTCAGCCATGATGACTTCAACAAACAAACAAGCACCCAAGCAAGCAAGAAAACCGGCAAAAAGAAAAAAAAGACAACGACAAAGGAGAAAGGCAAAAAGGCAAATGAAAACAGCAAATGTGAAGTGGGGGAGAGGAAAACGAGAGGCAACTGGCAAAAAAGGTAAATGCAAGAGATGAGTTTGTGACACCTACTTGGATAGGTCTTGAGTTGATCTCTCCTTCCCCAGCAACGGCACGAGACATACTTCTGCTGCTGCAACAAAAGACCTTCCAATGGCGCCAGAAACAAGCGTGTTGACGGGAGACTATTCTTGTTTTGATACTCCTCAGCAACGGCGCGAGGAATCCTTCTGCTATGGCTACGCCTTTAGGGACTTCCTTGGAAAATATGCAAATGATCCCCCTGTGGCCTTGGAGCCTTGCGTCGGTGTTCCCTCGAAGCGGAAAGGGTGATGTAGCACAGCGGCGGTAAGTATTTCCCTCAGTTTTGAGAACCAAGGTATCGATCCAGTGAAGGATTGCGTCAAGTCACAAGTACCTGCACAAACACAAAGAGCTTGCACCCAACGCTATGAAGGGGTTGTCAATCTCTTATAGATTGTTTTCAAAGTGAGAACTGAAAGCAAAAATGAAACAAAGCAAAGTAAAAGTGAAAGTGGAAACGATAGTTGTGAATAGACCCGGGGGCCGTAGTGTTCACTAGTGGCTTCTCTCATGAAAGCAAGTAGACGGTGGGTGAACAAATTACTGTCGAGCAATTGATAGAACCGCGCAAAGTCGTGACGTTATCTATGGCAATGATTATATCTATAGGCATCACGTCCAAAACAAGTAGACCGCTACTTTCTGCATCTACTACTATTACTCCACACGTCGACCGCTATCCAGCATGCATCTAGTGTATTAAGTCCAAAAGAACAGAGTAACGCCTTAAGCAAGATGACATGATGTAGATGGCCAATCTCATATCTACGATAAAAGCCCATCTTGTTACCCTTGATGGCAACAACACTTTGCATGCCTTGCTGCCCCTTCTGTCACTGGGAAAGGTCACCACACGGTATGAACCCAAAACCAAGCACTTCTCCCATTGCAAGAATCATAGATCTAGTTGGCCAAACAAAACCCAAGACTCGAAGAGACTTACAAGGATATCAAATCATGCATATAAGAAATCAGCAAAGACTCAAATATAATTCATAGATAATCTGATCACAAATCCACAATTCATCGGATCTCGACAAACACACTGCCAAAGAGGATTACATCGGATAGACCTCCATGAAGATCATGGAGAACTTTGTATTGAAGATCCAAGAGAGAGAAGAAGCCATCTAGCTACTAACTACGGACCCGTAGGTCTGAAGTGAACTACTCACGAGTCATTGGAGGGGCGATGATGTTGATGAAGAAGCCCTCTAGCTCCAAAGTCCCCTCCGGCAGGGCACCGGGAAGGGTCTCCAGATGAGATCTCGCGGAAACAAAAGCTTGCGGCAGCGGAAAAGTGTTTTCGTGGATGCCTTGATTTTTTCTGGGATTTTAGGGAATTTATAGGCCAAAGAGCTAGGGCAGGGGAGCGCGAGGGAGGCCACAAGCCTGGTAGCCGCCGCCTAGTGGTGGTGGGTACAAGGCTTGTGGGCCCCCTGTGGCTCTCCTGCCTTGGCCCTCAAGTCCCCCGATCTTCTTCTGTTCTAGAAAAATTTATTTCGGGGATTTTATTCCGTTTGGACTCCGTTCCAAAATCAGATCTGAAAAGAGTCAAAAACACAGAAAAACAGGAATTGGCACTGGGCACTGAATTAATAAGTTAGTCCCAAAAAAGATATAAAAGGTATATAAAACATCCAAAGTTGACAAGATAACAACATGAAACCATCAAAAATTATAGATACGTTTGAGGCGTATCAGAACTCCACCTAGCCCGGTCCTGGAGACATCACAATATATTATGAACTCCTTGCTGATATCTGGAGTGGCCAATACCGGGGCGGTGGTTAGCCTCTTGTTCAACTCTTGGAAGCTTGCCTCACATTCTGGCGTCCATTCGAACTTCTTGCCTTTCTTGAAGAGCTGAGTCATAGGTCTAGCGATGCAGGAGAATCCTTCTACGAACTTGCGGTAATACCCTGCGAGTCTGAGAAAACTCCTGACTTCCTTTACGTCGATTGGTGATTCCCAGTTGGTTACCGTGCTAATCTTAGAGGGATCAACTGCTAATCCACTTGTTGTCATGGTATGACCTAGGAATCCAACTTCGTTTAGCCAAAATTGACATTTGCTGAACTTGGCGTACAATTGGTGCTCTCGAAGCTTTTCCAATACTAACCTCAAGTGGTGCTCATACTCTTCTTCAGAATTGGAAAAGATTAATATGTCGTCAATGAATACAACGACAAACTTGTCCAAGTATTCCATGAAGACCTTATTCATGAGGTTTTCTGATAGTCCCCGGCAACGGCGCCAGAAGAGAGCTGCTTGCTAGCAGTCCACAGCAACGACACTAGAAGAATGTTGTTGACGTGTGCGTGACTTGATGCCTCCGCGGCAATAGAGCCAGAACTGCTCCCAGTTGCTCAACAATTAGTAATTGTCTTGCAATGGCCCACCAGCGTGTGGGTTCGCGGCAGTTTTCGAGGGTAGAGTATTCGACCCAAATTTGTTGGTTCGCACGACGGGAAGTGAGAGTATACTCTCAAGTATTAGCAGCTGAATGTGTCAGATTCAGCCGCACCTGAAAGATTAGTATCTGCAAGCAAAATATCAGTAGCAAAGTAGTATGATAACAACGGTGCCATAAACGATCTGTTGACGGCACACTATTCCTAACTGTTGTATCAATGGCGCCAGAAAAGTATTGTAGCAGGTAGCAGAAGTGTAACGAGTAACAACAGTGGCAAGGAACGGCAGTAGTGACAGCAGTAGCAAGTAGCAACAGTAGCAAGTAACAGCAGTAGCATGTAACATCAATAGCAAGTAACAGTAGCAGCAACACTAGTGACAGCAGCAGAGCAAAACAAGTAACAACAGCAGTGGGACAAACTCGTAGGCAATGGGTCGGTGATTCGTCTGGATGACATTCATCATGCAACATTTATAACATGGACAAATATGTGGCTAGCTCCCGTTCGTCAATGTGATGTAGGCATGCATTCCGTGTGTAGTCATACGTGCTTAGGGAAAAGAACTTGCATGGCATCTATTGTCCATCCTTCCCGTGGTAGCGGGGTCCAAAAGGATACTACGGGATATTAAGGTTCTCCTTTTAATAAAGAACCGGAACAACACATTAGCACTTGGTGAACACATGAACTCCTCAAACTATGGTCATCACCGGGAGTGGTTCCGGTTATTGTCACTCCGGGGTTGCCGGGTCATAACACATAGTAGGTAACTAAAACTTGCAAGATCGGATCTAAAACACAAATATATTGGTGACAACATAATAATTTCAGATCTGAAATCATGGCACTCGGGCCCTAGTGAGAAGCATTAAGCATGGCAAAGTAGTAGCAACATCAATCTCAGAACATAGTGGATACTAGGGATCAATCCCCGTCAAAACTAACTCGATTACATGATAGATCTCCTCCTACTCATCACCGCCCAGCCAGCCTACGAATAGATTACTCACGAGTGATGAAGAGCTTCATTGAATTGGAGAGGGAAGAGGGTTGATGATGACGATGGCGATGATTTCCCCTCTCCGGAGCCCAAAACGGACTCCAGATCTGCCCTCCAGATGAAGAACAGGATGTGGCGGCGCCTCCGTATCGCAAACGCGACGAAATCTTCTCTTCTGATTTTTTTCTGGACCAAAGTGAATTTATAGAGCTGGAGTTGGAGGCGGCAGACCCACGTGGGCCCCACAAGCTTGGTTGCCGCGGCAGGGGGGGGGGGGCGACAACACGACTTGTGGCCCACTGGCCCATCCCCTCCGGTTGATCTTTGCGCAGGAATTTTTCATATTTTCCAAAAGTATTCTCCGTAAATTTTCAGGACGTTCCGAGAACTTTCATTTCTGCACAAAAACAACACCATGACAATTCTGCTGAAAACAGCGTTAGTCCGGGTTAGTTCCATTCAAATCATGCAAATTAGAGTCCAAAACAAGGGCAAAAGAGTTTGGAAAAGTAGATACGATGGTGACGTATCAACTCCCCCAAGCTTAAAACCTTGCTTGTCCTCAAGAAACTCAGTTGACAAACTGAAAGAGAAAGAAAAACTTCGACAAACTCTGTTTGATCTTGTTGTTGCAACTATGTCTAACTCGTAACCAGAATTTCAGCAAGATCACAAGTTAACCACATAAGCAAGTGACACAAAGGTCTCACGGTAAACTAATATCAATGGCATAATCAGCCAGCGAGCAAATAATAATGAGTTTCAGATACCAACAATTCAATCAAAACAAGCATGAAGCAATATGAATAGGTGGTATCTTGCTAGCTCTTTCTGAGACCGCAAAACGTAAATGCAGAGCACTTTCAAAGATAAAGGGCTGACTAAACATTGTAATTCATAGCAACGAAGATCCAGTCATAGTCATACTTAATATCAATCAAAAGCAAAGCATAAAAATGAGAGAGGTGCTCTCTAATTGGTGCTTATATAAGAAGAGGATGACTCAATAGGAAAATAAATAGACAGACCCTTCGCAGAGGGAAGCATTGATTTGCAGAGGTACCAGAGCTCAAGCTTTGAAAACAACTATAATAATTTTGGGTGGCATGCTTTCATTGTCAACGCAATGACCAAGAGTTCTCAATATCTTCCATGCTACTCATGCTATAGGCGGTTCCCAAATAAAAAAGTAAAGTTTTAACTCCCCCACCACCAATCAATCACACTCCACGGCTAGCCGAATCCTCGGGTACTGTCCATACTAACATCAATCCGGGGGGGGGGGGGGGAGTCTTGTTTTACAATTATGTTTTTGATTTAAGCGTGAAACTGGGCATTCCAATTATCTGCCTCTTTCTCGTGAATGACAGTGAATAAACACATGTCGAGGATAATACGCCTAACATGGAAGATATCAATAGCCCCCTGTCACCACATCAGCGGTTCGGGCATGCAATCAGATTATTTCTTGAAGGTTTGGAGAATGGCACATGCAAATTTACTTGGAACGGCAGGTAGATACCGCAAATAGGTAGGTATGGTGGACTCTCATGGAAAAACTTTTGGGTTTAAGGAAGTGGATGCACAAGCAGTATTTCGCTTAGTACAAGTGAAGGCTAGCAAAAGATTGGGAAGCGACCAACTAGAGAGCGACAACAGTCATCAAGATGCAATGAGTTTGACTAACATGGAGTGCAAGCATGAACATGATATAAATCACCATGAACACGAACATCATAGAGGCTTTGTTGATTTTGTTTCAACTACATGCATGAACATGCGCCAAGTCAAGCCACTTGAAACATTCAAAGGAGAATACCATCCTATCATACTACATCATAGTCATCTCAAAATCTATGTTGGCATTCAAGACAAACCATTATAAGCTCCTAGATAAATAAGCATGGCATCAGAAACTATGATCTCTAAGTTGTCATTGCAAACATGGTTCTCTCACAACAAAGCTGTATCTGGGACGACAAGCTAGTCGTATTTACAAAAACAAACTAGGTAGAGTTCATACCAGCTTTTCCAGTCTCAGTCACTTCATCATATATCATCATTATTGCATTTCACTTGCACGATCGAACGATGTGAACAATAATAAGCGTGCTCGTGCAATGGACTAAGCTGAATCTGCAGGCAAACACAAAGGAGAAGACAAAGTAATATGGCTCTTTGAAAGCTAAACAGGTATGCATGCAAGAGCCACTAAATATTGTAACCAATATCTTCTACCTTGACCCAAAGAAAAAGAAAACTATTTACACGGGAAAGCTCCCAACAAGCAAAAGAAGAATGGAAAATCTTTTTGGGTTTTCTCAAAAGGACACAAAACAAGACAACAAGAAAACAAAAATAAACTAGCTTGTATAATACAGTGGCAAAGTGTAAACACCGGCTAACAAAGTGAAAGCATAAGCATGAATGTAAGGTCGGTGAGAACACGTACTCCCCCAAGCTTAGGATTTTGGCCTAGCTTGGTCTACTCCCAAGGCGGGAAATAACCAGCTCCGGGATACTCCGGAGCGGACTGTGGATGCCACTGCTGTGTGAGCTCCTCTGGCTCCCACTGATAAATCGGCGTTTTGTACTCGACTGGCAGCTCGGGCACGTGCACCTATGGTTGGGCCAAGCCCCAATATGCATAGATGTCCAAGGGCATAATAGTGTACCTGCCAGCATGAAGATCGAACAAAGAAGGAGCAGGCAAAGTAATAGTCTCTCGAGTACCCTGACTAAATACCAGGTTATAAATCATCCGTCTACTAGCATCTCTATCCAGAAAATCATGGCAAACCATGCTGTCATAATCCAGATATTTTTCAGGAAGAAGCATTTCTTCTTCCTCGTGAAGTCTAATAGGTATCTCAAAGTGTCTAGCAAGACAAGTAGTGTAGATACCTCCATAGACTATAAAAGAGCTGCTGACAGTCCCCGGCAACGGCGCCAGAAGAGAGCTGCTCGCTAGTAGTCCACAGCAACGACACTAGAAGAATGTTGTTGACGTGTGCCTGACTTGATGCCTCCGCGGCAACAGAGCCAGAGCTGCTCCCAGTTGCTCAACAATTAATAATTGTCTTGCAATGGCCCACCAGCGTGTGGGTTCGCGACAGTTTTTGAGGGTAGAGTATTCGACCCAAATTTGTTGGTTCACAAGACGGGAAGTGAGAGTATACTCTCAAGTATTAGCAGCTTAATGTGTTAGATTCAACCGCACCTAAAAGATTAGTATCTACAAGCAAAATATCAGTAGCAAAGTAGTATGATAACAACGGTGCCAAAAACGATCTGTTGACGGCACACTATTCCTAACTGTTGTATCAATGGCGCCAGAAAAGTATTGTAGCAGGTAGCAGCAGTGTAACGAGTAACATCAGTGGCAAGGAACGACAGTAGTGACAGTAGTAGAAAGTAGCAACAGTAGAAAGTAACAAAAGTAGCAAGTAACAGCAGTGGCAAGTAACAGTAGTAGCAACAGTAGTGACAGCAACACAACAAAACAAGTAACAGCAGCAGAGCAAAACAAGTAACAACAACAGTGGGACAAACTCGTAGGCAATGGGTCGGTGATTCGTTTGGATGACATTCATCATGCAACAGGTATAACATGGAGAGATATGTGGCTAGCTCCCGTTCGTCAATGTGATGTAGGCATGCATTCCGTGTGTAGTCATACGTGCTTAGGGAAAAGAACTTGCATGATATCTATTGTCCATCCCTCCCGTGGCAGCGGGGTCCAAAAGGATACTACGGGATATTAAGGTTCTCCTTTTAATAATGAACTGGAACAACGCATTAGCACTTGGTGAACACATGAACTCCTCAAACTATGGTCATCACCGGGAGTGGTTCCGGTTATTGTCACTCCGGGGTTGCCGGGTCATAACACATAGTAGGTAACTACAACTTGCAAGATCGGATCTAAAACACACATATATTGGTGACAACATAATAATTTCAGATCTGAAATTATGGCACTCGGGCCCTAGTGACAAACATTAAGCATGGCAAAGTAGTAGCAAAATCAATCTCAGAACATAGTGGATACTAGGGATCAATCCCCGTCAAAACTAACTCAATTACATGATAGATCTCATCCTACTCATCACCGGCCAGCGAGCCTACGAATAGATTACTCACGAACGATGAAGAGCTTCATGGAATTGGAGAGGGAAGAAGGTTGATGATGACAATGGCAATGATTTCCCCTCTCCGGAGCCCAAAATGGACTCCAGATCGGATGTCTTCGGGTCGAATCTTTAGTTGGTTATATCCAGATCGGAGGTCGATCTTGGAGAATACCTTTGCTTCATTAAGCTGGTCGAACAAGTCTTCAATCTTGGGGAGTGGATACTTGTTCTTGATCGTGACCTCATTGAGTGAACGGTAATCGACACAAAGTCGGATTGTCCCATCCTTCTTGGACACGAAGAGAACAGGCGATCCTCAAGGTGACGCACTTGGACGAATAAATCCTTTCCTGAGTTGTTCATCCAGTTGCTTCTTCAACTCCGCTAGCTCTTCGGATCCCATCCTGTAAGGCTTCTTATAGATAGGCCTTGATCCAGACATGAGTTCGATGATGAACTCAATGTCTCGGTCAGGAGGCATCCCTGGTAGCTCATCAGGAAAGACATCCGGATACTCACACACTATTGGCACTCGGTCGAGTCCTTCCTGTGATAGGCTATTAACTCGTGGCACTCGAGTGGGTACTGGCTCAGAGACATACTTGACTTTGACCCCTTGGTCACTTGTCATGGTAATGGTCGTGTTAGCACAATCCAAGATACTCTGATGCTTGGCCAACCAGTCCATACCGAGGATTACTTCTAGGCCTTGCGACTTAAGCACAATGTGATCCGCTGAGAAGCTCGTCCCATTGATAACTATCCCAACCTTTCTACACCCTAGGTTGGTTTTCAAAACTGCTCCCGGGGTTTGAATTGCCATATGCCCATGAAGCAAGGTAGGTTCTAGTCCACACTTTTCTGCAAACTTTTGTGTAACAAAGGAATGCGAAGCACCACAGTCAATCAATACTGTTGCTGGGGTAGAGTTGACGAGGAACGTACCCAGAATACAGTTCGGGTCTTCCTGTGCCTCTTCCACGGAAATATGATTAATCCGTCCCTTGCTGTGATACTGCTGATTGCGGGGAGCCTAGTTCCTGCCTGGTGCTCCTTGGCCTGGATTTGGTGCATTGGGGCGCAGAACATCGGGTTTCTTATTGGGGCATTGCTTGGAATAGGGCCCTGGTTGTCCACACCCGGAACAGGTAACTTGCTGTGGAAGATTGGTCTTGCTCCCGCTGTTGTTTGGCGGTGTGCTTGCTGGCTTGATGCTGACTTGCTGAGGTTGGTAATTCTGGCGAAATGTTGGGTGCTTGTACTGCTGCTGCTGATAGTTGGGTCTTGCTGGGGCTGACTGCCATGGTCGTGGCTTTGAGTTGATCGGTCCTCCACTTCTTATTAGCTTGCGCTTACGGGTGTTGTCCATTGCACGACACTTGTCTTCCAATATAAGAGCCTTATTAACCAGGTCACTGAAGGTACGACATTCACAAACAACCTGCTGATACTGGAGTGACTGCTGCAGTCCTTCCATAAAGCGCTCCACTTTGGCAGCCTCAGTGCTGACATCTTCAGGTGCATACCTTGATAGAAGGTTGAAATTCTGCAAATATTCCTTGACTGATCCACTGCCTTGCCTTAAGGCTCAGAATTCCCGCTTCTTAATGGTCATCATCCCCGGAGGAATGTGAGCGGCGCGGAATCCATCCTTGAACATGGCCCAAGTGATGACTTGCCCGGCTTGCATGATCTGAAATCCATCCCACCAGGCTCTGGCTGTGCCTCCAAGACAATGGGTTGCATAGAGAACTTTCTCATTGTTGTCAGTGCACTTGACCAACTCGAGAAGGTCTTCGATAGTGTGGATCCAATCATCGGCATCCAAGGGCTCAGTCGTTTCCGTGAATATGGGCGGTGTAGTCCGCATAAACTCAGAGAGAGTTGAGTGACCGTTGCCATTCCCGTTCTGCGGCGGGTGGTTCACCAAGGTTTGAGCCAGCTGCCGGATAGCAGCATTGTTGGCTTGGCGCTCCTCCCGAAGAGCTTGAAGGAACTGAGCCATGGTCAATCTTTCAGGGGGAGGTGGCGGCGGAGGAACATTGTCTTGCTGCACATGGTGATCTCCAGCTTGAGCTTCCCCTCCGGTTCCCTGCTGCTGTCCTGAAGAGGCAGAGTCGGGGTTGCCGAAAGTGTTGTTGCGAGTTGCATTCACCATCATGTCAGGGGAGTAGACAGGTCAATTTTGCTGAACCGGTTGCACTCGAAAGGGATGACGTTCTAGTAAAGAGGGGGTCTGGTGTGTGCTAGTGTGGAAAATTTTATGACATGGTTTTTGAAAGCACTACTGCATTAATTTAAAAGCAAGCGATGTAGTCACTCACAAGCTGCTCAAGGCAGAATGCGACTTGCATCCAACAGGTTCACACAACATCCGGGTCATAAAATCCTGATACAAGGACTCCTACATTTGGTACATCCTACACTGCTACGCGATCGACTGCGCGGTCTCATAAGCCGACTCTGTGGGATCTTCGTATTCATCTTCATCTCTGTCTTCATCTTCATTAGTGCTTCCTTTCCTCGAAGGGGTAGGGGAAGCAAATAGACCATCTCGATGTCTCTTGGTTGGTGAGGTAGTGAAAAGCTCGGTGTACTCTTCTGCGGTTAAGCATCGACTCTGAAGAGGAACTGCATGAAGCGGGGGTATTCCTCCTCGGAATGCACAGCCAGGTGATATCGCAGGTGCTCCTTCTTTCTTCACCTTGCGGTTCTTCATCTTCTCCATACGAAATAGGTCCTTGACTTGGTGCAGCTCTTGGCGAATCCTAATTGACTCCTTGATCAGCAGATGCGTCAAGGTGTCTGAGGAGAGGCTGAAGTAGGTCTGAAACCTTAATGGCATCCCCTCCTCAGATGATGGGTTGAGTGTCCAACTTCCGTCCATCTTATCCTTAAGAAAAGGTAAGTGACGAGTAGCGGGTTCGTTTGCCATCTCAGGAAGGATGTCGCGGAGTCGCACAAGTGCCTCTCGTGCTGCAGTCTCGACGGCCAACATCAGATCCTCCATTTGTGGCCCTTCAAAGAACCAGCAAGTTGGGGAGTCATTAGCCTTCACTATCACGTCCACGTGATACTCGTTAGTGTCGGCATTGACCCAGTGTTCGTGGTGGAGAAAGACGGGCGTGCGACGCACTTGACACTTCTCGAGGCTATCACTCAAAAGCAGAGGAAAGCCCGTTTCCAGAAGCGTCTCGGGTACGACGTCCATCTACAAGGTGTAGAGGAGAGGGTTAGAAATATATAGTGGGTGCGGTTCTCGGGTCACACTAGGTGCACTAATTGTCCGGCTATCGTCCTTGCTACCTAAGGCTTCCTATAGTCAGGATGGCTCTCATACCAGCTCTGTGGGGACCCCGACTTACTAGTCGAGAATCGCCGTGCTCAGTGATCCCAGAGATCAATGCTCACCGAACACAGATACTGAATAAAGAGTCTTACATCCAAGTACCGATTATTACAACACGTGACCGAAGGGTCAAGTTCACAAGATAGGGTCTAAGGCCAAATCACATGGATACACTAATAGCAGAGAACATAGGGCTAATTTGGTGCCCATGCCATCAAGCCTACACCGACAGGCATTCTGACTCGGAAGCGTCCTAGTTCGCACGGGTGTCGCCGAAGACGTACTCATCTCCAAACTCCGGTCCTTCCATGTCTGGTCAATAACATCACCAGTGGCAATCCAATGAGTAATTTGAATGTACTCGCAAACACCCATGATATGAACAAATGGAAGTGAAGTATAACAATATCATGCATATTCTAGTACAACTCATCGGGGTGGAATGATCATGATTATGCATCAGGTTAAAGAATTACTCTTGAAGAACAGGTTACAGTTATCAACATATCTGCTAAGGGCTGAACCATCTGAGTTCACCCTATATCCCAAGTCACCAAACTTGGTCATATCCTCAATGTATCAGTTGAGGGCTAAACCATCCGGTATCACCCTATATGCCAAGTCACCAAACTTGGTCATATTATTACTTTCATAACAACACCTTTTAAACTCCACACACACACACACACTCACTCACGCACTCTTGGTTTATGCGGAAATATCAGGACGTAGTTTAAGCAGGATTACCCAACTGTCCTTGACTGTGGACACGGCTATTCGAATAGTTTACACTCTCCAGAGGTAGTACGCTGGACCAACGAGATCCGGGAAACTTCCGTGTCATCCACGACTCGCGGTATTTCACATGCCCGAGGTAAGTACCTGATCAATGCCTTTCCTCTTACGATACTAGACAAAGAGGTCCACTTGATTGGTACCCAGCCCACATGTCGTACGTCTTACGAGCACCAACTCTGGACCGTACCGACCATGGAGGGACCAACGGTGTGACTGGAACTCATAAAAATGGCATAGTCGTCCTACCCGGCACGACCCCATCACGAGAGTGACTACAATCACTCCCGCCACTAGTAACGTGGCTCTTTGCTAGCACCACCCAGAGTAGTTAACATAGCCCCGCCCCATAAGGGGTAACATGGTCGTACTGGTAAGGTTGGGACGGTCAAGCTCAATGCATGTGCTCCGGGGGAGCCTTCGGTAAAATCATATCAAATGATTACCAACACTTATGATCATATGCAACGGGATTAACTTGCTATCGTAACATGCAAGGTAACATATGCTCAGTCATGGTCAAAGGGCTGCTTGCCTTGGTCAGCTAAGTATCCGGGGTCTTCGAGGTCTTCCGCTCCGATTCCCTCGTCACACGGGTTTTCTATCGTCGATAAAACCACAAATAAGAAATAGCTCACACAGAAACAATCCACAAAGTCATTTTAAAAATGTTCCCTATTTTTGATAAATCTAAGATATCATTTTAAAAATACTTGCCTTAATCTTCCTTGCAGGAATATTTTTGAAAACAACCAAGCAGAAGCAAAACTATTCCATTTTAGTCCTTTTAATATTGCAAAATAGAATAGTTGCTGGAAAAATTCATCTAAGCATATCATTAAATACTACACATTTTTAGAAAAATAACAGTGGAAGAATTATATTTTTACACTGGTTAAATGTTTTTATAAAAATCTTAGAAATCCAGTTTTAAAAATTAAAGAAAAACAGGCCAGCTCTTGGCCTTGCTCGGCCCAGAGCTGGGCTGGCCCATGGCCAGCCGACGGCCTGCCCAGGCGTGCACGCCGTCAGGTTTGAATCTCACGCGCGGGCCTTGCGGTCAGCGACCGAGGCCAGCGCGAGGGAGGAGGCCGGGCCATCGACAGGTGGGGCACACCTGTCAGGGTCGTCTCCTACCTCCAGCCAGAGAGGAGGAGGAGGACGTCGATGAGGCTGTCGACGTGCTCACGCCCTAAGGAACACGGGAATGGGTTCGCCTGACCGTTGCCTACCTGCAGGTGGTCGAAACAACGACGGGGAGGCAGGGGTTCGCCGGCGACGAGGAGGCCGTGGTGGAGGGGTTTTGGGAAGTGGTCGAGGGGGTGGCTAGAGAAATGGAAAAGCTTGGGCGAGTTGGGGGAAAGCTTCCTGGGGTCAAGGGGGTCAGTTTGGTGGGTCGGGCGGCGCAGGAGCAGTCGTGTAGCCGGAGATCGACCGGAGCTCTGAGGCGGAGGGGCCTCGGTCGATCTCGAGCACCGAGGCTCCGCTGGGTTGCTGGGGAGGCTAGGGAGGTGCTAGTGGATGCGGCGAAGCTATATGAGGGGTGCTGGAGCGAGGGGGAGGGCTATTTATAGGCCCGCGACGGTGAGCACACTCGGGAGCGCCGGTGACTCACCGTGGCGGGCATGGGGTGCAGAGAGACGTTGGGGTTGAAACCACGGTCTCAGGACGTGGTATTGGACTGCCCGAACCGTCTGCTGTAGAGAGAGAGAGAGGAGAGCTGCATTCGTGTCCGCGCGAGCTTGGCCGAATCTGGAGCGCGCAGGCACGCGTCGCGCGAGCTCTTGCGCGAGAGAGGAGGGGCCCTGAGGCTGGCCCGGCGTAGAGGGGCTATCGGGGAGGAGGTTGGACATCTCGGGGGAGGCTGGAACTAGCCGAGGGCGTCGCCCCCACCTCGGGGACTCCCTGTCGCGTGCCCAGAGCGCAGTTTTGGCATGCCACGGCATGCTGGTGCGCTCTGGGGCACTTTGGACGTGTCTAGCATGTCTTGGCACTTGCTGGGGGTGTGGCTAGCCATTTGGTTTTAGTGGGAGCTTCGGCTAGTCAAAGGAGGCAAGAAATACTGGTGCTGTCATTCATGAACTAAGGTCTAAATTGGGGTTTTTGGCCTTTCCACTTTGAACCAGTGAGGGGCTAGTTGACTGGGGGTAGCTACTGGTGCTGGCTACTTAATCTAAGAGTTTGAAGCAAAGGAGTTTGGTTTAGCTGTGGCTAAGGTGGCGTTTTCCTCTCTGTTAGAAGGTGTTCGATAGTGGTCACACGGGGTTGCACCCCACCACTGGTGCTGAGACTTAACAGGTTTGGTTTTGGGGGTAAACCATGGAGTTCCACCAAATTTGAGCTCCAATGGATAAGTTTAGCTTTGTAAACTTGAAATCACTTCAATATGACCAGATCTGTTCCTTCCAAAGGGAGTGTGGGCAAACTAAGTCCCACAAATCCCATTTTTGGTGTAGAACCCTCATTTGAGGTATGAGGCACTCGTGCAAAGTTTTAGCCTCATTGGACAAACTTTGCTATGTAGAGTTGCTCTAATTTGATTCTGGACAGACAATGTTTTTGGGCTATTTTGGGTCCTTATCCACCTTTGATCAAGGTGAAACTTTATGTGGACACCCAACAAGGCTTGGGGACACCACTGGAATTTTCTAGGAATTTATTGAGAATATTTCCTTTGGTAATATCTCAAAATGCCAAAATAGACAGAAATAGCTTTTGTAGTTTTAATCAATAAATATAATATAAAATGGGGTTTAAAATCCTATGTATGGAAAATATATGTCCTTCTGATTATCTCTAAATTTAATCAGATTTTTCTAAAGCAGAAAAATATTTTTCCATGTTGGAATACCAATTCTGACCTTAGGAATGGACATGTTATTTAATTAGGGAAATACTCACAAAAATAATTATTTTTGTGGTTTTGAAATATAAAGATAGGTAAAAATTAGATTACCCAATATGAGTAGAAGCACTACTTGCTATCAAGGACATGTAGTATAATCTCAAGGTGGTTTTACTTTGGTTATCAAAGGTTTTTGAAAATCAGTAAAATACCAAAAGGGAATTTAGGGTTTTGAAACCTCACATGATCAAGCATACAAGCATACAATGTCAATCATGGCACTCACGACATTAGTTTTGAAAAAGTTTTAACAAGCTCAGAATTTTACAACATAGACAGGTGATAGCAAAAACAGGGTGTGACACTATGCTAGTAAAACTCTAGACAGTGCCCAAAGAAACTATGCTACTGCTGAAAAGGAATTTTTAGGAGTCGTGTTTGCATGTGAAAACTTCAAATCTTACATAGTTGATTCCACAGTCACTATTCACACTGATGATGCAACTATTAAGTATCTCATGGAAAATAAAGATGCTAAACCTAGACTTATCAGATGGGTTCTCTTATTACAAGAATTTGATTTGCATGTTGTTGATAGAAAGGGTGCTGAGAACCCCGTAGCAGATAACTTGTCTAGGTTGGAGAATGTTCTTGATGACCCACAACCTATTGATGATAGCTTTCCTGATGAGCAATTGAATGTCATCAATGCTTCACGTAGCACACCGTGGTATGCTGATTATGAAAATTATATCGTTGCCAAATATATACCAGCTAGTTTTACATACCAGCAAAAGAAGAAATTCTTCTTTGATTTGAGACATTACTTTTGGGATGATCCTCACCTTTATAACGAAGGAGTAGATGGTGTTATTAGACATTGTGTACCTGAGCGTGAACAGGGACATATCCTACAGAAGTGTCACTCCGAGGCTTACGGAGGACACCATGCGGGAGATAGAACTGCACACAAGGTATTGCAATCAGGTTTCTGTTGGCCTACTCTCTTCAAGGATGCCCGTAAATTTGTCTTGTCATGTGATGAATGTCAAAGAATAGGTAATATGAGTAAACGTCAGGAAATGCCTGTGAATTATTCACTTGTCATTGAACCATTTGATGTTTGGGGTTTCGATTATATGGGACCTTTTCCAAAATCCAACGGGTATACTCATATCCTAGTTGGTGTTGATTACGTTACTGAGTGGGTAGAAGCTATCCCAACTAGTAGTGCTGATCACAACACCTCTATCGGGATGCTTAAAGAAGTTAATTTCCCTAGATTTGGAGTCCCAAGATATCTAATGACTGATGGTGGTTCACATTTCATTCATGGTGCTTTCCGTAAAACGCTTGCTAAGTATGATGTCAACCATAGTGTTGCATCTCCCTATCATCCTCAGTCCAGTGGTCAAGTAGAGCTAAGCAATAGAGAGATTAAACTAATTCTGCAAAAGATTGTTAATAGGTCTAGAAAGAATTGGTCTAAGAAGCTTGATGATGCACTGTGGGCTTATAGAACTGCTTATAAGAATCCCATGGGCATGTCTCCGTACAAAATGGTTTACGGTCAAGCATGTCATTTACCTCTTGAGCTAGAACATAAGGCTTATTGGGCAATCAAAGAGCTCAACTTTGATTTCAAACTTGCTGGTGAGAAGAGGTTATTTGATATTAGCTCACTTGATGAATGGAGAACTCAGGCATATGAAAATGCCAAGTTGTTCAAAGAAAATGTTAAGAGGTGGCATGATAAAAGGATACAAAAACGTTAGTTCAATGTAGGTGATTATGTCTTGCTATACAATTCTCGTTTAAGATTTTTTGCAGACAAGCTTCTCTCTAAATGGGAAGGTCCTTATATTGTTGAGGAAGTATATCGTTCCGGTACCATCAAGATCAACAACACGGAACATAATTTTCCGAGAGTGGTAAATGGGCAAAGAATCAATCATTATATCTCACGTACTCCCATAAATGTTGAAAGCAATATTATTAATACCATAACCCCGGATGAGTACATAAGGGATATTTATCAGCCTGTTTCAGACTCCGAAAACGAAGAGGTATGTGATTCGGCAAGTAAACCGACTCCAAAACTTTTCCAGTAGGAATTTGTCTCTGTTTTGGAATTTTTAGAAAATTAGAAAATTTTAAAGTAGTCCGGAAAGCACACGAGGAGGCGACAAGCCTGCTAGGCGCGGCCTACCCCCTTGGCCGCGCCTAGGGGGCTTGTGGGCACCTAGTGTGCCTCCCGGACTCTGTTTCTTGCGGAGTACTCCTTTTGGTCGGGAAAAATTCATTACATATTCTCCCGAAAGGTCTAACCCTCGTATCATGCAATTATCCTCTGTTTTTGTTTCGAGCTGTTGTGCAGACAGATCTAGATCGCTATGGCATCCCCGAAAGCTCCGACGGACAAGTTCTTCGAGAAGGTCATCAATCCCTACTTCCCTGGGGTGCTGCAACACCCTCAATCTATTGAGATGCGTGAGGGGGTGCTGCACATCCGTGATGTTGAGGGGTCCAAGAATATCGGAAGCGTGGAGGTGAGGCTCGAAGCAATGGAGCAGCAAGTCTTCAAGTGCCAAGAGATGGTGGAACACGGACTCAACGCCAACCACATGATGATCACGGAGTTCACCAACTAGCACAAGATCGATGCAAATGACATCGGGAAGCACCTCTCCACACTCCATGACAGAATTGATCACCTCCAAGCCCAGATCTATGACCTGCAGAACCAAAACTGTGAGTATGAGTATAGATTTAAATCAATATGGTTGGCTGCAGATTTGAGGATTCCGGAGACTCGATCATCTTTCCATGATGGAGCACCTATGCCTTGGAAGACGAAGGATCAAACCTAGGTTGCAACAACTCCACCACCATCACCTTCAAAGAAAGACAACTAAGCACGGGTATGGGCAATCCCCTTGGCTTGTGCCAAGCTTGGGGGAGTTGCCCCGGTATCGTATCACCATCACATCTTTTGCCTTTACCTTTTTCTTAGTTCGATCCCTTTTGGTTTTATCTTTCTCTAGTAGAATAAAGTTCTTAGTGTTGTAGGCTTGAGTTTTGCTCTGTGTCACCCCCCAATGTATTCGAGCTCGTGAGTCATATAATAAAGAGAGTTTTTGTTAAGGGCCTTGCTTCATTTCCATGATCTAAAGAAAGAATGATAAAAGAACAAAAGCATGAAAGATCGTGTAATGATCTTATGGGAAGTGATGGCTTCACATATAAAAAGATTGTTGATTGAAACTTGTTGAGGGTGGACAAACGTAGACCTTGGTCATTGCTGCAATTAATAAGAAGTAATAAAGAAAGAGAGGTTCACATATAAATATATCATCTTGGGCACCATCTATAATTGTGAACACTCATTAAACTATTACATGCATAGAAGTAGATGCTGGATAAGGAAGACAACATAATGAATTATGTTTGCTTGGTTCCGAACAATGTTATATCACCAGAGATCCCTTAGCATGTGACGCTTGCTTCCACCTCATATCAGCCAAAACTTCCGCACTAAGTAGAGATACTACTTGTGCATTGCTACTGCAACAGAAGACCTTCCAACGGCGCCAGAAATAGGCGTGTCGACGGCACCAGGAATCCTTCTGCTACGGCTACGCCTTAAGGGACTTCCTAGGAAAATATGCAAAGGATTTCCCCCGTTGCCTTGGAGCCTTGCGTTGGTGTTACCTCGAAGCAGAAAGGGTGATGTAGCGCAGTGGTGGTAAGTATTTCCCTCAGTTTTGAGAACCAAGGTATCGATCCAGTGAAGAAGTATCACAAGTGCCTGCACAAACACAAAGAACCTTCTCCCAACGCTATGAAGGGGTTGTCAATACCTTATGGATTGTTCGCCAAGTGAGAACTGAAAGCAACAAAGTAACAAAGCAAAGTAAAAGCGAAAGTGGAAACGATAGATGTGAATAGACCCGGGGGGCGTAGTGTTTACTAGTGGCTTCTCTCATGAAAGCAAGTAGACGGTGGGTGAACAAATTACTGTTGAGCAATTGATAGAACCGCGCAAAGTCGTGATGTCATCTATGGCAATGATTATATCTATAGGCATCACGTCCAAAACAAGTAGACCGATACTTTCTGCATCTACTACTATTACTCCACACATCGACCGCTATCCAGCATGCATCTAGTGTATTAAGTCAAAAAGAACAGAGTAACGCCTTAAGCAAGATGACATGATGTAGATGGACAATCTCATATCAACGACAGAGCCCACCTTGTTACCCTTGATGACAACTACTCAATGTGTGCCTTGCTGCCCCTAGTGTCACTGGGAAAGGTCACCACACGGTAAGAATCCAAAACCAAGCACTTCTCCCATTGCAAGAATCATAGATCTAGTTGGCCAAACAAAACCCAAGACTCGGAGAGACTTACAAGGATATCAAATCATGCATATAAGAAATCAGCAAAGACTCAAATATATATCATAGATAATCTAATAACAAATCCACAATTCATCGGATCTTGACAAACACACCGCCAAAGAAGATTACATCGGATAGATCTCCATGAAGATCATGGAGAACTTTGTATTGAAGATCCAAGAGATAGAAGAAGCCATCTAGCTACTAACTGCGGACCCGTAGGTCTGAAGTGAACTACTCACGAGTCATTGGAGGGGCGATGATGATGATGAAGAAGCCCTCCAACTCCAAAGTCCCCTCCGATAGGGCACCGGGAAGGGTCTCCAGGGTCTCGCGGAACCGGAAGCTTGTGGCGACGGAAAAGTATTTTCGTGGATCCCCATATTTTTTGCTGTATTTTAGGGAATATATAGGCCAAGGATCTAGGTCAGGGGGCACCAGGGAGGCCACAAGCCTGCCCACCGCCACCTCCCCCTGGTGGCGGAGTGGTGGCTTGTGGGCTCCTTGTAGCCCTCCTGGCTTGGCCCACATGCCCCCTGATCTTCTTCCGTTTGGGAAAAAATCATTCCGGGGATTTTATTCCGTTTGGACTCCGTTCCAAAATCAGATCTGAAAAGAGCCAAAAACACAGAAAAAATAGGAACTGGCACTTGGCACTGAATTAATAAGTTAGTCCCAAAAAAGATATAAAAGGTACATAAAACATCCAAAGATGACAAGATAACAACATGAAACCATCAAAAATTATAGATACGTTTGAGACGTATGAAGCACCCCCAAGTTTAATCCTGCTCGTCCTCGAGTAGGGAAGTGATAAAGAATGAATTTTCGATGCTTTCATGCTACCTAGCATAGATGTCCTTTGTAACTCCTCTTATGTGACGTGAATGTTCAGATCCATTAGATTCAAAACAATAGTTTTTTATTGACGTGGAAACAATAATAATTCAAGCAAACTAGCAAGGTAATCATGAACTTTCAAAATAACAAGGCCGAAAGAAAGTTATCCCCAAAAAAGCATATAGTCTGGCTATGCTCTATCATCATTGCACAACGAATTTAAATCATGCACAACCCCGGTATTGGCCAAGTAATTGTTTCACACCTTTACTTTCTCAAACCTTTTCAACTCTCACGCAATACATGAGCGTGAGCCATGGTTATAGCACTATAGATGGTGTGGAGTGTGGTGTTGGTTGCAAGACAAAACAAGAAGAAGATGGTCACATTAACTTGGCATATCAATGAGCTGTGGAGATGCTCATCAATAGATATCAATGTGAATGAGTAGGGATTGCGATACAAATGATGCACTAGAGCTATGAGTATGCGAAAGCTCTTAAAGAAAACTAGTGGGTGTGCATCCAACTTGCTTGCTCACGAAGACCTAAGGAAATTTTTGAGGAAGCTTATCATTGGAATATACAAGCCAAGTTATATAATGAAAATTTCCCATTAGCTATATGGTGGTGACAAAACGAGAGACTCTCAATCATGAAGATCATGGTGCTTAATACGCACAGGTGTGGAAAAGTGGTAACATTGTCCCTTCTCTCTTTTTCTCTCATATTTTTATTTTATTTTTTGGTGGGCTCTTTGGCCTCTCTTTTTTTGGTGGGATTCTTTGGCCTCTTTTATTTCCTCACATGGGACAATCCTCCATTAATGATGACCATCACACTTTCAACTCAAAACTTAGAGCAACGATGAATCTATATGGAATGCCTTTGGTAGTGTACCGTGACAATGATCTAGCATGTCATAGACATTAATGGAAACATCATGCTAGCTATCTTACGATCATGCAATGGCAATGTAGATGTGGTGGCACATGTCATGGTGGTAGTTGTATGGAAATATATCTCGGAATGACTTTGAAAAAGCCATAGTAGGTAGGTATGGTGGCTGTTTTGAGGGAGGCCAATGGTGGGTTTTGTGCACCGGCGAAAGTTGCACGGCACTAAGAAGATAGTGATGGTGAAAGGTGAAAGTGCATCTAAACCATGTACTCAACATTAGTCATGAAGAACTCATATACTTGTTGCGAAAGTTCTATTAGTAATCGAAACAAAGCATTCAACGCATACTCCTAGGGGAAGGGTTGGTAGGTATAAACCATCGCGCGATCCCGACCACCACGCAAAGGATGACAATCAATAGACTAATTATGCTGAGATTTCATCACATAGCGGTTCACCATACGTGCATGATACGGGAATCACTAACTTCAACACAAGTATTTCTAGATCCACAACACCTTACTAGCATGACTTCAATATTACCATAACCACAACTCAAAACTAATTGAGATGAATCAAACTTCTCTAACTATTCAATGCACATGAAGGTGGAAGTTTTCGTATCCCTTTGGATAACTACCCCTTGTGAGACTACTTTAAAAGTATAGATCAACTACCAAGCCATGCACTGCTGCGCTCTAAAATATATAAGTGAAGCACATAGAGCAAAAGTATCTAGCTCAAGAAATATAAGTGAATCACATGTGAGCTGAATTGTCTACCAAAAGATATAAGTGAAGCTCGACAAAATCACGGTGAGTGCATGCCTCTCTCTCTAGATGTGCAGAAAGGATGACTGTGACACAACAAAAATAAAAGACTCCTACGATACAAGACGCTCCAAGCAAAAACACATAACATGTGGTGAATAAAAATATAGCCCCAAGTAACGTTACCGATGGATTGAAGACGAGAGAGGGGATGCCTTCCCGGGGCATCCCCAAGCTTAGGCTTTTACGTCATCCTTGAATCTCTTGGGGTGCCTTGGGCATCCACAAGCTTGAGATGTTGCCACTCTTTATCTCTTTGTCTATAAGAACTTCACCCAAAACTTGAAAACTTCACAACACGAAACTTAAACAGAAACTCGTGATAACATTTGTATGAGAAAGAAAACCACCACTTCCTTAGGTACTGTAGCAAACTTAAATTCTACTCATGCTGATGTTGGGTTACTGTATTTCAATCTTCCATGGCTAATACCCCCTGATACTATCCATAGTTTCATCAAAATAAGCAACCAACACAACAAAAACAGAATTTGTTAACAACAGACCAGTATGTAGCAATCTGTATATTTTGTATACTTCTGGTACTTCCAAAATTCTGACAAATTACGACAGTCTGAAGAATTTGCGTAGCAATCAGCAGCAAAAAGAATCAACTCAAAATCTCTTACAGAAAAAATGAAAATTCTTTTCGTGAGCAGAAAGTTTCTGTCTTTTCCGGCATGACCAAACGATCATCCCCAAGACTAATCATAACGGTTTTACTTGGCACAAACGCAAAAAGAAACACAAAAAACACAATCATAACAGAATTATGAAAGTGTGGAAAACACAAAACAGAAAGAAAAAATATAGATTCGTTGGTTTGCCTCCCAACAAGCGCTATTGTTTGACGCCCTTAGCTAGGCATTCAATGATGCTCTCACAAAAGATAAGAATTGAAGCACAACGAGAGCATCATAAAGCATGTGAAAATCACATCTAAGTCTAACATACTTCCTATGCATAGGCATTTTATAGGAGAACAAATTGGCAAGACAACCAATAGTTGCCATATGCAAGGAAGAAGAAAGAGACAATAGCAGTCTCCACATAACGAGAGGTAATTTGGTAGCATGAAAGTTTCTACCACAATATTTTCCTCTCTCATAGCTATTACATGTGGGATCATATTCGAATTCAACAATGTAACTATCACAAAGGATATTCTTTTCATGATCCACATGCATGCAAAGTTGACGCTCTTCAAAAATAGTGGGATTATCATCAACTAAAGTCATGACTTCTCCAAACCCACTTTCAATATCATTGCAAATATCATATTCATCATGAGGTTTAAACAAATTTTCAAGATCATAAGAAAGATCATCACCCCAGTCATGATTATTGCAATAAGTAGTGGTTATAGCAAAACTAGCATCTCCAATCTTAGGGTTTTGCATATTTTTAGCATGATTTTCACTAA
Source organism: Hordeum vulgare subsp. vulgare (assembly GCF_904849725.1). Lineage (NCBI taxonomy): Eukaryota > Viridiplantae > Streptophyta > Magnoliopsida > Poales > Poaceae > Hordeum > Hordeum vulgare. Next base: position 137,925,952 of record NC_058518.1, on the reverse strand, counting down.
TAGAATTTATAGTGAAACCATTGCAATCATGCTTTTCATCCAAGGAGCCCTCGTGAATCAGTTCATAATTTTCTTCATCACGATTTCAGATTTACGCAAATCAAGCAAAACTCCAAAAAGATAGTCAAGTGCACTCAATTCACTAGCAATTCGTTCCTCATAAGTGGATCTCTTAAAGAGATTAGCAAGTGGATGAGGATCCATATCACTAGATTTTCAGCAAGCGAAGATGCAAGCATATTGAAGGCACATAGCACAGAAGCAAGCAAGAAAACCGGCAAAGGCAAAAGAAAACGACAAATGTGAAGTGGGGGAGAGGAAAACGAGAGGCAACTGGCAAAAAAGTAAATGCAAGAGATGAGTTTCTGAGACCTACTTGGATAGATCTCTCCTTCCCCGGCAACGGCGCCAGAAATACTTCTGCTACTGCAACAAAAGACCTTCCAAAGGTGCCAGAAATAGGTGTGTCGACGACACCAGGAATCCTTCTACTACGGCTACGCCTTAAGGGACTTCCTAGGCAAATATGCAAAGGATTTCCCCCGTGGCCTTGGAGCCTTGCGTTGGTGTTCCCCCGAAGCGGAAAGGGTGATGTAGCGCAGCGGTGGTAAGTATTTCCCTCAGTTTTGAGAACCAAGGTATCGATCCAGTGAAGGAGTATCACAAGTGCCTGCACAAACACAAAGAACCTGCTCCCAATGCTATGAAGGGGTTGTCAATCCCTTATAGATTGTTCGCCAAGTGAGAACTAAAAGCAAAAAAGTAACAAAGAAAAGTAAAAGCGAAAGTGGAAACGATAGATGTGAATAGACCCGGGGGCCGTAGTGTTTACTAGTGGCTTCTCTCATGAAATCAAGTAGACGATGGGTGAACAAATTACTGTCGAGCAATTGATAGAACCGCGCAAAGTCGTGACGTCATCTATGGCAACGATTATATCTATATGCATCACATCCAAAACAAGTAGACCGACACTTTCTGCATCTACTACTATTACTCCACACGTGGACCGCTATCCAGCATGCATCTAGTGTATTAAGTCCAAAAGAACAGAGTAACGTCTTAAGCAAGATGACATGATGTAGATGGACAATCTCATACCAACGACATATCCCACCTTGTTACCCTTGATGGAAACTACTCAATGTGCGCCTTGCTGCCCCTACTGTCACTGGGAAAGGTCACCACACGGCAAGAACCCAAAACCAAGCACTTCTCCCATTGCAAGAATCATAGATCTAGTTGGCCAAACAAAACCCAAGACTCGGAGAGACTTACAAGGATATCAAATCATGCATATAAAAAATCAGCAAAGACTCAAATATATATCATAGATAATCTGATCACAAATCCACAATTCATCGGATCTCGACAAACACACCGCCAAAGAATATTACATCGGATAGATCTCCATGAAGATCATGGAGAACTTTGTATTGAAGATCCAAGAGAGAGAAGCCATCTAGCTACTAACTACGGACCCGTAGGTCTGAAGTGAACTACTCACGAGTCATTGGAGGGGCGATGATGATGATGAAGAAGCCCTCCAATTCCAAAGTCCCCTCCGGCAGGGCACCGGGAAGGGTCTCGAGATGAGATCTCGCGGAAACGGAAGCTTGCGGCTTTGCAAAAGTATTTTCGTGGATCCCCTGATTTTGTGCTGTATTTTAGGGAATATATAGGCCAAGGATCTATGTCAGGGGGTCGCCAGGGAGGCCACAAGCCTGCCCACCGCCGCCTCCCCTGGTGTCGGAGTGGGGGCTTGTGGGCTCCCTGTAGCCCTCGTGGCTTGGCCCACAGGCCCCCTGATCTTCTTCTGTTCGGGAAAAAATCATTTTGGGGATTTTATTCCGTTTGGACTCCATTCCAAAATCAGATCTGAAAAGAGCCAAAATCACAGAAAAAACAGGAAGTGGCACTTGGCACTTTATTAATAAGTTAGTCCCAAAAAAGATATAAAAGGTACATCAAACATCCAAAGATGACAAGATAACAACATGAAACCATCAAAAATTATTGATACGTTTGAGACGTATCATGCATCCATAAACCTTCAACCCAGTTTTGCCATGAGAGTCCACCATAACTACCTATGGATTGAATAATATCCCTCAAGTAAGTTGTCATCGGTGCAAGCAATAAAAATTGCTCCCTAAATATGTATGATATATTAGTGTGTGGAAAATAAGCTTTGTACGAACCTGTGATGAGGAAGACATAAAAGCGATAGACTGCATAATAAAGTTCTTTATCACAGGAGGCAATATAAAGTGATGTTCCTTCACACTAAGAGGTCACACATCCAAACCTCAAAAGCGCATGACAACCTCTGCTTCCCTCTGCGAAGGGCCTATCTTGTACTTTTACCTTTTTGTCCTTAAAAGAGTCATGGTGATCGACATGAATTCCTTATTTCACCTTTATCTTGGCTAAAGTCATGTGCTAGGGAAAGATCTATATTAATATGTCAACTTGGAAGTAAGTATCCATGAATTATTATTGTTGACATTACCCTTGAGGTAAGTAGTTGGGAGGCAAAACTATAAGCCCCTATCTTTCTCTATGTCCAACTGAAACTTCGATCTCATGAGTACCACGTGAGTTTTAGCAATTGTAGAAGACAAAAGGATGATTGAGTATGTGGATTTGCTTTACAAGCTCTTATTTGACTCTTTCCAATGTTATGATAAATTGCAATTGCTACAATGACTAAAGGCTATTGGTTGTTAATTCTCATTAAGGTTCTTGATCCATACTTTACTTTGTGATGGAATTATCACATTAGCATAAGAGATTATATGACGTTATTGCTGTTCTAATTATGATCATGATGCCTGCATGTCCGTATTTTGTTGGTTCGACACCTCTATCTCTAAACATGTGGGCATATTTGTCGATCTCGGCTTCCTCTTGAGGACAAGCGAGGTCAAACTTGGGGGAGTTGATACGTCCATTTTGCATCATGCTTTTATGTTGATATTTATCACTTTATGGGCTGTTATTACACTTCACGGTACAATACTTATGCCTTTTCCCTCTTATTTTACAAGGTTTACATGAAGAGGGAGAATGCCGGCAGCTGGAATTCTGGCCTGAAAAAGGAGCAAGTTTGAGATACCTATTCTGCGCAACTCCAAAAGCCGTGAAAATCAATGAGGAATTATTTTCGAATTTATAAAAAATACTGGATGGAAGAAGTACCATAGGGGAGCCACCAGGAGGCCACAAGCCTGCTAGGCGCGGCCTACCCCCTGGCCGCGCCTAGGGGGCTTGTGGGCTCCCTGTTGGCCCTCTGGCTCCCATCTTTTGCTATAAGGAGGGTTTCATTCTGAAAAAATCAAGAGGAGGCTTTCGGGGGGAATCGCCGCCGCCACGAGGCGGAACTTGAGCAGAACCAATCTAGAGCTCCGACAGGGTCGTCCTGCGGGGGAAACTTCCCTCCCGGAGGGGGAAATCGTTGCCATCGTCATCACCAATGCTCCTCTCATCGGAGGGGACTCATCTCCATCAACATCTTCATCAGCACCATCTCATCTCCAAACCCTAGTTCATCTCTTGTAACCAATCTCCGTCTCGTGACTCCGATTGGTACTTGTAAGGTTGCTAGTAGTGTTAATTACTCTTTGTAGTTGATGCTACTTGGATTACTTGGTGGAAGATTATATGTTCAGATCCTTGATGCTATTCAATACCTCTCTGGTCATGAACATAATTATGCTTTGTGAGTAGTCACTTTTGTTCCCGAGGACATGGGATAAGTCTTGCTATAAGTAGTCATGTGAATTTGGTATTCTTTCGATATTTTGATGCATTGTATGTTGTTTTTCCTCTAGTGGTGTTATGTGAACGTCGACTACATAACACTTCACCATTATTTGGGCCTATAGGAAGGCATTGGGAAGTAGTAAGTAGATGATGGGTTGCTAGAGTGACAGAAGCTTAAACCCTAGTTTATGTGTTGCTTCGTAAGGGGCTGATTTGGATCCACTAGTTTAATGCTATGGTCAGACTTTGTCTTAATTCTTCTTTCGTAGTTGCGGATGCTTGCGAGAGGGGTTAATCATAAGTGGGATGTTTGTCCAAGTAAGGGCAGCACCCAAGCACCGGTCCACCCACATATCAAACTATCAAAGTAGCGAAGGCGAATCATATGAACATGATGAAAACTAGCTTGACAGAAATTCCCATGTGTCCTCGGGAGCGCTTTACCTCCTATAAGAGTTTGTCCCAGCTTGTCCCTTGCTACAAAAGGGATTGGGCCACTTTGCTGCACCTTTGTTACTATTGTTAGTTGCTACTTGCTGCGAATCATCTTATCACACAACTATCTGTTACCGATAATTTCAGTGCTTGGAGAGAATACCTTGCTGAAAACCACTTGTCAGATCCTTCTGCTCCTCGTTGGGTTCGACACTCTTACTTATCGAAAGGACTATGATAGATCCTCTACACTTGTGGGTCATCAGCGCCTTGGCCCCCCTATGGTGGCTTGCACCAGCCCACCAGGGGGTTGGTTCCCTCCCACTTTCGGCCCATGCAGCCCTACGGGATAGGTGGACCCTCCCGCGGGACCCCCGGTACCCTTTCGGTGGTCCCAGTACAATACTGATAAACCCTGAAACCTTTTCGATGACCGAAACTGGACTTCCCATATATAAATCATCAACTCCGGATTATTCCTGAACTCCTCGTGACGCCCAAGATCTCATCCGGGACTCCAATCTACCTTCGGTAACCACATATAAAACTCCCATTACAAGTCTAGTGTCACCGAACCTTAAGTGTGTAGACCGTACGGGTTCGGGAACCATGCACACATTACCGAGACACATCTCCGGCCAATAACCAACAACGGGATTTGGATACCCATGTTGGCTCCCACATGTTCCATGATGATCTCATCAGATGAACCACGATGTCAAGGATTCACTCAATCCCGTATACAATTCCTTTTGTCTATCGGCATGATACTTGCGCGAGATTCGATTGTCGGTATCCCTATACTTTGTTCAATCTCGTTACCGGCAAGTCTCTTTACTCGTACTGAAACACATGATCTCGTGGCTAACTCCTTAGTCACATTGAGATCATTATAATGATGTATCACAGAGTGGGCCCACAGATACCTCTCCTTCACACGGAGTGACAAATCTCAGTCTCGATTCGTACCAACCCAACAGACACTTCCGGAAATACCTGTAGTGCACCTTTATAATCACCCAGTTACGTTGTGACATTTGATACACCCAAGGAATTACTACGGTATCTGGGATTTGCACATTCTCATGGTCTAAGGAAATGATACTTGACATTAGAAAAGCTCTAGCAGAAAAACTATACGATCTTGTGCTATGCTTAGGATTTGGTCCTGTCCATCACATCATTCTCATAATGATGTGATCCCGTTGTCAAAGACATCCAATGTCCATGGCCAGGAAACCATGACCATCTATTGATCAACGAGCTAGTCAACTAGAGGCTCAATAGGGACATGTTGTGGTCTATGTATTGACACATGTATTACGGTTTCCGGTTAATAAAATTATAACATGAACAATACACAATTATCATGAACAGGGAAATATAATAATAACAATTTTATTATTGCCTCTAGGGCATATTTCCAACACTACGCTGCTCATGCTCATGCGCTCGCACTGCACCCCCACAAGTGCATAGCTTTGCCTTGTATCGTCGCGCCCTGCTTTGCCCTGCAGCCGCCATGCCCGAGCCAAGCTCAATCTCGAGCTCGAGCTCCTGGCCTCAGTGCGCGAGAAAGCTGTAGCGACTCGACTCAAAACGAGTCAAGCCTCTGTGTATCTGTGCCATCCCTGGATCAGTATGCTGGCACACACAGTACATCAATGTATATATCAAAGTGCAATCACATGTAAATAGCGTAAAACTGATACATACCTTAAAATCTCAGCGGAAGCGGTCAAGGGAGTGGAGTCCCAATAAACACCAACGGCAAGTTGAGTGTAGACCGTAACCCTGAATCGTACTCTTACTCGTCGAAGAAAAATATCTGCAACATAAGACGTTGCAGCCGTGTAGGTCAGCATATTGAATATGCCGGCAAGTCACATAAGAGAGGGGTAAAACAATAATCAACTATCTCTACATGCATATTTGGTCGGTGGAGCTAAGTTTTGCATAAAGCCAGTTTTATCCTACAACAAGAGGGGTTGAAAGCAAAATGTTACTACAATGTTTGTTGTTAACGAGATTGTTCCGCCAACCAGTTCTCGTACCCGAGTTGTCAATAATTACCCTCATCAAATATTTTTAATGGTGTTGAGAAATCCAGATAACTTCAGTTCCTTTGGCTCAAGTTGTCCATGACCGTGGACACGGCTAATCGATTAGGTTTGAGTACTCTGCAGAGTTTTGCACATGTTCCCCACAAGATTTGATCGCCTCCGTGTATGTCCTCGCACTTCAGGGGGTTTGAAGACCGGATGATCAAAACATGGTCTTTCAACGGGTCCCTCCGAATCCCTGTCGGTGCCCATCCATTCCTACCGTTCGTCTACATCTGCTAGCACCGCCTGTCCAGAGTCGCCGCGTTGTCCAACCAAGCCAGAGCCCATAATGACTTGTGGCTGTGCAGGTAAGCCTTGGGTCTTGAAAATATCCGTCCGTCTCTTTGAGCCTGGGTGAAGCTTTCCGCAGGATGACATGGCCTCTCCAGCATCCCGGGCATCCACTGGGTTTTCCAGGGAGCCGATCAACCGTCCTTCACCCAGAGTTGAATTACGTCCGAGGTCTTGAAAATCTTGTCTTAGTCCGGTCTTGATTATTATATCAACCTTGCATCACTCGTGGTATACACTCAACCGATAACCCGTCTACTAGAGCATAGCATTAAGAAATTGTCGTCCCGGGGCCAAGTGTCGGGGTTGTTGTGTTCCTACCACATGATACTACAACTTACACTAAGTTTCCAAGTACCTAGGCAGCATGCAATTGGGCATAGGATGGTAGAACTACGATGCATAAAATATAGGTGATAGTATGATCAAAGTGACTTGCCTGTGATGTTGACGAAGAAGAATTTCTCGATAAAATAACTTGATAGACTACTCGTCACTCTCCGATGAAATCAATATAACAAACATATCATTCACATAAGCACTCATACTAGCAATCATTCTAGCAATCAAAACAAAAGAGAGAGAGAGCGAATGAGAAACAGAAAGAAACTTCAAATAGAACTAAAGAGTCTTCTACTACGTCAACCACTAAATAGTTTTCTATAACAGAAAATAATAACAAAGAACTAAGTTATAAGTTTAACTAAGATAAAATACAATAATTTTCACAAAACGTTTTGAAAGTATTCTCAAACGGAATTTGAAAGAGTGATGAAAACAATTGCACGTTACTACGAGACTAGAATTGTTTTCGTGAAAACAAATAAACATAAAATAAAGACTTGTTGCAAAACTACTGTTAACTAACAGAAACAAACAATAATAATCTTTCTGAAATAGTAAAGAAAATATTTTAAAACAAAAGTAGAAAATGAATTAGCCGAAAACCTAAAAACGGTGAAACAGAAATTGTTTCACATGAAATAATGAGTTAAGGTACTCAAACAAATCTGAAATTTTTACCACTGATACATAGGATCACTAGTGATCAGTACGAGAAGGAATCAAATTAAAATCTATTTTTAAACTCCTGGAATAGGCAGAACAAGGTTTAAACTAAATCTTCTCTAACTTATATTTACACATTTCAAACATAGACAACGTATATGTTTTTAAAAACTACAGGAAATTTGTGAGCTACTGGAAAAAGAATCGATGTCATTGGGCTTCGGGATCAAAAGTTGTGGCCAAAACAAGATTGAAAGTTTCTGTTTTTGCTATTTTTGACAGAAAAACTGCAGCTACTAGTGCTAAAAGAGGGGTACACGTGGCAAGCTGCGGTGGTGTTTGTTGCATGGCTTCGGGCAAACGGCCGAGTTCTAACAAAAGTGCTGGCTAAAGTCATAAGTGGAAAAATAAACCACTGGTTTTCTGGGATAAACCGAAGAGGTATAGATGATCTAATCCTGGCCGTTGCATGAAGATCTAAGGGCTAAAGGAGATAACATGCAATATAGTAGAGAGAGGGGAGGGAGAGACTACCTTGCTGACCGTGGCTGGGCAGTGCTTGCACCGGCAAGGTGGAGGAGATGGCGTCGCCGGCGAGGGGGAGAGGGAGCTCCGGGGCAGTGGGGAAGAGGCGGCGGCGGCGGGGTCCTTCTCCTCCGCGGGGGAGGCATCGGGCGGCTCGGAGCAGCTCGAGCGAGGCTCCTGGAGGTGAGGGTGCTGCTCCTATGGGGTGCCGAAGGTGGGCAGTGGCTGCAGCTCATGGAGGCGGGGGGGGGGGGAGGAGCAGCAGGGGGGGGGGGGTGGAGGGGTGGCGGGGGTGGCAAGGGGCGGTGGTGGAGGGGTGCAGCGGCTCGGGTGGTGCTGGGGTGCTCCTGGTCGAAGGTGGCTGTCGGCGGGTGGCGCAGGGCTAGGGCGGCGGGGGGGGGGGGGGGGGAGAGGGAGGCGACGGCGGTGGTGGGAACGGGGGCGGCGGTGGAGGCACTTATATAGGCCAGGGAGAGGGGAACTATGGAAGGAGAGGGAGCACTTGGGGTAGGGGATCGCTGGGTTTGGGGGAGGGGCTCGGTCGTGAGCAGGGAATAGGAAAGAGACGAGGGAGAAGAAAGAAAGGAAGGTGACGACGTGGGGAGGAGAGGGACTCGGGTGGGGAGGTCCACTTGGCAGTGAGGAGGAGGGAGGGAAAAGGCAGGGGGCGGCAGCAGGTTTCAAGGGATTCGATCCGAGGGAAAAAAAAGGCTCGAGCCAGTGGCGGTTAAAGAAAAAGAGTTTTCCTTTTTTTTAAGCCTTTCCAAACAGAAAAATATAAAAGCCAAAAAGAAAATAAATCAGTATATTTATATATGATATTATATATAAAAAAACAGAAAAAGAATCTCTACCCGAATAACATTTTATTAAAGCCAAAATAAAAACTTAAAAAAAATGTTTTTTTTCCAGAAATTCCCAAATTTGCTATTTCTTTTTGCAATTATTTTTGCAAAATAATTTTGGGTTTTCTTTGCTCAATTATTTCAAAAATTCCCGTACGGTGGAGGGTCATTTTCCTCCACTCTCTCTCTTGCGTGCAAGAGAGTTTTCTCCGGACATTTCTCGCGCGATGGAAAAATGGAAAAGCAAAAGAATTCAACACAAATATCTCCGTTCAAATTCTGTATAATTGAAGAAGTCATGTCATCTTCTCTCATTGCTTTTAAAAGCTTGAATTTGAATTTACCGGAGAAGGGGAAAGTCATTTTATTCCCTCTCATTCGAAAGTTTCGAAAAGTTTCAGATTTCACACAAGTTTCAGTCACTCAGCAAACAAACAAACAATCAATCTAATAATTATATTAACATTCCAAAATTTATAATTTTGGGATGTTACAAACTACCACACTTAAAATGAATCTCGTCCTCGAGATTCGAAGAGGCTAGAAAGAAAGGTTAGGGTTTGGGGGTCTTCTAGCAAATTCCAATCTCCGGCAAGGTGGGATGCTACCACACTTAAAATGAGAGATACTGGTCCCTCAAAATGCTTTAACGATCCTCTGGGGTTTTGGCAACTCACATCGCACAGTCTTCATATTAAATCCTTTGGTGATGCTCTCCCGTTGATATAAGCTTCTTCCGTCACTGGGTCTTCTTAACTGACAGTCTCGTGGTCAATTCCAAATAACATATCGATGGTTCTCATGGTGGTCTACCATTCATGGTTATCCTGCAGAGAGAGGGGTCTTGGTTTCATCCTCACCGTAAAATTTCCTACGCGTGACAACAAGTGCCATGTACATGGGCTTTTCTTATACCACTCTAAGGCTTGAACAAAGCTTCAAAGAATGTCGTCTCTCTCTATGGGTAAGTCTCTTAGATTTACCATTCGGAATAGCAAGATAAATGATAAGAGTAAGTCGTCCTGGTGATCAATCCATTCCGCACCCAAATCATTTCTCTGTATAAGGTTTAGCGAATCTCGCATTCTAACACTAGGGCATCCTCACAAGCGTTGCAGAATTTCTCTTGTCCACGAACGAAGTTCGGATAATCCATTGGTTCTGCAAGCTGAACAAAACATCTATCGTATCTTCACAACTCTCAGGTTTTCGTATGCTCCTAAGAAAACGTGTGCTGATCCATCATAGCTTCTTCCATAAATCATATCCATTTCATAATCAATCCTTTATTACATCCTCAATTTCTTATCAAAAACTCCAATTCAAAAGTACTCTATTACAATGCTGCCATCCACATTGTTCGGTATGGTCAAGCATTTCTCCCAACTTTATTCATCTGCCTCTCTTGGAGGTACTTTAGTTCCACTCGAACTTTCCGAGGTGCTCCTTGAAATCATGGTACATTCCTACTAAGTGGATCCTGTGGGGTTTACCGATTACTACCACACTTAAATGAATTATACTCATGCCTGTATAGACCGTATTTTCTCATATCCTCATAAATGTTCAAAGATCCTTGCTCGTAGAGAAACAACGCATACAGTTTCAACATAGGCAATCATGAGACAATAAATTCCATTTATTCATGATGTTATTACAATCTCAGGGACTTCTGTTACAAAAATTTCACTCCATGATCTCTTGAAAACAAGAGTGCTCCAGATTACACTTATTGCCCTGGTCAAAACTTAACTACTCCATTCTAGCTTTCTTCCTTTGCGGACAATCGCTAGCAAAATGTCCTGCTTCCTTGCAAAAAAAGCAAATGAGTTCTGACCAGTCTCGAGGCTTCTTAGCTTCTGCTTTTGCTCCTTGGATTCCCGGCTTCCTTCCTAAGCACATGTATTTGTGGTGGCCAAATTTCATACACTTGTAACATCTGACATGACTCAGGTCTATGTCTGCAGAGATTTGGTTCTTCCGAGGGTACTTTTTCTTCTTTCCGTACTCCTTTATTTTGGCCAGTTCTTCTATTTCAAGTGGATCAAATCCACTTCTTCCGTCGGGAAGTTTCCCAGATACTCTTGGCTTCTCTTCGTGCAGTCCTGTGAATAATGTCCTTCTTCTCCACATGAGTAGCATGCATTGGAGAAAAATCTGGTCAAACCTTGTCCATCAGGGTCTTCAATATTTTCGTCCATCACCGGTTCTTCTAGAATCTTCTTCTTGGGGTTTTCCTTCACTGCATCTTTCTGCTGCTTGACAACTTCTTGCACCTTGGGGTAAATGTGACACTGAGCTGGGTAGTGGGTGGTTCCTTCACACAGGAAACAAGTCACCTGACAGCTTGGGCATTCCTCAGCTGGGTGATTTTCTTCACAATGAGTGCATCCATCCGTGTGTTCTTCCTGGGTGTGTCCTATTTCTCCACAGATCTTGCATGCACAAGTCTTCTTCTTCGGATTATCATAGCACTTCTGAATAAGTCGGGATCTTAACAAAGTCCTCTTGAATTCTTCCCAACTTTCTGCTCCACCAAATCCTTGTATGGCAGGGTGCATTTTCCACCAGATAGCAGCACTTTTGGTAAAGTACTGAAGAGCGTGTGACACTTCATATTTCCTTGAAATCAAATTGCTCCCGAAGTGGTTCTCCATGTTCTGAATCCATGTATCGGCCTCCAGCTGGGTCATTGGTCCAGAGACTACAAGTCCAGCTTCATACTCCATCTGGTAGGGTTGAGGTTTTGGGGATGAGACGGTTAAGAGAGGGAGATACACACAATACACACAATATTTTTGAGAATAGGTTTTTGTTGTGGCCGTCGGAAAACACACACCAATGACGGCTCACAAATCATCGTAACTAACGTGGGTATATAATTGGGGTTTGGACTTCTAATAAACATTGGAACGTTTCGGGGTCTTCGAGTTCTTCGGGTCTTGAGAGTCTTCAATTGGTGTAGCTTCAACAACATGATGAAATCCTCTTTACTTTGAAGTGGGAGTCGGTTGGTCCTTCACGTGGTCAAAGGGGAAAGGGCGTTGTCTAACTATTTGAGGTGAGAGAGAACGTTTGATGAAATCAGAAGAGATGAGAAGTAAAAGGTGTTCTTGAAAAATAGAAATTTTGAGAGATCCTTTCCTAAGAAATTTCCAGTTTCTAGGGTCACGTCCTACAGTCAACATGTGCTCTGATACCATCTCTGTAGCGACCCGACTCAAAACGAGTCAAGCCTCTGTGTATGTGTGCCATCCCTGGATCAGTATGCTGGCACACACAGTACATCAATGTATATATCAAAGTGCAATCACATGTAAATAGCGTAAAACTTATACATACCTTAAAATCTCAGCGGAAGCGGTCAAGGGAGTGGAGTCCCAATAAACACCAACGACAAGTTGAGTGTAGACCGTAACCCTGAATCGTACTCTTACTCGTCGAAGAAAAATATCTGCAACATAAGACGTTGCAACCGTGTAGGTCAGCATATTGAATATGCCGGCAAGTCACATAAGAGAGGGGTAAAACAATAATCAACTATCTCTACATGCATATTTGGTCGGTGGAGCTAAGTTTTGCATAAAGCCAGTTTTATCCTACAACAAGAGGGGTTGAAAGCAAAATGTTACTACAATGTTTGTTGTTAACGAGATGATTCCGCCAACCAGTTCTCGTACCCGAGTTGTCAATAATTACCCTCATCAAATATTTTTAATGGTGTTGAGAAATCCAGATAACTTCAGTTCCTTTGGCTCAAGTTGTCCATGACCGTGGACACGGCTAATCGATTAGGTTTGAGTACTCTGCAGAGTTTTGCACATGTTCCCCACAAGATTTGATCGCCTCCGTGTATGTCCTCGCACTTCAGGGGGTTTGAAGACCGGATGATCAAAACATGGTCTTTCAACGGGTCCCTCCGAATCCCTGTCGGTGCCCATCCATTCCTACCGTTCGTCTACATCTGCTAGCACCGCCTGTCCAGAGTCGCCGCGTTGTCCAACCAAGCCAGAGCCCATAATGACTTGTGGCTGTGCAGGTAAGCCTTGGGTCTTGAAAATATCCGTCCGTCTCTTTGAGCCTGGGTGAAGCTTTCCGCAGGATGACATGGCCTCTCCAGCATCCCGGGCATCCACTGGGTTTTCCAGGGAGCCGATCAACCGTCCTTCACCCAGAGTTGAATTACGTCCGAGGTCTTGAAAATCTTGTCTTAGTCCGGTCTTGATTATTATATCAACCTTGCATCACTCGTGGTATACACTCAACCGATAACCCGTCTACTAGAGCATAGCATTAAGAAATTGTCGTCCCGGGGCCAAGTGTCGGGGTTGTTGTGTTCCTACCACATGATACTACAACTTACACTAAGTTTCCAAGTACCTAGGCAGCATGCAATTGGGCATAGGATGGTAGAACTACGATGCATAAAATATAGGTGATAGTATGATCAAAGTGACTTGCCTGTGATGTTGACGAAGAAGAATTTCTCGAGAAAATAACTTGATAGACTACTCGTCACTCTCCGATGAAATCAATATAACAAACATATCATTCACATAAGCACTCATACTAGCAATCATTCTAGCAATCAAAACAAAAGAGAGAGAGAGAGCGAATGAGAAACAGAAAGAAACTTCAAATAGAACTAAAGAGTCTTCTACTACGTCAACCACTAAATAGTTTTGTATAACAGAAAATAATAACAAAGAACTAAGTTATAAGTTTAACTAAGATAAAATACAATAATTTTCACAAAACGTTTTGAAAGTATTCTCAAACGGAATTTGAAAGAGTGATGAAAACAATTACACGTTACTACGGGACTAGAATTGTTTTCGTGAAAACAAATAAACATAAAATAAAGACTTGTTGCAAAACTACTGTTAACTAACAGAAACAAACAATAATAATCTTTCTGAAATAGTAATGAAAATATTTTAAAACAAAAGTAGAAAATGAATTAGCCGAAAACCTAAAAACGGTGAAACAGAAATTGTTTCACATGAAATAATGAGTTAAAATACTCAAACAAATCTGACATTTTTACCACTGATACATAGGATCACTAGTGATCAGTACGAAAAGGAATCAAATTAAAAAATATTTTTAAACTCCTGGAATAGGCAGAACAAGGTTTAAACTAAATCTGCTCTAACTTATATTTAAAAATTTCAAACATAGACAAAGTATATGTTTTTAAAAACTACAGGAAATTTGCGAGCTACTGGAACACGAATCGATGTCATTGGACTTCGGGATCAAAAGTTGTGGCCAAAACAAGATTGAAAGTTTCTGTTTTTGCTATTTTTGACAGAAAAACTGCAGCTACTAGTGCTAAAAGAGGGGTACACGTGGCAAGCTGCGGTGGTGTTTGTTGCATGGCTTCGGGCAAACGGCCGAGTTCTAACAGAAGTGCTGGCTAAAGTCATAAGTGTAAAAATAAACCACTGGTTTTCTGGGATAAACCGAAGAGGTATAGATGATCTAATCCTGGCCGTTGCATGAAGATCTAAGGGCTAAAGGAGATAACATGCAATATAGTAGAGAGAGGGGAGGGAGAGACTACCTTGCTGACCGTGGCTGGGCAGTGCTTGCACCGGCGAGGTGGAGGAGATGGCGTCGCCGGCGAGGGGGAGAGGGAGCTCCGGGGCAGTGGGGAAGAGGCGGCGGCGGGGGGGTCCTTCTCCTCCGCGGGGGAGGCATCGGGCGGCTCGGGGCAGCTCGGGCGAGGCTCCTGGAGGCGAGGGTGCTGCTCCTATGGGGTGCCGAAGGTGGGCAGTGGCTGCAGCTCATGGAGGCGGGGGGGGGGGAGGAGCAGCAGGGGGGGTGGAGGGGTTGCGGGGGTGGCAAGGGGCGGTGGTGGAGGGGTGCAGCGGCTCGGGTGGTGCTGGGGTGCTCCTGGTCGAAGGTGGCTGTCGGCGGGTGGCGCAGGGCTAGGGCGGCGGGGGGGGGGGGGGGGGGAGAGGGAGGCGACGGCGGTGGTGGGAACGGGGGCGGCGGTGGAGGCACTTATATAGGCCAGGGAGAGGGGAACTATGGAAGGAGAGGGAGCACTTGGGGTAGGGGATCGCTGGGTTTGGGGGAGGGGCTCGGTCGTGAGCAGGGAATAGGAAAGAGACGAGGGAGAAGAAAGAAAGGAAGGTGATGACGTGGGGAGGAGAGGGACTCGGGTGGGGAGGTCCACTTGGCAGTGAGGAGGAGGGAGGGAAAAGGCAGGGGGCGGCAGCAGGTTTCAAGGGATTCGATCCGAGGGAAAAAAGGGCTCGAGCCAGTGGCGGTTAAAGAAAAAGATTTTTCCTTTTTTTAAGCCTTTCCAAACAGAAAAATATAAAAGCCAAAAAGAAAATAAATCATTATATTTATATATGATATTATATATAAAAAAAACAGAAAGTGAATCTCTACCCGAATAACATTTTATTAAAGCCAAAATAAAAACTTAAAAAAATGTTTTTTTTTCAGAAATTCCCAAATTTGCTATTTCTTTTTGCAATTATTTTTGCAAAAGAATTTTGGGTTTTCTTTGCTCAATTATTTCAAAAATTCCCGTACGGTGGAGGGTCATTTTCCTCCGCTCTCTCTCTTGCGTGCAAGAGAGTTTTCTCCGGACATTTCTCGCGCGATGGAAAAATGGAAAAGCAAAAGAATTCAACACAAATATCTCCGTTCAAATTCTGTATAATTGAAGAAGTCATGTCATCTTCTCTCGTTGCTTTTAAAAGCTTGAATTTGAATTTATCGGAGAAGGGGAAAGTCATTTTATTCCCTCTCATTCGAAAGTTTCGAAAAGTTTCAGATTTCACACAAGTTTCAGTCACTCCGCAAACAAACAAACAATCAATCTAATAATTATATTAACATTCCAAAATTTATAATTTTGGGATGTTACAAAAGCCTCGCACCCCCTGGAATGGAACCCCTGCGCATCCCGCACTCCCCACCTATGGTCGTCTTCGCCGGTGATCGCCATTGTAGCCGCTAGGCCAGCGACCTTTTTCCCTGGCTCTCGGAGGAAGAAGACCCAGTGCGGAAGTGTAAAGAGGGGTTGAGCCCCTCCTCTAGCAGCCCCCCCGCCTAGCCCAGCTAGTCCGTTCGAGCCAGCTCGACTGTGAGGTCGCGAGTTCGATTCCCCCGGTGCCTTGTATTGCTTTTTCGTATGTGCATTCTTGTGAGGCTGATAATGGGGCCAGGACCCAGTTGTCACCCTCCTAGGGGCCTTGGAGTCACTACCAAGTGGCCATTTTTGTATTTTGTTTTATTTCATTTTGTCTCTGATTCTATTTATTTTTCCATTTAGGGTAAGTTTACACTTATGGCTTGTCCATTTCTGTCTATTGCATATAGGGCAGGTCTAATTCTGGACATTTCCATTTCAGGAAATGCCAATTTTGGCAGCTGCCATTTTGGGCATGTTTTGACTCATGGCTTTGAGAGTGGTTTTGTGCACTGCTTTGTGGAAGATTTTTCTACTGTAACATAGCCTTATGATTTATGATTTTGGGGTAGAAAAATCCAAGGAATCCAATGGTGGTAGTATTTTTGTGTTTCGAGCAAGTTTGTGAAAATGCTATATTAAGCTAAGATGCCATTTTGTTAACTTGTATGATTTAACCCTTGCACCCTTTGGAAAACTTATGAACATGAAATGTGTAGTGTTTAGGGAGCTCTAGGTCCTGGTATTTTTCCATGCCATGAAAACTTTGTGAAATTGTGGGTTTCTTGTTGTGAACATGTCATCCCAATAATGTTGTTTAGTAAAACGTGAAATATGACTAAGTCTGAAAACTATTTCAAATTGTTGTGTTGCCATGATGATTGCCATGCTTATAGAAGTTTTTGTGCTAGTACTTTGGTGTAATTTAAAGAACTTGTTGCCCTCTGTCAAATGGTGCCATTACCTTGCCAAATAGGGTCTGCATGTTAGCTATTCTTCCTGTCAAACATGCCATGTTGATGTAAATTGACGTGAACACACTTTGTGAAATTTTGGTTGGGTCTAACAATGTGCTATTATCTCCATGCCATGGTTAGAGGATGCTACCATGAATTCTGTGTTGTTTTAGCTCATGTTTAGTGGGAGTGATTTGTAGTAGTTGTTTCCCTCTTAAGTTTCATGTCATGAAAGTTGCTGTAGAGTAGAGTTTTATTGCTACCAACATGCCATCATGTTAAAACCTGTTAGTGTAAAACTAAGAAATTCACCAAGTCCTAATCTGTAATTTTTTGCCATGTTATGAGCTTGATTGCCATTGATGTAGGAACATATCCATTTTTCTATTAGTTAGGGGTTATTCTACTCTTTGATAGATTCATATTCATGTCTTGGATGAACGTGATGGGTGGCTGTAGCTGCTAGTTTTCACATGATCAAAGTGGTATGTTGTTGTTTCTGGATAGATTGGTTGTTGAATTATTATTTTTTTGTGTGAGTTGTCCTCCTTTGTTTTGCATGATATTTAGGTATATTTCACCTAGAATTTCGTGCCCAATCTAGTGGAATCCTTGGAGTGCCAAGAAATTTCCCATAGCCTCTCTCAAATTCTGTTTTGTCATCATTGCCTACCACATCTTGTTTTGTGAGTTCTGATAGATCCGTAGCTCGGTTTGCGATGTTCCTTTTATGCATTTGCACCGTTTTCTTGTGATGCATCCATTTGTTACATGTTTATGATTGCCCAAATAATTAATCCTGAGGTTCTGTCCAGAATGGTAACAACTAAATAAATGCATGAGAAAGATGGCTAGTGTAGCATTGCCATGCCTCTTTCATACCATACACATGCATCATATTGTTTGAAGCATTATACCTTGGTGTGTGATCATTGGATGTGTATTTCCTTGGATAGCATCAATTGCTGAGAACGAGTATGAGTATCCCATTGAGAACGTTCGTGAAGAGCAAGAGCTTTATCCCTCAGAGGAAGTGCCAAGAAAGATGACCGTGACCTTGATATCGTTTCTAATTTTGTTGTGCTTAGATGTCTCGTTTCCATCGCTATTTATCGCTGCCTACCACCTGAATATCAAGCCTCCACACATTGCCATGTAAAGCCTCTAACCCTCCACATCCTAGCAAACATTTATTGGCTAAGTTAGCGCTTGCTCAAACCATCTTATAGCATTGCTAGTTGCAGGTGCAGGCTCATCCATGTCTTAACATGGACATTTTGACTATCATCTATTACAGCTATTTAATTTAATGCACCTATATACTTGGTAAAAGGCAGAAGGCTTGGCCTTTTGCTTGGTGTTTTGTTCTGCTTTTGCCGCCTTAGTTTCGGTTACTTTTGTTATGTTCCATATTGAGCGCTCCTAACACGCTTGGGGTTATTATGGGGACCCCCTTGATAAGTTGTTTTGGTTTAAAACTTGTCTGACAAGACCCAACCTTGGGACTCCATTTGCTAAACAATTTAATAATAAAATGCATAGGGAATAGCTACTCGAAGGATAGCTAATCAACCCTGGGTCCAGTGCTCCTCATGAGTGTTGGTCCAACTAGAGCACTATGCGGGGCTAACCCATGGCAACTTGGGTGAACTCTATCAGGCCATGTACACTAGCTTATCCGATGTATCGAGCGACTGAGATACACAGCTCTTATCGGGGTCTTTGCCATGTTGGGAGGTCCTGCTGGACTTGTGTTTTACCTTGTCGATATATCTTGTGCATAGAGATTCCGAGGATACTTTGGGCTATCTAAAGGTCGAGGTTTTAGACCAAGGAATCTGAGGAGAACACATGTTTTCTTTAGTCGAGGCATCCTATGCAGCTTGTGGTAGTTCGTGATGGACTTGTTGGAGCACCCCTGCAGGGTTAATATCTTTCAGAAAGCCGTACCCGTGGTAATATGGCAACTTGGAAATTTGTTTAACATACGATTATAGAAAAATTGAAGTAAACTTAATTAAGTTATGCCAACTGTGTGCGTAACCATGTCTGTCTCTTTCGTGAATTGTGTGCGGACACGGTGGGGTTATGACTGATGTAAGTAGGTGTTCAGGATCACTTATTGATCATGCTAGCTCACGACCATTCTGTGTAGACCACTCTACTTTAAATTATGTTCTTGTAAGTTAGCCAAGAAATATGCTTAGTGCCGCTGCAACCTCAACAATTAACCTTTCCACACCCAATAACTTAATTAGTTCTGATATCATGGTCGCAAGATTGTTGAGTCCCCATGGCTCGCAGATTACTACAACATTGCAAGTTCAGGTATCATAGATCTAGAGATGTTCGATGCTTCGCAGCTCTAGTGGGAGTTCGATGAGGGAAGCGGGTGCATGTACGTGACGTACCCCAACTAGTAGAGGACCTTGGTCATCTCCTGGGCTAGCGAGATACACTCATTGCTTATCGTTTGTTTTCATCCATAGTCGGACCCTGTCTTCTGGATGATTGAAATAATGTTGTGTGACTTGTAATTTAGCATGTGGCGAGTGTAAGCCAGACCATATATTCATCTCTTTATAAATGTATCTGCAATGATTTCTGTACTTGTGGAACACCGAGATGCGCCTCTATCCACATTAAGGCCTCGTCCCAAAATATGGATAGTGACGCATCATGGACGTTACACGACCACCACGACCTTCGCATGCGGTGCCGTGTGATGGGTCCTCGCGAGCTCGGCAACCCCTTCCCCTCGCTGCATGAGGGACGTCTCAGGCGCCACTAAAATACTCACGACTTTGGTCAAGGCGGCGCCCATGCACCCGAGCAGAGCACTAGGTTGGCTTGTTGTGCCCCCGCTCCCGCCGGCACCGCGGCCAGGTGCTGGTGCATCCCTCGGGGTGGGGATCATTTTCACGCTAGCAAACCCTCTCTTCCTCTTCTCCTTGATGTCGCGATGGCGCCTACAAGAGCAAGGGGTTGGAGCCAGTACAGGAATCATGGAAAAGCGGCATAAGAGTGAAGCTAGGACACTCACTCATCTCCTATGGTCCACTTCCTCTTCTGCTCGGCGACGGATTGTGTGGTGCCCGCGCCCTTGGGCGGCATCTCGGTGTCGTGTTGGTAATGCTTGGTGCAGTCCTTGGTGCATTTGGCCTGATCTCCCCCCTCCCTGAGGGCTCGAAGTGCCCCTTGAGGGGGCATGGACACCACGGGGACGGTCGCTGCCGCACTTGAACGACCCTCGGTCGCGGGCGTTGGGGCAAACAAGCCGGAGGGAACCATTCCTCCTGCTATGCCACCCGGCCTAGGAGGCATCGTTCATTCAATTCATCAACATCGTCAGCAAGGCCCAGCAAGGACCTATGAAGGTTCGACCTCGGGGCGTAGTCGGCTTCCTCTTCTTCTTCCTCATCATCGTCCGCCACCTCCTAGTTCCCGTCGATGTCTTCATCGCTATAAGAGGTCACCTCGATGCAAGTGTTGTTGAGCTGCCCGGCGAGGCCGCCTGGCACGAGCCTCCATTCGTCGAAGGTGGGCATGCAAGATACAAGCTCTGCCCTGTCTTTATAGTTGTATAGAACGAACGGAGTCTCGGGAGGATCTTCTCGGTCCAGGCTGAGCAGGGTCGACAGGGCCGCACTCATCTCGACGGGCGTGAGGCTGGTAGTGTGCAACCTCATTGCTTCCCCGTAACTGGTGTATTACCACATGGGTCACGAGCGTGTGTGGAGTGGTGTGATGCGACGCCTCGGGAACTCCTTAATGACCATCGTCCCCGTCAGTCACGCGTCCTCGTGGGAGGAGATTTGTTCCAGGGCTGGCGTCGCCATCAGGTCAGTGAGCTTCTCCTGGCTCCCCTAGAGAAGTTTTTTCAACACGTCTGTGGGGGCAGTCAGGAGAGAATTGACTTGGCCTGCGTCCATGAAGACCCAACGCTGCAGGTAGCCTTCTACCTTCTTCTCGGCATTCAAGTGGATGGTCTCGCCCTTGACATCAACGAAGGAGATGAATGCGGAGCGCTGGTCCTGGGCGGTGAACCGCAGGCTAAAGAAGTGGCGAAAGAGTGCCACCGAAGGCCTCACCCTCATAAAAGCTTCACAGTAAAAGACATAGATGGCTCGGAGGAGGACGAAATTGGGGTGGAAATGTAGGGCATGGATCCCATAATGGGAAAGGATGGTGTAGAGGCACTCAGAAAATGGCGGAACCAACTCGACATAGAAACTATGAAAGAAGAAGGGGTAGGCGGATTCCACCATGTTGCTCTGCGTCCTCAAGCCCGGTCACATCCTCGTTGCCCCCAGTCATTCTGGTCGCCAATGAACATCGGTAGCACCGGGCCAAAATTCTCTCTCTTGATGATGGGGAGTGCTGGAGGGCCGGCACGATGACGGGAGAATTCAGAGGCAGCGCTGCGGCCTTCGCCTTCTTGCTAACTGACGCCATCTGTGCCAGCTGGTCTCAGATGGGAAAGAAGATCTGTTGCACCCAAGACAAAATCAATATGGGCCACATGAGTGAGTCAAGGGAGAGAAATGATGGCCTCACGCCGTGTGCATGCTTTATGGTAGCATGGACAGTTACCGAGGCGTCGTGGGGAAGTGAAGGTGTCCCACGCCACGCCACACACCATGTTTCACACTCGGCCCCCACGCGGTTGGAGCACATACCATCTCTCCCCTCTAGCTGGCGGAATTGTGCATGCCTCGGGCCCGGGGGCAACTATCGGCCCCGTGAGACTTGGGGTACTGAGGCCCGTCTGCCAGCAGCCCGAGGTGTGACGCGTGCCACGAGCCCAACACGGTCCATCGTTGGGCTTCACGGCAAGGCCCCCTCAAGGGTCCCCCCTGCACGAGGTGCATGTCAGCAAGCCGCGCTAGGAGCCGCGCAATGCTCCCCTCACAAGCCCCCCCCCCCCCCCCCCCGAGGCTACCCCCGAGGCCCTCACGACGCGTGCTAGTCAAGGGTGGCACAACATAGTCGCACGGCCCCATGCCTTCACGTGGGCGACACTCGCCACGTCGAGTGATGTGGGGAACCGTGCTAGTACGCACGGGTCAGGAGGCTTTCCTCCTCTGTGCTAGTTGCTAGCTCCCAAAGTAATCTCCAAAGGTTTCCCGTTTGGTAGAAGAAGACCGAAGATAGGGCTCGTGAGGACGGAGGTCATTGATACGTCTCAAACGTATCTATAATTTTCGATGGTTTCACGCTGTTATCTTGTCTTCTTTGGTTGTTTTATGTACCTTTTATATCTTTTTTGGGACTAACTTATTAATTCAGTGCCAAGTGCCAGTTCCTGTTTTTTCCGTGTTTTTGACTCTTTTCAGATCTGATTTTGGAACGGAAGAAAAACCCAGAAATGATTTTTTCCCGAACAGAAGAAGACCAGGGGGCTTTTGGGCCAAGCCAGGTGGGCTCCAGGGAGCCCACAAGCCCCCACTCCGCCACCAGGGGGAGGCGGCGGTGGGCAGGCTTGTGGCCTCCCTGGCCGCCCCCTGACCTAGGTCTTTGGCCTATAAATTCCCAAACATTCCACAAAAAATTAGGGGAGCCTCGAAAATACTTTTTCGCCGCCGCAAGCTTTCATTTCCGCGAGATCTCATCTAGAGAACCTTCCCGACGCCCTGCCGGAGGGGACTTTGGAGTTGGAGGGCTTCTTCATCATCATCATCGCCCCTCCAATGACTCGTCAGTAGTTCACTTCAGACCTACGGGTAAGTAGTTAGTAACTAGATGGCTTCTTCTCTCTCTTGGATCTTCAATACAAAGTTCTCCATGATCTTCATGGAGATCTATCCGATGTAATCTTCTTTGGCGGTGTGTTTGTCGAGATCCGATGAATTGTGGATTTGTGATCAGATTATCTATGATATATATTTGAGTCTTTTCTGATTTCTTATATGCAAGATTTGATATCCTTGTAAGTCTCTCCGAGTCTTGGGTTTTGTTTGGCCAACTAGATCTATGATTCTTGCAATGGGAGAAGTGCTTCGTTTTGGGTTCTACCATGTGGTGACCTTTCCCAGTGACAGTAGGGGCAGCAAGGCACACATCAAGTAGTTGCCATCAAGGGTAAAAAGATGGGGTTTTTATCATTGGTTTGAGATTATCCCTCTACATCATGTCATCTTGCTTCAGGCGTTACTCTGTTCTTATGGACTTAATACACTAGATGCATGCTGGATAGCGGTCGACGTGTGGAATAATAGTAGTAGATGCAGAAAGTATCGGTCTACTTGTTTCAGACGTGATGCCTATAGAAATAATCATTGCATAGATATCGTCACGACTTTGCGTGGTTCTATCAATTGCTTGACAGTAATTTGTTCACCCACGGTCTACTTGCTTTGATGAGAGAAGCCACTAGTAAACACTACGACCCCCGGGTCTATTCACATCCATCGTTTACACCTCCACTTTTACTTTGCTTTGTTACTTTGTTTCTTTCAGTTCTCACTTGGAAACAATCTATAAGGGATTGACAAACCCTTCATAGCGTTGGGTACAAGCTTTTGTGTTTGTGCAGGATCTTGAGATACTCTTCCGCCGGATTGATACCTTGGTTCTCAAACTGAGGGAAATACTTACCGTCGCTGTGCTACATCACCCTTTCCGCTTCAAGGGAACACCAACGCAAGGCTCCAAGGCCACGGGCGAAATCCTTTGCATACTTGCCTAGGAAGTCCCTTAAGGCGTAGCCGTAGCTGAAGGATTCCTGGTGCCGTCGACACAACTATTTGTAGGCGCATCTGGAATCTTTTGATTGCTTGCCTCTATCTTTGTATGTCTTTGTGGCATACAATCCTTTTATTTGCAATCTTTGGGTCCTCAATATAGTGTGTTTTCCTCCAACTACTTCTAACTGTATTTGTGTATTTTTCCGCGCTCATTTGGTGAGAAGTACACACCTGTTGGAGGACCACCTACTATATTGGCTTTCTAAACTTTTTATCCATTTTGGCAATCGATGCCAATGGGGGAGAAGTTTAGAGAGTTTACTTTGCATATGTTTAGAGGGTTTTGCTTTTATTGCGTAAGCATTTACATCTTGCTCACATGCATTATTACCTTGGATGTGTGCGCTTGGTTATGCTTATTTCCTTATATAAACTCTCTTGAAGTGGTTGTCTTCAATTACCAAAATGGGGGAGATTGTTAGAGCATATATCTCCATATGTGGTTTTGGTAATTGATGAAAATTCCTATGGACTAATGATTGACTTAAGTTATATTTATAGGAGTTGTCCATAGGCACTTTTTGAAGTCCATCTGTTGGGTTCAAGGAGTTTATATGTTGACCAAGATGTTATTCAAGGTATTATCCAAAGAATGGTCATAGAAACACTAGGTTGATCAAAAATCTCAGACAAAGAGTAAATCAAGATGATCAACACACAAAGCGTATAAGATGTACCGAGAGGGATCAAGTGATCCCATGGTATGGTAAGCATTGTCCATTACGTGTTTGTGTACTAACCCATGGTCTTTGTGAGACTCCTATGTAGGGGTTAGGTGTGTTTCCATTGGGCTCGCGTCAAAAGGAAGATCTCATACAACCCATGAAGGATGACGTCAAGTGGTGATCGTCATCAAGATTGTGGTGTGCAAGTTCAAGTGGATCAACACGAATATATCATTGAAACTATTGTCAACGATCATGTGTTGATAAGGACAATCTCATGTCCTAACAAGGACAAGATCAAGATAAGCATTCCTGAGCACTACATGCTTGATTCTTGTGGATGTTCACATGGTGGACAGGACAAGATCAAGATAAGCATTCTTGAGCACTACATGCTTGATTCTTGTGGATGTTCACATGGTGGACAAATGAAGATAAATACATAAGCTAGGCTTTCCGCATTGTGTATGGGAAAGCTACTTGAAGACTTCATCACGTATTGCTTTCAACTTGAGCCAAGAAGGAATAACAACATCAAGCCCAGGTGAAAGGGCTAACTCAAAGGTATCAGTTCCTTTGACGTTAGTAGGTGCGGAGTGATGATCAGCGAATAAAAGTATACACTCAAGTATGGATCATTAGTACTCTTTTATGATTCTTGAGTCCTTAGGGATCCCGCACTATTAAGAGGGGATCACAGGTTTTGCGATGAACTTTCTCAAATTACATCTCCATTGTTCTGCTCATACCACATCTCCACTGCTCTGCTGTTATCAGAAAACAGGACCAGTTCCTCGGACATCCGGCCTCATCCGGACGTCCGAGGCCCGGACATCCGGCCTCCTCCGGACGTCCGAGGCCTGGATATCCGACCAGCTTCGGAAATCCGGAAGCCTTCACCAGTAGAAGTTGAGTTCTATATCTAGGAAATCCGGCTCCCTCCGGATGTCCGAGCGCCGGACGTCCGACACCCGTCGGAAATCCGGAACCTACCACCAGTAGAAGTTGAGCTGTATAACTCGGATTTCCGGTCCTCTCCGGATGTCCGGTGGCTGATGAATTCAACATAGGTTCAGTCGTATCTACAGGCCTCGGACGACCGACCCCTGTCGGACGTCCGGTCGCTGTTTAATTCAAAATAGTTTCAGTCGTATCTACAGGCCTCGGACGACCGACCCCTCGTGGACGCCCGAACTTCCGACAACTGTCGGACGTCCGGACCCTGTGTGACTTAAAGTGTCCCCAACGGCTCTTTTTCTCTCCCCACTATAAATACGCCCCTCCCACTTCGTGAGAGGGTGGCCCAACACAACCTTATCCTCATAAGAACACATTTCCACCTCACACACATTTGCTCACTCCAAATCTTAGATCCCAAGAGCATTTGTGAGCCCCTTTGAGAGTTGTTCCAATCAAAAGATAGATCGTCTCCCTCTCCTTCTCTCAACCCAAGCTATTTGTGAGTTGAGCAAGTTTTGAGCATTCCCCGTGATCTTGTTACTCTTGGAGGTTGGAGACTCCTAGGCGGTAGGAGTTCTTCAGAGAGGAATCAATCCGTGTGATTTCCCCCGGAAAAGTTTGTGAGGGTTTGGAAGCCACCTCAAAGGCTTACCACTAGTGGTTGAGAAACGCCTTCGTGGTGTTATCTCAAAGGGAGAATAGGGTGAGCATTCGTGGCGTTGGTGTGCCTTCGTGGTAACATCCACCTCTCTAACGGTGACTAGCTTCCCTCCAAGGAAGTGAACATCGGGATAGATCTTCCCCTCAGTGACCTTGGTTATCCTTAATCCTAACTCCTTACTTGTGGTTTACTTGTGTTACTTGAGCATACATACATTGGATATTGTTTGTGCTCATTATATTGTCTTGGCTATTTCTTGTACAAGATTAATCATTCAAGCATACCCTCTATATCCACACGTACATACTTGCAACCCTTGATATATCGTGTGATATAGTGTGATCTAGTATCTTGTGTTGTTCACCTACTTGTCGTGTGATATAGCTCAAGTAAGTTTGTGTAACTTACTTGTGCTTGTTAGTAACTGCGTTGTGTCCATCTTGGTAGATCGTGTTGTTGATACACATTGCAGTGCCTAGTGCATTTACGATTTGTGCTTGACAAGTACCCTCTTAGTTTATTTCCGCATTAGGTTCAAGCCAAATCCGAAGAAGTTTTTAAATAGCCTATTCACCCCCCCTCTAGGCGTCATCGAGGTCTTTTCAATTGGTATCAGAGCTAGGTCTCTCTTTAATTAGGTTTCACGACCTAGAGAGTATCGACGTCGACTATTGGATTAGTGCACAATGGCATCTTTGACTTTGATGGCACAAATTATACCCTATGGAGAATTCATATGCTTCATCACTTTCGGGCCATGGGCCCAAATACTTTACGAATTGCTCTTGTAGGGATTGCCGACAAAAAGGATGATGCATCTTCATCTACTAATGAAATGTATCTTGATTGTGAGGCTCTTCTTGCCATTCATCGAACCATAAGTCCTGAAGTGTTTAATCTATCTCGACTTGCAAGTCAGCTCATGAAGTTTGGACTAAACTTGAGGATATATATGGTGGGTCCAATCTTGATGAAGACGGTATTATGATGAAGGAGTTGGTGCATGAGCTCTTCACTCTTTTCGATCTTAAAGAGTCCACCACTACTTCCATATCTGATTGCTTGCACACCTCAGCATCTTCAATCTCATAAGGTAATGACATGGTGAGTGAAGAAATATATGTTGATGAAAATGTCATAGGCTCTATGGACACGAGCATATCTAGCACCTTACATAGTGTAAATTATTGTGCTGATAGGTCATGCATTTCACCTAAAGATTCCTCGACAAATGTCTGTGGTGATATGCCTGCTTCATCGTGTCCTCTTGATCAAAATATCTTGTTTCTCCCTAGTTGCTCTATGACTAACCATTTAGGGGAAATCAAGAAATATGAAGTACTTTTGACTAATGAAGAATCTGATTCACCAAAAGAATCATCATCAACTCCTCCAGTTCACATGTGCCTCATGGCAAGATGTAATACTGAGGTATCATCTTCCCCTTACAATAACGATGATATTTGCGATGAGGATGATGGTGATGACTTGACTGAAAATATCTATGTGATCAGTAAAATTCTTCATAAAGTTAAAAATAACGCTCTTCAAAGGTTCCAATATGTTCTTGCTTACTTTGAAAATTGTAATGATTCACTTAATCATGAACAAGCTAAAAGTGAACAACTTGAACATGAACTTGAGAAGAGTCATCAAGCATGTAGAGACTTAATATCTTCAAAAGGAGAGATTGAAGTTGCTCATGATAAACTTAAAAAGGATTTTGAGGTCCTTCTCCTTGAATGCAATAATGTCAAGGGAGAGCTCATCAAAACCTCTAAGATCTATGAGGAGCTTCAATCTACTCATGAGAAGTCTCTATTTGCTACTTACTCCTCTCATGTTGTTGATGATACGTGTACATCTAACCCTATCTCTTTTGAAGTATCAACATTGAAGGAGAATGTTGAGCTACGTGCTCAACTTGACTTACTAACTAGCAATTATGGGAAGTTGGAAGAAAACCATGTAATGCTCACAAGCTCTCATGCCGATCTTCTAACATCCCATAATGTGCAAAAGTTAGCTCATGAGGCTATCGTCACCAAGGTAACATCAAGCGAGCCTCATGTGGACAATGGCACTACTTCTAGTCAAAGTACTATATTTCCATGTGCTAGTCCTCGTAATTCGTCTACTCATAATGTTGCTACCTCATGTGATGAATTACTTTCCTTGCCTTGTTGCTCTAACATTGAAGCTTACACTTCCTCTAGTACTTGCATTGATACTAACCGTGCAGAGGAAATCAAAGAGCTCAAGGCCCAAGTCACTTCTTTGAAGAAAGACTTGGAACAGTGTCATGAAGGGACGCCCACACTCAACAACGTCCTGTGTGAGCAAACATCTCCGAATGACAAAAATGAGTTTGGAGTAAACTCAAACAAGAACAAGAGGGGCCTAGAACAAGTCAAGAATTCGGCCAAAATCATTTGCTTCAAGTGCAAAGTTAAAGGGCACGATGTTAGATCTTGCCCTCTGAAGACAAAGTCTCAAAGTCACAAGCAACAAGGGAAGCGGCCACAAACTCAATCACATATTCAACTACAAGTTGAAGGAAGGCCTCTTCCCAATAAGACCCAAACCAACACTCCCCGAGGTGAGAAATCAACTGGGAAGAAAGCAAAGGGTAGATGTTGCTACTTATGTCGTGAGAAGGGTCACGTCGCTTCGTCTTGCACAAGAGGTAACTTATCCAACCCAATCACTATTGATGATAGCTATTCCCTTGGGAAGGATAAGGTTGGCAATGTGTTTGCCAAGTTTGTTGGTACTCAAAATGGTGTCAAGAAAAGAACCATTTGGGTTGCCAAGCCTATTGTGATTAACCTCTTAGGACCCAACGTAGTTGGGGACCAACAAGCTCAAACTTGATCAATAGGTGACTATGGAGGACATTCGAGACTTGGATACATAATGAAGAATTAAGGGGTCTTCATCATTCATATTATCTCAAGCCAAGTCATTTGGATTATCGAGTTTCTATCTTATATCCAATGTGCCTCCTTACGGTAACTTATACTTAAACTGTTTACATTGTTAGGTGCTTGCCCCTTTGCATGTTGTGGTTTTGTACCTTGCATGCGTTTGTATATGTTGTGCTTCTAACTTGCTTATATTGAGTAATTGAGTATGTGTATGTTGGTTTGCACATCATGTACATGTGAGTCTTGTATTGAGCCTATTTGCATCTTGTCTGTATTTTTGTTGGATCTTGTGAGAGATTAATGGATTATCCCATTGTGGGGGAGTGATGTGCTCTGCACACCTCACAATCCTATAAATGTGTATACATGGGGAATACCACTTAGTTTTGATGCTTCAAGATTATCTAGTGTCTATGTGGTATGTCTTACTCATGAGAAATTCAAATTCTATATGGTCCATTAAGTATCTCTTGTTGGTTTTAATTTGCCAGTTGTTAGTGTTATTGGTTTATCACATTATGGGGGAGTAATATGCTATGTGCATATTACAAACCTAGAAAATGTGTACATTTGACGTATTGTCACTTAGTGTTGGTATTGTAAATTATGTTGTTCCTTGGTGGCATGTTAGCTCTACAAGTGTCATTTGCTTGCGTTTTATGGGTAAAGATGATCTTGGATATATTTGTGATCTACCAATGAGTATCATTTCAAAAATACTTCTTGTCCTTGACAATTGGTATTCCCATCATGTGATTGGAATTGCTAATCATCTTTACATTGGATTTTGTGTTTCGTTTGTCTTCCTTGCCTCTTATGAATCTATTTTTAACATTTCTAGTGTTTTCATAGATATAGAGAAAGTGATGATGCCGTCGTGTGCGGTTTGTATTCAAATGCAAATTCTATATAATGCATGTCCCTTGGGGGAGCTATCCTATTCTCTTTAAAACACTCTCTTTATTCACCCATCATAAAATCATTTGATCCCCATCAAGTGTGTGTTGATGGGAGGAAAGTCTTGATCTTTATGATGCTTTGTGCCATCATGAAAATTTGTAGAGGGCTTTGTTTGTTGGAACCTAGCTCTCTCTTGGAAACTAGATACCTCGTGTTTGTTTTTCCTTCAATTGGTTTCTTGTTGCCTTCTATTTGGCATGTGTCAATGGAGATCTCATTCCATGATGTATCCTTTAATTAATATCCTTCAAGTGATAGTTCTTTTGTTTTAGGATCTTATTATCACTTGATATCTTGTCGTTTGATGACTTATCAACTTTGCGTGGAGTTGATTCTTGAGAGTCTTGAGCATGCGCATCTAGCTACTATATACAACTTCTTTTGCTTGCTTTCCTCCTTTGACCCAATATATAAGGGAAACTCCACCCTGTCATAAATTGGCTAAGGTGTGCATGAAATTCAAATTCATACCTATATGCACATATGTGTGTGGAGTTTGTCCTATGTATTGCTGGTTTTCTAACTCTTTGGTCCCAATGAGTTTGGGCACCATTTTGTTTGTTTTTTTGTTCCCGGAACAACTGGAGATGCATTCGATGCTCGGCTCACCTATAAGGAAGATGTTGAGACCATGTGATTATTGGAGCCAAGTTAGGATGATCAAAGAACAACTATCTACTACATCAATCCAATGTTGTCTCGGTAACAAGTATCCACTTCATGCATTCTTTTCTTACAAAGGACCCAACCTGTCTTTTCTTCTCCAGGTTGCATCATGGCATGAATCTCTTGATTCGTTCTTGTAGTACTTGTTTGCTTTCTCAAAGCATCCAAACGATGATGTCTTACTACTAGTTGGGATGTCTTTGATGTACGTATGTTGGAAGTTCATATTATACAATAATAAAATATTAGGCCATGTGCTATGCTTCCAAGCAAAAGATCTCATTGATATATTTATGACTTCCTTTTTGGATATCTAGTTTGTTCCTTCTTGTAACCATTTTGTGTGTATACCCTTCTTTGTGGATAAATATCATCATGATTGTGTTCTACTTAGAATCTTTTACACATGAGAGAAGTTACATCTCTAATTGATGTCCTCTTTTCTTTCACGTCCATTGTTGCATTTCCTTTTTCTAGTTTTTGGTGGCTTCGTGAAAGGATTTGTTTTGAGTGCATATCTTATTTTCCTACATCTTCATGCACTCTTTGGCCGTGAAGATTATTTTTCCTCATGCTTGTCTTGATGAGGGTTTTTTCCATTTTCAATTAGTATCCCTCCTCTTGACAAGGTTCTTACTTCCTATCTTCACAATGGGTTGTCACAAGCATTGGTTCTTATTTTGTTTATTAGTAAGCTTGTGAACCCATTTTCTAGTATGTGTGTGTGGGAATCATATGTCTTGCACTTTGCATCTCATTTCATCAAGACTATGTTGATGAGTAATGCTCATCCTTATCTTAGTCTTCTCAAGTGCTTTGCCATGACTCATACAATTACTTTGGTTGAGCTTATTCTTAAGTTGCTTCCTTTACATGTTGCTCAACCATTTGTTTTGTGCAGTTGATATGCTTATTGTCTCATCTATCTTCTTGCACTTGTTGTGTGTTTTATTAATTTTGGGGGAGCAACGATCCTATTTTGTGCACCTGTATCAAATACAAAAATCTCATATTAGTGCACAAATCATGGGGAGCTTCTCTAAGTTTTTGATAAAACACTCTGTTGCCTTTATCATAATATCTTCTATTCATGAGGACCATATGATTGTTTGTTCCATCTGGAATCTTTTGATTGCTTGCCTCTATCTTTGTATGTCTTTGTGGCATACAATCCTTTTATTAGCAATCTTTGGGTCCTCAATATAGTGTGTTTTCCTCCAACTACTTCTAACTGTATTTGTGTATTTTTCCGCGCTCATTTGCTGAGAAGTACACACCTGTTGGAGGACCACCTACTATATTGGTTTTCTAAACTTTTTATCCATTTTGGCAATCGATGCCAATGGGGGAGAAGTTTAGAGCACAAATCATGGGGAGCTTCTCTAAGTTTTTGATAAAACACTCTGTTGCCTTTATCATAATATCTTCTATTCATGAGGACCGTATGATTGTTTGTTCCATCTGGAATCTTTTGATTGCTTGCCTCTATCTTTGTATGTCTTTGTGGCATACAATCCTTTTATTTTCCATCTTTGGGTCCTCAATATAGTGTGTTTTCCTCCAACTACTTCTAACTGTATTTGTGTATTTTTCCGCGCTCATTTGCTGAGAAGTACACACCTGTTGGAGGACCACCTACTATATTGGCTTTCTAAACTTTTTATCCATTTTGGCAATCGATGCCAATGGGGGAGAAGTTTAGAGAGTTTACTTTGCATATGTTTAGAGGGTTTTGCTTTTATTGCGTAAGCATTTACATCTTGCTCACATGCATTATTACCTTGGATGTGTGCGCTTGGTTATGCTTATTTCCTTATATAAACTCTCTTGAAGTGGTTGTCTTCAATTACCAAAATGGGGGAGATTGTTAGAGCATATATCTCCATATGTGGTTTTGGTAATTGATGACAATTCCTATGGACTAATGGTTGCCTTAAGTTATATTTATAGGAGTTGTCCATAGGCACTTTTTGAAGTCCATCTGTTAGGTTCAAGGAGTTTATATGTTGACCAAGATGTTATTCAAGGTATTATCCAAAGAATGGTCATAGAAACACTAGGTTGATCAAAGATCTCAGACAAAGAGTAAATCAAGATGATCAACACACAAAGCGTATAAGATGTACCGAGAGGGATCAAGTGATCCCATGGTATGGTAAGCATTGTCCATTACGTGTTTGCGTACTAACCCATGGTCTTTGTGAGACTCCTATGTAGGGGTTAGGTGTGTTTCCATTGGGCTTGCATCAAAAGGAAGATCTCATACAACCCATGAAGGATGACGTCAAGTGGTGATCGTCATGAAGATTGTGGTGTGCAAGTTCAAGTGGATCAGCACGAATATATCATTGAAACTATTGTCAATGATCATGTGTTGATAAGGACAATCTCATGTGCTAACAAGGACAAGATCAAGATAAGCATTCCTGAGCACTACATGCTTGATTCTTGTGGATGTTCACATGGTGGACAGGACAAGATCAAGATAAGCATTCTTGAGCACTACATGCTTGATTCTTGTGGATGTTCACATGGTGGACAAATGAAGATAAATACATAAGCTAGGCTTTCCGCATTGTGTATGGGAAAGCTACTTGAAGACTTCATCATGTCTTGCTTTCAACTTGAGCCAAGAAGGAATAACAACATCAAGCTCAGGTGAAAGGGCTAACTCAAAGGTATCAGTTCCTTTGACGTTAGTAGGTGCGGAGTGATGATCAGCGAATAAAAGTATACACTCAAGTATGGATCATCAGTACTCTTTTATGATTCTTGAGTCCTTAGGGATCCCGCACTATTAAGAGGGGATCACAGGTTTTGCGATGAACTTTCTCAAATTACATCTCCATTGTTCTGCTCATACCACATCTCCACTGCTCTGCTGTTATCAGAAAACAGGACCAGTGCCTCGGACATCCGGCCTCCTCCGGACGTCCGAGGCCCGGATATCCGACCAGTTTCGGAAATCCGGAAGCCTGCACCAGTAGAAGTTGAGTTCTATATCTCGGAAATCCGGCTCCCTCCGGACGTCCGAGCGCCGAACGTCCGACACCCGTCGGAAATCCGGAACCTACCACTAGTAGAAGTTGAGCTGTATAACTCGGATTTCCGGTCCTCTCCGGACGTCCGGTGGCTGATAAATTCAACAGAGGTTCAGTCGTATCTACAGGCCTCGGACGACCGACCCCTGTCGGACGTCCGGTCGCTGTTTAATTCAAAATAGTTTCAGTCGTATCTACAGGCCTCGGACGACCGACCCTTGTCGGACGTCCGACCCCTCGCGGACGCCCGGACTTCCGACAACTGTCGGACGTCCGGACCCTGTGTGACTTAAAGTGTCCCCAACGACTCTTTTTCTCTCCCCACTATAAATACCCCCTCCCACTTCGTGAGAGGGTGGCCCAACACAACCTTATCCTCATAAGAACACATTTCCACCTCACACACATTTTCTCACTCCAAATCTTAGATCCCAAGAGCATTTGTGAGACCCTTTGAGAGTTGTTCCAATCAAAAGATAGATCGTCTCCCTCTCCTTCTCTCAACCCAAGCTATTTGTGAGTTGAGCAAGTTTTGAGCATTCCCCGTGATCTTGTTACTCTTGGAGGTTGGAGACTCCTAGGCGGTAGGAGTTCTTCAGAGAGGAATCAATCCGTGTGATTTCCCCCGGAAAAGTTTGTGAGGGTTTGGAAGCCACCTCAAAGGCTTACCACTAGTGGTTGAGAAACGCCTTCGTGGTGTTATCTCAAAGGGAGAATAGGGTGATCCTTCGTGGCGTTGGTGTGCCTTCGTGGTAACATCCACCTCTCTAACGGTGACTAGCTTCCCTCCAAGGAAGTGAACATCGGGATACATCTTCGTCTCAGTGACCTTGGTTATCCTTAACCCTAACTCCTTACTTGTGGTTTACTTGTGTTACTTGAGCATACATACATTGCATATTGTTTGTGCTTGTTATATTGTGTTGGCTATTTCTTGTACAAGATTAATCATTCAAGCATACCCTCTATATCCACACGTACATACTTGCAGCCCTTGATATATCGTGTGATATAGTGTGATCTAGTATCTTGTGTTGTTCACCTACTTGTCGTGTGATATAGCTCAAGTAAGTTTGTGTAACTTACTTGTGCTTGTTAGTAACTGCGTTGTGTCCATCTTGGTAGATCGTGTTGTTGATACACGTTGCAGTGCCTAGTGCATTTACGATTTGTGCTTGACAAGTACCCTCTTAGTTTATTTCCGCATTAGGTTCAAGCCAAATCTGAAGAAGTTTTTAAATAGCCTATTCACCCCCCTCTAGGCGTCATCGAGGTCTTTTCACTATTTCTTTGGAGTTTTGCGTAAGATGCGTGAATCTGAAAATTGTGAGGAAGAAATTCATGAAGTGATTCACGAAGGCTCCCTGGATGAACAACATGATTGCAATGATTTCACTATAAATCCTATTAGTGACAATCATGCTAAAAATATGCAAAACCCTAAGCTTGGGAATGCTAGTTTTGCTATGTCCACTACTTGTTGCAATAATCATGATTGGGGTGATGATCTTTCTTATGATCTTGAATTTTTTTTCAAACCTCATGATGAATATGATATTTGCAACAATATTGAAAGTGGGATTGGAGAAGTCATGACTTTAGTTGATGATAATCCCACTACTTTTGAAGAGCGTCAACTTTGCATGCATGTGGATCATGAAAAGAATATCCTATGGGATAGCTATATTGTTGAATTTGAATATGATCCCACATGTAATTGCTATGAGAGAGGAAAATATTTTGGTAGAAACTTTCATGTTACCAAATTACCTCTCGTTATGTGGAGATTGCTATTGTCTCTTTCTTCTTCCTTGCATATGGCAACTGTTGGTTGTCTTGACAATTTGTTTTCCTATGAAATGCCTATGCATAGGAAATATGTTAGAATTAGATGTGGTTTTCACATGCTTTAGGATGCTCTCGTTGTGCTTCAATTCTTGTCTTGTGTGAGAGCATCATTGAATGCCTAGCTAAGGGCGTTAAACAAAAGCGCTTGTTGGGAGGCTCTATCCTTTTTATTTCTGTTTTGTGTTTTCCACACTTTCATAATTCTGTTATGATTGTGTTTTTTGTGTTTCTTTTTGCGTTTGTGCCAAGCAATACCGTTATGATTAGTCTTGGGGATGATCGTTTTGTCATGCTGGAAAAGACAAAAAACTTTCTGCTCACGAAAGGAATTTTTGTCTTTTTTCTGTAAAAGCTTTTGAGTTGATTCTTTTTGCTGCTGATTGCTACGCAAATTCGTCAGACTGTCGTAATGTTTCAGAATTTTTGAAGTACGAGAGGTATACGAAACATACAGATTGCTACAGACTGGTCTGCTGTTAACAGATTCTGTTTTTTGTTGTGTTGGTTGCTTATTTTGATGAAACTATGGATAGTATCGGGGGGGTATTAGCCATGGAAGATTGAAAGTACAGTAACCCAACATTAGCACAAGTAGAATTTAAGTTTTCTACGGTACCTAAGGAAGTGGTGGTTTGCTTTCTTGTACTAATGTTATCACGAGTTTCTGTTTAAGTTTCGTGTTGTGAAGTTTTCAAGTTTTGGGTGAAGTTCTTATGGACAAAAAGATAAAGAGTGGCAAGATCTCAAGCTTGGGGATACCCAAGGCACCCCAAGAGATTCAAGGATGCCGTAAAAGCCTAAGCTTGGGGATGCCCCGGGAAGGCATCCCCTCTCTCGTCTTCAATCCATCGGTAACGTTACTTGGGGCTATATTTTTATTCACCACATGTTATGTCTTCTTTGCTTGGAGCGTCTTGTATCGTAGGAGTCTTTTTTTTGTTGTGTCACAATCATCCTTGCTGCACACCTAGAGAGAGAGACATGCACACACTGTGATTTTGTCGAGCTTCACTTATATCTTTTGGT
Source organism: Hordeum vulgare subsp. vulgare (assembly GCF_904849725.1). Classification (NCBI taxonomy): domain Eukaryota; kingdom Viridiplantae; phylum Streptophyta; class Magnoliopsida; order Poales; family Poaceae; genus Hordeum; species Hordeum vulgare. The sequence continues at coordinate 137,889,588 of NC_058518.1, read as the reverse complement.
AGACAATTCAGCTCACATGTGCTTCACTTATATCTTTTGAGCTAGATACTTTTGCTCTGTGTGCTTCACTTATATCTTTTAGAGCATAGCAGTGCATGGCTTGGTAGTTGATCTATGCTTTGAAAGTAGTCTCAAATGGGGTAGTTATCCAAAGGGATACGAAAACTTCCACCTTCATGTGCATTGAATAGTTAGAGAAGTTTGATTCATCTCAATTAGTTTTGAGTTGTGGTTATGGTAATATTGAAGTCATGCTAGTAAGGTGTTGTGGATCTAGAAATACTTGTGTTGAAGCTAGTGATTCCCGTAGCATGCACGTATGGTGAACCGCTATGTGATGAAATCTGAGCATGATTAGTATGTTGATTGTCATCCTTTGCGTGGCGGTCAGGATCGCGCGATGGTTTATACCTACCAACCCTTCCCCTAGGAGTATGCGTTGAATGCTTTGTTTCGATTACTAATAAAACTTTTGAAACAAGTATATGCGTTCTTCATGACTAATGTTGAGTCCATGGTTTAGATGCACTTTCACCTTCCACCATCACTATCTTCTTAGTGCCGTGCAACTTTCGCCGGTGCACAAAACCCACCATTAGCCTCCCTCAAAACAGCCACCATACCTACCTATTATGGCTTTTTCAAAGTCATTCCGAGATATATTGCCATGCAACTACCACCATGACATGTGCCACCACGTCTACATTGCCATTGCATGATCGTAAGATAGCTAGCATGATGTTTCCATTGATGTCTATGCCATGCTAGATCATTGCCACGGTACACTACCGAAGGCATTCCATATAGAGTCATCGTTACTCTAAGTTTTGAGTTGAAAGTGTGATGATCATCATTAATGGAGCATTGTACCATGTGAGGAAATAAAAGAGGCCAAAGAATCCCACAAAAAAAAGAGGCCAAAGAGCCCACCAAATAAAAAAATGAGAGAAAAAGAGAGAAGGGACAATGCTCTACTTTTTCCACACTTGTGCATATTAAGCACCATGATCTTCATGATTGAGAGTCTCTCGTTTTATCACCACCATATAGCTAGTGGGAAATTTTCATTATATAACTTGGCTTGTATATTCCAATGATAGGCTTCCTCAAAATTGCCTTAGGTCTTCGTGAGCAAGCAAGTTGGATGCACACCCACTAGTTCTCTTTAAGAGCTTTCACATACTCGTAGCTCTAGTGCATCATTTGTATGGCAATCCCTACTCATTCACATTGATATGTATTGATGAGCATCTCCACAGATCATTGATATGCCTAGTTAATGTGACTATCTTCTCCTTTTTGTCTGGCAACCTCCACCACATTCCACACCATCTATAGTGCTATAACCATGGCTCACGATCATGTATTGCGTGAGAGTTGAAAAGGTTTGAGAAAGTAAAGGTGTGAAACAATTACTTGGCCGATACCGGGGTTGTGCATGATTTAAATTCGTTGTGCAATGACGATAGAGCATAGCCAGACTATATGCTTTTGTAGGGATAACTTTCTTTTGGCCTTGTTATTTTGAAAGTTCATGATTACCTTACTAGTTTGCTTGAATTATTATTGTTCCCACGTCAATAGCAAACTGTTGTTTTGAATCTAATGGATCTGAACATTCACGTCACAGAAGAGGAATTACAAAGGACACCTATGCTAGGTAGCATGAAAGCATCAAAAATTCATTCTTATCACTTCCCTACTCGAGGACGAGCAGGAGTTAAGCTTGGGGATGCTTGATACGTCTCAAACGTATCTATAACTTTTTATGGTTTCACGTTGTTATCTTGTCTTCTTTGGTTGTTTTATGTACCTTTTATATCTTTTTTGGGACTAATTTATTAATTCAGTGCCAAGTGCCAGTTCCTATTTTTCTTTTCAGATCTGATTTTGGAACGGAGTCCAAACGGAAGAAAAACCCCGAAATGATTTTTTCCCGAACGGAAGAAGACCAGGGGGCTTTTGGGCCAAGCCAGGTGGGCTCGAGGGAGCCCGCAAGCCCCCACTCTACCGCCAGGGGGGAGGCGGCGGTGGGCAGGCTTGTGGCCTCCCTGGCCGCCCCCTGACCTAGGTCTTTGGCCTATAAATTCCCAAATATTCCGCAAAAAATTAGGGGAGCCTCGAAAATACTTTTCCGCCGCCGCAAGCTTCCGTTTCCGCGAGATCTCATCTGAAGACCCTTCCCGGCGCCCTGCCGGAGGGGACTCTGGAGTTGGAGGGCTTCTTCATCATCATCATCGCCCCTCCAATGACTCGTGAGTAGTTCACTTCAGACCTACGGGTCCGTAGTTAGTAACAAGATGGCTTCTTCTCTCTCTTGGATCTTCAATACAAAGTTCTCCATGATCTTCATGGATATCTATCCGATGTAATCTTGTTTGGCGGTGTGTTTGTCGAGATCCGATGAATTGTGGATTTGTGATCAGATTATCTATGATATATATTTGAGTCTTTGTTGATTTCTTATATGCATGATTTGATATCCTTGTAAGTATCTCCGAGTCTTGGGTTTTGTTTGGCCAACTAGATGTGTGATTCTTGCAATGTGAGAAGTGCTTGGTTCTGGGTTCTACCATGTGGTGGCCTTTCCCAGTGATAGTAGGGGAAGCAAGGCACACATCAAGTAGTTGCCATCAAGGGTAAAAAGACGGGGTTTTTATCATTGGTTTGAGATTATCCCTCTACATCATGTCATCTTGCTTAAGGCGTTACTCTGTTCTTATGGACTTAATACACTAGATGCATGCTGGATAGCGGTCGATGTGTGGAGTAATAGTAGTAGATGTAGAAAGTATCGGTCTACTTGTTTCAGACGTGATGCCTATAGAAATAATCATTGCATAGATATCGTCACGACTTTGCGCGGTTCTATCATTTGCTTGACAGTAATTTGTTCACCCACCGTCTACTTGCTTTCATGAGAGAAGCCACTAGTAAACACTACGGCCCCTGGGTCTATTCACATCCATCGTTTACACCTTCGCTTTTACTTTGCCTTGTTACTTTGTTGCTTTCAGTTCTCACTTGGCAAACAATCTATAAGGGATTGACAACCCCTTGATAGCGTTGGGTGCAAGCTTTTGTGTTTGTGCAAGATCTTGAGATACTCTTCCGCCGGATTGATACCTTGGTTCTCAAACTGAAGGAAATACTTACGTCGCTGTGCTACATCACCCTTTCCGCTTCGAGGGAACACCAACGCAAGGCTGAAAGGCCACGGGGGAAATCCTTTGCATACTTGCCTAGAAAGTCCCTTAAGGCGTAGCCGTAGCTGAAGGATTCCTGGTGCCGTCGACACGACTCTTTCCAGACGCCGTTCTAAGGGATACACAACAAACACCAGTCATCCCCGAGCCCACTCACGCGCCACGACAGGATGATTTGGCAGGCGGAGACGCAAGCGAAACCACTTTAGTCAGGATAGGCTGCAGTCATGTCCCCTTTCAAATTTGGCCATTGTCGCGACCCTTCCTACTGGGTGTTTTCGGAGGAACAAGACCAAGGTGAGTATAAGAAAGGGGTGGGTGCCATCGTAGAAGGGGACCCCTGGGGGAACTGGCAAGAATATCACCCTTTCTACTCTCTCACTTGATTCCATCCAAAATATGAAGGAGTAGGGTCTTACATCGCGAGGTGGCCAGAACCTAGGTAAATGGTTGTGTTGATCATTCTTCTTCCTTAGCTCGAACACGTCGGAGTATCGCCATGAGGTTGCATCGTAGAGTTGGGAAGGAGAGCCTGCACACCCGTGAGTTTGAACTTCTTGTGTCCCCGGAGCCCCAATTCTGACAGTACCTAAAGAGGACTAAGGAAATGTTTCTCGGTTATGGAGGTGATAGATGGTTCATCGTAAAGGGTTACGTTGATGCATGCTTTTACACCAATCTGGATGACTCTCAGTACAAAACCAGATACGTATAGTTGAGAAGTCATTGGAATAGCTCCAAGTGGAGCATGATAGCAATGTATACAGTATGACATAGATATTTTCAAAGTGCACACGAATCTGTATGTTGAACACCCGCTGACTAAAAACCTCTGATCAAACCCTAGAATTCATTGGGTGTTAATCACATGGCGATGTGAACTAGATTATTGACTCTAGTGCAAGTGGGAGACTGTTGGAAATATGCACCAGAGGCAATAATAAATTGTTCATTATCATATTTCCCTGTTCATTATAAACGTTTATTATGCATGCTAGAATTGTATTGACCGAAAACTTAGATACATGTGTCGATACGTAAAAAGCACTCCGTCCCTAGTGATCCTCTACTAGACTAGCTCGTCGATCGAAGATGGTTAAGGTTTCCAAACCATAGACATGAATTGTCATTCGATAACGGGATCACATCATTAGGAGAATGATGTGATGGACAAGACCCAACCGTAAGCATATCATTTGATCATATTACTTAGTTTATTGCTACTGCTTTCTTCATGTCAAGTATCTTTTCCTAAGACCATGAGATCATGCTACTCCCAGACACCGGAGGAATACCTTGTGCACTATCAAACATCACTTCATAATTGGGTGATCATAAAGGTGCTCTACAGGTATCTATGAGGGTGTTTGTTGGGTTGGCGTGAATCGAGACTGGGATTTGTCACTCTGTATGACAAAGAAGTATCTCTGGGCCCTCTCGATAATACAACATCACGAGAAGCTTTCAAGAAATGTTACTAAGGGGTTAGTCATAGGATCTTGTATTACAGAACGTGTAAAGATACTTTGTCGGTAACGATATTTAACTACGTATGTAGATACCGATGATCGAATATTGGGCAAGTAACATACCGATGGACAAAGGGAACTGCATATGAGATTGAATGAATCCATGAAATCATGGTTCGACCGATAATGATCTTCATGGAATATGTAGGAACTAATATAGGCATTCAGGTCCCACTATTGGTTATTAGTCGGAGACATGTATTGGTCATGTCTACATGATTCTCGAACCCGTATGGTCCACACGCTTAAAGTTCTATGGTGCTAGAGTTGTATTAGGATATGTAAGTTGGTGACTCTCGTTGTTTAATCACGGCAGATGTCCTCGTGAAAGGATTTAGTGGTGAAGCCATCGCAACTACGTGGTGACTCAAAGGGGTTGACCGGGAATGAGAGACGAGTTTACCCAGGTCCAGCCTCTCCGATGGAGGTAAAAGCCTACGTCCTGCTTTGTGTGTATTGATGATAAAATTGATTACAAGGGTGCGCTTTCGCCCAACCTAGCTCTCGATCGATTGCTTCAGCCCTAGAGACTCGCCTTTATATACAGGTTGAGACCCTAGGTTTACAAGAGTCTGGGACATGTTATGATTCATGATCCGTTATGTTTCGAACTCGCCTTGCTCCTTTAAGCATGGAAACTCCTGGCGACCTTCTCCCTTGTGGGCCAAGAGTCGCCATCTTTGTGTCCTGGGCTGCCGCCGGCTCACTTTAATGAACTGCCTTGTGCCTCCTGCCTTGTATGTCAGGGCCCATCTTGGGTATGAATGTTGAGCCGCCATAATCTTGACCCGGCCTCATAGGGCGGGTCATACGGCAGAATAATATCCCCAACATTAGGCCCCATATTGACTTGAATTTATTCATGTCAATAGTCTTTTGTTTAATCTTGGCGGCTCATGTGCAACCCATGTTTTGTCTTTTGAGGTAGAAATGTCGGTTTCATATATCCTCTTAAGCTCTCGCTCTGTTTATCAATGACATCACCCGCCCCAGGATCCTAGGGTTTTAATGATGTCATCACAACGGCTCCTTTGGTGTCACATCCCTGACACCTTAAGCAAGTTAGCTTGTGCTCATGTTTTTCTTTGCATTGCATCTAGGATTTTCTCAACAAGAACAAAGCAAATGTTAAAGGAAAACTCAAAACCCTAGCCACTTCTTTAAATAAAGGAAATCTCAAACTAGTTAAAATCAATGAACCCAAAATGGCCTCAAGAAAAGTTCAAACTTTCTGATAAATCATGAAAGTAAATGAGCAATGAAGAAAACCATTTTCTTGACACTTTAAGCATTTTAAATAAATGCAAAAAGCTACTGGTTTCAAGTTTTAAATTTGAAATCAGAAACTTTAAACTTTCAAAAATGTTGAAAACTTTAGGAATGGTTGGAAATATTCCAACAAATATTCTAGGGTGCTTAACATAGTTTTTACAAATTATTTGGGAGCTGAAATAAATAGTAGATCAATGTCAGCAATTAAAACAGAAATAAATGGGAAAAACTTACCTGTCGCTCACCTCAGCCCGGCCCAGCTGCCCCTGTCGTCTTCCTCCTTGCCAGTAGGAGCAGGAGGTGGCCGCCGCGTCGCCGCGCGCCTCCACGCAGGTCCGTGGCTGCCTGGCCGCCGCTTCGCGCTGGCAAGCACGGGGATAAGCTCCCCGAGCCCGTCCCTATCCATCCCCGTGCCCATTCTCCCCCTCTGCCTCGTTTCCTTCTGCCGCCATTGGAGCCCGAGCAGAGCTCGAGCTCGCCGTCGTTCTAGCCTCCGCTCCTTCCTTCTGAGCCGCGCATTAGCTCCGCCGCAACTCCCTGAAGCTCCCTAGCCACGAGCCCGACGCCCAGATGCGGTGAAACGACGAGAAGCAGTCGTCTTGTTCCTCGGGTCACCAAAGATCGTCGCCGACGTTCTCCCTCTCCAGGCCGTCCCCGAGCAAACTAGCGCCACCACTGCACTCCTCGTGAGCTTGCGCTTCTTTCCCCCAAGATCTCCCCGTCGATCCCCTCCTCTAGGCCTAGTTCCATCGGAGCCCGACGGGATCCGCCGCTGCAGCTCGTCGCTGGTGGCCCTCCGGTGATCAGCTCGTCCTTCTGAGGGCACCAGCAGCTTCAGGCCGTCGCGTAGATGCTGTAGGAGCTAAATCCCGTGTGCAACTCCCTTTGTATCGATGACCCCGATGACGCCCGAACCTTGGCCGCCGCCAAGCTCGTCGTCGGCATCATCTACGGCCAGATCAGCCCCGGCTAAGTGCAGAAATGGAACCGCGGGAGAAGTGCCGTTCTTCTGGTGCTCTCCACGCAGTGTTTGGCCCTCTGTGCGCCATTTCCGAGCCCCCCCGACGTTCTGGTGCTCGCCGGAGGCTCCCCGCCGGCGAGGACGACCTCGCCGCCGGTGGATCTCAGCTGGCCTGAGCTACTGACGGGTGGGGCCAGCCTCTGGATAGTTTAGAAATAATAAAACTAAATCAGATAAATTAATAAGACACTGACATGTGGGTCCAGTGAGTTTAATTAACTAAATAAGATTAGTCCTAATCTAAAATTGACCAGAGACACTGACTAATGGGTCCCACTGGTCAGGTTTGACTTTCAACGGCCAGTTGGACCTGCTGATGTCATGCTGATGCAGTAAAAGGATTTTCCAGTATAAAAATAATTCCATAAATGTTTAAAACTTCAAAAATTCATAGAAATTAAGCTCTAACTCCAATGAAAATAATTTATATATGAAAAAGTATCAGAAAAATTCAAGGAATCTGAATATGCTATTTTCAATTATGTTTGAAAAAGTTACAGAACCCAAACATGTAGATTAATGAATATGTCAATTCTTATAAATACTTTATAAATGGAATATGGAAAATATTTAATTTTCTCTATGAATGACATGATCACACACTGTTCTAATTACAAACCAGCAATTTAACATGTCATCCCATGCATGTTAACATCAAGTTGATCTGAACATCAGGTCGAATCAATTAAAACGGTATCCGAGAATACCTTGTTTGAAGTGTTATTTGAATGTGATTCAAATCAACTTCAAACCTAATACATGTTGGTTATAATAGTTTATCACCTTGCATTCTCATGCCATGCTCATGCATCATCTTGATTGCATATGTTTGCTATTGATTGTTGTCATTCCTTTCGGTAGGCTCCGCTCCCCCGGATTCCACCGAATATCCGTCTGACGGATATTGTCACTCCTCTGAGCAACAAGGCAAGCAACCATTTTGATCATCCCGATAAATCCCATGTTCTTGCTCCTGCACTTACTTATTGCATTAGGATCAAATGCTTCAACTGCTTTTGCCACGTTAGTTGAACCCACTTCCTTTGCATGACCTATCCTTGTCACAGTAAATAGCCGAACCTTGCAACCTAGCATACCTGGTAGTTGCTTGAGCCATGATGTGTCTTATCCTGCTATGCATGCTATGCTTAGAGTTGTGTATGGTCTGTCATCTGGGAGATGAACAGAATTGTGAGAATGTGTTCGGTAAGCAAAGGTTGTGTGTTGAACTTGATTTGGTAAAGGTACCGGTGAAAGGCTGTGTAGGAGTACATGGCGGGTTGTTTCATTGGAACCGTCCTTAGGAACTGAGTTCCGTGTATGTAACCCAAGACTAGATACTACCACACGTTGGGATACTTAATTGACCCTCTCGACTTATTAATCGCTTAGTACTCGGTCCAGGAGTTGCAAGTAGTTTCTGGTGTTTATAGTCATGCTGGAGGCCGTGCATAGTGCTGACCTGAGAGGTGGGCTATGACGTGGTAGGCAGTGGCACGGTGTACCAAGTGGCACCCGGATGGTGGGCTTGGGAACCCTGCGCACATCGTTTGAGGCCGTGGCGGAAACCCCGGCCGGACTTCCGTATGGGTTACTCTCAGATAGGCGATAAACCTGGACTAGGTACTAGTGTGGTTAACGGTCGTGGCCGACTCCCTCGCTAGGCTTCCGCTTGAAGGTTGCCGAGGTGCATGACGTGCACATGGCGATAAGTGGCGAGAGCGTGTGTGACGAAGTACACCCCTGCAGGGTTATGATCTATTCGAATAGCCGCGTCCGCGGATATGGACTACTTGGAGACATATGTTGTTCATAGATAACTTCAATGGCTACTCATAAAATTGTCAAGATAAGCGTGAGTGTCGTGGACGGCAATTCCGATTGGAGATGGAATGATTCCACGATGGTGTATTGTTGTGGTGTTAGTGGACTCGTGTGCGAGAAATCAAGTTGTCAAAATTATTTAAAAATGCAAGTTGTCTAGCCACGAGTCAAATGCTGGCTTTCCGCATGAAACCCCACCATACCTTGTTGATACATTGCATGAGTAGTTAGTTATCCTAAAGTCTTGCTGAGTACCTTCGTACTCATGTTTTCTTAATAAATGTTGCAGAGGTTGCTAATGACCCTAATGGAGGGTTCTTCATAGACATCGACGACGACGAGTAGCTGGTGTCCCAGCTACGATCTGGCCCTACGTTGGTCTGTAGTATAGTCAGGCCATGTGCCTTCTAGTTGCACCTGTCTGTACTCAGACAGTTTTAAACTCTTCCGCTGGCTTGTAACTGAATGACTGCTATTATGGGTCGTGAGACTCTTAATGTGTAATATTATGTGTGTGGATCTTCCGAGCCTCTTAAATAAAGCTTGTATGTTTATGGTTATGTTGTGATGCCATCGATGTATCTATACATATCGGTATGCCATGCGTACGTGTGTCGTACTTGATATGTATGGGGTTCGATTACCTAGTCGTGAACTTTAGTAGCACTCCTTACAAGGAAATGCCCCTTTGTGATCCAATGAGCCTTGGTAGTTCGCTAGTGCTCCGGACACATTGGTTGACCGGCATGTGTCCTTCTTAGCTGCTGTGTCTGTCCCCTTTGGGGAAATGTCATGCAATGTAATGGAGTCTTGTAGCTTGCTATGACTCGTCTACACTCGCTGGTGATCGACGCCTGCTTTGTTGGGTCATGTATGCCTGTCCTTGTGCGGTACTGCCACTTTGGTTTGTGACTAGACTTGTCGATCCGGGTTCTTTGACATTGGAATGCTAGCGACACTATTGCATACGTGAGTCAAAAGACGCAAACGGTCCCGGCTAAGGTAAGGCTGCAGCCGTGGAGTTAACCGTGCGTGAGACCGCAAAGAGATGCGATGTGTTACAGGCTGGATTCCTATGACTTAGGATCGGGGTCCCGACATTTGGCTTATCCATTTTTCCCAAATTTACCGCACCTCCTGGATTCCCGCGTCTACTGTTTTCATTTTCTATACCCAGTCTTTAAATTCCCACAAGGGCATATTTTACTTTTACCTTGCCTCCCTGGTCTTCCTCCTGCTTGAGCTCGGACCTTCATCGCGCCACCGCCGTGCAACCCCCATCATCGAGAAATCTGATCCGGGAACACCATGCCACACGACTTCACCTTTGTATCACGGGTCTTCTCTGCCACTGTCAGGTTAGTCCTTTCCTCTTCCTAGATCTGCGTGTTAATCCACTGTAGCTCAGTAGAGTTCGTCGGAGTTTATCACGTGTTCGTCGCCATCGCAGACCTGCTTGATTCTCCAATGAATATTTTCCCACCGTTTAAGGTGTGGTAGATGTAGTGATCTGGTCCCCTGTATGGCTTCCCCTAGATGTTTTGTAAGATCCATTAAATAACGACCTGCCACTACTTCCATATGTTGCTGTCATCTAGGGTTAGTGAAATTTTCCCCTTTGAACCTTTGGTAGATCCATACTTTCATGCAATTTGGTAGAAACTTGTTTGTCCCACACTTAGTAAAATCTGAAATCTCGACCCCTTTGTAAGCCATCTTTACCCTTATACCGGCTTCCTTGATAGGATCGTAAATCCTTTGTAAGCCGCATTTACGTTAGGGCGACTTGAACACAACGACAAACCACCCCCTTCCAATGCCATCTTTGTCGCTCCTCACGGCGACTCATATCTGGGCGACTATAAGAATAATCTTGTTGTTTGTAGTCACCTAAACTATTTTAATCCGAATATTTTGCTTCTTGCATTTTTTCTTTTAGATAACATGCAAAATATGTTTTTGCAGATCTTGTATTTCTTAAAACACCAACATGACCAAACCGTCCACATGCAACCGGGTGCCTTCTCTCATCAGAGACGTAGTACTCAATGAATATGTAGATGTTGGAATCTTGCAATCCCAGGAGACCATTGGTTGGCGAAGCGCCTATGGGGAAGAAAGACCCGCACCCGCTGAAGGAGAAGTTGTAATTTTTGCCGACCACTTTGAACGGGGTTTTGCTCCTCCAGGGTCAAAATTCTTCAGAGATATCTTGCATTTTTATAACCTCCATCCTCAATACTTGGGCCCTAATTCCATAACAAACTTATGATAGTTCCAAGTATTTTGTGAAGTTTACTGGGGATAGAACCTTTTGTTCTTCTATTCTGGGAATTCTTTTATGTTAATCGTCAGACTAGATTTGCTGATGGACCCTGCTTGGAACTTGGCGGGGTCAATATCCAAAGGTGAAGGGAATGTGGATTTCCAGCTGCCACATTGGCCAACTATCCTAAGGGCTGGGGTAAGACCTTGTTTTATGATGAGCCACAAGTATATGGGGTCAATTGTAGCCTTTTCGATAGGTAAGATGTCGATCCATACGAGGAGCAGAAGGAAATGACAAGTGGTTTTCAACAAGGTAATGTGTGCAAGTGCTAAAATTGTAAGTAGGGGAGTAGTTCGATAGCAAGATAATTTGTAACGAGCAAGTAACGATAGTAGTAAGAAAAGTGATGCAAGGTAGCCCAATCCTTTTTTAGGCAAAGGACAGGCCAAAAAGGTCTCTTATGATAAGCAAACTGTTCTTGAGGGTACACGGGAATTTCATCTAGTCACGTTCATCATGTTGGCTTAATTCGTGTTCGCTACTTTGATAATTTGGTATGTGGGTAGGCCGGTGCTTAGGTGTTGTTCTTACTTAAACAAACCTCCTACTTATGATTAACCTTCTTGCAAGAAATCGCAACTATGAGAAACTTATTAAGAATAAATTCTAACCATAGCATTAAACGTTTGGATCCAATCGGTCCCTTACCGAATAGCGTATAAACTAGGGTTTAAGCTTTTGTCACTCTCGAAACCCATCGAGTACTCCACAATGCATTCCCTTAGGCCCAAATATGGTAAAGTTCCATGTAGACGATGTTCACATGACACCACTAAGGGAATCACAACATACATATCATCAAAATATCAAACACATATCAAGTTCACATGATTACTTGCAACATGATTTCTCCCGTGACCTCAAGAACAAAAGTAGCTACTCATAAATAATAATCATGCTCCAGATCAGAGGGGTATTAAATAGCATAAGGGATCTGAATATATAATCTTGCACCAAATAAACCATATAGTAATCAACTATGAGATGTAATCAACACTACTAGTCACCCACAAGCACCAATCTATAGTTCTGGTACAAAGATTGAACGCAAGAGATGAACTAGGGTTTGAGAGGAGTTGGTGCTGTTGAAGATGTTGATGAAGATAGCCCTCCCCAAGATGGGAGAGTTGTTGGTGATGATGATGACGATGATTTCCCCCTCCGGGAGGGAAGTTCCCCTGGCGGAATTGCTTCGCTAGAGGGAAAAAAGTGCTCCTGCCCAAGTTCCACCTCCATAAGGCGACGCTTCGTCCTGAAAGTCCTCTCCTCCTTTTTTCTAGGTCAAAATTGACTTATATACCAGAAGAGGGGCACCAAAGGTGGGACTGGGTGAGCACAACCCACCGGGGCGCGCTTGGCTCCCTAGGTTGCCCAGGTCGGTTGTGCCCACCCGGTGGCCCTCCTGTGGTACTTATTTGCTCCAATATTCTAGAAAAATTCCTTGTAAAGTTTTAGCTCATTTGGAGTTGTGCAGAATAGGTAGCCTGACGTAGCTTTCTCAGCTCCAGATTTCCAGCTGCCAGAATTCCCCCCCTTTGTGTATACCTTGCATATTATGAGAGAAAAGGCATTAGAATGACTCCAAAAAGCATTATTATACAATAAAACAACATAAATAACAGCAGGAAAACATGATGCAAAATGGACGTATCAACTCCCCCAAGCTTAGACCTCGCTTGTCCTCAAGCGAAAACCAAAATCGAGAAACATGTCCACATGCTTAGAGAGAGAGAGGCGTCGATAAAAACAAAAATACAGACATGGCAACATCATGTAACTTATTATAATAGCAAGAAACTTTAACATAAAACATTTATCATAGGCTTCTCATGAACAAGTGACAATTAATCACAACATCAAAGTATAAAGCATAAACTCTATTGGAAACCAACAAACTATGTTCTCAGTCAACTTTGCAACTACAATTTATCATCTTTTCAGGAAGCGTCACATATCGGAGCCTTTAGGCAAGTCCACATATTCAACCATCATTTAGTCTTCTATGATTTCTAACACTCACCGCGTACACATGAGCAAAACTTTTCAACCGGACACATAGAAAGATAGGGGTTATAGTTTTGCCTCCCAACAAATTCACCTCAAGGGTTATGTCAACAATAATAACTCATGCTACCCATATTCAACTGGATATATGTGCCTAGATCTTTCCTCACCACATGATGCTTGCCAAAGGAGAAAATAAAAAGGAATAGAGAGAAAAACTTTGACTCTTGCATGAAAGTAAATACATAAAAGTAAAAGATAGGCCCTTCGCAGAGGGAAGCAGAGGTTGCCATGAGCTTTTTGTTTGTATGCTCAACCCCTTAGTGCAAGAGAACGTCATGTTATATTGCCCCTTGTGATGGCAACCTTTATTATGCAGTCTGTTGCTTTTATTCTTCACCATCACAAGTTCGTACAACGCTCAATTTTCCCTTACACTAAATGATCTTTAACTTTTGGAAGCAATTTTTATGGTGGACTCTCGAACAAGATTTGGGTTTAAGGGTTTTGGATGCACAAGTAGTATCTCTACTTAGTGGGAGTTTTTGGCTAGCAAAGATAGGAGCAAGCACCACATGTTGAAGGATCCATGACAATATAACTTCTATGTGAATATGAACACACATAATTCATTACGTTGTCTTCCTTGTCCAACGTCAACAATTTGGGCATATAATATTTTGATGGGTGCTCACAATCACAAAAGATTTCCAGGATAGTGTATTTGCATGTGAATCTTCTCTTCCCTTATTAATTATTTCATGAGTTGCATCATTGACCAATGTTATGTTTGTAAATCTACAACAAAATTTTCTACTTATACTTTTCCTTGTGTAATGTCATCACTTACCATAAGATTAGCATATGATCTTTTTCATTTATTTCCTTTCTTTTTATTGAAACAAGAAAGTAAATAAGGCAAAACTCAAACTAAAGTTTATTATATATCTCGCAGACGATTGCATAGATTGATCACTAAGCAAACTCTTGGAAAGAAAGGATCGAACTAAACTTTTTTTCATCTAAAGCAAAAGATAACCATGGATCAAATTAAGAAAAGTAAAGGCAAAAGATAGTGGAGATGATACGATACCGGGGCACCTCCCCCAAGCTTGGGCAAAGCCAAGAGGAGTGCCATACCCGATACTCAATTTTCTTTTGGTGATGAAGAAGGAGGTGGTGGTGATGAAGTAGAAGTGATCCCGTCCTTAAGGACCAAGAGACTTTCCAATCTTAGGATGACGCTCCGGAGGGAGGCGATGTGCTCCGGATGCAGAATATTTTCATGAGTGAGATACTTATTTTGTATATGAACCATTTCAATGATCCTGAAGGCTGCAATCTCAGTGGGGGTAAGATGAGCATAATATGGTTTAAGGATATCTTCCTCTTCCTCATCGGCAGGCAAGGCTTGCTCGACCATCGACACTTGATCTCCGAGGGCCTCCATGCGCTTGTCCTACTTGGCTGCGCCAACGGGATCCTCCCTCTTCAGCTCGATCTTCATTAACCAAGAATCCTCTTCCATATGATCAGAGGGAGAATAATACATCATGCCTGGCTCAACAGATTTGACAGAAAACAACGAGAAAATAAAACAGGAGATTTCTCCGCGATACGGAGGTCAACAGGTCCGAGGGGTATATAAAGATTTTTTTATCTTGGGGAATAAGCAGAATGGAAGAAAAACGGAGTCCGGAAGGTACCCGAGGTGGGCAAAACCCACCGGGGCATGGCTCGCAAGCGAGTCGTGCCCTGGTGTATCGTGCCCCCCAAGGTCACTTTCCTGGAAGTTTCTTATTTTCCAAATTTTTGAATGTTCCAAAACTGACAAAATATATTTTTGCTGATTTTTCGTAGTCCGTTTACTTACCGTATCACATACCTCCATTTTTCACGATTCTGGAGTGTTCCGGAAGGTTTGTTTTATGTGTTCTTCCGGTGTCATAGTTTCGATAATATTGCTTTCAAAATTAATGGGCTTATGTGAGATATAATGTTTTATTCGTTGCCCATTGACAACCTTTGGGTTTGTACCTTCGGCATTATTTATTTTGATAGCTCCGGATCGATAGACCTCCTCGGTGACATAGGGTCCTTCCCATTTGGACAAGAGTTTTTGTGCAAAGAATCTAAAACGAGAGTTGGAGAAAAGAACATATTCTCCAAATTTGAACTCACGCTTTTGGATTCTTTTGCCATGCCATCTTTTAGCCTTTTCTTTAAATAACTTTGCATTTTCATAAGCCTGTGTTCTCCATTCATCTAATGATCTAATATCAAATAACCTCTTTTCACTAGCAAGTTTGAAATCATAGTTGAGTTCTTTGATTGCCGAATATGCTTTATGTTCTAACTGAAGAGGCAAATGACAAGCTTTTCCATAAACCGTTTTATAAGGAGACATACCAATAGGTTTTTTATATGTTGTTCTATAAGCCCGAAGTGCACCATCTAATTTCTTAGACAAATTCTTCCGGGACCTAATGACAGTCTTTTGTAAGATTACTTTTAATTCTCTATTGCTAAGTTCAACTTGACCACTAGACTGAGGATGATATGGTGATGCAATTCTGTGATTAACATCATACTTCGCAATCATTTTACGAAAAGAACCATGAATAAAGTGTGAACGACAATAAGTCATTAAATATCTAGGGACTCCAAACCTTGGAAAAAATAACTTCCTTAAGCATTTTAATAGTGGTGTTGTGATTAGCACTACTAGTTGGAATAGCTTCTACCCACTTAGTAACAATATAATTAGCATAATCATCATACCAAGGTGTACTATTAGAAACATTTATTGTAGCTAATTGTTCATCAGGAAAGCTATCATTAATAGGTTGTGGTTCATCAAGAATATTTTCAAGCCTAGACAAGTTATTAGCTACGGGGTTCTCTGCTCCTTTTCTATTAGTGATATGCAAATCAAATTCCTGTAACATAAGAACCCACCTAATGAATTTGGTTTAGCATCTTCTTTTCCATAAGATATTTAATAGCAGCATGATCGTTGTGAACAATAACTGTAGAATCAGCAATGTAAGATCTGAATTTATCACAAGCAAACACTACTTCTAAGAATTCTTTTTCAGTAGTAGCGTAATTTCGTTGAGCACTGTCCAGAGTTTTACTTGCATAATGGATAACATTCAATTTCTTATCAACTCTTTGTCCTAGAAAATCACAAACAACATAATCACTAGCATCACACATAATCTCAAAAGGCAAGTTCCAATGAGGTGGTTGAACAACTAGTGCAGTAATTAAGGCTTTCTTTAGTGTTTCGAAGGCTTCCAAACAATCATCATCAAAGACAAAAGGAATATACTTTTGCAAAAGATTGGTAAGAGGCCTAGAAATTTTAGAGAAGTCTTTAATAAACCTCCTATAGAAACCAGCATGACCAAGGAAACTACGAATAGCTTTGATATCCTTAGGACACGACATTTCCTCAATTGCATCAACCTTAGCTTTGTCCACCTCAATGCCTCTTTCAGAAATTCTATGGCCCAAAACAATACCTTCGTTAACCATAAAGTGGCACTACTCCCAATTCAAGACAAGATTTGTTTGTTCACATCTGTGCAAAACTCGATCAAGATTGCTTAAACAATCATCAAAAGACTTCCCATAATAAGAAAAGTCATCCATGAATACCTCAACAATCTTTTCACAGAAATCAGAGAATATAGCAGTCATGCATCTTTGAAAGGTAGTAGGTGCAGTACATAACCAAAAGGCATACGTCTATAAGCATAATTACAAAAGGACAAGTAAACGTGGTGTTTTCTTGATCACGTTGTGAAATAGGTATTTGTGAAAAACCAGAATATCCATCAATAAAGCAAAAAATGCGTGTGATTAGATAGTCTTTCTAACATTTGATCAATAATTGGCGGAGGGTAATGATCTTTTCTAGTTGCTTTGTTTAATTTTCTAAAATCAATTACCGTTCTATAGCCTGTGACAATTCTTTGTGGAATAACTTCATTCTTATCATTTGGAACAACAGTAATACCTCCCTTCTTAGGGACACAATGAACAAGACTTATCCATCTACTATCAGCTATAGGATAGATTATACGTGCTTCTAGAAGTTTCAATATTTTCATTCTTATCACTTCTTTCATATTCGGATTTAACCGATGTTGGTGATCAACAACGGGTTTAGCATCAGGTTCCATATTAATCTTGTGCTGACATAGAGTGGGACTAATGCCCTTAAGATCATCAAGAGTATATCCAATAGCAGCTCGGTGCTTCCTTAGAACTTTCAATAATCTTTCTTCTTCATGGTCTGAAAGGTTAGCACTAATAATAATAGGATATATCTTTTTCTCATCAAGATAAGCATATTTCAAAGTGTCTGGCAATTGTTTTAATTCAAACACAAGATCACCTTTAGGTGGAGGGGGACCTCCTGGAGTTTCAATAGGCAAATTGTGCTTAAAAAGAGGTTGTTGTTCGAAAAAGATTCTATCTATTTCATTTCTTTCACGCATATGCAGATCATTTTCATGGTCTAGCAAATATTGTTAGAAAGGATCACTAGGAGGTACAACAATATAAGCAAGACAAATAATTTCATCCTTACTAGGCAAATCCTTCTTATGCGGTTGTCTACAAAACTTGGAAACGTTAAATTCATGAGATTCATCACCAAAGCTAACACCGACAATTTTTTTCTTACAATCTATTTTGGCATTGATGGTGTTCGAGAAAGGTCTACCAAAGATAATGGACAAAAGTCATCTTGCGGGGAGCCAAGAACAAGAAAATCAGTAGGGTATTTTATCTTCCCACACAAGACTTCAACATCTATAAGAATCCCAATTGGTGATATAGTATCTCCATTGGCAAGTTTAATAGTAACATCCATGTATTCTATTTCAGCACGTGCTATTTCATTCTTAATTTCTTCATATAAGGAAAAAGGAATAACACTCACACTAGCACCTAGGTCACATAACCCATGATAACAGTGATGTCCTATCTTAACTGAGACAACAGGCATGCCAACACCTGGTCTATCTTTATCTTTTTTATTCGGCTTTGCAATTCTAGAAGTTTCATCACAGAAGTAAATAACATGCCCATCAATACTATTGACCAAGATATATTTAATCATAGCAACACGAGGTTCAACTCTGATTTGTTTAGCTGGTTTGGGTCTTCTAACATTACTTTTGTTAACGACAATTGAAGCTTTAGTATGTTCCTTCATCCTAACAGGGAAAGGTGGTTTTTCAATATAAGCAATGGGAACAACTGGGTCAACATTGTAAATGATAGTTTCTTGTTTAGCTTTTATCGGTTCATTAATTTTTTCTTTAATAGGCGGGTGATATTTAAACCACTTCTCCTTAGGTAGATCAACATCAGTAGCAAAAGATTCACGAAAGGAAGCTACTATCTCAGAGTCAAGTCCATATTTAGTGCTAAACTTTTGAAAAGCATATGTGTTCATAAAAGATATAACACAATCAAACTTAGGTTCAATACCTGGCTCTTTACCTTCATCGAGTTCCCAATCTTCAGAGTTGCGTTTAATTCTTTCTAAAAGATCCCACCGGAATTCATTAGTGTTCTTCATAAAAGAACCAGTACAAGAAGTATCGAGCATGGATTGATCATTACGAGAAAGCCGAGCATAAAAATTCTGAATAATAATTTCTCTTGAGAGCTCATGATTGGGGCATGAATATAACATTGACTTAAGCCTCCCCCAAGCTAGAGCGATACTTTCTCCTTCACGAGGCCAAAAATTATATATATAATTCCGATCACGATGAACTAGATGCATATGATACTTCTTTATGGAATTCCAATTTCAACTGATTTCAGTTCCAAGATCCAATATCATCGCATAGAATATACCATGTCAATGCTTTTCCCTTCAAAGATAAAGGGAAAATATTCTTCTTAGCTTCATCTCCGGTAAACCTGCAAGCTTAAACAATCCACAAATTTCATCCACATATATCAAGTGCATATGAGGATGTTCGGTTCCATCTCCTGCATAAGGATTAGCTAGCAGTTGTTCTACCATACCCGAAGGAATTTAATATTCAATATTTTCAGTAGGTGCAGTAGGTTGAGGGGTAACTAATTGTGGTTCCGTTCAATGTGAAGATAGCCCGAACAAACCCCTCAAAGGATTGTTTTCCATAGTAGCAAGTGACAATACATTTCAGCACATAGTAATAATATTTCCTTACCAATTTCCACTTACTAAGAGCGCTTCACTCCCCGACAACTATGCCAGAAAATAGCCTTGATGACCCACAAGTATATGGGGTCAATTGTAGCCTTTCCGATAAGTAAGAGTGTCAAACTCAACGAGGAACAGAAGGAAATGACAAGTGATTCTCAGCAAGGTAATGTTTGCAAGTGCTTAAATTGTAAGTAGTGGAGTAGTTTGATAGAAAGATAATCTGTAACGAGCAAGTAACGATAGTAGTAACAAAAGTGCAGAAAGGGCTTATACATCCAAAACGTATCTATAATTTCTGCTTGTTCCATGATCTTTTAGGTGACATTGTTATATGTTTCTCTACACCTTTATATCATTTTAAACATATTTTGACTAACCTACTAACTCAGTGCACCCAGTGCGAGTTACTCTCTGCTGATGTCTATCTTGCAGGGGCTTTTACCCAATTTGACGAAGCCCAAAAAATCCCGAGAAAAATATAAAAAAATCAGCGCACCAGAAGCTTCACGAAGCACGAAAGGGGGCCAGGGGCCGCCCAGGCGACCTGTGGCCGCGGCCCACCCCCAGGCCGCCCCGGGAGGCCTCCTGGGTGGGTCCCACGCCCTTTGGTGCCCTCCTTTCGCCTATATTTACCCCTTGACAGGGAAAACCGTATACAGGATCCAGAATCGCGAATTTCCCCATCGTTCCGCCGCCGTAGGGCTTCCGAGATCGGGAGCTTCAGGAGACCTCTTCCCGACACCCTACCACGGGGAGGATTGACCTTCGAGAGCCTCTCCACGCCATGGACGCTTCCCAGACCTGCCGTGAGTGGTCCTCCTTGGACCATGGGTCCATGACTAGTAGCTATGTGATGTCTTCTCTCCAATCTTGTGCTTCAATGATTAGTCCTTGTGAACTGCCCTACATGATCAAGGCATCTATGTAATTCTCTTGCTATTGCTATGCTCGGTTTGTTGGGATCCGATAGATTATGAGATTATGTTCAGACTGTTATGAGTTATATATTTGATTATCCTTTTATATTATGTTACTTAGTGATTCATGCATGTTCTTTGTTGCTATTTATTGCTTTGGCCGAGTAGTAGATTGTAACTCCAAGAGAGAGTGTTATACATGCTTGTTGGTTCATGCCCCTCGATGTCTAGCTTGAGTGACAGAAACATGAGACTAGGGGATGTGCTATTGCCACCAGGGAGAAAACAACAGTGCATGTGACCACAGTTGCAAGTATTGTTTACCTTACGCATAGTTCGTTAGTGCAGTTGTCCGTTGCTTTGAGTTTACACTTTGGGTGGGGCTCGCAACTTAATACCGACAAGATGTTCTCGATAGATATCTCAAGGTGGATGATTAATAAGTAGATGTTGATGAATAAACGGTCTACTTGTCTTGGCGTACTGCCCATTACTATTGAACCTCTAACTATCAAGTAAGATAATTAGCATTGCGGTGCGTTCATAATTCTGTCAATTGCCCAACTATAATTTGTTTACCCAAGCATAGATCTTTACCGTCTTTTGGGAGAAAGACATCACTAGTGAACATCATGTGACTCCGGTCCATTCATCATCATTGTTTACACCTCCATCATTTACCGCTTTCATTTACTTCTCTGTTGCAATCGCTATCACTTTTCCCGCTTGTGTTTTGATCCTTTGCAAACTACAAGGCCGGAGAGATTGACAACCTCTCTGTACTCGTTGAGAGCAAAGTTACTTGTTGTGTGTGCAGGTCCACGTCTTCTGCTAGCTCCAGGGTGGGAGACACCTACTTGTTGATCCTAGGAGTCCTGCTGGTTGGATAAACCTTACAGTCTCTGTGTAAGGGAAAACTTGCTGCTGACTACATCTCAACCTTCCACTTGGGGTAACCAACGAGGAGCGAGAAGTATATACATCATCTCGTCATCAAGCAAAGTTTCCTGGCGCCATTGCCGGGGACTCCAGTCTTGAAGATAGGAGAGTTGCACGCTATCCTTTACCTTTGCTTTTAGTCTTGTTAGTTTGCTTTCTAGTTTTTTCTTTAGAGTCTTATACCAAAAACCACAAAAAAATTAGTTACTTTGTTCTTGCTTGTTGCTGCTGCTATGGGTTCCACTGAGAACACCAAGTTGTGTGACTTCACTAGTCACAACAACAATGACTTTATCTACACTCCTATTGCTGCTCCTGCCACTGAGGCTACGTCCTATGAGATTAAACCTGCTTTACCGAACCTTGTTATGAAAGATCAATTCTCCGGTGTTGGAGATGATGTTGCTTTGCACTTGAACAATTTTGTTGAGCTTTGTGATATTCAAAAATATAAAGAAGTAGATGGTGATATTATTAAACTTAAGCTTTTTCCTTTTTCCTTGAGAGGAGGAGCTAAAGTGTGGCTTCAATCTTTGCCTAGGAATAGCATAGATTCTTGGGATAAGTGCAAAGATTCTTTTATTGGGAAGTATTACCCGCCTGCTAAGATTATCCAATTAAGAAGTAACATTATGAATTTTAGACAATTGGATAATGAACATGTTTCTCAATCTTGGGAACATATGAAATCTCTTCTTAAGAATTGCCCTACACATGGTTTGACTACTTGGATGGTTATCCAAACTTTCTATGCATGATTGAACTTTACCTCGCAGAATATGTTAGACTCGGTCGCGGAAGGAACCTTTATGTCAACTACACTTGGTGCTGCCACAAAGCTATTGGATGACATGATGGTAAATTATTCTCAATGGCACCCGAGAGAGCTCCAACAGGTAGGAAGGTAAACTCTATTGAGGAGATCTCCTCCCTTAATGATAAGGTTGACATGATCATGACTCTACTTAACAAGCAAGATCCTATTGATCCTCATGATGTTCCTTTAAATTCTTTGGTGGCTCAAGAAAGAGAGCAAGTTGATGTTAATTTTATTTCTAGGAATAACTTTAATGATAATGCTTATAGGAGTAATTTTGGTAGCGATCCTAGACCGTTTCCATCCAACAACTGTGGGAACAACAACAATTATCCTAGAACCAAAAACTCTACTCCTGAATTAGAGAGCATGCTTAAATATTTTATCACTTCTCAAAAAGCCTTCAACAAGAATGTAGAAGAGAAACTAGAAAAAACAGATAGTCTCTCTTTGAAGGTATACAACATAGCTCATGATGTAGAGATGCTTAAAATTAGAACTTCCCCACTTGAGGAAAGGAACACCACACCCATGAATGTTATCCAAGTCCAAATTAATCAGAACATATAAGAATGCTAGCCAAACTTAAAGATAGATGGGCTAGAGAAAAGGAATAGGAAGAGAGAATTAAGAGCCTTCCTACACACACTACCCTTTCTACTATACAAGTTGTTGAGGATCTCAAAACTTTTAGCACCCATCACACCCCTAGTCCTAATGGACCTATTAATGGTGATGCTAATACCTCAACTATAGGGCAAGAAGGTCCTTTGAATTTAGAGACTACTAAAAGAATGAGCTTAGATGACATCACTACCACTTTAATTAATGGTAGTAACCTTGATTTTTACAATTGTAGTCTTTCTGAAGTTATCACTTTTTTGCAAATTATGGCTAAAGACCCCCACACTAGTACACTCAATATTGCCTTCACCGAGCATATTACCAATGCTCTTTATCAAAGCTAGGAAGGAGAATCTCAACCTAGAGACTTCTATTCCTAAAAAACTAGAAGATGGTTGGGATCCTATGGTCAAAATTAAATTGAATAATATCTCTTGCTTTGCTTTATGTGATGTTGGAGCTAGTGCCTCCGTTATGCCCAAAAGAATGTATGATATGCTTGATTTGAAACCTTATGATCCATGTTCTTTTGGTGTTCGTCTTGTTGATTCTTCCATAAAGAAACCTTTATGGAGAATTTATGATGTACTTATTATTGTCAATGATAATTATGTGCTCGTTGATTTTCTCATTATGGACATTGAGTGTGGTCCCTCATGTCCAATTATTTTGGGACGTCCTTTTCTCCGGACCATTGGTTCTATCAATGACATGAAAGAGGGGATCATTAAATTCCAATTTCCCCTTAAAAAGGGAATGGAAAACTTCCCTGGAAAGAAGATTAAGTTACCTTATGAGTCTGTTACTCGTTCAAGTTATTCTTATGGATTTGATAACACTTGATCTTTTTTGCATTATCCCTAGCTCAAAGGCATAAAAGAAAGCGCTTATTGGGAGGCAGCCCAATTTGTTTTTTACTTTCTTTTTTAGTGGTCTTGATGCTTGTTACTACTGTAGCAACATCATTGTATCTTTATTTTTAAGCTTTGTGCCAAGTTTTTGCCTCCGATTGCAAGAAAGTTCAAAAGTTGTGACATGCTGTCCATAAACAGATTATGTCTGCTTGACGGAACAATTCTCCAAAAATCACCATATCATCGTTTTGATCTGAATTGTTTTGACAACCTGCTCTATATAATTATCTTTCTGACATCTGTTCTGTGTTTTTTAATTTGAGTTGTAGAAGTGCCCTGAATAAATTAATTACTACCTGTTGTTCTGTTTATCACAAATTTTGCCACCTTTTGCGTTTTCATCATTTTGCAAATCCTAAGATTACTTTTTATTTGCAAAAACCTTTTGGCAATCATGAGAAACAATAGCTTTCATGAAAATCTTTATTTCCAGCAGGTAATGAATTATTTTATTAAGGGTACTAACCACTCTAATCAGCTTATGACCAGTTTCGTATGAAGGGAGTTTTCAAGTATGCGATGGGAGATGGGGAAAGCAGATACGGGAGTGTCAAGCGCTCAAGCTTGGGGATGCCTGCTACTGCAACAAAAGATCTTCCAACGGCGCCAGAAACAAGCGTGTTGACAGGAGACTATTCTTGTCTTGATACTCCTCAGCAACGGCGCCAGGAATCCTTCTGCTACGGCTACGCCTTTAGGGACTTCCTTGGAAAATATGCAAAGGATTCCCCCGTGGCCTTGGAGCCTTGTGTTGGTGTTCCCTCGAAGCGAAAAGGGTGATGTAGCATAGCGACGGCAAGTATTTCCCTTAGTTTTGAGAACCAAGGTATCGAACCAGAGAAAGGATTGCATCAAGTCACAAGTACCTGCACAAACACAAAGAGCTTGCACCCAACGCTATGAAGGGGTTGTCAATCCATTATAGATTGTTTGCAAAGTGAGCACTGAAAGCAACAAAGAAAACAAAGCGAAGTAAAAGTGGAAGTGGAAACGATAGTTGTGCATAGACCCGGGGGCCGTAGTGTTCACTAATGGCTTCTCTCATGAAAGCAAGTAGACGGTGGGTGAACAAATTACTGTCGAGCAATTGATAGAACCGTGCAAAGTTGTGAAATTATCTAAGGCAATGATTATATCTATAGGCATCACGTCCAAAACAAGTAGACCGATACTTTCTGCATCTACTACTATTACTCCACACATCGATCGCTATCCAGCATGCATCTAGTGTATTAAATCCAAAAGAATAGAGTAACGCCTTAACAAGATGACTTGAAGTAGATGGACAATCTCATATCTACGATAAAAGCCCATCTTGTTACCCTTGATGGAAACAACATGATGTGTGCCTTGCTGCCCCTTATGTCACTGGGAAAGGTCACCACATGGTATGAACCCAAAACCAAGCACTTCTCCCATTGCAAGAATCATAGATCTAGTTGGCCAAACAAAACCCAAGACTCGGAGAGACTTACAAGGATATCAAATCATGCATATAAGAAATCAGCAAATACTCAAATATAATTCATAGATAATCAGATCACAAATCCACAATTCATCGGATCTCGACAAACACACCGCCAAAGAAGATTACATCAGATAGATCTCCATGAAGATCATGGAGAACTTTGTATTGAAGATCCAAGAGAGAGAAGAAGCGATCTAGCTACTAACTACGGACCCGTAGGTCTGAAGTGAACTACTCACGAATCATTGGAGGGGCGATGATGTTGATGAAGAAGCCCTCCAGCTCCAAAGTCCCCTCCGGCAAGGCAGCGGGAAGGGTCTCCAGATGAGATCTCGTGGAAACGGAAGCTTGCGGTGGCAGAAAAGTGTTTTCGTGGATGCCTCGATTTTTATGGGTTTTTAAGGATTTTATAGGCCAAAGAGCTAGGGCAGGGGAGCGCGAGGGAGGCCACAAGCCTGGTTGCCGCGGGCTCCCCTGGCCGCGGCAACAGGGCTTGTGGGCTCCATGTGGGCCCACTTCCTTGGCCCTCAAGCCTCCCGATCTTCTTCCGTTCTGGAAAAAATTATTTTGGGGATTTTATTACGTTTGAGACATATCAAGCATCGCCAAGCTTAACTCCAGCTCGTCGTCGAGTAGGGAAGTGATAAATAATGAATTTTTGATGCTTTCATGCTACCTGACATAGATGTCCTTTGTAACTCCTCTTATGTGACGTGAATGTTCAGATCCATTAGATTCAAAACAATAGTTTTCTATTGACGTGGAGACAATAATAATTCAAGCAAACTAGCAAGTTAATCATGAACTTTCGAAATAACAAGGCCAAAAGAAAGTTATCCCTACAAAATCATATAGTCTGGCTATGGTCTATCATCCTTGCACAACGAATTTAAATCATGCACAACCCCGGTATTTGCCAAGTAATTGTTTTCACACCTTTACTTTCTCAAACTTTTTCAACTCTCACGCAATACATGAGAATGAGCCATGGTTTTAGCACTATAAATGGTGTGGAGTGTGGTGGAGGTTGCAAGACAAACAAGGAGAAGATAGTCACATTGACTAGGCATATCAATGAGCTATGGAGATGCTCATCAATGAGTAGGGATTGCCATACAATTGATGCACTAGAGCTAAGAGTATGTGAAAGCTCTTAAAGAAAACTAGTGGGTGCGCATCCAACTTGCTTGCTCATGAAGACCTAAGGCAATTTTGAGGAAGCCTATCATTGGAATATACAAGCCAAGTTATATAATGAAAATTTCCCACTAGCTATAAGGTGGTGACAAAACGAGAGACTCTCAATCATGAAGATCATGGTGCTTAATATGCACAAGTGTGGAAGGATAGTACCATTGTCCCTTCTCTCTTTTTCTCTCATTTTTTTGGTGGTCTCTTTGGCCTCTTTTTTTTTAATTTTTAATTTTTTATTTTGGTGGGCATCTTTGGCCTCTTTTATTTCCTCACAATGGAGAATGCTCCATAATGATGATCATCACACTTACAACTCAAAACTTAGAGCAATAATGACTCTATATGGAATGCCTTCGGTAGTGTACCGTGACAATGATTTAGCATGGCATAGACATCAATGGAAACATCATGCTAGCTATCTTACGATCATGCAATGGCAAAGAAGAGGTGGTGTCACATGTCATGGTGGTAGCTACATGGCAATATATCTCGGAATAGCTTTGAAAAAGCCATAGTAGGTAGGTATGGTGGCTGTTTTGAGGGAGGCTATTGGTGGGTATTGTGCATCGGCGAAAGTTGCACGGTACTAGAGAACATAGTGATGGCGGAAGGTGAAAGTGCATCTAAACCATGGACTCAACATTAGTCATGAAGAACTAGTATACTAGTTGCAAAAGTTTTAGTAGTAATCGAAACAAAGCATTCAACGCATCCTCCTAGGGGAAGGGTTGGTAGGTATAAACAATCGCGCGATCCTGACCGCCACACAAAGGATGACAATCAATAGACTAATCATGCTCAGAATTCATCACATAGCGGTTCACCATACGTGCATGCTACGGGAATCACTAACTTCAACACAAGTATTTCTAGATCCACAACACCTCACTAATATAACTTCAATTTTACCATAACCACAACTCAAAACTAATTGAGATGAATCAAAATTCTCTAACTACTCAATGCACATGAAGGTGGAAGTTTGCATATCCCTTTGGATAACTACCCTTTTTGAGACTACTATCAAAGCATAGATCAACTACCAAGCCATGCACCGCTGTGCTCTAAAAGATATAAGTGAAGCACATAGAGCAAAATCAACAAGCTCAAAAGATATAAGTGAAGCACATGTGAGCTGAATTGTCTAACCAAAGGATATAAGTGAAGCTCGACGAAATCACGGTGAGTGCATGTATCTCTCTCTAGGTGTGCAGCAAGGATGATTGTGACACAACAAAAATAAAATAAAAGACTCCTATGATACAATACGCTCCAAGCAAAACACATAACATGTGTTGAATAAAAATATAGCCCCAAGTAACGTTACCGATGGATTGAAGACGAAAGAGGGGATGCCTTCCCGGGGCATCCCCAAGCTTAGGCTTTTACGGAATCCTTGGATCAACTTGTGGTGCCTTGGGCATCCCCAAGCTTGAGCTCTTGCCACTCTTTATCTCTTTGTCCATAAGAACTTCACCCAAAACTTGAAAACTTCACAACATGAAACTTAAACACAAACTCGTTATAACATTAGTATAAGAAAGCAAATCATCACTTCCTTAGGTACTATAGCAAACTTAAATTCTACTTATGTTGATGTTGGGTTACTGTATTTTCAATTTTCCATGGCTAATACCCCCGATACTATCCATAGTTTCATCAAAATAAGCAACCAACTCAACAAAAACTGAATCTGTTAATAGCAGACCAGTCTGTAGAAATCTGTATACTTCGTATACTTCTGGTACTTCAAAATTTCTGAAAACTTACGACAGTCTGAAGAATTAGCGTAGCAATCAGCAGCAAAAAGAATCAACTCAAATGCTCTTACAGAAAGAAAACGAAAATTCTTTTCATGAGCAGAAAGGTTCTGTCTTTTCTAGCATGACCAAACGATCATCCCCAAGATTAATCATAACGGTTTCACTTGGAACAAACGCAAAAAGAAACACAAAAACACAACCATAACAGAATTATGAAAGTGTGGAAAACACAAAACAGAAAGAAAAAGGATAGATTCGTTGGGTTGCCTCCCAACAAGCGCTATTGTTTAACGCCCTTAGCTAGGCATTGATAATTCAATGATGCTCCCACAAAAGACAAGAATTGAAGCACAACGAGAGCATCGTAAAGCATGTGAAGATCACATCTAAGTCTACTTCCTATGCATAGGCATTTTATAGGAAAACAAATTGGAAAGACAACCAATAGTTACCAAATGCAAGGAAGAAGAAAGAGACAATAGCAATCTCAACATAATGAGAGGTGATTTAGTGATATGAAAGTTTCTACCACCATATTTTCCTCTCTCATAATAACTACATGTGGGATATATTCGAATTCAACAATGTAACTATAACATAGGATATTTTTTTCATGATCCACATGCATGCAAAGTTGGCGCTCTTCAAAAATAGTGGGATTATCATCAACTAAAGTCGTGACTTCTCCAAACCCACTTTCAATAATATTGCAAATATCATATTCATCATGAGGCTTAAACAAATTTTCAAGATCATAAGAAAAATCATCGCCCCACTCATGATCATTGCAACAAGTAGTGGACATAGCAAAACTAGCATCCCCAAGCTTAGGGTTTTGCATATTTTTGGCATGATTGTCACTAATAGAATTTATAGTGAAACCATTGCAATCATGCTTTTCATCCAAGGAGCCCTCGTGAATCACTTCATAAATTTTTTCATCGTGATTTTCAGATTCACGCATCTCAAGCAAAAATCCATAAAGATAGTCAAGTGCACTCAACTCACTAGCAATTGGATCAACATAATTGGATCTCCTAAAGAGATTAGCAAGTGGATGAGGATCCATATCACTAGATTTTCAGCAAGCGAAGATGCAAGCATATTGAAGGCAAATAGCACACAATCAAAGGAAAGTCAAGCGAAAGAAAAGGGTGAACGAAAAAGGCAAACAAAAAGGCAAAGGAGAAAATCAAATGAAAACGACAAATGTGAAGTGGGGGAGAGGAAAACGAGAGGCAATTGGCAAAAAAGGTGAATGCAAGAGATGAGTTTGTGACACTTACTTGGATAGATCTTGATCACTCCTTCCCCGACAACGGCGCCAGGAATACTTCTGCTACTGCAACAAAAGATCTTCCAACGGCGCCAGAAACAAACGTGTTGACGAGAGACTATTCTTGTCTTGATACTCCTCAGCAACGGCGCCAGGAATCCTTCTGCTACAGCTACGCCTTTAGGGACTTCCTTGGCAAATATGCAAAGGATTCCCCCGTGGCCTTGGAGCCTTGCGTTGGTGTTCCCTCGAAGCGGAAAGGGTGATGTACCACAGCGGCGGCAAGTATTTCCCTCAGTTTTGAGAACCAAGGTATCGAACCAGAGAAAGGATTGCGTCAAGTCACAAGTACGTGCACAAACACAAAGAGCTTGCACCCAACGCTATGAAGGGGTTGTCAATCACTTATAGATTGTTTGCAAAGTGAGAACTGAAACCAACAAAGAAAACAAAGCAAAGTAAAAGTGAAAGTGGAAACGATAGTTGTGAATAGACCCGGGGGCTGTACTGTTCACTAGTGGCTTCTCTCATGAAAGCAAGTAGACGGTGGGTGAACAAATTACAGTCGAGCAATTGATAGAACCGCGCAAAGTCGTGACGTTATCTAAGGCAATGATTATATCTATAGGCATCACGTCCAAAACAAGTAGACCGATACTTTCTGCATCTACAACTATTACTCCACACGTCGACCGCTATCCAGCATGCATCTAGTGTATTAAGTCCAAAAGAATAGAGTAACGCCTTAAGCAAGATGACATGATGTAGATGGACAATCTCATATCTACGATAAAATCCCATCTTGTTACCCTTGATGGCAACAACATGATGTGTGCCTTGCTGCCCCTTCTATCACTGGGAAAAGTCACCACACGGTATGAACCCAAAACCAAGAACTTCTCCCATTGCTTGAATCATAGATCTAGTTGGCCAAACAAAACCCAAGACTCGGAGAGACTTACAAAGATATCAAATCATGCATATAAGAAACCAGCAAAGACTCAAATATAATTCATAGATAATCTTATCACAAATCCACAATTCATCGGATCTCGACAAACACACCGCCAAACAGGATTACATCGGATAGATCTCCATGAAGATCATGGAGAACTTTGTATTGAAGATCCAAGAGAGAGATGAAGCCATCTAGCTACTAACTACGGACCCGTAGGTCTGAAGTGAACTACTCACGAGTCATTGGAAGGGTGATGATGTTTATGAAGAAGCCCTCCAACTCCAAAGTCCCCTCCGGCAGGGCACCGGGAAGGGTCTCCAGATGAGATCTCGCAGAAATGGAAGCTTGCAGCGGCGGAAAATTGTTTTCGTGGATGCCCCGATTTTTTCTGGATTTTTTGGGAATTTTAGGCCAAAGAGCTAGGGCAGGGGAGCGCCAGGGAGGCCACAAGCCTGGTTGCCGCAGGCCCCCCTGGTCGCGGCAACAGGGCTTGTGGGCTTCCTGTGGGCCCACTGCCTTGGCCCTCAAGCCTCCCGATCTTCTTCCGTTCTGGAAAATTTATTTCGGGGATTTTATTCCGTTTGGACTCCATTCCAAAATCAGATCTGAAAAGAGTCAAAAACACAGAAAAAACAGGAACTGGCACTTGGCACTGAATTAATAAGTTAGTCCCAAAAAAGATGTAAAAGGTAAACAAAACATCCAAAGTTGACAAGATAACAGCGTGAAACCATCAAAAATTATAGGTACGTTTGAGACGTATCAATGCCCCCATGCACCCAAAGAAATATTGAAGGAGACTCAAGCGTCTAAGCTTGGGGATGCCCCCGTGCATCCCCTTCTCTATCAAGAATCATCAGTTCGTCCATCTCCATGCTATATTTTTATCACTTCATATGTTATGTGCTATGCTTGGAGCATCCCCCTCTTTACTTTTTAGTTTGTTTTAGTTTTGCTTGCTGTTCATAACAAGTGAGAACCTAGCCTACCTTTTTTGGGAGAGAAACACGCTCCATTCCACTCTAGAACACACCATAGGTTTTCATGCTTACCTTTTTGTGTGTTCTTTATCTTTACTTAGCTACTGTCATGCTTGGCTCTTAGTTTTCAAGCTATATCTTTTTAAGAGCTTTTATTTAGATTGATTTTGGAACTCTCTAGAGTTGTCATGCTTATCTTGTTTAGAGAGTTGGCTTGTTGCACTGAGTTGTGCGTCTTGCATGAGTAGGTAATTAAGAATGCTATTTAAGTATAGTAGTAACCTGCAATAGTTTTGAGTTACCGATTTGAGTAATGTTTGGACTATTGGTGCCAAGAGCTTGAGCCTATTAGTGACTAGGGAAATGCTCTAATAATGATGATCATCACACTTTTATTTATTTACAACTCGATATTACAACAATAAACTGACCCTGTATGAATGCATCCGACAATGTACCAGGATATGCAATGATCTAGTATAACATGCATAAAAATGTTGAATGGTGGCTTCGTCACAAACATCATGTCAGTTCTATATATATGATCATGCAAAGAAATATGATGATGAAAACACAACTCGTGAAGGGTGTAAGTTAAAAGGCAATATATCTTGGAATGGTTATGGAAATGCCATGATAGGTAGGTATGGTAGCTGTTTTGAGGAAGATATAATGAGGTTTATGTGTGACAGAGTGTATCATATCATGGGGTTTGGATGCACTTGCGAAGTTTGCACCGACACTCGAGGTGGTAGCATGGCAATGTATGGTACCAGAGTGGCTAGCAAAGTGTGGAAAGGTAGGAGTGCGTAATATCTATGGACTCACATTAGTCATAAAGAACTCATATACTTATTATGAAAGTTTTATGAGCCCTCAAAGCAAAGTACTACTCTCATGCCCCTAGGGACTCGGTTGGTAGGAGTTAACCATCATGTGCATCTGATTATAACAACACTTAGGGATTTCAATCAGAAATAAAAAAGCTCACACTTCACTACCATGCCATGACCAACACTTACATGGGAAGTTATTAACAAAACTTAATGATGATATTTATACTAATTAATGATCATGGACCAATGCCCCTTCATATTACAACATCAATATAATTAAACCATACGTTTTCATATTTAGTGTTCTACATGAATGTTTTTATTATATCCCCTTGAATATTTATCCTTTCCGAACTAGTCTTATAACACTTGCATATTGCCAATACTATTATTTAGGCTCTGAAAAAAGATTTAAGTAAAGCATGAGAGTGAAATAATTTCTATAAAATATAACCGCCATCATGCTCCAAAAGATATAAGTGAAGCTCTAGAGCAACTCCCTAGCTCAAAAGATATAAGTGGAGCACATAGAGTATTCTAATAAAAAATGATAATTGTGAGTCCCTCACTCAAAAGGTGTGTCCAGCAAACAATGATTGTATCAAATGTTGAGAACAAGACTAGTAAACTTAACAAAATAGATGTGCCTAGCCCATATATACCCATTTAATTACTATCAATCCAATGCTTCTCCCTCTTTGTCATCGAATGACCAAAAAGTGTGAAGACATTGGGCACTACTCGTCCCCAACATGTGGTGAAGACATTGGTGCAACAGGGTCGGTGGAGGTTGGTATAGAGGGTCCTGGTGCGGTGTCGTGACGATCTGTTGTTGTTGGAGGAGAGGTGACATCGTGAGCTTCATAATTAGCAAGGTGAGCATGAACGGACGATGCTGAAGAAGAATAGTCACTTTCTTCGAGTGATGACGCCTTATGCGAGTTCTCCGTGCAAGGAGGAGGGGAACAAAATCAAGCCATCCACGCAAAGATCATTGATACCTCTCCAACGTATCTATAATTTTTGATGGTTTCATGCTATTATCTTGTCAAACTTTGGATGTTTTGCATGCCTTTTATTTATTATCTGGGACTAACTTATTAACTCAGTGCCAAGTGCTAGTTCGTTTTTTTCCATGTTTTTGACCCCTTTCAGAGGAGATTTTGAAATGGAGTTCAAACGGAAGAAAATCCCTGAAAAGATTTTTTCTGGAACGGAAGAAGATCGGGGGACTTGGGAGCCAAGCCAGAAGAGCCCCAAGGGCCACACAAGCCCCCACCCCGCGGCCAGGGGGGGCGCGCCATGCATGCTTGTGGGCCCCCTGGAGGTCCCCTGACCTAGATCTTGCGCCTATAAATTCCCAAATATTCCCAAAAAAATCAAGGGAGCATCTTAATCACTTTTCCGCTGCCGCAAGCTACTGTCTCCGCAAGATCCCATCTCGGGCACGTCCTGGTGCCCTGCCGGAGGGGGTATTCGGACACGGAGGGCGTCTTCATCAACACCATCACCTCTCAGATGATGCGTGAGTAGTTCACCATAGACCTACGGGTCCATAGCTAGTAACTAGATGGCTTATTCTCTCTCTTGGATCTTCAATACAAAGTTCTCCATGATCTTCATGGAGATCTATCTGATGTAATCTTCTTTTGCGGTGTGTTTGTCGAGATCCGATGAATTGTGGATTTATGATCAGATTATCTATGAATCTTATTTGAGTTTCTTCTGATCGCTCTTATGCATGATTTCATATCCTTGTAATTCTCTTCGAGTTGTGGGTCTTGTCTGGCCAACTAGATCTATGATTCTTGCAATGGGAGAAGTGCTTGGTTTTGGGTTCATACCGTGCGGTGACCTCACCCAGTGACAGAAGGGGTAGCGAGGCACGTATCGTGTTGTTGCCATCAAGGGTAAAAAGATGGGGTTTTCATCATTGGTTTGAGATTATCCCTCTACATCTTGTCATCTTGCTTAAAGCGTTACTCTGTTCGTCATGAACTCAGTACACTAGATGCATGATGGATAGCGGTCGATGTGTGGAGTAATAGTAGTAGATGCAGAAAGTATCGGTCTACTTGTCTCGGACATGATGCCTATATGCTAGATCATTGCCTTAGGTATCTTCATGACTTTGCGCGGTTCTATCAATTGCTCGACAGTAATTTGTTCACCCACCATAATACTTGCTATTTTGAGAGAAGCCTCTAGTGAACACTATAGCCCCAAGGGCCTACTCCACACCATATTTTCAGCCTTACACTTTTTACTTCGTTGCACTTTCCGCCTTCAGATCTCACTTTGCAAACAATCTTGAAGGGATTGACAACCCCTTTGAAGCGTTGGGTGCAAGCTTGTTTGTGTTTGCGCAGGTACTCTCGACTTGACGAGACCCTCCTTCTGGATCGATACCTTGGTTCTCAAACTGAGGGAAATACTTACTGCTCCTGTGCTGCATGACCCTTTCCTCTTCAAGGGAAAAACCAACGCAAGCCCAATCTCCGTGAACGTGTCAATTTCTGGCGCTGTTGTTTGAGAACAAGCAGAAGGATTTCTGGCACCATTGCCGTGGAGGAAGATCAAGTCAAGAGCTCATCCAACTAAGTGTTGCAAACTCATCTCTTGCATTTACTTTGTTTGCCAGTTGCCTCTCGTTTTCCTCTCCCCCACTTCACCAATTTGCCTTTTTCATTCGCCTTTTCGTTCGCCTTTTTCTCGCCCACTTTTTGTTTGCTTGTGTGCTTGCTTTCTTGCTGAAGTCACCATGCACGAAAACACCAAACTTTGTGACTTCTCGAATACTAATAATAATGATTTTATTAGTACTCTGATTGCTCCCGCCACTAATGCAGAGTCATACGAAATCAATGCCGCTTTGCTGAATCTTGTTATGAAAGAGCAATTCTCTGGCCTTCCTAGTGAAGATGCCGCATCCCATCTCAATACCTTCATTGAGCTTTGCGATATGCAAAAGAAAAAATATGTGGATAATGACGTGATTAAATTGAAGTTTTTTCCTTTCTCGTTGCGAGATCGCGCAAACACTTGGTTTTCTTCTTTGCCCAAAAATAGCATCGATTCTTGGGATAAGTGCAAAGATGCTTATATATCCAAGTATTTTCCGCCGGCTAAGATCATATCTCTCGGTAATTATATCATGAATTTCAAGCAACTTGATCATGAGCATGTTGCACAAGATTGGGAGAGAATGAAATTAATGATTAGAAATTGTCCTGCTCATGGCTTGAGCCTTTCGATGATTATTCAAATCTTTTACGCTGGCTTGAATTTCGCTTCTAGGAATATCTTGGACTCCGCCTCAGGTGGAACGTTCATGGAAATCACGTTAGGAGAAGCCACAAAGCTCTTAGACAACATCATGACGAACTACTCTCAATGGCACACTGAAAGGTCACCTACTAGTAAGAAGGTACACGCTATATTAGAAATTAACTCGTTGAGTGCTAAGATGGATGAGTTAATGAATTTGGTTGCTAGTAGAAGTTCTCCTTTGGATCCTAATGATATGCCTTTGTCTTCTTTGATTGAGAGTAGCAACACTAGCTTGGACGTTAATTTTGTTGGTAGGAATAACTTTGGCAACAACAACGCTTTTAGAGGAAACTATGTTCCTAGACCTTTTCCTAGTAACTCCTCTAATAACTTTGGCAACTCCTACAACAATGCGCATGGAAATTATAATAGATTACCCTCTGATCTAGAGAGTAATATCAAAGAGTTCATCAACTCTCAAAAGATTTTCAATGCGTCCGTAGAGGAAAAACTACTCAAAATTGAAGATTTGGCTAAGAGCGTTGATAGGATTTCTTGTGATGTTGATGCTTTGAAATTTAGATGTGCTCCTCCCAAGATCAACATGGATGAAACTTTGAAAGCTATGCGTGTTTTCATGATTGAGAGCCAAGAAAGAACCGCCCAAATTCGTGCTCGACATGAATGGCTTAAAAAGGCGTGTTCTCGTGATGAGAATCACGAAGATCTTAAAGTGCTTGGTGTGACTCCCATTGAATCTTTGTTTTCTTGTGTAAAACCTAACGATTATGGGGCTGGATATGAATCCACTTTGGTTGAAAAGTTCCCCAATGATTCAGAGTCCATCTACCATGATGCTAAAGGCATTAAAAGTGGAGTAGAAGACGTTAAAACTTTGAGTAGTAATGAAATTACTACCGTGGATTTCAAGGAATTCAATTATGATAGTTGCTCCGTGATTGAATGCATTTCCTTGATGCAATCCATGTTGAACTCTCCACACGCTTATAGCCAAAACAAAGCCTTTACCGATCATATCGTCGAAGCTATGATAAAAGCTCTTGAAGAGAAACTTGAATTGGAAGTCTCTATCCCTAGAAAGCTTCATGATGAGTGGGAACCTACCATCAAAATCAAAATAAAAAACTATGAGTGCAATGCTTTGTGTGATTTGGGTGCTAGTGTTTCTGCGATTCCAAAGTATTTATGTGATGTTCTGGGTTTTAATGAGATTGAAGAGTGTTCTCTTAATTTGCATCTTGGTGATTCTACTGTCAGGAAACCCATGGGAAGGATCAATGATGTTCTTATTATTGCAAATAGGAACTACGTACCCATGGATTTCATTGTGCTTGACATTGATTGCAATCCTACATGCCCTATTATTCTTGGTAGATCTTTCCTAAGGACTATTGGTGCTATCATCGATATGATGGAATGAATATTAGATTTCAATTTCCTTTAAGGAAGGGTATGGCACACTTTCCTAGAAAGAAAATAAGATTGCCTTATAAATCCATGATGAGGGCCACTTATGGTTTGAGCACCAAAGACGACGATACGTGATTCTATCGCTTTTATGCCTAGCTAAGGGCGTTAAACAATAGCGCTTGTTGGGAGGCAACCCAATGAATTTATCTTTTTTCTTTCTGTTTTGTTGCATTCACACTTTAAAGATTCTATTGTGATTGTGTTTTTTGTGTTTCTTTTTGCGTTTGAGCCAAGCAAAGTCTTTATGATTAGTCTTGGTAATAGTTGTTTGATCCTGCTGGAAAAAGTCAGAAACATTTCGCTCACGAGATGATTTTTCATTTTATTCAGAAAGAGATTTTGAGTTGATTCTTTTTGCTTCTGATTGATATGCGTGTTCCCCAGACCGTCGCAATTTTTCAGATTTTTTGAGGTACCATATGTATACGAAGTATACAGATTGCTACAGACTGGTCTGTTTTTGATAGATTGTGTTTTTGCTGAGTTGGTTCCTTGTTTTGATGAAACTATGGTTAGTATCGGGGGGTACTAGCCATGGAAATGTGAGAATACAGTAGCCCATCATCAATATAGATGGAATTCAAGTTTTCTACAGTACCAAAAGAAGTGGTAGTTTGTTTTCTTATACTAATCTTATAACAAGTTTATGTTTAAGTTTTGTGTTGTGAAGTTTTCAAGTTTTGGGTGATGCTCTCATGGACAAAGAGACAAGGAGTGGAAAGAGCTCAAGCATGGGGATTCCCAAGGAACCCCAAGCCAAATTCAAGGACACCAAAAAGCCTAATCTTGGAGATGCCCCGAGAAGGCATCCCCTCTTTCGTCTTCAATCCATCGGTAACATTACTTGGAGCTATATTTTTATTCACCACATGATATGTGTTTTTCTTGGAGCGTCTTGTACCATAGGAGTCTTTTCTTTTTGTTGTGTCATAATCATCCTCGCTGCACACCTTTTTGAGAGAGAGAGAGAGACATGCACTCATCGTGATTTTGCTAGAATGCTCATGTGCTTCACTTATATCTTTTGAGCTAGATACTTTCGCTCATGTGCTTCACTTATATCTTTAGAGCACGGCGGTGCGTGATTTGGTAGTTGGCTTATGCTATGAAGTAGTCCCATGTGATAGGTACCCAAAGAGGATGCCAAAACCTCCATCTTCATGTGCATTGAGTAGAAAGGGAAGTTTTGATTCCTCTCAATTAGTTTTGAGACATGGATTCGGTAATATTGAGAGTTATGTTAGTAGGGTGTTGTGAATCTAAAAATACTTGTGTTGAAGTTAGTGATTCCCGTAGCATGCACGTATGGTGAACCGCTATGTTAGGAAGTCGGAGCATAATTGATCTATTGATTGTCATCCTTTGTGTTGAGGTCGGGATCGCGCGATGGTTTACACCTACCAACCCTTCCCCTCGGAGTATTACTAATAAAAACTTTTGCAACAAGTATGTGAGTTCTTTATGACTAATGTTGAGTCCATGGTATAGATTCACTTTCACCTTCGACCATTGCTAGCCTCTCTAGCACCGCGCAATTCTCGCCGGTGCACAAACCCACCAAATTCCTTCCTCAAAAGAGCCACCATACCTACCTACTATGGCATTTTCATAGCCATTCCGAGATATATTGCCATGCAACTACCACCATTCCGTCTCATGACTTGCGCCGTCACTCTCATATTGCCATTGCATGATCACACTAGACCGTTGCACATCCCGGTACACTGCCGGAGGCATTTCATATGGAGTCATCATCATTGTGATCTTTGATCTGCGAGTAAATAAAAGTCTGATGATCATCATTATTAGAGCATTGTCCCATGTGAGGAAAAAAGAGAGGCCAAATAGCCCAAATACAAAAAAAGTGAGAAGAGAAAAAAAGAGGCCTAAGAGCCCAAATAAAAAAAAAGAAATGAGAGAAAAAGAGAGAAGGGACAATGCTACTATCTTTTTCCACACTTGTGCTTCATGTTAGCACCATGTTCTTCATGATTGAGAGATTCTTGCTTTGTCACTACCATATGCTAGTGAGAATCTTTTATATAACTAGGCTTGTATATTCCAATGATGGGCTTCCTAAAAATTGCCCCAGGTCTTTGTGAGCAAGCAAGTTGGATGCACACCCACTAGTTTTCCTTTTGAGCTTTCACATACTTATAGCTCTAGTGCATCTCTTGTATGGCAATCCCTACTCATTCACATTGATATATATTAATGGGCATCTCCATAGCCTATGGATACGCCGAGTCAATGTGACCATCTCCTCCTTTTTTGTCTCACAATCACCACCACACTCTATTCCACCTATAGTGCTATATCCATGGCTCACACTCATGTATTGTGTGATAGTTATAAAAAGTTTGAGAAAGTAAGAGTGCGAAAACAATTACCAGGGCAATTCTGGGGTTGTGCATGATTTACATTAGTTGTGTGAGGATGATGGAGCATAGCCAGACTATATAATTTTGTAGGGATAACTTTCTTTGGCCTTGTTATTTTGAAAGTTCATGATTACTTTGCTAGTTTGCTTGAAGTATTACTGTATTCATGTCAACAACAAACTATTGTTTTGAATTGTACGGATCTGAACATTCATGCCACGTGAAAGAAGTTGCAAAGGACAACTATGCTAGGTAGCATTCCACATCAAAAATTCATTCTTTATCACTTCCCTACTCGAGGACGAGCAGGAGTTATGCTTGGGGATGCTTGATACGTCTCCAACGCATCTATAATTTTTGATGGTTTCATGCTATTATCTTGTCAAACTTTGGATGTTTTGCATGCCTTTTATTTATTTTCTGGGACTAACTTATTAACTCAGTGCCAAGTGCCAGTTCCTGTTTTTTCCATGTTTTTGACCACTTTCAGAGGAGATTTTGAAACGGAGTCTAAACGGAAGAAAATCCCCGAAAAGATTATTTCTGGAACGGAAGAAGATCGGGGGACTTGGGAGCCAAGCCAAAAGAGCCCAGGGGCCCCACAAGCCCCCACCCCGCGGCCAGGGGGGTCGCGCCATGCAGGCTTGTGGGCCCCCTGGAGGTCCCGTGACCTAGATCTTGCGCCTATAAATTCCCAAATATTCCCAAAAAAATCAAGGGAGCATCGTAATTACTTTTCCGCCGCCGCAAGCTTCTGTCTCCGCAAGATCCCATCTCGGGCACGTCCTGGTGCCCTCCCGGAGGGGGGATTCGGACAAGGAGGTCTTCTTCATCAACACCATGACCTCTCCGATGATGCGTGAGTAGTTCACCATAGACCTATGGGTCCATAGCTAGTAACTAGATGTCTTCTTCTCTCTCTTGGATCTTCAATACAAAGTTCTCCATGATCTTCATGGAGATCTATCTGATGTAATCTTCTTTTGCGGTGTGTTTGTCGAGATCCGATGAATTGTGGATTTATGATCAGATTATTTGTGAATCTTATTTGAGTTTCTTCTGATCTCTCTTATGCATGATTTCATATCCTTGTAATTCTCTTCGAGTTGTGGGTTTTGTCTGGCCAACTAGATCTATGATTCTTGCAATGGGAGAAGTGCTTGGTTTTGGGTTCATACCGTGTTGTTGCCATCAAGGGTAAAATGATGGGGTTTTCATCATTGGTTTGAGATTATCCTTGTACATCATGTCATCTTGCTTAAAGCGTTACTCTGTTCGTCATGTACTCAATACACTAGATGCATGCTGGATAGTGGTCGATGTGTGGAGTAATAGTAGTAAATGCAGAAAGTATCGCCCTACTTGTCTCGGACGTGATGCCTATATGCTAGATCATTGCCTTAGATATCGTCATGACATTGTGCGATTCTATCAATTGCTCGACAGTAATTTGTTCACCCATCGTAATACTTGTTATTTTGAGAGAAGCCTCTAGTGAACACTATGGCCCCTAGGGTCTACTCCACACCATATTTTCAGCCTTACACTTTTTACTTCGTTGCACTTTCCGCCTTCAGATCTCACTTTGCAAACAATCTTGAAGGGATTGACAACCCCTTTGAAGCGTTGGGTGCAAGCTTGTTTGTGTTTGCATAGGTACTCTGGACTTGACGAGACCCTCCTTCTGGATCGATACCTTGGTTCTCAAACTGAGGGAAATACTTAGTGCTCCTGTGCTGCATCACCCTTTCCTCTTCAAGGGAAAAACCAACGCAAGCCCAATCTCCGTCAATGTGTCAATTTCTGGCGTTGTTGTTTGAGAAGTAGCAATCATCCCGAGAAGCCAACATTGTCAATGTTTTCTAGGAACGCCGACAAGTTTCATGAGCAAGATAGGTGTTCTTGGTGGAGAGGTTGCGAATATAATTGATGTCTATGATAAGTGAATGCATTTGTCTCTGCGTCCACTCATATGTCGATCCTGCTTATGAATCAAAGAGACTAGAAGCTCTCAATCAGTCATTGCACATTCCCTTCTGGAGTGGGGATATTTGTTGGGGAACGTTGCATGGGAAACAAAAAATTTCCTACGCACACGAAGACCTATCATGGTGATGTCTATCTACGAGAGGAGATTTGGATCTACGTACCCTTGTAGATCGCACAGCAGGAAGCGTTAAGAAACGCGGTTGATGTAGTGGAACATCTTCCCCTCCCTCGATCAGCCCCACGAACCGTCCCGCGATCCGTCCCACGATCCGTTCCGATCTAGTGCCGAAAAGGACGGCACCTCCGTGTTCAGCACACGTACAGCTCGACAATGATCTCGGCCTTCTTGATCCAGCAAGCAAGACTAAGAAGTAGATGAGTTCTCCAGCAGCGTGACCGCGCTCCAGTGGTGGTGACGATCTACTCCTGCAGGGCTCCACCCGAGCTCCACAGAAATACGATCTAGAGGAAGAACTATGGTGTCTAGATCTGATTTGCACGTGGCAAAAGTTGCCTCAAATCAGCCCTAAATCACCACTATATATAGGAGGGAGGGGGAGGAGGCTTTCCTTGAGGACCAAGTCCCCAAGGGTGCACCGGCCAGGAAGGAGAGGAGGAATACTACTCCAATTAGGATTGGAAAGTGGAGTCCTTCTCTTCCTTCCCACCTCCCCCCTTTTTTTCTTTCTCTTTGGTTTTTTCTCTTCTTGGCGTCAAGGCCTTATTGGGATGTACCACCTGCCAACTAAGGGCTGATGGCGTCACCCTATAGCCTTGGACTCTCTCCCGGGTGGCTGGCCCCTCCCGGTGAACTCCCGGAACCCATTCGTCACTCCCGGTACAATGCCGCTAATGCCCGAAAACCTTCCGGTAACCAAATGAAACCATCCTATATATCAATCTTCGTTTCCGAACCATTACGGAAACCCTTTTGACGTCCGTGATCTCATCCGGGACTCCAAACAACATTCGGTAACCACACATATAACTCAAGTATACTAAAACATCATTGAACCTTAAGTGTGCAGACCCTGCGGGTTCGAGAACTATGTAGACATGCCCCGAGGTACTCCTTGGTCAATATCCAATATCGGGACCTGGATGCCCATATTGGATCCTACATATTCTCCGAAGATCTTATCGGTTGAACCTCGGTGTCAAGGATTCATATAATCCCGTATGTCATTCCCTTTGTCCTTCGGTATGTTGCTTGCCCGAGATTCGATCGTCGGTATCTGCATACCTATTTCAATCTCTTTACTAGCAAGTCTCTTTACTCATTCCGTAATACAAGATACTGTGACTTAAACTTAGTCACATTGCTTGCAAGGCTTGTGTGTGATGTTGTATTACCGAGTGGGCCCCGAGATACCTCTCCGTCACACGGAGTGACAAATCCTAGTCTTGATCCATACTAACTCAACGGACACCTTCGGAGATACCTGTAGAACACCTTTATAGTCACCCAGTTACGTTGTGACGTTTGATGCACACAAGGTATTCCTCCGGTGCGAGTGAGTTATATGATCTCATGGTCATAGGAACAAATACTTGACACACAGAAAACAATAGCAATAAAACGACACGATCAATATGCTACGTTCATAGTTTGGGTCTGGTCCATTACATGATTCTCCTAATGATGTGATCCAGTTATCAAATGACAACACTTGCATATAGCTAGAAAACCTTGACTATCATTGATCAACTGGCTAGCCAACTAGAGGCTTGCTAGGGACATTGTTTTGTCTATGTATCCACACATGTATCTATGTTTTCATTCAATACAATTCTAGCATGGATAATAAACGATTATTATGAACAAGGAAATATAATAATAACTAATTTATTATTTCCTTTAGGGCATATTTCCAACAGTCTCCCACTTGCACTAGAGTCAATAATCTTGTTCACATTACCATGTGATTTTAAAGAATCTAACACCCATATAGTTTTGGGGTTTGATCACGTCTTGCTCGTGAGAGAGGTTTTAGTCAACAGTTCTGAATCTTTCAGATCCGTGTGTGCTTTACAAATCCTGATGTCATCTTATAGATGCTGCTACTACGTGCTATTCAGAAATACTCCAAATATCTACTCTACTATACGAAT
The DNA here is from genome assembly GCF_904849725.1 of Hordeum vulgare subsp. vulgare. Taxonomy (NCBI): domain Eukaryota; kingdom Viridiplantae; phylum Streptophyta; class Magnoliopsida; order Poales; family Poaceae; genus Hordeum; species Hordeum vulgare. The sequence goes on along the minus strand of NC_058518.1, from coordinate 137,846,254 downwards.
CCGTTTTACTACTCATAATTATTCGGATTAGCGTCAAAGCTTGCATCGACGTAACCCTTTACGAAGAACTCTTTAACCACCTCCATAATCGAGAAAAATTCCTTAGTCCATTAGTTACTAAGGATAACTTTGACCTCTATTGAATGATTCAATCCTGGATCACTTTCTGTACCTCTTAACAGACTTGTGGAAAGGCACACATCAGGTGCGGTACACACCATGGCAGACTATAGAGTCTACGGCTAAGGCATAGGGGACGACCTTCGTCCTTTCTCTTTCTTCTGCCATGGTCAGGCTTTTGAGTCTTACTCAAATTCACAGATTACAACACAGCCAATAACTCATTCTTTGCTGATCTATTTTGAAATCCTTCAAAAACTTATCAAGGCATGCATTTCATTGGAAAGTTCTGTTTAGCATTTTGATCTATCTCCATAGATCTTGATGCTCAATGTTCAAGTAGCTATATCCAGGTCTTCCTTTGAAAAACCCCTTTCAAACAACCTTTATGCTTTACAGAAATTCTACATTACTTTCCGATCAACAATATGTCAACCACATATACTTATCAGCAATTCTATAGTGCTCCCACTCACTTCTTTGGAAATACAAGTTTCTCATAAACTTTGTACAAACCCAAAAGATTTGATCATCTCATCAAAGCGTATATTCCAACTCCGTGATGCTTGCACCAGTCCATAAAAGGATCGCTGGAGCTTGCACACTTGTTAGTATCCTTAGAATTGATAAAACCTTCTGGTTGTATCACATATAACTTTTCCTCAAGGAAACCGTCGAGGAAACAATGTTTTGACATCCTATGTGCAATATTTCATAAATAATGCATCAACTACTAACCTAATTCCAACAGACTTTTAGCATCGCTATGATTGAGAAAGTCTCATCATAGTCAATTCTTTGAACTTGTCGGAAACATCTTTGCGATAAGTCGAGCTTTTCTTAATGGTGAATAGTCACCATCATTGTCTGTCTTCCTTTTAAAGATCCATCTTTACTTAATAGTCCTACGATCATCAAGTAGTTCTCCCAAAGTCTACACTTTGTTTTCATACATGGATCCTCTCTCGGATTTCATGGCCTCTAGCCATTTGTCGGAATCTGGGCCCACCATCGCTTCTCCATAGCCCGTAGGTTCATTGTTGTTCAACAACATGACCTCCAAGACAGGGTTACCGTACCACTCTGTAGTAGTACGCGACCTTGTCAACCTACGAGGTTTGTAGTAACTTGATCCGAAGGTCAATGATCACCATCATTAGTTACCACTTCAAATTGTGTAGGCGCCACATGAACATCTTCCTGCGCTCTGCTACACACTGGTTGAAGTGATGGTTCACTAACCTCATCAAGTTCACCACCCTCCCACTCAATTCTTTCGAGAGAAATCTTTCCTCGAGAAAGGACCCGTTTCTAGAAACAAACACTTTGCTTCCGGATCTGAGATAGGAGATGTATCCAACTATTTTGGATATCCTATGAAGATGCATTTATCCGCTTTGGGTTCAAGCTTATCAGACTGAAACTTTTTCACATAAGCGTCGCAGCCCCAAACTTTCAAGAAACGACAACTTAGGTTTCTCCTAACCATAGTCTATACCGTGTCATCTCAATGAAAATACGCGATGCCCTATTTAAAGTGAATGCGGTTGTCTCTAATGCATAACCCATAAACGATAGTGGCAATTCGATAAGAGACATCATAGTATGCACCATATCAAATAGGGCGAGGCTATGCCATTTAGACACATCATCACACTATGGTGTTCCAGGTGGCATGAACTGCAAAACAATTTCAACATTGTCTTAATTGCGTACCAAAAACTCGTAACTCAGATAATCATCTCTATGATCATATCATAGACAGTTTATCTTCTTGTCACAACGATCTTCACTCTGAAATAGCTTTGAACTTTTCAATATTTCATACTTGTGATTCATCAAGTGAATACTCCTGTATCTACTCAAATCATCAGTGAAGTAAGAACATAACGACATCCACTGCGTGCCTCAGCACTCATTGGATTGCACATATCAAAATGCATTGCTTCCAACAAGTCACTTTATTGTTCCATGTGGTATGATTTTGCATGTCTCAAGTGATTCAAAATCAAGTGAATCCAAACGATACATCCGCATGGACTTTCTTCATGCGTTTATACCAACAGGTATGGTTTGCATGTCTCAAACGTTTCAAAAAGAGTGAGTACAAAGATCCATTAGCATGGAGCTTCTTCATGCACTATACACCAACATGACTCAAGCGGCAGTGCCACAAGTAAGTGGTACTATCATTATTACTTTGTATCTTTTGGCACCAATATTATGAACATGTGTAACACTACGATCAAGATTCAATAAAACATTGAAGGTAATTATTCAAGAAAATAGAATAACTATTATTCCTTTTAAATGAATAATCGTATTGCAACAAACATGATCCAATCATGTTCATGCTCAACGTAAACACCAATCCCGATGGTACAAGGAGCGTGCGATATTTGATCACATCAACCTTGGAGACACTTCCAACACATATCGTCATCTCGTCTTTAGCTAGTCTCTGTTTATACCGTAGCTTTGATTTCGAGTTACTAATCACTTAGCAACCGAACCGGTATCTAATACCCTCGTGCTACTAGGAGTACTAGTAAAGTACACATCAATATCATGTATATCAAATATACTTCTGTCGACTATGCCAGCCTTCTTATCTACCAAGTATCTAGGGTAGCTCCGCCTGAGTGACTGCTCCCCTCATAACAGAAGCACTTAGTCTCGGGTTTGGGTTCAATCTTGGGTTTCTTCATTAGAGCAGAAACTGGTTTGCCGTTTCATGAAGTATCCCTTCTAGCCCTTGCCCTTTCTTGAAACTAGTGGTTTTACTAACCATGAACAATTGATGCTCCTTCTTGATTTCTACTTTCGCAGTGTCAAACATTGCGAATCGCTCAAGGATCATCATATCTATCCTTGATATATTATAGTTCATCACGAAGCTCTAGCAGCTTAGTGGCAGTGACTTTTGGAGAACCATCACTCTATCTCATTTGGAAGATTAACTCCCACTTGATTCAAGTGATTGTTGTACTCAGAGAATCTGAGCACATGCTTAACGAGTGAGGTTTTCTCTTTTACTTTGTAGACAAAGAATCTTGTCGGAGGTCTCATACCTCTCAACAAGGGCACGAGCATGAAATCTCAATTTCATCTCTTAGAACATCTCTTATGTTCCGCGACGTTTCAAAATGTCTTCGGCACCTTGCTTCTAAGCTATTAAGTATTATGCACTGAACTATCACGCAGTCATAAAAAACGTGTATGTCAGATGTTCGTAACATCCACAGACGACGCTCGAGGTGCAGCACACCGGGTGGTGCATTAAGGACATAAGCCTTCTGCGCAGCAATGATGACAATCCTCAGTTTTACGAACTCAGTCCGCAAAGTTGGTACTATCAACTTTCAATTCAATTTTATCTACGAACATATAAAAAACAGTAAATCTATTGCGCAAGCTACATCATAATTCGCAAAGACCATTAGACTATGTTCATGATAATTAGTTCAATTAATCATATTACTTAAGAACTCCCACTCAAAAAGTACATCTCTCTTGTCATTTGAGTGGTACATGATCCAAATCCACTAACTCAAGTCCGATCATCACGTGAGTTGAGAATAGCTTCAGCGGTAAGCATCTCTATGCTAATCATATCAACTATACGATTCATGCTCGACCTTTCGGTCTCATGTGTTCCGAGGCCATTTCTGCACATACTAGGCTCGTCAAGCTTAACCCGAGTGTTCCGCGTGTGCAACTGTTTTGCACCCGTTGTATGTGAACGTTGAGTCTATCACACCCGATTATCACGTGGTGTCTCGAAACGACGAACTGTAGCAATGGTGCACAGTCGGGGAGAACACAATTTCGTCTTGAACTTTTAGTGAGAGATCACCTCATAATGCTATCGTCGTTCTAAGAAAAATAAGGTGCATAAAAGGATCAACATCACATGCAATTCATAAGTGACATGATATGGCCATCATCTTGTGCTTCTTGATCTCCATCACCAAAGCACCGACACGATCTTCTTGTCACCAGCGCCACACCATGATCTCCATCAACGTGTCGCCATTGAGGTTGTCATGCTACTTATGCTATTACTACTAAAGCTACGTCCCAGCAATATAGCAAACGCATCTGCAAACACAAACATTAGTTTAAAGACAACCCTATGGGTCCTGCCGGTTGCCGTACCATCGACGTGCAAGTCGATATTAACTATTACAACATGATCATCTCATACATCGAATATATCGCATCACGTCATTGGCCATATCATATGACAAGCATAACCTGCAAAAACAAGTTAGACGTCCTCTAATTTGTTGTTGCATGTTTTACGTGGCTGCTATGGGTATCTAGTATTATCGCATCTTACTTATGCAAAAACCACAACAGAGGTGTGCAAATTGCTATTTAACCTCTCCAAGGAATGCCTCGGTCAAAACCAATTCAACTAAAGTTGAAGAAGCCGACACCCGCCAGTCATCTTTATGCGACGAGGTTGCATGTCAATCGATAAAACCAGTCTTTCGTAAGCGTACGAATAATGTTGGTCCGGGCCGCTTCAATCCAACAATACCGCTGATTCGAGAAAAATACTAAGTAGGGCAGCAAATCGAACATCACCGTCCACAAAACCCTTTGTGTTCTACTCGAGATAACATCTACGCATGAACCTAGATCTGATACCACTGTTGGGGAACGTTGCATGGGAAACAGAAATTTTCCTATGCACACGAAGACCTATCATGGTCATGTCTATCTACGAGAGGAGATTTGGATCTACGTACCCTTGTAGATCACACAACAGGGAGCGTTAAGAAACACGGTTGATGTAGTGGAACATCTTCACGTCCCTCGATCAGCCCCACGAACCGTCCCGCGATCCGTTCCGATCTAGTGCCGAACGGACGGCACCTCCGCGTTCAACACACGTACAACTCGACGATGATCTCGGCCTTCTTGATCCAGCAAGCAAGACGAAGAAGTATATGAGTTCTCCGGCAGCGTGACAATACTCCGGTGGTGGTGACGATCTACTCCTGCAGGGCTCCGCCCGAACTCCGGAGAAATACGATCTAGAGGAAGAACTATGGTGTTTAGATCTGAGTTCAACGTGGCAAAAGTTGTCTCAAATCATCCCTAAATCACCACTATGCATAGGAGGGAGGGGGAGGAGGCTTGCCTTGAGGAGAAAGTCTCCAAGGGTGCGCCGTCCAGGAAGGAGAGGAGGAATCCTACTCCCATTAGGATTGGAAAGTGGAGTCCTTCTCTTCCTTCCCACCTCCCTCCTTTTTTTCTTTCTCTTTGGTTTTTTCTATTCTTGGCGCCAAGGCCTTATTGGGCTGTCCCACCAGCCCACTAAGGGCTGATGGCGTCACTCTATAGCCTAGGACTCAATCCCGGGTGGGTGTCCCCCTCCCGGTGAACTCCCGGAACCCATTCGCCACTCCCGGTACAATGCCGATAATGCCCGAAAACCTTCCGGTAACCAAATGAAACCATCCTATATGTCAATCTTCGTTTCCAGACCATTCCGGAAACCCTCGTGACGTTCGTGATCTCATCCGGGACTCCTAACAAAATTCGGTAACCACACATATAAATCAACTATACTAAAACATCATCGAACCTTAAGTGTGCAGACCCTACGTGTTCGAGAACTATGTAGACATGCCCCGAGGCACTCCTCGGTCAATATCCAGTAGGGGGACCTGGATGCCCATATTGGATCCTACATATTCTTCGAAGATCTTATCGGTTGAACCTCGGTGTCAAGGATTCATATAATCCCGTATGTCATTCCCTTTGTCCTTCGGTATGATACTTGCCCGAGATTCGATCGTCGGTATCCGCATACCTATTTCAATATCATTACTGGCAAGTCTCTTTACTCGTTCCGTAATACAAGTTCTCGTGACTTAAACTTAGTCACATTTTTTGCAAGGCTTGTGTGTGATGTTGTATTACCGAGTGGGCCCCGAGATACCTCTCCATCACACGGAGTGACAAATCCCAGTCTTGATCCATACTAACTCAACGAAACCTTCGGAGATACCTGTAGAACACCTTTATAGTCACCTAGTTATGTTGTGACGTTTGATGCACACAAGGTATTCCTCTGGTGCCAGTGAGTTATATGATCTCATGGTCATAGGAACAAATACTTGACACACAGAAAACAATAGCAATAAAACGACACGATCAATATGCTACGTTCATAGTTTGGGTCTACTCCATGACATGATTCTCCTAATGATGTGATCCAGTTATCAAGTGACAACACTTGCATATAGCCAGAAAACCTTGACTATCATTGATCAACTGGCTAGCCAACTAGAGGCTTGCTAGGGACATTGTTTTGTCTATGTATCCACACATGTATCTATGTTTCCATTCAATACAATTCTAGCATGGATAATAAACGATTATTATGAACAAGGAAGTATAATAATAACTAATTTATTATTGCCTTTAGGGCATATTTCCAACAATATTGTGGCAGAGTTCTAGCACGGGCTTCTGTTGCACTAACACCTGGTTGCGGACATCGAATTGATCTAATTAGCCTTGCCCTAGCTGGATTAGATAGAATCTGAAGCCCTTCAATGCCAGCAGTGCCACTTGTGCCTTCAATAATGGTTTTTTCTCTCTTGGATGGGTAAATGTATTCATGTATGAATTCCACATCCGGAAGATATATTCCATTGTTATGAGAAGAAGGTATAAACCTTTTATTTATTTGGCTCTTAATGAAGCACATGATCCATGGTGCATAGATCTTGATTTCAAATATATTGATGCTATTAGCAGCTAGGATTCGCACAAATAGGTCTTGAAGATTGAACCTGATGCCATAGACAGTGTTGTAGATAAATGTCTTCAACGCCCCTTCCAACTTGGTGGAAGATGAATGCCCTTTGATTTTCCATATGCTATGATTAAGAATATGGTAGATAGTCTTTGGCAGATTTGAAGATCATCAACAAAGAACATTGTGGGCAAATCTACATCTAGGGCCAAAGGGTTCATAAGTGTCAACATATCAGTCATGTTGGGCTCACACGCTTGGAATATGCTTCGTGTGGCTTCTTCACAAGCACCAGAATGCAGATGAAGATCTTCTCCTGATCTAGCAAGTGGAGTGGTGGCAAAGTATTCCATTGCAAGAGCTTTGACATGATCATCACGGATCATGAAGTCCATTGCCGATGTCTTCAGATCTCTACCATAGCCAGAGATGTGGAGAGTTGCATAAAATTGAAAAATGAGTTCTTGATTCCAGTCTTCGTGATCCATGACGAAGGGCAACAGTCCAACATCTCGAAGACAATCTAGGGCCTGATTAAAACAAGGAAGACCACCCGTGCCTTCCATTTTGAGATGCTTGTGAGGGAAGATCATGTTCTGGCCATGTAACACACACATGTAGTAGGTGCATTGTGGTGCACTCCAGAAATGATCGGATTGAATCTTTTGATGCTTGTAGGGATCCTTGTCAGAATCAAGTAATGTGTTGTCGAAGACTTGGAAGCTTGGGCATAGGACTCATAACTCTTAGGCGACGAAATATGTTGAATTCATATTGGGAACCTATCCTTGGTGGCGGGACAAGCTTGGGCCATTTTGTTGGCACCATCATTACTTCCCTATTGTGAGCCATGACAATATTGCCAAAATTGTCGTCAGTCGATGGCGTAGTAGGAACAGGAGGACCATCAGGATATGGAGCATTCGCCTTCAGTGGTTTGTGTTTCTAGAGGGGCAACATTATCATCAGCACCAAGGTCTTCAACTGCTTTGGCTTCGATCTCAGCTTGTTGGGCACCAATATCGTCAAGCCTAAGAACATCTTTGACCGATGCAATCGGAGTAACATGCACTTCATCTTCAGGTATGCTTTGCATTGAAGATACAACATGCCTTGGTCCTCGTCGAAGCTATTTAAGTGGTGGCGAACGATCATTGGTTTCAACTTCCATTGCTTCAAATGGAGATTTAGGTGATCCGGGCACTGGAGTTGAAAACGGTGTAGGCGGAGTGCTGGGATTGGCTTCAGACATAATTTGTCTTGAAGGGGTGCCAATATCCACATATTCATTGTCATCTTGTTGCGGCGATTATACCAGTGCTGCATCAAGTTGAGGAGCAGGTTTAATTTCTCTTTCAACATTGGATTCCGCAGAAGCAATGTCTTCAGAAGCATCAATTGCAATATCATTAGCCGTACTGGGTTCAACAGCTCGTGCATCTTGAGTTCTTGGAGCCTTTGTGCTAGAAAATTCATGAAGAACAACTTACCTCTCATAATTTTGAGAGGGAGGAGGAGCCAGGGAGATAGGTTTCACAAGCAGGGGCTGTTCATGGGTAGGTGGAGTGGCGGATGGAGCTTGAGGGGGCTTGGGCAGTTGGGACGAGCTCGAAGACTTCGTCTTCTTTGTCTTCAGCCTCTTAACAAGTTGAGCATTAGAAGCAGGCGCAAATTTTTGCATTCAGGCTTCTGCCTGAGCTTGTTTTGTCTTCTTGCTGGTCATAGCAGAGGAAGGAGGAGGTGCTCTTGAACCCAATAAGTCTGTTGGAAAGATAATGCTTGGCATTGATTCCCTTGAAAATGCAGGCTGGATCAAAGACATTGAAGCTTGTCTTGACCATTCAATGATTCTTCGGTCAAGTGCGGGCTGGCCAAGCGCTTTTATCTTGAGCATCTCATTGTGAGATTGGATCATTTGTGTGGATTTATTCTTGAGATGCTCAAGGACGACTTTAACAGCTTCACAATGCGTCTCAAATTATGCCTTCAAGTCTTTCCTGAAGAGATGATATCCTTGTATCTGCTCAACAGTGAGCTTGTGTATGTTATCCTTTAAGCGAGCCTTTTCATGGCGAACTTTCTCACACTATCGTGTAGCCTTTTGAGGAACAACTCATTCTTCATTCACCAGCCCTTGGAAGGTGACACTCGGTCCAATTAGATGCTGAAGGGCATCAATGGTGAGATAGAGGTCACCAAACCATTGATCAATGAAATGGTTGAGGATATCTGCATCAAACAAAGGCAAGTCTTCGAGCCATTTGACCTCTTCCTCCTTTGGATGAATGAGATTTGCCAAGGCTTGATCATCGAACTCATCGTCTGAGAGCTCAGTCATGTTTGTAGCATCCATCAAGGAGACAGATGGCTTCAGTCCACATGTAGCAACATTTTTTCTTTTCAGTCCCCTATTTGTTCAAGACTCATCCACAGTTTCGGCTCATTCAGCTGGCCTTGATCGTGATGCCTGAGGTATTGTGGAGATAGGCCATGAAGCCTTTGAAGTCTTAGGCCTTGAAGCCTTTGCTTTCTCCATTGGATTCAGATCAGTGGCAGGGGGCTGATCTTCTTCCTCTAACGTTTCATCAGCCACTGTGCACCCACGAATGCTTGAGGGATGTGAATGATCTGGCAATGGAGGCCTTACCATGCATGGGAAGAAGCCAATCTTGATGGCTTCAACCTTTGTCGTCGGATGCAGATTTTTGTAGAGAATATCAGTCCATGGAGACATTTCTACATTCTTCTTGGCACACTCATCTATGACAAAGTGGTAGTTGATCCATTTTTCAACCCAATATCTTCGGATACATTAGATCTGGTTCTTGCGCTGTTGGTAGCTCTCTTCTGGACCAGACTTGTATCGATCATATAGATCAAGTGGAAGATCATTGGCAGTATTCACACGTCTTTGTCTTACTCCTATATTAGGAGTGCTGTGTATGCCATAGTCTTTGACTTGGGAAAAACCTTCACAAATTGATTCAAATGACAGTTGGCTCCACGTGAGTCCAAATTTATCTGCACGTATTCTACAAATAAAGTTAGACTATGAGATCCAAGTGATTATGTGGCGGAAATGTAGCTATGAAAGATTAGATATGCGATGTGAATATAAGAGGTCATATGCATTCTCACAAGTTTTTGAAGATAAAAACATGGTCTGAAGATAGTGACCTCATTCAGCGAAGACTTCCACTTTTGCTCAATATAAGGTGGTTTCAGATTTGTAAACGTTAATTTTTTTGTACTAGTGAGAAATCAACCCAGATATTTAACATAAGTAAAAGTATTGAGAAAATAGAGATGTATGATTGAGAGCTGTCGAGAAGATAGTGGAAAAAACAGTGATTTATTTACCATAGTGAAGAACATGAGGAACTATTCAACGCGTGGAGAGGCCGAGCAGTTCGATCTGCCACACCCAAGCTTGGTGGTGACAGATTTTTACGACGGTGGCAGACGAAGACTATCGCGGCCGGTGTGACTACGACGACGAAGAAGGCACATAAGCAAAGCATTTATTCTCCGATGACGATAAAATCCAGCGACAACGCTATGGTTTAGAGCTCGAGGGTGGAGGCTTGGAGGTAAGAGTAATAATTGAGTCAGGGGACATGTATTTATAATGAGGGGTGGAATAGGAAATTCCAAATATTTTGGACGGATTTTCCCCATACACTTCGGCTTATTGGGGCGCGTGGCACACATGCAACACATGTGACAACCCACTACATCCGATTAGTAGCGCCAGGCGCGGGAATCTTGTCGATTAAGGGAGTAAAAAGATAAGAGTGAATTTTTTTAAGCATTTGGTTGGATTTGTCTTCGACAACCAAGGGTACTGTGAAGATAATCAACACATGTCAATTAGAATGCATAGGACTAGAGTCGAACGGTATTAGGAGAGATAAGCATAGATGAGATTTTAAGTGTCCGGTCACATTTTTCCTAGATAAAATTCGAATATATAGCAATATGCAAGATGATGTAGAAGATAGAACTTCATAGTGTTGCATATGACATATTCAAGTGATAAGTGTTCAATTTCGACGATAAACATAAAATCGGAAGACAAACTTGGCCTCATGAAGACATATAAAAATGTGAAGATAAAAGAAATGTCTCCGGGAGGAGTTAGCGGTGTTTCCCATCGTATAAGAATGCTTTACTAAATAATGGCGCACATTTATTATGGTGCTCTGAAGTCATATTATTTTTTAATGTATTCACACTTAGAGTGTATGTCTTCATGAGTAGAATACATATCTTACTTCGTGTGTTGTGCATCAAGGTCATGAAGTGCATAAACATTAGGATGTGTGTCCATTCACTAGAAATTTGATGATTCTAAGATATTTATCTCACTCGCAACTTGCAAAACCTCTTCTCATCCAAAGGCTTAGTGAAGATATCAGCCAATTGATCTTCTCTCTTCATATGCTTGTTGATGATGTCTCCCTTTAACACATGATCATGGAGGACATGATGTCGTAAATGTGCTTTGTCTTCGAATGTCGACTCGTTTGTGTGAAATCTTGATAGCACTCCATTGTTGTACTGGAGTGGTAATTTCTTCATGTTTGATGTTGTAGTCCTTAAGGGTTTGCTTCATCCCGAGAAGTTGTGTAGAGCGGGCACCAGCAACAATGTATTCGGCTTCAACAGTGGAGAGTGAGAGACAGTTCTGCTTCTTGGAAGACCAACATACAAGAGATCGACCAAGAAAGTGACATGTTCTTGATGTCGACTTGCGATCAACTCTGTCACCAGAAAAATCTGAATCCGAATAGCGAGTGAGATCAAACTTCGAGCCCTTTGGATACCATAATTCTTGCGTTGGGGGTGTGAGCCAAATAAGAAAGTATTCGCTTCAATGCAAGGTGATGCGATTCCCTTGGTGCCACTTGGAATCGAGCACACTTGCAAACACTAAGGATTAGATGCACATAGCTACAATAAAGAGCCAATCATGGAGCGATATATCTTTTGATCGAAATCTTCACCATTTTTGTGAGTGCAGAGGTGGTGCTTTGGCGTTTTGTATCCCTTGCAGTCTTGGATACCAAATTTCTTGACGCAAACTTTGAGGTACTTCTCTTAATATATGAAGATGCTATTTGGTTGTTGATGAATCTGAAGCCCTATAAAGAACTTCATCTCTCCTATCATCGACATATGATATTTCTCTTGTATCATGAAGCTAAACTCATCACTATATTGATTGTTAGTACAATGGAAGATAATGTCATCAACATAGATTTGGCACACAAACAATTCACCATCATATGATATTGTGAAAAGAGTAGGATCGAGTGAACCGGGTTGAAGACTTTCTCCTTCAGAAATTCATTGAGACTGTCATACCAAGACCTAGGTGCTTTTTTGAGACCATACAATGCCTTGTTGAGCCTCTAGACCATGCTAGGATGTTTTGGATCTTTAAACCCTGGTGGTTGAGAAACATATACTTCTTCGTTAATCTTACCATTCAGAAATGCACTTTTGACATCCATTTTGTATAAGCATATATCATAGTGGTTAGCATAAACAAGCAATATGCGTATGCCTTAAAGTCTAGCAACATGTGCAAATGTTTCATTGAAATCAATACCCTCAACCAATTGTACCCTTGAGAGACAAGTCGAGCCTTTTTTATGTCCACTTGGCCAGATTAACCTTGCTTGTTGCAGTAGATCCATTTTGTTCCGATGATATTATGCTTGTGCGGATCGGGATGCTTGACTAGCTCCCATATGTTGTTTAGCTTGAATTGATGAGGCTCTTCTTGCATGAATTGAATCCACTCTGATACATTGAAGGCTTCATCCACTTTGGTGGGCTGTGAGATAGACACGAAAGCAAAGTGCCCCCAAAAGATAGCCAATTGGTTAGTTCTTGAGCAAGTGAGAGGACTTGGTGCATTGATGCTATCAAGCAACTACTTGATTTGAACTTCATTTGCAACTCGCAGATGAGCAGGTCAAAGACTTTGGTCATGTTGATGAGCATTGTCTTCATCAGAAGCATTATCTTCAAGAATGTCATTGTCTTCGTGATAGGTAGGTGGAGGAATGTTGACTTCCTTAGTGTTTGGTTCCTCATGTATGATATCACCAGTGCCCATCAGCCTAATAGCTTCATCACGTGGAAGTTCATCTAGCACGGGTGGCAGGTTCTCTCTTTGTGAGCCATTAGTTTCATCAAACCACACATCTATAGTTTCAACAATTTTGTTGTAAAAAATATTGAAGACCCTGTAGGTGTGCGAATCCCTTCCGTAACCAATAATGAAACCCTCATGTGCTTTCGGTGCAAATTTAGAAGAGTGGTGTGGATCTCTAATCCAGCAACTTGCACCGAAGACTTTGAAATAACTTACATTGCTTTTCTTACTGGTAAGTAGCTCATATGAGGTTTTCTTGAGGAACTTATGAAGATATACCCTGTTGATGATGTGGCATGCAGCATCAATGGCTTCAGGCTAGAATTTTCGTGGCGTCTTGTACTCGTCCAGCATAGTGTGACCCATCTCTAGGAGCATCCTGTTCTTACGCTCCACAACTTCATTCTACTCTAGTGTATATGGAGCAGAGAACTCATGAGTGACACCAAGGGAGTCAAGAAATGTATCCAGACTAGTGTTCTTGAACTCAGTGAGATTGCCACTCCTGATATGCTTGATCTTGACGTTCTAGTTGGTCATGCACCTATTTGCAAAGCCCTTGAAGACATCCTCCACTTCAGTCTTATAGAGTAAGATGTGCACCTAGGTATATCTAGAGTAATCATCAACAATTACGAAGCCATATATATTTACAATGGTAGAGAAAGTGGAGTTGTGAGTAGGGCAGAATAAGGCCATGTGGAGTAGCTTGAAGGAACTTGAAGTCGTCATGACACTCTCGGAGTGGTGTTTGGCCCTAGTCATCTTCCCAGCTTCACATGCACCGCAAAGGCGATCCTTATTGAACTTGACACCCTCGAAGCGAATGATGAGAATCTTCTTGGCAAGTGTGTGTAAGTTCCTCATACCAGCATGTCCTAGACTTTGATGCCATAGCCAGCATTCTGAAGCCTTTGCTAGAAGATATGTGGAAACATATGGCCCTGCAAAGAAGTCTACCATGTATAGATCTCCTCTTCGAAAACCTTTGAAGACTTAGATTTTGTCAGGGGCCAATGGTACAATGCATCGAAATTTGCCAAATATGACAAGCATGTCAAGATCACAAAGCATTGAGACAAACATTAAGTTGTAACTAAGGGATTTGACCAGCATCACATTTTCCATGTGCCTATCCCTTGAGATAGCAACTCTACCCAGTCTCAATACTTTGCTGCTGCTTTTGTCAGCAAAAACGATGTGATCTTTGGTTGGAGGTCGAAGAGTTAACTCCATCATTAGGCTTCGATCACCAGTCATGTTACTAGTGCATCCACTATCCATGATTAATTCGGGTGGAGTGAATTTGTCTTCTTGTATTTAGAATTAGTCTTGTTCACCAAAGCATGCAGGTATAAAATGAAGTGATGAAGATATTGCACTGTAAGTAACAGTAATACCAGACGATATAAATGGTAACACCATTTTCATTAGTTCTCTTGTGTCCACACAAGAATGTTTTAGGGTCTCTAGAGATAGTATTTGATATTATCTTCCTCCCTTCTAGAGACCCGATGCGGGATGAAGATATTAGTTCTTCTTAGCCACCCGCATCTTAAGGGGGCTTTGAAGCAATGATACGTAAAGCAGGATCAGAAAATTTAGGCAATGTTGCCCTAATAGCACATTTCATAGGAGGGTTAGAATACTCAAGTGAATATGCAAAAAAAAAATCTATCGGATGAACATGACGGTTCATGCCATAGTGCTCATATTCATGAATCTTTTGAATCCTTCTCTGCAAAACATAGTTGTTTGTGCGATCATATGAAGACCTTTGTCTGCTTGAAGACATTAGTCTCGGGAATGTCATCTTCTTGAGAGATGTTGCGATGATATTCACAAGAAGCTTCTGAAGAAGACATTTAGGAACCCAGATCCTTTTCATGGGTGAACCATTCCTACAGTTAGTCCCAATGAAGCTAGCAAACACTTCCCCATTTTGACATTTGAGCAATTTATAGTTGGAATCGAAAGATTCATCAATTATGATAGAATTAGTGCAGTTAAAGCCAGATAGTGTGGATGGATCAACCGGAGGGGCCTTTGTAGCAACCCATGTGGTTTTGGGGTACTGCTTAAGCTTCCAGCAAGATCCATCAACATTGATGTTTCTTTAGAAACCAACACCCTCTTTCCTAGGGTTCTTGTTCAAGATTGTCTTCTCGAGGACATCTCAGAAGATCTGATGTCCCTTCAGACTTTTGTGCATCCATGTTTCAAGCAATGTCTTCAACCTGCCATTGTCATTAGTGGTAGAAGTGGTTTCCTCAAATGAGGGGTTAGATACCACACATATAGTTGAAGATAATGCATTTTCAGAAGTATTTAAGCATAAGTAATTTTAATCATGTAACATCAAATTCATCCTGAGCAGTACTGATCTGTTCAACAAGGAGTGGCTCATTTATCTTCTGAAGATCCTCATGAGCCTCTTTCAACTTCTCAACATCTTTCTTTCTTTGAAGATATTAATAAGAGAGCTTTTCATGATCAGTTGTGAGAGTATCATGATGGTTTTGGAGATCCTCAAACCTAGAACAAAGATCACACATATCTTCTACCATAGCTTCATTCAGACTCATCTCGCTGCGCAATGATACATCCTTTTTGCATCATGATTTTATGTTGATATTTATCGCTTTATGGGTTGTTACTACACTTCACGGTACAATACTTATGCCTTTTCTCTCTTATTTTATAAGGTTTACATGAAGAGGGAGAATGCCGGCAGCTGGAATTCTGGTCTGAAAAAGGAGAAAGTTTGAGATACCTATTCTGCGCAACTCCAAAAGCCATGAAAATCAACGAGGAATTATTTTGGAATTTATAAAAAATACTGGAAGGAAGAAGTACCAGAGGGGAGCCACCAGGAGGCCACAAGCGTGCCAGGCGCGGCCTACCCCCCTGCCCGTGCCTAGGTGGCTTGTGGGGCTCCTGTTGCCCCTCTGGCTCCCATCTTTTGCTATAAGGAGGGTTTCGTTCCAGAAAAATCAAGAGGAGGCTTTTAGGAGGAATCGCCGCCGCCACGAGGCGGAACTTGTCACAGCCCTAGCTTTCAATTTTTTGCCAAGCATTCATGCATCCATTATAAAAACCTTGATGTTCGAAATAGGAAGTGATCAAAACCCCAACGATTTGAAAAATTGACAACAAGGCAATAAAATTAATACCTTAAAAGGGACCAAGAAAATGTTCCAAATACTTGGCAAAATAGTGACATAAAATAAATTTGTCAAACCAAAATTCTAGGTCACAGGAACTTTTGAAAAAGGATTTTTGAGTTGAATAAATAGCTAATTGGAATGGAATTATTTTGATTCCTTCTATTTTAAAGTTTCAAAAATGTTGAAACTTTTATGTGGCATTGGATATTATTATCTCTGTCACATAATAACATTTTAGAGTTTTATTTTTGGTCAAACAGTTTATTTTAAAACCTAAAAGCAAATGCCAGAAAGAAAATAAAACAGAAAAAGGAAAAGAGAGAGAGAGAGACCTACCTGACGCTCCTGGTCGGCCCAGCCCACCAGGGCCTCCCCCTGCTCCTCGTCTTCCCCGAGCAGCTGCGTGGCAGCAGCGCGTGCACCGGCCTCCACCTCCTGCTTGCCACCTCCTGCTCATCCACGCGCTTATCCCCTCGCCTGGAGATGCCCCAGAGCCCACTCTGTCTGCTCCACCCCTCTCAGGCTCCCCTCCTTCTCTCTCTCGCCCTCCCCTCGACATGGCCGAGCTCGGCTGAGCAGGCCGTCGCCGTCCGCGCAGCCCCGACCTCCCCTCGCCTCTTCGAGAAGCTCAGGAGATCACCCACGACTTTCCGGTCCTCTCCGCCTTAGGAATTGAAGCCGAAGCCCCTGAATCGAGCTGCCACCGCCGTCTTCCCCATCTCCGGTCATCGAGATCTGCCGCCGTCGATCTGCTACCACCGGGCCTCTCCGACCCCCCGATGCCAGAAATGGAACCCCCGTGAGCCCCTGCTCCTTTTCCC
Source organism: Hordeum vulgare subsp. vulgare (assembly GCF_904849725.1). NCBI lineage: Eukaryota > Viridiplantae > Streptophyta > Magnoliopsida > Poales > Poaceae > Hordeum > Hordeum vulgare. The sequence continues at coordinate 137,829,202 of NC_058518.1, read as the reverse complement.
TGTCTTCCTCGCACGATAGCGTTCCCCTGAGCTCCTCCCCGACGAGCCTGACTTCCGGCCGCCGCGCACGCTTGTCGCCGGCACCTCTCCCGGCCACCCTAGCCCTCTTACTACCCCCTGCAAGAACGGCCGCTTCGCCAGCGTCCCGTAGCCGCAAGCCGCGTCGCAAATGGACCCAAGTAGCGCGTTCTAGCACAACTCTGACGAGCCCTCCGCCGCGGCTATGGTCGCCGGCGACCACCCTCCGGTGGGGGCCGACGTGGCCAATCATTAGCCAGCGCTAACCCCCAGAGCACACTGACAGAGGGCCCCACTGGAGAGTCAAACCTCACTTAGTGTGGGTCAGCGCGGGATTAGCCCCTGGGTCACTAACCAGTGGACCCCTCTGGTCATATTTGACCTGGCCCAGGCGCTGTTGACTGCTCGCGCAGTGCTGACATCACAGTGACGCAATAATAGCTTTTCTGATTTAATTTAAATCCAGGAAATTGCTAGAACTTGTAAAAATCATAGAAATTAAAATATAACTCGGATGGAAATAATTTATATATGAAAAAGGATCAAAAAAATCCAAAGAATCTGATTATAGCATTTTCATGCTGGTTTGAGAAAGTTAACAACACCAAATAGGCAAAATGATGAATAGGGTAAATTTAATAAATAGTTTGGAGCTGGAATTTGATTCCTATTTGAATTCCACTTCAATTACTATGATCAAACATTGAGCTAGCAAAACCAGTATCTCAAATTGCCATCTTCATGCATGATAAAACGAGTTATACGTGAGCATTAGGTCGAATCAATTAAAAGGGTATTCGAAAAATACCTTGCTTGAAGTGGTATTTGAATCCTGATTCAAATCCAGCTTCAACCTAAGAAATGGTAGCTATATTGGCCCTGTCACATTTCATATCCATTTCTTGATCATGCATCATAGTGTTGCATTTCCGTGAAGTAATTATTGTTCCTTCCTTGTTTGCCGGTGTTGTTCCCTCTCGGCAGACGATGGTTCCGACGATATGATCGTTGACATTGACGAAGACTCATTGCTATCTTTAGACGTGTCAGGCAAGCAAACCCCCTTGAGCATATTGAAATAAACCCACTCTCTCGCTCCTGCTCTCTTTTACTGCATTAGGACAAACACGATTCAACTGTACATGTTATCGGTAGTTGAACCCATTCCTCTGCATGACCTGATTTTGTCACAGTAAATAGTTGAAACCACTTAGCATGAGTAGCAACTGCTTGAGCCTTGTTGTGGTTACTCATCCATGCTTGTTTACAATGCCTGCTATGCTTAGAGTCGTGTCGGGTCTGATCCATCTGGATGATGAATCAGAATGGTTGTGTTCATGTCCTATAGTGTGAGAGTAAAAGTGTGAATCCAATTTGGTAAAGGTAGCGATGAGAGGCCATGTAGGAGTACATGGTGGGTTGTCTCATTGGGACCGTCCTTAAGAACCGAGTTCACGAGTTGCAACTAGTTTCTGCTGTTTGTAGGGAAAGTGTTGACGGCCGTGTTTAGCTTTACCCGACGGGGTAGGCTTCTCTGCGGTAGATACACAGTGGCATGGTGTACCAAGTGGCACCCGGATGGTGGGTTTGGGAACCCTGTGCACATCGTTTGGGGCTGTAGAGGAAACCTCGGCCGGACTTCCTTGCCGTTCAGTCTCAAATAGGCGATAAACCTGGACTAGGGTCTTGTGTGGTTAACGGTCGTGGCCGACACCCACGCCAGTGCTTCCGCTTGAAAGTTGCTGAGATGCATGACGTGCATATGGTGATAAGTGGTGGGAGCGTGTTGGAAGAAGTATACCCCTGCAGGGTGATTTAATCTGTTCGAATAGCCGCGTCCTCGGATATGGACTACTTGGAAACATTACGTATTACATAGACAATTTAAATGGATACTCTAAAACATGCAAGATAAGTGTGAGTGCTATGGAAGGCTTTCTCGTAGGGAGACGAGAGTGGATCCATAGTGGTGTATTGCATTGGTGAATATGTGGACTCGTGTGCGTTATCCCACCTCAAAGAAAGAACTTGTAGTCGTAGTACAAGTTAGCCAAGAGTCAAGGCTGGCTTGCTGAAATCAAACCACACAATCCTTCCATTGAAACATGATGCATATGTAGATAGTTCTGATGTAAGTCTTGCTGAGTACCTTTGTACTCACTGTTGCTTTATTTATGTTTTTGCACATAAGTTTGAGACTCATTATAAGGTTCTACGCGATGTGTTCGATGTTGACCGGAATAGCTTGGAAATCCCAGACAGAGGTCTGGCTCCTTTGGTAGGGTCGTAGTAGCTTTTCAGGCTCTTCCAGCCATTTTTAGTAGATGTCTGTACCCAGACATGTTTTGCTTCCGTTTGTTGTTTGTATGACTTGAGTGTCGGGTCACGGGACCCCTGTTTGTAATAACACACTATGTTGATTCTTACGAGTCCTTAATAAAAGCTTGAGTCATAGAGTTATGTTGTGATGCCATGTTGTATCTACACATATCATGCATATTATTTGCATGTTATGAAATGCATTATAGCTGTGGGATTCGACTCCTAGTTGTGTGCCTTTAGTAGTACTCTTTACAGGGAAATGCCTCTTTGTGCTTCTACCGAGCCTTGGTAGCTTGCTACTGCTCTAGACACATTGATTGACCAGTGTGTATCCTTCTTTGCTGCTGTGTTTGTCCCCTCGGGGAAATGTCACGCGGTGTAATGGAGTCCTTGTAGCTTGCTACGACTCGTCTACACACGCTGTTGATCGACACCTGCCTTGTTGGGTTATGTATGCCTGTCCCTGTACGGATGTACCGCTTGGGTTGATAACTAGTCATGTCGACCCGGGTTCTTTGTCATTTGAACGCTAGTAACATATTCATATACGTGAGCCAAAATACGCAAACGGTCCCGACCAAGGTAAGGTAGCAGCCGTGGAGTTTACCGTGCGTGAGGCCGCAAAGTGATGTGATGTGTTACAGGATGGGTTCTTATGACTTAGGATCGGGGTCCTGACAGCTTTGGTATCAGAGCTTGACTGCCTGTAGGATAACCAAGCCAAACTGGTCGATGTTGAGTCTAGCAACTCTTTAGTTATATTAGGGAATTGTTTGTGGAAGGGAACGTAAGGCTCTTATACTCCTTTCCTTGTGTCATTCTTATTCTGAGTCATCCTCTTCTTTATTCCACTGGGTTTAAGAATTAGGCTTTCTTATCTATTCATTAGGATGACGAGTTATTATGCTGGAGGCCTAGGAAAGTTGTTGTCTTCAAGGATTAGTGTCTCCATAAGAATTCAATGTTATGTTGTTAGTTTTATTGCAGGTTGCCTCATATTTCATGCCCGTACAGCTGTTATGCTGTCCGAGTTTTCCAAGGTTTCTAAATAATCTAGTGCAATTGCAAATCCTCTCATCTCGAGTTAATGTCTTTTGGCCAGACCAAGCACACTAATCATCGTGATGAGGTACTCTATTACCTCGACCTATTGTTGATGTGTTAGGAAACCATGTCACCTCGAAAACTACCCAATAGTCTAGATGTGTCTTGGTTTCCAGTGTGATAGTTCTGGCCATCATCTTAGAAAAACATCTCGTGATGTTATTTTGTTTTTAGGTATTCTGTTTCTGGGTCTTTGAATCCAAGGATCATTCTGCTCAACTCTGTTGATAGTGTTGCTAGTTCCCTTTAGAATGATTAGTAACCTTGTTGTAGTTCCGAAGGTTCATGGTATATCATTCTTCCAACACCATGAACCATCTTTGGCAGAAGTTCTCCGTGAATTAAAGATCATAACAAGAGTGCTCGTGATGAGTTCTCTACTCCATATTGTGATTCTGCCTACTCCGCCCTTCTGCATGGATTATCTGGAAGAATTATGTTGAACTCGTTCGACATTCTAATCCATGCATCCATAACTCAAGCAATCATGTGCTCTTGAGTTGGCCTTATCTAGTTGTATTTTGACCTTCATCATTGAGAAGTTAGGTAAGAGTAGTTGTGCATTCTTGTTATCAATGTCTTCTATTCCTATGGTTTGTCAAGTTGTGCTATTTCCAATTGACTCGGAGAAGTAAAATCCAGTACCTCATCCATTTCTTGGATTGGGTCAAAGTAGTTGTAATCCGCAGATCAAAATGCCAATCTGGGTTTTGTTCTGTTCTGTCTTGGAGTATTATCTTCTTTTGTCAAGAATATTATGAGAATTGCACCATCTCTTATGAGCTCTTGATGTAGTGATACTTCTCGCTATCATTATTCATCCCTCGGTTTCCGTGTTGGTTGTAACCGGAATATCGACAAGTGATCCATGATGTGTGAAATCAATACTCCTAGCAATGCCATTGTTTAGTAGTTAATGGACAATACATTCACTCTTATGGTGATGATGATTGAATCGTCATCCTAAGATTGACCTACCTAGTCCATGTTTCATGGTGCACTTTTCGATCAATGAGTTAGGATTTTGTCAATCCCTCGTTCTATTGATCACATCATCTTGCCCTGAAAAGCAAGATTGTTCCCGAGCTTAATAACATATCGGTGGTTCGTGATTTTCCGAATATCTTCTCGGAAGTATTACCAGGTTGTTTCCTGACTGTGATGATAGATCTCGTGATCAAGTTGGTTTCACTATAAGCCATCTTCTCCAAGATTCCGTGTTGGATACCCCGAGCAAGTTGGTTAAGCTAAACAACAACTTGGGGAGTTGGAAGATAAAAGCTTCGCCTAAACTTAGCTCATTTAAAAAGGATATTTTTCCTGTTGTGCGAGTCTAAAGAAAGATGATATTTTCATCGGTTGATTCATGTGATCAATTGTTGCATATATTATCTTGTTCAATTTTCATTTGAGTATGGGCTATTGTCAAATCAAACTCAGAACCAAAGATTGTAGTAACGGTGTCTTACTCATGGATTTCCTTGAGCCTACACTATTGTATTCTTTGATCTGACCAATGCTATTATCTTGCTCACATGGTTGTGGAAATCCATTTATATGGGTATCTTGATGAATTGTTGTTGAGCCCATCGGCAACATTCTCATTTGTTCCATGATCTATGTTGGACATTAAGCTAGTGCTGGAAACTTTGTAGACATTGTCTTCGTGTCTCGAGCACGAGGTATATGTTAGGTGTAAGAAGTGACTTCCTCTAATTCATGTGCATGTGATGCAAGTTGTCGCAATGAATTCGAGAAAAGTTAATTGGTTATCTTCGGAATCATCTCAAGTCAGTCCTGCACGTATGAAGTATTCTATGGTCTGAGAGATTAGCTACATCCATTCCATATGGATCTCCTAGCACACCAAGCCACTGATTGATTTGTTCAAAGAAAAGAAGTTAAGTGCCATTCCTGAAGGTACCAGACGGACTTGCACATGGCTTCGTCATCCACAATGATGGTTCCCATCCAGAACTCGGTAGTGTTTTGATTGTAAGATTTTTCATGTGCTCATCATTGTCTTGGGCAGTGTGTTCACGTGGGTTTTGCAATCCAGCTCATGTTTTGGAGTTGGTTTCCGCAGTTCATTTCCCGAGAATCTCGCAACATTATCTCGTCGATTTGTGCTGCAAACCTTCTTTTCAGACGTGCTGAGTCTGAAGCATCATGTCACCAACCGGAGCTGAATCTCAGGCAGTTATAATGGTTGGAACTTTCCCAAGAATTACAATATTGGTCTTTATGTAACTCGGTAAAGTGATATCGTGGCTAACGCACCCAACCGGAAGATGTAATGTGATAATATCTTGCATCAGCAACCTTAGCCATCTCCCGTGAGGTTTTTGTATGACTTATTTTGGGAGTTGTTCCTCATGGACTCTATTTAAGCCCCGAAGTTCGACCTATATTTGATGTGCTAGATATAAAGCATGACCTATAATTGGGTTGTGCTAGTACATCAAGGAGAACGATAGAAGCGGAGTGCTAAATGTCTCTCGGTCGATCAACCAGATTTCGTTCCCTTGGCACATCTAAGGTGAAATCTGAGGAAGTATTGTCATCCTTTGCATTTGCATCCTCCACCATTAGTCATCAGGGTAGTATGATGTGTCACCAGGATCCTTGGCACAGATATTGGTAAAACTTTGATGAATATGGAAATGCTCAAGTTCTTGAGAGCATGCTCAGACACTAGGTTATATCCTCGATAGTAATTGGAATGTGCCTTCTGTTCGCCGAGTTATTCTTTAACCCTAGTTTCTTTTCAACCTGAGTATGCCACTCCTTCCAATTCCTTCAAACAATCATTTGTGAATTGCATTACTCTGGTATGAAGAGTTTCAATGATCTTAGGATCAAAAGTAATTCTTTTTGCCACTTAAGGGAATAAGTCTACGAGTCACCCTCCTATGGTGCCCCGTTATGGTATGATGGTTAACTTAATCCTCGCTACTTTGAAACCTCATCATCATCTGTTTTAAGCATGGATTTCTGCCTACCAATTGAACCTTTGTCATATGCCTCACTTCCTCGTTTCCTTCATGAGTGTTGTGTTTCAGCGCAAGGGGCGTCTCTGTATCTTATTCTATGAGTTGATCATGAGTTGCCCGATCTTCGAGAAGATCGAGTCTTGTAGAGTCTATTTGTTCCTTTGTTGTTGTGTTAGATGAAGACCTCTAAGACAAAGATGCCCATATCAACCTGATGCAATGAATCAACACCTTCAAGAAGGGCAATTGGATCATGAAGATTCTGGTAGTCTAGTGCCCCTCTTCCTCTTCCCGACTACGCCTGAATCTCGGGACGAGATTCTTGTTTAGTGGGGGTGAGTTGTCACAGCCCTAGCTTTCAATTGTTTGCCAAGCATTCATGCATGCATTATAAAAACCTTGATGCTTGAAATAGGAAGTGATCAAAACCCCAACGATTTGAAAATTTGACAACAAGGCAATAAAATTAATACCTTAAAAGGGACCAAGAAAATGTTCCAAATACTTGGCAAAATAGTGACGTAAAATAAATTTGTCAAACCAAAATTCTAGGTCACATGAACTTTTAAAAAAGGATTTTTGAGTTGACCAAATAGCTAATTGGAATGGAATTATTTTGATGAATTCTATTTTAAAGTTTCAAAAATGTTGAAACTTTTATGTGGCATTGGATATTATCATCTCTGTCACATAATAATATTTTAGGGTTTTATTTTTGGTCAAACAATTTATTTTAAAACCTAAAATAAAATGCCAGAAAGAAAAAAAAAAGGAAAAGAGAGAGAGAGAGAGACCTACGTGACGCTCCTGGTCGGCCGAGCCCACCAGGGCCTCCCCCTGCTCGTCGTCTTCCCCGAGCAGCTGCATGGCAGCAGCGCGTGCGCTGACCTCCACCTCCTCCTTGCCACCTCCTTCTTGTCCCCGCGCTTATCCCCTCGCCTGGAGATGCCCCAGAGCCCCCTTTGTCTGCTCCACCCCTCTCAGGCTCCCATCCTTCTCTCTTTTGCCCACCCCTCGCCATGGCCGAGCTCGGTTTGAGCAGGCCGTCGTCGTCCGCGCAACCCCGACCTCCCCTCGCCTCTCCGAGAAGCTTAGGAGATCACCCGCGACGTTCCGGTCCTCCCTGCCTTAGGAATCAAATGCGAAGCCCCTGAATCGAGCTGCCACCGCCGTCTTCCCCATCTTCGGTCACCGAGATCCGCCGCCGTCGGTCTGCTGCCACCGGACCTCTCCGACCCCCCCGATGCCAGAAATGGAACCCCCGTGAGCCCCTGCTCCTTTTCCCTCTCTTTCCCGCGCGATAGCTTCCCCTGAGCTCCTCCTCGACGAGCCCGAGTTCCGGCCGTCGCGCACGCTCGTCGCCGGCACCTCTCCCGGCCACCCTAGCCCTCTTGCTACCCCCTGCGAGAACGACCGCTTCGCCAGGGTCCCGTACCCGCAAGCCGCATCGCAAATGGACCCGTGTAGCGCGTTCTAGCACAACTCCGGCGAGCCCTCCGTCGCGGCTATGGTCGCTGGCGACCACCCTCCTGTGGGGGACGACGTGGCCAATCGTTCGCCAGCGGTAACCCCCCCCAGAGCCACTGACAAAGGGCTCCACTGGTGAGTCAACCTCACTTAGTGCGGGTCAGCGCGGGATTAGCCCTTGGGTCACTAACCAGTGGACCCCACTGGTCAGGTTTGACCTGGCCCAGGCGCTGTTGACTGCTGACACAGTGATGACATCACAGTGACGCAGTAATAGCTTTTCTGATTTAATTTAACTCCACGAAATTGCTAAAACTTGTAAAAATGATAGAAATTAAAATATAACTCGGATGGAAATAATTTATATATGAAAAAGGATCAGAAAAATCCAAAGAATCTGATTATGGCATTTTCATGCTGGTTTGAGAAAGTTAACAACACCAAATAGGCAAAATGATGAATTGGGTAAATTTAATAAATAGTTTGGAGTTGGAATTTGATTCCTATTTGAATTCCACTTCAATTACTATGATCAAACATTGAGCTAGCAAAACCAGTATCTCAAATTGCCATCTTCATGCATGATAAAACGAGTTATACGTGAGCATCAGGTCGAATCAATTAAAAGGGTATCCGGAAAATACCTTGCTTGAAGTGGTATTAGAATCCAGATTCAAATCCAGCTTCAACCTAAGAAATGGTAGCTATATTGGCCCTGTCACATTTCATATCCATTTCTTGATCATGCATCATAGTGTTGCATTTCCTTGAAGTAATTATTGTTCCTTCCTTGTTTGCCGGTGTTGTTCCCTCTCGGCAGACGATGGTTCCGGCGATGTGATCGTTGACATTGATGAAGACTCATTGCTATCTTCAGACGTGTCAGGCAAGCAAACCCCCTTGAGCATATTGAAATAAACCCACTCTCTCGCTCCTGCTCTCTTTTACTGCATTAGGACAAACACGATTCAACTGTACATGTTATCGGTAGTTGAACCCATTCCTCTGCATGACCTGATTTTGTCACAGTAAATAGTTGAAACCACTTAGCATGAGTAGCAACTGCTTGAGCCTTGTTGTGGTTACTCATCCATGCTTGTTTACAATGCCTCCTATGCTTAGAGTCGTGTCGTGTCTGATCCATCTGGATGATGAATCAGAATGGTTGTGTTCATGTCCTATAGTGTGAGAGTAAAAGTGTGAATCCAATTTGGTAAAGGTAGCGATGAGAGGCCATGTAGGAGTACATGGTGGGTTGTCTCATTGGGACCGTCCTTAAGAACCGAGTTCTGTGTATGTTATCCAAGACAACATACTACCACACATTGGGATACTTAATTGACCCTCTTGGCTTATTAATCGCCTAGATCTCTGTCCAGGACTAGCAACTAGTTTCTGGTGTTTGTAGGAAAAGTGTTGGCGGCCGTGTTTAGCTCTGCCCGACGGGGTAGGCTTCTCTACGGTAGATACACAGTGGCACGGTGTACCAAGTGGCACACGGATGGTGGGCTTGGGAACCCTGCACACATAGTTTGGGGCCGTAGAGGAAACCTCGGCCGGACTTCCTTGCGGGTTCAGTCTCAAATAGGCGATGTGTGGTTAACGGTCGTGGCCGACACCCACGCCAGTGCTTCCTCTTGAAGGTTCCTGAGATGCATGACGTGCACATGGTGATAAGTGGTGGGAGCGTGTGTGAAGAAGTATACCCCTGCAGGGTGATTTAGTCTGTTCGAATAGTCGCATCCTTGGATATGGACTACTTGGAAACATTACGTGGTACATAGACAATTTAAATGGATACTCTAAAACATGCAAGCTAAGTGTGAGTGCTATGGAAGGCTTTCTCGTAGGGAGACGAGAGTGAATCCATAGTGGTGTATTGCATTGGTGAATATGTGGACTCGTCTGCGTTATCCCACCTCAAAGAAAGAACTTGTAGTCGTAGTATAGGTTAGCCAAGAGTCAAAGCTGGCTTGCTGAAATCAAACCACACAATCCTTCCATTGAAACATGATTTATATGTAGATAGTTCTCATGTAAGTCTTGCTGAGTACCTTTGTACTCACTGTTGCTTTATTTATGTTTTTGCAGAGAAGTTTTAGACTCATTATAAGGTTCTACGCGATGTGTTCGATGTTGATCGGAATAGCTTGGGAATCCCAGACAAAGGTCTGGCTCCTTTGGTAGGGTCGTAGTAACTTTTGAGGCTCTTCCAGCCATTTTTAGTAGATGTCTGTACCCAGACATGTTTTGCTTCTGCTTGTTGTTTGTATGACTTGAGTGTGTGGTCACGGGACCCCTGTTTGTAATAACACACTATGTTGATTCTTATGAGTCCAGAATAAAAGCTTGAGTCATAGAGTTATGTTGTGATGCCATGTTGTATCTACACATATCATGCATATTGTGTGTATGTTATGAAATGCATTATATCTATGGGATTCGACACCTAGTTGTGTGCCATTAGTAGTACTCTTTACAGGGAAATGCCTCTTTGTGCTTCTATCGAGCCTTGGTAGCTTGCTACTGCTCTAGACACATTGATTGACCGGTGTGTATCCTTCTTTGCTGTTGTGTCTGTCCCCTCGGGGAAATGTCACGCGGTGTAATGGAGTCCTTGTAGCTTGCTACGACTCGTCTACACACGCTGTTGATCGACACCTGCCTTGTTGGGTTATGTATGCATGTCCCTGTACGGATGTACCGCTTGGGTTCATAACTAGTCATGTCGACCCGGGTTCTTTGTCGTTTGAACGCTAGCAACATATTCATATACGTGAGCCAAAAGACGCAAACGGTCCCGGCCAAGGTAAGGTGGCAGCCGTGTTGTTTACCGTGCGTGAGGCCACAAAGTGATGTGATGTGTTACAGGCTGGGTTCTTATGACTTAGGATCGGGGTCCTGACAGAACTTGAGCAGAACCAATCTAGAGCTCCAGCAGGGCCGTCCTGCCGGGGAAACTACCCTCTCGGAGGGGGAAATCATCGCCATCGTCATCACCAACACTCCTCTCATCGGAGGGGACTCATCACCATTAACATCTTCATCAGCACCATCTCATCTCCAAACCCTAGTTCATCTCTTGTAATCAATCTCCGTCTCGTGACTCCGATTGGTACTTGTAAGGTTGCTAGTAGTGTTAATTACTCTTTGTAGTTGATGCTAGTTTGATTACTCGGTGGAAGATCATATGTTCAGATCTCTAATGCTATTCAATACCTCTCTGGTCATGAACATAATTATGCTTTGTGAGTAGTCACTTTTGTTCCTGAGGACATGGGATAAGTCTTGCTATAAGTAATCATGTGAATTTGGTATTCGTTCGATATTTTGATGCGTTGTATGTTGTCTCTCCTCTAGTGGTGTTATATGAACGTCGACTACATAACACTTCATCATGATTTGGGCCTAGAGGAAGGCATTGGGAAGTAATAAGTAGATGATGGGTTGCTAGAGTGACAGAAGTTTAAACCCTAGTTTATGCGTTGCTTCGTAAGGGGCTGATTTGGATCCACTAGTTTAATGCTATGGTTAGAATTTGTCTTAATTCTTCTTTCATAGTTGTGGATGCTTGCGAGAGGGGTAATCATAAGTGGGGTGTTTGTCCAAGTAAGGGCAGCACCCAAGCACTGGTCCACCCACATATCAAACTATCAAAGTAGCGAACGCGAATCATATGAACATGATGAAAACTAGCTTGACAGAGATTCCCATGTGTCCTCGGGAGCGCTTTACCTCCTATAAGAGTTTGTCCAGGCTTGTCCCTTGCTACAAAAGGGATTGGGCCACTGTGCTGCACCTTTGTTACTATTGTTACTTGCTACTTGCTACGAATCATCTTACCACACAACTATCTGTTACCGATAATTTCAGTGCTTGGAGAGAATACCTTGCTGAAAACCACTTGTCAGTTCCTTCTGCTCCTCGTTGGGTTCGACACTCTTACTTATTAAAAGGACTACGATAGATCCCCTACACTTGTGGGTCATCACGCAACAGGTCATGGCTTTTCTCTAGAGTTAGTTGCATTTTCTCCATAGCCTTTTGTTTCTTAGTAGCAATTTTAAAATGTTTAGAATAGCTAGGTTTCAAGTCATCATTAGATTCAGCTTGGCTATCAGAGTCATAGCATGAAGATTTTGAGGATACCTTGGAGCCTTTTGCCATGAAGATGAAGGCTAGAGGATAGTAGTCGTCACTGGCTTCCGTGCTAATGAGGAGACCATTGTCCTTAGGGTCGAAGACCGATGAGGTCACAAATGGAGAAGCCATAGCCAAATCAGCAACTTGAGAGTCAGACTCCTCCTTAGATCCCTCGTCAGCTTCACACTCAGTATCAGCGTGAGAATCCATCTCCTTCCCAATGAAAGCATGTGCATTGGACCTCTTCTTATGCGATGAAGACTTGGATGAATACTTATGATGCTTTTTTGTTTTTCTTGTCATCAGAATCATAGTTCTTGCTCTTCTTCTTATGTTCCTTCTCCCACCAAGGACAATTAGAAATGAAGTGACCTACTTTTTTGCACTTGTGACATGATTGCTTTTTGTTGTCATGCAAAAACATTTCACGAGGTTTCTTGGAGTCACGCCTTGAAGATTTTCCATAGTGTTTTGACTTGGCAAACTTCTGGAACTTTCGTACAAGGAGAGTGAGTTCTTTGGCAATGTCTTCGGCACCATCAGAATTTCATTTAGATTCACCATCAAATGAAGACACAACCTTTGCCTTCAGTGCACGGGAACGACCATAGGTGGAACCATAGATTCCCCTTTTCCCAGCTTGTTGGAACGTATGAGTGTTTAGCCTCTCAAGTATATTAGTAGGATCCAATTCTTTGAAGTCAGGGCGTTCTTGGATCATGAAGGAAGGAGTGTCAAAGGAACTGTCAAGAGATCTCAATATCTTCTTCAGAACTTCATTTTTGGTGATTTGAGTGGCGCCTAGAGAATTCAACTCATTTGAGATATCAGTGATGCGATCAAGCATGAGGCGGAAAATTTAGTTGTTAAGTATTTTGAAGTGGTTGAATAGGTTGTAGAGCACATCTACACACGAGTCCATCTATGACGAGACACCTTCATTAACTTTAGACGAACATTCCCAGATTTTCTTCATGGTCTCAAGAGCACTCACACGGCCGTTCTCTCCTTTGGTGGGATGACAACAAATGTTGTTCTTTGCGGTTGAGTCCAGTTGAGAAAACCTCTTCACATTAGCAACATAACACCTTCTCTAACCTTGGGAACTCCAGCCATGACGACATAAGAGAGGTCGTTGTCAATGGCTTCGATATGCATGTGCATCTTGTTCTTCCAGTATGGGTAATTAGTGCCATCGAATATTGGGCACACAGCGAAGAACTTAATTATGCATGCAGTCAACATAGCTAAAACTCCAGGTGGTTAAACCTAAACATAGAACAAGGGAGTACCTCGCTCTGATACCAGTTGTAAGTAATAGTTATCGACTAGATGGGGTAAATAGGCGATTTAAAAAAAAGCTTTGAAACAGTAAAAGTATTCAAAGTATGTGTAAGCGATATAAGATCAGGTAAGGATAAGAATCAAGCATCTAAGCATAGCATGGATTATTACGAAGACATTCAAGCAGATAGGGCATAGTCATCATGCGCAGTAAGATGTACCATAGATAAAATTATGTAGTATGAAGATAAATGACAGTTAGGTATGTCTTTGGTGAATGTCTTTGAGTTGAGATGATCAAGCTAAGGCTTCACAATACAGTACAGTAAGTAAGAGAGTGAAGGATAGAACTAGTAGCTTCATGACGACACATGATTTGTTGGACCAGTTCCAGTTCCTATGACAACTATATGTCTGGTTGGGGAGTCTTATACCTCATCTTCACCTTGTTCCCCTTGAGCCGAGGTCACTTGGACCATGCACAACCACTCAGGTAAGTCTTTAGGGGAGACTTCCAATATCCGTACAAACTTGGTCACCCGACAATCCACAATAACTCTTGGATTGTTCTAGACCATGGTCACCCGTCAATCCAGAATGACTCTTGGATGCACTAGACCATGATGCCTAGCCGTATGGAAGGTCACAGTCTTCAAGTGTAACAAGCCTTAAGTTCTCTCAGAACAGAACGACTTGGGTGATGCTCAAACACTCTGGCTCTAGGTGTTTGGGTCTATCCTTGCAAGATAGCTCTCTCTATCTCAATGGCATTGAAGTGGGTTGGTCCAAATTGACAACAGTCGTATCTAACTCCGAGCAGCCACCAACATAGGGTGGAGGGGGCGGGCTATTTATAGCTAACATGCAACACAACAAGATATGACCAAAATAACCCTCGGTCAATGGCCAACCGACACATGTTCCAATTGTCAGATTTCAAAGCAAATGCAGCAACATAACTTGGGCTACAAGTAATGCTGAACCAACTAGCCCTGGAAGAGACTTCCTCTTGTTGTCTTTGTTCTAAGACATAGGTATTTCGGTTGAGCAACACGTTACGTATCACTTCGATCACATCGACCACACTTAAAAGTACGGTAGTTCCTATGACTCGGGAAAGAAGAAACAAAAATACCAAAAGACTTTGTCTTCACATTTCATTATCTTCAAGCGATTATCTTCGCATACCACCAATGGCTTCCTCCAGCATCAATGTCTTCGAACATTTTTGGGGATCGTCTTCGACGGTTAAATGGAATCTCCAAGGACTTCTATCTATGTTAACCTATGAACTCTCACAAACACATTAGTCCCTCAACCACATTGTCTTCAATACTCCAAAACCAACACGGGGTGTCACTAGATGCACTTACATGACGTATTTACTCCATTTGGTGATATGAACACCCAACACAACACATGGACGGTGCTTCTATGCATATATAAACTTCCTCCTTGGTTATGTATGAATAAACATACATCATGATGTCAATGATTATCCAAGGCCCGAAGCAACCTGGAAATGATATCGACATTTACTTCCAGCTACTAGTAGAAGAGCTGCTCACATTGTGGAATCATCCTGGTGCAAAATGTTATGATGCTTACGCAAAGGAGTTTTTCCAGCTATATGCATTGCTGCTGCACAACATTCAACATAGGCCGATGTTAGAAAATACTTCGGGGCATAAAACAAAGGGACCTGTAGGATGTGTCACATGCTTGGATAGGACAGGGAGTAGAATTCTTTCGAAGTTGCACAAAACCGTGTATTTGCGTCATAGTGGGTTCTTAAGGAGAGATCACCCTTATCGAAATATGAAAGCGGAATTGATGATACGTCACATAAAGCGATGGTATCAAGACCCCATGATGGGAAATAAGTCCACAACATGGATAAAAAATCTAAATTTGTTCTTGGCAAGGGATCCGGTTTGACATAAAAAAAACATGGACCAAGTGTTTAAGAAGAAATCGATGTTCTAGGAATTACCTTACTCAGAGCTCCTAAGTGTACATCACTGCATTGTTGTCATGCACGTAGAGAAGAATGTACGTGAAAGCATCCTTGGTACTCTTCTCAAGATTAAAGGTAAAAGAAAGGATGGTGACGGTGCACGACTCGATGTGCTTGGTAATGAATCTGATAATATGAACGAATCAAAAGATGATGACAAGTTTCTCCACCTTTACTAGAGTTACAATCTCACATCTGCAGAAGTAGAAGAGATCTTTGACTATTTGTTTTCAACTATTGTACCATCTTCCTACTCCGGAAACATCAGACCTCTCATGGATGATAACTTGTCTAAAAAGAAGTTGCCTCACATGAAGTCACATGATTTCCACATAATGTTGACACAAATCCTCATGGTAGCCATAAGAAATATGATGGACACAAACATAAGAAACACACTGAGTGATCCCTGTGATTTCTTCAACTAACTATAGCAGAAGGTGGTAGATATTGAAGAGCTGGTCATATGAAAGCTAATATTGAAAGAATATTTCCAAAATTAGAGATATTCTTCCCACCGCCATTATTTGATGACATGGTCCATCTCACTGTGCACCTTGTTGAGATAAAGTATTGTGATCATGTGTTTCTTGGCAACATGTGCCCCCTCGAGCGGTACAAGGGAATATTGAAGCGCTATTTTCGGAAGTGATGTCATGCAGAGGCAAGCATCCTACAAGGTTATACCGTGGTGGAGGTGGTTGAGTTTTGCACAGAATACATGAAACAAAGACCTATAGGTGTTCCCCTCTTTCACCATTAGGGAAGGCTGGTTGGTAACCCGGTCCTTGCTGGCATGAAGTTTAGTGCACCTCGAGATAAGTATGATCAAGCCCATTTGATGGTACTACTTAACAGCCCAATACTCAAAGCTTATGTTGAAGAACACGTGAATGAGATATGACGAAGCAAATTGCCCAATGTGCTTTCATCCAGCCGCCGATACTAATGCACACAATGAGGACTACGTAATATGGCTGAAGGCTCGTTTGGCATGTGGATCCGATGGTGACTTTGCAATGTGATTGGCAAAAAATACATCACCCATGAATATGAAGTAGCATGTGTATGACATAAATTGCAACACGTTCAACACTGGGAAACATGATGGTAAGACCTCATATCAGAATAGCTATGTTCAGATATAATGCTTAATTGTAGACAAAGATGATATACAAATATATCAATGGAATCCTAGAAGAGATTTTGGAGCTTGACTATGTGAGTGTGAAGGTGGCATTATTCACGTGCAGATGCCCCCCCCCTCGGTAGCATAAAGGTTGATTACATGAAGAGCTATGTTGTCCTCGGAAAGATAGCATATCACAAGGACCCATTCATTCTTGCCAGCGATGCTACCCAGATTATCTATATGAAAAGCCCCTTGCATAAGAACTGCCATGTAGTTATGTATGGGATGAGGGGGTATTAGGCGTCGAGATTGTTGGTGATGAGGAGGAGTACAGTTAATATGATGAGTTGCCACCTGAGGGGCCACACGGTAAAACAGAGGATAAGCGTAAAATCATGAGAAAACCTAAGTTCACTAGGGTTCAACCTAATGATCGCAATCACTCCATTTACATGGTAATTAAGTCAAAAAACTAATCATTATTTCTGTCGTACTAAATTGTCACATGAGAATTGTGAGCTATTTACTGAATTTGTTCTATTAGAAGTATCACATGTACTGTAATGTGAGGTATGCCCGGCCTTCTGTTGATCTAGATTAATATGTTGTGAATCCTGGTAGTGAATTTGAACTATTTATGATCATATACCCTAGGGCTAGGACACTCAATTGATCACCCTCCGGTATGTATGAACTGAACATATGCAATCTGGTTTAGCAATCACACATGGTTCATTCATTAGAGAGGTGTGCCTACCAAACCATGGCCGATGACCCCTAATCCGTGCAACGTGAGTCATGCATTCTGATTGGCCAAAACCCGACCACACGGATCGTACGACTGCATCGTATGATGCACCTAGATTGAACGACAATCCTTATCTCTCTCATCAACACATATAATTCTAGCTGGGGTTTGCTTTATGTGCTCAGTAAATGCTTAAAACGGTTTAAATATAGCAAAGGAGCCCAGAAATGCGCCAGAAAATCAAGCCTGGCATATAATGATGATTGCCTACCATGGGAAAAAATTGGAGGAGGGGCGATGAAGAGACCGTTGATTGGAGTTTGATTTGTCACCTCTCACTTTTGGAACTATGATCCTTCAACTGAGATGCTATGGTTTCCAAGGAGAAATCTTCGTAACTTGTGTGGAAGTTTACCAAAACTATTCCATGGGGTATAGAGATCACACCAAGATAACGCACCGATTTTTTTGATTTTTGAAGTCCATCCGCGTTTTGTGTCATTAAATAACCAACATGCCTTATGTAGGTGGACGCATCTCACAACTGAAATGTTTGAGAATTCTTCTCATTCCTTAGACAATGAAGAAAATCACGCAAAGCGATACACAAATGATTCGCAAGAGCTTCTTTGCCAGCATCCACACATAGTTTAGGCTGGGATTCAATTTATATGCAGTCAAGGCAAGGTAAACGCAAACTAGCCCTAAAATCCACAAAAAAATCAATACTAGGAGTACAAGGGTGTTTGCGTACCATAGAAAAAATCAAGGAGAAACGATGAAGTCGATGCCGATTGGATTACCAAGTCTACTATTGGAAACTATGATCCTTCTTGTGAGATGCCTTGGTTTCTAAGGGGCGATTATCGCAACCTGTGCCAAACATTACCAAATTGTTTCCATGGGTTATACGTCTCCAACGTATCTATAATTTTTTATTGTTCCATGCTATTATATTATCATTCTAGGATACTTTTTGAGTAATTATTTACCAAATTATATTATTTTTTAGCACTAACCTATTGACCCAGTTCCATGTGCTAGTTCTTGTTTTTTGTGTGTTTTTTGTTTTGTACAAAATCCATATCAAACGGACTCCAAACGTAATAAAAAGTTATGGAGATTTTTTTCGAATATATGTGAATTTTGGGAGTTGGACTCCAAACGGATTAATTGTGATATTATGTTATTGATATGAGTTGTGTGTTAGTATGGTGTTGTCCTAAGGTGCTTTCCGTGAGGCGCACATGTGAAGAATACATGCTGGAGGGTTTGTAATATGTTCATGATTGGCTAATAGTGGGTGGCAAGAGTGACAGAAACTTACACCCGAGTAAGGGAGTTGTGTGCATATGGGCGTAAAGAGGGCTTGATGTTTAATGCTATGATTGGATTTACCTTAATGATTTCTAGTAGTTGTGGATGCTTGCTAGAAGTTCAATCATAAGTGCATATGTTCCAAGTACAGAAAGTGTATTAGCGTATGCCTCTCCCTCATTGCATATGATAAGTATCTTTCATGTTATATTAAATTGCCTATGGATAGTTTTCTCTTGCATTACACAAAAAGCTTAATAATAATCAGCCCTAACTTTTATTTCCATGCTCTTTATTTTCTTGCAAAACAGCACCTAACTTTTATTTAGTTTCTCTTTATTTCCTTGCAAAACTATCTATCACCCCTACTAAGTACTACTAGTTTCTTTCCTACAAAGTAGTTTCATACTTGTTCTAGGTAAAGTAAGCGTTAGCGTGCGTAGAGTTGTGTCGTTGGTCGCTGGAACTTGAGAGAATATTAACTCTACCTTTAGCTCCTCATTGGGATCGACACTCTTACTTATCTAAAAATGCTACAAACCATCCCCTACATTTGTATGTTATGAAGACCTTTTTCTAGCACCGTTGCCGCGGAGCAATAGCATACTGTTTGATATTCTCGTGTGTCCTTGTTTGCTTCATCACTAAGTATTTTTTATTTTATTTTTTAGTTGTTTACTATCTTTAGTTTTGGGTAGGAAAGGCAAAATACGAAAAAATAGATGTGCTTGCTAACCCAGTGGTTGAGGAACCACCCAAAATATATCCTTCTATTGAAGCTTATTACCTGGATCATCTTCGATCGCTTTGTGCTCGTGCTGAAAACCCAACTAGCTTAGTTGAGGGATAACCATTAAATGAGGATGCTTATTATGTGTGGCATTGCTTATCTAAAAAAGGGAGACTCATGTAGCATCAAACTAATACTTTGTGTTACTATGCGTGAATATATGCGAAATATACATTTTTACTTGTTGTTCTGAATAAACTAAAAAACACCTTCCTTACCTATGTGTGTTTAATGACAACAAAATATTATCTTCTTACACCAAGGAGGTCTATTGTTATTATGATGTTGAACAAACTGAAGAATTTGTTACTTTTAAGGGTGCTTATGAAATTGCTACTTTGATTGAAAAGTATGATGCTACTCTTTACAAATCTGAAAAAAATCGTACTTAAATATTGCTATGAAAACTATGGTTCTAATGCTTATGTTAAAGAATTTATTGAAAGAATGACATCTTCCTTGCAAGAGAATAATATTCCGCAGGAATCTATGGAAAAAGAAATTGCTGAAACTGTGAGCTCATTAGATGAAAAAGATAAGGAGGACAACGAAGAACAAAAGGAGGAAGAGCGGACTAGCTACCCGTGCCCACCTTCTAATCATAGAAACTCTTCAACTCATACATTGTTTAATTTCCCGTCGCACATACCAAAGGATGAATGCTATGATGATTGCTATGATCCCTTGGATTCGCTTGTTATATCCTTTTTTGACGAACTTTATGCTTGCTATGCTGGTGGCCATGATGCCAATATGAATTATGCTTATGGAGATGAACTTGCTATAGTTCCTTATGTTAAGCATGAAATCATTGCTATTGCACCCATACACAATAGTCCTATTATCTTTTTGAATTCTCCCAACTACACTATATCGAAGAAGTTTGCACTTATTAAGGATTATATTAATGGGTTGTTTTTCACTATCACACATGATGATTTTGATGAATATAATATGCATGTGCTTACTGCTCCTACTTGCAATTATTATGAGAGCAGAACCAAATCTTCACCTCTCTATGTTTCCAATACGATAAAATTGCAAGAAACTACTTATGCTATGTATTGGACTTTACTTTGTGAATTGTTCTTTTTGACATGCCAAGGCATAGAAACAGAGTTAGACTTTGTTGCTACATGATATATATCACTTTCTGCTCACTACTAAATTACAAATCATTGTTAACTAAAATTTGCTTTGATATACCTTGGGATCCGAGTGGATCAATTACTTGAGCAGTATATACCTAGCTTAATGGCTTTAAAGAAAGTGCTGCCACCGAGACAACCCGAAAGTTTTAGGGATTCATTTATTTCTATTGTGTGATTTTAAAATAATTATAAACAAAATAAAATAAAATGGGGAACCTAAAAACTTTTTTCAAAAAGAAAAGTGAAAGTGAGAAGGACGAGCACCGTTGAAGTTGGGGGTAGCCTTGAACTTTGTTCATGTCCAATGAAAATTTGTGAATCTTGATTACCAAAATATTTAACAATCATAATGATCCCCTTGTGCAAATTCATTGTATTATAAAAATAATCTACCAAGATTTACCCATAGGATGTTTAAATTTCTTCTTTCATATGTGATGTGCAAAAACAGAAACTTTGCCTGTAGTATTTGATTTTTCATTTTTTACTGGAACGTCAAAAAAATGAAATTTTTACACAGTACTGTTATACAAGTTTTTTACCACATCCTAAATTTTCAGATTTTTATGAGTTACAGAAGTATACATTTCATCTGCATCTTTCCACATTGTCGTGTTTTTCATAGATTCTTGTTATAGTTGCTTTGTGTGCTTATGTTTTGAAGTCTTGTCGAGCCATATTAGAATTGTGATAGCATACAGTGGGTAATGTTAGATTATAATTATGGAATAATGTTATGGAAGTACATGATGAAATTTGATGTTATATGAACTAACCTCTCTAATAGAAGTCATGTTAAGTTTTGTGTGGATGAAGTGTTCGAAGATCAAGGAGGTATTGATATGAGAAGAATAAGGAGAGGCAAGAGCTCAATCTTGGGGATGCCCAAGGCACCCCAAGTAATTATTCAAGTAACTCAAGCGTCTAAGATTGGGGATGCCCCGGAAGGCATCCCATCTTTCTTCTTCGACAACTATCAGTACGTTTCGGTTTTTGTTTTGTTCACATGATATGAGTAAATTCTTGGAGCGTTGTGCGCCTTTTAGTTTCCTTTTAGCAATACACCATGTTAATATGAGAAACTCCATTTATAGAATGCTCTTTGCAATTCACTTATATCTTTTGAGTATGGCTTTATAGAGTGCTTTATGTGCTTCACTTATATTATTTGAAGTTGGATGCCTATTTCTCTACATATAGAAAACCGTTATTTGTAGAATGCTCTTTTGCCTCACGTATATGTATTAGAGTGCGGTATTTTGTAGAAAGAATTAAACTCTCGTTCTTCACTTATATTTGATTGGGAGTTAATAAATAGTGACGGTAATTTGCATGGGTTATAAGACTAGTCCAAAAATAATAGGTATTCAAGGAGTGATAATCAAAACCTTCATGTAGCACATTAAAGAGAAATTATGGGTTAATGATATTGATGTGGTAATGTGAAAGGGTGTGAGTGCATCATTTTTTATTCATGTAAGTGTCAGTATTAAGAGGTTTTAACTTCTTGTTTGTCTAAAAATTAAAAAGGCATGCTGAGGATGTGTGAGCATTTATATTCCTCCCTGAAATCCTAGTGTTGTTTCGAGTCGGAGTCGCGCGATGGTTAATTCCTCCCAACCCTCTCCCTCGGGCCATGTGAGTAGTAATTTGATTTGTTATAAAACTAATTAAACTTTGTAATAAATATATGAGTTCTTTATGACTAATGTGACACCATGGACTTACGCAATCTCGCCACCTCATATTTGCGAGCCTCTTTAGTATCGTGCATGTCCCATTCTCACCTCAAGGATCGGTGCAAACTTCACTGGTGCATCCAAACCCCATGACGTGATACAGTCGCTTGCACATAAACCACGTTATATCTTCCTCAAAACATCCACCATAGCTACATATCATGGCATTTCCATAGCTCTTCCGAGAAATATTGACATGCAAGTTTCACCGTCACTTCATATGACTTGTCCTTTCATTGTCATATTGCTTTGCATGGTTGTAAGATACCTAGCATGATATTTACATGTCTTGTCCATTTTTAATATCTTCTTCTACGCTAGGTCATTGCACATCCTCGTACACTACTAGAGGCATTCATGTAGAGTCATATCTTCCTATCAGTTTTTCATATCGAGTTGTAAGTAAATAAAAGTGTGATGATCATCATTATTAGAGCATTGATGCAGTGAGGAAATGAAAATGGGGGAGGTCAAATGAGCCCACCATAAAAAATGGGGGAGGCAAAATAAAATAAAAAGCCCATCATGAAAAAATAAAAATAAAAACAAATAAATGAGAGAAAAGGAGAGAATGGACTTTGCTACTATCCTTCACCACACTTGTTCCTCAAAGTGGCACCATGTTCTTCATATAGAGAGTCTCTTGTTTTGTCACGTCCATATGCTAGTGGTTTTTTTTCATTATACAAGTTGGCATGTATGTTCCTATGACGGACGTCATCTAATGCGTGAGGTCTTCATGAGCAAGCAAGTTGGACGCACACACACTTAGCTTCAGTCGAGCTTTCATACATTTGTAGCTCTAGTGCATCTGTTACATGGCAATCCCTACTCCTCACATTGAGATATCTATTGATGGGCATCTCCATAGCCCGTTGATACACCGAGTTGATGAGAGACATGCTTCTGCACTTTTACCCCGTTGAAACCTACCACCACATTCTATTCCACCTATATGCTATGTCCATGGTTCATGCTAATTTATTGTGTGAAGAATAAAAATTTGATGCATATTGAAAAAGTACAATCCAATTGATTGACTTGGGCACCGTGGTGCTTGACATTTGTATTAATGTGGTGAATATGGAGCCATGCCTTGCTAAGATAATAAGATGAATGGGGGTAAACATTCTTTGAGGATTGTATACTTTGAAAGATTGATTATTTTGTTGCTTATGCTTATAAGTATTAGTATCTCAATTTATGATAATTCATCGTTTCTTAATGAGCATACATGCAAAAGATTACATATTGGGTAACATGTCACATCAAAAATTCTGTTTTTATCGTTTACCTACTCGAGGATGAGCATGAATTAAGCTTGGGGATGCTTGATACATCTCCAACGTATCTATACTTTTTGATTGTTCCATGCTATTATATTATCATTCTAGGATACTTGTTGAGTAATTATTTACCAATTTATGTTATTTCTGAGGACTAACCTATTGACCCAGTGCCCAGTGTCAGTTCCGAGTTTTTGTGTGTTTTTTGTTTCACAAAAAATCCATATCAAACGGACTCCAAACACGATAAAACTTTATGAACCTATCAAGGTGGGGTCGCACCCTCATAGCTTGTGGCCAACCCTTAATTCGGGTTGAGCTATCCTTTGGCCGAAAGAAAGATAATTTTCCGATAAAAGTCCCGTCATAATTTCTTCCCGATCGGAGTTACGGATCTCTGGATATTTAAGAAATGGTGAAGGGCTAGAAAAGGTCGCAAAAACAGGAGAGAAACAGAGAGAGATTCAAACTTGGAGGGGCTGCTGCCCTCCGGGTGCCATGGAGGCCATGGACCAGAGGAAAAACCCTCCTCGCACATAGGGAGGAGGCCAAGGAATAAGAAGAAGGAGGCGGGCTCTCCCCCTCTCTCCTGGTGGCTAAAAGCACAATTGCTCCCTAAGGTGGTATTGGTAATTAATAACAACATATGTAGCATTGAACTAATGATTCTATCCAAGTATATTCCAGAAAAGTTCAAAGATGCATTGGCTAAAGGATTATGAGGAGAAACCCCTTGACGCAAGGAAAGGAATAGGATTGGCCAAGCTTCGAGCAAGAGGACTCTACATTTTATATTTGTGAGAAATCACTTTTGAGTCCATAGGAAAGCAAATACTATTAAAAGGGGGTTATGTATTTTTGATGAATAGGTTGCTCAAGTGCTTAGAGATAGCCACCAAAAATACTCAACATTTCTCTCGAAAATTATGTGTCCAAAGCCTACACATCAAAAATCGTGTCACCAAGAATTCCATTTCGGCCCTACCAATTTTTTGACTGACAGAACCTTTGCTAAACCCCAATCTCTCGATACCCCCTAGTTTCATATCGGTGCCACCGAAAGTCAATGACCAACTTTCTGCTATCTCTATTTCAAGAATCGGAATTCCCGAGTTTGGAATTGGGACATTCGAGATTTTGAAAATGCCCTAGGTCACCATATTGGTACCATCGAGATTCATATATCGGTCTCATTGAGAATTCAAAAGTTGCAACATTTAGTGCAACTCGGTACCATCGATATTCATTTCGGTGTCACCGAGTTGGAAAATAATGTTGTAACGGTTGGATTTTGGGAGATGCCTGTATATACCCCTCCACCACCTCTCACTCGCAAAGGAAGCACTCATAACACGCACACGCACACTTGCCATATCCATTTTTCTGAGAGAGAGCCACCTACTCATATGTTGCGTTCAAGAGATTCCAATCCATCCATTAGAAACTTCATCTCTAGCCTCCCCAAGTTGCTTTCCACCAAATCAATCTCTCCTACCCATGCCAAATCTATGAGAGAGTGATTGAGTGTTGAGGAGACTATCTTTTGAAGCACAAGAGCAAATAGTTCATCGTTCTACCACATCTATTACCTTTTAGAGGGTGGTGCCTCCTAGATCGGTTTGGTGTAGCTTGGGAGCACCCTACTTCGTGTTGTGGAGTGCTAGGACAACAAAAGTCCTTCCCCGGCAACGGCACCAGAAATCCTTCAAGGTACTTCTCAAACAACAGCGCCAGAAATTGACATGTTGACGGAGACTTGCTTGCGTTGGTTTTTCCCTTGAACAGGAAAGGGTGATGCAGCAAAGGAGCAGTAAGTATTTCCCTCAGTTTGAGAACAAAGGTATCGATCTAGTAGGAGGGTCTCGTCAAGTCCAGAGTACCTGCGCAAACACAAACGAGCTTGCACCCAACGCTTCAAAGGGGTTATCAATCCCTTCAAGATTGTTTGCAAAGTGAGATCTGAAGGTGGAAAGTGCAACGAAGTAAAAAGTGTAAGGCTGAAAATATGGTGTGGAGTAGACCCTGGGGCCATAGTGTTCACTAGAGGCTTCTCTCAAAATAGCAAATATCACGGTGGGTGAACAAATTACTGTCGAGCAATTGATAGAACCACGCAAAGTCATGACGATATCTAAGGCAATGATCATATATATAGGCATCACGTCCGAGACAAGTAGACCGATACTTTTTGCATCTACTACCATTACTCCACACATCGACCGTTATCCAGCATGCATCTAGTGTATTGAGTTCATGACGAATAGAGTAACGCCTTAAGCAAGATGACATGATGTAGAGGGATAATTTCAATCCAATGATGAAAACCCCATCATTTTACCCTTGATGGTAACAACACAATGCGTGCCTCACTACCCCTTCTATCACTGGGTGAGGTCACCACATGGTATGAACCCAAAACCAAGCACTTCTCCCATTGCAAGAATCATAGATCTAGTTGGGCAGACAAAGCCCACAACTCGAAGAGAATTACAAGGATATGAAATCATGCATAAGAGAGATCAGAAGAAACTCAAATAAGATTCATAGATAATCTGATCATAAATCCACAATTCATCAGATCTCGACGAACACACCGCAAAAGAAGATTACATCGGATAGATCTCCATGAAGATCATCGAGAACTTTGTATTGAATATCCAAAAGAGAGAAGAAGCCATCTAGTTACTAGCTATGGACCCGTAGGTCTATGGTGAACTACTCACACATCATTGGAGAGGTCATGGTGTTGATGAAGAATCCCTCCATATCCGAATCCCCCCTCCGACAGGGCACCAGAACGTGCCCCAGATGGGATCTTGCGGAGACAGAAACTTGCGGCGGCGGAAAAGTACTTTCGATGATCTCCTAATTTTTTGTGGAATTTTTGGGGATATATAGGCGCAAAACCTAGGGCAAAGGGGCCTCAGGGAGCTCATAATCCAGGGGGCTGCGGTCCCCCTGGCTGCGCCATGAGGGCTTGTGGGGTCCCTGGTGGGCCCTGCTACTTCAACAAAAGACCTTCCAACGGCGCTAGAAATTGGCACGTCGACGGGAGAATACTTGGCTTGATCTTTCTGCTGCGACTACGCCTTAAGGGACTTCCTAGGCAAGTATGCAAAGGATTTCCCCCGTGGCCTTGGAGCCTTGAGTTGGTGTTCCCTCGAAGCGGAAAGGGTGATGTAGTGTAGCGGTAGTAAGTAATTCCCTCAGTTTGAGAACCAAGGTATCAATCCAGTGGAGGAGTATCTCAAGATCCTGCACAAACACAAAAACTTGCTCCCAACGCTATGAAGGGGTTGTCAATCCCTTATAGATTATTTGCCAAGTAAGAACTGAAAGCAACAAAGTAACAAAGCAAAGTAAAAGCGGAGATGTAAATGATTGATGTGAATAGACCCGGGGGCCGTAGTGTTTACTAGTGGCTTTTCTCATGAAAGCAAGTAGACGGTGGGCGAACAAATTACTGTTGGGCAATTGATAGAACCGCGCAAAGTCATGACGATATATATGCAATGATTATTTCTATAGGCATCACGTCCGAAACAAGTAGACCGATACTTTCTGCATCTACTACTATTACTCCACACGACGACCGCTATCCAGCATGCATCTAGTGTATTAAGTCCATAAGAACAAAGTAACGCCTTAAGCAAGATGACATGATGTAGAGGGATAATCTCAAACCAATGATAAATACCCCATCTTTTTACCCTTGATGGCAACTACTTGATGTGTGCCTTGCTGCCCCTACTGTCACTGGGAAAGGTCACCACATGGTAGAACCCAAAACCAAGCACTTCTCCCATTGCAAGAATCATAGATCTAGTCGGCCAAACAAAACCCAAGACTTGGAGAGACTTACAAGGATATCATATCATGCATATAAGAAATCAGCAAAGACTCAAATATATATCATAGATAATCTGATCACAAATCCACAATTCATCGGATCTCGAGAAACACACCGCCAAAGAAGATTACATCGGATAGATCTCCATGAAGATCATGGAGAACTTTGAATTGAAGATCCAAGAGAGAGAAGAAGCCATTTAGCTACTAACTACGGACCCGTAGGTCTGAAGTGAACTACTCACGAGTCATTGGAGGGGCGATCATGATGATGAAGAAGGCCTCCAACTCCAAAGTCCCCTCCGGCAGGGCGCCGGGAAGGGTCTCCATATGAGATCTCATGGAAACGGAAGCTTCCGGCGGCGGAAAAGTATTTTTGTGGCTGCCCTGATGTTTAGCGGAATATTTGGGAATTTATAGGCCAATGACCTAGGTCAGGGGGCGGCCAGGGAGGCCACAAGCCTGCCCACCGCCACCTCCCCTAGTGGCGGAGTGGGGGCTTGTGGGCTCCCTGCAGCCCACCTAGCATGGCCCAAAAGCCCCCTGGTCTTCTTCCGTTCGGGAAAAAATCATTTCGGGGTTTTTCTTTCGTTTGGACTCCGTTCTAAAATCAGATCTGAAAAGAGTCAAAAACACGGAAAAAACAGGAATTGGCACTTGGCACTGAATTAATAAGTTAGTCCCAAAAAAGATATAAGAGGTACATACAACAACCAAAGAAGACAAGATAACAGCATGAAACCATCAAAAATTATAGATACGTTTGAGACGTATCAAGCCCCTGCCCTGATTCTCCTGCTTTCCGATCTTTTTCTGTTCCGAAAAAAATCTTTTTAGCAGCTTCATTCCGTTTGGACTCCGTTCAAAATCCTCCTCTGAAAGGGGTAAAAAACATGGAAAAAACAGGAACTGGCAGTTGGCACTGAGTTAATAAGTTAGTCCCAAAAAATATATAAAATTCATAAAAACATCCAAAGTTTGACAAGATAATAGCATGAAACCATCAAAAATTATAGATACGTTCCAGACGTATCAAGCATCCCCAAGCTTAACTCCTGCTCGTCCTCGAGTAGGGAAGTGCTAAAGAATGAATTTTTGATGTGGAATGCTACCTAGCATAGTTTTCCTTTGCAACTTCTTGCACGTGACATGAATGTTCAGATCCGTAAGATTCAAAGCAATAGTTTGCTATTGACATGAAAACAATAATACTTCAAGCAAACTAGCAAGGTAATCATGAACTTTCAAAATAAGAAGGCCAAAGAAAGTTATCCCCACAAAATCATATAGTATGGCTATGCTCCATCATCCTCACACAACTAATGTAAATCATGCACAACCCCGGTACTGGCCAAGTAATTGTTTTCGCACTCTTACTTTCTCAAACTTTTTATAACTATCACGCAATACATGAGCGTGAGCCATGGATATAGCACTATAGGTGGAATGGAGTGTGGTGGTGGTTGCGAGACAAAAAGGAGGAGATGGTAACATTGACTCGGCGTATCAAAGGGCTATGGAGATGCCCATTAATAGATATCAATGTGAATGAGTAGGGATTGCCATACAAGAGATGCACTAGAGCTATAAGTATGTGAAAGCTCAAAAGGAGAACTAGTGGGTGTGCATCCAACTTGCTTGCTCACGAAGACCTAGGGCAATTTTGAGGAAGCCCGTCATTGGAATATACAAGCCAAGTTATGTAATGAAGATTCCCACTAGCATATGGTAGTGCCGAAGCAAGAAGCTCTCAATCATGAATAACATGGTGCTATTATGAAGCACAAGTGTGGAAAAGGATAGTAGCATTGTCCCTTCTCTCTTTTTTATTTGGGCTCTTGAGCCTCTTTTTTTCTCTTTTTTATTTTTGGGCTCTTTGGCCTCTTTTTTATTTCCTCACATGGGACAATGCTCTAATAATGATGATCATCACACTTTTATTTACTCACAGCTCGAAGCTCAAAATGATGATGACTCTATAGGAAATGCCTCCCGCACTGTACCGGGATGTGCAACGATCTAGCATGGCGTATGATGTTGAAATATCTCGCTAGCTATCTTATGATCATGCAATGGAAATATGAGAGTGACGGCACAAGTCATGAGACGGAACGGTGGGAATTGGATGGCAATATATCTCGGAATGGCTATGAAAATGCCATAGTGGGTAGGTATGGTGGCTGTTTTGAGGAAGGCATATGGTGGGTTTGTGCACCGACGAGAATTGCGCGGCACTAGAGAGGCTAGCAATGGTGGAAGGTGAAAGTGCATATATACCATGGACTCACATTAGTCATGAAGAACTCACATACTTGTTGCGAAGGTTTTTATTAGTAATCGAAACAAAGTGCTAAACGCATACTCCTAGGGGAAGGGTTGGTAGGTGTTAACCATCGCGCGATCCCGACCTCAACACAAAGGATGACAATCAATAGATCAATTATGCTCCGACTTCCTAACATAGCGGTTCACCATACGTGCATGCTACGGGAATCACTAACTTCAACACAAGTATTTCTAGATTCACAACACCCTACAAACATAACTCTTAATATTACCGAATCCACGTCTCGAAACTAATTGAGATGAATCAAGACTTCTCTTTCTACTCAATGCACATGAAGATGGAGGTTTTTGTATCCTCTTTGGGTACCTATCACCTTTGGGACTACTTTCATAGCATAAGACAACTACCAAGTCACGCACCGCCATGCTCTAAAAGATATAAGTGAAGCACATAGAGCAAAAGTATCTAGCTCAAAAGATATAAGTGAAGCACTATGAGCATTCTAGCAAAATCACGATGAGTGCATGTCTCTATCTCTCAAAAAGGTTTGCAGCAAGGATGATTGTGGCACAACAAAACTAAAAGACTTCTAAGATACAAGACGCTGCAAGCAAAACACATATCATGTGGTGAATAAAAATATAGCTCCAAGTAATGTTACCGATGGATTGAAGACGAAAGAGGGGATGCCTTCCTGGGGCATCCCTAAGCTTAGGCTTTTTGGTGTCCTTGAATTTGTCTTGGGATGCCTTGGCATCCCCAAGCTTGAGATCTTTCCACTCCTTATCTCTTTGTCCATGAGAACGTCACCCAAAACTTGAAAACTTCACAACACAAAACTTAAACAGAAACTCGTGATAACATTAGCACAAGAAAACAAACTACCACCTATTTTGTTACTGCAGCAACTTGAATTCTATCTATATTGGTGTTGGTCTACTGTATTCTCACTTTTCCATGGCTAGTACCCCCCGATACTAACCATAGTTTCATCAAAACAAGCAACCAACTCAAGAAAAACATAATCTGTCAAAAACAGACCAGTCTGTAGCAATCTGTATACTTCTTATACTTCTGGTACCTCAACAAATCCGAAACATTACGACTTCCTGGGAAAAAGGCATATCAACCAGAAGCAAAAAGAATAAACTCAAAAGCTCTATCTGAATAAAAATGAAAAATCATCTCGTGAGGGAAAAGTTTCTGTCTTTTTCCAGCAGGATCAAACAACCATTACCAAGACTAGTCATAAAGGTTTTGCTTGGCTCAAACACAAAAAGAAACACAAGAAACACAATCACAACAAAATTATGATGGTGTGGATGCAACAAAACAGAAATAAAAATATAAATTCATTGGGTTGCCTCCCAACAAGCACTATTGTTTAACGCCCTTAACTAGGCATAAAAGCGATAGAATCACGTATCGTCGTATTTGGTGCTCAAACCATAAGTGGCCCTCATCATGGATTCATAAGGCAATCTTATTGTCTTTCTAGGAAAGTGTTCCATGCCCTTCCTTAAAGGAAATTTAAATCTAATATTCCCTTCCTTCATATTGATGATAGCACCGATAGTCCTTAGGAAAGGTCGACCAAGAATAATAGGGCGTGTAGGATTGCAATCAATGTCAAGCACAATGAAATCCACGGGTACATAGTTCCTATTTGCAATAATAAGAACATCATTGATCCTTCCCATGGGTTTCTTGATAGTAGAATCAGCAAGATGAAAATTAAGAGAACACTCTTCAGTCTCATTAATACCCAGAACATCACATAAAGACTTTGGAATCGCGGAAACACTAGCACCCAAATCACACAAAGCATTGCATTCATAGTTTTTGGTTTTGATTTTGATAGTAGATTCCCACTCATCATGAAGCTTTTTAGGGATAGAGACTTCCAATTCAAGTTTCTCTTCAAGAGATTTTATCATAGCTTCGACGATATGATCGGTAAAGGCCTTGTTTTGGCTATAAGCGTGTGGAGAGTTTAACATGGATTGCATCAAGGAAATGCATTCAATCAAGGAGCAACTATCATAATTGAATTCCTTGAAATCCATAGTAGTAATTTCATTACTACTCAAAGTTTTAATATCTTCTACTCCACTTTCAATGCTTTTAGCATCAAGATAGATGGACTCCGAATCATTGGGGCACTTTTCAACCAAAGTGGATTCATATCCAGCCCCATAATTATTAGGTTTGACACAAGAAAACAAAGATTCAATGGGAGTCACACCAAGCACTTTAAAATCTTCATGATTCTTATCACGAGAACACACCTTTTTAAGCCATTCATGTCTAGCACGAATTTGGGCGGTTCTTTCTTGGCTCTCAATCATGGAAACACGCATAGCTTTCAAAGTTTAATCCATGTTGATCTTGGGAGGAACACATCTAACTTTCAAAGCATCAACATCACTAGACATTCTATCAACGCTCTTAGCCAAATCATCAATTTTGAGTAGCTTTTCCTCTATGGACGCATTGAAAATCTTTTGAGAGTTGATGAACTCTTTGATATTACTCTCTAGATCAGAGGGTAATCTATTTTAATTTCCATGAGTATTGTTGTAGGAGTTGCCAAAATTATTGGAGGAGTTACAAGGATAAGGCCTAGGAACATAGTTTCCTCTAAAAGTATTGTTGTTGCCAAAGTTATTCCTACCAACAAAACTAACGTACAAGCTAGCATTGCTACTCTCAATCAAAGAAGAAAAGGGCATCTAAATGTGATCTAAAGGAGCACTTCTACTAGCAACCAAATTCATTAACTCATCCATCTTAGCACTCAACGAGTTAATTTCTTCTATAGTGTCTACCTTCTTACTAGTAGGTGACCTTTCAGTGTGCCACTGAGAGTAGTTCGTCATGATGTTGCCTAGGAGCTTTGTGGCTTCCCCTAACGTGATTTCCATGAATGTTCCACCTAAGGCGGAGTCCAAGATATTTCTAGAAGAGAAATTCAAGCCAGCGTAAAATATTTGAATAATCATCCAAATACTCAAGCCATGAGCGGGACAATTTCTAATCATTAATTTCATTCTCTCACAAGATTGTGCAACATGTTCATGATCAAGTTGCTTGAAATTCATGATATCATTACGGAGAGAGATGATATTAGCCGGTAGAAAATACTTGGATATATAAGCACCTTTGCACTTATCCCAAGAATCGATACTATTTTTGGGCAAAGAAGAAAACCAAGTTTTTGCGCGATCTCGCAACGAGAAAGGAAAAAGCTTCAATTTAATCACGTCACTATCCACATCTTTATTATTTTGCATATCGCAAAGCTCAATGAAGGTATTGATATGGGATGCGACATCTTCACTCGGAAGGCCGGAGAATTTCTCTTTCATAACAAGATTCAGCAAAGCGGCATTGATTTTGTATGAGTCCGCACTAGTGGCGGGAGCAATCGGAGTACTAATAAAATCATTATTATTAGTCTTCGAGAAGTCAGAAAGTTTGGTGTTTTCATTCATGGTGACTTCGGCAAGCAAGCAAGCACATAAGTGAACAAAGAGCAAGCGAGAAAAAGGGCGAACAAAAAGGCTAACAAAAAAGGCAAATTGGTGAAGTGGGGGAGAGGAAAACGAGAAGCAACTGGCAAACAAAGTAAATGCAAGAGATGAGTTTGCGACACCTACTTGGATGAGTTCTCGACTTGATCTTCCTCCCCGGCAACGGCGCCAGAAATTCTTCTGCTACGGCAACAAAAGTCCTTCCCCGGCAACGTCGCCAGAAATCCTTCTTGCTACTTCTCGAACAACAGCGCTAGAAATTGACACGTTGACGCAGACTTGCTTGCGTTGGTTTTTCCCTTGAAGAGGAAAGGGTGATGCAGCAAAAGAGCAGTAAGTATTTCCCTCAATTTGAGAACCAAGGTATCGATCCAGTAGGAGGGTCTCGTCAAGTCTAGAGTACCTACACAAACACAAATGAGCTTGCACCCAACGCTTCAAAGGGGTTGTCAATCCCTTCAAGATTGTTTGCAAAGTGAGATATGAAGGCGGAAAGTGCAACGAAGTAAAAAGTGTAAGGCTGAAAATATGGCGTGGAGTAGATCTTGGGGCCATAGTGTTCACTAGAGGCTTCTCTCAAAATAGCAAATATCACGGTGGGTGAACAAATTACTGTCGAGCAATTGATAGAACTGCGCAAAGTCATGACGATATCTAAGGCAATGATCATACATATAGGCATCACGTCCGAGACAAGTAGACCGATACTTTTTGCATCTACTACTATTACTCCACACATCGACCGTTATCCAGCATGCATCTAGTGTATTGAGTTCATGACGAACAGAGTAACGCCTTAATCAAGATGACATGATGTAGAGGGATAATCTCAAACCAATGATGAAAACCCCATCTTTTTACCCTTGATGGAAACAACACGATGCGTGCCTCGCTACCCCTTCTGTCACTGGGTGAGGTCACCGCACGGTATGAACCCAAAACCAAGCACTTCTCCCATTGCAATAATCATAGATCTAGTTGGCCAGACAAAACCCACAACTCAAAGAGAATTACAAGGATATGAAATCATGCATAAAAGAGATAAGAAGAAACTCAAATAAGATTCATAGATAATCTGATCATAAATCCACAATTCATCGCATCTCGACAAACACACCGCGAAAGAAGATTACATCGGATAGATCTCCATGAAGATCATGGAGAACTTTGTATTGAAGATCCAAGAGAGAGAAGAAGCCATCTAGTTACTAGCTATTGACCCGTAGGTCTATGGTGAACTACTCACGCATCATCGAAGAGGTCATGGTGTTGATGAAGAAGCCCTCCGTATCCAAACCCCCCCTCCAGCAGGGCACCAGAACGTGCCCCAGATGGGATCTTGCGGAGACAGAAGCTTGCGGCGGCGGAAAAGTACTTTCGATGATCTCCTGATATTTTGTGGAATTTTTGGGGATATATAAGCGCAAGACCTAGGGCAAAGGGGCCTCAGGGAGCCCACAAGCTAGGGGGCCATGGGCCTCCCTGGCCGCTCCAGAGGGCTTGTGGGGTCCCTGGTGGGCCCGTGCCCTGATTCTTCGGCTTTCCGATCTTTTTCTGTTCCGGAAAAAATCTTTTTGGCAGTTTCATTCCGTTTGGACTCCGTTCAAAATCCTCCTATGAAAGGGGTCAAAAACATGGAAAAAACAGGAATTGGCACTTGGCACTGAGTTAATAAGTTAGTCCCAAAAAATATATAAAAGGCATACAAAACATCCAAAGTTTGACAAGATAATAGCATGACACCATCAAAAATTATAGATACGTTGGAGACGTATCATGGAGTTGAACCAAAAAGTTTGTACGGGAAAGGAGATTGCCTACTTCGTGAAGATCTAACCTGAGTGAGACTAGTCCTGTGTGGACTTAATACATGGTGGAATACACAAGGGCGCTTCTTCCTGGACCCCTTGTGGGTGGAGCCCTCCATGGACTCTTGCAGTCGTTACCCTCTGTGGGATGAAGTCTCTACTACCGTCGACATACAATAGTGCCACCTCTCGTAACCACACCAAAAATCACCGTGTCAACCTTTGCGTTTGATCTTCTTTCCCTACTCTCTACTTACATATGCATGTTTTTACTTTCAGCTGCTATACTCTTAGATATGCATGTGTAGTGTGTACTTGACTAGTCACAAATTGCTAAAACTGGCCCACAACTAAAATTGGGAAAAGGGTAAGTTTTTATTTGGTCAAGTAGTCTAATCACCACCGCTCTAGACATACTTCAGATCCTACTAGTGGTGTCAGAGCCTTGGTCTCCGTTGCATTGGTTTCACAACATAGAAAAGTACAGCGTCCAATGAGGGAAATTACCACCATAGAGGTCCATATTTCAATGGTACAAACTCTGATAGTTAGAAGCGTAAGATGAAAATACATATTCTTGGTCAAAACCCTGCTGTTTGGGTTGTTGTTCATGTTGGTGTGCAAGGTGATTTCTTCAGTGATGGAAGGGAACCATATCGCGATGCGATAGCAGAAGAATTGAAGATGTTACGATACAATTCCCAAGCATGCGTCATTCTATTCAACTACGTGTGCCCCCAAGAATTCAAAAAAATTAGCCACCTTGAGAATGCAAAGGAAATTTGGGATACTTTGGTTCATATGCATGAAGGTACATAATCTGTGAGGGAATATAAGTTGGATGTGCTACAAACTCAGCTTGACAAATGTCGTCTCTTGAGCTTGCGTTGGTTTTCCCTTGAAGAGGAAAGGTTGATGCAGCACAGGAGCAGTAAGTATTTCCCTCAGTTTGAGAACCAAGGTATCAATCCAGTAGGAGAATCTCGTCAAGTCCAGAGTACCTGCAGAAACACAAAGAGCTTGCACCCAACGCTATAAAGGGGTTGTCAATCACTTCAAGATTGATTGCAAAGTGAGATCTGAAGGCGGAAAGTGCAACGAAGAAAAAGTGTAAGGCTGAAAATATGGTGTGGAGTACACCCGGGGGCCATAGTGTTCACTAGAGGCTTCTGTCAAAATAGCAAATATTACGGTGGGTGAACAAATTACTGTCGGGCAATTGATAGAACCGCGCAAAGTCATGACGATATCTAAGGCAATGATCATACATATAGGCATCATGTCCGAGACAAGTAGACCGATAGTTTCTGCATCTACTACTATTACTCCACACATCGACCGCTATCCAGCATGCATCTAGTGTATTGAGTTCATGACAAACAGAGTAACGCCTTAAGCAAGATGACATGATGTAGAGGGATAAACTCAAACCAATGATGAAAACCCCATCTTATTACCCTTGATGGCAACAACATGATGCATGCCTCGCTACCCCTTCTGTCACTGGGTGAGGTCACCGCACGGTATGAACCCAAAACCAAGCACTTCTCCCATTGCAAGAATCATAGATCTAGTTGGCCAAACAAAACCCACAACTCGAAGAAAATTACAAGGATATGAAATCATGCATAAGAGAGATCATAAGAAACTCAAATAAGATTCATAGATAATCTGATCATAAATTCACAATTTGTCGGATCTCGACAAACGCATCGCAAAAGAAGATTGCATCGAATAGATCTCCATGAAGATCATGGAGAACTTTGTATTGAAGATCCAAGAGAGAGAAGAAGCCATCTAGCTACTAGCTATGGACCCGTAGGTCTATGGTGTACTACTCACGCATCATCGAAGAGGTCATGGTGTTGATGAAGAAGTCCTCCGTATCTGAATCCCCCTCCGACAGGGCACTAGAACGTGCCCCAGATGGTATCTTGCGGAGACAGAAGCTTGCGGCGGCGGAAAAGTACTTTCGATGATCTCCTGATTTTTTCTGGGATTTTAGGGAATTTATAGGCAAAAGACCTAGGGCAGAGGAGGCCTAGGGAGCCCACAAGCCTGGGAGGCACGGGCCCCCTGGCCGCATCTAGGGGCCTTGTGGGGTCCCTGGGGGCCCCCTGCCCTGATTCTCAGGCTTCCTGATCTTTTTCTGTTTCGGAAAAAATCTTTTTGGCAGGTTCGTTCCGTTTGGACCCCGTTTAAAATCCTGCTCCGAAAGGCATCAAAAACATGGAAGAAACAGGAACTGCACTTGGTACTGAGTTAATAAGTTAGTCCCAAAAAGATATAAAAGGCATGCAAAACATCCAAAGTTTGAGAAGATAATAGCATGAAACCATCAAAAATTATGGATACGTTGGAGACATATCAACAAGTTCAAGATGAAGGATGGTGAAGGATTCGCTGAGATGTACTCTAGGCTCGCTCTCATCACAAATGAGATTGTCGGCTTGGGAAGCGAAGACATGACCGACAAATTCATCATCAATAAGATACTTAGGGCCTTGGATGAAAAGTACGACGCCGTGTGCACATTGATCCAATTGATGCCAAACTACGAGGATCTCGAGCCAATGGAAGTCATTGGAAGGATTGTCGCTCATGAAATGTCCATCAAGGACAAAGATGAGCTACACAACAAGTCAAGCGGTGCTTACAAAGCTTCAAGTGATAATCCCACTACTTCAAGTGGCAACCATATTACCAATGAAGAGATAAGCCTCATGGCCAGGAAATTCAACAAGTTCTACAAGAGTAGAGCCAAAGATAGAAGCTCTAGTTCAAGATACGAACAGAAACGTTCATCTAGTCATGATAGAAACTTCTACAATTGTGGAAAGCCCGAACACTATTCTAATTAGTGCTCGTATCTTGACAAACAAAGAGAGATCCACCTAGAAGACGAAGCTCAAGAGAAGAGTCACCTCGTAGAGAGAGAAGGAGTAGATAAGATCACTATGAATGAAGACACTCCCGGAAATGGAAGGATTCGGAGACGAAGGACAAATAAACCAAGAGACACTCAAGAAGAAGACGTCAAGCTCATGTTGGTGAATGGGTATCTCGCTCCAAGTTCGACAAATAATCAGAGATAAGCTACCACTCCAACTCCGACTATAGTCATGATGAAGGTGTTGCCGGTCTTGCGCTCGTATCCTCCAACTCCTATGACATATTTGATTGACCAAATGAAGGGATTGGAATCTACTTCATGGCAAAAGGCTGTAAGGATCGATATGGTTGACTAACCAAATGTAAAATTTTCTTCAAATAAATTAGGTATTAGCAACAAATAGGTTGTCTAGATATGCAACCATGTGAGCAACCTATATGATGCTAACAACAACAACAACAATAAGCAAGAAGTAAATACAAGTAAAGCTAAGAGATAACCACAAGTGGAACCGATGAAGACGAGGATATGTTTCTGAAGCTCCTTCCCTTCGAGGGTAAGTACGTCTCCGTTGGAGCGGTGTGGAGGCACAATGCTCCCCAAGATACCACTAAGGCCACCGTATTATCCTCACACCCTCACACAATGTGAGGTGCCGTGTCGAGAAAAGGACACCTATGGGAACCTCCAAGGGTCCCTTGATCGTTCAGCGGAGGGAGAGAGGTGGCGCCAAGAGCAGAACTAGCGATCATGACCTGCAAGGTCTTTTACCCAGGTTCGGGCCGCTTGGCACCTAAAACCCTACTCCTGCTTTGTTTGTTGTATTGGGTGCTTACTGTAGGGTTACTTGCTACAGTAATTTCCTTTCAGCTGGTGATCAAAGAGTCTAAACCCCAAAAGGTCCAACCCCTAGAACTGAGCTTTGGGCCTCCTTTTATAAGCAAAAGGGTCACCAATAGTGCTCTGAAGTGGGTTCAAGAGTCGTATAGTGAACAGGGTTCACCGCTATCTATCTACTGCAGTGTCAGGGGTAGTAAATGCGTTCTCAGGCCCCTGGCCTGCATTAAGGTGCATCGACACGTACCCAGGTGTATTGGCACCTCGGCTTTGTGCTGGCGCATGAGGGATGCGCTAGAGTGGTGGTAGTCGGTGGCACTATGGCAGGAGGGAGACCTGGCCGGCGAAGGGAGCCTGCTGGCCTGGCGTCCTTCATGGTGGCCTATCCTATCTTCCCGGTAAGGGGAACTTGCCAGGGCCTTCGACATCTTCCCATCAAGGAGGGCTTGTTGGGGACTTGGACATCTTCCCGGCAAGGAGGGCTTGTCGGGGCCTTGTGGGTCTTCCCAGCAAGGAGGGATTGCTGGGGCCTTGCAGCTTGGGCTTGTTCTTCACACCCTTGGAGGGGTGTGACCTTGGCGAGCCTGGGTTATCTTCCCGTCGGCTCTCTTAGTGTACTGCCACCAAGGGTTCTGCCGGCGCCCGTGCACAAGTATGGGGCATAGGAGACCCCTGGGCCTGGGCCACACACGCATGTGAGGCGTAGTTGGGCCAGGGCCAAAGTGGTGCATGGGCTTCCGTGACAGGTTACTTGGCAGTTTGGAGCCGTTGCAAGTGGCATTTCCCCTTGTCGCGCATTGAGAGCGCGAGGTGGAGAGGCGTGCACACAGTGGCCGTCCCACCTCCTGAAGCATTACTTCCACGCATGAGGCATGCACAGTAACGGTCAGGCAAGTGGTGATCATGGCCTTAAAGGTCGCCGTCGTGGCAGGGCCCGCCCCCGCATGCATTGGTGCAGCAGGGTGGCTCCCGGTTCGCCCATGATCATGTGTGATTGGGCGAGAGGGGCAGCGGTTTCTGGAGTGAGGAGGGATAGCCCCCGTGCCTTGCCCTATAAATTAGGGGGTTTGCGAGGGGGTTTTGCTCATCCATCCAACTCCTGACACACTCGACATCCCCAGCTTGTTTCTGTAGTATCTTCCTTAGCTTCAGGTGGCGCTCTCCCCTAACCATGGCTAGGGGACGAGGGCGGCCACCATCGGCTGCCAGGGCAGCGATAGGAACCCATTCAGATCATTCCATAGCTTCAGGGGCCGCAGTTGCGGAGGGTGGCCCGAGCGCCCGATGGGGCGGAGGGGCGAGGGGCCGGGGTCGCCGTGGAGGCTGTTGCCTGGGAAGGCGGGATGCTACTCCAGCACCCCCATCTTCTCCCAGGCTTGTTCTCGTGGGGACTCATGTTGAAAGGACTCCGTTAGAGTTCCTTGTCAAACATCAAGGCCGCATCAGGATCCGGCTTCAACTCCCCATCGCATTCTCCAAGGTGATGAGCGAAGAGAAGCTCATGATTTTGTGGCTTCAGCTGCATGGATGCGGCAACGGCGCCGTACCGGTGGTTGTGGAGCAACCGGGGCCTTGGCTCCTGTTCCTCGACCGCAAGTGGAGGAGCTTCTCTCGTGCCCATAATCTCTGGGATGGGCACGTTCTTCGCTTCAAGATGATGGC
Organism: Hordeum vulgare subsp. vulgare; assembly: GCF_904849725.1. Lineage (NCBI taxonomy): Eukaryota > Viridiplantae > Streptophyta > Magnoliopsida > Poales > Poaceae > Hordeum > Hordeum vulgare. Next base: position 137,788,822 of record NC_058518.1, on the reverse strand, counting down.
GGACAACCTGCTCTCCGTCAGGATATACAGGAGCTCAAGTCTGCGCCTGAGCTGCTATGAAGAGAGCTCGAGCAGGACTGAAAGCCCTTCCTCGCGTGAGGGCGACGAGGACGGGACAGACGGTAGCGACAGTGGGTACGGGTGAGACCCTCGGCAGGCTAAGCCTGGGTACGAGGATCTGACCTCGGACTGACCATCGGTCGCACCATCACCTTCAGTCCGCGGCTCACCTCCTCTCGATTTGGGACCCACGGGCCGGAAGAACCGACGCTGCTGCATATTGTGGGCAGCGCTTGGTTCCCAGCTCCGCTGTCCCTTCTGGCCCCGTTCTCCTCCGTGCAGTGTTGGTCCAGGAGGAGCCAACCTGGGTTGCGCCGGGGGCCTTGCCGCTTTTTGTCTTCTTGAACTTTTATCCGGCAAGCATGTCCCTCGCCAAAAGGTAGTATCATAGGTTAGAGTAGTAAAAATCATCCATGCAATATGTCTAAGTTTGCCCCAAACAAATGAATGAAATGTTGTTTCCTTTGTGTGTGATCCCCCTCTTTGTATGATACACCCTTTGCGTTTTTCGAAATCTTGCCGGCGTGACTGCCCCTGCCAACAGTGCTTTGAGGAATAGATCCTTAGCCATTCGTCGAAGGGGTCGTTACCGGCAAGACTCCTTGCCGCACTCAGTGCAACCGTTAGATCGTCGAGCCCGGCTCGAGGCGAAATCAGGCGCTGCGTAGCCGCTTGGTCTATTGGGCAAGTTCGAAACTGTGTGAAGGTGCTCTATGGCCATTCAGGTTGTTGAACAAGTTCCAAACAGAGCCAAGGTGCACTGATCTTGGCAAGGTTCCATCTACGCGTGGGTTTCGCAAACAAAGATCGGGATTTCTAGAAAGGAAACAACCTATCTACTCGAAAATTTCATCTAGAATTTTTATCACTTATGTGCTGTGTCGCGACACTTCTTTCCATGACGTCTGGATCGTCTTTTGTCGGGGCCTCAGATCCCCAGCAAGCAGGATGTTACACTCACCCGACAACCTCCCCGCCGGCAAGGTTCTTGCCGATAGTCTTTGACTATAGCATAGGAAAGGGGTTGTCGGGGTATAACTCCCTTTTCTCTTTTGCCTAGTCGTGCTGGCAAAGCCCATGAGCGCATCTTCGGCAACGATGCGACGCTTCCAGGGGAGAAAACGTATCCGCTGGAGTGCATGCCGGGGCTTCGGGGCCCGTTGGCGCATCCTCGATGGCTATGCATCACTCTACAGAGGTGCGTCCGCCGGAGTATGCGCCGGAGGCCTCGCCGAAGCACCCAGGCACACCCTCGACAACAACGAACTGTCCTGGAGCGGCGCATGAGCCTGATGTCATTGAACTCGAGGTCTCCATCTCCTTGGCCCGCGCTTGCGCAGCGGCGCTCCCGCGCAGGCGTTAGGAGGCCATAGCGAAGTGGAGCGACCACCGCTGCGTCCCGCTTTGGGGAACCGCGGTGGTGCGCCCAACTTCCCAAGATCTGGTGCGGAGCTTGCTCGAATTTGCGAAAAAGCTCTCAGCAGCCCCCCTACCTGGCGCGACAAGAGATGTCAGGAAAAGGACACCTATAGGAACCTCCAAGGATCCCTTGATCGTTTGGTGGAGGGAGAGAGGTGGCGCCAAGAGTGGAACTAGGGATCAGCACCGGCGAAGTCTTTTACCCAGGTTCGCCCCGCTTGGCGCGTAAAACCCTACTCCTGGCTTGTTTGTTGTATTCGGTGCTTACTCTAGGGTTAGTTGCTACAGTAATTGCCTTTCTGCTGGTGATCAAAGATTCTAAACCCCAATAGGTCCAACCCCTAGAACTGAGCTTTAGGACTGCTTTATAGGCAAAGGGGTCACCAACAATGCTCTGAAGTGGGTTCACGAGTCGTATAGTGAACAGGGTTCACCGCTATCTATCTACCGCAGTTTTAGGGGTAGTAAATGCCTTGTCAGGTCCCGTGACCTGCATCAAGGTGGCATCAACACGTACCCAGGTGTATTGACACCTGAGCTTTGTGCTGGCGCATGAGGGATGCGATGGAGCGGTGGCAGTTGGTGGCATTGTGGCAGGAGGGCACCTGTTGGGCGAAGGGATCCTGTCGGCCTGGCATCCTTGCTCGTGGCCTATCCTGCCTTCCTGGCAAGGGGAACTTGCGTGGCCTTGGACATCTTCCCAGCAAGGAGGGCTTGCCGGGGCCTTGGACATCTTCCCGGCAAGGAGGGCTTGCCGGGCCTTGTGGGTCTTCCGGGCAAGGAGGGCTTGCCGGGGACTTGCAACTTGGGCTTGTTCTTCACACCCTTGGAGGGGTGTGACCTTGGCGAGCCTGGGCTATCTTCCCGTCGGCTCTCTTAGTGTACTGCCGCCAAGGGTGCTGCCGGCGCCCGTGCACAAGTGTGGGGCACAGGAGACCCTAGTCTTCAATGCATCGACATGCCGTGATTCCACTAAGTGGTGCCCTTGAAGGCGGTGACGGGACCTTTACAAACAAGGTTGGGGAATCTCCACAACTTAATTGGAGGCTTCCAACAACACCATGAAGTTTCACCACAATGGAATATGGCATCGAGGTGACCTCAACCGTCTAGGGTGCTCAAATACCCAAGAGTAACAAGATCCACGAGGGATTAGTGGGGGGATCAAATTTCTCTTTGTGGAAGTGTAGATCAAGCCCCTCTCAACCAAACCCTAGAATATCAACAAGTTTTGTTGGCTAGAGAGAGGGAGATAACGGGCTAAAATGGAGCTTGGAGCAACAAATGAGCTTATGGGGCAAAAGGTAGGGTTCTCACGGAAGAAGAACCCCTTTATATAGTGGGGGAGGGAATCTTCCCATGACCCACCCCCTGTGCACGAGCCATGGCGGTACTACTGCTCTTGGGAGCAGTAATAGGGATGATAAGAGGTAGTACCGCTCAGGGGAGCGGTACTACAGCTCACGCAGAGGGAGGCCATGCCAGTACCGAGGCACAGCACCTAGTACTGCCTTGAGCGGTAGTAACAAGCGGTAGTACTTCTCTGTTGGTAGTACTACCGCCTAGTACTACTGCAAAACCCCTCCACAAAAGTGTACGTACTTTTGGTGAGTGGTACAGGCCAGAGGGACCAGCAGAGCACTACCGCTCTGAGCGGTACTACCGCCAACCGGGCGGTACTACCGGTGATAAGAGATAGTACCACCCCAGGAAGAGGTACTATCACTTGGAATTTGCGTGGCAGGGTTTGGCAGGGTAGAAAACTCCATCGAAACGGAAAATAAGTGAGGAAACAATATATGTGATGATTCCACCCAGACTTTTCCAAAGCAGATCACCTCATAATAGTACGAATTTTCCTACGACTCAAGTCAATCGACAATGAAGCATAAGAGCGAAAACCGTCTTCACATCAAAACACCGAGGGGCAAGAATCGTCTTTGTGCACACCGAGGAAATACGTGAAAGGCCTACCACACATGGTTAGTCTGCATAAGTGTTGTCATCAATCACCAAAACTACTGGGGTAGAAATATGCCCTTAGAGTCTCCCCCTTTTTGGTGGATTGAAGACAACATGGGATTTGCATAGAGGATAAAAATGAGATAGAATACAATCCCACAGTCTACAAAATATAGACCGGCTCCCCCTAAGTGTGTGCACATTTAATCATGCTTTTGGAATGCAAAGTGCACACACTAGGATCAACACTCCCCCTATATTTTATAGATAGACACTACTTGCATAGACTAATATAGCCGCAAGAAGTGAAGTGAGCATGATCATATGGGCACAATTTAAGCATCTCACGAAATTAAAGACATATGATAAAGCTACGGTAGAATATGTCTCACACCATATGACATAGTCTCACAGGAGTCTCACATACATTAAAACGCAAACGAACATAAGTTCCACACCACACAACTTAAGCAAAGCAAACGATAAAAGAGATCACGAGTGAAAAGATGAGCCATTAAAGAACACTCGTGACACTCAAATCCCAACACTCTCCCCCTTTGTAAGAATGATGCCAAAAAGGGCACACAAAACAGCAATGATCCAGGAGGTGAGGTAATGCGGACACATCAATATTCAGCAGACTCAGAGCCGCCTTTTTGGCCGAGAGATCCCGGTACTGACCCTTGGACTGCATATAGAAGAGATTCTTCATCTTCTCCTTGAGCTTCTTAGCCCAAAAAGGTTCTCTACTGATGGGCGCCACAGGGGAAGCAGTGTCCTCGATAGCCACAAAATTTGCATCAGCCTTGCCATCAGCAGAATCTTCACCCATGTCTTCAGGCACATCTTGTTCACGGGAACTGTGAGTAGCCCACTTTTCCTTCTATCTAAGATGCACAATCTTATGAGAAACCAAGTCGCCAACTTCAAAAAACTCATCGGAAAGGTTGCTTCCCAAGTCTTCTCAATCATATGCATCAGAAACAGGTGATACGTCTCCAACGTATCTATAATTTTTGATGGTTTCATGCTATTATCTTGTAAAACTTTGGATGTTTTGCATGCCTTTTATATATTTTCTGGGACTAACTTATTATCTCAGTGCCAAGTGCCAGTTCCTGTTTTTTCCATGTTTTGGACCCCTTTCAGAAGAGATTTTGAAACGGAGTCCAAACGGAAGAAAATCCTCAAAAAGTTTTGTTCCGGAACGGAAGAGGATCGGGAAGCTTGAGAGCCAAGGCAGGGGAGCCTCAGGGGCCCCACAAGCCCCCACCCCATGGCCAGGTGGGTGGCCGCGGCCCATAGGCTCATGGGCCCCCTGGGCGCCCTCTACCCTAGGGGTTGCGCCTATGAATTACCTAAGAATCCCAAAAAATCAGGAGATCATCGAAATTACTTTTCCGCCGCCGCAAACTTCTGTCTCCGCAAGATCCCATCTGGGGCACATTATAGTGCTCTGCCGGAGGGGAGATTTGGATACGGAGGGCTTCTTCATCAAAACCATGACCTCTCCGATGATGCGTGAGTAGTTCACCATAGACCTACGGGTCCATAGCTAGTAACTAGATGGCTTCTTCTCTCTCTTGGATCTTCAATACAAAGTTCTCCATGATCTTCATGGAGATCTATCCGATGTAATCTTATTTTGCGGTGTGTTTGTCGAGATCCGATGAATTGTGGATTTATGATCAGATTATCTATGAATCTTATTTGAGTTTCTTCTGATCTCTCTTATGCACATTTCATATCCTTGTAATTCTCTTCGAGTTGTGGGTTTTGTCTGGACAACTAGATCTATGATTCTTGCAATGGGAGAAGTTCTTGGTTTTGGGTTCATACCGTGCGGTGACCTCACCCAATGACAGAAGGGGTAGCGAGGCACGCATCGTGTTGTTGCCATCAAGGGTAAAAAGATGCGGTTTTCATCATTGGTTTGAGATTATCCCTCTACATCATGTCATCTTGCTTAAGGCGTTACTCTGTTCGTCATGAACTCAATACACTGGATGCATGCTGGATAGCGATCGATGTGTGGAGTAATAGTAGTAGATGCAGAAAGTATCGGTCTACTTGTCTCGGACGTGATGCCTATATGTATGATCATTGCCTTAGATATCGTCATGACTTTGCGCTGTTCTATCAATTGCTCGACAGTAATTTGTTCACCCACCATGATATTTGCTATTTTGAGAGAAGCCTCTAGTGAACACTATGGCCCCGAGGGTCTACTCCACACCATATTTTCAGCCTTACACTTTTTACTTCGTTACACTTTCCGCCTTCAGATCTCACTTTGCAAACAATCTTGAAGGGATTGACAACCCCTTTGAAGTGTTGGGTGCAAACTTGTTTGTGTTTGTGCAGTTACTCTGGACTTGACGAGACCCTCCTTCTGGATCGATACCTTGGTTCTCAAACTGAGGGAAATACTTACTGCTCCTGTGCTGCATCACCCTTTCCTCTTCAAGGGAAAAACCAACGCAAGCCTAGTCTCCGTCAACGTGTCAATTTCTGGCGTTGTTGTTTGAGAAGTAGCAGAAGGATTTCTGGCGCCGTTGCCGGGGAGGATCAAGTCAAGAACTCATCCAAGTAAGTGTCACAAACTCATCTCTTGCATTTACTTTGTTTGCGAGTTGCCTCTCATTTTCCTCTCCCCCACCTCACCAATTTTCCTTTTTCGTTCACCCTTTTCTCTCGCTTGCTTTCCATTCGTTTGTGTGCCATGTGCCTTCAATATGCTTGCATCTTCGCTTGTTGAAAATCTAGTGATATGGATCCTCATCCGCTTGCTAATCTCTTTAAGAGATCCAATTATGTTGATCCAATTGCTAGTGAGTTGACTGCACTTGACTATCTTTATGGAGTTTTGCTTGAGATGCGTGAATTTGAAAACTGTGAGGAAGAAATTTATGAAGTGATTCAGGAGGGCTCCTTGAATGAAAAGCATGATTCCAATGGTTTCACTATAAATTCTATTAGTGACAATCATGCTAAGAATATGCAAAATCTTAAGCTTGGGGATGCTAGTTTTGCTATGTCCACTACTTGTTGCACTGATCATGGGTGGGGCGATGATTTTTCTTATGATCTTGAAAATTTGTTTAAGCCTCATGATGAATATGATATTTGCAATATTATTGAAAGTGGGTTTGGAGAAATCATGACTTCAGTTGATGATAATCCCACTATTTTTGAAGAGCGCCAACTTTGCATGCATGTGGATCATGAAAAGAATATCCTATGTTATATTTACATTGTTGAATTCGAATATGATCCCACATGTAATTATTATGAGAGAGGAAAATATGGTGGTAGAAACGTTCATATCACTAAATCACCTCTCGTTATGTTGAGATTGCTATTGTCTCTTTCTTCTTCCTTGCATATGGTAACTATTGGTTGTCTTGACAATCTGTTTTCCTATAAAATGCCTATGCATAGGAAGTATGTTAGACTTAGATGTGATTTTCACATGCTTTATGATGCTCTCGTTGTGCTTCAATTCTTGTCTTTTGTGTGAGCATCATTGAATTATCAATGCCTAGCTAAGAGCGTTAAACAATAGCGCTTGTTGGGAGGCAACCCAATGAATTTATCTTTTTCTTTCTGTTTTGTTGCGTCCACACTTTAATAATTCTGTTGTGTTTGTGCTTTTTGTTTTTTTTTGTGTTTGAGCCAAGCAAAACCTTTATGACTAGTCTCGGTAATGGTTGTTTGATTCTGCTAGAAAAAGACAGACACTTTTCGATCACGAGATGATTTTTCATTTTTATTCAGAAAGACGTTTTGAGTTGATTCTTTTTGGTGCTGGTAGATATGCTTTTTTCCTAGGCCGTCATAATTGTTCAGATTTTTTGAGGTACATAAGTATACGAAGTATACAAATTGCTACAGACTGGTCTGTTTTTGATAGATTCTGTTTTGGTTGAGTTGGTTGCTTGTTTTGATGAAACTATGGTTAGTATCGTGGGGTAATAGCCATGGAAAAGTGAGAATATAGTAGCCCAACACCAATATAGATAGAATTCAAGTTTTCTACAGTACCAAAAGAAGTGGTAGTTTGTTTTCTTGTGCTAATGTTATCATGAGTTTCTGTTTAAGTTTTGTGTTGTGAAGTTTTCAAGTTTTGGGTGATGTTCTCATGGACAAAGAAATAATAAGTGGAAAGAGCTGAAGCTTGCGGATGCCCAAGGAATCTCAAGTCAAATTCAAGGACACCAAAAAGCCTAAGCTTGGGGATGCCCCGGGAAGGCATCCCCTCTTTCGTCTTCAATCCATCGGTAACATTACTTGGAGCTATATTTTTATTCACCACATGATATGTGTTTTGCCTGGAGCGTCTTGTATCTTAGGGGTCTTTTCTTTTTGTTGTGTCACAATCATCCTTGTTGCACACCTTTTTGAGAGAGAGAGACATTCACTCATCATGATTTTTGCTAGAATGCTCATAGTGCTTCACTTATATCTTTTGAGCTAGATACTTTTGCTCTATGTGATTCACTTATATCTTTTAGAGCATGGCGGTGCGTGACTTGGTAGCTGGCTTATGCTATGAAAGTAGTCCCAAATGTGATAGGTACCCAAAGAGGATACAAAAACCTCCATTTCATGTGCATTGAGTAGAAAGAGAAGTCTTGATTCCTCTCAATTAGTTTTGAGACGTGGATTTCGTAATATTAAGAGCTATGTTAGTAGGGTGTTGTGAATGTAGAAATACTTGTGTTGAAGTTAGTGATTCCCGTAGCATGCACGTATGGTGAACCGCTATGTTAGGAAGTCGGTGCATGATTGATCTATTGATTGTCATCCTTTGTGTTGAGGTCGGGATCGCGCGATGGTTAACACCTACCAACCCTTCCCCTAGGAGTATGCGTTTAGCACTTTGTTTCGATTACTAATAAAAACTTTCGCAACAAGTATGTGAGTTCTTCATGACTAATGTGAGTCCATGGTATAGATGCACTTTCACCTTCCACCATTGCTAGCCTCTCTAGTGCCGCACAATTCTCACCAGTGTACAAACCCATCATATGCCTTCCTCAAAACAGCCACCATACCTACCGACTATCATTTTCATAGCCATTCCGAGATATATTGCCATGCAACTCCCATCGTTACGTCTCATGACTTGTGCCGTCACTCTCATATTGCCATTGCATGATCATAAGATAGCTAGCGAGATGTTTCAACGTCATACGCCATGCTAGATCGTTGCACATCCCGGTACACTGCCGGAGGCATTTCCTATGGAGTCATCCTTGTGAGTTTTGAGCTGTGAGTAAATAAAAGTGTGATGATCATCATTATTAGAGCATTGTCCCATGTGAGGAAATAAGAAAAGGACAAAGAGCCCAAAAATAAAAAAAGAGAAAAAAGAGGCCTAAGACCCCAAATGAAAAAAAGAGAGAAAAAGAGAGAAGGGACAATGCTACTATTTTTTTTCCACACTTGTGCTTCATAATAGCACCATGTTCTTCATGATTGAGAGCTAGTGGGAATCTTCACTATATAACTTGTCTTGTATATTCCAATGATGGGCTTCCTCAAAATTGCCCTAGGTCTTCGTGAGCAAGCAAGTTGGATGCACACCCACTAGTTTTCCTTTCGAGCTTTCATACACTTATAGCTCTAGTGCATCTCTTGTATGGCAATCCCTACTCATTCACATTGATATCTATTAATGGGCATCTCCATAGCCCTTTGATACGCCGAGTCAATGTGACCATCTCCTCCTTTTTGTCTCACAACCACCACCACACTCTAGTCCACCTATAGTGCTATATCCATGGCCCGCGCTCATGTATTGCGTGATAGTTATAAAAAGTTTGAGAAAGAAGAGTGCGAAAACAATTACTTGGCCAATACCGGGGTTGTGCATGATTTATATTAGTTGTCTGAGGATGATGGAGCATAGCCAGACTATATGATTTTGTAGGGATAACTTTCATTGGCCTTGTTATTTTGAAAGTTCATGATTACCTTGCTAGTTTGCTTGAAGTATTATTGTTTTCATGTCAATAGAAAACTATTGTTTCGAATCTTACGGATCTGAACATTCATGTCACGTGAAAGAAGTTGCAAAGGACAACTATGCTAGGTAGCATTCCACATCAAAAATTCATTCTTTATCACTTCCCTACTCGAGGACGAGCAGGAGTTAAGCTTGGGGATGCTTGATACGTCTCCAACGTATCTATAATTTTTGATGTTTTCATGCTATTATCTTGTCAAACTTTTGATGTTTTGCATGCCTTTTATATATTTTCTGGGACTAACTTATTAACACAGTGCGAAGTGCCAGTTCCTATTTTTTCCATGTTTTTGACCCCTTTCAGAGGAGATTTTGAAACGGAGTCCAAACGGAAGAAAATCCCCGAAAAGATTTTTTCTGGAACGGAAGAAGATCAGGAAGCTTGAGAGCCAAGGCAGGGGAGCCTTAGGGGCCCCACAAGCCCCCACCCCGCGGCCAGGGGGATGTCGCGGCCCACAGGCTTGTGGTCCCCCTGGGCGCCCTGTGCCCTAGGGGCTGCGCCTATAAATTCCCTAAAAATCCCAAAAAATCACGAGATCATCGAAATTACTTTTCCGCCGCCGCAAGCTTATGTCTCCGCAAGATCCCATCTGGGGCACGTTCTGGTGCTCTACTGGAGGGGAGATTCGGATACGGAGGGCTTCTTCATCAACACCATGACCTCTCCGATGATGCGTGAGTAGTTCACCATAGACCTACGGGTCCATAGCTAGTAAACAGATGGCTTCTTCTCTCTCTTGGATCTTCAATACAAAGTTCTCCATGATCTTCATGGAGATCTATCCGATGTAATCTTCTTTTGCGGTGTGTTTGTCGAGATCCGATGAATTGTGGATTTATGGTCAGATTATCTATGAATCTTATTTGAGTTTCTTCTGATCTCTCTTATGCATGATTTCATATCCTTGTAATTCTCTTCGAGTTGTGGGTTTTGTCTGGCCAACTAGATCTATGATTCTTGCAATGGGAGAAGTGCTCGGTTTTGGGTTCATACCATGCGGTGACCTCACCCAGTGACAGAAGGGGTAGCGAGGCACGCATCCTGTTGTTCCCATCAAGGGTAAATAGATGGGGTTTTCATCATTGGTTTGAGATTATCCCTCTACATCATGTCATCTTGCTTAAGGCGTTACTCTGTTCGTCATGAACTCAATACACTAGATGCATGCTGGATAACGGTCGATGTGTGGAGTAATAGTAGTAGATGAAGAAAGTATCGGTCTACTTGTCTCGGACGTGATGCCTATATGTATGATCATTGCCTTAGATATCATCATGACTTTGCGCGGTTCTATCAATTGCTCGACAGTAATTTGTTCACCCACCATGATATTTGCTATTTTGAGAGAAGCCTCTAGTGAACACTATGGCCCCGAGGGTCTACTCCACACCATATTTTCAGCCTTACACTTTTTACTTCATTGCACTTTCCGCCTTCAGATCTTACTTTGCAAACAATCTTGAAGGGATTGACAACCCCTTTGAAGCGTTGGGTGCAAGCTTGTTTGTGTTTGTGCAGGTACTCTGGACTTGACGAGACCCTCCTTTTGGATCGATACCTTGGTTCTCAAACTGAGGGAAATACTTACTGCTCCTGTGCTGCATCACCCTTTCCTCTTCAAGGGAAAAACCAACGCAAGCCCAGTCTCCGTCAACGTGTCAATTTCTGGCGCTGTTGTTTGAGAAGTAGCAACAGGCCTACATGGGGCACTTACGCTGAGACACCACTGAACGAAGCTCAGACCACATAACATGAGAGATATCCAAAAGCTGCACCTGAACCTGAACTTGTGTTGCTCACAGAACATAAGCATGTCGACCAGGTAGGAGTGGACCTGATCCAGATTGCCAACACGGGGGAATAAGGTGTGGCGAAAGATGCGGTGCATGATATCCAAGAAGGGTTCCAACACCCAAGTGGACTTGTGTGTACCAGAGGAGATCTTCTTAGTGTTGAACTTGTACAAGGCTTGCTTGTGGGAAGCAACATATCATGGTGAGGAAAGAATCCCAGAGGGGTCTCAAGACCCTTATCATCAGTGTGAAGTAGATCCATAAAGGACTTCCATGGAGCAGAAAGTAGCGTGCCATTGGTCATCCATGTAAGAGTCCTGGCTTCGACAGTCCCCTGGTGAACCGTGGCAAAAAACACTGCAATAATCTCAGCATCAAGTTCTTTGTTGAACTGCATAATACCAAGGATGCCCAACTTCTCACAGAGGGAGAGAGCAGTCCTGAAATACCTTCCATTGCGCTGCATATTGCTACCTCTTGAGCTTGCATTGGTTTTTCCCTTGAAGAGGAAAGGGTGATGCAGCACAGTAGCAGTAAGTATTTCCCTCAGTTTGAGAACCAAGGTATCAATCCAGTAGGAGAATCAAGCCAAGTGTCCAGAGTACCTGCGCAAACACAAACGAGCTTGCACCCAACGCTATAAAGGGGTTGTCAATCCCTTCAAGATTGATTGCAAAGTGAGATCTCGAGGCGGAAAGTGCAACGAAGTAAAAGTGTACGGCTGAAAATATGATGTGAAGTAGACCCGGGGGCCATAGTGTTCACTAGATGCTTCTCTCAAGATAGTAAATATTACGGTGGGTGAACAAATTACTATCGAGCAATTGATAGAACCGCGCAAAGTCATTACGATATCTAACTCAATGATCATACATATAGGTATCACGTCCGAGACAAGTAGACCGATACTTTCCGCATCTACTACTATTACTCCACACATCGACCGCTATCCAGCATGCATCCAGTGTATTGAGTTCATGACGAACAGAGTAACGCCTTAAGCAAGATGACATGATGTAGAGGGATAATCTCAAACTAATGATGTAAAACAATCTTTTTACCCTTGATGGCAACAACACGATACGTGCCTCGCTACCCCTTCTATCATTGGGTGAGGTCATCGCACGATATGAACCCAAAAGCAAGCACTTCTCCCATTGCAAGAATAATAGATCAAGTTGGCCAAACAAAACGCACAACTCGAAGAGAATTACAAGGATATGAATAATAGATGCGTATGTCTGCTTTGGAGCGGCTTGGTATTGAAACCAAAGGACACACGGTCCCGGGAAACACAGTCCCTACCGTTTTATCCTTGAGCTAAGGACACAGAGTCCTCGCCCAACACTCATGGTAAGTCTTAAGGGTAGACTTCCAAACCCTCACAAACTCGGTCACCCGGCGATCCACAACTGACTGCTGGATGCTCTTGTCCATGACGCCTAACCGTTTGGAGGATGCACAGTCCTCAAGGGTAAAAGGCTTCAGTTCCACACACGAACAAATTCTTCAGTGATGCTCAATCACTTGGTTTTGGTTTGTGGTTTTGTGTTTGGGTTTTTTCCTCAGTTGATGATTTACTCTCGAAGACTCTGAGGAATTTGGGTTGCTCTAAATGACAAGTGTCAGTTTCTCCCAGAGCAGCCAACCAACTAGTGGTTGTGGGGGCGGCTATTTCTAGCTTGGGAGCATCCCCACATGATTTGACATAAATGCCCTTAAATAATGTGACCGTTGGTGTGGATAAGATCAGTGAGGTGGCGTGTATCGTGGCAACGGTCGGAACTTTCAATTTTGAAAGTCCTCATGTCTCTCATATTCCTTACTTGAGGCTTTTGTAGGTTTAGGCTTGGGTTGAGCATCATGAGGAAATTCATTCCATAGTATTACTTCGACCCCCTTTAACAGTACGGTGTTCCCATGACTCAAGAGTAAAGAAAATGAAACATAAAGAATAAATCTTCATGCTTCAAAGTCTTCAGACTGATTTTCTTCACGACACACCGAATTCCTCATCTTCAATATCTTCATGAGGAATATCAATTTCATCCTTATTTCTTCGTGATCAAAGTCTTCAACATAAAACCTATTTCTTCAGCCGAAGATATTTATTTTTATGAGTCGATATTCATCGCATAACTCAAGCTCCTCAGCGACTTATAAAGCATGTGTACACATATAAACACATTAGTTACTTAACCTATAAGTCTTCAAACCACCAAACTCACTAAGGGCTCTAGATGCACTTACAATCTCCCCCTTTTTGGTGGTTGATGACAATTAGGTTACGTTTTCAACGGGGATAAAAATCTCTAGTGTAAATACTTAGTTTGAGGAATTTGAAATCAAGATACTGAGAGGCTCCCCCTGAGGATGTGCATATTTTGAGGAATTTGCTTTTATCTGCAGATGCACATTGCTGATTTCTATCATAGAGATCTCCCCCTGTATATTGTAAATCATGCATACATTTGACATATAAAATGAGGAATTTGAGAACACATGATGAGAAATGGTGTCTGACAAATTTCAGCATGCCTGCATTAATATACTTTCAGGAATAAGCATGCGAAGAAAAATGTTCAAAAGAGTCAGAGCACCATCAGGCTTAAGTTACAACTCATTACATAAAAAAACTTCAGAAGAACCAAGAGTTTGTAACTTATAATGTTTATAAGCCCCACAATAGATCTTGTTCGAAGACTAACTCAGATTTCTCCCCATTTGTCATCAAGTGACGAAAAGGGACGAAACTGAGGACTAACGCCCTATGAAGAAATTCACTTCTTGGTTGATGAAGAGGCGTGAGGATTCTTGGCGACAGGATTCTTCCTTGGACTAGTTGCACTGTCTTCTGGTTCTTCATCTGACTCAACAGTGCAAAATGAAGAAAAAGAACTGTCCTCCAGGTCAGGAACTGGAATTGGCTTGAATTTCTTCTTGGGAGGCCACGACCAGTCGAAGTCTTGAGTAAACTCCAATTCCTCAAGTTCCTCTTGAGTCTTCAGATGAGCCAAGGTGGCCCAGGTTCGATGAAACACCTCATGAAGATTCTACTGATTTTTCTTCATTCTAATGACCCATTTGTGATTGCGATCAACCTTCTAATGAAGACTGAGGAGTAGCTCTCTGTTATTCATCAGTCTAGGGGCAGTTGAGCATGGTGATTCTTGGGTAGCAGTGTCATCATTTGAAGAATAGGACTCTACTTGGCGAATCTGGCCATCAAGGGCCTGATTTCCTTCATCAATCACAGATTTGCCTTTGCCTTCAACATGCTCAAATGTTTTCTTGATGACTCTGATTGGCGGCAGATATCCAATGTGATTTGGAAAATCAGCATGGTAGTTGATGCATGACCTTCTTCTGATGAATCTCATGATCCACGGTGCATACATCTTCATTTCAAAAGGCAACAGTGCACTATCAAGCAAAGTCCCGAGGAAGAAATCATGAAGATTCATTGGTATGCCAGCGATGACATTGAAAAGGATATTCTTCATGATACCTACGACATCTTCTTCATCGTCGTGCCTTTTGATAGGTGCGATGACATTGGCCAGGATTCTGTAGACTGTTTGTGGTTCATACCTCAAGTCTTGTACGAGAAAGCGACTCCGTGGAGGTTGGTCCTTGGCCAAAGGCTTCACGAGGACTTCCATCGGTCTATTTGGCAGTTCGCGTTCATCATATATCAGCACTGCATCCTCTCAGGGAATTGAGATTGGAAGAGGTCCAAGCAATTCAGTGGCAGGCGCTTTGTAGTGCGTGTGCTGAGTCATCCAATCCAAAACCCAAGTGCTGACATCCTTTGGGTCGCCACAGATGTGCAGAGTGGCATAGAACTGAAGAATGATATCGCAGTTCCAGTAGCTAATGTCAGTGCAGAGAGGCAGTAATCCAGCTTCGTGAAGAAAGTTGAGGATTGGAGAGAAGCAAGGTATTTCCTCCATATCATAGTGACGAATATGTTTATGCTGAAATATCTTGTTCCTCCCACAGAGCACTAAAGCATAGTAGTTGAGTTGGTTCCTTGTCCAAAACTTCCTGTGCCTGATGCGAAGCTTATCATATGGATTCTCGCCAGTAAAGTACATGCGTTCTTCATAGAATGCCTCGTTTTGAAACTTTGGCCTTTTGGAAAAAGGTTGATTCTGCTGCGGTTGAAGATTATGTTGTTGTTCTTGAGGAGGAGCCACTATCATTGTTGTTTCTGTGTTTACCACAACAATAGCAATTTCAGTGTTTGGGGCAGGAGCATTTTCTTTAGGTTGAGGATTTTCCTCAGCTTGAGGAATTTGCTTGTTGGAGGAGGCAGTTGCAGTATTTGTCAGTGCATTTTCTTCAACTGATGCAGGTGATTCTTGGACAGAATCCTCACGAAAGGTCTTTCCATCAGAACCTGTGACGATTTCTATTGCAGCAGGAGTCAGAGAAATTTGATTCGACCTTGGTGAGCGAGGATGAGTCTCTTCCCAGAAGTCATCATGAATCACTGGAGTGCTACACCCAGTTTCATCATCATCCATTTGTTCTTTAGAGGTCTTTTGAGGAATGGTGGACTGAGGAATGTCTTCAATCATTATTTCCTCATCCATGATTTTCAAGCTTCAACATCCTCCATTTCTTCATCATCTTTAGGAATGACGTAGTGAACTCTGAAGGGAACCATCAAGTAAGATGGAGTTACATTCAGAGGAGTAGCATCCACCGGGACAGTTGAAGACTCTGACTGAGTGACCTTTTGGCGCTTGGCCTCTAAGGTTTCTGAGGTCATTGAAGCTTTTCACTTCTTTGCTTCTTTCTCAGCAGCTTTGGTCTTCTTCACGTCTGATGCAGACGGAATCATCTTCTTTACCTTTGAGGATTGAGGTGAAGGAATAGTGTCATCAGGAGCTGGTGCAGATTCAGTCCTGGCAGTTTCCTCAGCTGGAGGAGTGTCTTCAGCTGGAGCAGTTTCTTCAGTTGGAGTAGTTTATTCAGCTGGAGTATCTTGAGGAATTTCCTGAGCAGCAGGTTCACCAGTTTCATCTTCATCTGTCAGCTGAACAGTGTAGCTAGACCGAGGTGGCTTTTGCTGCATAGGAGGAGCAGCTTTCTTGTTGTATTCATCAACTGCTTCTGTTGCAGCCTTGATGAAATTCACATTAACACCTTGACGATTAGATAGACTTGTGTACTTATCTGTCAAGGTTTTAAGTTCAGCCTGAGTTGATACAAGAGCTTGAGGCGTCAACTTGAGGAGATTCTGCTTCAGGAATTTCTCCTTCTTGAGTTTAGCAGCATTTGCTTGTTTGGCTTGCTGTTCTTTCCATTTTGCCTCATTGATGATAGTTTTTATCATGTGGCTAACACTAGGGGAAGCTTCAATTCATCAATGCGAGTTTTTGGATCTTCATACCAGAGGTTGATGAAGTCCAGGAGAACCTTCGGGTCCATGGCAAGAGGAATAGAGCTGCCCAAGGCTTGAGCAACTCGTTACTGCTTGTTTAGGATGATAGCTTGAAGAGTCTCCTCATCAAATTCCACACTTCCTACTGATGCATAAGGAACGTTGATGACTTTGCTAGGACTAGGCCTCATGCCTCTTCCAGCAGTCATTTTGGTTTTCAATAGAGGTGGTGAAGACTTTGTAGCAGAGCTCGTGGCTGACGGCACTCAGGAACTTGATTGAGCGGGCTGATGCTTGATGAGCTGCTTCTATTGAGACTGTGAGGACTGTGGTGATGTCGAAGATTTTGTCACTGGTGCAGCCTTGTGAGGCAATTGATCTTTTGGCACTTAGGCCTTTGGTTTCTTTGGCACAATCTTCTTCTAAGGAATTGCTGTAGCAGAGGCCTCATCAGCTCAAGAGGTGGCAGCAGTGGCAGCAGTGGCAGCAGCAGCAGAGTCATCATTGAATTTCTTCAGGACTTCTTCTGCTTTCTTCTGTAACTTAGACAAATATTTGTCTTTCTCATCAGGGTAACCCTGAGGAGGCGTCTTGCAAGGTGGCTTGAGGGCGAATTTCTTCGCAAACTTAGGAGTAACATATATGTACTCCTTCCACTCCTTAGCCCACCCGCGTTCAATTTTCTGAAGCCTTACCTTGCGCATCGCCATGGTTTCTTTGCCATGAATTTCCTCATCATGAGTGCAGTAGTCAGCGTATATGTCTTCAGGAATCTCAAAAGTTGTGTTATGTTCAAGCTTCTTTCCTCCCTTCTTCTTCCTGTCATCTTCCATTTTCTTCAACTGAGGCTTTTGCTGAGGAATATGCACTCTTGAAGATTCTGATGACACTGGTAAAGTTTCTTCGAGGAACGCTCCAAATGAGTTAAGTTGACGAGAACCTAGTGATTCATCAGCTGGCATTTCTGTACATGTGAACAAAGTATATGTGCGAAGAATTTGGAGTGGTCATATGCGTTCTCAGATTTGATGAAATTGAAAATTTTAGTAGTTGACGAATTTGACAGGTGGATTGAGGAATTGGACTAAGCATTCTGATCTTGGGTTCGAGAGTTGTGCAGATTCGAGAATTTACACAATTGAGGAATCTCATGATTAATTGAGTGGCATAGTGAAATTCATCAAGTGTTTGAGGAATGAGTGTGCGTGGCTGATAGACACTCTGAGGAGAAACATATTTCGCGAGTCTAAAGAGAAATAATAGATCTACACAGGTAGTAAAATAAGATTTTAATTACCCCGAGCGAAGAACATTAAGAACGGGAGCAGTAAAAGAGAGAAGCTCTTCGGTTCAGATCTTCCACGCCCTAACTTGGCGATAGAGATCAGCTATGGCGGTGGCGGAGGGAGATATTCCGCTCCCGGCGTGAGTTCGGCGATGACGAGGGCGAGGCAGTGAAGCTTTTCCTCACCGGCGACGAGATTGCTAGTAGTGGCGCTAGGGTTGAGCTCGAGCGGAGAAGACGAAAGGACGAAGTGTTTTGACTGAGGGGGGGGGGGGTAAGGGCCTATTTATAGCTTAGGTGAAAAATAGTTCGGCCGAAACTTTCGGACCGAACTGCCCTTGCCATTCGTCTCCGGACAACACGTGGAGCCCACGATTGAAGAGGTGGAGATCATGGTTATCCGATCGTGAGAAGTGGGTCCAGTTACAGTGTAACGTTATAAAAATGATTTTCGAATCTTAGAGGATTTCATTGCAAAGTCCTCAGCTGACAAGGACACAGTGAGGATTTTGAACAAGTTTCAAGCAGAACGCATATGAAGAAATAATAAACTGGGTTGAGCTTACCATCAAGGGGAGTCGGGTCCGATCACATTCAGTTAGATGAAATATCAAATTGAAGACTGAGCTATAAGTGAATGTTGTTGAGGACTTTGACATCACAGTCTATACATATAAACATATATGAAAATCATCAAACATTTTGAAGAATTTGAAGATATTGAAGATTTTGAAAAACTTGAGGATTTTGTGACAAAGTGTCAGAATGATGAATTTCAACTTTGAAGAAAAACAGTTTGAAGAATTTCAAGGTTGACTCACCGTATAAGAATGACGATTTCAGGCGCCTCGTACAATTGTCATAGGGCCGTGAGAATCAAATTCTTCATTAATTTCCTCACACTAAGAGTGATATTCTTCATTGATTGAAGAAACATGATTTTTCGTGTGTTGCACATCTAAGTCATCAATTTTGCATAAGTGTTAGGATGTGTGCATGTTTTCACAAAACATTTGAAGACTAAGATATTTAGCTCACACCACAACTAGCAAAACCTTTTCTCATCCAAGGGCTTAGTGAAAATGTCTGCTAGTTGATTCTCAGTCTTCACATGATCAATGAAGATATTGCCCTTGAGGACATGGTCCCGAAGAAAATGATGGCGTATCTGGATGTGCTTAGTCTTCGAGTGTTGTACTGGGTTGTAGGCAATCTTGATTGCACACTCATTGTCAGAGTAGAGGGGCACATTCTTCATGTTGATGTCGTACTCTCTGAGGGTTTGCTTCATCCATAGCAGTTGAGCACAACAGGATCCAGCAGCAATATACCCAGCTTCAGAAGTGGAGAGAGAAACACAGTTCTGCTTCTTTGAGGACCAGCAGACTAATGATCTTCCGAGGAAATGGCAAATGCCAGATGTTGACTTGCGATCTACACGGTCAGCAGCATAATCAGAATCAGAATATCCAACGAGATGAATATTTGAGCCCTTGGGGTACCATAATCCTAGTGTTGGTGTGTGAGCTAAGTATCGAAGAATATGCTTCATACCTTATGGTGTGATTCCTTCGGTTTTGCTTGAAAACGAGCACACATGCAAACACTAAGCATTATATCTCGCCTAGATGCACATAGATAAAATAAAGATCCAACCTTCGAGCAATATACCTGCTGATCGAAATCTTTACCATTTTCGTCAGTGCAGAGGTGGTGGTTAGTAAGCATAGGAGTATTGACGCCTTTGCATTCATGCATGTCGAATTTCCTCAGAACATCCTTGAGGTATTTCTCCTGTGATATGAAGATGTCATTGCGCTGTTGACGAATTTGAAGACCTGAGAAGAATTTCAGATCCCCCATCATAGACATATGATATTCTTCACTCACCATGTAAGAAAATTCATCACTGTAACGTTTGTCAGTATATCCAAAGATAATGTCGTCGACATATATTCGGCACACAAAAAGTTCATTATTATAGGATTTGGTGAAAAAAGTTGGATCGAGTGAACAAGTTTTGAAGCCTTTCTTCATGATGAATTCCTTCAATGTATCATACCACGCCCGAGGGGCTTGCTTGAGTCCATAGAGTGCCTTTTTGAGTCTGAAGACTTTGTGTGGATGCTTCAGATCCTCAAAACCTGGGGGCTGAGCAACATATACTTCTTCCTCAAGCTTACCATTGAGGAATGTACTTTTGGCATCCATTTGATATAGAGTAATTTTATGATGATTAGCATAAGCAAGTAGTATTTGAATAGCTTGAAGTCTAGCAATAGGTGCAAAAGTTTTATCGAAATCAATTCCTTGAACCTCTGTGTAGCCTTGGGATACAAGTCGTGCCTTATTCCTCACCACTTGACCCATCTTGCTTGTTTCGGAAAATCCACATGGTGTCGATGATATTGTGCTTGCGAGGATCTTTCGTTTGACGAGTTCCCATACGTCATTTAGCTTGAATTGAAGAAGTTCATCTTGCATGGATTGAATCCACTTAGGTTCCATGAAAGCTTTAGCAACTTTTGAGGGTTCTGTGATAGACAAAAAATAGGAATGCCCACAAAAATTAACTAAATGTGAAGCTTTTGAGCGAGTGAGAGGACCTGGCGCGCTGATGTCATCGAGGATTTTTTCAAGTTCTACTTCATTTGCAATCCTCAGATGAGCTGGTTGAGGATTTTGTCTGGGTTGAGGAATTTGATCTGGAGCAATTTCCTCAGGTGCATCTTCTTGAAATTCATCAGTGCTGGGGACGTCCTGAGCAATTTCCTTAGTAGGAACTATGTCTTCAGTAGCTTTGAACTTGATTACTTCCTCAGGAGATAATTTATCTGGCACAGGAGGCAATTGCTCTCTTTTTGAGCCATTAGTTCAATTGAACCGCACATCTAAAGTTTCAACAACCTTATTGTGATAGGTGTTGACGACTCTATAGGTGTGCTAGTCCTTTCCATAACCAAGCATAAAACCCTCATGTGCTTTGGGTGCAAATTTTGAGGTATGGTGAGGATCTCTAATCCAGCATTTTGCACGGAAGACTTTGAAGTAACTTACATTGGGTTTTTTATCAGTGAGGAGTTCATCTGAGGTTTTCTTGAGGAATTTGTGAAGATATACCCTGTTGATGACATGGCAAGTAGTGTTGATTGGTTCAGGCCAGAAATGACGAGGAGTATGATATTCTTCAAGCATAGTCCATGCCATTTCAACCAGAGTCCTGTTCTTGCGTTCAATGACGCCATTCTGTTGATGAGTATAAGGAGTAGACAATTCATGAGTAATACCAAGTTCATCAAGATAATCATCAAGACCAATGTTTCTGAATTCTGTCCCATTGTGAGTCTTGATGTGTTTGATCTTGACGCCGAAGTTCGTCGATGCCCTTGAGGAAAATCGTTTGAAGACTTCGTGCACTTCGGTTTATATCGAATGATATGTACCAAAGTATATCGAGAATAGTCATCAACGATGACAAAGCCATATAAGGATGCTGCATTGGTTAGAGTAGCATAATGAGTAGATCCAAATAGATCCATGTGAAGCAATTCAAAGGGACGAGTAGTAATCATGATAGTCTTCGAGGGGTGTTTGGATCTGGTCATTTTTTCAGACTCACAAGCACCGCAGAGGTGGTCCTTGAGGAATTTGACTGATTCGATGCCAATGCCATGCTTCTTCTTCGCCAGCGTGTGCAAATTGCTCATGCATGCATGACCAAGTCTTTGATGCCATAGCCATCCTTCTGAGGTTTTTGCTAGTAAGCATGTGGCTGGTTCAGGACCTGTGAAAAAATCAACAATGTACACATATCCTCTCCTAAAGCATTCGAAGACTTTGGATCTGTCAGATTCCATGATGACTACACATCTGTATTTTCCATAGATAACAACCATATCAAGATCATAAAGCATTGAGACTGACATGAGGTTATACCCAAGGGATTCGACAACCATGACTTTGTCCAGGTGCCTGTCCTTGGAAATAGCCACTTTGCCAAGTCCCAATACCTTTCTTTTTTTTGAACGGCTACTGTAGGGAAAACCCCCCACAGCCATTTTCTGTATTTCAACTATGGAAACTGTATGTACAAAAGGGGTTGTAGAATGTACAAAGGGGGGAGGAGCAGAGGGATACAAACCTCAAGGAGGCAAAAAGGAAATCCACTTAAGGAGATCATCCCTGAAACTAGCCTTAATTCTATGAGCTAACAAAGAAATGTCATGAAGAAATCCAGCTCTCCATTTCCTGAACTTTGGCTGCTCCTGGTTGAAGACCTTTGCATTTCTGGTAGTCCAGATATTCCAACAGGCAGTGAAAACAACCTCAGCAAAGAAAGGATGAGGGAAGTCCTTTCTAGCTGCAGCAGTAGCAGTCCACATAGATGACCCCTGCCAAGTGATCTGCAGGTAGTTCCAAACCCTGGTGCTGAATAGGCATGTGAAGAATAAATGATCTCTGTCTTCCTTGACTCGAGCATGGCATAAAACACAGAGATTAGAATCAGAGACCTTCCAGTGACGCATCTCTAGCATGTCCTGAGTGTTCAGCCTGTCCATGATGAGCATCCAGGCAAACATCTTAACCTTCATGGTACAGCAGCTTTTCCAGATCCACTTAAGCAAAGGGTTAGGTACTATAGTGCTATGAACATGAGCATTGTATGCCTTGGGTGTGTAGACCTTAGCATCCTTACGCCCTACCCATCGGTCAGAGGCCTGATGATCAATACCTTTCTATTACCTTTGTCAGCATAAGTGATTTTCTTCAGAGGTGATGGAGTCAGTGGCATATTCATCAACAAGCTTTTATCACCAGTCATGTGGTTTGTGCAACCACTGTCAAGAACCAACTCAGTACTCTTGGGTTTGTCATCCTGTTGATGAATTAGTACATCTTCCCATCTCATATGCTTCAGAATTGAAGAATATGATATCAATTTCATTAGATAGGAATTTCATCATAAACAGTAAATTTGAGGACGTGTGAAATGTTATCATTTCATCAATTTTAGCTTGCGTCCAATCAAGCATTTTCCTCAGGTCTATAGCAAATTCTTCAGATGATGATTTTCATCTAGAGACCTGACCTGTAGAAGTGATTAGTTCAATTTCTTCACCACCCACATTTGAAGGGGTGACAAAGAGTTCATCATCCTGCGAGCACCATATGAGAAAGGGGGCATTGAAGCTAATGCACTTCTCTTCATAGTAGGGGGGTTAGAGTACTCAAATGAATAGGCAGATAAATTCTTTGAGGATTTATGCACATAATGATTTGAGGTATAATGCTCATATTCATATCCCTTGTAATTTCCCTGCATATCAAAGTCATTAGCACGAGTACGGGCATAGTTTTGACCAGTTGAGGATTTTGATCCTCTTGATGACTTTGGTCCACCTGAGGAATTTGATCTGGGGTTCCGGTTCTTCACAGGTGGTGTCATGAGGACATTCACGTGAAGATTTTCCAGGAAACTTTTGGGGACCCAGATTTTCCTCATGGGTGGTCCATTCCTGCAGTTACTTCCAACATATCGAGGAAATATTTCACGAGATTGATTTTTGAACAGTTTATAGTTGGAGTCAAATGACTCGTCTGGGGAATAGGATAATTCACATGAAAAGCTTGTTAGATTGGATGGATCAACAGGATGTCCTTTAGCAGCAACCCATGAGGTTTTGGGATAGTGCTCAGGTTTCCAGTATGATCTATCAGTATTCAGTTTCCTTTCAAAGGCAATTCCTTCTTTTCTCGGGTTCCTGTTCGAAATCTGATATTTAAGCACATTGCAAAGGGTTTGATGCCCTTTGAGACTTTTGTACATGCCTGTCACATACAATTCCTTCAGCCCTGTATTTTCGTTAGTAACACTTGTGGTTTCCTCAAGTGAGGAATTTGTTACCACAAGACCAGTTGAAGAATTTGTAGCAATAGAAGCATTTGATGATTCTCGTGAAGAATTGGCAGTTTCTCGCTCGATGCATTTGAGACATGGTGGAGCGAATTCAACCTGAGCGGCACTAATC
This sequence comes from Hordeum vulgare subsp. vulgare, assembly GCF_904849725.1. NCBI lineage: Eukaryota > Viridiplantae > Streptophyta > Magnoliopsida > Poales > Poaceae > Hordeum > Hordeum vulgare. The sequence goes on along the minus strand of NC_058518.1, from coordinate 137,764,850 downwards.
TGTTGAGAAAGCAATGAATCGCTTTCCATTCGAAGATCATCATGAGACATCTTCAACTTCTCAAGATCAAGTTTCCTTTGAAGAAATTCATATGAAAGTTTGTCATGATCAGCCAAGAGTGTGCCATAACGATCTTGAAGACTATCAAATCTAGACTGAAGACTTTTCACATCTTCAGTGAGGATTTGAGTACGATTCATTTCATCATTCAACAGATCATCGCTTCTGTCTAGCAGTTTTTGAAGCTTTTCAATGGCACTTTGTTGTTTAGTTGCAATGTTGGCAAGTTTACTGTAACTGGGTTTTTTTACAATCATTAGGTTCACAGTCACTTGAATCAGAGGAGGAAGTGTCATTTGGTACCTTTGAACCTTTTTCCATGAAGCAATAGGTTGGAGCGAAGTCATCAGCATAGTCATCAGTGTAGATAGCGTTGTCATTTTCTTCAAGGTTGAAGATTGACTTGCTGATGAATGTGGTAGCCAGTGCAAGACTTGCTACACTAGACTCTGAGTCTTCTCAAGAACCTTCCTCTTCATCACATTCCTCAGATTCTTCCTCACAATCCATTTCCTAGCCAATGAGTGCCCGAGCCTTTCTGAAAGTACTCTTCTTGTGCGATGAGGACTTTAAGCATGAGGATTTTGAAGATTTGTTATTTTTCTTCGATTCATCAGAACTTTCATCCTTGTATTTCTTCTTCTTTGATTCCTTCACCCAGCAGGGACAATCAACAATATAGTGACCATATTTCTTGCATTTGTGGCAGGTTCTTTTCTTGTAGTCCTTAGATGAAGATTCTGATTTCCTCATATCTCTTCTTGAAGATTTACCAAACTGGCTATGCCTTGTAAACTTCTTGAATTTCATCACGAGCATTGCAAGCTCTTGTCAAAGTTCTGTAGGATCACCAATGCTGCAATCTGAGTCTTCTTCTTCAGATGAGGAAATTGCTTTGTCCTTCAACGCACAAGGTCTAGAGTAGCTTGGTCCATACATATCTCTCTGTTTTTCCTATTGTAATTTATGAGTATTGAGTCTTTCGAGTATATCAGCAGGATCAAGCATATTATAGTCTGCTCTTTCTTGAATCATCAGAACCATTGTATCAAATGATGGATCCAGAGATCTTAGCAGTTTCTTCACAACTTCATGGTCAGTGATGTCTCGAGCTCCCAGTGCTTACAGTTCATTTGAGATATTAGTGAGGCGATCAAAGGTATCTTGGCAGCATTCATTGTTAAGCCTCTTGAAGATATTGCGAAGAACATCAACACGAGAGTCACGCTGAGTTGAACTTCCTTCATTGACTTTGGACAACTTATCGCAGATAAGCTTCGCTGTGCCCAAAGCACTCACTCTACCATACTGACCTTTGCTCAAATGGCCATAGATGATATTCTTCGCTTGAGAATCAAGTTGCTTGAATTTCTTCACATCAGCACCAGAGACAGTAGCAGTGATGGAGGAAATGCCATGTTCCACAATGTACCACAGATCATTGTTAATAGCCTGAAGATGCATCTGCATCTTGGACTTCCAGTAGGGAAAGTCCTTACCTTCGAAGGCAGGATATCCTGCAGTAACCTTGATCATACCTGCAATCCACATAACTAAACCTCCAGGTGGTTAAACCAAAATCACACGGAACAAGGGAGTACCTTGCTCTGATAACAATTGAAAGTGCGATATATCGACTAGGGGGGGTGAATAGGCGATTTTTAGAATTTCATCGATGAGGAGATTCCTTTTGAGGAAATTCCTCACTCATGAATAACGTGTAGCGGAAATAGCACAGGATCAGAGGTGCAAAGATTACAACAGCACGTTACTTGATGAAGATTATGAGAATCGGTTTGCACAGTATGCAGGCATAGAATAAGCAGGTGAAGATTAACTCGTATGAAGAATTTGAGGTTGAGGAGATTCAGTGAAACTCTTCAGCAAATTCTTCAAACAGTGACAATGAAAGTCTTCAACATACGATTGAAAGAGTTGAAGAAATAGAACCCGTATCACGATGAAGACAGTTGTTGATGACCCAGTTCCAACTGCTGTGACAGTCGTATGTCTGCTTTGGAGCGGCTTGGTATTGAAACCAAAGGACACACGGTCCCGGGAAACACAGTACCTACCGTTTTCTCCTTGAGCTAAGGACACAAAGTCCTTGCCTAACACTCGTGGTAAGTCTTCAGGGTAGACTTCCAAACCCTCACAAACTCGGTCACCCGGTGATCCACAACTGACTGCTGGATGCTCTTGTCCATGACGCCTAACCGTTTGGAGGATGCACAATCCTCAAAGGTAAACGGCTTCAGTTCCACACACGAACAAATTCTTCAGTGATGCTCAATCACTTGGTTTTGGTTTGTGGTTTGGTGTTTGGGTTTTTTCCTCACTTGATGATTTACTCTCGAAGACTCTGAGAAATTTGGGTTGCTCTAAATGACAAGTGTTAGTTTCTCTGAGAGCAGCCAACCAGCTAGTGGTTGTGGGGGCGGCTATTTCTAGCTTGGGAGCATGCCGACATGATTTGACATAAATGCCCTTAAATAATGTGACCATTGGTGTGGATAAGATCAGTGAGGTGGCGCGTATCGCAGCAACGGTCGGAACTTTCAATTGTGAAAGTCCTCATGTCTCTCATATTCCTTACTTGAGGCTTTTGTAGGTTTAGGCTTGGGTTGAGCATCATGAGGAAATTCATTCCGTAGTATTACTTCGACCCCCTTTAACAGTACGGTGTTCCTATGACTCAAGAGTAAATAAAATGAAACATAAAGAATAAATCTTCATGCTTCAAAGTCTTCAGACTGATTTTCTTCAGGACACACCGAATTCCTCATCTTCAATATCTTCATGAGGAATATCAATTTCATCCTAATTTCTTCGTGATCAAAGTATTCAACATAAAACCAATTTCTTCAGCCGAAGATATTTATTTTTATGGGTCGATATTCATCGTATAACTCAAGATCCTCAGTGACTTATAGAGCCTGCGTACACTTATAAACACATCAGTTACTTAACCTATAAGTCTTTAAACCACCAAAATCACTAAGGGCTCTAGATGCACTTACACCTTATCCTTTAGAGTAGCCACGAATTGGGACTTTAAGGGCCTGACAGTAGGGTGCTTCCCCTTGAGTTTAGAAGCGGACTGACTGACCTTGTCGGCACGAACAACCTCATGTGGTTGGCTTGAGCTATCAGCCTCAGATGAACGGTACCTCTTCGTGCTTCCACGGCTGGGATTCGTCCTATGCTCCCGAGGAACCGAGCTTCCACCTCCTAAGATCAAAAACACAACAAGACGAAAGCATGAGCAAACACCAATGATTACACGACAGCAAAACATAAAGATAGTCGAGAAAGAAATGATGAACAAGAAGAAAAAGTGTGAAAAGTCCAGCCCAGAGCAGTAGTACCACTGACATGGGCGGTACTACCCCGAATGAGCGGTAGTACTGCTCGGATGAGCGGTAGTACCGTTTAGGACTGGAACCGTCGGGGTAAAAACCACCACATATCAGATCTAGTACTACCAGGGATGCCTTCACCACAAAATTTCTAAAATATCAACATCTAAACTCTAGATGTTATCCACACCCCTCACATGTCGTAAATCGGGACCAAAAAGACCTAGATACATCACATATTGTCCAAGATGTAGATCTAAAAAAGATACCAAAAGAGAAGAAGAATGGGGACAATACCGGTATCCATGGCAAGAGGAGAGGGTGGAAAACGATTCCTTCGGTTGAAATCGTGAATCGGTGGCCGAAAACGGAGATCGGGGGCGGCCACCGGAGCCTTGGGGTCGCTTGGAGAGATACACCCATGAGGAGGAGTGGGGATGAATGGGTATGGGGAGAGAAAACTACCCCTCCCCAGCCCCATAACCCCCCCTCGCACGATGCTACCTCTTATCATCGGTTGTACCACTCGGGCAACGGTAGTACCGCTCCAGATGACCCAAAAACGCACAGAAATCAGGAAAAATCAAGCCAGCATGAAGTAAGAGATGTAAAGCCATGTCAAGTGGGTGAGTTCACTCCAATTTGTAAAATAAAAATAGAGCGATAGCAACTTGGAGTGAAAGAGACAAACGTGAGACGTTCCCGTAAGACAAGTGCCATAAGGAGGGGGGCAGTGGCCAAAGCCACCTATGTTTGAGTTAGTAGGTTTGGCACCACGAAGATTTTAACCTTGGGCTGAAGACCATAACTCGTCGTTGAAGCACAACTGGCATCAAAGATGATTAATGTGAACGACCAGATTGTTTTATGCATAATAGGGGGAGGGAGAGTTCATTGAGAGAACAACACTCCCCCTAAATACATGCCCACACCTAAACAAGATAAAATGATGAGAGTGGTGGGGTGTGCCTAGTTTCAATCCACATTTCTCAAATCAATGATATTTAGCCCATGCCTTAACTCGTGAATTCTTGCTTCATTCATCGGCTTTGTGAAGATAGTTGCAAGTTGTTCATTAGTGTTGAGGTAAATGAGATCAATCTCCCCACACTTGATATGATCCCGGATGAAGTGGTGACGAATACTGATGTGCTTCGTCTTGCAATGTTGAACCGGGTTGTTGGAGATTGAGATGGCACTAATATTATCAAAATAAAGAGGCATTTTGTCACAAGTGACACCGTAATCCTTTAAAGTTTGACTCATCTAGAGCAACTCAGCACAACAACTGGCAGCAACTACATATTCGGCCTTGATGGACGAGAGAGAAACACAAATTTGTTTCTTCGAAGACCAACTTACAAGAGAGAAACCAAGGAATTGGTAGCCTCCGAAAGTTGACTTCCTATCCACACGGTCTCACGCCCAATCCAAGTCAGAATATCCTATGAGATCAAATGAAGCACCTTTGGGGCACCATAAGCCAAAGTTTGGGTGTCGGGACCCCGATCCTAAGTCATAGGAATCCAGCCTCTAACTCATCGCATCCCTTTGCGGTCTCAAGCACGGTTAACCCCACGGCTGCCACCTTACCTTAGCCGGGACCGTTTGCGCCTTTTGACTCACGTATGCATTAGTGTCGCTGGCATTCCAATTTCAAAGAACCCGGGTCGACATATCTAGTCATAAACTCAAGTGGCTCGACTGTATAGAGACAGGCATACATAACCCATCAAAGCAGGTGTCGGTCATCAGCGAGTGTAGACGAGTCGTAGCAAGCTACAAGGACTCCATTACACCGCGTGACATTTCCCCATAGGGACAGACACAACAGCTAAGAAGCATACATGCCGGTCAACCAATGTGTCCGGAGGAGTAGCGAACTACCTAGGCTCGGTGGAATCACAAAGGGGTATTTCTCTGTATGCATACGACTAGGTGTCGAATCCCATACATATCACAGTGCATCACACGTACGCATGACAGACTAGATATGCATAGGTACAACAATAGCATCACAACATAACCATACAACATCACGACATTTATTTAGAAGACTCGGAAGAGTCTTGCATAATATATTCATACAAGCAGGGGTCACACGACCCGACACTGAAAGTCATACACGCAAAGTCTTACAAACCAACGGAAGCTTAGAAGCTGTCTGAGTATAGACAGTTGAAAGGATAAGGCACAAAGCCTGACTATCTACAGATCCATCCTAAAAAGGGGCCAGGTAGTAGCTGGGACACCAGCTACTCGTCATCATTGATATCTAGAAAGAACCCACCTGTTGGCTCATGGGTATTCTCTGCAACAATTATTAAGAAAACATGAGTACAAGAGTACTCATCAAGACTTTGGAATAGATCTATCTACTCATGCACATGTATTAATAAAGGGGGTTGTGGTGTTTCATGTAGGAAGCCAACTTTGACTTTTGGCTAGACTAAACTACAATTTTAAATAGTTTTAACAACTTTGATAAGTCATACACGAGTCCACTACCACCACATCAATACACCATAGTGAACTCCTTTTCGTCTCCCTACGGAAATGCCATACATGATACTCACGCTTATCTTGATACATTCATGAGTAGCCATTAAAGTTATCTATGAACAACATATGTCTCCAAGTAGTCCATATCCGCGGACGTGGCTATTCGAATAGAACCTAACCCTGCAGGGGTGTACTTCTTCACACACGCTCTCGCCACTTATCTCTATGTGCACGTCATGCACCTCGGCAACCTTCAAGCGGAAGCCCAACAAGGGAGTCAGCCACGACCGTTAACCACATTAGTACCTAGTCGAGGTTTATCGCCTATTTGAGAGTAACCCGCACGGAAGTCCAGCCGAGGTTTCTCCCACAGCCCCAAACGATGTGCGCAGGGTTCCCAAGCCCACCATCTAGGTGCCACTTGGTACACAGTGCCACTGACTACAACATCATATCCCACCTCTAAGGTCAGCACTATGCACGGCCTCCAGGATGACTATAAACACGAGAAGCTACTTGCGACTCCTGGATCGAGTACTAGGCGATTAATAAGTCGAGCGGGGTCATATTTCAGGGTCCAGCATGTGGTAGTATCTCGTCCTGGATTACATACATGGAACTCAGTTCCTAAGGACGGTTCCAATGAAACAACCCGCCATGTACTCCTACATAGCCTTTCATCGGCACCTTTATCAAATCAGGTTCCACACTTATTCTTTACGACTAGAACACATTCATCCATTCCTGTTCATCATCCAGATGAAATAGACCTGCCACAACTCTAGGCATAGCAAGCATAGCAGGATAATTCACATCACATTTCAAGCATCTACCAGGTATGCTAGGTTGCAAGGTTTGGCTATTTACTGTGACAAAGACCGGTCATGCAAAGGAATAGGTTCAGCTACCGACGTAAAACATTTGGAATATTATGTCCTAATGCAATAAGTGGGAGCAGGAGCAAGAACATGGGATGATATCGGGATGATCAGAAGGGTGCTTGCCTTGTTGCTCAGTAGAGGGGTAATATCCGTCAGTCGGATATTTGGACGTATCCGGAGGGGCAGAGCCTACCGAAATAATAACAATCAATCAATAACAATCATATGCAACAATATGATGCATGATCATGGCATGAACTGAATTGTAGCATGGGTTAAAGTGGCTATCAAACTTAAAGGATGATGCTGATTTGAATTTAAACTCAAATATTAATTGAATTAACATATTTATCATAATCATTTAATTGATTTGACCTGATGTTGTTTCATAACTTTGTTTTTCATGCATGAAAGTAGCACCATTGTGTTCATTGAATTTTTCTGATCAATTTGCATATACTATTTGTCAAATTTGTAGTTATAATCAATTTTCTATGAATTTCCAAAGTTTTGCACATATTCTGGAATTAAATTAAATCAGAAATACTATTTACTGCGTCATAATGACATCATCATGGTCAACAGGGCCCGGCCAGGTCAAACCTGACCAGAAGGGCACACTGGTCAATGGATCGGTGCTAATCCCGCGTTGACTAGAGGCTAAGTGGGGTTTAACCCACTCTGGGGCCCAGTGGTCAGTAGCACTGAGGGTGGATTAGGCCCTAATGATCCCTCCACGTCGGCCCCCATCGAAATCTCGCCGACAGCGACCAAAACTGCGGCAGATCCCCGCCGGAGTACTCTAGATTGCGTTGCGGGCCTCGGACTCGGGATGTGAGAGCACTGGGACGAGGCCCAGGCTCGACCCCATCTAACAGAAGCATCAGGAGGGGCTGAGGGTGGCCGGAGGGCACCGGCGACGAGCCATGGCGGCGGCCGGAGCTCGGTTCGATGACCACGGGGCTAGAGCATATGAAAGAGAGGGGTAGATGGGGGGAAACACTCCGGAGCTCACTGCTGTGTCGAAGGGAGGCTTGGGCTGCTCGGGGAGGCGGTGGATCCGACAAATCGACAGCGACTTGCCGGCGGCCGAAGGTGGAAGACGTCGGTGACGAGGGTGAAGCAGGGCACGGGGGTTCTTCTCCTTTAGCGGGGATGTCGTACTCGTCGAGGCGGAGCGGACGGCGCCCTCAGAGGCGAGGGAGGATGGCCGGAGCGACGGCTAGCTCAAGCTCGAGCTCGCTCTAATGGCGGTCGAGAGAGAGAGAGAGACGCAGGGGGGCGAGTGAGGAGGGGGAGAGGATGGGAACGGGTCCGGGGAGGCTTATCCAGCCTCTCCAGCGCATCAGAGGGAACCAGGCACGTACGTAGGTGCGTGGTCGCGCTGGGTGAAGCGGCGGCCACCTCCTGCTCCGACTAGCCAAGGAGGAAGAAGACAAGGGCGTTACTGGGCTGGGCCAAGGTGAGCGACAGGTAAGCTTTTCTCTTTTTCCTTCTTTTCTATTATCTGTTTTATTGTTTCTGACATTTTTTTCATTTATTTTTAGCTCCAAAATATTCCCAAAAATAGCGAATAAACTCTAGGGTGTTATTTGGAATATTTCCAATCCCAGATAAAGTTTTCAACATTTCATGAGAATCTGAAATATTTGAAATCAAATATATAATTGATTTCAGTGGCTTTTGTAATTAAAATGAAATGCTAAAAGCATTTTGAATATATATTTCACCCCTGATATTTTGTTTCCAATATTTATCAAAAATGATGAACTTCTATGAAGGCCATTTTGGGTTCATTGATTTGTCATCTAGTTTGAATTGTTTTGAATATAGAGTTGCTATGGTTTTTTCTTGTTATCATTTCTTTCTTTTCAATTCATTTCATTTCTTGGATGCAATGAATAAAACATGAGCACCATCTTGCTAAACTCTAATAGGGATTCCGGGGATGTGACAACTCACCCCCACTCAAAAGAATCTCGTCCCGAGATTTGGAAGTCGTAGGGAATAACGCGAGATACTCAAGTTGAAGACGATCCTCTCTTTCCAATGTTGCCTCTTTTTCAGAATGATTTGACCATTGAACTTTAAGAAACTTGAGGTTTCGGCGTCGAGTGGTACGCTCAGCTTGATCAAGAATACGAACAAGGTATTCTCGGTATGAAAGGTTATCTTGGAGATCAAGCGTTTCGTGGTCCACTTCACGGATAGGATCCGAAAAGCAATGCCTGAGTTGCGAGACGTGGAAAACATCATGAACCTTGGAAAGATGCGGAGGAAGTTCCAACTGGTAGGCAACTTCTCCTCGTTTGGCAAGAATGGGAAAAGGACCGATGTAACGAGGAGCCAACTTGCCCTTGATACCGAAACGATGGGTAAGATTCAGAGGTGTAACCCGAAGGTAATCCTTCTCGTCAACTTCAAAGGTCACAGCCTTATGATGACGATCATATTGGCTCTTTTGACGAGACTTGGCTGTTTTCAACTTTTCATGAATAATGCGAACTTGCTCTTCTGCTTCCAGGATCATATCCGGACCAAAGAGTTGCCTCTCTCCGGTTTCTGCCCAATTAAGAGGTGTTTGACATCTTCATCCATAGAGAACTTCAAAAGGGGATTTGCCCAAGCTTGATTGATAACTATTGTTATAAGCAAATTCGGCAATGGAAGGAACTTCTCCCAATTCATGTCGAATGATATAACACAAGCTCAGAGCATATCTTCTAGGATTTGATTCACTCTTTCTACTTGACCACTTGATTGTGGATGGAAAACAGTGCTAAAATATAGGTGAGTCCCCATGGCATTCTGAAAACTTTCCCAAAAGCGAGAAGTAAAAATACTTCCACGGTCTGAGTTAATCCCCACAGGAACACCATGAAGAGACACTATTCGAGAGATATATAACTCTGCTAGCTGGCTAGCTGTTATACTCTCACGAACTTGAAGAAAATGAGCTACTTTGGAAAGACGGTTAATGACCACAAAGATGGCATTATTTCCTTTCTTGGTCTTGTGAAATCCAGTGATGAAATCCATACTAACTTTATCCCATTTCCATTCAGGAATAGCTAAAGGTTGAAGAGTGCCAGTAGGCCTTTGATGTTCTGCCTTAACTCGACGACAAACATCGCAGTTAGCAACGAACTCAGCAATTTCTCTCTTCATCCTAGTCCACCAAAACCTCTAGCGTAGGTCCTCATACATCTTAGTACTACCAGGATGAATAGTGAGAGGAGAATCATGAGCCTCCCTAAGGATCAACTGCCAGCCATGATTTGATCCCTAAGAGTAGGTTTCGCCACCAGGTTAGAAAGGAATCCTTGAGGAATAATGTGAATATTTAACTTCCGAAATTCCTCATAGAGATGTGGTTGACCTCGTTGTAGCATCAGATTGTTACAATAAGACTTACGACTTAGTGCATCAACCATAACATTGGCCTTCCCCGGGGTGTAAGTTATCCCTAAGTCGTAATATGTGATCAACTCAACCCACCGTCTTTGCCTGAGATTCAAATACGGCTGGGTGAAGATATATTTCAGACTTTGGTGATCAATAAATATTTTGCAACGATTACCAAGAAGGTAATGTCACCAGGTTATAAGTGCATGGACTACAGCTGCAAGCTCAAGATCATGTGTGGGATAATTATCCTCATATGGATGCAACTGTCGAGATGCGTATGCAATCACATGACGATCCTGCATGAGTATGCAACCTAATCCTTGTCGCGAGGCGTTGCAATAAATAACAAAGTCCTTAGAAAAATCTGGTGGTAGCAAAACAGGTGTGGAAGTCAGGCGTCTTTTCAGTTCCTGAAAACAATGCACACACTTTGGTGTCCACTCGAACTTTTTATCTTTCTTGAGGAGTTCAGTTAGAGGCTTTGCAACCTTGGAGAAATTCTCAACAAAGCGGCGACAATAGCTCGCTAGACCAAGAAAACTCCTAACTTGCTTAACCGATTCAGGTTGAGTCCAATGAAGAACGGCTTGAACTATCTCGGGATTGACAACAACACCCTTACCAAAGATTATGTGGCCTAGATAGGTCACTTCTAGTAACCAAAATTCACATTTTGGAAACTTGGCATAAAGGCAATGCTCTCGAAGTTTCATCAGTACCATCCTTAGATGCTTGGCATGTTCTTGTTCGTTCTTCGAGTAGATGAGAATATCATTAAGGTATACCACGACAAATTTATCCAAATACTCCATGAAGATTGAGTTCATCAAGCGAGAGAAGGTGGCTGGGGCATTGGTTAAACCGAAGGACATCATGGTGTACTCGTATTGGCTATAACGAGTAACGAAAGCCATTTTTGGAATGTCCCCGTTCTTAATTTTGATTTGATGGTAAGCCAACCTCAAATCCATTTTGGAGAAGACTGAGGATCCAGCGAGCTGATCATACAGATCGTTAATCCTGGGGAGCGGATACTTGTTCTTGCTGGGGAACGTCGCATGGGAAACAAAAAATTTCCTACGCGCACGAAGACCTATCATGGTGATGTCCATCTACGAGAGGGGATGAGTGATCTACGTACCCTTTTAGATCGTACAGCAGAAGCGTTAGTGAACGTGGTTGATGTAGTGGAACGTCCTCACGTCCCTCGATCCGCCCCGTGAACAATCCCGCGATCAGTCCCACGATCTAGTACCGAACGGACGGCACCTTCGCGTTCAGCACACGTACAGCTCGACGATGATCTCGGCCTTCTTGATCCAGCAAGAGAGACGGAGAGGTAGAAGAGTTCTCCGGCAGCGTGACGGCGCTCCGGAGGTTGGTGATGACCTTGTCTCAGCAGGGCTCCGCCCGAGCTCCGCCCGAGCTCCGCAGAAACGCGATCTAGAGGAAAAACCGTGGAGGTATGTGGTCGGGCTGCCGTGGAAAAGTCGTCTCAAATCAGCCCTAAAACCCCACTATATATAGGAGGAGGAGGGGGGAGACTTGCCTTGGGGTCCAAGGACTCCCAAGGGAGTCGGCCGAGCCAAGGGGGAAGGTCTCCCCCTCCCAAACCGAAATCCACTTGGTTTGGAAGGTGGAGTCCTTCTTCCCTTTCCCACCTCCTTCTTTTTTTTCCTTTCCTCTTTGATTTTCTTTCCGATGCACATAGGCCTCTCTTGGGCTGTCTCACCAGCCCACTAAGGGCTGGTGTGGCACCCCAAACACCCATGGGCTTCCCCGGGGTGGGTGGGCCCCCCCGGTGAACTCTCGGAACCCATTCGTCATTCCCGGTACATTCCCGGTAACTCCGAAAACCTTCCGGTAATAAAATGAGGTCATCCTATATATCAATCTTCGTTTCCGGACCATTCCAGAAACCCTCGCGACGTCCATGATCTCATCCGGGACTCCGAACAACATTCGGTAACCAACCATATAACTCAAATACGCATAAAACAACGACGAACCTTAAGTGTGCAGACCCTGCGGGTTCGAGAACTATGTAGACATGACCCGAGAGACTCCTCGGTCAATATCCAATAGCGGGACCTGGATGCCCATATTGGTTCCTACATATTCTACGAAGATCTTATCGTTTGAACCTCAGTGCCAAGGATTCATATAATCCCGTATGTCATTCCCTTTGTCCTTCGGTATGTTACTTGCCCGAGATTCGATCGTCAGTATCCGCATACCTATTTCAATCTCGTTTACCGGCAAGTCTCTTTACTCGTTCCGTAATACAAGATCCCGCAACTTACACTAAGTCACATTGCTTGCAAGGCTTCTGTGTGATGTTGTATTACCGAGTGGGCCCCGAGATACCTCTCCGTCACACGGAGTGACAAATCCCAGTCTCGATCCATACTAACTCAATGAACACCTTCGGAGATACCTGTAGAGCATCTTTATAGTCACCCAGTTACGTTGCGACGTTTGATACACACAAAGCATTCCTCCGGTGTCCGTGAGTTATATGATCTCATGGTCATAGGAACAAATACTTGACACGCAGAAAACAGTAGCAACAAAATGACACGATCAACATGATACGTCTATTAGTTTGGGTCTAGTCCATCACATGATTCTCCTAATGATGTGATCCCGTTATCAAGTGACAACACTTGCCCATGGCCAGGAAACCTTAACCATCTTTGATCAACGAGCTAGTCAACTAGAGGCTTACTAGGGATAGTGTTTTGTCTATGTATCCACACAAGTATTGTGTTTCCAATCAATACAATTATAGCGTGGATAATAAACGATTATCATGAACTAAGAAATATAATAATAACTAATTTATTATTGCCTCTCGGGCATATTTCCAACAGTCTCCCACTTGCACTAGAGTCAATAATCTAGTTCACATCACCATGTGATTCCAACGAATCCAACACCCATATAGTTATGGGGTCTGATCACGTCTTGCTCGTGAGAGAGGTTTTAGTCAACGGTTCTGAAACTTTCAGATCTGTGCGTTCTTTACAAATCTTTATGTCATCTTATAGATGCTGCTACTACGTGCTATTCGGAAATGCTCCAAATATATATACTCTACTATACGAACCCGTTTCACTACTCATAGTTATTCGGATTAGTGTCAAAGCTTGCATCGACGTAACCCTTTACGACGAACTCTTTAACCACCTCCATAATCAAGAAAAATTCCTTAGTCCGTTAGTTACTAAGGATAAATTTTGACCGCTGCTAGTGATTCAATCATGGATCATTCTGTGTACCTCTCAACAGATTTTGAGTCAAGGCACACATCAGGTGCGGTACACAGCATGGCATACTTTAGATTCTACGGCTAAGGCATAGAAGACGACCTTCGTCTATTCTCTTTATTCTGCCGTGGTCGGGTTTTGAGTCTTACTCAAATTCACACCTCAGAACGCAACCAAGAACTCCTTCTTTGCTGATCTATTTTGAACTCTTTCAAAAACTTGTCAAGGCATGCATCTTGTTGAAACTTCTATTAAGCGCTTTTGATCTATCTCCATAGATCTTTGATGCTCAACGTTCAAGTAGCGTAATCCAGGTACTCCTTTGAAAACTTCTTTCAAACAACCTTGTATGCTTTACAGAAATTCTACATTACTTCTGATCCACAATATGTCAACCACATATACCTATCAGAAATTCTATAGTGCTCCCACTCACTTCTTTGGAAATACAAGTTTCTCATAAACCTTGTACAAACCCAATTTTTTTTTATCAAAGTATATATATTCCAACTCCGAGATGCTTGCACCAGTCCATCGAAGGATCGCTGGAGCTTGCATACTTGCTAGTATCTTTAGGATCGACAAAACCTCCTGGTTGTATCAAATACAATGTTTGCTCAAGGAAACCGTCGAGAAACAATGTTTTGACATCCTACGTGCAATATTTCATAAATAATGCATCAACAACTAACATAATTCTAACAGACCTTTAGCATCGCTACGAGTGAGAAAGTCTCATCATAGTCAACTGTTTGATCTTGTCGAAAACATATTTGCGACAAGTCGAGCTTTTCTTAATAGTGACTTATCACCATCATCGTCTGTTTTCTTTTAAAGATCCATCTTTACTCAATAGTCCTATGACCATCAAGTAATTCTTCCAAAGTCTACACTTTGTTTTCATCCATGGATCCTCTCTCGGATTTCATGGCTTCCATCCATTTGTCGGAATCTGGGCCCACCATCGCTTTCTCCATAACTCGTAGGTTCACTGTTTCTCAACAACATGACCTCCAAGACAGGGTTACCGTACTACTCTGCAGCAGTACGCGACCTTGTTGACCTACGAGGTTTGTAGTAACTTGATTCGAAGCTCAATGATCACCATCATCAGCTTCCACTTCAATTGGTGTAGGCGCCACAGGAACAACTTCCTGCGCCCTGCTACACACTGGTTGAAGTGATGGTTCAGTAACCTCATCAAGTTCTACTACCCTCCCACTCAATTCTTTCGAGAGAAACCTTTCCTCGAGAAAGGATCCGTTTCTAGAAACAAACACTTTGCTTTCGGATCTGAGATAGGAGATGTACCCAACTGTTTTGGATACCCTATGAAGAAGCATTTATCCGCTTTGGGTTCGAGCTTATCAGATTGAAACTTTTTCACATAAGTGTCGAAGCCCCAAACTTTCAAGAAACGACAGTTTAGATTTCTCTAAACCTCAGTCTATATTGTGTCATCTCAACGGAAATACGCGGTGCCCTATTTAAAGTGAGTGCGGTTGTCTCTAATGCATAACCGTAAACGATAGTGGTAATTCGATAAGAGACATCATAGTATGCACCATACCAAATAGTGCGTGGCTATGACATTCAGACACATCGTCACACTATGATGTTCCAGGTGGCATGAACTGCGAAACAATTTCCACATTGTCTTAACTGCGTACCAAAACTCGTAACTCAGATATTCATTTCTATGATCATATCGTAGACAGTTTATCCTCTTGTTACGACGAACTTCACTCTGAAACGGATTTGAACTTTTCAACATTTCAGACTTGTGATTCATTAAGTAAATACTCCTGTATCTACTCAAATCGTCAGTGAAGTAAGAACATAATGATATCCACTGCGTGCCTCAGTACCCATTGGACTGCATACATCAAAATGTATCACTTCCAACAAGTTACTATCTTATTTCATCTCAATGAAAACAAGGCCTTGCTCATGTGGTATGGTTTGCATGTCACTAGTGATTCGAAATCAGGTGAGGACAAAGATCCATCAGCATGGAGCCTCTTCATGCAATTTATACTAACATGACTCAAGCGGCAGTGCCACAAGTAAGTGGTACTGTCATCATTAACTCGTATCTTTTGGCACCAATATCATGAACATGTGTAACACTACGATCGAGATTCAATAAACCATTGAAGGTGATTATTCAAGCAAATAGAGTAACCATTATTCTCTTTAAATGAATAATCGTATTGCAATAAACACGATCCAATCATGTTCATGCTTAACGCAAGCACCAAATAACGATTATTTAGGTTTAACACCAATCCCCATGGTAGAGGGAGCGTGCTACGTTTGATCATATCAACCTTGGAAATACTTCCAACACGTATCGTCACCTAGCCTTTAGCTAGTCTCCATTTATGCCGTAGCTTTCATTTCGTGTTACTAATCACTTAGCAACCGAACCGGTATCCAATACCCTTATGCTACTAGGAGTACTAGTAAAGTACACATCAACATCATGTATATCAAATATACTTCTTTCGACTTTTGCCAGCCCACTTATCTACCAAGTATCTAGAGTTGCTCCGCCTTAGTGACTGTTCCCCTCATTACAGAAGCACTTAGTCTCGGGTTTGGGTTTAATCTTGGGTCTCTTCATTAGCGCAGCAACTGTTTTGCCGTTTCACGAAGTATCCCTTCTAGCCCTCGCCTTTCTTGAAACTTAGTGGTTTTACTAACCATCAACTATTGATGCTCCTTCTTGATTTCTACTTTCGCAGTGTCAAACATCGCGAATCGCTCAAGGATCATTGTATCTATCCTTGATATGTTATAGTTCATCACGAAGCTCTCACAGCTTGGTGGCAGTGACTTTGGAGAACCATCATTATCTCATCTGGAAGATTAACTCCGACTTGATTCAAGTGATTGTCGTACTCAGACAATCTGAGCACACGCTCAACGATTGAGCCTTTCTCCTTTACTTTGTGGACAAAGAATCTTGTCGGAGGTCTTGTACCTCTTAACAAGGGCACAAGCATGAAATCACAATTTCATCTCTTTAGAACATCACTTATATTCCGCGATGTTTCAAAACATTTTCGGCGCCTTGCTTCTAAGCCATTAAGTATTTTGCACTGAACTATCGTGTAGTCATCAGAAACGTATATGTCGGATGTTCACAGCATCCACAGATGACGCTCGAGGTGCAGCACACCGAGTGGTGCATTAAGGACATAAGCCTTCTGCGCAGCAACGAGGACAATCCTCGGTTTTACAGACTTAGTCTGCAAAGTTTGCTACTATCAATTTTCAACTAAATTTTCTCTAGGAACATATAAAAACAGTAGAGCTATAGCGCAAGCTACATCGTAATTCGCAAAGACCATTAGACTATGTTCATGATAATTAGTTCAATTAATCATATTACTTAAGAACTCCCACTCAAAAAGTACATCTCTCTAGTCATTTGAGTGGTACATGATCCAAATCCACTATCTCAAGTCCGATCATCACGTGAGTCGAGAATAGTTTCAGTGGTAAGCATCTCTATGCTAATCATATCAACTATATGATTCATGCTCGACCTTTCGGTCTCATGTGTTCCGAGGCCATGTCTACACATGCTAGGCTCGTCAAGCTTAACCCGAGTGTTCCGCGTGCGCAACTGTTTTGCACCCGTTGTATGTGAACGTTGAGTCTATCACACCCGATCATCACGTGGTGTCTTGAAACGACGAACTGTAGCAACGGTGCACAGTCGGGGAGAACACAATTTTGTCTTGAAATTTTAGTGAGAGATCACCTCATAATGCTACCGTCGTTCTAAGCAAAATAAGGTGCATAAAAGGATTAACATCACATGCAATTCATAAGTGACATGATATGGCCATCATCATGCGCTTCTTGATCTCCATCACCAAAGCACCGGCACGATCTTCTTGTCACCGGCGTCACACCATGATCTCCATCATCATGATCTCCATCAACGTGTCGCCATCGGGGTTGTCGTGCTACTCATACTATTACTACTAAAGCTACATCCTAGCAAAATAGTAAACGCATCTGCAAGCACAAACGTTAGTATAAAGACAACCCTATGGCTCCTGCCGGTTGCCGTACCATCGACGTGCAAGTCGATATTAACTATTACAACATGATCATCTCATACATCCAATATATCACATCACATCGTTGGCCATATCACATCACAAGCATACCCTGCAAAAACAAGTTAGACGTCCTCTAATTTTGTTGTTTGCATGTTTTACGTGGTGACCATGGGTATCTAGTAGGATCGCATCTTACTTACGCAAACACCACAACGGAGATATATGAATTGCTATTTAACCTCATCCAAGGACCTCCTCGGTCAATTCCGATTCAACTAAAGTTGGAGAAACTGACACCCGCCAGTCATCTTTGAGCAACGGAGTTACTCGTAGCGATGAAACCAGTCTCTCGTAAGCGTACGAGTAATGTCGGTCCGAGCCGCTTCGATCCAACAATACCGCGGAATCAAGAAAAGACTAAGGAGGGCAGCAAAACGCACATCACCGCCCACAAAAACTTTTGTGTTCTACTCGAGAAGACATCTACGCATGAACCTAGCTCATGATGCCACTGCTGGGGAACGTCGCATGGGAAACAAAATTTTTCCTACGCGCACGAAGACCTATCATGGTGATGTCCATCTACGAGAGGGGATGAGTGATCTACGTACCCTTTTAGATCGTACAGCAGAAGCGTTAGTGAACGCGGTTGATGTAGTGGAACGTCCTCATGTCCCTCGATCCGCCCCGCGAACAATCCCGCGATCAGTCCCACGATCTAGTACCGAACGGACGGCACCTCCGCGTTCAGCACACGTACAGCTCGACGATGATCTCGGCCTTCTTGATCCAGCAAGAGAGACGGAGAGGTAGAAGAGTTCTCCGGCAGCGTGACGGCGCTCCGGAGGTTGGTGATGACCTTGTCTCAGCAGGGCTCCGCCCGAGCTCCGCCCGAGCTCCGCAGAAACGCGATCTAGAGGAAAAACCGTGGAGGTATGTGGTCGGGCTGCCGTGGAAAAGTCGTCTCAAATCAGCCCTAAAACCCCACTATATATAGGAGGAGGAGGGGGGAGACTTGCCTTGGGGTCCAAGGACTCCCAAGGGAGTCGGCCGAGCCAAGGGGGAAGGTCTCCCCCTCCCAAACCGAAATCCACTTGGTTTGGAAGGTGGAGTCCTTCTTCCCTTTCCCACCTCCTTCTTTTTTTTCCTTTCCTCTTTGATTTTCTTTCCGATGCGCATAGGCCTCTCTTGGGCTGTCTCACCAGCCCACTAAGGGCTGGTGTGGCACCCCAAACACCCATGGGCTTCCCCGGGGTGGGTGGGCCCCCCCGGTGAACTCCCGGAACCCATTCGTCATTCCCGGTACATTCCCGGTAACTCCGAAAACCTTCCGGTAATCAAATGAGGTCATCCTATATATCAATCTTCGTTTCCGGACCATTCCAGAAACCCTGGCGACGTCCGTGATCTCATCCGGGACTCCGAACAACATTCGGTAACCAACCATATAACTCAAATACGCATAAAACAACGACGAACCTTAAGTGTGCAGACCCTGCGGGTTCGAGAACTATGTAGACATGACCCGAGAGACTCCTCGGTCAATATCCAATAGCGGGACCTGGATGCCCATATTGGTTCCTACATATTCTACGAAGATCTTATCGTTTGAACCTCAGTGCCAAGGATTCATATAATCCCGTATGTCATTCCCTTTGTCCTTCGGTATGTTACTTGCCCGAGATTCGATCGTCAGTATCCGCATACCTATTTCAATCTCGTTTACCGGCAAGTCTCTTTACTCGTTCCGTAATACAAGATCCCGCAACTTACACTAAGTCACATTGCTTGCAAGGCTTTTGTGTGATGTTGTATTACCGAGTGGGCCCCGAGATACCTCTCCGTCACACGGAGTGACAAATCCCAGTCTCGATCCATACTAACTCAACGAACACCTTCGGAGATACTTGTAGAGCATCTTTATAGTCACCCAGTTATGTTGTGATGTTTGATACACACAAAGCATTCCTCCGGTGTCCGTGAGTTATATGATCTCATGGTCATAGGAACAAATACTTGACACGCAGAAAACAGTAGCAACAAAATGACACGATCAACATGCTACGTCTATTAGTTTGGGTCTAGTCCATCACATGATTCTCCTAATGATGTGATCCCGTTATCAAGTGACAACACTTGCCCATGGCCAGGAAACCTTGACCATCTTTGATCAACGAGCTAGTCAACTAGAGGCTTACTAGGGACAGTGTTTTGTCTATGTATCCACACAAGTATTGAGTTTCCAATCAATACAATTATAGCATGGATAATAAACGATTATCATGAACTAAGAAGTATAATAATAACTAATTTATTATTGCCTCTAGGGCATATTTCCAACAGTTCTTTATGGTGACCAGGTTAACTGGTCGATAATCTACAACCATCCGGTCCGTTCCATCCTTCTTCTTGACGAAAAGGACGGGACAAGCCCAAGGAGAAGAGATAGGATGAATGAAACCTTTATTCAAGGCCTCATCTAGTTGCTTCTTAAGTTCGGCTAGCTCCAAGGGTGCCATCTTATAAGGTCTTCTGGCTATTGGGACAGCTCCTGGAACAAGATCTATTACAAACTCTACATCCCTGTCACGTGGAATTCCTGGCAGTTCTTGTGGAAAAACATCTGGAAAGTCACGGACTACCGGAATGTCTTCTAGTTCTGGAAGAGGGTTGGCACTGAGGGAATAGAGTTGGCATTTGGCAACTCAAGTAGAGACATTAACTATCTCACCCGAGGGATGGGTAAGGTGAACATTTCTAGAATGAGTATCAATCTTGGCATAATGAGCTGACATCCAGTCCATACCCCAAGATGATATTGATATCCGAGGATTTTAGGGCTATCAAGGATGCTAGAAAAACTAACCTGTCTACTAGGATTTCATTGTCATAGGTTATCCTAGAAGTTTGCCACTTACTACCACGGGTTTGGACAACTAATGAGATTGGCATATCACAAAAGGACATGTTATGCAACTGTGCATAACTTTCAGAAATGAAGGAATGAGATGGCCCATTGTCAAAAAGAACAGACGTTGGGTGATGATTGACCAGGAGCATACCCAATATGACGTCGAGATCCTCCGCGGCTTCTTCTGCTGAAACATAATTCACGCGGCCACGTGCAGGAGTTGGCTTCACATAGTAAGCTTTACCCGACTTGCCTTGCCCAATGGACTTTCCAGGTTTCTTGGCACCTATATTCTGGGGACACTCTCATGAGTAGTGCCCTGGTTCTCCACACTTGTAACAGATCACCTGATTGGCACGTGGTGCAGCATTGCTAGCTGGACCACCATAGGTCTTTGCTGGAGGGTTGGTCTGGTTCTCCTGACGCGCCACATAGGATGGCCTCGGGGTATATCTAGACGGCAGAGAGCTATTCGGGACCCACAGACTGCATTTTGGAAACGCGGAACCAAATGAGGAGCCCGAATCGTGAGAGTGCTTCTTCGTGGTTTCATAATCGATATGACCAGTCTCGACACTGATCGCCTTGTTGACAAGAGCTTGAAAACTTATACATTCGTGGAGGTGCGGGTCACGACGAAGTTCAGGGCACAGACCCTTGCGGAATCTTGCTTGCTTCTTGGCATCAGTTGACACCTCTTCAGTTGTGTAGTGAGCGAGATTACTGAACTCGCGGTTATAAGCATCCACGGTTAACCTTCCCTGGGTGAAGGCACAAAATTCCTGTCTCTTATGGTCCATCAGACCCTCTCAAATGTGGTGCAGACGGAAGGCTGCACTAAAGTCTGCCCATGTGGTGCTGGTCCGGCAGGACGCATAGCTTCAAAATTCTCCCACCACAGATTGGCGGGACCTTTTAAAAAGTACGCAACAAAGGTTACCTTGTCAGCCTCAGAAACATTGGTAGACCGAATCTTGTACGATATACTGCACAACCAGTCATCAGTGTCGAGAGGATCGACAGAGTGATGGAACTTCGGGGGATTCAGCTTCACGAAGTCATTGAGGGCCACTGCGTCATTCCGTGGCTGACAAACCGTATTTTTCTCAATACGCTCTAGCGGATGGTTGGTCTCTCTCTTGTTCCTTCCGCCTCAAGCATAACTTCCGCCAGAGAAGGCAGGTGAGGCAATTGCTCCTGTGCTGCCTAACTACCTTCTCCCTGCTCATGGGTAGGGGCACGGTTCAGCCTGGTGAACCCCATCCTGGCAAACAAACCCACAGCTTAGACTAATATCAACATCAATACTAGCTATGGATTAAGAATGCACTGACCACATGGAATGCAGAAATGAACATCCGAACAACATGGTAACAAGCAACAGCTATATATACACCATGGTTCATACACACCATTACATAGTTTAGTACTACCTCAAACCGAAGAGCAAACTACTGAAAAGATGATACCACTTATGAGAGGCTTTCCAAGCTTCCTATACATTATTTATCTATGACTCCGGAACTCATCTTACGACATAAACGTACTCCACAAGACACATAGGACTATGGAAGTACAACTACTACCATACTATTCTTCCACTCACGGTTCAGGCATCCGCATTAAACATCTCACAAATGTTGCCTCCATGGCCTGGGAGCTCAACCTGCGGATCAGGAAATACTCGAGCCTGAGACCCCTGGGAACCGTAAGGACACGGGTGTGGCCTTGGTCCCCTGACTAGTGGTTGTAGAGGTCCCCGAAGAGGGGTGACTCCTCCTATAGCAGGCCAGTCAACATGAGCTGGAAGATGGGGCCTAATAGGGTTTAACATCTCCATATCTCCATACCCTGTCTGGACTACAGGTGCCAGGTGTGTCAAAGTCGTCCACAGATGGGCACGTGTAGCATAGAGCTCCATACGAAGGGCACTAGCATCTCTGTCTCTATTCTCTAACATCTCAGCGGTGGACTGCAGCAGCGGATCCTCCATAGAGGAATCAAAGTAGACCCCACTGAGGTATCGTTCTTCTCTTGGCTGGGAAGCAGGAACATAGCAGAACTCTGAATTCTGCAGCAGTGCATGTCTGGTTCTCATGATGGTCAACATTGAATAGGAAGCATCTTGTACCGCCATGTCAAAAGTAAACCCCAATCCATAAGACCAATGGATCGGTTCCTTGGGTCTAGGGTAATCTAGAATACCCTAACAGTGCACAGGTACTGACTCTGGTTGAAATCCCGGTACTGCTCCTCCACTGTATACTCTGGGTACTAGCGTTAACCGGCTACTGACATCATCCTGACCAGCATGGCCGTGTGACCCGGCACATCAATGCACCTAGTCAGACGGACCACCTGACGAGAAGGACGGCCAGGCATCTGAAATAGAGGGTAATGCAAAAGGCATTAGAGCTCTGGAGACAAAATTGGGCAGCATAATAGCTGTAAATGCTCAAAAAAAATTTTGAGACAACCCAAAAAAGATAGGATAGCATACCCACTCAACTATCAAGTTCAATTCCACGGTTATCAAAACTTATTTTCTTTTCCTTGGAACAAAACAAACTCAGAGTAACTCTCGACTCGTTTTTCTACAATCTACCGATTAGTAATACACGATCCTGAGAGAAAGATAAGTAACCTAGTTCTTAATCCCCGTAGAAAAGACGAGGATGACAGAATAGAATGACTTGAGAAGAGAAGCAAGAATCCTACGTTCCCTTCCAAAAACAATCCCCTTATATACAACTAAAGCAATTCTAGACTCAACTTCGACCAGTTTGGCATGGTAATCCTACAGTCAGGCAGGCTTTGATACCAACGCTATCGGGACCCCGATCCTAAGTCATAGGAATCCAGCCTGTAACACATTGCATCCCTTGGCGGTCTCGCGCATGGTTAACCCCACGGCTGCCACCTTACCTTAGCCGGGACCGTTTTCGCCTTTTGACTCACGTATGCATTAGTCTCGCTAGCATTCCAATGTCAAAGAACCCAGGTCGACATATCTAGTCATAAACTCAAGTGGCTCGACTGTATAGAGACAGGCATACATAACCCAGCAAAGCAGGTGTCGGCCATCAACGAGTATAGACGAGTCCTAGGAAGCTACAAGGACTCCATTACACCGCGTGACATTTCCCCGCAGGGACACACACAGCAGCTAAGAAGGATACATGCCGGCCAACCAATGTGTCCGGAGCAGTAGCGAACTACCAAGGCTCGGTGGAATCACAATGGGGCATTTCTCTGTATAGAGAGCTACTATGGGCATATGACTAGGTGTAGAATCCCATACATATCACAGTGCATCACACGTACGCATGACATACTAGATATGCATAGATACAACAATGGCATCACAACATAACCATACAACATCACAACATTTATTTAGAAGACTCGGAAGAGTCTTGCATAATATGTTCATACAAGCACGGGTCACACGACCCGACACTCAAAGTCATACAAGCAAAGTCATACAAACCAACAGAAGCTTAGGAGCTGTCTGAGTACAGACAGTTGAAAGGATAAGGCATAAAGCCTAACTGTCTACAGATCCCTCCTGAAAAGGGGTCAGCACGTAGCTGGGACACCAACTTCTCGTCATCATCGATGTCTAGAAAGAACCCACCTGTTGGCTCATGGGTATTCTCTGAAACAATTATTAAGCAAACATGAGTACAAGAGTACTCAACAAGACTTTGGAACAGATCTATCTACTCATGCACAGGTATCAATAAAGGGGGTTGTGGTGTTTCATGCAGCAAGCCAGCTTTGACTCTTGGCTAGACTAAACTACAATTTTAAATATTTTTAAAAACTTTGATAAGTCGTACACGAGTCCACTACCACCAAATCAATACACCATCATGAACTCTTTTTCGTCTCCCTACGGAAATGCCATACAAGATACTCACGCTTATCTTGATACTTTTATGAGTAGCCATTAAAGTTATCTATGAACAACATATGTATCCAAGTAGTCCATATCCGCGGACGCGGCTATTCGAATATATCCTAACCCTCAAGGGGTGTACTTCTTCAGACATGCTCTCGCCACTTATTGCTATGTGCACGTCATGCACCTCGGCAACCTTCAAGCGGAAGCCCAGCGAGGGAGTCGGCCACGACCGTTAACCACATTAGTACCTAGTCCAGGTTTATCGCCTATTTGAGAGTAACCCGCACAGAAGTCCGGCTGAGGTTTCCGCCACGGCACCAAACGATGTGCGCAGGGTTCCCAAGCCCACCATCCGGGTGCCACTTGGTACACCGTGCCACTTCCTATAACATCATAGCCCACCTCTAAGGTCAGCACTATGCACGGCCTCCAGCATGACTATAAACACCAGAAACTACTTGCGACTCCTGGATCGAGTACTATGCGATTAATAAGTCGAGCGGGGTCATATTTCAGGGCCCAACATGTGGTAGTATCTCGTCTTGGATTACATACACGGAACTCAGTTCCTAAGGTAGGTTCCAATGAAACAACCCGCCATGTACTCCTACATAGCCTTTCATCGGTACCTTTACCAAATCAGGTTCCACACTTATTATTTATCACTAGAACACATTCATCCACTCCTGTTCATCATCCAGATGAAACAGACCTGACACAACTCTAGGCATAACAAGCATAGCAGGATAATTCACATCACATTTCAAGAATCAACCAGGTATGCTAGGTTGCAAGGTTTGGCTATTTACTATGACAAAGACAGGTCATGCAAAGGAATAGGTTCAGCTACCGAAGTAAAACATTTCAAATATTTTGTCCTAATGCAATAAGTGGAAGCAGGAGCAAGGACATGGGATGATATCGGGATGATCAAAAGTGTGCTTGCCTTGTTGCTGAGCAGAGGAGTAATATTCGTCAGTCAGATATTTGGACATATCCGGAGGGGCAGAGCCTACCTAAATAATAACAATCAATCAATAACAATCATATGCAACAATATGATGCATGATCATAGCATGAACTGAATTGTATCATGGGTTAAAGTGGCTATCAAACTTATAGGATGATGCTGATTTGAATTGAAATTCAAATATTAATTGAATTAACATATTTATCATAATCATTTAATTGATTTGACCTGATGCTATTTCATAACTTTTTTTCATGCATGAAAGTAGCACCATTGTGTTCATTGAATTTTTCTGATCAATTTGCATATATTATTTGTCAAATTTGGAGTTATAATCAATTTTCTATGAATTTACAAAGTTTTGCATTTATTCTGGAATTAAATCAAAAGAGAAATAGTATTTACTACGTCATGATGACATCATCATGGTCAACAGGGCCGGCCAGGTCAAACCTGACCAGAAGGGCCCACTCGTCAGTGGCTCGGGGCTAATCCCGCGTTGACTAGAGGCTAAGTGGCGTTTGACCCACTCTGGGGCCCAGTGGTCAGTGGCACTCAGGGAGGATTGGGCCCTAATGATCCCTCCACGTCGGCCCCCACCGGAATCTCGCCGGCCGTGACCAAAACCGCGGCGGATCCCTGCCGGAGTTGCTCTAGATTGCACTACATGCCTTAGACTTGGGATGTGAGAGCACCGGGACGAGGCCCAGGCTCGACCCCATCTAACAGAAGCATCAGGAGGAGCTAAGGGTGGCCGGAGCGCACCGGCGACGAGCCATGGCGGCGGCCAGAGCTCGGTTCGATGACCACAGGGCCAGATCGTAGGAAAGAGAGGGGTAGATGGGGGGAAACACTCCGTAGCTCACTGCAGTGTCGAAGGGAGGCTAGGGCTCCTCGGGGAGGCACTGGATCCGACGAATCGATGGCGACTTGCTCGCGGCCGAAGGTGGGAGAAGACGGTGACGAGGGTGAAGCAGGGCTCGGGGGCTCTTCTCCTTTAGCGGGGATGTTGTACTCGTCGAGGCGGAGCGGACGGCTCGCTCAGAGGCGAGGGAGGACGGCCGGAGCGACGGCTAGCTCAAGCTCGAGCTCGCTCTATTGGCGGTCGAGAGAGAGAGAGAGAGAGAGAGAGACGCAGGGGGGCGAGTGAGGAGGGGGAGAGGATGTGAACGGGTCCGGGGAGGCTTATCCAGCCTCTCCAGCGCATCAGAGGGAACCAGGCACGCACGTAGGTGCGTGGTCGCGCTGGGAGAAGTGGCGGCCACCTCCTGCTCCGACTAGCGAAGGAGGAAGAAGACAAGGGCGTTCCTGGGCTTGGCCAAGGTGAGCGACAGGTAAGCTTTTCTCTTTTTCCTTCTTTTCTGTTTTCTGTTTTATTCTTTCTGACATTTGTTTCATTTATTTTTAGCTCCAAAATATTCCCAAAAATAGCGAATAAACTCTAGGGTGTTATTTGGAATATTTCCAACCCCAGATAAAGTTTTCAACATTTTATGAGAATCTGAAATATTTGAAATCAAATATATAACTGATTTCAGTGGCTTCTGTAATTAAAATAAAATGCTAAAAGCATTTTGAAAATATATTTCACCCTTGATATTTTGTTTCCAATATTTATCAAAAATGATGAACATTTATGAAGGCCATTTTGGGTTAATTGATTTGTCATCTAGTTTGAATTGTTTTGAATATAAAGTTGCTAGGGTTTTCTCTTGTTATCATTTCTTTCTTTTGAATTCATTTCATTTCTTGGATGCAATGAATAAAACATGAGCACAATCTTGCTAAACTCTAATAGGGATTCCATGGATGTGACATTGGGGTATGAGCCAAATATCGGAAGATTCGCTTGACCACCACATAGAGGCTTTCCTTAGGTGCAGATTGAAATCATGCACAAATTCCCACACTCAACATAATATCTGTTCTAGATGCACAAAGGTAAAGCACGGATCCGATCATAGAGCGATATACCTTTTGATACACAACTTTACCATTGGGATCGAGGTCAAGATGGCAGTTGCTTGATGTCTTGAGTATATTTTGGTTGATTGATGAAGGTTCCTTGACTTCGTTGCTTGACTTCGAATCCAAGGAAAAACTTCAACTCTCCCATGATAGACATCTCAAACTCTTTAGTCATGAGTCCGGCGAATTCTTGATTAAAAGCTTGGTTCGGGGAACCAAAGATAATGTCATTAACATATAGTTGGCATATGAAAAAAATTCCCCTTGACCTTCTTAGTAAAAACAGTGGGGTCGATTTTCCCACTTTCAAATCCACGGTCATGTAACATCTCGGTAAGGTGATCATACCACACATGTGGGGCTTGCTTAAAGCCATAGAGAGCCTTATCGAGAACATAAACATGATTAGGAAACTTGGGATCCTGAAACCCTCGGGGTTGCTTGACATACGCCAACTCCTTAAGATGACCATTAAGAAATGCACTTTTCACATCCATTTTGTATAATTTGAAGTTATGATGAGAAGCAAATGCAAGCAACATGCAAATAGATTCGAGGCGAGCGACAGGAGGAAAGGTTTCACCATAGTTGATACCCTCGACTTGGGATTAGCCTTGTGCTACCAATCTTGCCTTGATACGAGTGACGACACCGTTCACATCTTGCTTGTTCTTAAAGATTCACTTTGTCCCAATGACATTGTGGTTTGCCTTTGGTCTTGGCAACAGTCACCACACTTGGTTGCGCTCGAATTTGTTGATTTCTTCATGCATGGCTTCAACCCAATCCATGTCTTCGAGAGCCTCTTGTACCTTTAGTGGTTCTATACAAGAAACAAACGCATGATGGGCACTAAAGTTTGATAATTGACGACGAGTGGTTACCCCTCTATGTAAGCTGCCGTAGACATTCCCCAGAACAAGAGAATTATTTTTGAGTGTCTTTGCATTCTTGGTCGCACATCTTTCTTGAATTTCCTCACGGGTAAGCCGAGGAACCAGTTTGAAACCTTTACCGCCTTTGTGAGTTTGGCCTTGATCTTCAGCTGGGTTTTGTTCTTGAGCTTGCTCTTGATCTTGGACTAGGTCTTGATCTTGAGATTGCTCTTGATCATGAGAAACCTCAGAGGGGTGAGATTGATCAAGGACATCACTTTGAGCAGAACCATCCTGAGGTTGATCTTCTCCTTGATCAGATCACATGGTTGAGGGCCTTCTGTCACACCCTATTTTCACTACACTTCTTCTGTAATTCAAAAATCTGAGTTTGTTAAAACTTTTCCAAAACCAATGATGTGATATAAAAAACCATATATTTTATTTGCATGTCATGGTTGCCATCAAGGGCCATGGTTGCCATTGTATGCTTGTATGCTTGATTGTGTGATATAAAAAACCATATATTTCATAACTTAATTATGCTCAAAACCCTTTTTCTTATCTCTAGTTAATTCAAAACCCTACTTTGGGTTGCACTAC
The DNA here is from genome assembly GCF_904849725.1 of Hordeum vulgare subsp. vulgare. NCBI lineage: Eukaryota > Viridiplantae > Streptophyta > Magnoliopsida > Poales > Poaceae > Hordeum > Hordeum vulgare. The sequence continues at coordinate 137,736,058 of NC_058518.1, read as the reverse complement.
AAGTCCTTGATGGCAAGAAGTGCTCTTATCCAAAGTTGGTGATTTGGTTCTAGAACCATTTTAGTTCACCAAAATCATAAAATAATTATTTTATAAATCATTTTCCTATTTTATTTGCATTTTGGCCAGAATTGATATTCCTATATGGAAAAATACTTTTCTGACTTAGAAAAATCTGAGGAAATTTGGAGAAACTCAGAAGGACATATATCTTCCATACATAAGATTTTCAGCCCCTATTTATATTATAAATATTTGAGTAAAACCCTAAAAACCTATTCTGTCTGTTTTGAACTTTTAAAATATTTCCAAAGGAAATATTCTCAATTAATTCCTAGAAAATTTGAGTGGTCTCCCTAAGCCATATTTGGTGCCCATATAAAGTTTCACCTTGATCCAAGGTGGTTAAGGTCACCAAATAATTCCAAAACCCCTTCTGTCCAGTATGAAGTTAGAGCAACTCTACATAGCAAAGTTTATACAATGGAGATGAAACTTTGAATGAGTGCCTAATACCTCAAATGAGGACTCCATCCCAAAAATGGGATTTGTGGGATTTAATTTGCCCACACTCCCTTTGGAAGGAAGAGCTCAAAATTGGTGTAGCCTCATGTTTTAGCACCAAACCCAGTCATGTTAAGTTGCATAGCCAGTTGTGGGGTGCAACCACCCCAAACTACTGTCGAGCACCTTCTAACAGATGGGGAAAACCCCTCCTAACCCCAGCTAAACCCAATCCCTTTCTCTCAAACTCCTAGATTAGGTGGCTAGCGTCAGTGCTTAACTCCAGTCAAGTGCCCCTTCACTGGTTCAAAGTAGAAAATCCAAAATCTCCAATTTGAGCTTCAACCCAAGGCTGACAGCACATGTTTCTCTTCCCTCCTTTGACCAACTGATGCTCCCACGGGATTCAAACGGCTAGGCATCTCCAAGCCAGTGCCCAGGACACGCCAGACACGTCCAAGGCACCCCAGAGCATGCCAACATACTGTGTCATGCCAAAGCTGCGTTCTAGGCACTCTACAGAGAGCAACCGTGGTGGGAGTGACCTCCCACAACCAGATCAAGCCTCCCCGCGGTGCCTCTCCTCTCCCCCAACAGCCCCTCTGCATCAGGCAGCCCCCAGGGGCCCTCCTTTCCCACGGTAAGAGTCGATGCGACGTGTACCCGCGCGCACCAGAAGCGCCAGAGGAGCGCGGCCACGAATGCGCGCCACTACTCTCTCCCCCTCTCTCGTAGTGAGTCCTTGAGGTCCAAAACCACGTCCCAAGACCGTGGTTTCGACCCCAGCCTCTTTGTGCACCCCCATGCGCGCCGTGGTGGATCACCGGTGTACCCGAGTCGGCTCCCCGTCGTGGGCCTATTTATAGCCTCTCCCCTCGCTCCACAATCCCTCACTCCACTCCACCTAGACCCCAATCACCTCCCTAGCCACCCCATTGAGCAAGCAGAGCCCCGGTGCTCGAGATCGACCGAGGCCCCTCCGCCTCAAAGCTCTGGTCGATCTCCGGCTACACGTCGGTTCTCGCGTCCCTCTGCGCACCTACGCACTCCTCGTAACCCCAGGAAGCTTTCCCCTCTCTAGACCGAGCAAATCTGTGCCCGTAGCTACCCCCTCCACCGTCACCAAAAACCTCTCCGCCGTGGCCACCTCGTCACCGGTGAACCAGAGCTCCCCGTCATCGACTCGACCACCAGCAGGTAGGCGACGACGAGTCGGAGCCATTCGTGCCGTTGTTAGGGCCTGAGGACATCAGTAGCCACGCCGGCATGCTCCTCCTCCTCTTTGTCCAAAGGTAGGAGACGACCCCGACAGGTATGCCCCACATGTCGGTGGCCCATCTCTTCCTCCCTCGCTGCCCGCAGCCATAGACCGTAGGGGCCCGCGCGTGAGGTTCAAACCTGACGGCGCGCGCGCGTGGGCTGGCTGGTTGGTTAGCCACTGGCCGGCCCAGTCCCAGGCCAAGCCACGCCGGGGTTGTTGCCCTATTTATTTTTATTTAAAGTCTGGTTTTAAATGTTTTTTATAAAAATATTTAACTAGTGAAAATTTATGATTCTTCCACTGTTATTTTTCTAAAAATGAGGTGTATTTAATAAAACATTTAGGCAAATTTTTAAAACAACTTATCTGTTTTATAATAATTAAAAGGCTAATTTGGAATAGTTTTGCTTTTGTTAAATTGATTTTAAAAATATTCTTTCAAGAAAACTAGAGGAAGATATTTTTAAAATAACAATATGGATTTATCAGAATAAAACAACATTAATAAAGTGACTCTGTGATTTGTTTTGGAGTGAGCTACTTATTGCTGTTTATTTAAAATGACGATGGTAAACCCGTGTGACGAAGGAGTTGGACTTGAAGACCCTGAAGACCCCGGATACTTAGCAGACCAAGAAAGAAGCCCTTTGACCATGTCCGAGCAAATATTATATTTCATGCTAGTGTAGCAAATATTTCTGTTGCATATGATCATAAGTGTCGGTGAATCATTGAAGTGATGTTACCAATGGCTCCTCCGGAGCACTTGCATTGAGCTTGATCCTACCACCTATGAGGGTCATGCTAATATCATGTTGACAAGTAGAGCTAACCATAGTAGAAGCATGAGCATGATGATGGTATAAATCAAAGGTCTATGAAAACCCCGTCGGGTGCCACTAATGCCCGAGGGTGATGATAAGTTAGGTGGCCATTTTTGGAGAAGTGGTGTACCGGGTACCTTGTGGGTGTATGTTTTCGGAAATGGGATTAGATTTATGATGTGTCGACTATCCCAACCTTACATGTACGACCACGTTACCCCTATATAGGACAGGGCTTTGTTTATTACTCTGGTCGGTGCTAGCAAAGACCCACATTAATAGTGGCGGGAGTGATGTGTGGTTACTCTCGTCATGGGGTCGTGCCAGGTAGGGCGACTATGCCGTTTTTACATGTTCCAGGCACACCATTGGTTCCCTCATGGATGATACTGTCCTGAGTCGGTGCTCGTAAGACGTACATCTTGTGGGCTGGGTACCAATCGAGTGGACCTCTTTGTCTAGTATCGTCAGGGGAAAGGCATTGATCGTGTACTTACCTCGGGTATGTTATATACCGCGAGTCGTGGATGACATGGAAGTTTCCTAGATCTCGTGGGTCCAACGTAGTACCTCTGTAGAGTGTAAAACTATTTGAATAGTCGTGTCCATGGTCAAGGACAGTTTGGTGGTGTTGCTTAAACTACGTCCAGTCGTTTCCGGATAAACCAAGTGTGTTTGAGTGTGTGGTAAATGTGTTAATATAAAACATTTGATATGACCAAGTTTGGTGACTTGGCATATAGGGTGAACCCGGAGTGTTCAGCCATTGACAGATATGTTGATATATGTAACCTGTTCTTCTAATTACCACCTAGCTTATGTTGCATATCCACAAACATGTTCATTTGTAGTTAAGATGCTATCCACCAAAGCTGTATATTACTTGTTATATGATGACCCACAAGTATAGGGGATCAATCGTAGTCCTTTCGATAAGTAAGAGTGTCGAACCCAACGAGGATCAGAAGGCTCTGATAAATGGTTTTCAGCTAGGTAATAACTGCAAGCACTCAAAGTAGCGGTAACAAGTGATGGTGTAGTGAGGTGAAACGTAGCAAGAGAAAAGTAACAAGTAACAAGTAGTAGCAATGGTGCAGCAAGTGGCCCAATCCCTTTTGAAGCAAGGGACAAGCCTGAACAAAGTCTTATAGGAGGAAAAACGCTCCCGAGGACTCACGGGAATTTCTGTCATGCTAGTTTCATCATGTTCATATGATTCGCGTTCGTTACTTTGATAGTTTGATATATAGGTGGACCGGCGCTTGGGTACTTCCCTTACTTGCACAAGCATCCCACTTATGATTAACCCCTCTCGCAAGCATCCGCAACTACGAAATAAGAATTAAGACAACGTCTAACCATAGCATTAAACTAGTGGATCCAAATGAGCCCCTTACGAAGCAACGCATAGACTGGGGTTTAAGCTTCTGTCACTCCAGCAACCCATCATCTACTTACTACCCCCCAATGCCTTCCTCTAGGCCCAAATATGGTGAAGTGTTATGTAGTCGACGTTCACATAACACCACTAGAGGAAAAGACAACATACAGCATATCAAAATATCGAACGAATATCAAATTCACATGACTATTATTAGCATAAGTTATCCCATGTCCTTAGGAACAAAAGTAACTACTCACAAAGCATAATCATAATCATGATCCGAGGTGTAATGAATAGCATCAAGGATCTGAACATAAACTCTTCCACCAAGTAATCCAACTAGAATCAACTACAAAGAGTAATCAACACTACTAGTAACCTTACAAGTACCAATCGGAGTCGCGAGACGGAGATTGGTTACAAGAGATGAACTAGGGAGTGGAGAGGAGATGGTGTTGATGAAGATGTTGATGAAGATGCCTCCCCTCCGACGAGAGGAGTGTTGGTGATGACGATGGCGACGATTTCCCCCTCCGGGAGGGAAGTTTCCCCAGCAGGATCGTCCTGCCGGAGCTCTAGATTGGATTTGCTCCAGTTCCGCCTCGTGGCGGCGGCGAAACCACGAAAAAGCTCCCTATTGATTTTTTCTGGAACGAAACCCTTCATATAGCAAAAGAGGGGGGCAAGTGGGCCATCAGGGAGCCCACAAGCTTGCTAGCCGCCACTAGGGGGGTGGCGGCTACCAGGCTTGTGGCGCCCTGGTAGCTCCCCTCTGGTACTTCTTTAGCACAGTATTTTTTGTATAATCCCAAAAAAATTCCACGTAACTTTTAAGGGCATTTGGAGATGTGCAGAATAGTGGACAAAGATTTGCTCCTTTTCCAGCCCAGAATACCAGCTGCCTGAATTCTCCCTCTTCAAATAAACCTTGCAAAATAAGAGAGAAAAGACATGAATATGGTACCCCAAAGTAATATAACAGCCCATAAAGCAATAAATATCAACATGAAAGCATGATGCAAAATGGAGGTATCAACTCCCCCAAGCTTAGACCTCGCTTGTCCTCAAGCGAAAACCAAGTTCCATAAACATGTCCACATGTTTAAGGATGAAGGTGTCAATAAAACATAATATGGACATGAGGGCATCATGATCACACATAGAACAGCAGTACATCATAAAGATTCTTATGGGAAAGTAACAATTCCTTCACAAAGAAAAGTATGAAGCAAAAACCTTACCGAGAAGTAACCAACAACAGTCCAAAGTCATTGAAGAAATTGCAATTTATCATAACATCAGAAAGAGTCAAATAAGAGCTTGTAAGGCAAACCCACATACTCAATCATCTCTTTTGTTTTCCACAACTGTTACAACTCACGTGGTACTCATGGTGTCAAAGTTTCAGCTGGACACAGAGGAAGATCGGGGCTTATAGTTTTGCCTCCTAACTACTTACCTCAAGGGTAAAGTCGACAATAATAAAGCATAAGTACTCAACTCCAAGTTGATATATGAATATAGATCTTTCCCAAGCATGTGACGGTAGCCAAGACAAAGGAAAAAATAGGGAATTGGTGAAGATCACCATGACTCTTACCAGGGAAAAAGTTAAAGGTACAAGATAGGCCCTTCGCAGAGGGAAGCAGAGGTTGTCATGCGCTTTTGAGGTTTGAATGCGTGTCCTCTTAGTGCGGAGGAACGTCGCTTTATATTGCCTCCTGTGATAAAGAACTTTATTATGCAGTCTGTCGCTTTTATGTCTTCCTCATCACAGGTTCGTACAAAGCTTATTTTCCACACACTAATAGATCATACATATTAGAGAGCAATTTTTATTGCTTGCACCGATGAAAACTTACTTGAAGGATCTTATTCAATCCATAGGTAGGTATGGTGGACTCTCATAATTGCAACAATGACTGAGGTCTATGTTGATTTATTCTCAACAAGTTTCAATCATCATACGTGTCATATTTGAAGCTATCACTTCCCATAAGATCATCTCATGATCTTTCATGCTATCGTTCTTTTCATACTTTTGATCACGACACAAAGCAAAGCCCTTGACAAAGATACTCTTTATTATATAGCTCGTAAGCTCGAATACTTCGGGGGAGATACAAAAGTAAAAGACTCAAACTAAACACTAAAGACTTATTCCACTAAGAGAATAAATAAAAACTAAAAAGGAAAGAACTAAAACAAAGGTAAAAGCAAAAGATATAAAGGTGATACGATACCAGGGCAACTCCCCCAAGCTTGGCAGAAGCCAAGGGGATTGCCGATACCAATGCTTAGTTGTCTTCCTTTGGCGGTGATGGTGGTGGTGTTGTTGGAGCAGTCTTGAGCTTGTCTAATTTCCACTTGAGCTAAAATTTCTGCTCCCTCAAATCGTCATTTTCCTCCTCAAGTTTCAACACCCTATGGCAAAGCTCCTGCTTACTCTCCTTCAAGAAACGAGAAGGAATAAAAAAGGTCTTAGACTTCTTCCTTTGATCAGGGAGGCTTGACTTCTTGAACTCCACATGAGTGCGTCCAGGTTGAGGTAGAGGAGCCTCCTCTTCATCGAAACTCGTTTGTTCCTTCCCCTTGGGATCATTGTCCTCTTCCTCGTCAGTGGTCCACCCATATGGTTCCAAGTCCCCATAGACTTTGGGGTTAGCTAGGTAATCAGCCACATAACTCTCCCCCTCTGAATCTTGAGAAGACATCTTGACCTAGATCTACGGCAGAAAACAGGCTCGAAACAAAAACAGAGGAGAACTGCGCGATACGGAGATCAAAACCCTCTGGCGGATAAATATTGATTTTTTCTGGACCAGAAGGAGTGCTCCGCAAGAAAACAGAGTCCAGGAGGCACACGAGGTGCCCACAAGCCCCCTAGCCACCACCAGGGGGTAGGGGCGGCTACCAAGCTTGTGGCCGCCTCGTGCGCTCCCTTGAGTGCTTTTTATTTTTCTAATTTTCCAAAAATTCCAAAATGAAGGAAATTTCCTATTGGAAATTTTTTGGAATCCAATTACTTACTGAAACAGATACCTCTTCATTTTCAGGGTGTGAAACAGGCTGATAAACATCCCTTAGGTACTCCTCTGGATTTATGACATTGATGATGTTGGTCTCAACATTTATGGGCGTACCGGAGATGTAATGCTTGATTCTTTTCCCGTTTACCACTCTAGGAAAATTGCCTTCTGTGTTATTGATTTTGATGGCACCGGAACGATATACTTCCTCGATAACGTAAGGACCTTCCCATTTAGAGAGAAGCTTCCCTACAAAGAATCTTAAGCGAGAATTGTATAGCAGGACATAGTCACCTACATTGAACTCTCACCGGCAAGTTTGAAATCGAAGCTGAGCTCTTTGATTGCCCAATAAGCTTTGTGTTCCAGCTCAAGAGGTAAATGACAGGCCTTACCGTAAACCATTTTATATGGCGACATGCCCATGGGATTCTTATAAGCAGTCCTATAAGCCCATAGTGCATCGTCATGTTTACTAGACCAATTCTTTCAAGATCTATTGACGGTCTTTCGTAGGATCAACTTGATCTCCCTATTACTCAACTCCACTTGACCACTAGACTGAGGATGATAAGGAGATGCAACTCTATGGTTGACATCATACTTAGCGAGCATCTTGCGGAAAACACCATGAATGAAGTGTGAACCGCCATCAGTCATCAGATATCTAGGGACTCCAAATCTTGGGAAAATGACTTCTTTAAGCATCTTAATAGAGGTGTGGTGATCAGCATTTTGAGTGGGGATATCTTCTACCCACTTAGTGATGTAATCCACAGCAACTAAGATGTGAATATACCCATTGGAACTCGGGAAGGGTCCCATATAATCAAAGCCCCAGACATCGAACGGTTCCATGACAAGTGAATAGTTCATAGGCATTTCCTCACGCTTACTGATGTTCCCTATTCTTTGGCATTCGTCACAAGACAAGACAAACTTACGGGCATCCTTGAAGAGAGTGGGCCAATAGAAACCTGATTGCAATACGTTATGGGCAGTTCTATCTCCAGCGTGGTGTCCTCCGTAGGCTTTGGAATGACACTTCTACAAGATCTATCCCTGTTCATGTTCAGGCACACAACATCTAATAACACCATCTACTCCTTCCTTATAAAGGTGAGGATCATCCCAAAAGTAGTGTCTCAAATCAAAGAAGAATTTCTTCTTTTGCTGATAGGTTAAAGTGGGTGGTATGTATTTGGCCACAATATAATTTGCATAATCGGCATACCACGGTGCACTATGTGAAGTGCGGATGACATATAATTGCTCATGAGGAAAGCTGTCATCAATAGGTCGTGGGTCATCAAGGACATTCTCTAGCCTAGACAAGTTATCTGCTACAGGGTTATCAGCACCCTTTTGGTCAACGACGTGCAAATCAAATTCCTATAGCAGGAGAACCCATCTGATCAGCCTAGGCTTAGCGTCCTTCTTCTCCATAAGGTACTTAATAACAACATGATCAGAGTGAATAGTGACTTTGGAATCAACTATATAAGATCTAAACTTTTCACGTGCAAACACGACTGCTAAAAACTCCTTTTCCGTAGTGGCATAGTTTCTTTGGGCACTGTCTAGAGTTTTACTAGCGAAGTGAATAACATTCAACTTCTTGTCAACTCTTTGTCCTAGAACAGCACCAACAGCATAATCACTAGCGTCGCACATGATTTCAAAGGGCAAGTTCCAGTCAGGTGGTTGAACAATACGTGCGGTTATCAAAGCCTTCTTAAGTATTTCGAAAGCTTCCTCACAATCCTCATCAAAAACAAAAGGTACATCCTTCTGCAAGAGGTTGGTAAGAGGCCTAGAAATCTTAGAGAAGTCTTTAATGAACCTTCTATAGAAACCAGCATGACCTAGGAAACTTCGTATACCTCTGATATCTGTGGGGCAAGGCATTTTCTCAATTGCATCAACCTTAGCCTTATCAACTTCAATGCCTCTTTCAGAGATTTTGTGTCCTAAGACGATGCCTTCATTAACCATAAAGTGGCACTTCTCCCAATTCAAGACGAGGTTGGTATCTTTGCATCTCTGTAAGACTCGATCAAGGTTGCTGAGGCAATCATCAAAGGAAGACCCATAAACGGAGAAGTCATCCATGAAAACCTCTACAATATTTTCACACAAGTCGGAGAATATAGCCATCATACATCTTTTAAAGGTGGCAGGTGCATTGCATAAGCCAAAAGGCATACGTCTATAAGCAAAGGTACCGAAGGGGCAGGTGAAAGTGGTTTTCTCCTGATCGGATTGTGCAACAGATATTTGCGAGAAACCTGAATAACCGTCTAGAAAGCAAAAGTGTGTGTGTTTAGATAGCCTTTCTAGCATTTGGTCGATAAACGACAAAGGATAATGGTATTTCCTAGTTGCCTTGTTCAGTTTCCGGAAGTCTATCACCATCCTATAGCCAGTAATAATCCTCTGTGGGATTAGTTCATTCTTATCATTAGGAACGACGGTGATACCTCCCTTCTTAGGTACGCAATGTATTGGACTTACCCAATCACTATGACCAACAGGATAAATGATTCCTTCTTCCAGAATCTTTACTATTTCTTTTCTAACGACCTTTTTCATCTTAAGATTCAATCTCCTTTGATGATCAACAACTGGTGTGAAGTCAGGATCACTTTTAATCTTGTGCTGACGTAGAGTGGGACTAATGCCCTTAAGATCATCAAGAGTATATCCAATAGTTGCACGGTGCTTCTTGAGAGTTTTTAGTAACTTCTTTTCTTCATGCTCTGAGAGGAGAGCACTAATAATAACAGGATATATCTCCTTCTCATCAAGATAGGCATACTTAAGAGTATCAGGCAACTGTTTAAGCTCGAACACAGGATCACCCTTCGGTGGGGGAGGATCCCCAAGCAGTTCAACAAGCAGATTGTCCTTGAGAATAGGATATTGTTCTAAGACAATTTTATCTATCTCATCTCTTTCATCGATATGCATATCATTTTCATGCTCAAGCATATATTGCTCTAAAGGATCCGTAGGAGGTACGGGAATAGAGGCAATAGCTATGATTTCATCCCTACCAGACGACTCTTTTTCATTGGGTTGTCTTCCAAACTTGGAGAAGTTAAATTCATGAGACATACCCTCGAAACTAAAAGTGACAGTCTGCTTAATGCAATCAATGTGAGCATTGACAGTGTTGAGAAAGGGTCTACCGAATATGATGGGACAAAAGCTATCTTGTGTAGTACCAAGGACGAGAAAATCACTAGGATACTTCGTCTTACCACACATGACTTCTCCGTCTCTCACAATTCCTAGAGGGCAGATAGTGCCTCTATTAGCTAGCGTAATAGTGACATCAATGGGTTCTAACTCAGAAGGTGCAATCTCATCTTTGATTTCATCATATAGGGAACGGGGTATTGGACTAACACTAGCTCCCATATCACATAAACCATGGTAACAGTGATCTCCTATCTTGACAAAAACAATGGGCAGGCCAACTACTGGTCCGTATTTATCTTTCGCGTGAGGTTTAGCAATTCTAGCAGAGTCCTCACAGAATTTGATAACGTGCCCATTTATCTCTTCGGCTAAGAGATCTTTGATAATAGCAACATTAGGTTCAACTCTAATCTCCTCAGGGGGTGTAAGTGGTCTAATGTAACCCTTACGTATCACAGTTGGAGCTTTAGAATAATCCTTTATCGTAGCAGGGTAAGGTGGTTTCTCAGTGTAAGCACAAGGAACAACAGGATCACTAAAAGCAATGACTTTCTCCTCAACTAGATTGGTTTTGCCTATGTTGCTTTCTAGAGGAGGATGATATTTAAACCGCTTCTCTTTGGGAAGATCAACATGAGCAGCAAAAGATTCACATAGAGAAGCTACTATCTCAGAGTCAAGTCCATACTTAGCGCTAAAATCTCTAGAAGTGTTTGTCTCATCAAAAGATTTAACGCAATCAAACTAGAAATTCATACCTGACTCCTTACCTTCCTCCAGCTCCCAATCTTCAGAGTTACGTTTGATCCTTTCCAATAAATTCCACTTGTGATCAATATCCTTATATTTCCAACACCTTCCTCATAAAAGAACCGGTACAAGAAGTGTCAAGCATGGCACAATCTTCATGAGAAAGCCGAGCATAAAAGTTTTGAGTGATAATTTATCTCAAGAGCTCATGGTTGGGGCATGAATATAGCATTGATTTAAGCATCCCCAAGCTTGAGCTATGCTTTCCCTGTCACGAGGCCAAAAGTTATAAATATAATTTCGATCACGATGTACTAAATGCATAGGATAGTACTTTTGATGAAATTCCAATTTCAACCGATTGTAGTCCCATGATCCAGTATCATCACATAGCCTATACCATGTAACGCCTTATCCTTCAAAGATAAAGGAAAGACTTTCTTCTTTACCTCATCCTCGGGCAAACTTGCAAGCTTAAATAAACCACAAACTTCATCTACATAGATCAGATGCAAGTCTAGATGTGAAGATCCATCTCCTGTAAAAGGATTAGCCAGCAGTTTCTCAAGCATACCCGAAGGAATTTCATAAAAGATATTTTCAAGAGGTACCTCAGGTTGAGGAACAACTCCTCATGCTTCCATTCGTGGTGAAGATACCACGAACAAACTCCTCAAAGGAACATTTTCTATAGTGACAAGTGACAACAAATTTCAGCACAGTGTATAAATGTTTCCTTACCAATTTCCACTTACCAAAGGCGCTTCCCTCCCCGGCAACGGCGCAAAAAAAGAGTCTTGATGACCCACAAGTATAGGGGATAAATCGTAGTCCTTTTGATAAGTAAGAGTGTCGAACCCAACGAGGAGCAGAAGGCTCTGATAAACAGTTTTCAGCAAGGTAATAACTTCAAGCACCGAAAGTAGCGGTAACAAGTGATGGTGTAGTGAGGTGAAACGTAGCAAGCGAAAAGTAACAAGTAACAAGTAGTAGCAATGGTGCAGAAAGTGGCCCAATCCCTTTTGCAGCAAAGGACAAGCCTAAACAAAGTCTTATAGGAGGAAAAACGCTCCCGAGGACACACGGGAATTTCTGTCATGCTAGTTTCATCATGTTCATATGATTCGCATTCGTTACTTTGATAGTTTGATATCTGGGTGGACCGGCGCTTGGGTACTGCCCTTACTTGGACAAGCATCACACTTATGATTAAGCCCTCTCGCAAGCATCCGCAACTACAAAAGAAGAAATAAGACAACGTCTAACCATATCATTAAACTAGTGGATCCAAATCAGCCCCTTACGAAGCAACGCATAGACTGGGGTTTAAGCTTCTATCACTCCAGAAACCCATCATCTACTTACTACTCCCCAATGCCTTCCTCTAGGCCCAAATATGGTGAAGTGTTATGTAGTCGATGTTCACATAACACCACTAGAGGAAAAGACAACATACAACATATCAAAAAACTGAACGAATATCAAATTCACATGACTATTATTAGCATAACTTATCCCATGTCCTGAGGAACAAAAGTAACTACTCACAAAGCATAATCATAATCATGATCGGAGGTGTAATGAATAGCATCAAGGATCTGAACATAAACTCTTCCACCAAGTAAACCAACTAGCATCAACTACAAAGAGTAATCAACACTTCTAGCAACCTTACAAGTACCAATCGGAGTCGCGAGACGGAGATTGGTTACAAGAGATGAACTAGGGACTGTAGAGGAGATGGTGCTGATGAAGATGCCTCCCCTCCGATGAGAGGAGTGTTGGTGATGACGATGGCGACGATTTTCCCCTCCCGGAGGGAAGTTTCCCCAGCAGGATCGTCCTGCCGAAACTCTAGATGGGATCTGCTCAAGTTCCGCCTCGTGGCGGCGGCGAAACCACGAAAAAGCTCCCGATTGATTTTTTCTGGAACGAAACCCTTCATATAGCAAAAGAGTGGGGCCAGTGGGCAATCAGGGAGCCCACAAGCTTGCTAGCCGCCACCAGGGGGTGGCGGCTACCAGGCTTGTAGCGCCCTGGTAGCTCCCCTCTGGTACTTCTTTAGCCGAGTATTTTTTATATAATCCCAAAAAGTTCCTGATAACTTTTCAGGGCATTTGGAGATGTGCAGAATAGTGGACTAAGATTTGCTCCTTTTCCAGTCCAGAATTCGAGCTGCCTGAATTCTCCCTCTTCAAATAAACCTTGCAAAATGAGAGAGAAAAGGCATAAATATGGTACCACTAAGTAATATAACAGCTCATAAAGCAATAAATATCAACATGAAAGCATGATGCAAAATGGACGTATTATTATACTACCAATTGCATTGTTCATATCATGTGCTATTTGCGAGTACATTGAAAAGTACTCGCTGGCTTTCCACTGGTTATATTATTGACCAAACATGGAAGGACCGGAGTTTGGAGAAGAGTAAGTCTTCAGAGACGGCCCTGCGAACTAGGACGCTTCCAAGTCAGAATGCTTGTTGGTGTAGGCTGATGGCATGGGCACCCGCTTAGCCCTAAGATTTCTGCTACTAGTTGTATCGATGTGATTTGGCCTTATAGTATTTGACCATTCGGTCATGTGATGTAATAATTCGGTACTTGGATGTAAGATTCTTAATATTCAGTATTTGTGTGTTCGATGAGCATTAATCTCTGGGATCACTCAGCACGTTCATTCAGTGATCTCGACTCGTAAGTCGGGGTCCCCACAGAGCTGGTATCAGAGCCATCCTGACTATGGGAAGCCTTAGGTAGCATGGACGATATCCGAGACGATTAGTGCACCTAGCCTTTACCCCTGAGATTTTCTGCACCCAGCAAAAATTTCTAACCTTGTCTCCTACATCTTTGTAAATGGCCATCGTACCTGAGATGCTTCTAGAGACGAGCTTTCTCCTACTTTTGGGAGATAGCCTCGAGAAGTGTTAAGTACGCCGCACGCCCATCTTCCTCTACCACGAGCACTAGGTCAACGCCGACACCAAGGAATATCACGTAGACGTGATAGTGAAGGCTAATGACTCCTCAACTAGTTGGTTCTTTGAAGGACCACATATGGAGGATCTGATGTTGGCAGTGGAGACAGCCGCACGAGAGGCGTTGATGCGTCTCTGCGACATCCTTCCCGAGATGGCTAACGAGCCAGCTACCTATCACCTTCCTTTTATCAAGGACATGATTGACGGGAGTTGGACATTCAACCCATCTTCGGAGGATGGGACGCCACTAAGGTTTCAGATCTACTTCAGTCTCTCCTCTGACACTTTGACTCACCTTTTGATCAAGGAGTCGACGAAGATTCGCCAAGAACTGCACCAAGTCAAGGACCTACTTCTCCTGGAGAAGATGAAGACCCGCAAGGTCAAGAAGGAAGGAGCACCCGGAGGGTGATCAGCCATTGCCTTCCGAGGAGGAGTACCACCACTTTAGGTCACTCCTATTCAGAGTCGTCGTCTCACCGCGGAAGTGTACACTGAGCTCCTCACTGCCTTGCCGACTAAGAGGCGCCATGATGGACCACTTCCTTCTCCTACTCCTCTGAAGGAGGGAAGCACCGATGAAGATGAAGACGAAGACCCTGCAGAACACGCCTACGAGACCGACCAGTCCGCCACTTAGGATTACGGCTTAGGAAATTAGGAGTCTCCCCAAGCGTAGTGAGTCCATGTATCGATTCATGTGAACCATGAGTGTTGTGTGAGCATGTATGATGCAAGCCACATTTCTGCCTTAGGCATCTTGTAAGCGACTACATCACTTGTTTTAAATCTAATGCATTAGCTTTTCCCAAAAATCTTTGGTTTAAAAATCTCACACTAGCACGACACCAAACCCCCCCCCCCCCCTTAATAGAGCATCATCCTTTATGATTTCGGCCAATTCGGCATATTGACCTGTCTACTCCCCTGACAGGATGGTGATTTCAACTCGTACCAGCACCTTCGGCAACCCTGGCTCTGCCTCTTCACGCCAGCAGCAGGGAACCGGAGGGGACGCTCAAGCTGGAGATCACCACGAGCAGCAGCAAGGCGATATTCCACTACCATCGCCTCCTCCAGAAACCTTGACTATGGATCAGTTCCTTCAAGCTCTCCGTGAGGAACGTTAAGCCAATAATGCCGCTATCCAGCAGTTGGCTCAGGTCTTGTTGAACAATCCGCCGCAGAACGGAAATGGCAACGGTTGCTCTACACTATCTGAGTTTATGCGGACTACGCCTCCCATATTCATGGAGATGATCGAACCATTGGATGCCGATGACTGGATCAGTACTGTCGAAGACCTCCTCGTGCTGGTCAAGTGCACTGATGATCGCGAGAAAGTCCTTTATGCTCCTCACTATCTTGGAGGCACGGCCAGAGCTTGGTGGGATGGGTTCCAGATCATGCGAACAGGACAAGTCATCACTTGGGCCATGTTCAAGGAAGGATTCCATGCTGCTCACATTCCTCCCGGAATGATGATCCTTAAGAAGCGGGAATTCCGAGCCTTAAGGCAAGGCAGTGGAACCGTCAAGGAGTATCTACAGAAGTTTAACCTCCTGTCAAGATATGCACCAGAGGACATCAACACTGAGGCCGCAAAAGTGGAACGCTTTATGGAAGGACTAGAACAGTCACTCTAGTATCAACTGGTTGTTTGTGAATGCCGGACCTTCTGCGATCTGGTTAATAAGGCCTTTATGTTGGAAGATAAGCGTCGTGCAATGATGACACCCGTAAGCCCAAGCTGATGGGTAGTGGAGAACCCAGTAATCCGAAGCCACACCCATGGCAGTCAGCCCCAGCAAGACCCAGTTATCAACAGCAGCATTATAAGGCTCCAACATTTTGCCAGAACTACCAGCCTCAGCAACAAGTCAACACCAAGCTGGCATTAAAGCGACCGAACAATAGTGGAGTCAAGACCAACCTTCCAGGATAGGTTAGCTATTTTGGATGTGGACAGATTGGGCACTATTCCAGGCAGTGTCCCAACAAGAAGCCCGACGCACTGCGCTCCAATGCGCCAAATCAAGGACAAGGTCAAGGAGCACCAGGCAGGAACCAACCACCCCGCAATCAGCAGTATCATAACCGGGGACGTATTAATCACATCTCCGCAGAAGAGGCACAGGAAGACCCGGACAACATTCTGGGTACGTTCCTCGTCAACTCCACCCCAACGACAATATTCTTTTATTGTGGTGTTTCGCATTCTTTTGTTTCTCAGAAGTTTGCGGGAAAATGTGGTTTGAAGCCTACCCTGCTCAACGAGCAAATGGCAGTACATACCCCGGGAGTAGTGTTAAGGACCGCCCTAGGATGTAGAGGAGTCGGGATCGTTATCAATGGGATAAGTTTCTTAGTAGATCTAATTGTCATTAAGTCGCAAGGCTTAGAAGTAATCCTTGGAATGGATTGGTTGGCCAAACACCAGAGGATCTTGGACAGTGCCAACAAGGCTATTACCATGACAAGTGACCAAGGGGTCAAAGTCAAGCATGTCTCTGAGCCAGTATCCACTCAAGTACCACAGGTTAATAGCCTGTCGGGAGAAGAGCTGGACCGAGTGTCGATAGTCTGTTAGTGCCCGGACGTCTTTCCTGATGAGCTACCAGGGATGCCTCTCGACCGAGACATCGAGTTCATCATTGAGCTCATGCCCGGGTCGAGGCCTATCTATAAGAAGCTTTATAGGATGGGATCTGAAGAGCTAGCAGAGCTGAAGAAGCACCTGGATGAGCAACTCGGGAAGGGATTCATTCGTCCGAGTGCATCACCTTGGGGATCACCTGTTCTGTTCGTGTCTAAGAAGGATGGGACTATCAGACACTGCGTCCATTACCGTTCTCTCAATGAAGTCACGATCAAGAACAAGTACCCACTCCCCAAGATTGAAGACTTGTTTGACCAGTTAAATGGGGCCAAGGTATTTTCCAAGATCGATCTCCGATCTAGATATTACCAGCTGAAGATCCGACCTGAAGACATACCCAAGACTGCGATCGTGACCCGGTACGGTTCTCAATATCTTCCATGCTACTCATGCTATAGGCGGTTACCAAACAGAAAAGTAAAGTTTTAACTCCCCCACTGATACGTCTCCATCGTATCTACTTTTCCAAATTCTTTTGCCCTTGTTTTGGACTCTAATTTCCATGATTTGAATGGAACTAACCCAAACTAACGTTGTTTTCAGCAGAATTGCCATGGTGTTGTTTTTGTGCAGAAATGAAAGTTCTCGGAACGTCCTGAAAATTTACGGAGAATTTTTCTGGAAAATACGAAAAATACCTGCGCAAAGATCCGCCGGAGGGGATGGGCCAGTGGGCCACAAGCCTTGTTGTCGCGGCCACCCCCTGGCCGCGACAACCAAGCTTGTGGAGCCCACGTGGCTCTGCCGCCCCCAAACTCAGCTCTATAAATTCACTTTCGCCAAGAAAAAATCAGAAGAGAAGATTTCGTCGCGTTTGCGATACAGAGGCGCCGCCACATCCTCTTTTTCATCTGGAGGACAGATCTGGAGTCCGTTTTGGGCTCCGGAGAGGGGAAATCGTCGCCATCGTCATCATCAACCTTCTTCCCTCTCCAATTCCATGAAGCCCTTCATCGTTCGTGAGTAATCTATTTGTAGGCTCGGTGGGCGGTGATGAGTAGGATGAGATCTATCATGTAATCGAGTCAGTTTTGACGGGGATTGATCCCTAGTATCCATTATGTTCTGAGATTGATGTTGCTACTACTTTGCCATGCTTAATGCTTGTCACTAGGGCCCAAGTGCCATGATTTCATATATGAAATTATTATGTTGTCACCAATATATGGATGTTTTAGATCCGATCTTGCAAGTTGTAGTTACCTACTATGTGTTATGACCCGGCAAACCCGGAGTGACAATAACCAGAACCACTCCCGGTGATGACCATAGTTTGAGGAGTTCATGTGTTCACCAAGTGTTAATGCGTTGTTCCAGTTCTTTATTAAAAGGAGAACCTTACTATCTTGTAGTGTCCTTTCGGACCCCGCTGCCACGGGAGGGATGGACAATAGATGTCATGCAAGTTCTTTTCCCTTAGCACGTATGACTACACACGGAATGTATGCCAACATCACATTGACGAATGGGAGCTAGCCACATATCTCTCCGTGTTATAACTGTTGCATGATAAATGTCATCCAAACGAATCACCGACCCATTGCCTATGAGTTTGTCCCACTGCTGTTGTTACTTGTTTTGCTCTGCTGCTGTTACTACTGTTGCTGCTATTGATACTTGCTACTGCTGTTACTTGCTACTATTGCTACTGATGTCACTACTGCTACTCGTTACACTACTACTACCTGCTACATTACTAGTTCGCACGACGTTGACGGGAAAGACTATTTCCCGTCCACGGGCAATTTCTGGCGCCATTGATACGACAGTTAGGAATAGTCTTCCTTGTCACCAGATCGTTTTTGACACCATTGTTATCATACTACTTTGCTGCTGATACTTTGCTTGCAGATACTAATCTTTCAGGTGTGGTTGAATCTGACGCATTCAGCTGCTAATACTCGACAGTATCCTCTCACCTCCTGCCTAGCGAACCAACAAATTTGGGTTGAATACTCTACCCTCGAAAACTGCCGCGAACCCACGCGCTGGTGGGCCATTGCAAGATAATTGCTAATTGTTGAGCAACTGGGAGCAGTTCTGGCTCTGTTGTCGCGAAGGCATCAAGCAGGGACACGTCAACAACATTCTTCTAGTGTCGTTGCCAGGGACTGCCGTTAACAACACTTTTCTGGCACTGTTGCCGGGGAGGTATTGCTATATTCGCTGAGTCACTTGGGATTTATATCTGCTGATCACTATGAAGAATCTGAAAAATCCAAAAATCAAAGTCTTGCCCTCAATTACGAGGGGAGGTAAGGAACTGCCATCTAGCTCTGCACTTGATTCACCTTCAGTTATGAGTAAGTTTGCGACATCACCTCCTCCTAGAAATCTTGATATGTCGCATATGCTTGATGATGTTTATGATACTGCTAGAGATGCTATGCCTGATACTGCTAGAGATGCTATGCCTGATACTTCTAGAGCTGCGATGCCTGATACTGCTAGAGATGCTATGCCTGATACTGCTAGAGATGCTAAGCCTCATACTGCTAGAGATGTTATGCCTGATACTAGAGATGCTATTTTGCCTTATGATGCTATACTTGATACTGCTAGAGATACTACTTTGCCTCATGTGCCACTAGGGGTATTCCTTGATGCTCAGATTGCTAGAGTTACTGCCAATGCTCGTGATGCTTCTGAAACTGCCGATACTATTGAGATAGAACCTGCTTTTGCTCCTGCTAGATCTAGATCTCCTAGATATGAATTGCCTGATATACCTGAGGGTTACGTTATGGAGGGAGAGATAGATGAGGATTTTGTTGCGTGTAAGGATGCCTATGAAGCTGAGAAATTACTTCTCAAGTGGAAGGAAAAATCTCTCAAAGCTAGGATGAAATACGACCCGAAGTTGGCCACTTCACATATCTTTATCACCAATAAGGATTATGAATTCTCTATCGACCCTAATCTAATCTCTCTAGTCGAATCTGATCCTTTTCACGGTTATGAGTCTGAGACGGTCGTAGGCCATCTTACCAAACTACACGCTATAGCCACCCTTTTCACTAGTGAGGAGAAGATCCGCCACTACTATATCCATAAGTTGTTCCCTTTCTCTCTAAAGGATGATGCTAAAGCCTGGTTCACTTCTCTTGCTCCTGGATGTGTGAGTAGTCCCCAGGATATGGTCTATTACTTATGTGAGAAATATTTCCCTATCCATAAGAAGCAAGCTGCGTTGCAGGAAATATACAACTTTGCTCAACTCAAAGAAGAGAGTCTCCCACAAGCTTGGGGGAGGCTCGTCCAGCTACAGAATGCTTTGCCTGATCACCCTCTTAAGAAGAATGAGATACTTGATATCTTCTATAACAGACTTACTGATGCTTTTAGAGACCACCTAGATAGTTGTGCCGGTTGTGTTTTTAGGGAATGAACTATAGAACAAGCTGAGACTCTACTGAATAACATCTTGATCAACGATAATGCTTGCACTATTCCCGAACCACCTCCTAAGCCAACTCTGAAGAAAATAGGTATCCTATTCCTCAGTTCCGAAGATATGCAAGAAGGCAAGAAATCTATGCAAGAGAAAGGCATTAGATCTAAAGATATCAAAAATCTACCACCTATCGAAGATATCCATGGTCTTGATAACCCGATACAAGTAGTGGAAGTAAATTCTCTGCGCAGGTTTGATGAGAGTGACATTCCTTTTGATAAACCTGCTAGCCTATGCTTTGATGAATTTAACAACTTTGTTGCCAAACAACAGAGTTTCAATGATTAAGTTAGCAGACATTTGGAACAAAGTACTCGTACGCTTAATCATTTAAGTGCTTGTGTAGACAGAAATGTCAATGATCTAAAGCTTCTGAGTAGACATGCCTCTATGATTACTACTCAGGTAGAACAAGTACTTAAAGCTCAGAATGACCTGCTCCATAAATTAAATGACAACTCTCTAAGAGTCATTACTAGAGGAGGCAAAATGACTCAGGAACCTTTTTATCCTGAAGGTCATCCTAAGAGAATTGATCAAGATCCTCAAGGAATTAATGCAGATGCACCTAGGCATCCTAAGGAGAAGAAGAAGGATGATAGAAACCTGCATGTTAGTTCACCAAATATTGTCACACCTGAAGAACCAAATGATATTTCTGCATCTGATGCAGAAACACAATCTGGTGATGACAATGAACCTGGTGACAATATGGACAGCGATGTTCATAATGATGCTCAACCTAGCAATGATAATGATGTGGAGATTGAACCTACAGTTAATCCTGATAACCCGCAACCTAAGAGATACGATCAGAATGACTTCACTGCTAGTAAGCATGGTAAAGACAGGGAACCATGGGTTCAGAGACCTATGCCCTTTCCTCCTAAGCCATCCAAGAAAAAGGATGATGAGGATTTTGAGCGCTTTATTGAAATGATAAGACCCGTCTTTCTGCAGATGCGGTTAGTTGATATGCTCAAAATGTCTCTGTATGCCAAGTACATGAAAGATATCGTGACCAATAAACGGAAGATACCAGATCTTGAGATCTCCACCATGCTTGCCAATTACACTTTCAAAGTTGGAACTACTAAGAAACTTGGTGATCCCGGAGTGCCCACTATACCTTGCTCCATTAAAGGGAACTACGTAAGAACTACCTTATGTGACCTTGCAGCCGGAGTTAGTGTGATGCCTCTCTCTCTTTATCGTAGACTTGAACTGGATAAGTTGATACCACTGAAATTTCTCTGCAAATTGCCGACAAATCAACTGCTTTCCCTGTTGGCATTTGCGAGGATGTGCCTATTGTGGTTGCTAACACCACTATCTTAACAGACTTTGTTATCTTGGATATCCCCGAGGACGATGCCATGGCTGTCATCCTCGGAAGACCCTTTTTAAACACTGCAGGGGCTGTTATAGATTGCAACAAAGGAAATGCCACTTTCTATGTCAACGGTAATGAGCATACCGTGCACTTTCCAAAGAAACGATATGAAGTACACTGCATCAATGCTATCGAAAAAACTTCATCGATTCTTATTGGGAGCTTTGAATGCCATATTCCTCGTGTCAAGATGAAGTATGATTTGCTTGTTGGGGAGATTCACATCCCCATTGAGGTAACTTAGTGGTTATTCGAAAACAAATTCCATTCTCTTTTGCGATTCAAGAAAGTTTTGTCATAAGGATTTGATCAACCCCATTGACGAATTTCTTTTGATAACCATCAAATGGATCAATCCAAGAGTCACATGCCTCTGTTTTGAGCTTTCATTTTCTTTTGCTTAGAAGAAAAATGATAGGTTTAGTTTAGTTCTCCCTGTTTTCTGTTTTAGCATCCCGGAGAAAAGTACCCCGAAAATAGAAGTTCTCCGATGGTCCTGAAAATCTAGTATGATTTTTTCTGAAATATTCGAAAAATACTGGGACTGAGAGCTGGCCTGGGGGCCACCCCAGTGGGCCAGAAGCTGTGTCACCGCGGCCACCCCCTGGCCGCGGCAAGCAAGCTTGTGGGGCCCACAGGGGCCCCCTCGACTCATTCCAGCTCCCATCCTCTTCTTCTTCCTCCAGAAAAAATTGTTTCACAGCTCAAACCCGTGTTCTTGCTCATGTGGCTATGATTTTCGATCTCCTTGCTCAAAGCATCATTCTCCGAACCGTTTTGGGGAAATTACTCCTTGGTAAGTGACTCCTCCGTTGGTCCAATTAGTTTTTGCTCTAGTGCTTTATCCTTCGCGTATTCTTGCTACCTTGGTGACCCTGTTCTTGAGCTTGAAATATTGATTTTAGCCGGTCTCAAGTAATTTTAGCGAGTGATACAATCTCTAGGCACTACTAGGAGTAGTTGCTACAAGGTGTGGTTGGTCTTTATTCACTTTTCTCTTGAACTTTAAAAATTTCAGCAAAAAGAAATTATGTTCAGGAGGAAGTTTCATGGTGGTTCCTCAAGTAAGAAGGGTCCCCGTTTTTCTATTCGGGAGCCCGATCCTTATCAACTAAGGGATGCACCGGTACAACCATGTGAATGGCGTTCCGATGAGTTCATGATCGAAGCAGGCTTCAAGGATGAGTTTGATACACTTGTCTGCAATGCCGGGTTAGAAGAATTCCTCTCAGATAAATCTGAACGGTATGTTATGCTCACTGCCTCTTTCGTGCGTAGATTTAAATTTTTAGTTTGCCGTGACTTATCCATACTGTTTGATCTATTTGATAAATCCTATGCCATGGATTTGGAGGATTTCAATAGGATTTGCAAAATAACCAATGGGGGTAATCTTAAGGATCCTGCTAAATCTTCGGTTAGAGATTTTTTCTCTAGTATATCTGCTAGAGAAACTAGAGACATCACGCAAGCTACCATAGGAAGCATTCATTTCCCTGCCTTGCACTACTTTTCCCTCTTCATAGGTAGATGCATTAACGGTAAGGTTGAA
Source organism: Hordeum vulgare subsp. vulgare (assembly GCF_904849725.1). Lineage (NCBI taxonomy): Eukaryota > Viridiplantae > Streptophyta > Magnoliopsida > Poales > Poaceae > Hordeum > Hordeum vulgare. Next base: position 137,713,055 of record NC_058518.1, on the reverse strand, counting down.
CATTGTCACCTATGCGCATCCGACCTTAGTATCCTTAAGAGCGCAATTACGGGTGACAAAAGCTTCAACATGGGAGCTATTATAGCAAGGAGGCTGAATAAGAACGCTATTGAGGGAGATTTCTTTGGTGGCATCTATGCCACTCGCATAGAAAATTTTCTTGGAGTACCCATCCGCGCAGGAGATCCCCCACTCCATACAGCTTTCCTTGACCGCGTCGCTTTGACATGCTACTAGTTTCTTGTGAGGGATGTTGAATCCCTCCTATATCGATTGATATTTAACCGGCAGCGTGTTTTCCATATTACCCTTACTACCCCTCCTTTGTTTGGCTTTCAGGTTAAACGGAGATACTACATAACTATAGGAGAGCCAGAGGAGTATGGGAGGGAGGCAACGGTTGCTCGTCTTCGTGAGGCAGCTATTCAGGCAGTGGCTGCAGCGCTCCCATATAACCCCGATTATGATTTTGGGTATCGTCAGGACCATCCTTGGGAGTAGACCAAGCTTGGCCAATCGCCTAAGCTTGGGCGAGTACGTGTTCTCATCGACCTTACATTCATGCTTATGCTTTCACTTTGTTCGTCGGTGTTTACACTTTGCCACTATACGATCCATGCTAGTTTATTTTCGTTTTCTTGTTTTGTGTCCTTTTGAGAAAACCCAAAAAGATTTTCCTTTCTTATTTTGCTTGTTGGGAGCTTTCCCGTGTAAATAGTTTTATTTTTCTTTGGGTCAAGGTAGAAGATATTGGTTACAATGTTTATTGGCTCTTGTATGTATAGTTGTTTAGCTTTCAAAGAGCCATATTACTTTGTCTTCTCCTTTGTATTTGCCTGCAGATTCAGCTTAGTCGTTTGCACAAGCACGCTTATTATTGTTCACAATGTTCGATCGTGCAAGTGAAATGCAATAATGATGATATATGATGAAGTGACTGAGACTGGAAAAGCTGGTATGAACTCTATGTATATTGTTTTTGTAAATATGACTAGCTTGTCGTCGGAGATTCAGCTTTGTTGTGAGAGAACCATGTTTGCAATGACAACATAGAGATCATAGTTTTGCAATGACAACATACAGATTCAGCTTTGTTGTGATGCCATGCTTATTTATCTAGGAGCTTATAATGGTTTGTCTTGAATGCCAACATAGATTTTGAGATGATTATGATGTAGTATGATAGGATGGTATTCTCCTTTGAATGATTCAACTGGCTTGACTTCGCGCATGTTCATGCTTGTAGTTGAAGCAAAATCAACATAGCCTCTATGATGTTCGTGTTCGTGGTGATGTATATCCTGTTCATGCTTGCACTCCATGTTAGTCAAACTCATTGCATCTTGATGACCGTTGTCGCTCTCTACTTGGTCGATTCCCAGTCTTTTGCTAGCCTTCATTTGTACTAAGCGGAATACTGCTTGTCATCCATTTCCATAAACCCAAAAGTTTTTCCATGAGAGTACACCATACTTACCTATTTGCGGTATTTACCTACCGTTCCAAGTAAATTTGCATGTGCCATTCTCTAAACCTTCAAGAAATAATCTGTTTTGCATTCCCGAACCGCTCATGTGGTGACAGGGGGCTATTGGTATCTTCCATGTTAGGTGTGTTATCCTCGACATGTGTTTATTCACTGTCATTCACGAGAAAGGGTCCGGTAATTGGAATGCCCAGTTCCACGCTTAAATCGAAAACATAATTGTAAAACAAGACTCCCCCCGGATTGATGTTAGTATGGACGGTACCCGAGGATTCGGCTAGCCGTGGATTGTGATTGATTGGTGGTGGGGAGTTAAAACTATACGTTTCTGTTTGGGAACCGCCTATAGCATGAGTAGCATGGAAGATATTGAGAACTCTTGGTCATTGCGTTGACAATGAAAGCATGCCACCCAAAATTATTATCTCTGTTTTCAAAGCTTGAGCTCTGGCACCTCTGCAAATCAATGCTTCCCTCTGCGAAGGGCCTGTCTATTTATTTTCCTGTTGAGTCATCCTCTTCTTTTGTAATCACCAATTAGAGAGCACCTCTGTCGTTTTTATGCTTTGCTTTTGATTGATATTGAGTATGACTATGACTGGACCTTCGTTGCTATGAATTACAATGTTTAGTCAGCCCTTGATGTTTGAAAGTGCTCTGCATTTATGTTTTGCGGTCTCAGAAAGAGCTAGCTAGATAGCACCTATTCATATTGCTTCATGCTTGTTTTGATTGAATTGTTGGTATTTGAAACTCATTATTATTTTCTCGCTAGCTGATCATGCCTTTGATATTAGTTTACCGTGAGACCTTTGTGTCACTTGCTGATGTGGTTAACTTGTGATCTTGTTGAAATTTTGGTTATGAGTTAGACATAGTTGCAACAACAAGATCAAACAAAGTTTGTCAAAGTTTTTCTTTCTCTTTCAGTTTGCCAACTGAGTTGCTTGAGGACAAGCAAGGTTTTAAGCTTGGGGGAGTTGATACGTCTCCATCGTATCTACTTTTCCAAACTCTTTTGCCCTTGTTTTGGACTCTAATTTGCATGATTTGAATGGAACTAACCCAGATTAACGATGTTTTCAGCAGAATTGCCATGGTGTTGTTTTTGTGCAGAAATCTAAGTTCTCGGAACATCCTGAAAATTTACGGAGAATTTTTCTGGAAAATATGAAAAATACCTGCGCAAAGATCCACCGGAGGGGATGGGCCAGTGGGCCACAAGCCCTGTTACCGCGGCCACCCCCCTGGCCGCGGCAACCAAGCTTGTGGGGCCCACGTGGCTCTGCCGCCCCCAAACTCAGCTCTATAAATTCACTTCCGCCAAGAAAAAAATCAAAAGAGAAGATTTCGTCATGTTTGCGATACGGAGGCGCCGCCACATCATGTTCTTCATCTGGAGGACAGATGTGGAGTCCGTTTTGGGCTTCGGAGAGGGGAAATTGTCGCTGTCATCATCATCAACCTTCATCCCTCTCCAATTCCATGAAGCTCTTCATCGTTCATGAGTAATCTATTAGTAGGCTCGATGGGCGGTGATAAGTATGATGAGATCTATCATGTAATTGAGTTAGTTTTGACGGGGATTGATCCCTAGTATCCACTATGTTCTGGGATTGATGTTGCTACTACTTTGCCATGCTTAATGCTTGTCACTACGGCCCGAGTGCCATGATTTCAGATACGAAATTATTATCTTGTCACCAATATATGTGTGTTTTAGATCCGATCTTGCAAGTTGTAGTTACCTACTATGTGTTATGACCCGACAACCCCAGAGTGACAATAACCGGAACCACTCCCGGTGATGACCATAGTTTGAGGAGTTCATGTGTTCACCAAGTGCTAATGCATTGTTCTGGTTCTTTATTAAAAGGAGAACCTTAATATCCTGTAGTATCCTTTTGGACCCCGCTGCCACGGGAGGGATGGACAATAGATGTCATGCAAGTTCTTTTCCCTAAGCACGTATGACTACACATGGAATGCATGCCTATATCACATTGACGAACGGGAGCTAGCCACATATCTCTCCGTGCTATAACTGTTGCATGATGAATGTCATCCAAACGAATCACCGACCCATTGCCTACGAGTTTGTCCCACTACTGTTGTTACTTCTTTTGCTCTGCTGCTGTTACTACTATTGCTGCTACTGATACTTGCTACTGTTGTTACTTGCTACTGTTGCTACTTGCTACTGCTGTCACTACTGCTGTTCCTTGCCACTGCTACTACTCGTTACACTGCTACTACCTGCTACATTACTGGTTCGCACGACGTTGATGGGAAAGACTATTTCCCGTCCATGGGCAACTTTTGGCGCCATTGATATGACATTTAGGAATAGTCTGCCTTGTCACCAGATCGTTTCTCACACCGTTGTTATCGTACTACTTTGCTGCTGATACTTTGCTTGCAGATACTAATCTTCCAAGTGTGGTTGAATCTGACGAATTCAGCTGCTAATACTCGAGAGGATCCTCTCACCTCCTGCCTGGCGAACCAACAAATTTGGGTTGAATACTCTACCCTCGAAAACTGCCGCGAACCCACGCGCTGGTGGGCCATTGCAAGACAATTGCTAATTGTTGAGCAACTCGGAGCAGTCCTGGGTCTGTTGTCGCGAAGGCATCAAGCCAGGGACACGTCAACAACATTCTTCTAGTGTCGTTGCCGGGGACTGTCGTTAGCACCCACCACCAATCAATCACACTCCACGCCTAGATGAATCCTCAGGTACCGTCCACACTAACATCAATCCGGGGGGCTCTTGTTTTACAGTGATGTTTTCGATTTAAGCGTGGAACTGGGCATTCCAATTACCGGCCCCTTTCTCGTGAAGGACAGTGAATAAACACATGTCGAGGATAACACGCCTAACATGGAAGATACCAATAGCCCCCTGTCACCACATGAGCGGTTCGGGCATGCAAAACAGATTATTTCTTGAAGGTTTAGAGAATGGCACATGCAAATTTGCTTGGAACGGCAGGTAGATACCGCAAATAGGTAGGTATGGTGGACTCTCATGGAAAAACTTTTGGGTTTATGGGAGTGGATGAACAAGCAGTATTCCGCTTAGTACAACTAAAGGCTAGCAAAAGACAGGGAAGTGACAAACTAGAGAGCGACAACAATCATCAAGATGCAATGAGTTTGACTAACATTGAGTGCAAGCATGAACAGGATATAAATCACCATGAATACGAACATCATAGAGGCTATGTTGATTTTGTTTCAACAACATGCATGAATATGCGCCAAGTCAAGCCACTTGAATCATTCAAAGGAGAATACCATCCTATCATACTACATCATAGTCATCTCAAAATCTATGTTGGCATTCAAGACAAACCATTATAAGCTCACAACTAATTAAGCATGGCATCAGAAACTATGATCTCTAAGTTGTCATTGCAAACATGGTTCTCTCACAACAAAGCTGAATCTGGGACGACAAGCTAGCCATATTTACAAAAACAAAATAGATAGAGTTCATACCAGCTTTTCCAGTCTGAGTCACTTCATCATATATCATCATTATTGCCTTTCACTTGCACGATCGAACGATGTGAACAATAATAAGAGTGCTCGTGCATTGGACTATGCTGAATCTGCAGGCAAACACAAAGGAGAAGACAAAGTAATATGGCTCTTTTAAAGCTAAACAGCTATGCATGCAAGAGCCACTAAACATTGTAACCAATATCTTCTACCTTGACCCAAAGAAAAAGAAAACTATTTACACGGGAAAACTCCCACCAAGCAAAAGAAGAAAGAAAAATATTTTCGGGTTTCTCAAAAGGACGCAAGACAAGAAAACGAAAATAAACTAGCATGGATAATACACTGGCAAAGTGTAAACACCGATGAACAAAGTGAAAGCATAAGCATGAATGTAAGGTCGGTGAGAACACGTACTCCCCCAAGCTTAGGGTTTTGGCCTAGCTTGGTCTACTCCCAAGGATAGTCCTGGCGAAACCCAAAATCATAATGGGTGTTATACGGGAGTGCTGCAGCCAGTGCCTGAATAGCTGCCTCACGAAGACGAGCAGCCGTCACCTCCCTCTCATACTCCTCTGCCTCTCCTATGGTTATGTATTGTCTCCGTTTTACCTGAAAGTCAAAGAAATCAGGAGCAGGAAGGGTAACATGGAAAACACGATGCCGGTTAAATATCAAACGGTATAGGAGGGATTGATCATCCCTCTCAAGGAACTGGTAGCGCGTTAGAGCGACACGATCAAGGTAAGCTGTACGGAGAGGAGGGTCTCCTGAACGGATGGGTACTCCAAGAAAATTTGCTAAGCGTGTAGCATAAATTCCACCAAAGAAATCCCCCTCAATGGCATTATTATTCAGCCTCCTTGCTATTATAGCTCCCATGTTGAAGCTCTTGTCAACTGTTACTGCGCTCTTAAGGATACTAAGGTCGGATGCGCATAGGTGACAATGTGCACCCTTGCCGTTAATGCACCTACCTATGAAGAGGGAAAAGTAGTGCAAGGCAGGGAAATGAATGCTTCCTATGGTAGCTTGCGTGATGTCTGTAGTTTCTCCAACAGTTATACTGGAGACAAAATCTCTAACCGAAGACTTAGCAGGATCATTAAGACTACCCCAATCGGGTATCTTGCAAATCTTATTGAAATCCTCCAACTCCATGGTGTAGGATTTATCATACAGATCAAACAGTATGGATGAGTCACGGCCAACTGAAAATTTAAATCTACGCACGAAAGAGGCAGTGAGCATAGCATACTGTTCACATTTATCTGAGAGGAATTCTTCTAACCCTCCATTGCGGACAAGTGTATCAAACTCATCCTTGAAGCCTGCTTCGATCATGAACTCATTGGAAGGCCATTCACATAGTTGTACCGGTGCGTCCCTTAGTTGATAAGGTTCGGGCTCCCAAAAAGAGAGACGGGGACCCTTCTTAGTTGAGGAACCAGCATGAAACTTCCTCTCGAACATAATTTCCTTTTGCTGAAATTTTGAAGTTCAAGAGAAAAATGAATGAAGACCAACCACACCTTGTAGCAATTACTCCTACTAGTGCCTAGAGACCGTATCACGCGCTAAAACTACTTGGATCCAGCTAAAATCAACATTTCAAGCTCAAGAACAGGGTCACCAAGGTAGCAAGAATACTCGAACGATAAAGCACTAGAGCAAAAACTAATTGGACCAATGGAGGAGTCACTTACCAAGTATTAATTTCCCCAAAACGGTTTGGAGAATGGTGCTTTGAGCAAGGAGATAGAAAATCACAGCCAAATGAGCAAGAACACGGGTTTGATGTGCTAAACGATTTTTTCTGGAGGTAGAAGAAGAGGATGAGAGCTGGAATGAGTGGAGGGGGTCCCTGTGGGCCCCACAAGCTTGGTAGCCGCCAGCAGGGGGGCGGTGGCTACAGGGCTTGTGGCACACTGGTGTGGCCCCCAGGCCAGCTCTCAGTCCCAGTATTTTACAAATATTCCTGAAAAAATCATACTAGATTTTCAGGACCATCGGAGAACTTTTATTTTCGAGGTATTTTTCTCCGGGACGCTAAAACAGAAAACAGGAAAAACTAAACTAAATCTATCATTTTTCTTCTAAGCAATAGAAAGTGAAAGCTTAAAACAGAGGTATGTGACTCCTTGATTCATCCATTTCATGGTCATCGAAAGAAATCCGTCAATGGGGTTGATCAAATCCTCATGACAAAACCTTTGCGAACCACAAAAGAGAACGAAGAATTTTCAAATAACCACTAAGTCACCTCAATGGGGATATGTATCTCCCCAACAAGCAAATCATACTTCATCTTGACACGAGGAATAGGGCATTCAAAGCTCCCAATAAGAATCGATGAAGTTTTTTCGATAGCATTGATGCAATGTACTTGATATCGTTTCTTTGGAAAGTGCACTGTATGCTCATTACCGTTGACGAGGAAAGTGACATTGCCTTTGTTGCAATCTATAACAGCCCCTGTAGTGTTTAAAAAGGGTCTTCCGAGGATGACAGCCATGGCATCGTCCTCGGGAATATCCAAGATAACAAAGTCTGCTAAGATAGTGGTGTTAGCAACCACAACAGGCACATCCTCGGAAATGCCGATAGGGAAAGGAGTTGATTTGTCTGCCATTTGCAGAGAAATTTCAGTGGATGTCAACTTATCCAGTTCAAGTCTACGATAAAGAGAGAGCGGCATAACACTAACACCGGCTCCAAGGTCACATAAGGCAGTTCTTACGTAGTTTCCTTTAATGGAGCAAGGTATAGTGGGCACTCCGGGATCTCCAAGTTTTTTTGGAGTTCCACCTTTGAAAGTGTAATTGGCAAGCATGGTGGAGATCTTAAGATCTGGTATCTTCCGTTTATTGGTCACGATATCTTTCATGTACTTGGCATATGGAGACATTTTGAGTATATCAATTATCCGCATGTGCAGAAAGACGGGTCTTATCATCTCAACGAAGCGCTCAAAATCCTCATCATCCTTTTTCTTGGATGGCTTAGGAGGAAAGGGCATAGGTCTCTGAACCCATGGATCCCTTTCTTTACCATGCTTCCTAGCAGTGAAGTAATTCTTATCGTATCTCTTAGGTTGTGGGTTATCAGGATTAACCGTAGGTTCAATCTCCACATCCTCATCATTGCTAGGTTGAGCATTATTATGAACATCGATGTCCATAATGTCACCTGGTTCATGTTGATCACCAGATTGTGTTTCTGCATCAGACGTAGAAATATCTTTTGGTTCTTCAGGTGTGACAGTATTTGGTGAACTGACATGTAGGTTTCTATCATCCTTTTTCTTCTCCTTAGGATGATTGGGTGTATCAGCATTAATTCCTTGAGAATCTTGATTAATTCTCTTAGGATGGCCTTCATGATACAAAGGTTCCTGAGTCATTTTGCCTCCTCTAGTAATGACTCTGACAGAGTTGTCATTTAATTCATTGAGCAAGTCATTCTGAGCTTTAAGTACTTGTTCTACCTGAGTAGTAATCATAGAGGCATGTTTACTCGGCAGCTTCAGATCATTGACATTTTTGTCTACACAAGCACTTAAATGGCTAAGCATACGAGTACTTTGTTCCAAATGTCTGCTAACATAATCATTGAAACTCTGTTGTTTGACAACAAAGTTGTCAAATTCATCAAAGCATAGGCTAGCTGGTTTGTCAAAAGGAATATCAATTTCATCAAACCTACGCAGAGAATTCATTTCTACTACTTGTATCGGGTTATCGAGACCATGGTTCTCTTTGATAGGTGGTAGATTTTTGACATCTTCAGATCTAATGCCTTTCTCTTGCATAGATTTCTTGGCTTCTTGCATATTTTCGGGACTGAGGAATAGAATACCTCTTTTCTCAGGAGTTGGCTTAGGAGGTGGTTCGGGTATTGTCCAAGCATTATCGTTGATCAAGATGTTATTCAGAAGGATCTCATCTTGTTCGATAGTTCGTTCCCTAAAAACACAACCGACACAACTATCTAGGTGGTCTCTAGAGGCATCGGTAAGTCCGTTATAGAAGATATCAAGTATCTCGTTCTTCTTAAGAGGGTGATCAGGCAAAGCATTCTGTAGCTGGATGAGCCTCCCCCAAGCTTGTGGGGGACTCTCTTCTTTGAGTTGAGAAAAGTTATATATTTCCTGCAAGGCAGCTTGCTTCTTATGGGCAGGGAAATATTTCTCACAGAAGTAATAGACCATGTCCTGGGGACTACTCACACATCGAGGAGCAAGAGAGGTGAACCAGGCTTTAGTGTCATCCTTTAGAGAGAAAGGAAACAACTTAAGGATATAGTAGTAGCGGATCTTCTCCTCAATAGTGAAAAGGGTGGCTATATCGTGTAGTTTGGTAAGATGTGCTACGACCGTCTCAGACTCATAACCGTGGAAAGGATCAGATTCGACTAGAGAGATTATCTCAGGGTCGACAGAGAATTCATAATCCTTATCGGTGATAAAGATAGGTGAAGTGGCAAATTTCGGGTCGTATTTCATCCTAGATTTCAAAGATATTTCCTTCCACTTGAGAAGTAATTTCTCAGCATCATAGGCATCCTTACACGCAAGAAAATCCTCAGCTATCTCTCCCTCCATAACATAACCCTCAGGTATATCAGGCAATTAATATCTAGGAGAGTTAGATCTAGCAGGAGCAAAAGCAGGTTCTATCTCAATAGTATCGGCAGTTTCAGAAGCATCATGAGCATTGGCAGTAACTCTAGCAATATGAGCATCAAGGTATAACCTACTTGTAATCAAGCAAAGTAGTATCTCTAGCAGTATCAAGCATAGCATCATCAGGCAAAATAGCATCTCTAGCATCATCAGGCAAAGCAGTGTCAAGCATAGCATCTCTAGCATCATCAGGCATAGCATCTCTAGAAGTATCAAGCATAGCATATCTAGTAGTATCACGCATAGCATCTCTAGCAGTATCAGGCACATGCCACATATGAAGATTTCTAGGAGGAGGTGATGTCACAAACTTACTCATAACTGAAGGTGTATCAAGTGCAGAGCTAGATGGCAGTTCCTTACCTCCCCTCGCAGTTGAGGGCAAAACTTTGGTTTTTGGATCTTTCAGATTCTTCATAGTGATCAGCAGATATAAATCCCAAGTGACTCAGAGAATATAGCAATACCTCCCCGGCAACGGTGCCAGAAAAGTGTTGTTAGCAGATCCCCGGCAATAGCTAGAAAAATAGTGTTCTTGATTGCTCAACAATTAGAAATTGTCTTGCAATAGCCCACGAGCGCGTGGGATCGAGGCAGTTTTCGAGGGTAAAGTATTCAACCCAAATTTGTTGGTTCGCACGATGGGAAGTGAAAGTATATTCTCAAGTATTAGCAGCTGAATGTGTCAGATTCAACCACACCTGAGAGATTAGTATCTGCAAGCAACGTATCAGCAGCAAAGTGGTATGATAACAACGATGTCACAAACGATCTGTTGACGGTAGACTATTCCTAAATGTCGTATCAATGGTGCCAGAAAAGTATTGTAGTAGGTAGCAGAAGTGTAACGAGTAACAACAGTGGCAAGGAGCAGCAGTAGTGACAGCAGCTAGTAGCAGTAGTGGCAGAAACAGCAGGACAAAGCAAGTAACAGTAGCAACAACAGTAGTAACAGCAGTAGAGCAAAGCAAGTAACAGTAGTAATAGCAACAAAGCAAAGCAAGTAACAGTAGCAGCAGTGGGACAAACTCGTAGGCAATGGGTCGGTGATTTTTTTGGATGACATTCATCATGTAACAGTTATAACACGGAGAGATATGTGGCTAGCTCCCGTTCGTCAATGTGATGTAGGCATGCATTCTGTGTGTCGTCATACGTGCTTAGGGAAAAGAACTTGCATGACATCTATTGTCCATCCCTCCCGTGGCAGCGGGGTCCAAAAGGAAACTATAGAATATTAAGGTTCTCCTTTTAATAAAGAACCGGACCAACGCATTAGCACTTGGTGAACACATGAACTCCTCAAACTATGGTCATCACCGGGAGTGGTTCCGGTTATTGTCACTCCGGGGTTGCCGGGTCATAACACATAGTAGGTAACTACAACTTGCAAGATCGGATCTAAAACACACATATATTGGTGACAACATAATAAATTCAGATCTGAAATCATGGCACTCGGGCCCTAGTGACAAGCATTAAGCATGGCAAAGTAGTAGAAACATCAATCTCAGAACATAGTGGATACTAGGGATCAATCCCCGTCAAAACTAACTCGATTACATGATAGATCTCATCCTACTCATCACCGCCCAGCGAGCCTACTAATAGATTACTCACGAACGATGAAGAGCTTCATGGAATTGGAGAGGGAAGAAGGTTGATGATGACGATGGCGACGATTTCCCCTCTCCGGTGCCCAAAACAGACTCCAGATCTGCCCTCCGGATGAAGAAGAGGATGTGGCGGCGCCTCCATATCGCAAACGCGACGAAATCTTCTATCTTGATTTTTTCTGGGACAAAAGTGAATTTATAGAGCTGAGTTTCGGGGCGGCACAGCCACGTGGGCCCCACAAGCTTGGTAGCCACCACCAGGGGGCGGCTACAGGGCTTGTGGCCCACTGGCCCATCCCCTCCAGTGGATCTTTGCGCAGGTATTTTTCATATTTTCCAGAAATATTCTCCGTAAATTTTCAGGACGTTCCGAGAACTTTCATGTCTGCACAAAAACAATACCATAGAAATTCTTCTGAAAACAGCGTCAGTCCAAGTTAGTTCCATTCAAATCATGCAAATTAGAGTCCAAAACAAGGGCAAAAGAGTTTGGAAAAGTAGATACGATGGAGACGTATCACACCACAGCTGAGATTTAGAGAGGAGAAGATTTTGTTTCTTGTCAGCACCATCCAAGGGATGGAGAAGAGTATTTCAGAGATCTTGCTAAACAAGAAGAGCTTTGAGAGGATTGTGGAGGATAAATTCCATGACCTGGATGTCAAAGTTATATAATTGTCTACAACTATTGAGCACCTCCAGCATGAGGTTGATGCAGTGGATATATCTCATTCCAACTGTGATGATGAAGATTCGCCTCTTCCCACGACTACTCAGTTCAAGACCAAATCTAGGTCTGCAGCTGTGCTAGTGACAGAAGCAAGACCAACTTCATCAACTCAAGCATCAATGCCTTCAACTCTAGCTCCAACTCCTGCACCTCTAGTATCAATGCCTCCACCTCCACGGACATCCGCTGAAGCCTTCGCCTACGCTCTTCTATAGAGTCTATCATCTACTATCGGAGGAGATCGAGCCTAGAGAGATGCTTAGTTCTATACCTTTCAACTTTTTGGTAACTTGTTGCCAAAGGGGGAGAAGTGTATAGATCATTTAGGGCTGAGAGAGAGAGAGGGAGAGAGGTTTTCTTTTTTATTTCCTCTTCTTTGGTTTAACAAAACATTTGGTCTTTTGGATGACTTAAACTTTCATGTTTGATCATATGCTTTGATTGTTGATGCTACTATGTTATAACTTTGAGCTATCTACATGATGATCATTCACTCATGATATTCATTCATATCATTTATGCGCACCACCAAGATGTATGTGACATGGAAGAGTGACACATGATCCTAATCGATTGTGCATTTGCATTCAAACACAAATTTTAAATAATGCACAAATTTAGGGGGAGCTCTTGCTTTTCACATACTTCTGAAAGCGATGATGCTAATCATATTTTATCAAAGCTTTGATCTATATGTTGTCATCAATTACCAAAAAGGGGGAGATTGAAAGCACAATTGCTCCCTAAGGTGGTTTTGGTAATTAATAACAACATATATATCATTTAACTAATGATTCTATCCAAGTATATTTCAAAAAAGTTCAAGGAAGCATTGGCTAAAGGATTGTGAGGAGAAACCCCTTGATGCAAGGAAATCAATAGGATTGGTCAAGCTCAAGCAAGAGGACTCTACATTTTATATTTGTGAGAAATCACTTTTCTGTCCATAGGAAAGCCAATACTGTTAAAAGGGGGTGGGATATTTATGATCAATTGGTTGGTCAAGTGCTTAGAGATAGCCACCAAAAATACTCACCATTTCCCTACACATCAAAATCGGTGCCACCAAGAATTCCATTTTGGCCCAACCGATTTTTCAAGTGACAGAACCTTAGCCAAACCCTAATCTCTCGGTACCACCAAGTTTCATATCGGTGCCAGCGAAAGTAAGTGACCAACTTTCTGTTATCTCTATTTCAAGAATCAGAATCTTCGAGTTTGGAATCGGTACCGCCGAGATTTGGAAACTGCCCTAGGTCGCCACATCGGTGATGGGGAACGTCGCATGGGAGACAAAAATTTTCCTACGCGCACCAAGACCTATCATGGTGATGTCCATCTACGAGAGGGGATGTGTGATCTACGTACCCTTGTAGACCGTACAGCAGAAGCGTTAGTGAACGCGGTTGATGTAGTGGAACGTCCTCACGTCCCTCGATCCGCCCCATGAACTATCCCGCGATCAGTCCCACGATCTAGTGCCGAACGGACGGCACCTCCGTGTTCAGCACACGTACAGCTCGACGATGATCTCGGCCTTCTTGATCCAGCAAGAGATACAGAGAGCTAGAAGAGTTCTCCGGCAGCGTGACGGCGCTCCGGAGGTTGGTGATGATCTCGTCTTAGCAGGGCTCCGCCCGAGCTCCGCAGAAACGCGATCTAGAGGTAAAACCGTGGAGATATGTGGTCGGGCTGCCGTGGCAAAGTTGTCTCAAATCAGCCCTAAAACCACAATATATATAGGAGGAGGAGGGGTAGCCTTGCCTTGGGTTCCAAGGACTCCCAAGGGGTCGGCCGAACCTAAGGGGGAAGGTCTCCCCCCCCCAAACCGAGTCCTACTTGGTTTGGAAGGTGGAGTCCTTCTTCCCTTTCCCACCTCCTCTTTTTTTTCTCTTTGATTTTTCTTCCAATGCGCATAGGGCTCTTTTGGGCTGTCCCACCAGCCCACTAAGGGCTGGTGCATCACCCTCAATGCCTATGGGCTTCCTCGGGGTGGGTTGACCCCCCCCCCCCCGGTGAACCCCCAGAACCCATTCGTCATTCCCGGTACATTCCCGATAACTCCGAAAACCTTCCGGTAATCAAATGAGGTCATCGTATATATCAATTTTCGTTTCCGGACCATTCCGGAAACCCTCGTGACGTCCGTGATCTCATCCGGGACTCCGAACAACATTCGGTAACCAACCATATAACTCAAATACGCATAAAACAACGTCGAACCTTAAGTGTGCAGACCCTGCGGGTTCGAGAACTATGTAGACATGACCCGAGAGACTACTCGGTCAATATCCAATAGCGGGACTTGGATGCCCATATTGGATCCTACATATTCTATGAAGATCTTATCGTTTGAATCTCAGTGCCAAGGATTCATATAATCCCGTATGTCATTCCCTTTGTCCTTCGGTATGTTACTTGCCCGAGATTCGATCGTCAGTATCCGCATACCTATTTCAATCTCGTTTACAGGCAAGTCTCTTTACTCGTTCCGTAATACAAGATCCCGTAACTTACACTAAGTCACATTGCTTGCAAGGCTTGTGTGTGATGTTGTATTACCGAGTGGGCCCCAAGATACCTCTCCGTCACATGGAGTGACAAATCCCAGTCTCGATCCATACTAACTCAACGGACACCTTCGGAGATACCTGTAGAGCATCTTTATAGTCACCCAGTTACGTTGCGACGTTTGATACACACAAAGCATTCCTCCGGTGTCCGTGAGTTATATGATCTCATGGTCATAGGAACAAATACTTGACACGCAGAAAACAGTAGCAACAAAATGACACGATGAACATGCTACGTCTATTAGTTTGGGTCTAGTCCATCACATGATTCTCCTAATGATGTGATCCCGTTATCAAGTGACAACACTTGCCTATGGCCACGAAACCTTGACCATCTTTGATCAACGAGCTAGTCAACTAGAGGCTTACTAGGGATAGTGTTTTGTCTATGTATCCACATAAGTATTGTGTTTCCAATCAATACAATTATAGCATGGATAATAAACGATTATCATGAACTAAGAAATATAATAATAACTAATTTATTATTGCCTCTAGGGCATATTTCCAACAGTCTCCCACTTGCACTAGAGTCAATAATCTAGTTCACATCACCATGTGATTCCAACGAATCCTACACCCATATAGTTATGGGGTCTGATCACGTCTTGCTCGTGAGAGAGGTTTTAGTCAACGGTTCTGAAACTTTCAGATCCGTGCGTTCTTTACAAATCTTTATGTCATCTTATAGATGTTGCTACTACGCGCTATTCGGAAATGCTCCAAATATCTACTCTACTATACGAATCCGTTTCACTACTCATAGTTATTCGGATTAGTGTCAAAGCTTGCATCAATGTAACCCTTTACGACGAACTCTTTAACCACCTCCATAATCGAGAAAAATTCCTTAGTCTATTTATATACTAAGGATAACTTTGACCGCTGATCAATGATTCAATCCTGGATCACTCTGTGTACAGACTTGCTGCAAGGCACACATCAAGTGCGGTACTCAGCATGTCATACTTTAGAGTCTACGGCTAAGGCATAGAAGACGACCTTCGTCTATTATCTTTATTCTGCCGTGGTCGGGTTTTGAGTCTTACTCAAATTCACACCTTACAACGCAACCAAGAACTCCTTCTTTGCTGATCTATTTTGAACTCCTTCAAAAACTTGTCAGGGCATGCATCTTGTTGAAACTTTCATTAAGCGTTTTTGATCTATCTCCATAGATCTTTGATGCTCAACGTTCAATCTTGAGAGACGACCACCTTAGCAAATCCCAATACCTTTGAAGAGGATGCATCGGCGAATTGGACATGGGTGGGCATAGATGGAGAAGGATGCACATCCACCACTAAGTCCTTGCTTCCGGTCATATGATTTGTTGCTCCACTATCGAGCAACCATGACACCCCACCGGAAGCAAACTCCTGCAATAGATCAAGGCTTGGTTTTAGGTACCCATTTTTAATGGGTCCTTTCATGTTAGAGACAAGGGTCTTAGGAACCCAGATAACCCATTCAATATCCTCATCGTAGGAACCAACAAATCTGGCATAAACATGCCCATCACTAGCACAACACAAAACATAAGAAGAATTGAGTTTGCCAGCTGTGTTAGTAGGAACGGTTTTGCCCTTCTTGGGGTTCCCATAGTCCACCTTGTTCCTGTTCACCTTCTGAGTCCCCTCACCCTCTTTGACAAAGATGTCCATGAGGGTGAGAGATCGTTTGTTCTTGTTCTTCTTTTACCTTTTGACTTGGAGGTAAGTCCAAGTCCTTCCTTTCCTACAACACCCTTTTGAGTGCTCAAGAGATCGTTCAGACTCTTCTCACCTTGTATGCATGCCACAAGGCCCTTCTCAAGTTTCTCCTTTAACTTGGCATTTTCCTCCACAAGATGAACATGCTCACAACAGGGGTTAGTTGCACAAGCATTATCAATTAACACAAAGGGAGGACAAGTAGAGATCTCCTTGGTAAGCTTTGCTTGGAGTTGATCATGAGACTCTTTCAGAGAGAAATGAGCACCTTTCAAGGCTTTGTGGGCCTTGTCAAGTATGCCAACCTCCTCTTTGAGTCTGTCATGGCCAACCCCAAGAGCATACTTTTCAGATTTAAGCATGCGAGTAAGAACAACATCATGATCTAGTTTCTTTTGCATTTTAGCGCAGTCATCGTTATATGACTCCTCAAGAGCCAAACGAAGAGTGCGCTCCTCTTCTAGAGCACTAGATAATTCGGCAATTTCATCGGCATAGTCACGACTATGTCCCTGAAGCTCGGAGATGGTCTCCTCATGAGACTCAATGAGGTCAGTGGCCTCACCCAGTTGTTCCATGAGAGCAACTAAGTGTTTCTTGGGTTCTCCCTTAATAGTGCACAGAAACTTATCAAGATCATGCTCATTAAGTTCCCCAACATCACTATCTTCAACACAATTTAACAATGAAGGATCATAAGCAATGTTGGTCTTAATGATGGGAGTTACCTGATTGATACCTTTTGCCATGAGGCACTTGATGATGTGGTTCTCGTTGGGGGCGTTGAAGAGAGACACCTTCTGGGAAGAGGTAGTGGAAATAGCAACAGTTGTCGTTGCCACTGTATCATCATCATCACCATCATCACCGGAAGGATACTCTTCCAGGGCCACCATCCCTTTTGGGTGAGGTTTCTTCACAAAGTTGTTCTTGATTGGAAATGATTTGGTTTTGTCTTTGCGAATGAGCTTGCCTCCGTTGTCTTCCCTTTTCTCATAGGGACATTCTACCACGAAGTGACTCACGTTGCCACAGTTATAACATGTCCTTACTCGTTGTTTGGGTTTGAATCCACTCGAGTTGTTCTTGGTGAAGGTGGGTCTTGAGTTCCTTTTATTGCCCCAAAATTGCCTTGATGCAAGAGCCATGTGCTCATGATAGGCATACTTTGTGTCTTCAGGGCAGCTCTCCTCTTCCTCATCTTCTTCTTCTTCTTCTTCAAGCATTGCTCTTGCTTTCAACGCAAGGTTGGGTGAAGTTGTCTTTGATCGAACACGAGCAAGTGCATTGTCGGCTGTTTCGTTCATGATTGACATTGCAATGAACTCATCCAACACCTCACTGGAAGACAAGGAGTGGAAGTCTGGCCGCTAACGAAAGACAGATGACATGGCTTTGTTGAAAGGCATGATGGATTTGAGGAACTTGCGCTTGACCCATGTATCATCCACATCCTTACTCCCATGATCCTTTAGCGCCACAGCAATAGCAGTCACCCTCCGATAGAGATCACGAGGGTCCTCGTCTTCCTTCATCACAAACTCATCGGCCTTATCAAGTATCAATTCATAGTTGGATCGTTGAATGCTTGAGCTTCCCTTGTACAATACCATAATATGCTCCCAACAATCCTTGGCCAACGTGAAGGGACGTAAGTGGGGAAGATCTTCAGGTGGCACAGCAGACTGGAGAATAAACAACGTAGAGTGATTATATTGATTGTCTGCATCTTCTCTTGGAGTGAGGTTGCTTGGGTCATGGGGATAATATCCTTGCTCGATGATTCTCCACAAGTTTGTTGAGCTGTGATTCAAATGAGACTTAATAGAAAATACCCAGTTAGCAAAGTCACCTTTCACAAGCTTAGGAGGAGGACCAACAGGATTAAGACGAGGTGCGGGAACGGATCCTCCATAGACCATGGGGGTGGAACTGAGGCATATGTTCCAGTCCCATCCTTTTCGTGAGATGAAGCAGGTCGTATACCTTTAGCCGCTTCCTTAGAGGAGTTGGCCTCCGAATCGGTGATGGTGGGTTTAACCACTATAGCCGGTTCGGGTGAACTTTTAAGTCCCTCAATTAACTCTTTAAGCATGGTCTTGACTTCGTTCGTCAAGGACATCTTGAGGGCTGCCATAGCCGTATTCAAGTTGTCCCTTGTGACCGAAGTCAAGTCCATGGCCTCGGGTTGCCCATGGTTAATTTCCTCTCCGCCTTCCATACTCTTCAGGTGGTTAAACCCTTAATAAAGAGACGTGGCTCTGATACCAATTGAAAGGATCGATATGGTTGGCTAGAGGGGGGTGAATAGACAACGACCACTTTTTAATTAATCTTAGCAAGTTAAGGTAAACACCATACGGGTTCACAAATAATACGACAATGAGGTGAACCCTAAAGAAGCTAACAACGAGAGCTATTAAGACAAGTACGATATAGTCACAAGCATAAGCAAATACAAAGTAAAGGATAGAGATAACCACAAGTGGAACCGATGGAGACGAGGATGTGTTACCGAAGTTCCTTCCCTTTGACAAGAAGTACGTCTCCGTTGGAGCGGTGTGGAGGCACAATGCTCCCCAAAAAGCCACTAAGGCCACCGTATTCTCCTCACGCCCTCGCACGATGCAAGGTACCGTGATTCCACTATAGGTGCCCTTGAAGGCGGCGACCGAACCTTTACAAACAAGGTTGGGGAAACTCCACACAAAGCTTGGAGGCTCCCAACTAGACCACGAAGCTTCACCACAATGGAATATGGCTTCGAGGTGACCTCAACCGTCTAGGATGCTCAAACACCCAAGAGTAACAAGATCCGCAAGGGATTGGTGGGGGAATCAACTTTTCTCTTGGTGGAAGTGTGGATCTAGGCCTTCTCAACCAATCCCTAAAGAATCAACAAGTTTGATTGGCTAGGGGGAGAGATCGGGCACTTTTGAGCTTGGGGCGCAACAATGGAGCTTAGAGAGGTAAGAGATAGGGTTCCTCAGCTAGAAGAACCCTTTATATAGTGGGGGGGGGAATCAGACCGTTTTCCCACTCTCTGCCCGAGCTCCAGCGGTACTACCGCTAGCTGCAGCGGTACTACCGCTGGCACTCCAGCGGTACTACCGCTGCCTGGCGGTACTACCGCTGGATGCAGCGGTACTACCGCTGGGCCCCTGGTAGTGCAAAAGCACTACTACCGCCAAGAAAGTCTTCGCAAAAAGGTTCGTCCACGAAAAACCGCTAGGCAAGCGGTACTAAGCTCCTGGAGCGGTACTACCACTGACCAGGGGCGGTACTACCGCCAGCTAGCGGTACTACCGCTAGCAGTCCAGCGGTACTACCGCTCGCTGCAGCGGTACTACCGCTAGCAGTCCAGCGGTACTACCGCTAGGGCGAGCGGTACTACCGTTGGGGACCATTTTGCAAAGAGACAAGAGACAAAGTGGCGGGGTCCGTACCAAAGATGAAAGTAAGGGAGAATATGTGAAGTGTGCGCGTGCAAAGATAGATTCCACCCAAACCTTTCCACTACGGATCCCCTCTTAATAGTACGGCTTTCCTATGACTCGAATAAAGAGAACGTAGGGAGCGCCGTGCTTCCGTTCCACGAATGAGGAGACGAGTCGTCTTGTGCCGTTGACGAGTGTTATCTGAAACCTTAACACACACGGTTAGTCCTTTACGGTACTGTCATCAATCACCAAAATTACTTAGGCATAAACTATGCCCCAACACATGCCTCATAGCCAAGATGACTAAGACTCCGTTCTTCGGAACAATGGAGCGTGCAAGTGACTTGTTGGAGATCATACATACTGATGTGTGCGGTCCAATGAGTGTGGAGGCCCGTGACAGACATCGTTATTTTCTCACCTTCACTGATGATTTGAGTAGGTATGGATATATCTATTTGATGAAGCACAAGTCTGAAACGTTTGAGAAGTTCAAGCAATTTCAGAGTGAAGTCGAAAATCATCGTAACAAGAAGATCAAGTTCCTACGATCTAATCGAGGGGGTGAATATTCGAGTTTCGAGTTTGGTGCTCACTTCAGACAATGTGGAATCGTTTCACAGTTGACACCGCTTGGAACACCACAGCGTAATGGTGTGTCCGAACGTCGTAATCGTACTTTGTTAGATATGGTATGATCTATGATGTCTCTTACCGATTTGTCGTTATCATTTTGGGGTTATGCATTAGAGACAACTGCATTCACTTTAAATAGGGCACTCTCAAAATCCGTTGAGATGACACCATATGAGCTATGGCATGGCAAGAGGCCAAAGTTGTCATTTGTTAAAGTTTGGGGATGCGATGCTTATGTCAAAAAGCTTTAGCCTAAAAAGCTGGAACCCAAAGCGGAAAAGTGTGTCTTCATAGGTTACCCAAAAGAGACAGTTTGGTAGACCTTCTATCTCAGATCCACGGGCAAAGTGTTTGTTGCTAAGAATGGAGCTTTTCTTGAGAAGGAGTTTCTCTTGGAAGAATTGAGTGGGAGGAAGATAGAACTTGATGAGGTTGTAGAACCTCTGCTCCCTCTAGATGGTGGTGCATGGCAGGGGGAAACCTATATCGAGGAAACACAGGTTGAGGAGGAAGCTAATGATGATGATCATGAAGCTTCGGATCAAGTTACTATCGGACCTCGCATGTCGACAAGATCACGTACTGCTCCTGAGTGGTACGGTAATCCTGTCTTATCTATCATGTTGTTAGACAACAATGAACGTGCGAATTATGAAGAAGCAGTGGTGGGCCCAGATTCCAACAAATGGCTGGAGGCCATGAAGTCCGAGATAGGATCTATGTATGAAAACAAAGTGTGGACTTTGCAAGTACTACATGAAGGTCGCAAGGCTATTCAGAACAAATGGATCTAGAAGAAGAAGATGGGCGCAGATGGTAATGTGATCGTTTATAAAGCTCGACTTGTGGCAAAGGGTTTTTCACAAGTTCAAGGAGTTGACTACGATGAGACATTCTCACGAGTAGCGATGCTTAAGTCTGTCTGAATCATGTTAGCAATAGCTGCATTTTTCGATTATGAAATCTGGCAGATGGATGTCAAAACGGCGTTCCTTAACGGTTTTCTTAAGGAAGAGTTGTATATGATGCAACCCGAAGGTTCTGTTGATCCAAAGAATGCTAACAAAGTATGCAAGCTCCAGCGACCCATTTATGGACTGGTGCAAGCATCTCGGAGTTGAAATAAGCGGTTTGATGAGGTGATCAAAGCATTTGGGTTTATACAAGTTGTTGGAGAATCTTGTATTTACAAGAAAGTGAGTGGGAGCTCTGTAGAGTTTCTAATATTATATGTGGATGACATATTGTTGATTGGAAACAATGTGGAGTTTTTAGAGAGCGTAAAAGATTACTTGAAAAAATGTTTTTCAATGAAGGACCTAGGAGAATCTGCTTACATATTAGCCATTAAGATCTATACGGATAGATCAAGACGTCTAATAGGACTTTCAAAAAACACATACCTTAATAAAGTTTTGAAGAAGTTCAAAATGGAGCAATCCAAGAAAGGGTTCTTGCCAGTATTACAAGGTATAAAGTTGAGTAAGACTGGGTGTCCAGCAACTGCGGAAGATAGAGAAAACATGAGTACCGTCCCTTGTGCTTCACCCATAGGGTCTATCATGTATGCAATGATGTGCACAAGACCGGACGTCAGCCTGGCCATAAGTATGGCAGGCAAGTTTCAAAGTAATCCAGGAGTAGATCACTGGACGGTGGTCAAGAATATTCTGAAGTACCTGAAAAGAGCTAAGGAAATGTTTCTCGTTTATGGAGGTGACGAAGAGCTCGTTGTAAAGGGTTACGTCAATGCAAGCTTTGACACTGATCCGGATGACTCTAAGTCTCAGACAGGATACGTATTTATTCTTAATGGGGGTGCGGTAAGCTGGTGGAGTTCCAAGCAAAGCGTCATAGCAGACTCTACATGTGAAGCGGAGTACATGGCTGCCTCGGAGGCAGCTAAGGAGGGTGTCTGGATGAAGCAGTTCATGACGGATCTTGGAGTTGTGCCGAGCGCACTAAATCCAATAACTCTGTTCTCTGACAACACCGGTGCCATTGCTTTAGCAAAGGAACCAAGGTTTCACAAGAAGACCAGACACATCAAACAATGCTTCAACCTCATCCGCGACTACGTCGAAGGAGAGGACGTAAATATTTGCAAAGTGCACACGGATCTGAATGTTGCAGATCCGCTGACTAAACCTCTTCCACGAGCGAAGCATGATCAACACCAGAACTGTATTGGTGTTAGATTCATTCCAATGTAAATCACATACCGATGTGAGACTAGATTATTGACTCTAGTGCAAGTGGGAGACTGTTGGAAATATGCCCTAGAGACAATAATAAAATAGTTATTATTATATTTCCTGTTTCAATATAATCGTTTATTATCCATGCTATAATTGTATTGAATGAAATCATAGATACATGTGTGGATATATAGACAAAACAATGTCCCTAGTAAGCCTCTAGTTGACTTGCCAGTTGATCAAGGATGGTTAAGGTTTTCTGACCATATGCAAGTGTTGTCACTTGATGACTGGATCGCATCATTAGGAGAATGATTTGATGGACAAGACCCAGACTATGAACGTAGCATGTGATCGTGTCATTTTGTTGTTATTGTTTTCTGCGTGTCAAGTATTCATTCCTATGACCATGAGATCATGTAACTCACTGACACCGGAGGAATACCTTGTGTGTATCAAACGTCACAACGTTACTGGGTGACTATAAAGGTGCTCTACAAGTATATTCGAAGGTGTCAGTTGAGTTAGCATGGATCAAGACTGGGATTTGTCACTTCGTGTGACGGAGAGGTATCTCGGGGCCCACTCGGTAATACAACATCACATATAAGCCTTGAAAGCAATATGACTCAAGTGTTAGTCACGGGATCTACTATTACGGAATGAGTAAAGAGACTTGCCGGTAACGAGATTCAAATAGGTATAGAGATACCGACGATCAAATCTCGGGCAAGTAACATACCGAAGGACAAAGGGAATGTTATACGGGATTATATGAATCCTTGGCACAGAGGTTCAACCGAAAAGATCTTCATAGAATATGTAGGATCCAATATGGACATCCAGGTCCTGCTATTGGATATTGACCCGGAAGTGTCTCGGGTCATGTCTGCATAGTTCTCGAACCCGCAGGGTCTGCACACTTAAGGTTCAGTGACGTTTCGGTATGTTGAGTTATAGGTGTTGGTGAACGAAGGTTGTTCGGAATCCCATATGAGATCACGGACGTTACGAGAGTTTCTGGAATGGTCCAGAAACGAAGATTTATATATAGGATGGTTTCATTTGGTCACCGGAAAGATTTCGGGCATTACTGGCACTGTACCGGGAGTGACGAATGGGTTCCGGGTTTTCACCGGGAGGGGCCCACCCACCCGAGAGTGAGCCCAATAGTCCTAGGGTGGTGCACCAGCCCTTAGTGTATTGGTGATGCCATCCCAAGTGGGCTATGGCGCTAGAAGAAGAAAACCAAAAGAAAAAGAAAAAAAAGAGTGAGGTGGGAAGGGAGAGGAGGACTCCTCCTTCCCCAAACCAAATTGGAGTTGGAGTCCTCCTCTCCACTTCGGCCAGCGCCCTAGGGGCTCCCTTGAGACCCAAGTCTAGCCCCTCCCCTCCTCCTATATATAATAGAGGTTTTAGGGTTTTTGAGACAAAACTTTGCCACATGCAACTTAAACCTATACCTCGTAGTTCTTCCTCTAGATCGGATTTCTACGGAGCTCGGGTAGAGCCCTGTAGGAATAGATCATGACCATCACCGACGCGCCCTCACGCTGTCGGAGAACTCATCTACTTCCCCGTCTCTCTTGCTGGATCAAGAAGGCGAGATCGTCATCGAGCTGTACGTATGCTGAACGCGGAGGTGTCGTCCGTTCGATGCTAGATCGGGACGGGTCGTGGGACGGATCGTGGGACGACGGTGATTTGAATCACGAAGTTGTACCACTACATCAACCGCATTTCTTAACACTTCCTGCTTAGTGATCTACAAGGTTATGTGGATCTGATCTCCCTCTCGTAGATGAACATCACCATGATAGGTCTACGTGTGCGTAGGAAAAAATTTGTTTCCCATGCAACGTTCCCCAACATGAGTAAGATCCCTCAAGTAAGTTGTCATTGGTGCACAAAGCAATAAAAAATGCTTCTAAACATGTTTTATAATTTAGTGTAAGGTAAATTAAGCATTATACAAACTTTTGATGGCAATAATAAAAGCGACGGACTGCATAATAAAGGTTAACATTACAAGGGGCAATATAACGTAACGTTCCTTTGCACTAAGAGATTTAGCATACAACCAAAAAGCGCATCACAACCTCTGCTTCCCTTTGTGAAGGGCCTATCGATTACCTTTATGTATTTACTTTTGTGCAAGAGTCAAAGTATTTTTCTCTAATTCCTTTATCTTCTCTTTGGAAAGCATCATGTGTTGGGGAAACATCTAAACATATATATCCAGCTGAATGTGGATGGTCATGAGTTATTATTGTTGACATCACCCTTGAGGTGAATACATTAGGAGGCAATATTATAAGCCCTATCTTTCTATGTGTCCGGTTGAAACCTTTTGCTCATATCTATGCGGTGAGTGTTAGCAGTCATAGAAGACTAAATGATGGTTGAGTATGTAGACTTGATTAAAAGCTCTGACACGTGACCCTTCGTGAAAAAATGATGAATTATGTTGCATAGTTGACCGAGAACATAGTTTGTTAATTTTCAATAGAGTTTATGCTTCATACTTCATTGTTGTGATGAATTGCTACTTATTTATAAGAAGCCTTTATGATAATAGTTATATGATGAAAATGATGTCATGAAGTATTTTATGAAGTTTTATCTGTTCTTATAATAATGAGTATGATGATGTTATGTACATATTTTGTTTTTATCGACACCTCTCTCCGAAAGCATGTGGTTGATGACCCACAAGTATAGGGGATCTATCGTAGTCCTTTCGATAAGTAAGAGTGTCGAACCCAGCGAGGAGCAAAAGAATCTGACAAGTGGTTTTCAGCAAGGTAATATCTGCAAGCACTGAAATTATCGGTAACAAGTGGTTGTGTGGTGAGATGATTCGTAGCTAGCAACAAGTAAAAAAAGTAGCAACGGTGCAGCAAAGTGGCCCAATCCCTTTTGTATCAAGGGACAAGCCTGGACAAAGTCTTATAGGTGGAAAAACGCTCCCGAGGACACACGGGAATTTCTGTCATGCTAGTTTTCATCATGTTCATGTGATTCACGTTCGTTACTTTTATAGTTTGATATGTGGGTGGACCGGCGCTTAGGTACTGCCCTTACTTGGACAAGCATCCCACTTATGATTAACCCCTGTCGCAAGCATCCGCAACTACGAAAGAAGAATTAAGACAAAGTCTAACCATAGCATTAAACTAGTGGATCCAAATCAGCCCCTTACGAAGCAACGCACAAACTAGGGTTTAAGCTTATGTCACTCTAGAAACCCATCATCTACTTACTACTTCCCAATGCCTTCCTCTAGGCCCAAATAATGGTGAACTGTTATGTAGTCGACGTTCACATAACACCACTAGAGGAAAAACAACATACAACACATCAAAATATCGAACGAATACCAAATTCACATGACTACTATTAGCATGACTTATCCCAAAAGTAACTACTCACAAAGCATAATCATATTCATGACCAGAGAGTTAATGAGTAGCATCAAGGATCTGAACATAAACTCTTCCACCAAATAATCCAACTAGCATCAACTACAAAGAGTAATTAACACTACTAGCAACCTTACAAGTACCAATCGGAGCCGCGAGACGGAGATTTGTTACAAGAGATGAACTAGGGTTTGGAGATGAGATGGTGCTGATGAAGATGTTGATGGTGACGAGTCCCCTCCGATGAGAGCAGTGTTGGTGATGACGATGGCGACGATTTCCTCCTCCGGGAGGGAAGTTTCCCCAACAGGATCGTCCTGTCGGAGCTCTAGATTGGTTCTGCTCAAGTTCGGCCTCGTGGCGGCGGTGAATCCTCCGAAAAGCCTCCTCCTGATTTTTTTGGAACGAAACCCTTCATATAGAAGAAGACGGGAGCCAGTGGGCCAGCAGGGAGCCCACAAGCCCCCTAGGCGCGGCCAGGGGAGATGGTCGCGCCTACCAGGCTTGTGCCCCCCTGGTTGCGTTCCTCTGGCACTTCTTCGGCCCAGTATTTTTTATATATTCCCAAAAAAATCCACATTAATTTTCACGGCTTTTGGAGTCGCGCAGAATAGGCATCTCAAACTTGCTCTATTTTCAGGCCAGAATTCCAGCTGTCGGCATTCTCCCTCTTCATGTAAACCTTGAAAAATAAGAGAGAAAAGGCATAAGTATTGTACCGTGAAGTGAAATAACAGCCCAAAAAGCAATAAATATCAACATGAAAGCATGATGCAAAATGGACGTATCAACTCCCCCAAGCTTAGACCGCGCTTGTCCTCAAGCGAAAGTCGAGCTCAATAAATATGCCCACATGTTTAGGGAGAGAGGTGTCGACAAAACAAGATACGAACATACATGCATCATGATCATGATCAGAACAGCAATACCAACATATAATATCTCATGCTAAAGTGACAATTCCTTCACAAAGTAAAGTATGGATCAAGAACCTTACCGAGAAATAGCAACCGATAGCCTTTAGTCAATGAAGCAATTGCAATTTATCACTACATCGGAAAGAGTCAAATAAGAGCTTGTAAAGCAAATCCACATACTCAATCATCTTTTCGTTCTCTACAATTGCTACAACTCACGTGGTACTCATGAGATCAAAGTTTCAGTTGGACACAAAGAAAGATAGAGGCTTATAGTTTTGCCTCCCAACTGCTTACCTCAAGGGTAATGTCAACAATAATAATTCATCAATGCTTACCTCCAAGTTGACATATGAATATAGATCTTTCCCTAGCATATGACGTTAGCCAAGATAAGGGCGAAACAAGGAATTTGTGAAGATCCCATGACTCTTTCAAGGGAAAAAAGTAAAGGTACAAGATAGGCCCTTCGCAGAGGGAAGCAGAGGTTGTCATCGCTTTTGAGGTTTGGATGTGTGTCCTCTTAGTGCGGAGGAACGTCACTTTATATTGCCTCCTGTGATAAAGAACTTTATTATGCAGTCTGTCGCTTTTATGTCTTCCTCATCACAGGTTCGTACAAAGCTTATTTTTCACACACTAATAGACCATACATATTAGGGAGCAATTTTTTTTGCTTGCACCGATGACAACTTACTTGAGGGGTCTTATTCAATCCATAGGTAGGTATGGTGGACTCTCATGGAAAAACTGGGTTGAAGGTTTATGGATGCACAAGTAGTATCTCTACTTGGTGCGGGAGTTTTGGCTAATTTGAGGTGGAAGCAATCGTCACATGCTAAGGGATCTCTAGTCATATAACATTGTTCGGAACCAAGAAAACACAATTCATTATGTTGTCTTCCTTGTCCAACATCTACTTCTAAGCATTTAATAGTTTAGTGAGTGTTCACAATCATAGATGGTGTCAAACATGATATATTTATATATGAACCTCTCCTTCTTTATCACTTCCTACTAATTGCAACAATGACCAAGGTCTACGTTTGTCTACCCTCAACAAGTTTCAATCAACCTTCTTTTTATATGTGAAGCCATCACTTCCCATAAGATCATTACATGATCTTTCATGCTTTTGTTCTTTTCTCAATCTTTTGATCATGGCAAGATGCAAAGCCCTCAACTAAGACACTTCTTATTATATGGCTCACGAGCTCGAATACATCGGGGGTGACACAAAGAAAAACTCAAGACTAAAATACTAAGACTTTTAATCTACTAGAGAAAAAGAAAACTGAAAAGGAACAAACTAAAACAAAGGTAAAGGCAAAAGATGTGATGGTGATACGATACCGGGGCAACTCCCCCAATCTTGGCACGAGCCAAGGGGATTGCCCATACCCATGCTCAGTTTTATTCCTTTGGAGGTGATGGTGGTGGAGTTGTTGCAGAGGTCTTGAGCTTGTTTAATTTCCACCTGAGCATAAAATTCTGCTCCCTCAGAACATCATTTTCCTCTTCAAGCTTCAACACCCTTTGGCATAATTCCTGTTTACTCTCCTGCAAGAAACGAGAAGGGATAAACAAAGTCTTGGGATTCTTCCTTGAGTCAGGGAGGCTCGACTTCTTGAACTC
The DNA here is from genome assembly GCF_904849725.1 of Hordeum vulgare subsp. vulgare. Lineage (NCBI taxonomy): Eukaryota > Viridiplantae > Streptophyta > Magnoliopsida > Poales > Poaceae > Hordeum > Hordeum vulgare. The sequence goes on along the minus strand of NC_058518.1, from coordinate 137,684,499 downwards.
CACACGCGTGTGTCCAAGTTGAGGTAGAGGAGTCTCCTCCTCATCGGAACTTGTTTGTTCCTTCCCCTTGGGATCATAATCTTCTTCCTCATCTGTGGTCCAGTCATAAGGATCCAAGTCCCTGCTACGACGACAGAGATCTTCTGTCGTCTCTTGAGCTTGCGTTGGTTTTTCCCTTGAAGAGGAAAGGGCGATGCAGCACAGGAGCAGTAAGTATATCCCTCAGTTTGAGAACCAATGTATCAATCAAATAGGAGAATCTCGTCAAGTCCAGAGTACCTGCACAAACACAAAAGAGCTTGCACCCAACGCTATAAAGAGGTTGTCAATCCCTTCAAGATTGATTGCAAATTGAGATCTGAAGGCGGAAAGTGAAACGAAGTAAAAGAGTAAGGCTGAAAATATGGTGTGGAGTAGACCCGGGGGCCATAGTGTTCACTAGAGGCTTCTCTCAAAATAGCAAATATAACGGTGGGTGAACAAATTACTGTCGAGCAATTGATAGAACCGCGCAAAGTCATGACGACATCTAAGGCAATGGTCATACATATAGCCATCACGTCCGAGACAAGTAGACCGATACTTTCTGCATCTACTACTATTACTCCACACATTGACCGCTATCCAGCATGCATCTAGTTTATTGAGTTCAAGACGAACAGAGTAATGCCTTAAGCAAGATGAAATGATGTAGAGGGATAATCTCAAACCAATGATGAAAACCCCATCTTTTTACCCTTGATGGCAACAACACGATGCGTGCCTCGCTACCCCTTATGTCACTGGGTGAGGTCACCGCACGGTGTGAACCCAAAACCAAGCACTTCTCCCATTGCAAGAATCATAGATCTAGTTGGCCAAAGAAAACCCACAACTCGAAGAGAATTACAAGGATATGAAATCATGCATAAGAGAGATCAGAAGAAACTCAAATAAGATTCATAGATAATCTGATCCTAAATCCACAATTCATCGGATCTCGACAAACACACCGCAAAAGAAGATTACATCGGATAGATCTCCATGAATATCATGGAGAACTTCATATTGAAGATCCAAGAGAGAGAAGAAGCCATCTAGCTACTAGCTATGGACCCGTAGGTCTATGGTGAACTACTCACGCATCATCAGAGAGGTCATGGTGTTGATGAAGAAGCCCTCCGTATCCGAATCCCCCCTCCGGTAGGGCACCAGAATGTGCCCCAGATAGGATCTTGCAGAGACAGAAGCTTGCGGAGACGGAAAAGTACTTTCGATGGTCTCTTGATTTTTTCTGGGATTTTAGGGAATTTATAGGCGAAATACCTAGGGCACAGGTGGCCCAGGGAGACCACAAGCCTGGGAGGAGCGGGCCCCCTGGCCGCGGTTAGGGGGCTTGTGGGGTCCCTGCAGGCCCCCTGTCCTGATTCTCACGCTTCCCGATCTTTTTCTGTTTCAGAAAAAATCTATTTGGAAGTTTTGTTCCGTTTGGACTCTGTTTAAAATCCTCCTCTGAAAGGGGTAAAAAACATGGAAAAACAGGAACTGGTACTTGGCACTGAGTTAATAAGTTAGTCCCAAAAAATATATAAAAGGCATACAAAACATCCAAAGTTTGACAAGATAATAGCATGAAACCATCAAAAATTATAGATACGTTGGAGACGTATCAAGCATCCCCAAGCTTAACTCCTGCTCGTCCTCGAGTAGGGAAGTGAGAAAGAATGAATTTTTGATGTGGAATGCTACCTAGCATAGTTTTCCTTTGCAACTTATTTCATGTGACATGAATGGTCATATCCATAAGATTCAAAACAATAGTTTGCTATTGACATGAAAACAATAATATTTCAAGCAAACTAGTAAGGTAATCATGAACTTTCAAAATAACAAGGCCAAAGAAAGTTATCCCTACAAGATCATATAGTCTGGCTATGCTCCATCATCCTCACACAACTAATATAAATCATGCACAACCCCGGTATTGGCCAAGTAATTGTTTTCGCACTCTTACTTTCTCAAACTTTTTATAACTATCACGCAATACATGAGCGTGAGCCATGGATATAGCACTATAGGTGGAATAGAGTGTGGTGGTGGTTGTGAGACAAAAAGGAGGAGATGGTCACATTGACTCGACATATCAAAAGGCTATGGAGATGCCCATTAATAGATATCAATGTGAATGAGTAGGGATTTCCATACAAAGGATGCACTAGAGCTATAAGTATGTGAAAGCTCAAAAGAAGAACTAGTGGGTGTGCATCCAACTTGCTTGCTCACGAAGACCTAGGGCAATTTCGAGGAAGCCCATCATTGGAATATACAAGCCAAGTTATATAATGAAGATTCCCACTAGCATATGGTGGTGACGAAAGAAGAGGCTCTCAATCATGAAGAACATGGTGCTATTATGAAGCACAAGTGTGGAAAAAGATAGTAGTGATGGGGTTATAGTCCTAGGGTAGGGTCATAGGCCTGCCCTATGGGTCCTACCCAAGGACTACCCTTCATAAGGGATAAGGCCCTTAGTCAGTTCCGACTGAATTAAGGACTTCCCATCATCCAGTCGGAGATGAGCATTCGGAGCGTATCAAACTTACCGACTGGATTCCACTCTATACATCGTAACCACCCTGGAGGGCAACGGTCATACGTTTCCATGTACCTTTATTAGCATTTAAGACATACGTTACCTGTAACGTATGCAGTTATTCGCCACTACTCCACCCCTGTGCACCGAACCGTTGTGAAGGGTAGCGCACTCTATATAAGCCGCCCTTCCCCACTGGTGCAGGGGTTAGCAATTCAGTCTAATCCATATTCCACTCGACAACAAGCTCCCAAGAGCACTGAGACCTAGGGATTTTACCTCCACCGTAGAGGGGCCTGAACTCATACAACCTCGCCGTAGCTAAGGCTCTGCCCATCCTTTCGTACCCTACACATCTACTGTCAGACTTATACCCACGACAGTTGGCGCCCACCATGGGGCAGGCGTCTAAGCGACTTCCGGCGAGTTTGCGACTACATCTTTTCATCATGTCATCCGGTGGAGATTTGAGCATGGGTCACGAGATCCTCTTCGGTGCTCTCTCCATCATCGTCGATGATTCGGCATGGCTTCGGGATGCCCCTCTCGACGTTGAGGCGCTCCCAAGTCGCGGGGCTACGCACTTCCGTGCCGGCGCCCGCGGTATCCTTCTTCTCCAGCAGTCGGCTCCGGTGTCGACCTACGTCTCTGTCGTGCGCCGCAACAAGGGGTCATGCCGTCCGCGGCTCCAGCGTTGGGTGCAACACGCCCAGGCACGCCAGAATGTGTCCTCACAAGTGGCGATCCTAGAGTCGGTTGTGGTTGCGCCACCGTCCCAGCGCTCGGACTCAGTTCCGACTGAGTTTCCTTCCGAGTACTTGGATCGCGGGCCTGCAGCCGAAGTGCACATGGCCAACTCCCATGAAAGTCCTCACCAAGCTGGCCGGAACGAGCACGAGGTCGGCGAAACATCCGGCGCTCGCCGTCAGCCCCGCCGTTCTGCCAGTCGGCACACTCGTCGGAGCAACGTGGAGGTGTTCCGCACACCCGTCCTCAACCTGGCTGTCGCCGCCAAAATAGCCGATTCCCTCCAGCTGACTGATTCACAGGCTGGCAGAGGGATCGAGCAGATCCGTGCCCTGCTCCACACGGTGCAGCAACAAAATTCGGCGGTCTCCCAGTCGCACAAAAGGATCCACAATAGTTCTGTTCACGCGAACACGCATCGGTCAGTTCACAGCCCCGGTTCTCATCAGCGACATAGGAGAGGCAGCCGTTCCATGAATCTCGAAGATCGTCGCCGTTCACGCACCCCTCTGCGGTGTGGGCCCTACGGGCCCCGACATCATGATGATCGGCGTTCAGTCGGTGACACTTATGATCCAAGGCCCGATGCGAGAGGGCATATCGCCCAGAGGAGGGTCGACAGGGGCCGGGCCCACCGCGATGGTCATGATATGGACCGTCCGAGTGGAAGCAGGACCATCCTCTCTGGTCCCGAGTGTTTTAGTCGAGCCATCCGTTCGGCTGATATCCCTCCCAACTTCCGATTGGCGACGGGGATTAGCAAGTTTACAGGAGAATCCAAGCCAGAAACTTGGCTGGACGACTACCGAGTGGCAGTCCAGATCGGAGGAGGGGAGGACCATGTCGCCATGAAACACCTCCCACTGATGCTCAACGGCTCGGCACGAGCGTGGCTGAACCAGTTGGCTCCCTCAAGCATCTACAGCTGGGCAGATCTGGCCCGAGTCTTCATCAGGACCTTCGAAGGGACGTGCAAACGCCCTGCTGGTCTTGTGGAGCTCCAGCACTGTGTCCAGAAGCAGAATGAGCCCCTGCACGATTTCATTCAGCGTTGGACGACCCTCTACCACACGGTGGAGAACGTCACAGAGCACCAAGCAGTTTGCGCCTTCAAGGCAGGCGTGCGGTACAGAGATCTGTACTTAAAGTTCGGTCGAACAGGCGACATCTCCATGAGTAAGATGATGGAAATAGCGGCACGCTATGCAAATGGCGAAGAAGAGGACCGCGTTCGTAGCGGCAAGCACAAAGCAGTCGCCGATGGAGATGGGAACAGCACTCGGAAGCAGAAGCAGAAAGCTCCGTCCACTCCGCAGGCAGAGGCCGCAGCCGTTACCAATGCCAAGTTCAAGGGCAAAGGGAAGGCTCAGTTCACCCCCAAGAAGAAGTAGTTCAGAAACCACATCCTAGACCAGCCATGTCCAATTCACACGAAGATGGACGAAGAGGGCAACGCCATATTTCCAAAGCATACCACTCGGCAATGTCGCCTCCTGATCCAGGGGTTCGGCAAAGGGCAGCCGAGTGAAAAGGACAATGAACAGGATGAGGAGGACAAGGAGGATCCGTTCCCCCAAGTCCATGCAACACTGATGATTTTTGCTGACGTTGAGAGCAAGAGTCGACTGAAGCTGGTGAACAGGGAGGTGAACATGGGCACGCCGACCAACCCCATGTTCCTCAAATGGTCTCAGACTGCGATCACCTTTGACCAGTCAGATCATCCAGCACACGTACCCACCCCAGGGAGGTAGGCTCTGGTCGTCGACCCGGTGGTGGAAGGAGTCCGACTACGCAAAGTCCTCATGGACGCCAGTAGTGGCTTGAACATCATGTACGCCGACACTCTCAAGGGGATGGGCATTCCGATGTCCAAACTTAGCGAGAGTAGCATGCAGTTCCATGGAATCGTCCCTGGACGAAAGGCCAAGTCACTCGGCCAGATCGCGTTAGACGTCGTCTTCGGCTCCGACAAGAACTTCCGCAAGGAAAAGCTGACGTTCGAGGTAGTGGACTTCCAGAGTGCGTACCACACAATTCTGGGCCGCCCGGCGTATGCGTGTTTCATGGCCCGTCCATGTTACGTGTACCTGAAGCTGAAGATGCCAGGCCCAAAAGGTGTGATCACTATCACAGGCAATCGGCAGTGGGCCGAGGAGTGTCTGCAGCAGGGATCGAGGATCGCCGATCAGTAGATGGCTGTCCTCGAGCTTGATGAGTACAAGAAAGCAGTCGAGCCCGCTGACTTGATGTGTTCGAAGAAGCCAGCTTTGGAGTCCGCATTCCAGTCGGCGGGAGAGACGAAGAAGGCCAGCATCCACCCGACGGACGACACCGCTGCCCCGACGAACATCTCCATCACCCTCGATCCTAAATAGGAAGCCGAGATCATCCAATTCCTCCGTGAGAACTGGGACATCTTCGCATGGAAGCCCGCTGACATGCCAGGTGTACCCAGGGAGTTGGCTGAGCACCGACTGCATGTGGATCCCGCCGCTCGGCTTGTCCGAGAACGCCTGCGTCGGTCCGCCGCGCACAAGAGGAAGGCAATCGGAGAAGAGGTGGCTAAGCTTTTGGCAGCCAACTTCATTCGCGAGGTACACCACTCCGAGTGGCTCGCCAATGTTGTCATGGTGCCCAAGAAGGACAAGTCGCTCTGAATGTGCACCGACTTCAAGCATCTCAATAAGGTCTGCCTGAAAGACCATTTTCCGCTCCCCCGCATCGATCAAATTGTCGATTCGACTGCGGGTTGCGAGTGTTTGTCATTCCTTGATGCCTACTCGGGCTATCATCAGATCCGTCTGTATGGCCCCGATGAATTAAAAACAGCATTCATCACCCCATTCGGGTGCTTCTGCTACATCACTATGCCATTTGGTTTGAAGAATGAAGGAGCAACCTTTATGTGCATGATCCAAAAATGCCTCCTCGACCAGATCGGTCGGAATCTGGAGGTGTATATGGATGATATCGTAGTCAAGTCACGTAAAGGTTCCGACCTACTGACTGACTTGGCAGAAACATTCGCCAACCTTCGTAGGTACGATATCAAGCTCAACCCAGCCAAGTGTTCATTCGGTGTTCCGAGCGGAAAGTTACTCGGTTTCTTCATTACCGAACGAGGGATCGATGTCAACCCCGAAAAGATCGGGACCATCGTCTGAATGGAGCGGCCAGTCAGAATACACGATCTTCAAAGGCTCACAGGTTGCCTAGCGGCTTTGAGCAGGTTTATCAGTCGACTCGGCGAGAAGGCACTTCCTCTGTACCGACTCATGAAGAAATCAGATACTTTCGAGTGGACAAACGAAGCCCAAATCGCATTCGACGACCTCAAAGTCCTACTTTCCACCCAGTCGGTTCTTACTGCTCCACTCAGTAAAGAACCCCTTCTTCTGTACATCGCGGCTACAAATCAAGTCGTCTGCACTGTTCTCACAGTCGAACGAGAAGAAGAAGGCAAAGCATACAAGGTTCAGCGGCCAGTGTATTATGTCTCCGAAGTCCTGACTCCTTCCAAGCAGAGGTATCCCCACTATCAAAAACTTATCTACGGGATTTACATGACTGCGAAGAAGGTGGCTCATTATTTCCAAGACCACTCGGTGTTTGTCGTTTCTGATGCTCCGTTGTCGGAAATCCAACACAATCGGGACGCATCGGGCCGAGTGGCGAAGTGGGCAATGGAGATGTTATACTGCGACATCAAGTTCGAGGCCAAGAAAGCTATAAAGTCTCAAGCTCTGGCTGACTTCATAGCAGAATGGGTAGAACAACAGCAACCGACCCACATCTACTCGGCTCATTGGACAATGTTCTTCGATGGGTCTAAGATGTTGAATGGCTCCGGCGCTGGCGTTGTGATCATATCGCCAAAAGGTGACAAACTCAAGTATGTGTTGCAGATACACTTTGATTCCTCCAACAACGAGGCAGAGTATGAAGCTCTCCTTTATGGACTGTGCATGGCCATCGCACTCGGCGTCCGTCGCCTGATGGTCTATGGCGATTCGGATTTGGTGGTTAATCAAGTGATGAAGGAGTGAGACATCAGGAACCCCACCATGACCACATACTGCAATGCGGTGAGGAAGCTCGAGAAAAAGTTTGAAGGTCTGGAACTCCACCATGTTCCGTGACTGAAAAACCAAGCAGCACATGAATTGGCGAAACTCGGATCCACTCGGAGACCAGTCCCGAGTGACATCTGCCTCGAGCACCTTCACCTTCCCTCAGTTAAAGAAGATCCTTTCACAGAGGAACCAGTACAACCAAAGAGCTCAACAGATCCGACTGAAGTCGAAGTCCCTGCTGTGGTTGATTTGATCATGGAGATTCTTGCCATCATCCCCGATTGGACTGTGTCGTTCATTGCATACATCCTGAGGCAAGAATTACCAGAAGACGAAGTCCAAGCCAGGCAGATCGTCCGCAGGTCAAAGTCATTCACTATCATTGATGGCCAGTTGTACAAGGAAAGCGTTTCAGGCGTCCTTCAACGATGCATCTCCTGTGAGGAGGGACAGTTAATCCTGGAAGAAATTCACTCGGGAACCTGCGGTCATCACGCCTCCTCAAGGGCAATCGTCGCCAAAGCATTCAGAGTTGGCTTCTTCTGGCTGCAGGAGAATGAAATGGCGAAGGATATGGTCGACCGATGCGAAGGCTGTCAGTTCTACTCTAACAAGTCCCACAAGCTAACATCTGTGTTGAAGACAATCCCTCTTGTTTGGCTGTTTGCAGTATGGTGATTAGATACAGTCGGTCCATTCAGGACAGGCCAAGGGGGATTCACACATCTGTTGGTGGCAGTCGACAAGTTCACAAAGTGGATTGAAGCCAAGCCCATCAAGAAGCTCGACGCCCTTACGGCCATCAAGTTTGTCAGGGACATCATCTCCAGATTCAGGGTACCTCACAGCATAATCACTAACAATGGAACAAACTTTGACTCGGACAGATTCAAAGGTTTCTGTACAGGCCAAGGTATCCGAGTGGATTTTGCATCTGTGGCGCATCCCCAAACAAACGGGCAAGCAGAGCGGGCGAATGGACTTATTCTGCAAGGTTTGAAGCCTCGACTCCTGCGAGAAGTGGGACATGCCGTTGGCGCATAGGTCATCGAGCTGCCTTCGGTGCTTTGGGGTCTCCGCACAACCCCAAATAGATCTACAGGACGATCGCCGTTCTTCCTCGTTTAAGGAGCAGAGGCAGTCCTTCCGAGTGACTTGCTTCACAATGCTCCACGAGTTGAACTCTTCTCCGAAGCTGAAGCAGAGCAAGCAAGGCAAGACAGAGTGGATCTTCTAGAGGAGGAGCGCGAGATGGCACTGACTCGCTCAACCATTTATCAACAAGATCTGCGGCGTTTTCACGCACGACACGTCAGGAGTCATACATTCCAAGCAGGCGACCTGGTGCTCCGAGTGGATCAGCAGAGACCTCACAAGTTGGCTCCCGCCTGGGAAGGACACTTCATCATCTCCAAGGTGCTGAACAACGGAGCATATCGACTCTACAACCTTGGCAGGGAAACGAATGAGCCGCGAGCATGGAACGGAGATCTCTTGAAGCGCTTCTACACGTGACCGTCGACTGAAGCAACGTAAAGAACAAGTATTGTTGAAGTAATACAAAGCAGGTTGAGCTTTTGCAGATTCAAAATTCTTCCGCGTTCGCAGACTCCGGTCTTAAAAAAACCTTAGCTGAGAACCAGAATCGCCTAAGTACAAACTTTCTCCGAATGTGCACTAAACGTCACACTCGGGGACTTAGTTGCGATCCAAAATCGCCTAAGTACTAACTTTCTTCGAGTGTGCACTAAACGTCGCACTCGGGGACTTAGTTGCGATCAAGAATCGCCTAAGTACTAACTTTCTCCGAGTGCGCACTAAACGTCGCACTCGGGGACTTAGCTGTGATCAAGAATCGCCTAAGTACAAACTTTCTCCGAGTGTGCGCTAAACGTCGCACTCGGGGACTTAGCTGCGATCAAGAATCGCCTAAGTACAAACTTTCTCCGAGTGTGAACTAAACGTCGCACTCGGGGACTTAGCTGCGATCAAGAATCTCCTAAGTACAAACCTTCTCCGAGTGTGCACTAAACATCGCACTCAGGGACTTAACTGCGATCAAGAATCGCCTAAGTACAAACCTTCTCCGAGTGTGCACTAAACGTCGCACTTGGGGACTTAGCTGCGATCAAGAATCGCCTAAGTACAAACTTTCTCCGAGTGTGAACTAAACGTCGCACTCGGAGACTTAGCCGCGATCCAGAATCTCCTGAGTACTAACTTTCTCCGAGTGTGCACTAAACGTCGCACTCGGGGACTTGTCTGCGACCAAGAATCGCCTACGTAGAAAGCTTCCTTCGAGTGTATCTTACAGATCCACTCGGAGGCTTAGCAGACCCTCATTAAGTCTCATGTAGATGTCAAGACAACTAACAATTACATGAGTACCATGAACCTCATTGAGGCTCATGTAGATGTCAAGACAACTGACAATTACATGAGTAGTAGAACCTCATTGAGGCTCATGTAGATGTCAAGACAACTGACAATTACATGAGTAGCAACTCGCTCCAAGTACGACCTTACAGTCGCCCTCGAAGACTTAGTCGCGATCACGAATCGCCTAAGTACACAGTTGCCTTCGAGTGTATCCTACAGATCCACTCGGAGACTCAGCAGACCCTAAGTGAGGCTCATGCAGATGTCAAGACAACTGACAATTACATGCTCCGCATGTTTGCCATTGGCTTCACCAAGAAGCGCCAAACAAAATCCACGAGCCAAAATCGTGTCAACAATTCTTTGGCAAAGGAAGAACAAAAGATTTGATTCAAATTCAAAGTTCTTCTAAAGATAGTTGGTTCGGTGTAGATCAAGCTTATCCACATCGAACCACGAATGTGACAGCCAACAGCAGTGGCCAAAGTTTGATACAACTACCACTCGGCATACCGAGGTAAAGTTTTTTCCCGCGTCGTCAGGACTGGCACTGGGACTGGCAGGCTCCACGAAAGTGTCGAGGTCGATCCCGTCTACGATGCGAGTGGCGCTCTCAAGGAAGGTCTCCATGAAGTCTTCGAATCGAAGCTTCTTCGTGTTGGCGACCTGCAGTGCTTTCAGATTCTCTTCGCGAGCCTCCTTGCAGTGCGCTCGAACCAGCGACAGCGCCACGTCCGCACCACAGCGAGCAGCAGACTTCTTCCACGCCTGCACTCGGTTCGGGACTTCCTCCAGCCGAGTCATCAATCCTTCCATCTCTTGCCGGGACTCGTCTTCGGGCCACAGCTCCTTGTCGATTTGGCCGACGACCTCTCTCAGTCGACCGATGAAAGGTCCCACTTTACCCAGGCGAATGTGCGCTCAGAGTATGTCTCGATTGGCGTCGTCGCCGAGTAGAACGTTCGGAATAACCGACCACTCAACGTCAGCTGCTTCAGCCTCAGCGTCCATACAGAAATCTGCAAAGACAAGACGAGCAGAAAGTAAGCGCAGAATGAAATACACAGTCAACAAGCACTCGGAAAAACAGAACTTACCACCGAGAAGCGCAATCATCTTCCTTGCCCAGTCACTGACGTACTTCTCCTGTGCTATGCACCGCCTGTTCATCACCTTCATCTGTCCCATTAGCTCGGTTCTTTGTTTCCCCATTTTCTCCATTTCAGCCACCAATGCCTTGTTTGCCTCACGGGACTTCTCCAAGGACTTCTCTCGTTCAGCCAAAGCGCCCTTCACACCAGCCAAGTCATGCACTGCTGCCTCTAGTTCTGCAGCAAGCTGAATCTTTTCAGCCTTCAGAGTGTTGTACGCTGATCCCATCTCGCAAGTCTTCTGCAAATCAGCGCGAAGAGAAGATCAGACAAATTCAACAAGGAAAACAATAAAAACTCCAAGTTCTTCAGACCCCTGCCGACGCAAGCAGTCGACAACGGTCTCGGGGACTACACCCAGTGGGTTCACTAAGAGTGACCCCACTGGCATGAAGCTCAAACAGGTCCGCCCTATTGAGATACATAACAAAAACAAGCCTATGAGGCTACTACTACCCGACCTGAGTAAAATTACTCTCGGGGACTAATCCAGTAGGTGCACTCGGAGTGCCCTCACCGGTAACATTCAAACATATTAGTTTTGATCTGATCAACTTAAAGAAAATGTATATAAAGACAACTGCCGGTGCAAGCACTCGACAGAAGTCTCGGGGACTACACCCACTGGGTTCACTAAGAGTGAACCCACTTCAAAATATTCATACTGTATCCGAGTATATTGCTTACACACCCATTGGGTTACAAGGGGAAAGTAAATACTTACTAGCCCACTTACTCGGATATCGTCCCGGAGTTCCAAGCTTCGCTTGTACACAGACGCGTTGGAGTCGTACGCTCTCTTGGCATCACCCGCCATCAACTCCGCCTGCACCATGGCCCCCTTGGCAGCTCCCACCTAATCTTCCGGGAGGCACTGGGCGTCGTACGGGACGGTCGACGGACCTGGCACTACAAGAGACTCCTTGGTCATCCCAAGTCCTGCTCCGGTCGGTTCAGCAGCGATGAGTGCCGTTTCAGTCGACGACATCGTCTCGGTTGGCGGCGCGTCCATGGCGGGAGTAGTAACAGATGGAACGGCCTCAAGGACAGGCACCGCAGCTTGCTCGGACCTCCTCTGGTCGTCCTCCTCCACATGAATCACCTCTGAAAGAAGCCCGACCGAACAACGTGAGACCACAGGAAAAAGGGCAAGACCAAAGACAGAATTTGTGAAACAATAATGTAAGCTCTCGGAGTCGCCTCGACATACCTGGCTGGGATGTGACAACGTTGTCCGTATCCATGGGATCGTCTCCCTGGCGTGGCAGAGAAGTGGCGGAGGTGGCAGCTCTGTCGAGTAAAATTCACTCGACCAATAAGCATGAGTTCAATCAAATACTGGAAGAACATAGAAGAACAATGCACTTACGCTGAGGCGAGGGGAACGACGATCCTCATCCGCGGCAAAGCCTTCCGAGGCTTAGATCCACTCGGTTTGGCCACCTTAGAGGGCTGGCCCACGGGCTCAGCAGCAGAATCCATGGTCCTCTTTGTGCTCCGAGCACTCGGAACCATGGGAGTAGCTGGCGGCACTCGGAACCACAGGAGCAGCTGGCGGGGCACTCGAGGCCGCTGGAGGAGCCGACGGAGCCACGGGTTCGTGACGGCGTTTAGTTCGAGGCTCTGGTGGTGGGGGTGGCGAGTTCTGTTCCTCATCTTCCTCCTCTTCTTCTTCGGACTCCTCCTCTGTCTCCCCACTGTCGGAGACGTACTCGTCGCTCTCCACGCTGCCCTCCTGGCTACCTTCCTCTTCCTCGGCCGGATTCCCGTTCGAGATAGGAGAAAACCAGTTGGTCCACGCCTGCACGAGATACAGTCGACAACATCAGACGTCAGACAGTGATACAAGAAAAAGCGATAAATCTAAGACAATTGTGTGCACTCGGCAAGTTATACTCACCTCATTCGGAGGAGGGTTGTCCGCGCGGAAGGGCTTCACTCGCCGGGCTCCTCTGGGTTATCGCAAGCGCCTGTGATGTTGCGGACCCAGGACGTCACAAGCTCCCCGGTCACGCACTCGGGGTTAGTCCGAGTGGAGTCCTCAGGCCCTGTGTAGTGCCACATAGCATGGTGTCGAGCTTGCAAAGGCTGGATACGCCGACCCAGAAAAATCTCCAACAAATCTATGCCAGTGACCCCCTTTCGGACGACCTCTACCAGCACATCGACCAGAGGCTGGATCTGGATATTCTCCATCTTCGTGAGCGCAAGCTGCCTAGGCGGAGCCGGTCGGTCTAGGCTAAAAGGTGGCAGTCCAGTTGCGGCATTCGGGCACGCAATGTCCTGGCAGTAGAACCAAGTCGACTACCAGTTCCTAACGGATTCAGACAACTGAAGAGCGGGATAGTTACTTTTACTTTTATTTTGGAAGCCTAAGCCTCCGCAGATCTGGAGGAGGTGAGTTTTGTCGTCCGACTGGCTGAGTCTTTTGATGGTTTGAGATCTAGCAGAGAAGATGTGCTTAAAGAGCCCCCAATGGGGAGGACAGCCGATATTGCGTTGGGAGGAAAATGGTGGAGCTGCGCCCCGAAGTGGTTCATTATACCTCTGAAGAAGGGATGAGGAGGCAGAGAGAAGCCTCGGTACACGTGACTGAGCAGCAAGACGCGCTCCCCCTCCTGGGGCGCCGGCTCCGTCTCGCCCTCTGTCGGCAGCCTCCACGTCTTGTGCTCGATCATGCCTTGCTCCACCAGCTCCAGCATGTCCTCCTTCGTCACCGTGTAGGGGTGGAAATCCCCCTGGATCCAACCCGCAGGCAGCGCTCGCTGCCGCCACTGAGCAGGAGCCGCCTTCTTCTTCTTCTTCCGCGCCTCGAGCTTGCTCGTCTGCCCCTTCGTCATGGTGGAGGCTGCAGATCCGCGGGGGAGAAGGGGAAGGAAGGAGCTTGGGATGCGTAGGAGCTGACGGGAGAAGCGGGGCAAGTGCGAGCTATCAAGCGAGTGCAACGAAAAAACCTCGCTATAGAGGTTTAAATAAGGTTCCGACTGGGTCACTAGCAGGTGGCCCCGAAATCTTATCCCCCGACCGATTGCTGCGATATTAGTGGAGAAGATGAAGGCGCAGAAATCGAGGCGACAGATACTACTCAATTACGATGTCGTCATCCCCGCTGAGCGCGCGGCAACCGAAATTTGAGGATCCCAGAAAATCCGCCGCTGTCAGTTGACTGGTCACGTCAAAAGATTCCACAGAAGCACTCGGTCCCTGACGGTTCATTTCACAAATACATCCACTCGGATCACTGGTCAAGAGGATAAAATGGATCGAGGCAAACAACGCCAAAGTCGCATCCATACCAGTCGGATCCGTACTCCAAGCATTGCTTCGTCGTTCCAACCCCAATCCATTCGGGGACTAATGATGGGGTTATAGTCCTAGGGTAGGGTCATAGGCCTTCCCTATGGGTCCTACCCAAGGACTACCCTTCATAAGGCATAAGGCCCTTAGTCAGTTCCGACTGAATTAAGGACTTTCCATCATCCAGTCGGTGACGATTCCTCCATCATCCAGTCGGAGATGAGCATTCGGAGCGTATCAAACTTACCAACTGGATTCCACTCTGTACATCGTAACCCCCCTGGAGGGCAACAGTCATACGTTTCCATGTACCTTTATTAGCATTTAAGACATACGTTACCTGTAACGTATGCAGTTATTCGCCACTACTCCACCCCTGTGCACCGAACCGTTGTGAAGGGTAGCGCACTCTATATAAGCCGCCCTTCCCCACTAGTGCAGGGGTTAGCAATTCACTGTAATCCATATTCCACTCGACAACAAGCTCCCAAGAGCACTGAGACGTAGGGCTTTTACCTCCACCGTAGAGGGGCCTGAACTCATACAACTTCGTCGTAGCTAAGGCTCTGCCCATCCTTTCGTACCCTACACATCTACTGTCAGACTTATACCCACGACAAGTAGCATTGTCCCTTCTCTCTTTTTTTTTATTTGGGCTCTTAGGCCTCTCTTTTTTTTATTTGGGCTCTTTGGCCACTTTTTTTTTCCTCACATGGGACAATGCTCAAATAATGATGATCATCACACTTTTATTTACTCACAGCTCAAAGCTTAGAAATGACTCTCTAGGAAATGCCTCCGGCAGTGTACCGGGATGTGCAACGATCTAGCTTGGCGTATGACGTTGAAACATCTCGCTAGCTATCTTACGATCATGTAATGGCAATATGAGAGTGACGGCACAAGTCATGAGACGGAAAGGTGGCAGTTGCATGGCAATATATCTCGGAATGGCTATGAAAATGCCATAGTAGGTAGGTATGGTGGCTATTTTGAGGAAGACATATGGTGTGTTTGTGTACCGGCGAGAATTGCGCGGCACTAGAGAGGCTAGCAATGTGGAAGGTGAAAGTGCATCTATACCATGGACTCACATTAGTCATGAAGAACTCACATACTTATTACAAAAGTTTTTATTAGTAATCGAAATGAAGTGCTAAACGCATACTCCTAGGGGAAGGGTTGGTAGGTGTTAACCATCGCGCGATCCCGACCTCAACACAAAGGATGACAATCAATAGATCAATTATGCTCAGAGTCCCTAACATAGCGGTTCACCATATGTGCATGCTAAGAGAATCACTAACTTCAACACAAGTATTTCTAGATTCACAACACCCTACTAACATAGCTCTTAATATTACCAAATCCACGTCTCAAAACTAATTGAGAGGAATCAAGACTTCTCTTTCTACTCAATGCACATGAAGGTGGAGGTGTTTGTATCCTCTTTGGGTACCTTCACCTTTGGGACTACTTTCATAGCATAAGCCAACTACCAAATCACGCACCGCCATGCTCTAAAAGATCTAAGTGAAGCACATAGAGCAAAATTATCTAGCTCAAAAGATATAAGTGAAACACAATGAGCATTCTAGGAAAATCACAATGAGTGCATGTCTCTCTCTAAAGATGTGCAGCAAGGATGATTGTGACACAACAAAAAGAAAAGACTCCTAAGATACAAGACGCTCCAAGAAAAACACATATCATGTGGTGAATAAAAATATAGCTCCAAGTAACGTTACCGATGGATTGAAGACGAAAGAGAGGATGCCTTCTCTGGGCATCCCCAAGCTTAGGCTTTTTGGTGTCCTTGAATTTGTCTTGGGATGCCTTGGGCATCCCCAAGCTTGAGCTCTTTCCACTCCTTATCTCTTTGTCCATGAGAACATCACCCAAAACTTGAAAACTTCACAACACAAAACTTAAACAGAAACTCGTGATAACATTAGCACAAGAAAACAAACTACCACCACTTTAGGTACTGTAGCAATCTTAATTTCTATTTATATGGGTGTTGGGCTGCTGTATTCTCACTTTTCCATGGCTATTACCCCCCCCCCCCGATACTAACCATAGTTTCATCAAAACAAGCAATCAACTCAACAAAAACAGAATCTGTCAAAAATAGACCAATCTGTAGCAATCTGTATACTTCGTATACTTCTGGTACCTCAAAAATTCTGAACTTACGACTGCCTGGGAAAAAGGCATATCAACCAGCAGAAAAAAGAATCAACTTAAAAGCTCTTTCTTAATAAAAATTAAAAATCATCTCGTGAGCGAAAAGTTTCTGTCTTTTTCCAGCAGGATCAAACAACCATTACCAAGACTAATCATAAAGGTTTTGCTTGGCTCAAACACAAAATAAACACAAAAAACACAATCATAACATAATTATGATAGTGTGGACGCAACAAAACAAAAAGAAAAAGAAATAAATTCGTTGGGTTGCCTCCCAACAAGCACTATTGTTTAACGCCCTTAGCTAGGCATAAGGCGATAGAATCACGTATCATCGTCTTTGGTGCTCAAACCATAAGTGGCCCTCATCATGGATTCATAAGGCAATCTTATTTCCTGTCACACCCTGTTTTTGCTATCACCTGTCTGTGTTGTAAAATTCTGAGCTTGTTAAAACTTTTTCAAAACTAATGTTGTGAGTGCCATGATTGACATTGTATGCTTGTATGCTTGATCATGTGAGGTTTCAAAGCCCTAAATTCCTTTTTGGTATTTTACTGATTTTCAAAAACCTTTGATAACCAAAGTAAAACCACCTTGAGATTGCACTACATGTCCTTGATAGCAAGCAGTGCTTCTACTCATATTTGGTAATCTGATTTTTACCTATCTTTATATTTCAAAACCACAAAAATAATTATTTTTGTGAGTATTTCCCTAATTAAATAACCTGTCTATTTCTAAGGTCATAATTGGTATTCCAACATGGAAAAATACTTTTCTTCTTTAGAAAAATCTGATTAAATTTAGAGATGATTAGAAGGACATATATTTTCCATACATAGGATTTTAAACCCCATTTTATATTATATTTATTGATTAAAACTACAAAAGCTATTTCTGTCTGTTTTTGGCATTTTGAGATATTTCCAAAGGAAATATTCTCAATAAATTCCTAGAAAATTGAAGTGGTGTCCCCAAGCCTTCTTTGGTGTGCACATAAAGTTTCACCTTGATCAAAGGTGAATAAGTACCCAAAATAGCCCAAAAACCCTGTCTGTCCAGAATCAAGTTAGAGCAACTCTAAATAGCAAAGTTTGTCCAATGAGGCTAAAAATTTGGAGGAGTGCCTAATACCTCAAATGAGGGTTCTACACCAAAAATGGGATTTGTGGGACTTAGTTTTCCCACACTCCCTTTGGAAGGAACAGATCTGGTCATATTGAAGTGATTTCAAGTTTACAAAGCTAAACTTGTCCATTGGAGCTCAAATTTGGTGGAACTCCATGGTTTACCCCCAAAACCAAACCTGTTAAGTCTCAGCACCAGTGGTGGGGTGCAACCCCCTGTGACCACTGTCGAACACCTTCTGACAGAGAGGAGAAAGCCACCTTAGCCACAGCTAAACCAAACTCCTTTGCTTCAAACTCTTAGATTAAGTAGCCAGCACCAGTAGCTAACCCCAGTCAACTGGCCCCTCACTAGTTCAAAGTGGAAAGGCCAAAAAACCCAATTTAGACCTCAGTTCATGAATGACAGCACCAGTATTTCTTGCCTCCTTTGACCAGCCGAAACTCCCACTAAAACAAAATGGCTAGCCACACCCCCAGCAAGTGCCAGGACATGCTAGACATGTCCAAAGTGCCCCAGAGCGCACCAGCATGCCGTGGCATGCCAAAACTGTGCTCTGGGCGCGCTACAGGGAGTCCCCAAGGTGGGGACGATGCCCTCGGCTAGTTCCAGCCTCCCCCGAGATGTCCAACCTCCTCCCCGACAGCCCCTCTGCGTCAGGCCAGCCTCAGGGCCCCTCCTCTCTCGCGCAAGAGCTCGCGCGACGCGTGCCCGCGCGCTCCAGATTTGGCCAAGCTCGCGCGGCCACGAATGCAGCTCTCCTATCTCTCTCTCTCTGCAGGAGACGGTTCGGGCAGTCCAATACCACGTCCTGAGATAGTGGTTTCAACCCCAACGTCTCTCTGCACCCCCGTGTGCGCCACGGTGAGTCACCGACACTCCCAAGTCTGCTCACCGTCGCGGGCCTGTAAATAGCCCTCCCCCTCGCTCCAGCACCCCTCAGATAGCTTCGCCGCATCCACTAGCACCTCCCTAGATGCCCCAGCAACCCAACAGAGCCCCGGTGCTCGAGATCGACCAAGGCCCCTCCGCCTCGGAGCTTCGGTCGATCCCCGGCGACACGACGGCTCCTGCGCCCCCCAACCCACCAAACTGACCCCCTTGAACCCAGGAAGCTTTCCCCCAACTCGCCCGAGCTTTTCCATGTCTCTAGCCAACCCTCGACCACTTCCCGAAACCCCTCCGCCACGGCCTCTTCGTCACCGGCGAACCCCTGCCTCCCCGTCGTTGTTTCGACCACATGCATTTAGGCGACGGTCAGGCGAACCCATTCCCGTCTTCCTTAGGGCGTGAGCGCGTCGACAGCCTCGTCGGCGTCCTCCTCCTCCTCTCTGGCTGGAGGTAGGAGACGACCCCGACAGGTGTGCCCCACCAGTCGGTGGCCCAGCCTCCTCCCCCGCGCTGGCCTCGGTCACTGACCGCAGGGCCCCGCGTGTCAGGTTCAAACCTCACGGCGCGCGCGCCTGGGCAGGCCATCGGCTGGCCATGGGCCAGCCCAGCTCTGGGCCGAGCCAGGCCAGGAGCTGGCCTGTTTTTCTTTTAATTTTAAAACTGGATTTCTAAGATTTTTATAAAAACATTTAACTAGTGTAAAACTATAATTCTTCCACTGTTATTTTTCTAAAAATGTGTAGTATTTAATGATATGCTTAGATGATTTTTTTTTCAAGCAACTATTCTATTTTGCAATATTAAAAAGGACTAAAATGGAATAGTTTTGCTTCTGCTTGGTTGTTTTCAAAAATATTCCTTCAAGGAAAATTAAGGCAAGTATTTTTAAAATGATATCTTAGATTTATCAAAAATAGGGAACATTTTCAAAATGACTTTGTGGACTGTTTCTGTGTGAGCTATTTCTTATTTGTGGTTTTATCGACGATAGAAAACCCGTGTGACGAGGGAATCAGAGCGGAAGACCTCGAAGACCCCGGATACTTAGCTGACCAAGGCAAGCATCCCTTTGACCATGACTGAGCATATGTTACCTTGCATGTTACGATAGCAAGTTAATCCTGTTGCATATGATCATAAGTGTCGGTAATCATTTGATATGATTTTACCGAAGGCTCCCCCGGAGCACATGCATTGAGCTTGACTCTACCCCTTGAGGGTCATGCTAATACCATGTTGACAAGTAAAAGTAGCAGTAGTTCTATCATGAGCATGATGTTGTCACAAAGGAAGAGTTTATGAAAACCCCGTCGGGTGCCACTAATGCCCGAGGGTGATGATGAGTTCGTGGTCACTTTGGTGAAGTGATGCACCCGGTATTTGTGTGAGTAAGGTTTCGGAAATGGGATTATATTTATGATGTGTCAACCGTCCCAACCTTACCAGTACGACCACGTTACCCCTTATGGGATGGGGCTATGTTAACTACTCTAGTCGGTGCTAGCAAAGAGCCACATTACTAGTGGCGGGAGTGATTGTAGTCACTCTCGTGATGGGGTCGTGTCGGGTAGGACGACTATGACATTTTTATGAGTTCCAGTCACACCGTTGGTCCCCGCATGGTCGGTACGGTCCAGAGTTGGTGCTCGTAAGACGTACGACATGTGGGCTGGGTACCAATCGAGTGGGCCTCTTTGTCTAGTAACGTCAGGGGAAAGGCATTGATCGGGTACTTACCTCGGGTATGTGAAATACCGCGAGTCGTGGATGACACGGAAGTTTCCCCGATCTTGTGGGTCCAGCGTACTACCTCTGCAGAGTGTAATCTGTTCGAATAGCCGTGTCCACGGTCAAGGACAGTTGGGCAATCTTGCCTAAACTACGTCTTGATATTTCCGCATAAACCAAGGGTGCGTGAGTGAGTGTGTGTGTGGAGTTTAAAAGGTGTTGTTATAAAAGTAATAATATGACCAAGTTCGGTGACTTGGCATATAGGGTGAACCCGGATGGTTTAGCCCTCAACTCATACATTGAGGATATGACCAAGTTCGGTAACTTGGCATATAGGGTGAACCCGGATGGTTCAGCCCCTAGCAGATATGTTGATATCTGTAACATGTTCTTCAAGAGTAATTCTTTAACCTGATGCATAATCACGACCATTCCACCCCGATGAGTTCTACTAGAATATGCATGATACTTTTATCCTTCACTTTCATTTGTTCATGTCATGGGCTGTTTGCGAGTACATTCAAAGTACTCATTGGCTTGCCACTAGTTATGTTATTGACCAGACATGGAAGGACCGGAGTTTGGAGATGAGTACGTCTTCAGCGACACCCCTGCGAACTAGGACGCTTCCGAGTCAGAATGCGTGTCGATGTTGGCTTGATGGCATGTGCACCAGCTTAGCCCTATGTTTTCCGCTATTAGTGTATCCGTGTGATTTGGCCTTAGGCCCTATCTTGTGAACTTGACCCTTTGGTCACGTGTTGTAATAATCAGTACTTGGATGTAAGACTCTTTATTCAGTATTTGTGTTCGGTGAGCATTGATCTCTGGGATCACTGAGCACGGCGGTTCTCGACTAGTAAGTCGGGGTCCCCACAGAGCTGGTATCAGAGCCATCCTGACTATAGGAAGCCTTAGGTAGCAAGGACGATAGCCGGACAATTAGTGCACCTAGTGTGACCCAAGAACCGCACCCACTATATATTTCTAACCCTCTCCTCTACACCTTGTAGATGGCCGCCGTACCCGAGACGCTTTTGGAAACGGGCTTTTCTCTACTTTTGAGTGATAGCCTCGAGAAGTGTCAAGTGCGTCGCACGCCCGTCTTTCTCCACCACGAACACTGGGTCAACACCGACACTAAGGAGTATCACGTGGACGTGATAGTTGTTGGAAATATGCCCTAGAGGCAATAATAAATTAGTTATTATTATATTTCTTAGTTCATGATAATCGTTTATTATCCATGCTATAATTGTATTGATTGGAAACACAATACTTGTGTGGATACATAGACAAAACACTGTCCCTAGTAAGCCTCTAGTTGACTAGCTCGTTGATCAAAGATGGTCAAGGTTTCCTGGCCATAGCCAAGTGTTGTCACTTGATAACGGGATCACGTGATGGACTAGACCCAAACTAATAGACGTAGCATGTTGATCGTGTCATTTTGTTGCTACTGTTTTCTGCGTGTCAAGTATTTGTTCCTATGACCATGAGATCATATAACTCACGGACACCGGAGGAATGCTTTGTGTGTATCAAACGTCGCAACGTAACTGGGTGACTATAAAGATGCTCTACAGGTATCTCCTAAGGTGTTCGTTGAGTTAGTATAGATCGAGACTGGGATTTGTCACTCCGTGTGACGGAGAGGTATCTCGGGGCCCACTCGGTAATACAACATCACACACAAGCCTTGCAAGCAATGTAACTTAATGTAAGTTGCGGGATCTTGTATTACGGAACGAGTAAAGAGACTTGCCGGTAAACGAGATTGAAATAGGTATGCGGATACTAACGATCGAATCTCGGCCAAGTAACATACCGAAGGACAAAGGGAATGACGTACGGGATTATATGAATCCTTGGCACTGAGGTTCAAACGATAAGATCTTCGTAGAATATGTAGGATCCAATATGGGCATCCAGGTCCCGCTATTGTATATTTACCGAGGAGTCTCTCGGGTCATGTCTACATAGTTCTCGAACCCGCAGGGTCTGCACACTTAAGGTTTGACGTTGTTTTATGCGTATTTGAGTTATATGGTTGGTTACCGAATGTTG
Source organism: Hordeum vulgare subsp. vulgare (assembly GCF_904849725.1). Lineage (NCBI taxonomy): Eukaryota > Viridiplantae > Streptophyta > Magnoliopsida > Poales > Poaceae > Hordeum > Hordeum vulgare. The sequence continues at coordinate 137,662,270 of NC_058518.1, read as the reverse complement.
TTCGGAGTCCCGGATGAGATCACGGACGTCACGAGGGTTTCCGGGATGGTCCGGAAACGAAGATTGATATATAGGATGACCTCATTTGGTTACTGGAAGGTTTTCGTGCATTACCGGAAAAGTTTCGGGCTCATCGGTAGTGTACCGGGAGTGCCGGGAGGGGTGCCGGGGACCATCGGGAGGGGTGTCACGCCCCAAGGGGTCTCATGGGCTATGGGAAGAGATAAACCAGCCCCTAGTGGGCTGGAATAAGTTCCCACTAAGGCCCATAAGGTTTGAGAAGGAAAAAACACAAGGTGGAAAGAGTTTCCAAGTGGGAAGGTGGAATCCTACTCCAAGTAGGATTGGAGTAGGACTCCTCCACCTCCAATTTCGGCCAAACCTTTAGGTTTTGAGGCTGACTCATCCCCTCCCTCCCACCTATATATACGGAGGTTTTAGGGCTGATTTGAGACGACTTTTCCACGGCAGCCCGACCACATACCTCCACGGTTTTTCCTCTAGATCGCGTTTCTGCGGAGCTCGGGCGGAGCCCTACTGAGACAAGGTCATCACCAACCTCCGGAGCGCCGTCACGCTGCCGGAGAACTCTTCTACCTCTCCGTCTCTCTTGCTGGATCAAGAAGGCCGAGATCATCGTCGAGCTGTACGTGTGCTGAACGCGGAGGTGCCGTCCGTTCGGTACTAGATCGTGGGACTGATCGCGGGATTGTTCGCGGGGCGGATCGAGGGACGTGAGGACGTTCCACTACATCAACCGCGTTCACTAACGCTTCTTCTATACGATCTACAAGGGTACGTAGATCACTCATCCCCTCTCGTAGATGGACATCACCATGATAGGTCTTCGTGCGCGTAGGAAATTTTTTGTTTCCCATGCGACGTTCCCCAACAGTGGCATCATGAGCTAGGTTCATGCGTAGATGTCTTCTCAAGTAGAACACAAAAGTTTTTGTGGGCGGTGATGTGCGTTTTTCTGCCCTCCTTAGTCTTTTCTTGATTCCGCGGTATTGTTGGATTGAAGCGGCTTGGACCAACATTACTCGTACGCTTACGAGAGACTGGTTTCATCGCTACGAGTAACCCCGTTGCTCAAAGATGACTGGCAAGTGTCGGTTTCTCCAACTTTAGTTGAATCGGATTTGACTGAGGAGGTCCTTGGATGAGGTTAAATAGCAACTCATATATCTCCGTTGTGGTGTTTGCGTAAGTAAGATGAGATCCTACTAGATACCCATGGTCACCACGTAAAACATGAAACAACAAAATTAGAGGACGTCTAACTTGTTTTTGCAGGGTATGCTTGTGATGTGATATGGCCAACGATGTGATGTGATATATTGGATGTATGAGATGATCATGTTGTAATAGATAATATCGACTTGCACGTCAATGGTACGGCAACCGGCAGGAGCTATAGGGTTGTCTTTATAACTAACGTTTGTGCTTGCAGATGCGTTTACTATTTTGCTAGGACGTAGCTTTAGTAGTAATAGCATGAGTAGAACGACAACCCCGATGGGGACACATTGATGGAGATCATGGTGTGACGCCGGTGACAAGAAGATCGTGCCGGTGCTTTGGTGATGGAGATCAAGAAGCACGTGATGATGGCCATATCATGTCACTTATAAATTGCATGTGATGTTAATCCTTTTATGCACCTTATTTTGCTTAGAACGACGGTAGCATTATGAGGTGATCTCTCACTAAAATTTCAAGATGAAATTGTGTTCTCCCCGACTGTGCACCGTTGCTACAGTTCGTCGTTTCGAGACACCACGTGATGATCGGGTGTGATAGACTCAACGTTCACATACAACGGGTGCAAAACAGTTGCGCACGCGGAACACTCGGGTTAAGCTTGACGAGCCTAGCATGTGCAGACATGGCCTTGGAACACATGAGACCGAAAGGTCGAGCATGAATCGTATAGTTGATATGATTAGCATAGAGATGCTTACCACTGAAACTATTCTTGACTCACGTGATGATCGGACTTGAGATAGTGGATTCGGATCATGTACCACTCAAATGACTAGAGAGATGTACTTTTTGAGTGGGAGTTCTTAAGTAATATGATTAATTGAACTAATTTTCATGAACATAGTCTAATGGTCTTTGCGAATTACGATGTAGCTTGCGCTATAGCTCTCTTGTTTTATATGTTCCTAGAGAAAATTTAGTTGAAAGTTGATAGTAGCAAACTTTGCAGACTGAGTTTGTAAAACCGAGGATTGTCCTCGTTGTTGCACAGAAGGCTTATGTCCTTAATGCACCACTCGGTGTGCTGCACCTCGAGCGTCGTCTGTGGATGCTGTGAACATCCGACATACACGTTTCTGATGACTACACGATAGTTCAGTACAAAAATACTTAATGGCTTAGAAGCAAGGCGCCGAAAACGTTGTAAAACGTCACGGAACATAAGTGATGTTCTAAAGAGATGAAATTGTGATTTCATGCTTGTGCCCTTGTTAAGAGGTACGAGACCTCCGACGAGATTCTTTGTCCACAAAGCACAGGAGAAAAGGCTCAATCATTGAGCATGTGCTCAGATTGTCTGAGTACGACAATCGCTTGAATCAAGTGGGAGTTAATCTTCCAGATGAGATAGTGATAGTTCTCCAAAGTCACTGCCACCAAGCTGTGAGAGCTTCGTGATGAACTATAACATATCAAGGATACATACAATGATCCTTGAGCGATTCGCGATGTTTGACACTGCGAAAGTAGAAATCAAGAAGGAGCATCAATAGTTGATGGTTTGTAAAACCACTAAGTTTCAAGAAAGGCAAGGGCTAGAAGGGATACTTCGTGAAACGGCAAAACAGTTGCTGCACTAATGAAGAGACCCAAGATTAAACCCAAACCCGAGACTAAGTGCTTCTATAATGAGGGGAACAATCACTGAGGCGGAGCAACTCAAGATACTTGGTAGATAAGAAGGCTGGCAAAAGTCGAAAGAAGTGTATTTGATATACATGATGTTGATGTGTACTTTACTAGTACTCCTAGTAGAACGAGGGTATTGGATACCGGTTCGGTTGCTAAGTGATTAGTGACGCGAAATGAAAGCTACGGCATAAACGGAGACTAGCTAAAGGCGAGGTGACGATACGTGTTGGAAGTGTTTCCAAGATTGATATGATCAAACGTCGCACGCTCCCTCTACCATCGGGATTGGTGTTAAACCTAAATAATTGTTATTTGGTGCTTGCGTTAAGCATGAACATGATTGGATCGTATTTATTGCAATACGATTATTCATTTAAGGAGAATAATGGTTACTCTATTTTCTTGAATAATCACCTTCAATGGTTTATTGAATCTCGATCGTAGTGTTACACATGTTCATGATATTGGTGCCAAAAGATACGAGTTGATGATGATAGTACCACTTACTTGTGGCACTGCCGCTTGAGTCATGTTAGTATAAATTGCATGAAGAGGCTCCATGCTGATGGATCTTTGTACTCACCTGATTTCGAATCACTAGTGACATGCGAATCATACCACATGAGCAAGGCCTTGATTTCATTGAGATGAAATAAGATAGTAACTTGTTGGAAGTGATACATTTTGATGTATGCAGTCCAATGGGTGCTGAGGCACGCAGTGGATATCATTATGTTCTTACTTCACTGGCGATTTGAGTAGATACAGGAGTATTTACTTAATGAATCACAAGTCTAAAATGTTGAAAAGTTCAATTCCGTTTTAGAGTGAAGTTCGTCGTAACAAGAGGATAAACTGTCTACGATATGATCATGGAAATGAATATCTGAGTTACGAGTTTTGGTACACAGTTAAGCAATGTGGAAATTGTTTCGCAGTTCATGCCACCTGGAACATCATAGTGTGATGATGTGTCTGAACGTCATAGCCACGCACTATTTGGTATGGTGCATACTATGATGTCTCTTATCGAATTACCACTATCGTTTATGGGTTATGCATTAGAGACAACCGCACTCACTTTAAATAGGGCACCGCGTATTTCCGTTGAGATGACACAGTATAGACTGAGGTTTAGAGAAATCTAAACTGTCGTTTCTTGAAAGTTTGGGGTTTCGACACTTCTGTCAAAAAGTTTCAGTCTGGTAAGCTCAAACCCAAAGCGGATAAATGCATCTTCATAGGATATCCAAAACAGTTGGGTACATCTCCTATCTCAGATCCGAAAGCAAAGTGTTTGTTTCTAGAAACGGATCCTTTCTCGAGGAAAGGTTTCTCTCGAAAGAATTGAGTGGGAGGGTAGTAGAACTTGATGAGGTTATTGAACCATCACTTCAACCAGTGTGTAGCAGGGCGCGGGAAGTTGTTCATGTGGCGCCTACACCAATTGAAGTGGAAGCTGATGATGATGATCATTGAGCTTCGAATCAAGTTACTACAAACCTCGTAGGTCGACAAGGTCGCGTACTGCTGCAGAGTAGTACGGTAACCCTGTCTTGGAGGTCATGTTGTTGAGCAACAGTGAACCTACGAGTTATGGAGAAAGCGATGGTGGGCCCAGATTCCGACAAATGGCTGGAAGCCATGAAATCCGAGAGAGGATCCATGTGTGAAAACAAAGTGTAGACTTTGGTAGAACTACTTGATGGTCATAGGACTATTGAGTAAAAATGGATCTTTAAAAGAAGACAGACGATGATGGTGATAAGTCACTATTAAGAAACGCTCGACTTGTCGCCAAGATGTTTTCGATAAGATCAAACAGTTGACTATGATGAGACTTTCTCACTCGTAGCGATGCTAAAAGTCTGTTAGAATTATGTTAGTTGTTGATGCATTATTTATGAAATATTGCACGTAGGATGTCAAAACATTGTTTTCTCGACGGTTTCCTTGAGCAAACATTGTATGTGATACAACCAGAAGGTTTTGTCGATCCTAAAGATACTAGCAAGTATGCAAGCTCCAGTAATCCTTCAATGGACTGGTGCAAGCATCTCGGAGTTGGAATATACACTTTGATGAGATGATCAAAGATTTTGGGTTTGTACAAGGTTTATGAGAAACTTGTATTTCCAAAGAAGTGAGTGGGAGCACTATAGAATTTCTGATAGGTATATGTGGTTGACATATTGTGGATCAGAAGTAATGTAGAATTTCTGTAAAGCATACAAGGTTGTTTGAAAGAAGTTTTCAAAGGAGTACCTGGATTACGCTACTTGAACGTTGAGCATCAAAGATCTATGGAGATAGATCGAAAGCGCTTAATAGAAGTTTCAACAAGATGCATGCCTTGACAAGTTTTTGAAAGAGTTCAAAATAGACCAGCAAAGAAGGAGTTCTTGGTTGCGTTGTGAGGTGTGAATTTGAGTAAGACTCAAAACCCGACCACGGCAGAATAAAGAGAATAGACGAAGGTCGTCTTCTATGCCTTAGCCGTAGAATCTAAAGTATGCCATGTTGTGTACCGCACCTGAAGTGTGCCTTGACTCAAAGTATGTTGAGAGGTACAGAGAGTGATCCATGATTGAATCACTAGCAGCGGTCGAAATTTATCCTTAGTAACTAATGGACTAAGGAATTTTTCTCGATTATGGAGGTGGTTAAAGAGTTTGTCGTAAAGGGTTACGTCAATGCAAGCTTTGACACTAATCCGGATAACTATGAGTAGTGAAACGGATTCTTATAGTAGAGTAGATATTTGGAGCATTTCCGAATAGCACGTAGTAGCAGCATCAATAAGATGACATAAATATTTGTAAAGAACGCATGAATCTGAAAGTTTCAGAACCGTTGACTAAAACCTCTCTCACGAGCAAGACGTGATCAGACCCCATAACTATATGGGTGTTGGATTCGTTGGAATCACATGGTGATGTGAACTAGATTATTGACTCTAGTGCAAGTGGGAGACTGTTGGAAATATGCCCTAGAGGCAATAATAAATTAGTTATTATTATATTTCTTAGTTCATGATAATCGTTTATTATCCATGCTATAATTGTATTGATTGGAAACACAATACTTGTGTGGATACATAGACAAAACACTGTCCCTAGTAAGCCTCTAGTTGACTAGCTCGTTGATCAAAGATGGTCAAGGTTTCCTGGCCATAGGCAAGTGTTGTCACTTGATAACGGGATCACATCATTAGGAGAATCATGTGATGGACTAGACCCAAACTAATAGACGTAGCATGTTGATCGTGTCATTTTGTTGCTACTGTTTTCTGCGTGTCAAGTATTTGTTCCTGTGACCATGAGATCATATAACTCAGGACACCGGAGGAATGCTTTGTGTGTATCAAATGTCGCAACGTAACTGGGTGACTATAAAGATGCTCTACAGGTATCTCCGAAGGTGTTCGTTGAGTTAGTATAGATCAAGACTGTGATTTGTCACTCCGTGTGACGGAGAGGTATCTCGGGGCCCACTCGGTAATACAACATCACACACAAGCCTTGCAAGCAATGTAACTTAATGTAAGTTGCGGGATCTTGTATTACGGAACGAGTAAAGAGACTTGCCAGTAAACGAGATTGAAATAGGTATGCGGATACTAACGATCGAATCTCGGCCAAGTAACATACCGAAGGACAAAGGGAATGACGTACGGGATTATATGAATCCTTGGCACTGAGGTTCAAACGATAAGATCTTCGTAGAATATGTAGGATCCAATATGGGCATCCAGGTCCCGCTATTGGATATTTACCGAGGAGTCTCTCGGGTCATGTCTACATAGTTCTCGAACCCGCAGGGTCTGCACACTTAAGGTTCGACGTTGTTTTATGCGTATTTGAGTTATATGGTTGGTTACCGAATGTTGTTCGGAGTCCCGGATGAGATCACGGACGTCACGAGGGTTTCCGGAATGGTCCGGAAACGAAGATTGATATATAGGATGACCTCATTTGGTTACCGGAAGGTTTTCGTGCATTACCGGAAAAGTTTCGGGCTCATCGGTAGTGTACCGGGAGTGCCGGGAGGGGTGCCGGGGACCATCGGGAGGGGTGTCACGCCCCAAGGGGTCTCATGGGCTATGGGAAGAGATAAACCAGCCCCTAGTGGGCTGGAATAAGTTCCCACTAAGGCCCATAAGGTTTGAGAAGGAAAAAACACAAGGTGGAAAGAGTTTCCAAGTGGGAAGGTGGAATCCTACTCCAAGTAGGATTGGAGTAGGACTCCTCCACCTCCAATTTCGGCCAAACCTTTAGGTTTTGAGGCTGACTCATCCCCTCCCTCCCACCTATATATACGGAGGTTTTAGGGCTGATTTGAGACGACTTTTCCACGGCAGCCCGACCACATACCTCCACGGTTTTTCCTCTAGATCGCGTTTCTGCGGAGCTCGGGCGGAGCCCTGCTGAGACAAGGTCATCACCAACCTCCGGAGCGCCGTCACGCTGCCAGAGAACTCTTCTACCTCTCCGTCTCTCTTGCTGGATCAAGAAGGCCGAGATCATCGTCGAGCTGTACGTGTGCTGAACGCGGAGGTGCCGTCCGTTCGGTACTAGATCGTGGGACTGATCGCGGGATTGTTCGCGGGGCGGATCGAGGGACGTGAGGACGTTCCACTACATCAACCGCGTTCACTAACGCTTCTGCTATACGATCTACAAGGGTACGTAGATCACTCATCCCCTCTCGTAGATGGACATCACCATGATAGGTCTTCGTGCGCGTAGGAAATTTTTTGTTTCCCATGCGACGTTCCCCAACAATAGTGAAGGCTAATGACTCCCCAACTAGTTGGTTCTTTGAAGGGCCACAAATGGAGGATCTAATGTTGGCCTTGGAGACTGCAGCACGAGAGGCACTCGTGCGACTCCGCGACATCCTTCCTGAGATGGCAAACGAAACCGCTACTCGTCACTTACCTTTTGTTAAGGATAAGATGGACGGAAGCTAGACACTCAACCCAGCATCTGAAGACGGGATGCCATTAAGGTTTCAGACCTACTTCAACCTCTCCTCAGACACCTTGACGCATCTGTTGATCAAGGAGTCAATTAGGATTCGCCAAGAGCTGCACCAAGTCAAGGACCTATTTCGTATGGAGAAGATGAAGAACCGCAAGGTGAAGAAAGAAGGAGCACCTGTGATATCACCTGGCTTTGGATTCCGAGGAGGAATACCCCCGCTTCAGGCAGTTCCTCTTTAGAGTCGACGCTTAACCGCAGAAGAGTACACCGAGCTTTTTGCTACCTCACCAACCAAGAGACGTCGAGATGGTCTACTTCCTTCCCCTACCCCTTCGAGGAAAGGAAGCACTAATGAAGATGAAGACAGAGATGAAGATGAAGACGAAGATCCCATAGATCCGGCTTATGAGACCGCGCAGTTGATCGCGTAGCAGCGTAGGATGTACCAAACGTAGGAGTCCTTGTATCAGGATTTTATGACCCGGATGTTGTGTGAACCTGTTGGATGCAAGTCGCATTCTGCCTTGACCAGCTTGTGAGCGACTACATCGCTTGCTTTTAAATTAATATAGTAGTGCTTTCAAAAACCATGTCATAAAATTTTTCACACTAGCACACACCAGACCCCCTCTTTACTAGAACGTCATCCCTTTCGAGTGCAACCGGTTCAGCAGAAATTGACCTGTCTACTCCCCTGACAGGATGGTGAATGCAACTCACAACAGCACTTTCAGCAACCCCGGCTCTGCCTCTTCAGGACAGCAGCAGGGAACCGGAGGGGAAGCTCATGCTGGAGATCACCATGTGCAGCAAGACGATGTTCCTCCGCCGCCACCTCCCCCTGAAAGCTTGACCATGGCTCAGTTTCTTCAAGCACTTCGGGAGGAGCGCCAAGCCAACAATGCCGCTATCCGGTAGCTGGCTCAAACCTTGGTGAACCACCCGCCGCAAAACGCGAACGGCAATGGTCGCTCAACTCTCTCTGAGTTTATGCGGACTACGCCGCCCATATTCATGGAAACGACTGAGCCCTTGGATGCCGATGAATGGATCCGCACTATCGAAGACCTTCTCGCGTTGGTCAAGTGCACTGACGACAACGAGAAAGTTCTCTATGCAACCCAGTGTCTTGGAGGCATAGCCAGAGCCTGGTGGGATGGATTTCAGATCATGCGAGTCGGGCAAGTCATCACTTGGGCCGTGTTCAAGGCCGCTCACATTCCTCCGGGGATGATGACAATTAAGAAGCAGGAATTCCGAGCCTTAAGGCAAGGCAGTGGATCAGTCAAGGAATATTTGCAGAAGTTCAACCTTCTATCAAGGTATGCACCTGAAGATGTCAGCACTAAGGCTGCCAAAGTGGAGCGCTTTATGGAAGGACTGCAGCAGTCACTCCAGTATCAGCTTGTTGTTTGTGACTGTCGGACCTTCGGTGACCTAGTTAATAAGGATCTTATGTTGGAAGACAAGCGTCGTGCAATGGACGACACACGTAAGCGCAAGCTAATAAGCAGTGGAGGACCGATCAACTCAAAGCCACGACCATGGCAGTCAGCCCCGACAAGACCCAACTATCAGCAGCAGCAGTACAAGCACCCAACATTTCGCGAGAATTACCAACCTCAGCAAGTCAGCATCAAGCCAGCAAGCACACCGCCAAACAACGGTGGGAGCAAGACCAATCTTCCGGCGCAAGTTACCTGTTTCAGGTGTGGACAACCAGGGCACTATTCCAGGCAGTGCCCCAATAAGAAACCCGATGTTCCACGCCCCAATGCGCCAAATCCAAGCCAAGGAGCACCAGGCAGGAACCAGGCTCCCCGCAATCAGCAGTATCACGGCAAGGGGCGGATTAATCATATTTTCGCGGAAGAGGCATAGGAAGACTCGGACTGCATTCTGGGTACATTCCTCATCAACTCTACCCCAGCAACAGTATTGTTTGATTGTGGTGCTTCGCATTCCTTTGTTACACAAAAGTTAGCGGAAAAGTGTGAACTAGAACCTACCTTGCTTCATGGGCATATGGCAATTCAGACCCCAGGAGCAGTTTTGAGAACCAACCTAGGGTGTAGAAAGGTTGGGATAGTTATCAATGGGACGAGCTTCTCAGCGGATCTCATTGTGCTTAAGTCTCAAGGCCTAGAAGTAATCCTCGGTATGGACTGGTTGGCCAAGCATCCGAGTATCTTGGATTGTGCTAACAGGGCCATTACCATGACAAGTGACCAAGGGGTCAAAGTCAAGTATGTCTCTGTGCCAGTACCCACTCGAGTGCCACAAGTTAACAGCCTATCACAGGAAGGACTCGACCGAGTGCCAATAGTCTGTGAGTATCCGGATGTCTTTCCTGATAAGCTACCAGGGATGCCTCCTGACCGAGACATTGAGTTCATCATCGAACTCATGCCCGGATCAAGGCATATCTATAAGAAGCCTTACAGGATGGGATCCGAAGAGCTAGCAGAGTTGAAGAAGCAACTGGATGAGCAACTCAGGAAAGGATTTATTCGTCCAAGTGCGTCACATTGGGGATGGCCTGTTCTCTTCGTGTCCAAGAAGGATGGGACAATCCGACTTTGTGTCGATTACCGTTCACTCAATGAGGTCACAATCAAGAACAAGTATCCACCCCCCAAGATTGAAGACTTGTTCGAACAGCTTAATGGAGCAAAGGTATTCTCCAAGATCGACCTCCGATCTGGATATTACCAACTAAAAATTCGACCCGAATACATTCCAAAGACGGCATTTGTGACCCGGTATGGTCTGTACGAATGCACTGTCATGTCCCTCGGATTGACAAATGCCCCAGCTTACTTCACGTACCTCATGAATAAGGTCTTCATGGAATACTTGGACAAGTTTGTCGTTGTATTCATTGACGACATATTAATCTTTTCCAAGTCTGAAGAAGAGCATGAGCAACACTTGAGGTTAGTATTGGAAAATCTTCGAGAGCACCAACTGTACGCCAAGTTCAGCAAATGCCAATTTTGGCTAAACGAAGTTGGATTCCTAGGTAATACCATGACAGCAAGTGGATTGGCAATTGATCCCTCTAAGATTACCACGGTAACCAACTGGGAATCGCCAATCGACATAAAGGAAGTCAGGAGTTTTCTCGGACTCACAGGGTATTACCGCAAGTTCGTAGAAGGATTCTCCCGCATCGCGCGACCTATGACTCAGCTCTTGAAGAAACGCAAGAAGTTCGAATGGATGCCAGAATGTGAGGCAAGCTTTCAAGAGTTGAAGAAGAGGCTAACCACCGCACCGGTATTGGCCACTCCAGATATCAGCAAGGAGTTCGTGATATATTGTGATGCCTCCAGGACCGGGCTAGGTGGAGTTCTAATGTAGGATGACAGGGTCATGGCATACTTGTCGCGGCAACTGCGCCCGCATGAGGAGAATTATGCCACCCATGATCTCGAGTTGGCAGCAGTAGTGCATGCCTTGAAGACATGGCGACATTACCTTCTTGGGAAGCAATGTGAAATATACACCGACCACAAGAGTCTGAAGTATATTTTCACCCAAAGGGAATTTAATATGAGGCAATGGAGATGGTTGGAGTTAATCAAAGACTACGACCTCAGCATTCAATATCACCCTGGTAAGGCAAATGTAGTGGCCGATGCCTTGAGTCGGAAGACCAGCGCCTTAAACGTCATGCTTAAGGAAAGGCAGCCCGCCTTATACGAAGAATTGGAGAACTTCGGATTGGAACTGGTGGAACCAGGATTCCTGGATAATCTCAAAGTCAAACCAACGTTGGAAGACGACATCAAGGAGGCCCAGAAGGGTCACAAGAGTATCGAAGGTATCAAGAAGAAGATTCCGGAAGGGAAGGCCCCAGGATTCTTGGAGGATGATCAGGAGTGGTGTGGTTTGGGAAACGTTTATGCGTACCCAACAAGGCCGAGCTCAATGAACTCCTCCTACGGGAAGCTCATGATACACCCTACTCCATTCACCCCGGTGGTACCAAGATGTACCAAGATCTCTGAGAAAGATTCTGGTGGCACGACATGAAGAGGGAAATCGCGTCGTATGTGGCCAAGTGTGATGTGTCTCACCAAGTTAAGGCTCAGCATCAACGACCCGCACGACTGCTACAACCTCTCCAGGTGCCGGAGTGGAAGTGGGACAAGGTAGGGATGGATTTCATTACCGGTCTACCAAGGTCTAGCAAGGGACATAACTCGATATGGGTTGTTATCGACCATTTGACCAAGGTGGCCCATTTCATCCGTGTCAACACCACTTATGACGGGAACAAGTTGGCCAGTCTCTGTACCGAGCGCATAGTAAGCCTTCACGGAGTTCCCAAGGAGATTGTATCTCACCGAGGCATGCAATTCACCTCAAGGTTTTGGAGGAAACTTCAGGAAGCCCTCGGTACCAAACTCTCTTTCAGCACCGCCTTCCACCCGCAGACGGGAGGACACACGGAACGGGTGAATCAAATACTCGAAGATATGCTCCGCGCATGTGTCTTAGCGCATGGAGCCAATTGGGAAGACTGTCTGCCGTTCGCTGAGTTTTCATACAACAAGAGCTACCAGTCTAGTCTCCAGATGGCCCCGTTCGAAGTGTTGTACGGACGGAAATGCCGCACCCCGCTCAACTAGTCAGAAACCGGAGATGGGCTGATTTTCGGACCAGAAGTTTTGCACCAGGCACAAGAAAAGGTGCAACTAGTCCAAGAAAATCTGAAGGTAGCCAAGTCGCGGCAAAAGAGTTATGCGGACTCTCATCGCAGGAATGTGGAGTTCATTCCCAGAGATCTGGTGTACCTTCGAGTCACACCTCTTAAGGGAACCAATCATTTCCATGTTAAGGGGAAACTCGTTCCAAGGTTCATTGGGCCATTCAAGATTACGGCAAGGCGTGGAGAGGTCGCTTATCAGTTGGAGTTACCTCCAGAACTTTCGGGTGTGCACAACGTTTTCCACGTGTCACAACTTCGGAAGTGTCTCCAGACGCCAAATCATTCTGATCCTTATAAGGACATTGATCACCAGGCCATTGACCTTCAGTCTGATCTCACCTATCACGAGAGGCCAATCTGCATTTTGGATGAAGCACAGCGATGCACTAGAAGCCGAACCCTCAAGTATTTCAAGGTTCAATGGAGCAACCACACTGAAGCCGAAGCTACCTGGGAACGTGAAGACTATCTTCAATCTGAGTTTCCACACCTTTTAAGCACCTAGCTTAGGAATCTCGTGGACGAGATTCTTGTAAGGGGATAGGTTTGTCACACCCTGTTTTTGCTATCACCTGTCTCTGTTGTAAAATACTGAGCTTGTTAAAACTTTTTCAAAACTAATGTTGTGAGTGCCATGATTGACATTGTATGCTTGTATGCTTGATCATGTGAGGTTTCAAAACCCTAAATTCCTTTTTGGTATTTTACTGATTTTCAAAACCTTTGATAACCAAAGTAAAACCACCTTGAGATTGCACTACATGTCCTTGATAGCAAGCAGTGCTTCTACTCATGTTTGGTAATCTGATTTTTACCTATCTTTATATTTCAAACCCACAAAAATAATTATTTTCGTGAGTATTTCCCTACTTAAATAATCTCTCCATTTCTAAGGTCAGAATTGGTATTCCAACATGGAAAAATACTTTTCTGCTTTAGAAAAATCTGATTAAATTTATAGATGATCAGAAGGACATATATTTTCCATACATAGGATTTTAAACCCCATTTTATATTATATTTATTGATTAAAACAACAAAAGCTATTTCTGTCTGTTTTTGCATTTTGAAATATTTCCAAAGGAAATATTCTCAATAAATTCCTAGAAAATTCCAGTGGTGTCCCCAAGCCTTGTTTGGTGTCCACATAAAGTTTCACCTTGATCAAAGGTGGATAAGGACCCAAAATAGCCCAAAAACCATGTCTGTCCAGAATCAAGTTAGAGCAACTCTACATAGCAAAGTTTGTCCAATGAGGCTAAAACTTTGCACGAGTGCCTAATACCTCAAATGAGGGTTCTACACCAAAAGTGGGACTTAGTTTGCCCACACTCCCTTTGGAAGGAACAGATCTGGTCATATTGAAATGATTTCAAGTTTATAAAGCTAAACTTGTCCATTGGAGCTCAAATTTGGTGGAACTCCATGGTTTACCCCCAAAACCAAACCTATTAAGTCTCAGCACCAGTGGTGGGGTGCAACCCCCTGTGACCACTGTTGAACACCTTCTGACAGAGACGAAAAGGCCACCTTAGCCACAGCTAAACCAAACTCCTTTGCTTCAAACTCTTAGATTAAGTAGCCAGCACCAGTAGCTAACCCCAGTCAACTGGCCCCTCACTAGTTCAAAGTGGAAAGGCCAAAAACCCCAATTTAGACCTTAGTTCATGAATGACAGCACCAGTATTTCTTGCCTCCTTTGACCAGCCGAAGCTCCCACTAAAACAAAACGGCTAGCCACACCCCCACCAAGTGCCAGGATATGCTAGACACGTCCAAAGTGCCCCAGAGTGCACCAGCATGTCGTGGCATGCCAAAACTGCGCTCTGGGCGTGCTACAGGGAGTCCTCGAGGTGGGGGCGACGCCCTCGGCTAGTTCCAGCCTCCCCCGAGATGTCCAACCTCCTCCTCGATAGCCCCTCTGCGTCGGGCCAGCCTCAGGGCCCCTCCTCTCTCGCGCAAGAGCTCGCGCGACGCGTGCCCGCGCGCTCCAGATTCGGCCAAGCTCGTGCGGCCATGAATGCAGCTCTCCTCTCTCTCTCTCTCTCTGCAGGAGACGGTTCGGGCAGTCCAATACCACGTCCTGAGACCGTGGTTTCAACCCCGACCTCTCTCTGCACCCCCATGCGCGCCACGGTGAGTTACCGGTGCTCCCGAGTCTACTCACCGTCGCGGGCCTATAAATAGCCCTCCCCCTCGCTCCAGCACCCCTCAGATAGCTTCGCTGCATCCACTAGCACCTCCCTAGCCGCCCCAGCAACCCAGCAGAGCCCCGGTGCTCGAGATCGACCGAGGCCCCTCCGCCTCGGAGCTTCGGTCGATCTCCGGCTACACGACGGCTCCTGCGCCCCCCGATCCACCAAACTGACCCCCTTGACCCCAGGAACATTCCCCCAACTCGCCCTAGCTTTTCTATGTCTCTAGCCACCCCCTCGACCACTTCCCGAAACCCCTCCGTCACGGCCTCCTCGTCGCCGGCGAACCCCTGCCTCCCCATCGTTGTTTCGACCACCTGCACGTAGGAGATGGTCAGGCGAACCGATTCCTGTGTTCCTTAGGGCGTGAGCACGTCGACAGCCTCGTCGGCGTCCTCCTCCTCCTCTCTGGCTAGAGGTAGGAGACGACCCCGGCAGGTGTGCCCCACCTGTCGGTGGCCAAGCCTCCTCCCCCACGCTAGTCTCGGTCACTGAACGCCGGGCCCCGCGCGTCAAGTTCAAACCTGACGGCGCGTGCGCCTGGGCAGGTCGTCGGCTCACCATGGGCCAGCCCAGCTCTCGGCCGAGCCAGTCCAGGAGCTGGCCTGTTTTTCTTTTATTTTTAAAACTGGATTTCAAAGATTTTTAAAAACATTTAACCAGTGTAAAAATATAATTCTTCGACTGTTCTTTTTCTAAAAATGTGTAGTATTTAATGATATGCTTAGATGATTTTCTTTCCAGCAACTATTCCATTTTGCAATATTAAAAAGTACTAAAATGGAATAATTTTGCTTCTGCTTGGTTCTTTTCAAAAATATTCCTTCAAGGAAAATTAAGGCAAGTATTTTTAAATGATATCTTAGATTTATCAGAAATAGGGAATATTTTTAAAATGACTTTGTGGACTGTTTCTGTGTGAGCTATTTCTTATTTGTGGTTTTATAGACGAGAGAAAACCCGTGTGACGAGGGAATCGGAGCGGAAGACCTCGAAGACCCCAGATACTTAGCTGACCAAGGCAAGTAGCCCTTTGACCATGACTGAGCATATGTTACCTTGCATGTTACGATAGCAAGTTAATCCCATTGCATATGATCATAAGTGTCGGTAATCATTTGATATGATTTTACCGAAGGCTCCCCCGGAGCACATGCATTGAGCTTGACTCTACCCCTTGAGGTTCATGCTAATACCATGTTGACAAGTAAAAGTAGCAGTAGTTCTATCATGAGCATGATGTTGTCACAAAGGAAGAGTTTATGAAAACCCCGTCGGGTGCCACTAATGCCCGAGGGTGATGATGAGTTCGTGGTCACTTTGGTGAAGTGATGCACCCGGTATTTGTGTGAGTAAGGTTTCGGAAATGGGATTAGATTTATGATGTGTCGATCGTCCCAACCTTACTAGTACAACCACGTTACCCCTTATGGGACGGGGCTATGTTAACCACTCTGGTCGGTGCTAGCAAAGAGCCACATTACTAGTGGCGGGAGTGATTGTAGTCACTCTCGTGATGGGGTCATGCCGGGTAGGACGACTATGCCATTTTTATGAGTTCTAGTCACACCGTTGGTCCCCGCATGGTCGGTACGGTCCAGAGTTGGTGCTCGTAAGACGTACGACATGTGGGTTGGGTACCAATCGAGTGGACCTCTTTGTCTAGTATCGTCAGGGGAAAGGCATTGATCGGGTACTTACCTCGGGTATGTGAAATACCGCGAGTCGTGGATGACACGGAAGTTTCCCGGATCTCGTGGGTCCAGCGTACTACCTCTGCAGAGTGTAAACTATTCGAATAGTCGTGTCCACGGTCAAGGACAGTTGGGTAATCCTGCTTAAACTACGTCCTGATATTTCCGCATAAACCAAGGGTGCGTGAGTGAGTGTGTGTGTGTGTGTGGAGTTTAAAAGGTGTTGTTATAAAAGTAATAATATGACCAAGTTCGGTGACTTCGCATATAGGGTGAACCCGGATGGTTTAGCCCTCAACTCATACATTGAGGATATGACCAAGTTCGGTAACTTGGCATATAGGGTGAACCCGGCTGGTTTAGCCCCTAGAAGATATGTTGATATATGTAACATGTTCTTCAAGAGTAATTCTTTAACCTGATGCATACTCACGACCATTCCACCCTGATGAGTTGTACTAGAATATGCATGATATTTTTATCCTTCACTTTCATTTGTTCATATCATGGGCTGTTTGCGAGTACATTAAAAGTACTCATTGGCTTGCCACTAGTTATGTTATTGACCAGACATGGAAGGACCGGAGTTTGGAGATGAGTACGTCTTCGGCGACACCCCTGCGAACTAGGACGCTTCCGAGTCAGAATGCCTGTCGGTGTAGGCTTGATGGCATGGGCACCCGCTTAGCCCTATGTTTTCCGCTATTAGTGTATCCGTGTGATTTGGCCTTAGGCCCTATCTTTTGAACTTGACCCTTCGGTCACGTGTTGTAATAATCGGTACTTGGATGTAAGACTCTTTATTCAGTATTTGTGTTCGGTGAGCATTGATCTCTGGGATCACTGAGCACGGCGATTCTCGACTAGTAAGTCGGGGTCCCCACATTTTCTTTCTAGGAAAGTGCTTCATGCCCTTCTTTAAAGGAAATTGAAATCTAATATTCCCTTCCTTCATATCGATGATGGCACCAATAGTCCTTAGGAAAGGTCTACCAAGAATAATAGGGCATGTAGGATTGCAATCAATGTCAAGCACAATGAAATCCACGGGTACATAGTTCCTATTTGCAACAATAAGAACATCATTGATCCTTCCCATGGGTTTCTTGATAGTAGAATCCGCAAGATGCAAATTAAGAGAACACTCTTCAGTCTCATTAAATCCCAGAACATCACATAAAGACTTTGGAATCGCGGAAACACTAGCACCCAAATCACACAAAGCATTGCATTCATAGTTTTTGATTTTGATTTTGATAGTAGGTTCCCACTCATCATGAAGCTTTCTAGGGATAGAGACTTCCAATTCAAGTTTCTCTTCAAGAGATTTTATCATAGCTTCGATGATATGATCGGTAAAGGCCTTGTTTTGGCTATAAGCGTGCGGAGAGTTTAGCATGGATTGCATCAAGGAAATGCATTCAATCAAGGAGCAACTATCATAATTGAATTCCTTGAAATCCAAGGTTACTACTCAAAGTTTTAATATCCTCTACTCCGCTTTTAATGCTTTTAGCATCAAGATAGATGGACTCCGAATCATTGGGGCATTTTTCAACCAAGGTGGATTCATATCCAGCCCTATCATCATTAGGTTTGACACAAGAAAACAAAGATTCAATGGGAGTCACACCAAGCACTTTAAGATCTTCGGGATTCTTATCACGAGAACACGCCTTTTTAAGCCATTCATGTCTAGCACGAATTTGGGCGGTTCTTTCTTCGCTCTCAATCATGGAAACACGCATAGCTTTCAAAGTTGCATCCATATTGATCTTGGGAGGAGCACATATAACTTTCAAAGCATCAATATCACTAGACATTCTATCAACGCTCTTAGCCAAATCGTCAATTTTGAGTAGTTTTTCCTCTATGGATGCATTGAAAAAAATTGCGAGTTGATAAACTCTTTGATATTACTCTCTAGATCAGAGGGTAACCTATTGTACTTTCCATGAGTATTGTTGTAGGAGTTGCCTAAGTTATTAGAGGAGTTACTAGGAAAAGGCCTAGGAACATAGTTTCCTCTAAAAGCATTGTTGTTGCCAAAATTGTTCCTACCAACAAAATTAACGTCCAAGCTAGCGTTGCTACTCTCAATCAAAGAAGACAAGGGCATTTCATTAGGATCTAAAGGAGCACTTATACTAGCAACCAAATTCATTAACTCATCCATCTTAGCACTCAATGAGTTAATTTTTTCTATAGCATGTACTTTCTTACTAGTAGGTGACCTTTCAGTGTGCCACTGAGAGTAGTTCGTCATGATATTGTCTAGGAGTTTTGTGGCTTCTCCTAACGTGATTTCCATGAACGTTCCACCGGAGGCGGAGTCCAAGATATTTCTAGAAGCAAAATTCAAGCCAACGTAGAAGATTTGTATAATCATCCAAAGACTCAAGCCATGAGCGGCATAATTTCTAATCATCAATTTCATTCTCTCCCAAGATTGTGCAACATGTTCATGATCAAGTTGCTTAAAATTCATGATATCATTACGGAGAGAGATAATCTTAGCCGGCGGAAAATACTTGGAAATATAAGCATCTTTGCACTTATCCCAAGAATCGATACTATTTTCGGGCAAAGACGAAAACCAAGTTTTTGCTCGATCTCGCAACGAGAAAGGAAAAAGCTTAAATTTAATCACATCATTATCCACATCTTTCTTCTTTTGCATATCGCAAAGCTCTATGAAGGTATTGAGATGGGATGCGGCATCTTCACTAGGAAGGCCGGAGAATTGCTCTTTCACAACAAGATTCAGCAAAGCGGCATTGATTTCATATGACTCCGCACTAGTGGCGGGAGCAATCGGAGTACTAATAAAATCATTATTATTAGTATTCAACAAGTCACAAAGTTTGGTGTTTTCAGTCATGGTGACCTCGGCAAGCAAGCAAGCACACAAGCGAACAAAGAGCAAGCGATAAAAATGGCGAACTAAAAGGCGAACGAATAAGGCAAACGAAAAAAGGCAAATTGGAGGGATAATTCCTGCTTACTCTCCTGCAAGAAACGAGAAGGGATAAACAAAGTCTTAGGCTTCTTCCTTGAGTCAGGGAGGCTCGACTTCTCCAACTCCACATGCGTGTGTCCAAGTTGAGGTAGAGGAGTCTCCTCCTCATCGGAACTTGTTTGTTCCTTCCCCTTGGGATCGTAATCTTCTTCCTCGTCTGTGGTCCAGCTATAAGGATCCAAGTCCCTGCTACGGTGACAGAGATCTTCTGCGTCTCTTGAGCTTGCGTTGGTTTTCCCTTGAAGAGGAAAGGGCAATGCAGCACAGGAGTAGTAAGTATTCCCCTCAGTTTGAGAACCAATGTATCAATCCAGTAGGAGAATCTTGTCAAGTCCAGAGTACGTGCACAAACACAAAAGAGCTTGCACCCAACGCTATAAAGGGGTTGTCAATCCCTTCAAGATTGATTGCAAAGTGAGATCTGAAGGAGGAAAGTGAAACGAAGTAAAAGAGTAAGGCTGAAAATATGGTGTGGAGTAGACCCGGGGGCATAGTGTTCACTAGAGGCTTCTCTCAAAATAGCAAATATCACGATGGGAGAACAAATTATTGTCGAGCAATTGATAGAACCGCGCAAAGTCATGACGATATCTAAGGCAATGATCATACATACAGGCATCACTTCCGAGACAAGTAGACCGATACTTTCTGCATCTACTACTATTACTCCACACATCGACCGCATCCATCATGCATCTAGTGTATTGAGTTCATGACGAATAGAGTAACGCCTTAAGCAAGATGACATGATGTAGAGGGATAATCTCAAACCAATGATGAAAACCCCATCTTTTTACCCTTGATGGCAACAACATGATGCATGCCTCGCTACCCCTTCTATCACTGGGTGAGGTCACCGCACGGTATGAACCCAAAACCAAGCACTTCTCCCATTGCAAGAATCATAGATATAGTTGGCCAAACAAAACCCACAACTCGAAGAGAATTACAAGGATAAGAAATCATGCATAAGAGAGATAAGAAGAAACTCAAATAAGATTCATAGATAATCTGATCATAAATCCACACTTCATCGGCTCTCGACAAACACACCGCAAAAGAAGATTACATCGGATAGATCTCCATGAAGATCATGGAGAACTTTGTATTGAAGATCCAAGAGAGAGAAGAAGCCATCTAGCTACTAGCTATGGACCCGTAGGTCTATGGTGAACTACTCACGCATCATCGGAGAGGTCATGGTGTTGATGAAGAAGCCCTCCGTATCCGAATCCCCCTCCGGCAGGGCAACAGAACGTGCCCCAGATGGGATCTTGCGGAGACAGAAGCTTGCGGCGGCGGAAAAGTACTTTCGATGATCTCCTGTTTTTTTCTAGGCAAAATACCTAGGGCAGAGGTGGCCCAGGGAGCCCACAAGCCTGGGAGCCCCCCCCCCCCCCGGTCGCGGCTAGGGGGCTTGTGGGGTCCCTACAAGCCCCCTGCCCTGATTCTCAGGCTTCCCGATCTTTTTCTGTTTCGAAAAAAATCTTTTTGGCATTTTCGTTCCGTTTGGACTCCGTTTAAAATCCTCCTCTGAAAGGGGTCAAAAACATGGAAAACAGGAACTGGCACTTGGCACTGAGTTAATAAGTTAGTCCCAAAAAATATAAAAGGCATACAAAACATCCAAAGTTTGACAAGATGATAACATGAAACCATCAAAAATTATAGATACGTTGGAGACGTATCAGTCCCCACAGACCTTGGGGTTAGCAAGGTAATCTGTCACATAGCTCTCCCCCTCTGAATCTTGAGAAGACATCTTGCCCTAACTCTGCGGCAGAAAACGGGCTCGAAACGAAAACAGAGGAAATTTGCGTGATACGAGGGTCAGACCTTTCGGGAGAATATATAATGATTTTCTTTCGACCAGAAGGAGTACTCTGCAAGAAAACGGAATACGAGAGGCACACGAGGTGGACACAAGCCCCCCAGGCGTGGCCAGGGGGTGGGCCGGCGCCTGGCAGGCCTGTCGTCTCCTTGCTCGCTTTCCGTACTACTTCCAATTTTTCTATTTTTTCAAAAAATCCAAAAGAGAGAAAAAATCCTACTGGAAAAGTTTTGGAGTCGGTTTTCTTACCGAATCACATACCTCTTCGTTTTCGGAGTCTGAAACAGGCTGATAAATATCCCTTAGGTATTCTTCCGGAGTTATGGTATTAATGATATTCCTTTCAACATTTATGGGAGTACCTGAGATATAATGCTTGATTCTCTGCCCATTTACAACTCTCGGACAATTACCTTCCGTGTTGTTGATCTTGATAGCACCGGAACGATATACTTCCTCAACAATATAGGGACCTTCCCATTTAGAGAGAAGCATTCCTGCAAAAAATCTTAAACAAGAATTATATAGCAAGACATAACCACCTACGTTGAACTCACGCTTTTGTGTCCTCTTATCATGCCATCTCTTAACCTTTTCTTTGAACAACTTGGCATTTGCATATGCCTGAGCTCTCCATTCATCAAGTGAGCTAATGTCAAATAACCTCTTCTCACCAGCAAGTTTGAAATCAAAGTTGAGCTTTTTGATTGCCCAATAAGCTTTATGCTCTAGCTCAAGAGGTAAATTACATGCTTTACCGTACACCATTTTGTATGGAGACATGCCCATGGGATTCTTATAGGCAGTTCTATAAGCCCACGGTGCATCATCAAGCTTCTTAGACCAATTCTTTCTAGACCTGTTGATAGTCTTTTGCAGAATTAGTTTAATCTCTCTATTGCTTAGCTCTACTTGACCACTAGACTGAGGGTGATAGGGAGACGCAATTCTATGGTTGACATCGTACTTAGCAAGTGTTTTACGGAAAGCACCATGAATGAAATGTGAACCACCGTCGGTCATTAGATATCTAGGGACTCCAAATCTAGGGAAGATAACTTATTTAAGCATCCTAATAGATGTGTTGTGATTAGCACTACTAGTGGGGATAGCTTCTACCCACTTAGTGACGTAATCAACAGCAACTAAGATGTGAGTATACCCGTTGGATTTTGGAAAAGGTCCCATATAATCAAATGGTTCAATGACAAGTGAATAGTTCATAGGAATTTCCTGACGTTTACCAATATTACCTACTCTTTGAGATTCGTCACAAGACAAGACAAACTTACGGGCTTCCTTGAAGAGAGTGGGCCAATATAAACCTGATTGAAATACCTTATGTGCAGTTCTATCCCCCGCATGGTGTCCTCCGTAGGCCTCGGAGTGACACTTCTAAAGGATCTGTCCCTGTTCATGTTCAGGTACACAACGTCTAATAACGCCATCTACTCCTTCCTTATAAAGGTGAGGATCATCCCAAAAGTAATGTCTCCAGCCAAAGAAGAATTTCTTGTTTTGCTGGTATGTGAAACTAGGTGGTATATATTTGGCAACGATATAGTTGCATAATCAGCATACCACGGTGCACTACGTGAAGTATTGATGCCATTCAGTTGCTCATCGGGAAAGCTATCATCAATAGGTTGTGGGTCATCAAGAACGTTCTCTAACCTAGACAAGTTATCTGCTACGGGGTTATCAGCACCCTTCCTGTCGACAACGTGCAATTCGAATTCTTGTAGCAAGAGAACCCATCTGATAAGTCTAGGTTTAGCGTCCTTCTTCTCCATGAGGTACTTAGTAGCAGCGTGATCAGTGTGAATAGTGACTTTGGAATCAACTATGTAAGACCTAAACTTTTCACATGCAAACACGGCTGCTAAAAATTCCTTTTCCGTAGTGGCATAGTTTCTTTGGGCACTGTCTAGAGTTTTACTAGCATAGTGAATAACATTCAACTTCTTATCAACTCTTTTCCCTAGGATAGCTCCAACAGCATAATCACTAGCATCACACATGATTTTAGAAGGTAAGTTCCAATCAGGTGATTGAACAATAGGTGCAGTTATCAAAGCCTTCTTAAGTATTTCGAAGCCTTCCTCACAATCATCGTCAAAAACAAAAGGAATATCCTTTTGCAAGAGATTGGTAAGAGGCCTAGAAATATTAGAGAAGTCTTTAATGAACCTCCTATAGAAACCAACATGACCAAGGAAACTTCTTATACCTTTGATATATGTGGGTATGGCATTTTCTCGATCGCATCAACTTTAGCCTTATCGACTTCAATACCTCTTTCAGAAATTTTATGTCCTAAGACGATGCCTTCATTAACCATAAAGTAGCACTTCTCCCAATTCAAGACAAGATTGGTGTCTTTACATCTCTGCAAGACTCGATCGAGGTTGCTGAGGCAATCATCAAAGGAAGACCCGTAAACGGAGAAGTCATCCATGAAAACCTCAACAATCTTTTCACAAAAGTCAGAGAATATAGCCATCATACATCTTTGAAAGGTGGTAAGTGCATTACATAAGCCAAAAGGCATACTTCTATAAGCAAAGGTACCGAAAGGGCAGGTGAAAGTGGTTTTCTCCTGATCAGATTGTGCAACTGGTATTTGGGAGAAACCAGAATAACCGTCTAGAAAGCAGAAGTGTGTGTGTTTAGACAGTCTTTCTAGCATTTGGTCAATAAAAGGCAAAGGGTAATGATCTTTCCTAGTGGATTTATTCAATTTCCTAAAATCGATCACCATCCTATAGCCAGTAATAATCCTCTGTGGGATTCATCCTTATCATTAGGGACAACGGTAATACCTCCCTTCTTAGGGACACAATGCACCGGACTCACCCAATCACTATGAGCAACAGGATAGATGATACCCGCTTCCAGGAGCTTTAGTATTTCTTTTCTTACTACCTCTTTCATCTTAGGATTTAATCTCCTTTGATGATCAGCAACTGGTTTGAAATCATGATCGGTTTTAATCTTGTGCTGGCATAGAGTGGAACTAATGCCCTTAAGATCATCAAGAGTATGTCCTATAGCAGCACGGTGCTTCCTCGGAGTTTTTAGTAACTTCTTTTCTTCATGCTCTGAGAGGCTAGCACTAATAATGACAGGATATATCTCTTTTTCATCAAGAAAAGCATACTTAAGAGTATCAGGCAACTGTTTATGCTCGAACACAAGATCACCCTTTGGTGGGGGTGGATCCCCAAGCAGTTCAACACGCAAATTATTCTTAAGGATAGGATATTGTTCTAAGACAGCCCTATCTATCTCATTCCTTTTATCCATATGCATACCATTTTCATGCTCAAGCAAGTATTGCTCTAAGGGGTCAGTAGGAGGCACGGCAATAGAAGCTAAGGCAATAGTTTCATCCTTACTAGGCAACTCTTTTTCATGAGGTTGTCTACCAAACTTGGAGAAATTGAACTCATGTGACACACCTCCAAAGCCAATAGTGACAGTTTGCTTCTCACAGTCAATATGAGCATTGACAGTATTGAGAAAATGTCTGCCAAATATGATGGGACAAAAGCTATCTTGAGTGGTAGCAAGAACGAGGAAATCAGCAGGATACTTCGTTTTACCACACAAGACTTCAACATCCCTAACAATTCCCACAGGGAGACGGTATCTCTATTGGCAAGCTGAATAGTGACATTAATAGCTTCTATCTCAACAGGTGCAATCTTGTCTTTAATTTCATCATATAAGGATTGAGGTATTGCACTAACACTAGCACCCACTTCACACAAACCATGATAACAATGATCTCCTATCTTAACAGAAACAAAATGTGTGCCAACAACAGGCCTATGTTTGTCTCTAGCGTGAGGTTTAGAATTCTAGGAGCATCTTCACAGAAGTGAATATTATGTCCCTCAACATCATCGGACTGGAGATCTTTGATAATAGCAATGCTAGGTTCAACTCTAATTTGCTCAGGGGGTGTGGGTGTTCTAATGTAGCCTCTACGTATCACAATTGAAGCTTTAGAATGATCCTTCATCCTAACAGGGAAAGGTGGTTTCTCAATGTAAGCACTAGGAACAATAGGATCATTACAGGCAATGACTCTCTCTTCAACTGGATTGGGTTTTACTACATTGACTTCTAAGGGAGGATGATATTTAAACCACATCTCTTTGGGGAGATCAATATGAGTAGCAAATGATTCACACAATGAAGCTACTATTTCAGAGTCAAGTCCATACTTAGCGCTAAAATCACAAAAAGTATTTGTTTCAACAAAGGATTTAACACAATCAAACTTGAAATTCATACCTGACTCCTTACCTTCATCAAGCTCCCAATCTTCAGAGTTGCGTTTAATTCTCTGCAACAAATTCCATTTGAAGTCAATATCTCTCTTCATAAAAGAACCGGTACAAGAAGTGTCAAGCATGGTGCGATCATCATGAGAAAGCCGAGCATAGAAGTTCTGAATCATAATTTCTCTCGAGAGCTCATGGTTGGGGCATGAATATAACATTGATTTAAGCCTCCCCCAAGCTTGAGAGATGCTTTCTCTGTCACGAGGCCAAAAATTATAAATATAATTCCGATCACGATGTACTAGATGCATAGGATAAAACTTTTGATGAAATTCCAATTTCAACCGATTGTAGTTCCATGATCCAGTATCATCACATAGCCTATACCATGTCAACGCCATATCCCTCAAATATAAGGGAAATACCTTCTTCTTGACCTCATCCTCGGGCAAACCTGCAAGCTTAAATAAACCACAAACTTCATCTACATAGATTAGATGCAAGTGTGGATGTGATGTTCCATCTCTTGTAAAAGGATTAGCCAGCAGTTTCTCAAGCATACCCGAAGGGAATTCAAAGAAAATATTTTCAGTAGGTGCAGCGGGTTGAGGAGCAACTCTTTGTGCTTCCGTTCGAGGTGAAGATACCCCAAACAAGCCCCTCAAAGGATTAGTTTCCATAGTGACAAGTGACAATAAATTTCACCACACTATATGAATGTTTCCTTACCAAGTTCCACTTACCAAAGGCGCTTCACTCCCCGGTGACGGCGCCAGAAAAGAGTTTTGATGACCCACAAGTATAGGGGATCTATCGTAGTCCTTTTGATAAGTAAGAGTGTCGAACCCAACGAGGAGCAGAAGGATCTGACAAGTGGTTTTCAGCAAGGTAATATTTCCAAGCACTCAAATTATCGGTAACAAGTGGTTGTGTGGTGAGATGATTCGTAGCAATCAACAAGTAAAAAAAGTAGAAACGGTGCAGCAAAGTGGCCCAATCCCTTTTGTAGCAAGGGACAAACCTGGACAAAGTCTAATAGGAGGAAAAACGCTACCGAGGACACACGGGAATTTCTATCATGCTAGTTTTCATCATGTTCAGATGATTCGCGTTCGTTACTTTGATAGTTTGATATGTGGGTGGATGATGACCCACAAGTATAGGGGATCAATCGTAGTCCTTTCGATAAGTAAGAGTGTCGAACCCAAAGAGGAGCAGAAGGCTCTGGTAAACGGTTTTCAGCAAGGTAATAGCTGCAAGCACTGAAAGTAGCGGTAACAAGTGATGGTGTAGTGAGGTGAAACATAGCAAGCGAAAAGTAACAAGTTACAAGTAGTAATTCAGTGCAGCAAAGTGGCCCAATCCCTTTGGTAGCAAGGGACAAGCGTGAGCAAAGTCTTATAGGAGGAAAAACGCTCCCGAGGACACACGGGAATTTCTGTCATGCTAGTTTCATCATGTTCATGTGATTCGCGTTCGTTACTTTGATAGTTTGATATGTGGGTGGACCGGCGCTTGGGTACTGCCCTTACTTGGACAAGCATCCCACTTATTATTAACCCCTCTCGCAAGCATCCGCAACTACGAAAGAAGAATTAAGAGAACGTCTAACCATAGCATTAAACTAGTGGATCCAAATCAGCCCCTTACGAAGCAACGCATAGTTTGGGGTTTAAGCTTCTGTCACTCTAGCAACCCATCATCTACTTGCTACTCCCCAATGCCTTCCTCTAGGCCCAAATATGGTGAAGTGTTATGTAGTCGATGTTCACATAACACCACTAGGGGAAAAGACAACATACAGCATATCAAAATACCGAATGAATACCAAATTCACATGACTATTAATAGCAAGACTTATCCCATGTCCTCAGGAACAAAAGTAACTACTCACAAAGCATAATCATAATCATGATCAGAGGTGTAATGAGTAGCATCAAGGATCTGCACATAAACTCTTCCACCAAGTAATCCAACTAGCATCAACTACAAAGAGAAATCAACACTACTAGCAACCTTACAAGTACCAATCGGAGTCGCGAGACGGAGATTGGTTACAAGAGATGAACTAGGGTTTGGAGAGGAGATGGTGTTGATGAAGATGTTGATGGAGATGACTCCCCTCCAATGAGAAGAGTGTTGGTGATGACGATGGCGACGATTTCCCCCTCCGGGAGGGAAGTTTCCCCAGCACGATCTACCTGCCGGAGCTCTAGATTGGTTCTGCTCAAGTTTTGCCTCGTGGCGGCAAAGAATCCACATAAAAGCTCCACCCTGATTTTTTCCTTGACGAAACCCTTCATATAGCAAAAGAGGGGGGCCAGTGGACCGCCAGGGTGCCCACAAGCCCTGTAGCCGCCGCCAGGCGGGTAGGTGGCGGCTACCAGGCTTGTGGGCTCCTGGTAGCTCCCCTCTGGTACTTCTTTCGCCCAGTATTTTTTATATATTCCCAAAAAATTCCATGTTGATTTTCAGGGCATTTGGAGTTGCGTAGAATAGAGGACTCAGACTTGCTCCTTTTCTAGTCCAGAATTCCAGTTGCCGATATTCTCCCTCTTCAAATAAACCTTGCAAAATAAGAGAGAAAAGGCATAAGTATGGTACCACAAAGTAATATAACAGTCCATAAAGCGATAAATATCAACATGAAAGCATGATGCAAAATTGACGTATCAGTGGACCGGCGCTTGGGTACTGCCCTTACTTGGACAAGCATCCCACTTATGATTAACCCCTCTCGCAAGCATCCGCAACTACAAAAGAATAATTAAGACAAAGTCTAACCATAGCATTAAACTAGTGGATCCAAATCAGCCCCTTACGAAGCAACACATAAACTAGGGTTTAAGCTTCTGTCACTCTAGCAACCCATCATCTACTTACTACTTACCAATGCCTTCCTCTAGGCCCAAATAATGGTGAAGTGTTATGTAGTCCATGTTCACATAACACCACGAGAGGAAAAACAACATACAACACATCAAAATATCGAACGAATACCAAATTCACATGACTACTATTAGCATGACTTATCACATGTCCTCAGGAACAAAAGTAACTACTCACAAAGCATAATCATATTCATGACCAGAGAGGTAATGAGTAGCATCAAGGATCTGAACATAAACTCTTCCACCAAATAATCCAACTAGCATCAACTACAAAGAGTAATTAACACTACTAGCAACCTTACAAGTACCAATTGGAGTCGCGAGACGGAGATTGGTTACAAGAGATGAACTAGGGTTTGGAGATGAGATGGTGCTAATGAAGATATTGATGGTGACGAGTCCCCTCCGATGAGAAGAGTGTTGGTGATGACGATGGCGACGATTTCCCCCTCCGGGAGGGAAGTTTCCCCGGCAGGATCGTCCTGTCGGAGCTCTAGATTGGTTCTGCTCAAGTTCCGCCTCGTGGCGGCGGTGAATCCTCCGAAAAGCCTCCTCCGGATTTTTTTCGGAACGAAACCCTTCAAATAGCAGAAGAGGGGAGCCAGTGGGCCAGCAGGGAGCCCACAAGCCCCCTAGGTGCGGCCAGGGGGGTGGCCGCGCCTACCAGTCTTGTGTCCCCCTAGTTTCGCTCCTCTGGCACTTCTTCGGCCCAGTATTGTTTATATATTCCTAAAAAAATCCACGTTGATTTTCACGGCTTTTGGAGTTGCGCGGAATAGGCATCTCAAACTTGCTCCTTTTTTAGGCCAGAATTCCAGCTGCCGGCATTCTCCCTCTTCATGTAAACCTTGCAAAATAAGAGAGAAAAGGCATAAGTATTGTACCGTGAAGTGAAATAACAGCCCAAAAAGCAATAAATATCAACATGAAAGCATGATGCAAAATGGACGTATGAGTGATCATGATTTTCATTATCGTCTTTTGCTTGAGGACAAGTCAGGTCTAAGCTTGTGGGAGTTGATATGTCCATTTTGCATCATGTTTTAATACTGTTATTTATAGTGTTTTTATGCATTTTTCCACTTGGTGGAGTAATTATAATGCCTTTTCTCTCATAATATGCAAGGGTTACAACAAGTGGGAGAATGCCGGCACATGGAATTCTGGACCTGAGAAAGCTACGTCACAAATACCTATTCTGCACATCTCCAATTAGGCTGAAAATTTACGGAGACTTATTTCATAATAAATAAATAATACTGGAGTGAAGAAGTACCAGATGGGGGCTACCATGTGGCCACTAGACACCAGGACGCGCGAGGCCCCCTTGGCGCAGCCTGATGTCTAGTGGGCCACCTGGCCCACCTATGGCAATAATCTTCTCGTATGAAATCCCTTTGAAACTACAGAATTTAAGAGGAATACTTTCGGGATGAAGCGCCGCCATCTCGAGGCGAAATCTGGGCAAGAGCACTTTTGTCCTCCGGCGGAGCGATTCCACTCGAGGAACTCCCCTCTCCCTAGAGAGGGAAATCAAGGCCATCGTCATCACCAAGAACCCTCTCATCTCGGGGAGGCCAATCTCCATCAACATCTTCATCAATACCATCTCCTATCAAAACCCTAGTTCATCTCTTGTACTCAATCTTGCATCGAAACCTTGGATTGGTACATGGGGTGTGTCTAGTACTGTTAATTACATCTTGTACTTGATGCTTTATGGATTATTTGGTGGAAGGTCACACATTCACATCCATTATTCTATTTAATACCTCTTTGATCATGAACATGTTTATCACTTGTGAGTAGTTACTTTTGTTCTTGAGGCCATGGGAGAAATCATGTTGTAAGTAGTCATGTGAAGTTGATATTTGTTCTATATTTTGATGATATGAATGTTGTGATTCCTTAGTGGTGTTATGTGAATGTTGGATACGTAACACAACCATATTTGGGCCTAAGGGAATGCACTTTGGAGTATTAATTAGATGGTGGTTTGTGAGAGTAACAGAAATTCAAACTCCAGTCTATGCACTACTTTGTAAGGGGCTGATTTGGATCCCTATGTTTAATGCTATACTTTTCTCGTAGTTGCAGATGCTTGCAGGAGGTTTAATCATAAGTGAGAGGTTTGTTCAAGTAAGAACATCACCCAAGTACGGGTCCACCCACATATCAAATTATCAAAATACCAAACGCGAACCCAACATGACGAAAGTGACTAAATGAAATTCTCGTGTGCCCTCAAGAACGCTTCGCCTATTAGAAAAAAATGTTCTGGTCTAACCTTTTCCACAAAAGGATTGGGCTAGCTTGCTACATCTATTGTTACTATTGCTACTTGTCACTTGTTAGAGTTACCTTGCCATCAAACAACTTGTTGCCCCTATTTCAGTGCTTGCAGAAATTACCTTGCTGAAAACCTCTTGTCATTTCCTTCCGCTCCTCGTTGGGTTCGACACTCTTACTTATCGGAAGGAATATGATTGACCCCTATACTTGTGGGTCATCACTATATCAAACCCACTCAAGACCATGCCAATTTCAGCCTTCCTTTTCTTTGAACAATAAGTATGCATTCAGTTAGTGTTATGAGGTTAACATATATGCATGGATGCATTGTTTTCCATCTAATCAGGTCTTCGTATTTCATACACTATGATTATGTACTGCATATGTCCATACATCTATGGAATTTACCTAGCGTTTGTTCAATTGCCTATTGTGGCGAATTTTAAATGAATGTTCTTCATGTGGATGATATTTGTTCAATTGCATATTGTGACGAATTTTCTTTCCGCACGAGCCAACAGGAAACCATGCCCAACGCAAAGTGTAATCCCACACATAAATTATTCAAGAAACGTGTGCGATGATATCATGCATGGCAAACCCTTGCCAGAGAAAACTCACGGCGATGGTGCATACATCACACACAATTTCTTTGATGGCTTGTGTGGCTTAGTTAATATTTCGCAAACGGTTAAATGTCAAACACCGTTTGTTTTCCAAGAGCAGTTAGACATGTTTCAGTCGTGATAGACGTGTGCGACACGTCCCCAAATCCCACACGTGTGCCCAAAGTATAATATGTGTGATATGTTACTGCATCACACACAATTATATTTGGCAAATCGTTTGCGCCATCGGTCATCATTGCAGATAATTTCTATGTCATGTGGGATGTACCCCCCCCCCATCGCCCACACAAGCAAGACGACAGTTTGTATATGACGTCGCAGCACCAGTAATTTATAGTAGCCTAGTTACGTCATATCATGAAGGCTGCTGGGGTGTCTAGGTTAGAGGGATAGGGTTGTCGGAGAGGTGCATGGAGATATGACGCCGGTGGTGGTCGTTGATGGGGCATGTTAGGGTGGGTTAGGGGAGATAGAGAAGAAGAGGGAGAGAGAGAGAGGGGAGAGTGGGAGGGGGAGAGGGAGAGGGAGAGAGGGAGGGGGAGAGTGAGTGAGAGAGAGAGGGAGAGGGAGGGAGAGAGGGAGGGAGATGGATAGAGGGAGAGTGAAAGAAAGAGAGAGAAAGAGAGAGAGAGAGAATGGGGTGGAAGATGGGCTGATTTTTTTCGTGTGTTTTATGTTTCCTCATTTTTTTCTCGTATGGGGTAGTGGAAGAAGTTTGGAGGGGGCGTAGAGGAAAACATAAAATGACCAACTCCTTCAATAGTAAAGATTTTAGCTGGCCAAAGACTAGTTGGAGATTGAATGGAAATCATTACAACCGAATATGAGCCACCTATGCAATTTTTTGGGGAAATAAACTCCAATCCACTAAACCAACTCCAGCATACATCCCTAACAAAGAAACAAAATGCAAGTAGATCCTCGGGGCGCAAGTCTTCTTCCACCTCCCGTAACTCAAATCAATTTGAGCTTGCACTACAGTCTAGATTGCTCAAACTTCATTGGCACCTCTAGGTTAGATCAGTGAATAACCTCCACGAGCACGAACGTTGATATAAATAGATAAACTAATTGTGTAGAGGGATGATTTTAAATCACATAAGGAAATAAAAGAAATGTTAGTGAAAATAGGAAATGATTATTGTCCTAGTATTTCCCGACATCGTGAATTTATAGGAGTGATTCTTTTGGAGAGAAAAGATGGAATTTGAGGCGTATACTTAATCCCATCGGCAAGAAAAAGAAAACCAAAAAAACCCAAAAGAGACAGTAAAAGGTTTTCTTTTAGTCTAAACACACCCCACTTTATTGATTAAGTAAGGTTCCTAGGGATACAAGAATATCAAGAGGATTAAGGAGCCACAAATGGCGTCCTAAAAGAAGTTCCAAAGCGTGTTTAGCGAGGATATGTGCTTCAACATTTGATTCGCTTCCTTCGAAGATGAAGGAATATCTAGTTATATGTCTAGATGTGTTGGCAATTTCCTTGACAATGCATGCATGCAATCCACATGTACCTTGATGAATATCATCAACTACCTCCTTGCAGTCGGACACCACTAGTACATCTGTGAGCGAAAGATCCGTTGCAAGTCCCGGAGCCTCATGGCATGCCATCGCCTCCAGTGTAGTTGGATCGATAATACCTGCACACTTTTATAGTCGACACTCCCAAGAACTTTCCAGCTGAATCAGGACATACCGCACTACATGATCCTGCCGCCAAGTTCCTTGCAAGCACCACATCAACCTGAACTTTTGTGACTCCATCAGCTGGGGGCTTTCACCTACTGTGTTGTTTAAGAGCAACCTTGGGTGCAACTTGCTTCTTATTTGGTTTACAATCTTCAAGTTCTCTGGTATAGCTCTTGATGAATTGGTGTGTCTAAAAAGGTCCTTGGAAAACCCGTTCATGCATAGCCTTGCGTTGGGCATGCTATATCGCCTAATGTAACCAAAGTTGTCACAAAATCTGAGTGAGATAGAGCATCAATCAATGAAAAAAAAATGTTTGACATTTGGTTCTTTGCTTGTCAGTAGCACTTCAACCAATGATTCATCTTCCACAGTACAGACACTCACTACAAGAAATATGCTCATACATGACATTTTTTAAAATGTCATTGATGAATTCATCATAAATCTATGACGATTTCATCCGAGATTGTCGTAAGCCGTTTGAGGGGATCAAATCTACATATAAATTATGACGATGTGAGTCAAAAACATCATAGCCGCATAAGATGAGATCGTCATAATTTTTACGATGACTATAAAAACATCGTAACATGATGTAACATAATTTTTACGACGATTATAAAAACGTCGTAAAATGTATTGAATTTTTTTATATCACTTTTATGTTGGATATTTTTTGCATCTTACTTTTCTGTTGGATATTTTTTCATCTTACTTTTATATTGGGCTTGCTAATGGGCTTGTTTGTGGTCTGTCCTCATCGTGTGCACCATGCCGGTAAATCGCAAAAATTCGAGCGCCATGGGACTCGAACTCACGATCTCTCTGTCCAGAGCTCATGGTCCGCACCACTGCGCTAGCAAATCTGCTTGTGTTAGTTGATAGAATTAAGTATATATACAGTAACTTTATATAGATAAAACTGATCTTCCCTGCCCTTCCCTAATCTAACAGAGTCGGGATGCAGTTTTCAGTTAACAGAGGCGGCGGATCTCGTGACCGGCGACGGGGGCTGATGCAGAGGTGACCGGCGGCGGGGGATGATGCGAAGGTGACCGGCGGCGGTGGATGGTGCGGCCGTGACCAACGGAGGGGGCTGGTGCAGGGGCGGGCAGCAGTGGAGGGAGCTGGTGCGGGGGCGGGCAGCGGCGGAGGGAGCTCCGGAGGGAGCTGGTGTGGGGCGGAGGTCTGGTTCGGCGGCGGTGGAGGTCTGGTCCGGCGGCGGCTTCTTCCCCTGCTTCTTCGAGGCTTCTTCCTGAAGGTAAGATTATTCTGATGGATTCATGAGTAAATTAGCTTCCTTTCTAATATTTCAATTGGATCTGAGAAGTCTCCCGTGGAGCTGCATCCTCTGCGTCTTGGAGGCTAAAAACACGGCCAGATTATTAGCTGGTGCACCTACAAGTACAATCTTATGGCTTGATTTTTGCAAAATATGTGCCTGTGGATAAATTTCTTAATCATCCCACAATCTGACGTATGGGAAGATTATTAGCTTCTCCTGCCAACAATCCATATTTTTCTTTTTACTAAATGTGCGTGTGGTTAAATTTCCGCAGGATGATGCAAAAATATTATTGGTATAGGCTGTGTAGGGGAAATGCATCCTGTAGACCTGCTTCTAATCATTTTATGGATGAATATTTAATCAAATGAATGGATGATGCTTCTTCCTGAACATGAATGGATGTTGCTTCTTCATGTTTTATGTTGTGTGTGTAATCTGTGCATACTTAAGCAAATGAATGGATGTTGCTTCTAGCATTGCTCTTAATAATCCATTGTTTAAACATGGCCAAATTAATTTGCTTAAGTATTTTGTGTCATGGATGAATGTTGCAGTAGTGGGTTCTAGCATTGCTCTTAATAATACATTGTTTAAATCAGCCTAAATCACTTTGCTTGCTCCTGGAGTATATGATATATCCCAAATAAATTTGTTCTCATTTCAAAAGCCTTTTACTGCTAGCTTTGAATGCAAACAATATTGATAATATTGCTCACTCCTGGAGTATATGATATATCATTTTGCTTGCTCCTGGAGTATATGATATGTGCTTGTTGTCTTAGATGAACAAATTCTCTCCTGAATCCATTGTAGTAAATTTGTTACTTTTACTGCTAGCTTTGAATGCAAACAATATTGATAATATTGCTCACTAATGATTTATCTAGGTTTGGTTTGCTTTTTTCTAGCTACTGTAGGTCTCTGAGCTTTGATTGATGCTAAGTTGCAACATTTCTTGGTCTTTGGCAGATGGACAGGAGCTCGATTAAAGGAGTTAGAAGGCTTTCCGCTGAACATACAAAAGGAGTCGAAGAATTTATGCAATTTGTTCGCAGAAGTGCTACCAAGGATGCTCATGTTCTTTGCCCATGTCGGAGCTATCTCAACCGTGCACAACAACCTCTAGGAACTGTAGAGGCTCATCTGTTGATTTATGGGATGGCAAGCACATATGATCGGTAGGTCTATCATGGAGAACCTTTACATGCTGAACCTGAACCTGAACCTGATGCAGACCCACACCATGTTGATGAAGGCAATGATTTTGTACAAGATGATCCGCCAGCGGGTGCTGGTTTTGAGGAGGCTGGAAATGAAGATGACAGAATTCCTGAGTTGTTAAAGGATTTCTACAATTCAGAACCGCAAGGTGATCGACAGAAGACCATCTTTGCCGAGCTATTAGAGGAGGCGAAGCGCCCAACTAGTGATGGTGGTAAATTGTCCAAATTTTCCTTCACCATGAAGTTACTTCACGCCAAGTCTTTCTACCGAATGACCAATGTTCAATTCAACGGATTTCTTCGTATCATGACCTTGCAATATCGAGATAGCAAAATTCCCAAATCTTATGATGAAGCATTGAGTATAATCAGCACATTGGGACTTGGCTATGTTTCAATCCATGTCTGTCCGAATAACTGTGTCTTGTTTCGGAAGCACTTTGCCCACTACGACGAGTGTCCAAAATGTAATGCCTCCAGGTGGAAAAATGCTGATGGGAAGAAGCGGATACCGGTGAAGGTATTGAGGCACTTTCCTTTGATTCCAAGGCTGCAAAGGATGTTTATTTCGAAGAAACAATCGGAGGAGGTACAAAGGCACAAGCTAAATCGGAAAGCCATGGAGCTGACGGGGAGGCCTGGAAAGAGTTGGACAAATTAGATAAAGAATTTACCGCTGATACAAGGAACTTTAGACTCGGCATTGCCGGTGATGTTCTTAATCCATTTGGAAAGATGAGCACATCCTATAGTATCTTGCCTGTATTTGTGATTCCATACAACCTTCCGCCATGGGCATGTATGGATCGGTCCAACGTCATGATGGTGTTGCTGGTTCCGGGTCCAAATTCTCCCAGCAAGGATTTTGATGTCTTTATGGAGCGCCTCATAGATGAGCTGCTCCTGCTATGGAAGGGTGTACTTACGTATGATGCCAGAAGTCCCAAAAAGTTTAATCTACGTGCTGCGATCTTATGGTGCATCCATGATTACCCGGCGCTGCACACTTTATTGGGGAGGACCACAGGGAGGTATCAAGCATGCGTTCGTTGTGACAAGGACCCTTGCTCAAATAGAATAAGGAGCAAGATATGCTTTACTGGGCACCGTCGTTTTCTTAGTCGCAACCATCCTTGGCGGAAAAGCAAGGATTTTAACGGCGAGACTGAAACTCGCGACAAGCCAGCACAATTCACTCAAGAAGAGCTTGAGAAGCAACTTGACAAGGTCAAAGATGTGAGACCGGGAAAGCATGGAAAGAAAAGAAAGCGTCAACAGGGTCAATGTTGGGACCGGAGGTCTATTCTGTGGGACCTCTCGTACTGGAAACACCTGAAGTTCAGGCATAATCTCGATGTCATGCACATCGAGAAAAACATATGTGAGAATCTGCTAGGGACATTTCTGAATATTGAAGGAAAGACAAAGGACACGGTTAACTCCATGCTAGATTTGGAAGACATGGGCATAAGAGAAGATTTGCACCTACAGCCTTCTGAAGACGAAGAGTCATTCGAAATGCCAGAAGCATGGTATACGATGACTAAAGAAGAAAAGCTTGCATTCTGTGAATATATAATGAATGTGAGATTTCTAGATGGGTACGCCACGAACCTAGCAAAATGTGTTTCTCCTGATGGATGCAAGCTTCAAGGCCTGAAAACACATGATTTTCACATCCTGCTCCAAAGGATTTTACCAGCGGGACTCCGAGGTTTGATGGATAAGGAAATATATGAAGCGGTTGCTGAGCTAGGGAAATTCTTTAAAGAGTTGTGCTGCAAAACACTGAAGCTAGATGTTCTGAAAAGACTTGAAAAAGAAATCCCAATTATCCTTTGCAAGCTAGAGAAGATTTTCCCTCCATCTTTCTTCACTGTTATGGTTCATTTGGCCATCCATTTACCTGAAGAGGCAATGCTTAGAGGACCTGTACAATACGGTTGGATGTACCCGATCGAAAGAAGGCTGCTTACACTGAAGCGGCATGTGCGAAACACGGCCAGACCGGAGGGATCCATTGCCGAAGCATATATTGTCGATGAGTGCTTGACATTTTGCTCGAGGTACTTTGATGATGTGGAAACGAGATTTAATCGACCGTGTAGAAACAGAGAGCGGGATGATTCGCAAGGTGGTGATCTCTCGGTTTTCAAGCATGGTGTGAGCTTTCTTGGAGCTTCAGATTACGTGCCTGCTGGTGATGACTATGACAAGATGGTTTGGTATGTCCTCAGAAGTTGCCCTGAGGTTCAACCCTATATCGAGTATGGCATCTCTTGTGCACTTAATTGTATCATTTTTCTCTGGTTGGAATGAACACATTATTTAGGCCTGATGCTTTAATTTATTATTTTGTTGGCATTACAGCTTGTGCAAGGAAGACCTCAACCAGCAAGGTATCATCAATGTTGATAAATGGCTTGCGTAGGGATTTTCTCAATGGTTTAAGACTCATGTGAGATATTTAGCATTTGATCAATTGACACGTAATTTTCCATGTGTGTTATTCACCCTGGTTCTATTTGTGCAGATTGGAAAATTACATGAGAAGAACAATGTTAGTGCTGATCTCTTTGCCTTGGCATGTGAACCAGATAAGCGAGTGAGATTGTATTTTGCGTGTATTGTTGATGGTGTCCGGTACCACACTGTTGACCGCAAGAAAGATCGAAAGTCACAGAATAGTGGAATTTTTACCGAGGGAGAACATGAAGGCGCTGACATCGACTTCTATGGTCAGCTCAAAAGCATCATAAAGCTGCAGTACAACACTATCAGAGGTATCCGTTGTTCGGTCGTCTTATTCCGTTGTGACTGGTTTGATCTTAGTTGCAAGAAAACCTACACAGGATTCAATGATGATGGGCACTTCATAAGCATTAACACTGGAAAGTGTTGGTACAAGAATGATCCTTTTATTCTAACAACACAAGCAACAATGGTATTCTATGTGCCAGACACTCGTTTGCATGGAAATTGGCGAGTTGTGCAAAAGTTTTAGCATAGGCATTTGTGGAGTGTAACTGAAAATGAAATAGGAGATGGTCCCAGTGGTATCGGGCTATCATACCAAGATGATGACACCCCAGAAGTTTCAGTGCAAGCTCAAGAAGGCAATGTGCAAACCAGATTGCGAAGGGACGGGGAAGTCGTGTTTCTTGAGGCTGAAGTGGTAGAAAGAATGAAGAAAAGGAGGAAGGAGGTAGTGGATGGTCATGAAAGCGAGGATGATGAAGAGATTGGGACTAACGATACAATCATCCAATATTGTAGCGACGACGAGAATGATATCGACGATGACGAGTAGCGTAAGGAAGATTGTCTTGGTTGTAGTTATCTTCTGTTTTTTTAGAAACAGTTCCCCTCATGTATCAGTGTAATATCATCGACGGCGAAAATGATACCTGAACTATGTATTTCACTGTGAGCATGTATCAGTGTAATGTATGGGCAACTTCTGAGCTCATTTTTGCTTCTTGATTCTGTAAGCTGTGAGCATGTATCAGTGTAATGTATCAGTGTGAGCTCATTTGTTGAGCTCTTTTGCAACTTGATTCTGTAATAAACATGGTACTTGTCAAACTGGGTACCATCATCTGATTTAGTAACACAGAGATAACCAAGATTTAATAACAGGGTACTTGTCAAACTGATTTAATAACACGGTACCATCATACTTGTTAAACTGATTTAATAACAGGGTACTTGTCAAACAGGGTACTTGTCAAACTTGATTCTGATCAAAGTGGGTACCATAACATAACACCTAGATAACCAGGGTACCATCATCTTACATAGCGAGTACCATAAACTGGGTACCATAACATAACACCTAGATAACCGGTACCATCATCTTACATAGCCAGTACCATAAACTGGGTACCATAACACCTAGATAAAAGTACCATAACACCTAGCATAGCCAGTACTATTTTCCTTACATATCACCCTAAACTAGTTTAGTAACTACGATTTTGAGTCCACCAAAGTGACGGCAGAACCAAAACACAAAGATGTCTCCCCTCCTCATCTTGGTCTTGTCCACAACATCCTTCCAATTGGTTGTTATGCTAGCACCCTTGTTCTTTGCCTTGCTGAAGATCATCCTAACTTGAGCAATGTTCTTCGCCTTGTAATAGACCTCGAGGGAATGTTCTTCTTCCAAGGCAAGACGCTTTTTGATGTGTTGAGTGGTGTACGGCTTGTTGAAGTACTACACACAAAAAAACATGGGCAACTTGTAAGAAAGGAAACTTCGAGACAACTTATCAAAAAGATGCTTCCTGATGCTTTTTACCATTTTTGCCTTCTTAGGTATCACGTGAGCTTCTTGAATGGTGCATACATGATATGGTATGGTTGGCGTTCGATCACGAACTCGGCGCTTCAACTTCTCAACTTGTGAGGGATTCAAGGCAACTTTGTTTGCATACACACAATGTTTATCAAAAGCAGCATTTCCTGTCTTCTTGGGACCTCTTGTTGTCATCTTGACAGCAGGCCTAGGAGCAGCCTCATCATCGGAGCTAAGTAGAATGACCTCCGTCAGCCTACGAATGCAAAGAATTTGAATAGACAAGTTAGTCATGGAACAAACACATAATATGTAGATGGTAGCATAACAGAGTGATGAGACAAACAAGCTATGTGTTCAGCCAATGAAAAAAGAGGGCAGTTTCTGTAGCCATCTTTATACAGTTATAATCGATCAGCGACAATTAATTACTCAACTTTAAGCTCAAGTCTCGACTCTCCTTCAAGAACTACTCCTAATTTGACAAAAACATTCATTGTTGTATGTTCAGCTTTATTTTGGGCACAAGAAACAGATGCCCCTCTATTTGGACTCCTAAATTAATGCTAATAAATGGTGACTGAATTGTCATTTCAAGAACAAAAAATGCATGCAGTGTACCCTTCACCTAACCTGCCACTCATGCACAGAGGACACAGCGGTCGTAGTCAATAAAGCATAAATGAGGCAAAGCAATTAGTTGGGAGGAACTTCCTTATCACCATCCTAGCAAATGCAACAAGCACCACTCAAATTATGCAACGTTTCATACGAAGCACTCGGCCAAAAGAAGATGGACAATAACATTAGGCATGTAGAAGGCAGCATTATAATTGTAACAACAGGTCATTTTCTTCAATAAAATACATATTTCAAGAGTTATGAACTCCTAAGATCAGTCAAGAAGTAGATTCACTCAAATGCAAGAAATCACAGAGAAAATAAACAAATCTTTTCAAGTAAATAAAATACCCACAGAGGAAATACACTGTATGCTTGATCAGATCTATGATAGGTTTGCACTTGGGGTGACTTACTTTGAACATAGCCATCTTTATCAATAAAAGAACTTTTCTACTTTGGGATACTGAAAGGACATGAATCTAGCTAACATATACTATTGAATATAAGCCAAACCAAGTAATCAACATAGATGAGTTCTACCAATACGGCAATATGATTTGAACATATGTGCCTACTCCTGAAGTAGCATTGTTCAAACCAACATTTATAGAGGGAGTACAACTCAAATTCCCACTGTCTAACGCAACCAATTATTCAGCCGCACTGGGTCGGATGCCATCCTACCACTAGCACTGGAAAAGCACCCATTGTTTTCCACATGAATAGATCCAGGTCAAACACAAAGAGCTAGAGATATAAGGCAATGGTATCCTTACCAAGGGAGAAAAATGGGTACACAAGCCATCATTCACTCCATGAGAAGGCCACAGTTACTCTCTGGAGCAGTATGAGAAAGGCAGGCATTGCACACCCGCCCTTCACTCGAAGCTCCAGGACACAATACACGACATCAGAGCCCTTTTGTTACTTGAACACCCAGACTAGAGACATAGGAAAAAAGAAAAGCTCTATTACACAGATACCCGTCTAAACCTAAATCAACCTTCTTAAGCTTTTATGAAAATACTCTGCTGATATATGCCAACGGTATCTTTACCAAGAAAGAGAAATGGGGACAGGCCACCCGCTCCCTTCGTGAGAAGGCCATAATTACTCTGGATCAGTATGAGAAAGGCAGGCATTGCACTCCTGCCCTTCACTCGAAGCTCCAGGACACAGGAGAAACACCCTTTGTTGCTTTCTCAAGATAGCAACAACTAATTTCATGATAAACGATTCACGCCTAGACTAGAGACACAGGAAACAGAAAAACTCTATTGCACAGATACCCGTCAGAACCTAAATCAACCTTCTCAACTTTTTACGAAAATGTTGTGCTAATATATGCCAAGGGTATATTTACCAAGAAAGAGAAATGGGGACAGGTCATCCACTCCCTCTTTGAGAAGGCCATGATTACTCTTGGAGCAGTATGAGAAAGGCACGCATTGCACTCCTGCCATTCACTCGAAGCTCCAGGAAACAATAGGCAAAACATGAGCTGCTTGCTTAATACATCAACCAATTTCATGTTTGTTCTAATAAAAAGAAATAGCCAAACGCTTATCTATAACAGGAGAACAAAAACATAAGGGGTCATGCTTATTGTGCGCTCAACAGCACCGCATCTTCCAACATGCTATCCAACAGTAGCACTAGAACGCGAAACACACATATCTTGGGTAATGTAGCATAAATTCAAAAAAATTCCTCTCCATATTCAGATCTTCCTATGGAGATACCAGCAACGAGAGAGGGGTGAGTGCATATTCATACCTTTCAAGATCGCTAAGCGGAAGCGTTACTAGAACGCGGTTGATGGAGTCGTACTCGCGGCGATTCAGATCGCGGTTTGATTCCGATCTAGTGCCGAACTACGGCACCTCCGCGTTCAACACACGTGCAGCCCGGTGATGTCTCCCGCACCTTGATCCAACAAGGAGGAGGGAGAGGTTGGGGAAGAACTCCAGCAGCACGACGGCGTGGTGTCAATGGAGAGACGAGGTCTCCCGGCAGGGCTTCGCCAAGCACCGGCACAGAGGAGGAGGAAGAAGGGCAGGGCTGCGCCGAGAGAGAGAGAAAACCGTGTGCGAAACAGCCATGAAACCTCAACTATATATAGGGGCAGAGGGAGGGGGCGCAGCCCTTAGGGTTCCCACCCCCAAGGGGTGCGGCAGCCCCATCTGCGCCAGGAGGTGGCGGCTAGGAGGGGAGGAGGAGTGGTGCGCACCCCTGGTGGGCCTTAGGCCCACCTGGCTTAGGGTTTGCCCCCCCCCCCCTTCCCTCTCCCCTGCGTATTGGGCTGAGTGGGGAGGCGCACCAACCCACCTAGGGGCTGGTTCCCTCCCCCACTTGGCCCATCTAACCTCTCGGGGTCGTTGCCCCCCTTCGGTGGACCCCGGGGCCACCTTCGGTGGTCCAGGTGGTCCCGGTACGTTACCGGTGATGCCCGAAACACTTCCGGTGTCCGAAACCATCCGTCCTATATATCAATCTTTACCTCCGGACCATTCCGTAGCTCCTCGTGACGTCTGGGATCTCATCCGGGACTCCGAACAACTTTCTATAACCTCGTATAACAATTCCATATAACCCTAGCGTCATCGAACCTTAAGTGTGTAGACCCTACGGGTTCGGGAGATAGGCAGACATGACCGAGACACCTCTCCGGCCAATAACCATTAGCGGGGTCTGGATACCCATGGTGGCTCCCACTTGCTCCACGATGATCTCATCGGATGAACCACGATGTCAAGGATTCAATCAATCCCGTATACGATTCCCTTTGTTTGTCAGTATAGAACTTGCCCGAGATTCGATCGTCGGTATACCTATACCTTGTTCAATCTCGTTATTGGTAAGTATCTTTACTCGTTCCGTAGCATGTCATCGTGTGACTAACTCCTTAGTCACATTGAGCTCATGATGATGTTCTACCGAGTGGGCCCAGAGATACCTCTCCATTACATGGAGTGACAAATCCCGGTCTCGATTCGTACCAACCTAACAGATACTTTCGGAGGTACCCGTAGTGCACCTTTATAGTCACCCAGTTACGTTGTGACGTTTGATACACCCAAAGCACTCCTACGGTATCCGGGAGTTGCACAATCTCACGGTCGAAGGAAAATACACTTGACATTAGAAAAGCTTTAGCATACGAACAATACGATCTAGTGCTATGCTTAGGATTGGGTCTTGTCCATCACATCATTCTCCCAATGATGTGATCCCGTTATCAATGACATCTAATGCCCATGATCAGGAAACCATGATCATCTATTGACTAACGAGCTAGCCAACTAGAGGCTTGCTAGGGACACATTGTGATCTATTTATTCACACATGTATTATTGTTTCCTGTTAATACAATTATAGCATGAACAATAGACGATTATCATGAACAAGGAAATATGATAATAACCATTTTATTATTGCCTCTAGGGCATATTTCCAACAGTCTCCCACTTGAACTAGATTCAATAATCTAGTTACATTGTGATGTATCGAACACCCATAGCATTATGGTGTTGATCATGTTTTGCTCGTGGAAGAGGTTTAGTCAACGGGACTGCAATATTCAGATCCGTGTGTACTTTACAAATATCTATTACTCCACTCTGTACATGGTCCTGGATGGAGTTGTAGCGGCGTTTGATGTGCTTCGTCTTCCGGTGAAACCTGGGCTCCTTGGCTATGGCAATGGCCCCAGTGTTATCACAGAAGAGTGTCATTGGACCCGACGCGCTTGGAACCACTCCAAGGTCGGTGATGATCTCCTTCATCCAAATTCCTTCATGAGCCGCTTCTGAAGCAGATATGTACTCCGCTTCACATGTAGATGCTGCCATGACTTCTTGCTTGCTGCTGCACCAGCTCACTGCCCCACCATTCAACACATATATGTATCCGGTCTGTGACTTAGAGTCATCCGGATCTGTGTCGAAGCTAGCGTCGACGTAACCCTTTACGACGAGCTCTTCGTCACCTCCATAAACGAGAAACATTTCCTTAGTCCTTTTCAGGTACTTAAGGATATTGTTGACCGCTGTCCAGTGTTCCATACCGGGATCACTTTGGTACCTCCCTACCAAACATATGGCAAGGTTTATATCAGGCCTGGTACACAGCATGGCATACATAAGAGAGCCTACGGCTGAAGTGTAGGGGACAAAACTCATCTTCTCTCTATCTGCTCCCGTGGTCGGTGACTGAGTCTTACTCAATCTCATACCTTGCAAAACTGGCAAGAACCCTTTCTTTGAGTTTTCCATATTGAACTTCTTCAATATCTTGTCAAGGTATGTACTTTGCGAAAGACCTATGAGGCGTCCCGATCTATCTCTAT
Organism: Hordeum vulgare subsp. vulgare; assembly: GCF_904849725.1. Lineage (NCBI taxonomy): Eukaryota > Viridiplantae > Streptophyta > Magnoliopsida > Poales > Poaceae > Hordeum > Hordeum vulgare. The sequence continues at coordinate 137,617,349 of NC_058518.1, read as the reverse complement.
AGATCTTCATGCCTAATATGTATGCAGCTTCTCCAAGGTCCTTCATTGAAAAACTCTTGTTCAAATAGGCCTTTATGCTCTCCAACATTTCTGCATTGTTCCCCATCAATTATATGTCATCCACATACAGTATGAGGAAAGCTACAGAGCTCCCACACACTTTCTTGTACAAACAGGCTTCTCCGTAAACCTGTATGAACCCAAATGCTTTAATCACCTCATGAAAGCGAATGTTCCAACTCCGAGATGCTTGCACCAGCCAATAGATGGAGCGCTGGAGCTTGCACACTTTGTTAGCACCCTTAGGGTCGACAAAAACCTTCTAGTTGCATCATATACAACTCTTCCTTAAGGTTCCCGTTAAGGAACGCTGTTTTGACGTCCATTTGCCAAATTTCATAATCCTAAAAGGCGGCAATTGCTAACATGATTCGGACTGATTTCAGCTTCGCTACGGCAGAGAAAGTCTCTTCGTAGTCAACTCCTTGAATTTGTCGAAAACCCTTTGCGACAAGTCGAGCTTTGTAAACGGTTACATTACCGTTTGCATCAGTCTTCTTCTTGAAGATCCATTTATTTTCTATGGCTCGCCGGTCATCGGGCAAGTCCACCAAAGTCCATACTTTGTTCTCATACATGGATCCTATCTCGGATTTCATGGCTTCAAGCCATTTGTTGGAATCCGGGCCCGCCATTGCTTCTTCATAGTTCGAAGGTTCACCGTTGTCGAACAACATGATTTCCATCACAGGGTTGTCGTACCACTCTGGTGTGGAGCGTGCCCTCGTGGACCTTCGCGGTTCAGTAGTAACTTGATCCGAAGTTTCATGATCATTATCATTAACTTCCTCTTCAGTTGGTGTAGGCGCCACAGGAACAACTTCCCGCGCTGCGCTACTATCCTGTTCGAGAGGGGGTGTAATTACCTCATCAAGTTCTACCTTCCTCCCACTTACTTCTTTCGAGAGAAACACTTTCCCTAGAAAGGATCCGTTCTTGGCAACAAAGGTTTTACCTTCAGATCTAAGATAGAAGGTATACCCAATAGTTTCCTTAGGGTATCCTATGAATACGCATTTCTCCGCTTTGGGTTCGAGATTTTCTCGTTGAAGTTTCTTCACATAAGCATCGCAACCCCAAACTTCAAGAAACGACAACTTAGGTTTCTTGCCAAACCATAGTTCATACGGTGTCGTCTCAATGGATTTAGACGGTGCCCTATTTAAAGTGAATGCTGCAGTTTCTAATGCGTATCCCCAAAATGATAGCGGTAAGTCGGTAAGAGACACCATAGATCGTACCATATCTAATAAAGTGCGATTACGACGTTCAGACACTCTCTTGCGTTGCGGTGTGCTAGGCGGCGTCAGTTGTGAAACGATTCCACACTTCCTTAGGTGTGTGCCAAACTCATGACTCAAATATTCTCCTCCACGATCAGATCGTAGACACTTAATTTTTCTGTCACGTTGATTCTCGACCTCACTCTGAAATTCCTTGAACTTTTCAAATGTCTCATATTTGTGCTTCATCAAGTAGATATACCCATACCTACTCAAATCATCGGTGAGAGTGAGAACATAACGATAGCCACCGCGAGCTTCAACGTTCATTGGACCACACACATCAGTATGTATTACTTCCAATAAGTCGGTTGCTTTCTCCATTATTCCTGAGAATGGAGTCTTAGTCATCTTGCCCATGAGGCACGGTTCGCATGTGTGAAATGATTCAAAATCAAGAGACTCTAATAGTCCATCAGTATGGAGCTTCTTCATGCGCTTAACGCCGATATGACCAAGGCGGCAGTGCCACAAGTATGTAGTACTATCATTATCAACTTTACATCTTTTGGTACTCACACTATGAATATGCGTAACATCACGATCGAGATTCATCAAGAATAAACCATTCACCAGCGGAGCATGACCATAAAACATATCACTCATATAAATAGAACAGCCATTATTCTCTGACTTAAATGAGTAGCCGTATCGCATTAAGTAAGACCCTGATACAATGTTCATGCTTAAAGCTGGTACTAAATAACAATTATTAAGGTTTGAAACTAATCCCGACGGTAGATGTAGAGGTAACGTGCCGACGGTGATCACATCGACCTTGGAGCCATTCCCGACGCGCATCGTCACCTCGTCCTTTGCGAGTCTCCACTTATTCCGCAGTTTCTGCTTTGAGTTGCAAATGTGAGCAACAGCACCGGTATCAAATACCCAGGAGCTACTATGAGCGCTGGTAAGGTACACATCAATAACATGTATATCACATATACCTTTAACATTGCCGGCCTTCTTGTCTGCTAAGTATTTGGGGCAGTTCCGGTTCGAGTGACCTTTTCCCTTGCAATAGAAGCACTGAGTCTCAGGCTTGGGTCCATTCTTTTTCTTCTTCCCGGCATCTGGCTTACCAGGCGCGGCAACAGCTTTGTCGTCTTTCTTGAAGTTCTTCTTACCCTTGCCCTTCTTGAAACTAGTGGTCTTGTTGACCATCAACACTTGATGCTCTTTCTTGATTTCTAGTTCTGCAGACTTGAGCATCGAGTACAACTCGGGAATGGTCTTCTCCATCCCTTGCATGTTGTAGTTAAGCACAAAGCCTTTGTAGCTTGGTGGGAGAGACTGGAGGATTCTGTCAATTATAGCATCATCCGGAAGTTCGACTCCAAGTGAAGTCAGACAACCGTGTAACCCAGACATTTCGAGTATGTGCTCACTGACAGAACTGTTCTCCTCCATCTTATAGTTAAAGAACTTGTCGGAGACTTCATATCTCTCGACACGGGCATGATCTTGAAAAACTAGCTTCAGGTCTTGGAACATCTCATATGCACCGTGTTGCTCAAAACGCCTTTGGAGCCCCGTTTCTAAACTATATAACATGCCACACCTAACCACAGAGTAGTCATCACTTCGCGTTTGCCAGACGTTCAGAATGTCCTGGACTGCTGCAGGAGTGGGAGGGTCACCTAGAGGCGCATCAAGGACATAAGCCTTTTTAGCTACTTCAAGGATGAGCTTCAAGTTGTGAACCCAGTCTGCATAGTTGCTTCCATCATGTTTCAGCTTGTTTTTCTCTAGGAATGCGTTGAAATTGAGGTTGACGTTGGCCATCTACAATATTTATAAAGACAACTTTTAGACTAAGTTCATGACAATTAAGTTCATTTAATCAAATTAAGTATGAACTCCCACTTAAATCAACATCCCTCTAGTCATCTAAGTGATACATGATCCATGTTGACTAACCCGTGTCCGGTGATCACGTGAGACGGACTAGTTACCATGGTGAGCAACTTCATGCTGATCGTATTCAACCATATGACTCATGTTCGACCTTTCGGTCTCTTGTATTCGAGATCATGTATGTACATGCTAAGCTCGTCGAGTCAACCTAGGTGTTTCGCATGTGTAAATCTGGCTTACACCCGTTGTATGCGAACGTTAGAATCTATCACACCTGATCATCACGTGGTGCTTCGAGACAACGATCCTTCACAATGGTGCACACTTAGGGGAGTACGTTCTCGAAATTTTAAGAGGGGTCATCTTATTATGCTACCGTCGTTCTAAGCAATAAGATGAAAAACATGATAAACATCACAATGCAATCATATAGTGACATGATATGGCCATTATCATCTTTGCTCTTTCGATCTCCATCTTCAGGCATCGCATGATCATCATTGTCGCCGGCGTGACACCATGATCTCCATCATCGTGTCTCCGTGAAGTCGTCACGCCAACTACTACTATCACTACTACTATAGCTAACCGTTAGCAATGAAGTAAAAGTAGTAAACACATGGCATTGCATCTCATACAATAAATTAAGACAACTCCTATGGCTCCTGCCGGTTGTCATACTCATCGACATGCAAGTCGTGAAAACTACTACAATAACATGATTATCTCATACATCATACATGCAACATCACAATTTTGGCCATATCACATCACATGTCAAACCCTACAAAAACAAGTTAGACGTCCTCTAATTGTTGTTGCAAGTTTTACGTGGCTGATTTGGGTTTCTAGCAAGAACGCTTTCTTACCTACGTGACAGCCACAACGATGATATGCCAAAGCTATTTACCCTTCATAAGGACCCTTTTCATCAAATCCAATCTAACTAGAGTAGGAGGGACAGACACCCGCTAGCCACCTTTATGCACGGTGTGCATGTCTGTTGGTGGAACCAGTCTCACGTAAGCGTACGTGTAAGGTCGGTCCGGGCCGCTTCATCCCACAATACCGCCGGAAAAGAATAAGACTAGTAGCAGCAAGCAATTGACAAATCATCGCCCACAACCTTTTGTGTTCTACTCGTGCATAGAATCTACGCATAGAAGACCTGGCTCGGATGCCACTGTTGGGTAACGTAGCATAAATTCAAAAAAATTCCAACGCATATTTAGATCTTCCTATGGAGAGACCAGCAACGAGAGAGGGGTGAGTGCATCTTCATACCTTTGAAGATCGCTAAGCGGAAGCGTTACTAGAAGAGGGACGGGGCGCAGCCCTTAGGGTTCCCACCCCCAAGGGGTGCGGCAGCCCCATCTGCGCCACGAGGTGGCGGCCATGAGGGGAGGAGGGGTGGTGCGCACCCCTGGTGGGCCTTAGGCCCACCTGACTTAGGGTTTGCCCCCCCCCCCCTTCCCTCTCCCCTGTGCATTGGGCTGAGTGGGGAGGCGCACCAGCCCACCTAGGGGCTGGTTCCCTCCCCCACTTGGCCCATCTAACATCCCGGGGTCGTTGCCCCCCTTCGGTGGACCCCCGGGGCCACCTTCGATGGTCCCGGTACGTTACCGGTGGTGCCCAAAACACTTCCGGTGTCCCAAACCATCTGTCCTATATATCAATCTTTACCTCCGGACCATTCCGGAGCTCCTCGTGACGTTCGAGATCTCATCCGGGACTCTGAACAACTTTCGATAACCTCGTATAACAATTCCCTATAACCCTAGCGTCATCGAACCTTAAGTGTGTAGACCCTACGGGTTCGGGAGACAGGCAAACATGACCGAGACACCTCTCCGGCCAATAACCATCAGCGGGGTCTGGATACCCATGGTGGCTCCCACTTGCTCCACGATGATCTCATTGGATGAACCACGATGTCAAGGATTCAATCAATCCTGTATACGATTCCCTTTGTCTGTCGGTATAGAACTTCCCCGAGATTCGGTCGTCGGTATACCTATACCTTGTTCAATCTCGTTACCGGTAAGTCTCTTTACTAGTTCCGTAGCACGTCATCGTGTGACTAACTCCTTAGTCACATTGAGCTCATGATGATGTTCTACCGAGTGGGCCCAGAGATACCTCTCCGTTACACGGAGTGACAAATCCCGATCTCAATTCGTACCAACCCAACAGATACTTTCGGATGTACCCGTAGTGCACATTTATAGTCACCCAGTTACGTTGTGACGTTTGATACACCCAAAGCACTCCTATGGTATCCGGGAGTTGCACAATCTCACGGTCGAAGGAAAATACACTTGACATTAGAAAAGCTTTAGCATACGAACAATACGATCTAGTGCTATGCTTAGGATTGGGTCTTGTCCATCACATCATTCTCCCAATGATGTGATCCCGTTATCAATGACATCTAATGCCCATGATCAGGAAACCATGATCATCTATTTACTAACGAGCTACCAACTAGAGGCTTGCTAGGGACACATTGTGATCTATTTATTCACACATGTATTACTGTTTCCTGTTAATACAATTATAGCATGAACAATAGACGATTATCATGAACAAGGAAATATGATAATAACCATTTTATTATTGCCTCTAGGGCATATTTCCAACAACATATTCTGTGTGTGACGAACAGCAAGTAGCATTCTGTGTGTGACTAATATAGTTGTACTCCCTCTGTAAACCAACATTTATATTCTTATTTCAGAATGGGCATTGTTGGCATTCTGTGTGTGACTAATTTCCCAATCCAGACCGCATATAGGCCTATGAACAAAAACATCGCCAAAAGATCGCATCGGATGGGGACAACACACGCCATGGTTACTGGCAAAGCTCGAGAGAACGAGGCCTTTGCCCTAGCCGCCGCTAGCAAGAGGGGAAGGAAGGGAGGGGAGGGGAGGGGAGGGCTCACCTGCGCTTGGCGGGAGGGGTGCGGGCGGGCGAGGACGAGGACCGTGAGCCCGAGTGGCCGCGGCTGGAGGAGGACCCCGAGGACGGCGAGCCCGAGCAGCCACGGCTGGAGGACGAGCCCGAGGACGGCGAGCCCGAGCGGTCGCGGCGGGAGGAGGAGCCCGAGCGGCCGCGGCGGGACAAGGACGAGGACGGCGAGCCTGAGCGGGAGGAGGAGCACGAGGATGCGGACGCGGAGCGGGAGGAGGAGCCCGAGGACGAGGACGCGGAGCGGCCGCGGCGGGGCTTCGCCATCGCCGTCCGTGCGGCGGCGGCGGCGGGCGGGCATGCGTGCAGGCTAGGGTTTCTCTCCGGGTAACTGCGGGTGGATGGGAGGGGTGGTAAGTGGTAACTGCGGGTGGATGGGGGCGTGGTAAGTGGTAACTGCGGGCGTGGTAAGTGGTTTCTCTCCAGGCCCACCCGCAGGGACACTATCAAAATAAAGGAATAGAAAAAATGCAGGAATATAATGGCATGTTTTTTTGTAATCCTAAGGATTTGAAAAAAATATTCGATAACACAAAAAAACAAAGAAATATGTTGATGTTGCGACTCACTTCTACTCGTTGTGAATCATGCATGTTTTTTTGCGGGGCTCCTTTCCTTTCACCGCAAAAGCAACCCCTTCGGTTTTCTACAAGTGTGTTGTGCGGTGCATGCCGCAAAAAGGCCAAAAGGGCGGATTTTGTAATTCACTAACAAAAACCAAAGTTATTACTAGAGATTGATAAACGTACTTACTACTACTCGTTGTCATGTCACGGTTTCTTAACTCGTGTTAGTGGTGCTTGCATTTCGGGATGGAAATGTAAGGGTCGATACGAAGAACTAATCGGTTAAACATATATATATCCGGAGGGGAAGTTGTGTGGGGCATATGTATTTGATTTTTGGACGGAGATTTTTGTAATGGTGGAGTGGTTCCAAAGTAAAGGATGCATTTGTTGTTGTTACTTGCATTGTTAATTGTTTTGAGTGACTAGTAACAATGCACGTGCAACGCACGTATCCATCATCAAATATAAATATGAGTATGCTTAAAGTATCCGAAATTTAAAATCCTTGTCCTAGTATAATTTATAATATTTTTTCATAAATGGGAACCTATCTAGAAGTTTTCTAGTATGATCTTTCGGAGATAAATTATAATTGAATATAAGAATCTTAACATTCCTTTTAAAAACCGATAAATGCTTTCAGGAAACCAAATGCTAGGTGTATGCAAAATGCACTTCACAGATTTTTACACATGTCAAACCCTATGCCGAATACAGATCTGCCTTTGCAAGGTGCTCAACATAGAATGTTTTTCTTTAGAGTATTTGCCCAAAAAAACTACAACATCACAAACTGCGGGCTCATAGAGAAAGATTGGTTTGATATACTAAAGAGGCATTTAATATTAATATGAAAATAAATGAGGTTACATCTGCTTTTAACATGGTATACATATACAATCCCCCAAATACAAATAGGACTATTCAAACAAGACTTCAAATCATAATCTGAAAATGAGGAGGGGCACCTAACTTTGGTGGCAAACACAGCACATGGTCAATCTGACCTGAATAATCACATGCACCTGTGCAAATGCACGTACAAATGCTGCTTATACTATAATCAAGTTGTTACTATGTACAAATAACCATGTCAAAAAATATTGCAGGGCGATCAAATACTGTAAATCAACTACATAGGTTCAGATTTTCACTCAAAAAATAGGACAATGAAGCCAGAAAACACTGACACTGGATGTCTCCAAGCAGTTTAAAGCAAAATCCTACCACGCAATGACCTCACTATGTGTGTCGCTGCTGTAGGTTGCGTCTTTGTCTTCCATGCATGATAGAATAAATTTATGGGGCATGAAGATGACAATAACTGCACGAGGATGGCCCCAAGCTAAGATACGCTCGTCTGAATTGGAATTTGGCAAAGAGCATTGTTGTATCATCACTTATGTCATAATTAGAATATATGATAACCATCTTGCAAACATAATATTCACTTTATCAGTTTTCGTAAGAAAAATAGAAAATCACAATCCATCAGTGTGTTATTCCATCTATCAACACAAGGCCATAAATTTTATTTAACTTTGAATCCAGATTTGCCTGTTTATTAGCAAAAAGAGTCTATATTTGGAAAAGGAATCATTATATTCGAAAATGCATTTGGAGAACTTCACACGAAAATAATAAAGCAGTGTAGTCAAATAAACTGGAGATCGTTGGAAATAATAGTAAAATTGATCACGAAAAAATGATTAACAGAGTGCTTGTAAGGTATCACGACATGTAAGGCAAATGCTTCCCTAAATATAATACAACAAACGTTTTATGCGCACCAAACATAAGTACTAAATGACTTGGGTCCAACAGTTCTAGATGTGTATTACCTTTTATGAAGATTGACAAAAAAATGTAGCAAACACCAACAACATTTACTTGCTCCAAGAATGATGATAGATGTGAATCGTGTGGAAGAAAACACATAACCATGTAAAGCATAATGTCGATACATGAAACATCTTGAATTTTCTTGGAAAAGGACACAAGAACTCTTATCATGTCAGCAAACCTTTAGTCTACAAGATATGTTTGTCGTAACACAGATTAATCTCAAGAGAAAACATACTAAACAATAAATTTACCAGCATAAGGCAAGGAAAATATTTTCATACTTGCGCATATATCAACACTGAACATAATATTTAGAAAATGATACTGAAGTTCATATGGAGAGAGAAACACAACGTTCCGGAGTGTAGACACCAAAAAGCATCTCCGAATGAAGACGTACTTACTTTAGGCTCATTTCTGCAAGACTCGATACTGTCAATAGGAGAAGACGGATCTTGTGAATTTCTTTTATATGTGGTCTCTCTATGGATATAGTAAAGGTTGAGAACACGTACAATGTCAATGATCTTATGGAGTCCACACATTATTGGTAATAGTTTCCCATCAGTCTCAAAATAATGTATCAAAGACAAATAAAGTTCTCTTTGTACTTCGTAACTTGAATGTGCCCAAATATGTGGGTTCAGATTAATTTGTGGAAGAGAATATTTTGGTAAAGCTTAGGACATACCTGAAAGAGCGGATAGGTTACTAATATACACATGTCCAAGCAAGAGCCATATAGAGATCACCAAGTTTGTCAAAAAATTCAAGATGTACATTCGTAGAGAAAGAGTCTTAAAATTTAGTACCTGCGGTGAAATAGAATTTACCAAGAAACCTAATGTATCAGAAAAGGAAGAAATACAGAGACACTGTCGACACAAGAATTATGTCCTCCAGCAAACGCTGCAAGCATCACTTTGTACCGCCCATGATGGTTGACTCAAGCTTGCTCTTTTCAACATTATCAATTCCATAAGGCACGTTGAACAAAGTCCTATTATTGTTGCTCCCTAGCTAGAACCAAAATCAAACAAAGGAGAGACATGGTGTAATGAATGAAAGTCTCCAGACAGTACAAATCAGAAAACCAAATCGCAAAATCCCAGCATCTACTTTACTGCGAGGAGCTCGCCGGTGTCCAAATTTATCCCCAGGTAGATAACGTACCGGAGCCGATCATCTCGCCCTTGCGCCATCGGATCGGCGGGATCTCTCCTGCACGTCCACTCCCATTGACAGGCACGGGCATCTCCGGCAACAGGCGGCGCCCCATCCCCTAGTCCCCTAGACTATAAATTATTGTTTTAATAACTTGAAAAACACATGAAGGCTTTATTTCTTCCAAGTTTGGTAGAAAGAAACTGGTCATGCAAATCCTCTAGATGATAGTCGACCTTAACAGCATATTGAACATCAATCTTACCAACTTGGCAACTTGCTTAGATGCCCCAAAATCGGCAAGCTTAATGCAGCCTTTGCTATCAACAAGAATGTTTGCACGCCAAATTAAAAACAATCCCATGATCATGAAGATGATTAGCACAATCAAAAAATCAGTGGTACAAAGATTCTAGTATATGTTCAGGCTTCAGAGTTTTTACCTTAATGTCTATGTATCATTGCATTGCTATGCAGATATTCCAACCTTTGCAAAATATGACTGATATACTTCCTAATCACCTGATCAAAACATGCAACGAATCAATTTCTCTTCTGTGAGTCAAATTACAGTAAACAACACGGATTGATGGTTACTTACTGCCTCCAGGAATGAACCGAGTTCTCCAAGAAGCGATTGGATAGACCCACCAGGAACAAACTCCAGCAGGATATTCAGTGTGTCTTCCTCACGCACAGTCCCAAGGTACCTCTTCTCAAACCGAAGAGAGTAGATCAAAGAACTACTTTACTGTGAGCATCACTCCGGTGTCCAGGTTGACCTATTGATCTCCTCATCTGTCGATCTCCTCATCTGTCAATCCTAACTCAACACACCAAGCCTACTGCTGCCAGGACCGGCAATTTTTATAGATCCGCAGAATAACTAAATCCTGTCACGTGCTAGCGGCTTCCCGCAGTATATTTTTTATGTCTACCCACACTTAAATTACAAATGCAAGATTCTACACATCAACCATTTTAGCCTTAGACATCAGGAAATCATTTGCACTCAGAATTCTCTATTTTGCAGATTTTCGTTAACTGAATTAACATGTAGCAAGCACATGAAGGAAATGTGTTTTGTGCTTGCCCACCTCCACCTACTGTTCCACAATTGCTATCAAATATACTAAGTACCGCAAATCACGCATGGCAAAGTGACTACCTTCTTGTCCAACCTGGAGTTTAGTAGTCAACTAACCGATGGATTGCTCGGAACCCTCCGCCGCGGTCCATCATCTGCCTTTGCCGCAGGCGCCCCCTCCGTCGCACGGATCTGCCCATCGGTGCTTGGTGCCGCCATGGGGACAGCTGACCTGCTACCATGGTAGACATGCCCGCCGACGCCCCCTCCGCACCACCATTTGGGGAAACCTGGTGGAGCCGAGGAAACCAAGGTAGACATGCCCGAACGCGCCGGAGCCGACGCCACTGGATTAGCGGGATCTCCCCCGCTCGCCCGCCCCCGTTGGTGGGCATGGGCGTCAGAGGCAGAGGGCGGTGCGGCGGCGAGGGGCTCTTGGGCGGGGGGGTGCGAGGGCTGGCGGGGCAAGGCAAGCGCCAAGCGACGACGACGGCCACACGAGGCAAGCGGTGGGCGAGCGGGCTGAGCGGGGGCGGCGGCGGCGCGAGGCGAGCGGGCTGAGCGGGGGCGGCGGCGGCGGCTGCGCGAGGCGAGCGTCGAGCGACGGCGACGGCGACGGCTACGCGAGGCAAGCGGTGGGCTAGCGGCCTGAGCAGGGGCGACGGGGGCGCGAGGCGAGCGGGTTGAGCGAGGAGGTGGAGCACGGTCAGCCTTACTTTATTTGGTAAATGCACACGGTGGTGCTGCGTGGATGGTGGAAGGCCGTTAGATTGTAATTTGTTGTCTAATTGTGTGGTGGTGATTGATGTTTGTTTTTGTGGGGGTAATAGTTATGTGTACCTAGAGAAGTTTTCGTTTGATCTTTTATTAGTAGTATAGATGAGTGGTATGGTCTGATCATCATGGGGGA